>NC_041401.2:38821052-40316052 GCF_900747795.2 Erpetoichthys calabaricus
TATTTTTCTCCAGAAAATTGCACTTGTCCGCGGACAACTGAAACAGAAAAACACGCTTATCCAACTGTCAATTTACCCGTGTTGGACGAGTCGGGCGTTGGATTTCCGCACCCCTGCCTGTAATGGTTCATTTCACACTTCACATGGAAAATGTTCATGTGATTGTATCACCAAACCAGAAGGGAAAAAACAAAAGTACTGAATACTATGAAACATAACCAAATGCTTACCAATGGCATATGAGATGGACTCAATGAATTTTGTGGAGTCAAAGTAGGTGTAGAAGTGGTTAAGCGACAGTTGAACTTAGTGGGACTTTGCGTTGCTAAACATAAAACAAAAAAACGTAATTAAAATAAAAAAGCATTTATAATGAAAACTTTTACCATTAAAATGATTTAGCATATCTTACCTGCAGCACCAGTTGAATATGGGATTTGGCTAGGAGCACTGCATACCGGAACCTGATTTACTAAAGATGTTGGTGTTTGAATATGGCCAGAGTGGACTTGCTGAGCTCCGGGACCAGATGCAGTGCACTGAATTACCAGCTGTTGGTTACCAGAATGCTGGCCTATATTTCCATGTTCTTTTTCCTCATTCCCAAGACCTGTACACAAGGGCATCATACCCTTTTCCCCTGAAAGAAAAGCCATTCATTTTAAATATTAAATTAATTAATTCATCCATCACTCTCCTAATCTGCTTAACCAGTTATGGACTGCTTATGGCTGGTACCTCCACCTGCAGTACTGAGCACAAGTTGTCAATCAATATCGTGTGGACTGCCAATCCATTACAAGGCACATTCCCACAATATGAGCAAACCAGAACTGACAATTATATTTAACTGCACATCTTTCAAATGCATGAAGAAAATCGATGTACAGAAAGAAAAAAAATTGATGAATACCCATAAGTATACAAACTCCACAAAGAGAATGGCAGGAAGGAATTCAAATCCTGGAGTCTTGACATGTATGGCAGCAGTGCTAACCAAGAATGCTTATTTAGGGGTCAAAAATATTTTTCCTTTGAAAAATAAACATTCCAACAGAAAGAGAATTTTGATCAACATATATTCCATTATTGCACTGCATACTAAGTGTTTTCTGTACAACTCAAGACTGTTGTATGCATAATCAAGAAACATCAATGATGCCATGTTAAAAAGGGGAGGGGTGTACAAGAGATTTTTGCAATTAAATATGAATTTATCATGTGCTAATTTTAAGTTACAGTTCCCCAAAAAACTCATAACATAACACTATGCATCAAAAAAAAAAATCGTGAATATGTTTTTGCCGCTCCAAGGTAACTCATCAATATTAATGAGTGATGCAGAGCCTTTAACCAAAACACAATGGTGTGTAAATGAGAAGCTGTAAAAACTAGCAATAGTGATGGCAATGTGAGTAGGTCATCAGACATTGACTCAAATAGTGAGACTGATGCATACAGCACTGTACGACTGAACTGCCATGATAGGCCCAGGGAATTTGGTTGTCTGAAGTCGAGTGTGGTGCATGCAGGTGTGTCACAAAATGACTGCGATCAAGTGGAAGGACAAGAAAGACGTTAACATCCTAAGCACTGTTTACAATGCTGCAACTGTCAGTGTTCATGTTGGGGAAATGAGGAAGTCACTACGTCTTACACTGTAGTAGTCTACAATAATTCAAGGTTTGCGCCATTTGTGCAGATCAGGCACCTTCTACCCTTATACACAAGCACCAGATAAAATATTATAAGAAATGCGCTCCTACTGTCCTGATTGCAAGGTCGAGTTGTACATTAGTGACTGTTTCATAACATAGGACACGCAGGACATGTACTAAATCTGCATCAGCACACACGACACGCCTTTCCTACTGTATTTAATGTTTATGTTTTGGTATTTGCATGTTTCTGTTACACGTAGTAACATTTTTTTCTTGTTTAAAAAAAAAAAAAAAAAAATATTTAAACGTTGTTGGCTCCCTTTTCCAGGAGGAAACATAACACTAAGGAGGTCAAGTGCAGAGAAACAGGGACTATCCTGGCTTTAATGTACAGTATATGGATAAAAACTTTCAGTCAGTTACTCCCTAATTTAAAACCAATATGTCCACATGCACATCCTTGGGATAACGGAGAAAACTTGGCCAACCGTTATAAAAAACCCATGCAGACATGGGATGAACATGAAAACAGATAAAGTATATGGTACGATGGTCCCTACAGATATCAGGCAATAGTCCTAATTACTATATCACCCTCGCAAACAAAAATATGTTTTAATCTTTCATTAGTGTAATTCTTTACACCTATACCTAACAATTCTCTTAAAAATGGGGACACACAGACACCTACCTGTACTCTTCTTTAAAGTACATGAAACTGTAGATCGGTGAATTTCTTTCCTTTTATCACTCTTTCCTTTCCCAGAGGTCATTTTAGTAGCGATCTTGCCAGGTTTTGAACTTGAAAGCTTCACATCTAATGTGAGTTTGAATATGTTACTTAAAAAAAACAAAACATATAAAGTCACAGTAACAATAATAAAACATACATGGTCATACCTGCTTTTTCAGTCTGCAAAATACCTTTCAGCAAGGCAGCACACCGGTCAAGACCTTTGTGAATAGTAGCAACCTAAACAGAACAAACGAATTGAATACATATTTTACACCATTTTAAGCAACCAATGTAAACCTCAAGACAGCGGTCTTAATCTTTACCTGATCTTCAGAGTCTGTAGAATAGAGTGAGTAACCAGAATCTACAGAAGATGCCAAGTTCTTTCTTCCAGGGGCCCTAAAACAAAATAAACCTCAATAAATATAAAATCAAACACTTCAACTATGATACTGGTACCAAGCTTTATAAAAATTAAGTTGTCTATTTTGTTGCCAATAGTTTGATTTCAGCATACGGATATACAAATGCTACGGTTTATTGAATGTCGCTTAAGAATGACCAAGTCTGTAATCAATAATTTACTCAAAACATGAATATTAAAATGCCTTTATTTCAGAATGGCTTTGGAGGCAACACTTTGGCTTAGGTCTCTAGTACTCATTTAATATTATGTAAAAAGACTTTCATAAACACTTCTTTGGACCTTCATAACACTTACAAAGCATCAGTAAAGGGTTTATTCATCTCTTTAATGTGCTCTACTAACAAAACGTCACTTTGGAGTAACCTGAGGTACCTTAACTGAAACACATTTCTCCTGATATTACATATTTAGTATAATAAGTTCTGTGCATTCTTCATATTAACAAGCACTTTTACCATCAATATGCCACACTGTACAGTGATGAATAACCCATCTACTGATGTTTTACATGTGTTATTAAGACCAAAAGACACCTTTGTTAAGGTCTTGTTACTTAAGAGTAATAGATGAATTTTTATAGTACCTAAAGTGTTATCACAAGTATCTTGGGTTATACTCAGAATGTTTTCTGCATAAAACTATAATCTGTTAACACAATCTTGAATTACATAAAAAGTTAAAAATGTATGATTTAAAAAAATTCTAATATTTTTCAAGATTCTTTCACATGATGCCCATGTGTGTCCATCTCTCTTGGACTTGAACATAATGCTAATTCACTATTGGGCCTTTTCTAGCAAAATGTTCAGATTAGATTTTTTATAAAATTGAAAGAAATTGATTTGAGCAGAGACAGAAATATTCAACACATGAAATACAATATATAATATGATTCTTTAGCTTTCATTTTCAAGAATGAGCACAAGTATACAGTTTTGTATACAAGTTCATTTAACAAAATGAAGTCTTGAAGTACTAAAGTTCTCCATATTTTAGTATCAAGGAATTCTTACAGAAAGTGTATGAAAGTACTAAAGTAATAAATACAGATGTTTTTATATATTTACTTGTAATGAAAAATTAAACACTTTTTGAAATTACACCATGTAGTATACAAAACAATTCCAGTATAGCAGCAAATACCAAACAATAATATGAAAAAGAGATATACGAGATGATGTTTTGGCCATATTTCCTGCAAACAGATAAAGCCTCACACAAGGTCAATGTATATGTAACTTCGAAAGTACAGTATGTGGTTGGCAATAATGAAACATTAATGCAGTGTGTAATTTATTATATACACAATACATACACACACTTCAGTCTATACCAACTTCTTATTATAGGCTTACAATGCCTTATAATTTACAGTGGTGTGAAAAACTATTTGCCCCCTTCCTGATTTCTTATTCTTTTGCATGTTTGTCACACAAAATGTTTCTGATCATCAAACACATTTAACCATTAGTCAAATATAACACAAGTAAACACAAAATGCAGTTTTTAAATGATGGTTTTTATTATTTAGGGAGAAAAAAAATCCAAACCTACATGGCCCTGTGTGAAAAAGTAATTGCCCCCTTGTTAAAAAATAACCTAACTGTGGTGTATCACACCTGAGTTCAATTTCCGTAGCCACCCCCCAGGCCTGATTACTGCCACACCTGTTTCAATCAAGAAATCACTTAAATAGGAGCTGCCTGACACAGAGAAGTAGACCAAAAGCACCTCAAAAGCTAGACAACATGCCAAGATCCAAAGAAATTCAGGAACAAATGAGAACAGAAGTAATTGAGATCTATCAGTCTGGTAAAGGTTAAAAAGCCATTTCTAAAGCTTTGGGACTCCAGCGAACCACAGTGAGAGATATTATCCACAAATGGCAAAAACATGGAACAGTGGTGAACCTTCCCAGGAGTGGCCGGCCGACCAAAAATACCCCAAGAGCGCAGAGACGACTCATCCGAGAGGTCACAAAAGACCCCAGGACAACGTCTAAAGAACTGCAGGCCTCACTTGCCTCAATTAAGGTCAGTGTTCACGACTCCACCATAAGAAAGAGACTGGGCAAAAACGGCCTGCATGGCAGATTTCCAAGACGCAAACCACTGTTAAGCAAAAAGAACATTAGGGCTCGTCTCAATTTTGCTAAGAAACATCTCAATGATTGCCAAGACTTTTAGGAAAATACCTTGTGGACTGATGAGACAAAAGTTGAACTTTTTGGAAGGCAAATGTCCCGTTACATCTGGCGTAAAAGGAACACAGCATTTCAGAAAAAGAACATCATACCAACAGTAAAATATGGTGGTGGTAGTGTGATGGTCTGGGGTTGTTTTGCTGCTTCAGGACCTGGAAGGCTTGCTGTGATAGATGGAACCATGAATTCTACTGTCTACCAAAAAATCCTGAAGGAGAATGTCCGGCCATCTATTCGTCAACTCAAGCTGAAGCGATCTTGGGTGCTGCAACAGGACAATGACCCAAAACACACCAGCAAATCCACCTCTGAATGGCTGAAGAAAAACAAAATGAAGACTTTGGAGTGGCCTAGTCAAAGTCCTGACCTGAATCCAATTGAGATGCTATGGCATGACCTTAAAAAGGCGGTTCATGCTAGAAAACCCTCAAATAAAGCTGAATTACAACAATTTTGCAAAGATGAGTGGGCCAAAATTCCTCCAGAGCGCTGTAAAAGACTCATTGCAAGTTATCGCAAACACTTGATTGCAGTTATTGCTGCTAAGGGTGGCCCAACCAGTTATTAGGTTCAGGGGGCAATTACTTTTTCACACAGGGCCATGTAGGTTTGGATTTTTTTTTCTCCCTAAATAATAAAAACCACCATTTACAAACTGCATTTTGTGTTTACTTGTGTTATATTTGACTAATGGTTAAATGTGTTTGATGATCAGAAACATTTTGTGTGACAAACATGCAAAAGAATAAGAAATCAGGAAGGGGGCAAATAGTTTTTCACACCACTGTAGTTCTCATCTAATTCGCAACTGGCATATAAGAGTTGAACATGGAAAATACATTTTTTAAAAAATAGCAAAGCAACTAATACAAATGACTTTTCACAGTAAAGTCAAACAGAGGATGGTGCTTTGCATGAAATTGTTGAAATGCACGCACAGCCTCCAGCGTTAAGAATCTGAGTTCGACCCGGGCACTGACTGAAAGAATTAGTATTGCGGACCAAGTGACAGACTCGAAATGCATTGAAGTTTACCAGTTGCCTTGCGACACATGCTGCGACAGACCCTTGGAGCCCCCTAGAATAACCATACACTGGAATGAAATTAATGAATACACGAGACGCTTAATATCACTTACCGTTTTCTACAAATTGGTGCCTTTGCAGATCCAACAAGTCTTCCCGAAGAGATTGCCTTAAAAACAGAAGTGAGATTTTTTTTTTTATATCTTCCAGTCGAATTATCTCTGCTGTATTTATAATTTAATACCGGTGACAATAAAAACCGTGATTATATACATACTATCGTTTTGTAATGTGTTTTTGCATGCAAAATTGCACCCGTTACTTCTAGCATAATTATAAGTACAACCAGATAAAAACAAGCGCTACAAGCTCAAACACGAAGTTCTATAATTTTATACTAAAAGCATTACCCCCCCCCCCCCCCCCCAAAATCCCGAAAGGAATAATACCGCATATAACCAAAACACTATTCAGCTCTATACAATGACATCTGACAATTGAATCGAAGTACATACAAAATCGGCATTAACGATTTCTTACCTTGCTGGTTTTATTTAAACCTTGCCTTGCCATTTTTCTTCTAGATATGGATTTCACCAAAGAATGGAGTACCAGTTACAGACGTGTTTTCTTTTGCCCATTTCGTAAACGGTCTGCTTTGTTTAGATTGATTTTACCTGAAACAATAAAGCCATAGCGTTAACCACTGCCCACCTGCAAGCTCGAAACAGTAACCAACTAGTAGCGTGAATAAAGTGAAGTTCCGTCATAGGAATGAAACGTGACGCCTTATGACATACTCCACCCATAACACAACAAAAAAATCTTATTTACTTGACTTCTTTACAAAACGGAAACTTGGCTTACTGTAACAAACCAAATACAAACACCGCCAACGCCATATTTGTGATTGACAGAACTTTCCCTTTAAGGGCCGTTCAAATTCGGTTTGTGATTGGTGGGCTATCATTTTCGCGGTTCTTTAAACCAACGCCTACTATTGTTCTCATTAGCTTTTGCAGTCAATTGCGCCTTTCTATTGGTTACTCGTATGACAGTCCGTTGCTCGAAAAACGAGGCCCAGTAGCACACACTACGTCATTTCCGTAAACATTGCCAAACAAAGGGCAAAGTGGTTGTGACACGACGCCCTTGGTTGCTGGTAACCATGGAGACAGTTGGCCGGCAAACTGAGTATAGAGAGAGAGAAAGAGAAGCGATCCGTTTTCGCGGCGTTCAGACGGACTGTCCCGCTCGGTATCCTGAAAGCGCGAGAAAAGGTGTATAATGCGGCTAATTTAACTGATACTTGTTACGTTTTAGGTTAGCTCTAAGTACATTTGCGTTACTGTTAAAGTTGTATTAAAATACCAACAATATTTAAATTTACAGTGGGAGGTTGAGACTTTAGCAAAAATTCTTCAAACTCGGTAAACTGATGTGTCTGATTGTATGACACAGTCTAACCTTTTACATTAGAATTTACAACTTATTATTATAGAATACTCTTGTTAGAGCTATGGGTGAGGTTGTCCATATTGCTTTTTAAGGAGATCTTTGTGATTGACAGTTATTGAGTGTTGTCTGTTCTTTATCACTTTGCAAATATTGCATATTTTCATATATACATATAGCTTAAAGTGTACAGATAACAATAGACAAATTACAATAAAAAGAAAATAGTGTTTAATTGTTATATGGGCAAAGGTTGGTGTCCCATTTGAAAGTATATGTAGTTATCAAATGTCCAGAAAAGATGGAGATAATAAACCTGGGAAGAGTGATGACTGTTGATGTCTATACTACCCCGCAGGAAGACAGTACATTTTTTTATGTAAGGAGTGGGAGATATGCAAATTACAAAAAAAGCAAGCCAAGATCAGAAATGAAGTGAATATTATCTTTCAAGTAAACAGGGAACATATTCAAAAAATTAGAAGTCAGAACCAAGAGTGTGAGATCATAACGTGGGAAGACAAGAAATGTTTCTTTTATCAAAACCAAAATGTGATCAAAAATTTTAAGTGAAAAGTCAAAAGCAAGGATTCCTTAGCCAGGAAAAATCAAAAGTAAGTCTTTCATACAGTGAATCAAGGTTTTTCAGAAAATTCTGATAAAACATAGCTGCTCAAGCCAACCTTTCCCCAGCAACCAGAGGCTGCATCATGGCAATTGGATCCAAATAATGTTGACGCCAAAGAAGAAAAGACAAAATAGTATTGGTGGTAAAATAATTAAATAAATTATAAACTTTATTAAGTTGCAAAAAACAAACCTTAGACATGGAATCTCTGTGTATCAAAACTTTACAATCAATATACAATTAACTAGACACTCTACTAGAATTTTCACAATATTTTTTTGAAAAACAGCAATCATAGCAGTGTCACTATCATTTTGATCAGGTTTCCCCTACTCAACTTGGTCCTGAACCTGAGCAATTATGTCATTAACAATATTGTAATCTTTTTAGTTAGCCAATAAAAGGTGTCATTTTGCTTGGCTTTTCTCTACTGTCATTAACAATGAAAGACTAGGATCTAACCTAACGGTCTAAGAATAACAGTGGTTGCCTGCACTCTTCAGGTGTTCAATGAATGCTTATATTCAGCCAGCCAGGCAGAGATGGAATACATTTAGGCCGGAAACCTGTTTTGCTATTTCCTGTTGCCAGCTGGTCTTAGCTTAGTATTGTACCAACACACAGCCTCAGGATTAGTCATGTAAATGACTAGTTTGAAAGTTCACAAAAACAGCAAAGCTCCCAAAGTCACAAATGAATTGCAACTTGTGTAGAACAGTGAGTAGTCCTTTGAAGGATAGCAAGATACTTGAAAGAGCAACATAAAAAGTAAGAACACATTGGTACTGAGAGTTGGCCAGCTGCACAGCAGTGCTGGTTCTACATTGGTGTCAGAAATTGGTCCATCTTAGCAAAGTACCAAGAGCCACAGTGATCCAAAATGGAGTTGTGGGAGAGTCATGAGGCTGATATACAGGATCTGGAATCCTAGCTGCAGTATCAGTACAGTATGGAAGACAGTTGAGAGACTGCTTGTGGTATAGTGGGTCCGCAAATAAGTAACAACTGGTCCGTTTTTAAATAAATAATTGCACCCCAAAAAAAGGTGCAGGCTCCAATTGGGTGTGGGTGGCATGACTGTGTTTCACGTCACGGTTAATTGAGGAGCTGGCTGACCACGGTGCATACATGTGCGGAGGTTGGTGGATCAGTCAGACGCTTCAATGATGCCACATGGAAGTGGCTCCTCGCCCCTGCACCCAATTAGGCAGTACAGAAAATAAGGAGCCTGCACAGGATAGAAAGGGGAAAAACAAAAGAAAACTGAAAGAGAGATCGGGTGGTTAAAAGACAGGAGACAGGAGCAGGCAGGAAGACTGGAGAGTGCCAATGCCAGAGTGAGCAGGCAAGCAAGTGAGAGAGAGGAAGTAGGCAGCTGTGTGGAGAGCCCCTCAGTGGAGCGTATGGAAGACACGCAGGGGCTAAAGGGGGACTCTGTGAGCTGGAGTGACTCAGTGATCACTCCAGTGTAAGTCTGGGGAAGGCAGTGGGAGTTGGAAGGATTAAGATGAGGTTCTGATAGGGAGCCCTGGTGGGAGCCATGGACAGTAGGGACCCAAGCATGGGTTCAGCTTGGGAGCCCTGCTGGGAGCCATAGGACAGCTGGGATCCAGACCTGTGGAAGAAGGTCGACTGCTCCTGTTGGTTTGACGTCTCTCAGTGCTGTGTGTCCCAAGCAAGGTAAGCCAGGGAGATGCCCATGTTAAAGCGAAGCACCAGGGTCTTGATTTTAAAAGAAAACTTTCCTGCCATGGGATTTTAACCTATTTATGGAATTGTTTGTAACCTCCACAGCACTTTGTTTTATGGATTATTTATTTATTGAAGTTTTGAGCTCTGCACTATTTGAACAGTTTATTATGGATCTGTTTTTAATAAAAGCACTGTTACACATTTGCACCTACCCCTTGGCTGGATGCATGTGTCCCTATTTGCCTGGCTCATCCCTAGGTTACGTTACATGTGTTGCGGGTTCAGGAGGGTCCCAAACAGGAGTGTGAGTGGGGCTCCAACCTGCACTGTCATACTGCTACTTCTGGAGCCCTGCCACTGCTTCTCAGTCTGATAAATTCTATTCGGTTGGGCATTACAGAGTAGCCATGGAGGGAGAGTCTCAAAGCTGAGATTCAGACCTGGAATGCCATTTGCAGCATCATTTCAGTGAAAAAAGACAGTGTAGAGATACATTCACAGTTCCTCACAAGGAGTTTTGCCTACCCACATTTAATGGACAGATTACCAAATAGAAAAATTCAGTGTCAAATACCTCTGCTGCACCTTATGACTGTGTACATTTTAACATCCCTGCGATGCCATTTCACAATGCAACATTCAACATCTCTGCTGTACCATCAGACAATGAAGCACTAAAGGCATTGATGTGTCTTTGTCACCGGCTGCAGGACCATTGCAGAAACAAAGTCCACCCTGCCATTTCAGAGGATTTGTGTGCCATTCCAAGAAGCTGGAAGTAATCACTGGGGAGAAAAATTTCGACAGGAGGGCCATTTAACGGCACTGACAAGTTACATCACCCTGGGCATGAATGACCAACCTTATGAGCTGGCATTCCATCATACAAATGAGCAGCTTCAGAGCTATCAAGGGGGCCCACAAAAACAGCAAGCCTGCCAAAGCTGCAAATGAATTCCAACTAGTGCTGCAACAGTGAGAAGTTTTTTTTTTTAAATATAGCAAGCTACCTAATAGAGCAATGTGAACAGTGAGAATCTATTATTATCTGCAGTATGTTCATATTTTTGGAATGGAATATATTTATGGGTATGGAGAATTTAATTTCAAGTATTATTTAACTGCAAGTTTGTCTTGTGTATGTAATAAACAGTAATTGCATATCTCCCATAGACTTGTGACAATAATATAATGCTACTAGCAGACAAAAATACAGTAAATACAATATCATACAGTACTTTAATTTGATGTAAAATGTGTATACCATATATTATGCAGTACAAAAAACCTGTTTTCAGTATAAATGGCTGTTGAGTTATCTTATGACCTGTTTCCTAATCTAGTGGTGTGAGTGCTAATGGCCATGCAGCATTTGAGGGAAAGGAGGAAGGAGAAAAGTGAGCAGTCTGCCATTCTGTGACAGCATGTGTTATATATGTCCTGAACAGAAGGATGTCCTGTGCCAATGTTATTCTATGCCAATTTCACCACCCTCTGTAGTTCTTGGCAGGCCTGAGCCTAGCATTTGTCATACCAGGATGTTATACAGGCAGTGAGTATGGAGTCAACTGTGCAGCTGCAGAAGATGGAGATGTTATCAAGGGCATTGATAAGTCTGTTTAATTACAGCTGAGACATGTTGTGTCTACTTCAGGTTGTGATTTCAAGATATTCAAGATGCTGACCCTCTCCAAAGCATACTCTCTGATACAGATGGAAGTGTAGGTTAATTCCTATTGTTTTTGCCAACATTAAGGTAAACCTTGTTTTCCTAGTACCACATTGTCAAAAGGTAAATCTCTTCTCTTTAAGCTGTCTCATCATTGTTGGTGATTTTCAGGTAAGATGGTGGCATCTTCAAGAAAATGTAATTATAGAATTGTACCAATGAACTTGGCACTCTACTCAGTGTTGAGAATCTACATTGAAGAAGTGATTCAGCCACTCCATATATGTTGGGGTCTGCACGTTAGAAACTTCAGGATCCATCTGCAGATGCTGCATAATGATCAGCCTTGGTGGTAAAAATATGTTGGTTGTTGTTTTGGATGTATATATGAGGAATCTGTATTGTCCGCACATTGATGTGGCAAAATTTAACACTGGATGCCCTTCCGATGTAACTCTCCCCATGATGCAGAGGACAGGAAGATATGGAAAAAGATGATCTGCTGTGGCAACCCCTAATAGGAGCAGCTGAAAGAAGAAGAAGATATGCAAATATCTAGCCAAATCTATTTACATTAGCTGATTTGATTTTGGTCTTTGTACAACAAACATCACATTCTCCATCTAACCATTCTGAGTTTGACTCCAGTTCTCCAATTCGCCCCTTCCCCCATAAGAAAAGTATTGAGTAAGATTTCAAAATTAATTGAACATATCTTTCAGAGGTAATGAATATATTGATTTTCAACATGCTGACAGCATTGGTTTACAGTGCTGTCCTGAGTTTGACTCCAGGTGAACCAGATTTGTTTACCAGTCATTTCCCATAAAAATTATTAATGAGTTCTAAACAGGGTAGTATTGGAGCTATTATGGAGATTTCAATGAATCTTCACATAATACGTATGTTATTTAGATACGTTTAACATGTCATTATTTGTTGCGTGGGACTCAGGTATTAATTTTAGCAGAAAGAATGCAAGGCATATTGATAATTTTTTAATTAGAAAAAAATATAGACTTCAGAATACATTTATTTGATTCTATGAAAGGCATATTTCAGGTCAGTTATACTCCATAAAAAAGTTTTCAGACACTATATTTGAGAAAACTCAAGATGATATCAAAAAAAAATACTGAAAAAAAATCATAGATCTATATGCACTACTGTTCAAAAATCTGGAATCACCCAGAAATATTTGTAATTTAAATAGAAATGTATACTTTTTCATAATTCAATTGATTTAAAAAAACAGCCAAAACATTATGTTGCAAAAGGCTGTTACTGCTTGAAATTAATGATTTATAATTTATTATTCATTTATAGATGTCCTAATAGTAAACTCTCTTAGCTCCTCCTTAATTAATCAAGTCTAAATGTTGATTGGTTATTAGAGAAAGCTTTATTATTTTGTTAGAATAGTTGGAAGCTGTTATTCTATTCAAATAAAGCAAGTGAATTATATTTCCTTGTGTTGTAAGGTCTTGGCATTCCTAAAAATCAATTCTGCCTTCAAAAACGGACAAAACAAAATGGCTTTCTCAAGGATCACTTCAGTCTATTGTTGTTTTGCAAAATAAAGATGACTCCATGCCACAGATTGCCAAGAAACTGAACATTTCATACAAAGGTGTCCACTACTGTCTTGAGAGAAGAGTGCAAATTGGGTCAAAGCAGGACAGAACAAGACATCGAAGGCTCAGCTGCACAACCTCACAAAAGCACAAATACACCAAAGAATGTAGTTTGAGAACTAGTTGGCTGCTTTCTTAAATATTACATGCCAAATAAGCTCTTTGTGTTATGCTGAGCACTCCCTCAGTCTGTGTTGCATGCTGAATTGTAATAAAATTGTGATTTACTAAAACATGTAAGAAAATTTGTAGTGTAATTTGCCATAAAAGGTGCAAAGCAGATGCACAATTACTGCAATGATATTCTTCTGCTTTGCAAAAACACTTCTTAAGCCACCAACGATTTCCAAGGGGATATGGGTAGAATACATTTTCGATGGGGGCGGCACGGTGGCGCAGTGGGTAGCGCTGCTGCCTTGCAGTTGGGTGATCTGAGGACCTGGGTTCGCTTCCCGGGTCCTCCCTGTGTGGAGTTTGCATGTTCTCCCCGTGTCTGCGTGGGTTTCCTCCGGGCGCTCCGGTTTCCTCCCACAGTCCAAAGACATGCAGGTTAGGTGTATTGGCGATTCTAAATTGGCCCTAGTGTGTGCTTGGTGTGTGGGTGTGTTTGTGTGTGTCCTGCGGTGGGTTGGCACCCTGCCCAGGATTGTTTCCTGCCTTGTGCCCTGTGTTGGCTGGGATTGGCTTCAGCAGACCCCCGTGACCCTGTGTTTGGATTCAGCGGGTTGGAAAATGGATGGATGGATGGACATTTTCGATGGGATGTCAGGACAGATATGCTGAAAAGCAACTGCAAGTTATGCTATCATTTTCAGTTAAAGTCATTGAGTTACAGAATAATAAAGATGTGGAATTAAAAACGTATATTTATTTAGTTAGTGCAAGTGTAATTTGTTCAATAATGGAATGCCAGTAAGCTTTGTTTAACGCCTCTGTATGCCTATCTTATCTTGCACTGTCATTATTCTGACAAATTCCAGGCAGCTTTGTTGTGAGCACTCAGGTTTACAGGAGATAATACATCATCCTTTATACGTCAGCCATTGTCTGTACTGAATCCATTAAAAAAATGGATGTCATTGCATTGCCGTCTCCCTACCAATGCACATTTATTAAGCAGTTAATTCCTGAGTAGGGAACAAGCTTTTATTAGACTACCTTTGCTTACAGTCGCAATAATACACTTAGAGCTTGAAAAGTATAATGTGGCCAGTACTACGAAGCCAACTAAATAACACATCAAAACTGGAGCATGTTATAAAATTTAACAATGCAAGATTCCTGGCATATATTTCCAAGGAAAATGTGTTAATTTTATTTTGTTATATTTATTTTGGGTGCACATAAATGTTAAGAATGGCACGCTCAAAAATAATTAGCTTCCATTTTACAGGGTAAATGTTTGCAAAATGCACATTTTATGTGTATGTTATAAATAAAAAGTAATTTATTTAATGTAATGCAAAGGCTTCCAAGCCCACCACAGAGTATGTGTGTGTTTTATACTTCTCAAGTTTATATTTTTCCAGAATGACTTCACAAGTTTTGGTAATTACTTAATTCTATAAGAGTGCATGCATTGGCAGCAGTGTTCTTTTTTTCTGGACCTGGGACTTCGTGGAGAAAGGCTATAATTTACTGTTCTGCTCCCATATTAATACAGTTAGCAGAGGGGAAAAGGATGCCTTATTTACTTAATGTACAATAAACTTTTGATTGCTCTCACAATATAAAGTTTACTAAAAACAGATTTCGTGCACAAAAAGTACTTTTTCAAGCTTAAGCCACCCAACCCAATGCTCATGGATGGTACACAGTACAAGGACACTATATGGACAGAAGTATTGGGATGCCTGACCATTGCACCAACAGGGACTTTAATGACATCACATTCATAGACTTTAATATGGAGTTGCTCCCCCCTTTGCAGCAATAACAGCTTCCATTCTTCTTGGAGTGTTTCTGTGGGTATTTGTGCCCATTCATTCTGTAGAACATTCATGAGGTCAGGCACCAATGTTGGATGAGCAGGCCTGGCTCACAATCTCCATTCCAGTTCATCCCAAAGGTGTTCGGTGGGGTTGAGATCAGGGCTCTGTGCAGGCCACTCAAGTTCTTCCACGCCAAACTCCTCCAGCCATGTCTTTATGGACCTTGCTTTGTGCACTGGGACACAGTCATGCTGGAATAGAAAAGGGCCTTCCCCAAAGTTGGAAGCATGGCATTGTCCAAAACGTCCTGGTATGCTGAAGCATTAAGTTGCCCTTCACTGGAAGTAAGGGGCCTAATCCAAACCCTGAAAAACAGCATGTTGATCATGCAGATCAGACACTAAATTTCAACCATCTCATGAACAAGCAACATAAAAAAAATATTACAAGAAAGTGTGCAAAGAAGCATGCTTCTACGGTCCCAATTGCGACATCATGACTGTTTCAAAACATATCACATGAAGGACATGTACTAAATCTGCAAAAGTATAGCAGTGGACTTACCTTTCCTACAGTATTTATGTTGACATTTTGGTATTTACATGTTTCTGTTGCATGTAATAAAAGCATTTTTGGCTCATTTTTCCAGGAATAAACATAACGCTAAGGAGACTACACATTATGCATTATCCCTCCTCCATCAAACTTCACTGTTGGCACAATGCAGTTAGGCAGGTAATGTTCTCCCGGCATCTGCCAAACCCAGACTTGCCCATCTGACTGCCAAACAGAGAAGCGTGATTCGTCACTCTATAGAAAATGTTTCAACTACTCTATCTGATGCTTGGCATTGGACATGGTGATGTGAGGCTTGCATGTAGCTGCTTGGTCATGAAAACCCATTCCATGAAGCTCCCACCACACAGTTTTTGTGCTTCAGCTATGGAATCAGTAGAGCGTTAGTGACTTTTATGCACCATGCACCTTACAGTCATTGACCCCACCCCATGTAGTTTACGTGGTCTTCCACTTCGTGGCTGAGTTGCTCCTAAACACTTCCACTTTCTAATAATACCACTTAGAGCTGACTGTGGAATATCCAGCAGGGAGGAAATTTCTTCTTACTGCAGAGGTGCCATCCTATCACAGAACCACACTTGAAGACACTGAACTCTTCAGAGATTTTGTTTCACAAATGTTTTTAAATGGAGACTGCATGGCTAGGTGCTTGATTTTATACACCTGTGTCAATGGGACTGATTGAAACACCTGAATTCAATAATTAAAATGTGTGTCCCAATACATTTGTCCATATAGTGCATGTGGCTACTAATAAGGAGGAAGTACTTGTCAGTACGTTAAACTAGTAAAACACTATGCCTGGGGTGCTTATTAAATGATTAAATTACTAGAAAACACGTAGATCTCCGGTCTTCCTAAGATCAAGATTCCAGCCAGGTTGCATGCAGTGGATGCCAGGGCTGTTATTCTTTATTTTTTCCTATCATGTAATCAACTTCTGCAATTTGCTTTTCAATCATCAGATGTTGCTGCCTTTCTTTTTCTCCCAGCCATGTCACCCTCTCAAGCAGTTTGCTGTAAGTAAGATACAAACCACCGATAACTTCACAGAGGTTGCCACAAGCCACATTTTTTGCTTCATCAGCACTTATCACATCATAAGCTTTTGATTAAGACCAAGATCAAGCCCGATGATTTAGGAGTCATCGCATGACAGACGAACTAGAACATTATAGATAGATAGATAGATAGATAGATAGATAGATAGATAGATAGATAGATAGATAGATAGATAGATAGATAGATAGATAGATAGATAGATAGATAGTGTCACACACGCGTGACAGTCCAAAGGTGAGTGGTACTTCGCAAGGTAGAGGGCTGGTTATGTGCACTGATATCTCTTTCTCTTTGCCGACAGAAATAAAGAAGAAAAATAAGAACGCTCTTACCTTACTTCTGGGTCCACAAAATGACTGCAACAACAACACACGCAACTTCTGCGACGTCACTTCCGGTCCCTGCACAGTGACGACACTTCCAGCCATCCCTGATGACATCACTTCTGCCGCTTCCATATGACATCACTTTCCGGCCATCTATGATGATGTCACTTCCAGCGCGGCCACAATGACATCACTTCCGGCCACTACAGATGATGTCATTTCCTCATTGTTATTTCCGTCCACCATTTTCTATATAAATGCTTTGAAGCAAATGTTCCTTGTCTTGTATAATCAATCAATTTTGATTCATTTTGACCATTTTTTTTTTCATCTTTGTGCGTCAGACAATATACGGGGTCACTCCCCAACTCTTTTTGAGCTTTCAAGATTAATTATTTCATCACAATAGATAGATAGATAGATAGATAGATAGATAGATAGATAGATAGATAGATAGATAGATAGATAGATTATAAACAGTCCATTTCATTTGCAATAACATATCAAAATAATCACTTGAATCTTCTATCCATCTATTTTTTAAATCTTTTTTCCTTTTTGTATAGGGTGATAATTCAAATGAAGCCTATCCAGGAAGCACCGATGCAAGACAGGAACCAACCCTCGACAAGGCACCAGCATATTGCATGACACACTAACAGCATACAAAAGATGGACTTCTCTGAAATTGTACAGTATTATTAAGTAAGGCTGTGTACATGACTCCAGTCCATAATGTGGGTAACCAATAAACATACACACTCAGTCAAACTACTTCAGTTCAGAATTTTCGATTGCATTTGTGTCTGGATGTAGCAGGGCTGTGGTCTCTCTCCATTTCTTTTCAACATGTATGCTGAAATGATCATGAGAAAACTGGACATTGATCATTTGGAAATTGACATTAAAATCAGTGGGTGTAACACCAACAATCTGTGATACGCAGATGACACCACCTTGCTCATAGAAGATAAAAGAAAGACCTTGAACAGGAGAACAAGCAATTTAGAAATGAGATTGCAACACTGAACCTGTACCTGTACATCAAAAAGACCAAGATAATGACAATGGCAGATGGGACAGTAAAAATAAAGATCAACAATGAAGAAATTTAATGCGCTCATCAATCTGTTTTCTTGGGTTCTAAAATTGGCTGCTGTGGCAAATGAAGCCCTAGCATCAAACTACGCATAGTCTTGGGCTGAAGTGCAATGATCAGCATGAACAAAATCCGGAAAAGCAAAGATGTCAGTCTTGGAAATAAATGCAGACTTGTCAGCCCCATTGTCTTCCCCATTGCTATGTATGGGTGTGAAAGCTGGACTTTATAAAAAAGGGACAGACAAAATATCAATGTGTTTGAATCATGGTGCTGGAGGAAGCTGCTTTGCATACTGTAGATACCAAACGTTGCAAGCAGAAATGTACTAAGTCGAGCACAATCTAAGACAAACATCACTCTGGAAGAAAAGATCACCAAACCAAAACTGAGTTATTTCGAACAAGTGGTGTAGGCCAGAAGTTTGGAGAAAGGAATCATGTTTGGAAAAGTCAGCAGAAGAAGGAAACCAGGACTACACTACACTGGATAGATACCATCAAAAATGGCACAGCATGAGCTGCCGCAGGTTAGGGATGCTGCTCAAGACAGAAAGGCATGGAGGAAGCTGGCTGAGAGTGTCATCTAAAGTCAGAAACAACTGAACAGAAAAATCAAACAAGGCAGGATTATGCCTTAGAAGCAAATGCAGACGTTGTAACATGGAAACTCCATACCATCAATGACTAGGCCTGGAGTCTAATTTAAGGCCTCAGAGTTTTAAGGCAACAATGGTGAGAATTTAAGTATCATGCTGTCATGCAGCATTATGATGTTTTGTAAATTTAATATTGATCTGGGAAAATTGATTTTCACACTAACAGTACAAATGAAGTAAATAACTTTGATTATAGTGAGAAAAACAGAAATGTACATAATGCTTAAGTATCTCTGTCTGCAGTGAGAGAGACAATGAGGAGATTGATGCAATAAGAAAACGTGTCAATTTTTATAACCAGTTAAGTCCATATGATTTTTGGTCAAACCCTAAAAAAACTGAACTGAAAATCAAATAACTGTAAACAATGATAAGTATTTTTAACACCAGAAATACACCAAAATACACCAAAAGAGCAATGCACAGAAAACTTGCAATATCTAGATCTCAGATAATTCGGAGATGTGTATGCTGACCATCATATGGTCGTTTGGGTGTTACACGTTGCACAAAAATAATAATAAAAAATTATATTTCTTAGCTGTGGTGGGCTGGCACCCTGCCCGGGGTTTGTTTCCTGCCTTACCCCCTGTGTTGGCTGGGTTTGGCTCCAGCAGACCCCCGTGACCCTGTAGTTAGGATATAGTGGGTTGAATAATGGATGGATGGATTTCTTAGGAGGCTTCTAACATGAAGCAATTCTTCATTATGAATTGATCACCCTAGGTAAAAAAAAAAGATGTATTCTTTGTTTAAACAATATGCAGAAAACTCAGAAAAAATGAATGAAAATTGTGAATCATGATAAATTACAAGGAAACTGCTTGGTTTACTTTAGCCAAGAGTTGGTCTGTGCCTCCTGCTCGCTTCGCTCACCCACCCCCTCCAAGGGGGGGCGCTGTGTGCCAGCCACTTCACATCTCCGCCACTCGCATTGTGAAGGGGGGGGCTGAACGCACGCTAAGGAGATTGGATCAGCTGCTCTCTTGCTGCTGCTGCTGCCGAGCTGCATGTTCTGCTTGTCGCGCTGCGTGTCGATCATTTAAAAGCCTGTACAGCAGCTGCCCTTTTGTCTCTCTGCCTTGTCTCGCGGGACATTAAAGTGTCTCCGAGAAAATCACGTATCGTCTCCTTCCAAGCCTTCCAAGATTTTTTTTATAATAGAGAGACTTGTTAGAAGTTCAGGTGAATGAAAGTGATTGAAGAAATACCATTGATCATTTAAGGTTTGGCTTAAGACTAATGTAAAACTTTAAATTGTCGGTCCTAGTTAGGGCTGCTGACAGTGAAGTGGCTGGGATCAGTCCCACCAAAGTCTGAGGTCATGGTTTCCTCTCGGAAAAGGGTCGATTGCTCTGTTCAGGAGATGGGGGGCAGTGGAAGAGTGGAGGAGTTTTTGGGATCTTGCTCACATGTAAGGAAAAACGAAATGTGTTGTTGATATGTGGACTGGACTGGCAGTAGCTGTTTAATTAGCCATTGTACTAGTCCATTGTGGTGAAGGTGGAGGAGACTCTAAAGACAAAGTTCTTGGTGTACCAGTTGATCTACTTCCCTGTCCTCAGCTATGGTCATGAGCTATAGGTAATGACCAAAAAAATGAGATGGTGCGTACAAGTGTCAGAAATGAGGTTTCTTCACAGAATGGCTGGGCTGACACTCTGTGATATGGCGAGAATTTCGGCAATTCAAGAGGGCCTCAGAGTAGGGTCACTACTCCTCAAGATCGAGGGGAGCCAGTTGAGGTGCTGCAAGCTTATTCCACTAGGTAAAGACCCTGCACTAGACCCAGGACACACTGGAGGGCTGGCTTGGGAATGCCTGAGAATTCCGCAGAAATAGCTGGAATATGCAGCTTGGGATATGGAAGTCTGAGCTGAAGTGCTTGCTTGGCCTGCTGCCACCATGACTCTCACCAGGAGAAGCGGTTTATAAAAAAAGGAGAAGAGACAGAAGAGAGCCAAGAACAGCAAAATTTCTAAATGAGACATGACTGCAGATACAAACATCCACCATCAGTTGTTGATACTTGGTCAGCAGAAGCTACACTCAGCCTTATACCTTTTAAAATGGATTGATGTACCCTCTTTAGTACATGTATCCATATGTTGTTAAAAGTCTGACTGTTTTTCAAACTAAGTTGCATTACATGTGATTTCAACTGGAACAAATGGACAAATTAAGTAGCAGGTGATGATCTCCTATATATTGAATTGATTGGCCTCTTATGCTCATTAATATCCTCAATGTCATGCCACATGGTCACACCATTAACTCAGGTCAGTACACTTACGTTGCAGAATTAGTGTTATCAGAGTTCAAACTCACTAAAATGTTGCTGAGATCCTCCTTCAATGCAACAGTAAAGGACCACACACAAGTCTGAAAACACCTGGGGTGGACTGTTCTTCTCCATCTACCCAGCAGCCACTGTTCTCGATCCATCAGACTGACACCTCTTTGGAGCCCTCAGATATTTCATCTGAGGAAAAAGATTTAGGAGAGATAATGATGTTATTGAAGCAGTGGTTTTGGGTGAAAGATTCAGACTGATTGATACATGAAGAGGATACACATTGCTTTTTTTTTTTTTGCTCTCTGGTACAAGGCTATTGAAGTTGATAGAAATTATACAGAAAAATAAGCAGTGTGTTCTTTTGACAATTGCAGAATCACATAATTTTGGACAACTGTGGGCATCAATGGAAAGTGCATTTAAGACTGAAGCCAGGAAGCATTACTCAAAAAGTCGTGGGAATCTGATGCAAACTACCAAGCCATGTTGGTTAAGCAGAAACCTTAACAACCTTTGAGAAGAATCTGGATGAGATATTGGGACAGCTTAGTTGTTAGCTAAACAAACATGTCTGAAGGACTGAATGGTCTCTCCTCTTGTTTGTCAAATTACTTATGTTCTATATTTCACGCAGCAAATATCTCTACCTCTAATTTGCAACAGCTTTTTTATTATTAGTTCTTTATTGTTGAAATATTTGAGCATACTCATAGGATAATTAGATTCTTTGTTTTTCTTTTTTTTTTAAATTTAATTAGGCAACAATAAACAAAAGAAAGGAAGAAATATATATAGGTACATAAAAAATGGATAAGGGAAATAGTTATTTCTCTTATTCTAAAATAATATTGATTAGATCCTGCCAGGTTTTGAAAAAATTCTGTCCAGATCCTCTAACTGAGAATTTGATTTTTTCCAATTTCAAATAATATAAAACATCGGTTTCCCACTGACTTATCAGAGGAGAGTTAGGATTCTTCCAATTTAACAAAATAAGTCTGCATGCCAAAAGTGTAGTGAGTGCAATCACCGTTTGCTTGTCATTCTCCACTTCAAGTCCACCTGGAAGAACACCGAACACAGCTGTTAATGGGTTAGGAGGGATTTTGACCCCAAGACTGTCTGAAAGGCACTTAAAAATTTTGGTCCAAAATGATGTTAGTTTGGTGCAGGCCCAAAACATGTGACCCAGTGAGGCAGGAGCTTGGTTGCAGCGTTCGCAGGTTGGATCTTGCCCTGGAAATATTTTGGATTCTTCATTTTTCTACATAATCTGTTAATGTAGCATTGCAACACCAGTAAGAAACAGAAGCAGTGAACCCTTATTGTACAAATCTGAATTCTGCAACTCATCATTTTTTCAATAATCTTGCCAGATACAAGCGTGGCACTACTCCAAAGTTTTGGAAATGTAATTGCATAATGTCAACCAAACTCAAAGTGACCATGACTTTCCCTGCAGAAGGGCATAACCTCAAACTTCTTTAACTGAAGAAATTGGATGAAGCCATTCCATTGACTGTCTTTTGGTCTTCAGTTCCAAATGATGCATGCATATTTTAACCCCAGTAATGATCTATGGCAAAAAGCTTTGATCTTCACCCTCATGACAGGATAGCAATTCTGAAAACATCTCTTTCTAAACAATTTTGTGACTACTGTGGTGCCCGGCGGGTGTCCATACCCGGCCGGGACGCCTAGGAGGAGTGGAGGAGGGCTTGTGCCTCCTCCAGGACACGCGGGGGCGTCCTCCCTGGTGGCTTTGGGGACCACAGGTATGGAGCTTAGAAGCTCAACCCTGTAGGGGCCCGTGGTCACCGCCAGGGAGCGCCCCGATGCCTTGGGAACATTGTCCCTCAGTACTTCCGCCACACCGGGAAGTGCTGGGGGGAAGAGACTTGAGGGCACCCGGTGGACTTCCGGCTTCTCCTTGGGAGCTTCTGCCACACAGGGGTGTGGCTACAGAAGTCCTGAGGATGCACCTGGAGCCCATCCGGGGCACATAAAAGGGGCTGCCTCCCTCCAGTCAGGAGCAAGAGTCGGGAGGAAGAAGACGAAGCGTGGTGGAGAGGAGTGGAGGCGGACCAGAGACTTGAAAGGCATTGTGTTGTTGCAAGGACTGTTAAGGGGTGATTGGTGCTTTGTGCACTGGGTTTGTGCACTTTATTGAATAATAATGTTTAATAAACGTGTGGTGGACTATAATATGGTGTCCGTCTGTGTGTGTCCGGGCTGTGTATCACAGTGGCGTAGTCGGCAGGATGCTGCACCTGGTTCAAGGTGCGGACCTGTATTTATCAAACATTCTGTGAGCAGCCCGGCGCAGCAGCGGCACCCCCACACGCGCCGCGGGAGCAACGCAGGCACAACCCCACGTGAGCGATTCACCTCAGGGTTCGCTACCGGTTCCTTCAATGGCCATGTTCTCCCGGTGCGAGGAGAAGAACAAGGACGTTGCCGGAGTGCAGCGGGCTCCAGCAGGCACACTGTCGCCGACGACGGCCGGTTCGGCAGCGCGGTGAGGACGGCGAGACAGGAAGGCGAGTCCCAGGAGGTGAGTACCCTGCCCAATGGCGATAGGCCCCGTGGGGGCAAGTTTACCTTTTGTGCTGCAGGCAGGGACTACCTGGGACTGCGTCAGTGGCAACGGGAAGCCGTGCCTCAGGCTGTCGACGGCGCCGAGGTGGCAGTAAGCAGTGCCACGAGAGAGGAGCCGCTGCAGCTCAATAAGCAGCAGCCGCTGCTGGAAACCAGGAAGGCACATCGCCGCATCAGGAGACGAGGAAACAGAGCCAAAATGGCCGCGGACCGGAAGCCGCTCCCAGAGATTGGCTCGGGATTGGGCGGTGTGTCTGACGTGTCCGCCGCTGATTGGATGGAGGCGGGCACAAGGAATGTCAATCCCGGGCTGAGAAAGGACCCGACGGGGCCGGTTGGAAGGACCCCCAGAGAGCAGCCGGCGGATTTGCCTGAAAAAAAGGTAAGGCAACCGCTGACTGGCAATCTGTCTTTGCTCGCGGCGCTGTGTGAGTTGGAGGAATGCCTCCAGCCCGCAGCGTCGTTATTTCAGGTATTACGCGTCCTCCGAGGGCGATTGCAGGAGCTGGAGATGAAGGTGGCCGCGACCCTGACGTCGCTGCGACAATGGACAGATCGGCGCGGCGCTGGAGGTTTCAGCCGGAGGGATGCTGCGGGAACGGTAAGCCAGACCGCCCCCATAAATAAAAAGGGAGATTCTACCGATGGGGACCGTGATATTAGTGATCGGGACTGTGTCGGTAGGTCTCCGACAGTGGATGCCGCGGGGCAGGCTGCGCGCGTGGTGAGGGGAGTAACAGTGAGAGAACAGGGCGGACAGGGGCTGACAAGTGCCCTGGGTCCTAGTGCCCGACGCCCCGAGCCCGCGGCAGTCTCCCGTCGCTCTGCATGGACGCAGACGGGAATGGGGCTGCACGTTTGTCATGCGCAGACTCAAACCGTCAGGGCGTCCAAGAGGTAAAGGAGGGATCAAGGGCTGAGTGCCGATTCCTCCAACAGGAAAGGATGTGCTGCTGGGTGCGCACGTCCAGTTAAGGGCCACTCCCCTGAGCCAGTGGAAGGGAGAGAAAAGCAGGCGGTCCCGTTAGCCAAAGGGACACGCAACCCGCGGAAAAGGTTCCGATCAGGCAAGTTCCGGGGTCCTTGTGAAAGGGGGGAGCGCTGCCAGTGCGTGGCGCAAAGGGACACCAGAGAAGGGTGTCCAGGTAGCGTCTCTGCCCCTATGTTTCTATCTGTTGCAGGATGGGACCCGGGACAAACAGTAGGACCTGCTTCATGGGAAGCTGTCCCTCCTCAGATGGACCGTCTGGCCGGACGACACTTTGCTGGCGATGGGGCAGCCTCTCAACCAGCGGAGGCTGCGAAGGCACGAGCGGCACTGAGCAGAGGGGCGAGGAGATCTCGGAGGGGGTGCCGAAGAGGAGAGTTCCAGGGTGCTGGATTGGACCCTGGATGGAGAGTTGGACCCTCTTCGGGGTTGAG
The DNA here is from genome assembly GCF_900747795.2 of Erpetoichthys calabaricus. Classification (NCBI taxonomy): domain Eukaryota; kingdom Metazoa; phylum Chordata; class Cladistia; order Polypteriformes; family Polypteridae; genus Erpetoichthys; species Erpetoichthys calabaricus. The sequence goes on from NC_041401.2 coordinate 38,846,155, forward strand.
CTGCCCTAACAGGGTGTGTCGCTCGGACCAACGGGTCTTCGCTGGCGATGGGGCACTGTGGTGCCCGGCGGGTGTCCATACCTGGCCGGGATGCCTAGGAGGAGTGGAGGAGGGCTTCCTCCCTGGTGGCTTTGGGGACCACAGGTACGGAGCTTAGAAGCTCAACCCTGTAGGGGCCCGTGGTCACCGCCAGGGGGCGCCCCGATGCCTTGGGAACATTGTCCCTCAGTACTTCCGCCACACCGGGAAGTGCTGGGGGGGGAGAGACTTGAGGGCACCCGGTGGACTTCCGGCTTCTCCTTGGGAGCTTCCGCCACACAGGGGTGTGGCTACAGAAGTCCTGAGGATGCACCTGGAGCCCATCCGGGGCACATAAAAGGGGCCGCCTCCCTCCAGTCAGGAGCAAGAGTTGGGAGGAAGAAGACGAAGCGTGGTGGAGAGGAGTGGAGGCGGACCAGAGACTTGAAAGGCATTGTGTTGTGGCAAGGACTGTTAAGGGGTGATTGGTGCTTTGTGCACTGGGTTTGTGCACTTTATTGAATAATAATGTTTAATAAACGTGTGGTGGACTATAATATGGTGTCCGTCTGTGTGTGTCCGGGCTGCATATCACACTACATAATTAAAATTTATGGAACATTAATATCCTAATACATCAATAATAGTGTTCACATTTCCCACACATAATGAGAGTTCAGTGCAAAACTTTCTGGTCATAATCTATTGGTAAGGCATAAAAAGTTAGAGGCATTTAGTATTTCTATGCCCATCGTTCTGAGTCTCCAATCATTACTTACAATCACTATGAATAAGGACAGCTCTATTACATTCTGAATAAAGGAGAGTGGGTCACAAAATTCATCCTCAATATATCAATAATATTTGTTCTTCCTGTGTCATGCTGGAACACTTTCGAGATGCCTTCCTGGTTGTGATGGACATCTCCATCTTATCTGGCTTCTCTTCAGTCTCTGGAGACATTTTCCAATACTTTAGACTTTCCTCTAAAAAGAACTTGTTACTTATCAGGGCTGGCGCATGGGGTGATTGCCTCAGGCTACACTTCAGTTGGAGCGTCATTTTCATTTTTACAAAATAATAATAGAAAACTGAGAGTTAAGAGTTACATACTTTAAGAGTTACATACATATCAGGTGCTTCATTTATATACTGCTTTGAAAAATTGAGAGAACTGTTTTCATTTCAAAAGTTTAAAATATAGTATCTCTGAACTGAAGCTCGCAAAATCTTGCAGCACTGTGAATATCTCACATGCACATTTCCAAGCTACATGTCAATAACTGATATTGGCATTCATTTCCCTGATTTTTGTACATGTCATATTGTGCATAGAGTGATTATGTAATTTTGCAAAATTGTTTTAATTTCTTAAATATTATCATGGAGTCAATCACAAGTACAATACCTCTTAAATATCTCTTTGCAACACATGTTTATGTAGAAAGGGCCGGCACCTTTTAGCTTGCGTGAGTTTTGAAACTAAAAGCGTGTGGGACAGGTAATACAGCTGAGCTTATTTCACATTCAATTTTGTAATCACAAAACTCAATAAAAATGTACATTTGGATCAAACAGAAGTGGAAAAGAGTTAATACCTCTGCATTGTTTTTAATGCCTATTTTGTGTATTTTATTAAGCTAATTGTTTTAATTTTTTCACATTCTTTCCATCCATCCATCCATTATCCAACCCGCTATATCCTAACTACAGGGTCACAGGGGTCTGCTGGAGCCAATCCTAGCCAACACAGGGCACAAGGCAGGGAACAAACCCCGGGCAGGGCGCCAGCCCACCACAGATTCTTTCCAAAAATAAACATTAGTATTTGCCCATTGTGGAAGTATTTTATTCTGAACCCTGTATTGTAATACATGTTCTTTGTGGAATAAGTGTATCCCTTAGAAAGGGAAATATTATTAGGGGGCATTGAATGGCAAAAATATGCCTTGCCTCAGGCAAAATTATTTAACTCACCGGCCTTGACTGTTATTATATATTTTTTAATTACTTTATTGTAAATATATATGTTGCATTCCAGCATTTTTACATTGCTACTGTAAAATACATAGTCTCTTTTTTAAATTTGCCTTTGGAGATGAGATTATCAATACATTAAAGCAACACTTGCTTGACTGCTGCTGTTGGTCTGCATGAGTGAGTTCAGCCACTAACAGTGAATTTATAACAAGCATTGTCTTTGCAGAAATTTTTAACCATTTTTATAACCATTTTTGAATGTTCTTTGCTGATTCTTCCTACATGAGAAGAAATTCAATAAAAGCTCATTCAGAAATTAAAATTCAGGTCAATACGCATTATGCAATACGCTATACAGTAGGTAGAAATCAGATTGTTCCAAAGCATTGCAGTAGCAAGTAGGACATTTCAGATGATCCAAAGAATATTTTGCAGACATTTTCCTTTAATTTTGACAGAAATATAGGAAGTATTGCCATTTTTTTTGGTAACTGATAAGCTTTGTTAGTCTAAATGGCCTATTACTGTATCTTTTTATGTTCACCAATATCTGTATACTTGTTTATTTTCTTAATTAATTAGACCAGAGTTGCCACTGTTGGGCCACGTAGGGTCATTAATCACCATTGTCTTTAATGGAATTAGTTGTGTATGGTTTGCGAAGAGTGTGCTGTAGTCGGTCAATGCGGGTTGATTAAGCAATCAACATTGATGATTGGCTGTGCTTTGTGGATTGGCAGCAATCTTCCAAGTGCGACATCCCCAAGCTATGTTGATCAGTGACAAAGGTAAAAGGTAAAATTGGGTCACAAGAAAAAAAAGTTAAAGAACACCTGAATTAAGCTATGCTTATCCTGACTAAAACAGGAATTGCCAAACTCTACTAATGGACAGTAGCGGAGGGATGAAATATCCATTCATTATATCCTAACTACAGGGTCACGGGGGTCTGCTGGAGCCAATCCCAGCCAACACAGGGCGCAAGGCAGGAAACAAACCCCGGGCAGGCCAGCCAGCCCACACACAGGACAATTTAGAATCACCAATCCACCTAACCTGTATGTCTTTGGACTGTGGGAGGAAACCGGAGCACCTGGAGGTAACCCATGCAGACACGGGGAGAACATGCAAACTCCACGCAGGGAGGACCCGGGAAGCGAACCCAGGTCTCCTAACTGCCAGGCAGCAGCGCTACCACTGCGCCACTCAGGGATGAAATAACTTTTTTAAATTAGATTTTCAAGAGATTATAGGGGTAAGTATGGCTGAAACACATTTTTCATGTTCAACAGATTATGCTTAAAGTTTTCTGTCATTCTGGTTATGCACATTTGCACTGTAGAAATCTTTGCGGCATGCAAATTCCTTCTTTGAGTTTTACACAAGTTCACACAAAAGATTCCTTTGCCAATTGAGTTTGTCTTCTTCTTTTCCATTTGTTTTTTAGGACCCAGCCATGTACTGGGCAGTCAGTAACATTAATTAAACTATATCTGACCAAGACTGCATTACTTATCAGTGTTTGTAAGAAGTGAGTAATTTAATTAAAACAGACATATAACATGGATGATCTATTTCTAATGCTCCTTGAGATCCATCCGTCCATGTCTTTACTGGAGCCACTTTTTCCAGTATGTAGCAGTGAGAGAGTTGAGGTCTGATGTTGCACTCTTGGTCAAAAGGTGAGAACCAATCCTAGACCGGACTTCAGTACCCCATGGTGTACACTTACACACAACCACACTGTTTTGTTGTGTTAGGGTCCTAGGATGACAATGATTTTCCCTTTCAGACTCTTTATTATGTACAGAATACCTCAAGTCCTATCAGCCTCACCACTGTCAGGGTTGACTGTGACTGCTACTATAATATAATTCCTCCTTTTGCTTCTACGTCTATAATGCCAGGCAACTATGCAGAACACCAGAACAGACAGAAGAGGAGTAAAATGAGTACAACCCGATTAATAATAATTTTTTCTTGTTTGCTTAGACTACCAGGTGGCTCTCTGTCTTAGTATGTTGATTGGTTTCATGTCCAGTATGCTTCAGCACGGGCCTTTGAATGGAATGGTAGAAACAGATAGAATGACTGTGTACAGAGAGAGGCAAAGGCACTAAATGTATGCTACTCCACCTTCTTTGATATGCCTCTCAGACCAAGGGATGTCAAACATTTCCCAATTAAGCAGACTCAGCCCACATTCCACCTCTGGCTAGAACTAACTTGCTTGTCCTTTCATCTTGTCTGAATTTCCCTAGGGTGTCTTCCTGGAAGGGAGATGAGGTGCTTGTGATTCTACCTGCTTGTCCTTTCACTTTGCCTGTATTCCCCAAGCTGTTCTTCTTGGAAGGGGATGAGATGCTCAAGAATTGAAAACATACCCTCTTTTGTTGAAGCTCAAGGGGTTTTACCTCTACAACTAATCCGCAACCTTCTGATGTCACAGATAATGTACCAAAGCAGCAGCAATGGGGATGCGGGTTGTAGCGAAGCTTTCTTGTTACAAACAAATTGGTGCAGAGCCCTCAACCCCCCTAAACACAAATTACATATCCCAGAGCAGCAATTAACAGTTCTTCTCTGATCTAGTAGGGTCATATGTGTGCCCTAACAACAACTTTCGCTTAAAATAAAAGTATGGCTCAAACTTCGGCAATAAAGACAATTCTACAAAAAAAGAGATATGATCCACTAATATGCTAGGTTTTACTCTTGATTACACACACTCAGAAGAAGATCTGGAGAAATGTCTCACTACTGAAAGAAAGGAATGACAGATCTTGTGAATATAAAAATAAAGAAATTGAATGATCTGAATAGCCATCTTGGAGACAGAGAAGGGGTCTTCAATTTAATTGCAGGAGGTATGCTCAGTGAAACATATGCCTTTATTTGGTAATTTTTGTATTTCTGTTACTGTTCTTTTGTTTTTTTTGTCTTGGTATGTATACAGTGGCAAATAAAAAATCCTTTTGTGTACCTTTTTATTGCGTTACAGTCTCACATGATAACTTTAAAATATATAATAGGAATGTGCTGCATTCACCATCCTGGAAGGTGGAGGGAGCAGTGGAGAGACTGCATTTTGTTACAGTGTGTTTGTTGCAATATGAAAAGTATTAACATAATCTTCTCAAACTCACTTATTCCCTCTTTGGGGTTGTGGGTGCTGGATGGGAATTGGGCCTGTAGGATGAAGCCTATCCCAGAAGTACAAGACAGGAACCCAATTAGGACTGGGCGACATGCAGTCTCAGGGTCCTCTCTAAAAGGCAGCTACTTTTAACTATGATTTTTCTCAACTAAATCTCAGTTTTGCATTATTTCTGACAACAGCACCCCAAGGTCAATGTTTTGATTCTCAAAAATGCACTTGTACAACACAGCATGAATATAAAATGAATAATAAAACGTAACACATTATATAAAACATGTGCAATACAATTAAGTGTAGACACTGATGTAACATATCACACTGATTGCCATGGCAATATTTTAGCTGTATGAAAAAGAAGATATTCAGTATTTTTAGTGGAACCAGAACAGAAACCTTTTTCCTTTTTTGACATTATATAATACATATTGAGCTTCAAAATCTACACATCGGGCATAAATCACCCTTATTCTTTATATATGCCATACAAACATCACTGAAACACAGCCTAGAAAATAAAATACAACAAAATCAATGGCATATATGTAACATATTTTTATTATAAAGGTACTACTCCAAGCTACTACCATTTCCTTAATCATATAAAAACATAAATATCAAAAGAGCCTTACCTCAGTGTTGCACATCAGTAGTGGCAAGAGCTAATGGTTGCTAAAGATTATTTTTTGAAGTTCCCAGACTATTCCACTTTTTCAAGGGTGTGCTAATTCGGATGCAATGATACAAAAAAGAGATACAGTTTTTTTCTAATTATTTTTACACTGTGTGGTTTACTCCATTTTTCGGAATGTGTGCCTTACAGGTTATCAAATCTCCCTCTATTAGTGCTTCTTAGCTTGGTTTAATGTAGTACTGTACAATCAAGACACCAAAAATACAGGCATGCTACATGTTTCAGCCACCCAGTATTTACTCCAGAGTTGATGCAGTGAACTGTCCAACCACTGCCTTCTTACCAAGTTCAGGGTCAGAGGAGACCTGTGCTCACCACTGCAGTATTCGGATTCATTTATTATTTTGCTTATAGCACCTACACATTTCTCTATTCTTATGTTTTTTTTTTTGTTCTTTATTTCGTATTATACAGTTTCTTGTATTAGGAATTTGTTCGTTTTCGCAGGGTCAACCATTGTACATTGCCCCTGGAGCAACTGCATGTTAAGGGCCTTGGTCAAGGGCCCAGCAGAGTAGAATCACCTTTGACAGCAATGGGGATTTGAGCTGGCAACCTTCCAGACACCAACGCAGATCCTTAGCCTCAGAGCCACCACAAAACCCTCAAACTCAGGGGAGAGTGTGAACGCCATCCCCCCCTACCAGAAATTATGCTGTCGAGCTTCCTGCATTTGGGGAAATCGCAGGAGTCAGCACACTCAAGAGTGCAAAGGATGAACCTCACCCTGGGAAAACTGCCTTAGTGATCATGGTATCTCCCCTGCCAGAGAAGTATATTATTAGGTAACTATATTATTCTTTAATGTTGCCTAAAAAAGTTGGATTGTAAAGCATAAGACTAATATTTGTTAATGCCTTGTAGTGTACGTCTTTGGTGAATCACTACTGTCTTGGAGGTGGACGTTGCCACTTACCATAATTAATAAATATTAACTACTTTTGTGATGGTGTGGGTTGGCCCCACATTACTGCGTCCTTCCTGTGAGCCACTTGCACCCGCTACTGCCGATAACGTACCTGAGGGATGAGCCAGTGGATGAGGACACAACACACAAAGCAAAGGGGTAGGTGTATAAGTGCTCTAGTGCTTTTGTTAAAATCCAACAAAACAGAACAGTGTTCAAAAGTGCCATGCAGCTCTTCAATAAATAATTAATCTATTAAAATGAATGATGGAGAGTAAAAACAGATTCAATAAATAAATCCATTAAAAACATTAAGGTTAAATCCAAAGACGATCTACAAAATTTTGAGCCCGAAATATTGCCCTTTTAAACCTGGCACCTCCTCCCCTTCATCCTGTTCAGACCTCGCAGGACACACTGACCAACAGGTGTCATCAACCTTCATATCCTGGTTCTGTTCCCTGCCGCCCTTCCTTTGGCATGCGCAAGGCAACATGTTGAGCCACACATGCCTCTCCCGCCACTCACACTCGGCCCTTGTGGGAGACGCTGACAACCGGGTTGCTCCTACTCCACGGCAATCGCTCAGAAGGAGTGCCCTTTCTTCAGCTTCAGGCTCCTGAAGCCATGAGGCTCCTTCTCAACCACCTGCCTGTCGCTCCCTGCAGCACGGGTGCTCTCGCTGTCTCTCTCTTTACATAGCTATCTTCTCTCCACTTACTTTAACCTCTGTCTTTCATTCATCTTTCTCTCGCTCTGACCATTCTATTTTCCCTCCCCTCTCTCATGCTGGCTCACCCTTATATGCCTCCGTGTGCGCTGTGTCTCAATCACGCACTGCAGGAAGCCAATTAAGCAATAGAGACAGACCTCATCCTCATGTGCAGGTGTGCCTTGCCCCAATAACTCCTCCATCCTCCCTACAGCTGCGTGAGCATGCACACCTATGGAGAATAAGCCAGCAAATTAATTAATTATTTATTAAAAATCTTCTTTTCTAAGCCACAGACCTGCTATACAACAACTTTAACTTGAAACTTCTCTCTTCTTTACCCTATTGTTATAACTGGCATAAAACCGGCTAAATGTTTAAACAGAGCAGATATAAGTACATAAATGATGTGTCTTTATGATAATCACATGGTTCAAATAAAGCAGCCTAATTAATGTCTTAAAACATCTAATTCATTATTGTTGAGTTTTTGTATATAGTGAGTGTAACAAAATCCAAGAAAAACAAACTAAAGATTTGGAGTATCTCTTGAAAATAAAAATTCCGGTCTGTTAATCAAAAGAAAATAAGGAGACTATCATAATTTAAAGGTAAAGTCAGGAAGTTAAAGGAATGCCACACCCAAAAATGATTTTTTAAAATTGTTGTTTAGCCCATGTGGTTTGTAGTGACCAGAGATGGGAGCATGCACTGATAGTGTGTTGCTGCATCCAAGACACGATGAACCACCTGGACTTGGACCCGAGTACAGCGGGTGAAACCTCAGTGCCACACTGGAACAATGTGAGGTTTTTAACAGTAGCTGGAGTGCCAATCCTGCCACCAACCTCCTAGTTTTACCTGTAAGTTGAAGGACCTGATTTCAGAGCTGGATGCAGATTAACATTATACCCGAGCCAGGACAAAGAAATTACAGGTTAAGGGCCTTGCTCAAGGACCCAACGGAGTAGAGTCACTTCTGGAGTAAGCATAAAGTGACCAATGCCGGATAACAGCAAACATATCAAAGCATCCATTAAAAAAAAATCTTGTGTTGTTTGTATGACATAATTCACCTATCAGACCATCCGGCTGCATGCTCACAGCATGCAAAACGCATGCATTTTTTGCTAAAATATTGCTAAAGAAATTCTTTCTGAAAATTATTGTTTGTTTGCAGGCTTTGGCTATAGCAAATGCTGCTGCTACATCATCTATGACCAAAGACTGTCAAACACTGAGCGCTACTGAAGTTAGAGCTCAGGCTGAATGTCTCTCCTGGCATATAGTAGATGACAAGTAAGATTTAAACAGCTGTAAAGATTGAAGCTTCTCTCACCAGAGGTGACAGTAATAAGAACAGTCAGTACTGCTGAGGGACCACATTTTAACTTCTTAGACCCTCGTCTCACTGTTATCCATTCACCCTGTGGCGGAATTGGTGCTGCTGATTTTGGCTGTGCAAAAACTTACAATGGGGTCTGAAGAGACTGAAGCCGAAACAAAAAGAGCCAAAATGTCTAAACAAATCGAGTCGATCCATTTGCTTCTAAACATATAAATGCTCTACATGATTTATGAAATCGGCTCTGATTACATTTAACGTTACTAAAAAAATTAATGTTTATCACAAACACTGACACTCTCACAAACAGAGATTGGGGCCGACTATGTCATTGTAGAGTGTCGATGCTACTTCAAGGGAAATTCCCATAGATCTGTCATTGAAATTAGTAACTGTGTAAACGGAGCCCCCCCTCTAGTTCATAGCCAATTGCATGTCTTGCATGTCCTGTGGCTGCAACTCTGTCATATGGGGTAAGTAACATTTAAACCAAATGCCATTTTTAGAAGAAGCAAATTTATTTAAGTGATTTGCTTCTGCAGAAGAGCTCTGTCTACCTCAGACATGGGTTTATGACTGACTGCTGAATTCTGGCCCTGCATGTTCTTAAATGTTAGCAAAGGCGCAAGGGGCGGGAAGACGAAAGTGATGTTGGTCCATTTCCAGCCACCCGTCTTCAATTCTACAGACAGAAAGGGAGAAGGACTTGACAACTGTGTGTACTTCTTGCTCTGGAGTCACAATTCTTACCTCGGTAGAATCATGAAAACACCCCTTAAGTGCACAGGTCTGACTCAAGATAAAGTTGCATACCTTTCATTAAAGCAAATATAGTCCTACATTTAGACGCAAATATTGCTGAGGTTAATTCATAAATATTCTTTTAAAAGTCTTTGAACAAAGGTTTGCTTTCTAGTCCTAAAAAATCAAAACCTTCACGAAATAAATATTATTGTAGCTTTCACCCCATCACCGCATTACCTCACAGACTTTACAGTGTTACTTCGCCATGTTTTAATACACCTGATGCAAAGAATGCAGTTACTAATGTGCTTGTATAACTAAGCTCAAATTTTGAAATTTTTTATTTCAGCATTCTGGTTAATTGGGGTGAGAAGTCTAATATTACCAAGAACTCTTCTTGGATAGTTTATTACCTATTTATCAAATCATTTGCAATATGTTTAGAAGTCCTTTGACTGTTCTCCTTCATTTGTGTTTAACGTTGGATGCAGTAAAAAATATTTCTTAACGCAGTTTGAAGTTTCTGCATATTAATGTTATACAATATTGAATCACAGTGAATTTAATTTAGGTTTTTTTAACACTGGTAAATAGAAGAACATTTTGAAGCAAAAACAGCAAGGTGCTTTAAATTAAATACAAATATAAAACACAAAATCACTGATCTCATAAGTATTCAGCCCCTTTAAAATGACACACCTAGATCCTCAATGGGCCAGCCAATTGCTTTTAGAAGTCACACGATTAGTCCAATAGAGATCACCTGTCTGGGGGTTCACTTGATGTTAGCATAAATGAACCTTATCTGGAAGGTCTAACTTGGGGTGAGTCAGTATGGTGGTCTAACCTACACAATAAAGACAAAGCAACACGCCAAGCAACTCCATGAATAAGTAACTGAAAAGCACGAGTTGGGAAGGAGACAAGAAAATATCACAGTCACTGAAGATCCCTTGGAGTTCAATTAAATCAATCATTAGAAACAGAAAGAACAATTGTAAATCTACACAGAGCACAAAAACTGAGTGATCATTCAAGAAGAAGGCTACTGAGGGAAGCCACCAAGAGACCTATGAGAACTCCAAAAGAGTTACAAGCTACAGCAGATAACAATGGAGAGACTGTGTAGACAACTATTACTTCTATTAAACCCCTATTCTGAAATAACCTAACATGAGTAAAGAATCTGAACATTGTAGCTAATTATTTACTGTGTTTATGCCAAGTTTTCATTTGTGCACAATGCACCCTGAATCTCTATTGCCTTTAGTTTGGCCTTAACAAAATATTTTGTAGATAATATTAAAATTTGTATTCATAATACTGTAGCATATTAGTAAAACACAATACATGTTGTTTTAGGATATAATGACTGTTCACTAACATATCCTGCTGTACAGCGGCTTTACTAGGTCATCTTTTTAATTTACTGTTCATAGAAATTAAACTCACTGCCTTCTAATTACCACTGTTAAGCCTCCTCTTATAAACTGCTCGATGTTAGCTTGCTTCGATTCCCCAGGAACTTCTCTATTTACAGTGACCTCTTTAAAATGTCATGTCATTTTCTATCCCACTTAATCCAGGGCAGGGTTGTAGGGGGTGCTGGAGCCTATCCCAGTTAGCATACTGCACAAAGAAGAGACAATGTTTGGGCAGGGCACCAGCACATCGTAGGACCAACACACACACACACACACGTTAGGGCCTGTCAAGCTTTACCAATTCACGGCTTTGGACAGTGGGAGGAAACCGGAGCACCTGGAAAAAAACTTGCAACATGCAAACTCCACGCAGGACGGACCCACGCCATGAACCCTGGTGTCCTTACTGCAAGGCAGCAGCACTAGCACTGCACCACTGTGCCGCCCGACCTCTTTAAAATCATTCTTAAAACTGCAGCTATGATGAAAATACTCAAACACAAGTCTGTTTGACAAGAAGCAGGTTCTGTTCACTTCTTCACATTCTGGCTTTAAGCTAAAGCAAATAAATGAGGGCACTTGAAAATTGTTTTAATGATCTGCAACCAAAGTTACCAATTTTCAAAAATATTGTGCATGCTTTTACTGATTTGTTTATTTTTTTTTTCTGTTGTATACTTTTTGTGACATGAAAGCTTTTTTGCTAAATCAAATAAATATCTGTCTATCTTTAATGCGCATTTTATATATACATACTGTATATTTACATAACCTAATGAATAACATGCTTTGCCTCGACTCATAAATCACTTTTTGAAATATAGCTCATACAGACCGGAACTGTAATAGAAGTGTGTGGTTTCACTCACATTGGTCAAAGATAAATTATAAAGTCTCATTGTTATGACAGGTAAAGCCAATGTTTATGTGCATCATATGCTATTCACGTGGCTTAAAAATGGCATTAAGGAACAGCAAAATAAAATTGAATATGGAATAAATATTTCTGGCAATGTGTTAAAAAGAGACAATAGTCATATATACAGTGAAATCATTTATGGTAACTCTGAAACAGGAAAGGATCACTTTTAACGTACAGTATCATCTGTTTGAAAGACCACCAGTTTTCACACTGATTAATGGTTCATACTTTTTGGACTACCATTATTTCTATATGCATCTTGTAGGAGGAGAATGCACATCCTGGCCAAGGAGAAGCATGGGCTATTACCTGGACAAGAGGCCCAAGAGGAACAATGGAAGGATTGGCCAGCTGGACAAAAAGATAACTTTGTGTCCAGGCGGTATAAAATAATGGATGGACCAACAGAAGCCGTAACCTGGGAGTGGTTCCATCCCCCGTGCGTTAGGTGGCAGTGGTCCTTGTATAAGAACCCACACCAAGGGGTGCCAGGGAAATGGAGTCTGGAAGTGCAGCTCTGTAGGGTCTCTTGGGATCAGCAGAGGACGCTGTCTGTGGAGGACCACCCTACATTGTCTATGGCCTGGATGTGCTTCCTAGAGGAGACAGAATAGCACTGGAAGCATTCCTGGGTGCTGGCATTAAAAGAAAGCCCGCTGCCACACATGGATGAGTCAGTGTCAGGAGGCAACATTCAGCAGAGAAGAGAAGGAGGAAAAATTGGTGATTTATTGTATTCACGTATTGTATAATTGTGGCACATTACTGGGAGAAAGTCTGTCAAGCTGCAGTAAGGAATAAATATTCCTTAATTTATTCTATTAATGTGTGGTGCATTGCTGTGTCTGTGATTTGGGTCTCTCTGGCACCCCCTTGTGGTCACGATCTATTTACTCTAATATTTGAAGGTAAAATCGATCAGTGTGTTAGGCTGACTGGTTCAGCATGACTGTGTGTATGATTAGGCTATGCAATAAACTGGGGTTACTGTCTACATTTCACCCCATAGTGACAGCGTAGCTACTGGTTCATTGCTGTCCTGAACTACTGTAGATGGATTGGGTTTGAGAATGTGATTTTGCGTGATGTTTTCAAAGAGACTCCATTCATTGACATTAAACAGTCTTCACTATACTGTAGTGTAAAACTGAAAACAGACTGAACAGAGACAATTCAGAACTACCTTAGAAATTTGCATTCTAGTATTCTTCAAAAAAGATTGCATCCTACTGCTAATTTGTAGCAATTCCTGCACAGTTTATGGCATGAACAGCGAGGACCATGCTTCCTTTTTCTTTACAGTGTTTTGTGATACACTTCACCACAAGTATTTGTCTAAATTAAGCTATAATTGAATCATCAATCACTTATTTACTTACATAAAAAGAAGTGCTGCTTTCAGTGACACGAGTTTCCATTTAACTGGTCATTCATTTTAAAGTGAAACTGATTGCATTGTGTGCCTTTTGTGAGTAAATGCTTATAATACTAATCATTAATGATTTTTGGACAATATAAAATTGAGTAAGATAGTTATACTTGAATTCTTGTATTTTACTGTAATACTTGGAAAAAGATTTTGTCACAGAACAACTTAGGGATGTTTCACTAGTCATTTTTAATGCTCGGTTTTTAGCATATAAACTCTTACTATGGTGTATTTTTTAAGTTAAATCCAGAATTAGAATGTTTTTTATTGGTGTTTGTGAACATTTTATAACTCTACAGACTTTTTTCCCTGGAAATCTTGGGACAGTCAGCAACAAGCATGGTGAACGATTTCATCAGAACATTTCTGAAATGGAAAAGCAATGCCAAGGCAACTGGAGTGCCAGTATGTCTTTAGAAACCAATTGTATTTACCACAAATTAAAACCAGTAATGATAAAATCTCAGAAACAGACTAGTCAGCTAGCCTGGGGGAATACAAGTGAGCTGAAATGAAAGAGCATTCTAACTGGAGATTGAAACGGGAGTGTGTTGTGCTGAAACAAGTACTGGTAGGGAGTCAGCGCATCCCATTGGTCATTGGACGACTGAGTTGTGGTTAAATAGGATTGGTATGAAGTAGGGAGTCGAATTATGCTATTGATACGGGAGGTACATCATGGAAACTAGACTAAGATAATTAACAGGAGGCTTGCAAAGGCTTGCAGTCTCTCTCATCCATAGAAAAGAACACCAGGCCTTCACTGACTCCAGAGCATTTTTGTTGCCCTAGGTGAAGCTGTAAAAGGTACCCTGCCATCTCCTATGTTTTGAATGAAACCATCACTGCCAGATCTGTACATTGAAACCTGGAGACAGGACTGCAAACAGCAAAGTATGGAGGTTTTGTATAGATGACCATTTGAAAATGTTGAGCAGGGCAGCTGATTACTTATAGAAACAATTTCCCTGGAAAAGAACAAAATCTTGCAGATTAACAAGGCATACAATTAAGTAAGGTCTGAGACTGGCAAAGATTGCTTTCTAATTAAGCAACTGGTTTGGAAGAAAAACCTGCAGCCACTGTGGCCCTCCAGGACTCATACTGCCTACCCCTGACCTATATTTAAGTCATGTGATAAAAAAGTTACATTTTGCCACCCAGTCTTTGATGACATTTTCTGAAGGCATTTTTTTTACATTACAAAGAAGCAAGACAGGAATGAATGCATGACAGGATATGTGTTTATTGGTCATTTTTACTATCTGTATTATTTTGTAAACTATCCTTATTTTACGTGTTAGTTTGTGTTACTTTGTGTAAAGCACCCTCTAATTTTGTTTTTTGTGACAGGTATCTTTTTTATAAAATAAAGATTAACAAAATAATAATATTTAACATATAAAGAATAAATATTCTGTAGTGGGGATGAACAGTATAATGGTGCAGTGGGTAGTGCCGCTGCCTAAAAACTACATACGTAGCATGTACTGTACTTCAAATCAGGCTTGCATCTGAATCCTTATATTCTAATCCAGGTGTGAAGGACAGCCGGGTCCCATGCCCGGCAGGGACGCCCCTGCTGCATCTGTTCCGGGGGAGCCACCATGGGCAGCTCAATACCTCCCCCGGGACGCTTGGTGGCAGCCTCCCTGGTGGACGATGATTCCCCAACCTGGTGCAAGGCTCCATGGGAGATGGAGTCCTCCACAGCCTGGTTGGGGGCTTGGATGGCCGCCAGGGGGAGCTGCATGGACTTTCCAGCCCAGCTGGTCGACTCGTCAGCCCCACCCGGAAGGTCAATTAGGACCAGGTAATCAAGCACCTGGAATGCTTCCGGGTGGGGTATAAAAAAGGCCAGCCACTACCACTCGAGAGAGCCAGAGTCGGGAGGAGGAGGACTAAGCCTGAGGAGGAGGAGTGGTGGTGCTGAGGTGGATAGAGAGTAATTGTGAGTGTATTTGGGACTGTGGTGGGCCTGTGGGACACGGGGAAGACGTGCCCCACGGCTGAAGACATAATAAAGCGTGTTTTATTTAAGTACGTGCCTCTGCCTGAGTCTGTGCCGGGTCGGGCGCTATATAGCGCCTTTTACACAGGATATTGGAAAGCCAGGGGCTAACATGGCATCATCAGGTGTCCCCTCACTGGACAAAACACCAGCCCATCAAAGAGCCCAGACACACACTCACTCACATAGTCACCAGTCAACCTAATCCGCTGGTCTTTGGGTTGTGGGAGTAAACTAAATCCCTGGAGGAAGCCAACACAGATATAAAGACGGGATTCAGAGCAAACCCAGGCATCAGCCATGCAGGGAATGTGCTCACATCTCACTAAACTACATGGCTGTAGTGTTAATCATGGAGGGACAATTCCTGCCTATTCTAATGCACAGTGTGCAGCAAAGTCAAGATGTTGTTTATATGTTTGTTATGAAATTTTGCTAATTGCTTGATAAATCTGTGTGTAAAAGTTATCACAGTGTGAGGAAAAATAAATTAAAAATTCTAACTGAACTAGATGAAACTGAATATACATTATATATTATATGGCACACTGCAAAAGAACATTGAAAGGATAAGTTTGGTATTTTTCAAACCGAAGTTATTTCTTCACAAACATGCTATATACAGTATGCATTTCCAACACAAAATTGTGTTCTAAAGTTAATTGCTTTCTATAAATATAAAAAAAATCTCACTTGCACTGGCACTTTACATTGTAGTCATGGGGCACTGATGAAAAGCTTTAAAACATGCCCAATTCGTCTATTTTTCAAGCCAAGACAGTTGTCGAGTACTGTTCCGCATCTTCTGATTACACACACGCTGTAATATAGTTTCTATACGTCATTTTTGAAGAAAAATCACCAATATTATGAGATTCTGCCATTGTAAAAGGTGACCACTCACGCGTGATCACTCAGCACTTAATTGTTCTGCACAACATCCTTTCCTTTCGACAGACCAAATCATAGTACTCTCTTTCCATGCCACGTGGTTGGTTTAGTTTTAATTGATTTCTGCATTGTTGTCAGAAATTTGTGTCGGAAATACATAAGGTGTGGATCAATACTCGACAACTGTCTTGGATTGAAAAATCTATTTATTTGGTAAGTTTTTATTCTTTTCATCTGCACTACATACTCACCCATTTTAAAGTGCCAGATCGAGCAAGATTTTTTTTTTTAATTTAGAGAAAGTGCTTAACTTTACAACACAATTTCACGTGGCAAATGCATATATAGCACGTTTGTGAAGAAATAACTTTGACTTGAAAAATACCAAACTTATCCTTTAAGCTATTGAATGGTTGAAGTGGTTTCTGCTATACTTGAAAAGTGACTCTTGGTGGCTACGATTAAAAGAATTTAAACTCACAAGTACCTATTTTATTTTATACCTACTGTTTGTATAAAGCGTGTCTTAAATTATTTGAGTGACATTGTTTCCTGTTTCATATGAGTTTCATAAAATTAGGATCAAATATTCAAATCTGACCATTTTACCCTTTTAAATGTTGCAATTATATGAATGCAATTACAAATGAAGATGTTACAGAGATCTAAACATACTGTGATATTAAGCCTGCTTTTAAAATGCAAAGGAAGTTTTGGAGCAATTCTTCAAAGCTAGGGGGGCAGTAAAGGCCAAGAAAAAAAATGGTTTTGAATAATTTTTCTTCGTGACAGAATAAAAAATGCAACTAGCATTTTTTGCATTTTTTTAAAAATAAAGAAAACGCATCTCACAAGGCTTCAACCCAGAGAATTGGAATGTTATGTATAAATGCAAATAATATATCTAGTAATATATTATTTTAGTAGTGTATAATAAACACTACTAAATTTCCTCTTGGGATTAAGTAGTACTAGGGTGCTGTACCGTGTTAGCCATTATGAATGTAGAGAAAAGCCAAGCAAAATGACACCTTTTATTGGCTAACTAGAAAGATTACAATATGCAAGCTTTCGAGGCAACTCAGGCCCCTTCTTCAGGCAAGATGTAGATTACATCTTGCCTGAAGAAGGGGCCTGAGTTGCCTCGAAAGCTTGCATATTGTAATCTTTCTAGTTAGCCAATAAAAGGTGTCATTTTGCTTGGCCCTTGGAATTAATAAAGTATCTATCTATCTATCTATCTATCTATCTATCTATCTATCTATCTATCTATCTATCTATCTATCTATCTATCTAAACATAATTTATCACCCGATGACCATTTTGGTATACATGGTAATATTAGTAAATGTCAACTAGCAGTTCCTGTGTCCCATGTGTCCTAAATATACAAGGTTTTAGTCTACTCATTCATTTACTGCACCCACTTACTTCATTATTATCTTAACACGTGGCCAGATATTATACTGGGAGTGTTGGCACCAAGCTAAGAAGCAACCTGGGATGTGCTGCCAGTCTATCACAAGGTGCCCCCTCTCACCCACTTCATCACACTCCATCATTACCAGGCCAAGAAAGAGTTGCCACTTGATCAAACACTGTGGGATCTGACCAGATCACAGGTCTTCAGTCTTGAGAAAAAACACACACAGAAGCCGGCTACAGAAACATATGTCCTCCATATAAAGCAGTAGCCATGATCTGAACCTAGCTTCTTAGAGCTGTGAGATGGCACCAAGTAGCACCATGCTGCCGTCATTTATAGTACCCTTGTAAATAGCATGAATGACAATAATGTTTGCACTGTCACAATACAGCATTGCAATCAGTATTGTCTAAATAAATAATTACAGCAATAATGTTGTTCATCAGTCCATCTATTTTCCCAGCAAGCACAGGGTGCAAGACAGGAACAATTACTGGACAATGTGCCAGCCCATCATGGGGTGGACACACACACGCACAGATCAGGGGTCAATGCATCTATCTACATGTCTTTGGGATGAAACCAGAGCACCCACCGGAAACCTGCGTGGACATGAGAAGAACATGCAAATTACATGCAGAGAGCACCCAGGAGTTGAACCCTGATCTCGTCTTTGTGAAGCAGTGGTACTTACCACTGTGTCACCATAATGTTATTCATGAAATCAATAATGATTATCAATCCACTCTTTTGGACTCATTTTTTTCTTTAAACACGCAGAAGTGAGATGCGGCCTATCCTGTCAGTGTTTGAGCCGAGGTAGCAGTCAGCCATGGATAGCTTGTCAGTCCATTGTAAGGAACTCTCACTCACTCATTCAGTCACTAACAGCAGACCTCCTATTATCCTAACATGGACAAACTTTCACTCTAGAAAAGATTTGAGTAAATATGGAAGGAATGTGTAAACCACACACAGAAAATAACTGGGCAAAGCAGAATTATGAAGGCCACCATCATCCTGCCTAACAATGTAATTTTCTTTTATAACCTAACTTTTGACAATTTCTATTATGACAGTGTTTACTACATAACATAACATTCTCAGACCAGTTTAATCTGGATCAAGGTTGAGGGAGGCTGGAGCCTATCCCAGTAGCATCAGGTGCAAAGACATAATTAGCCCCGGAAGGGGGAGTCAGCCCATTATAGCGCCCACTCATCTACCACACGGTTGGAGTCTTAGGGGAGATGTGAGAGGAAAACCTCCACATACCAGGAGAATCTGCAAACTCCACACAGGCAACAAAATGTGCATCTGAGAATGACACATTTGTGAGGTAGTAGAGCTAACTGCTGCTCCATGGACATGCAAGTAAGAGGTTTACTCTGCTCTGTGACATGTGACAATACTAATACTAACATATGCCACACTACATTGTGTTATGTAATTACAAAATTATGTAATTACAAAATCACCATTATCTCTAAGCTGTCATGTCATTTTCTAACCAGTTCAATTCAGACCAGGGGCGTAGGGGACTGGAACCTATCCCAGCTAGCATAGAATACAAGGCAGGAGCAAACCCTGGACAGGGTGCCAGTCCATCAAATGGCAAACACACACACACTAGGGCCAATTTACCTTCATCAATTCATCCATCCATTCACCTAGCATGCCTTTCTTAAGAACACTGGGAGAAAACTCACACAGACATGGGGAGAATATGTACGTGAACCTAGGTCTCCTTACTGGAAGACAGGAGTGCTACCATTGTGCCACAGTGCTGCCCATCTTAAGGGGTGTATTTTTTTATTTATTATTCCAGTACGTTGCCAAAGCCAAGCAACAGCATGAAGCATCAAGCCCACTCACACTTCCATGCTCACTCATACAGGACCAATTAGAAATGCCAGTCAACCTACTTGTGAGTCTTAGTAATGTGCATGGAGTACCCAAAGAAATGGGAAGAACATGCAAACTCTTCATACTGTAGACTGGCCACTAATCCAGCCATTTTCTAGACACACTTTTTCAGTTCAGGGCCACAGGAAGAAAAACGCCTGTTCAGAAATGAGTACACGGAGGTCCATGTCCAATCCTGGACGGCCGCAGTGGCCACAGGTTTTCTTTCCTGTCACTTTCTTCACCATCAGTGACCAATTTCTGTTGTTACTTGACTTCTTTTCCCTTCAATTAAATTGCCTTGATTTTTAAAACTCAGTCCTCTGAATTGCTTCATTTTTCTATAAATGAACAACAGATGACCAGCTATGTTGGGGCCTCAAACTCCAACCAGTTTCACTCCAACCAGTTTCTTAACTAGAAGTCGATTCTTTGTGTTAATTAAACTCTTATTAAATTCCATGTCTTATTGCTGCTCTCGTTTTGTCACAGCAGACAATTCCAAAACTGTTGATTTTCTTTTTTTTTAAGAGTACCGTCAAAATGTTTTGGTGACCTGAGCACACCAGCATTACTGAGAACTTCACCTTTCTTTGTTTTCAGTAAGTGTATGATGGACACAGGTTAGCTGCTCCAGTGTTGGCTCACTTTGTATCTCATTTTTGCCTGGCTGCTAATTAAGGGGAAAAGGAACAATTAAGAGTCCTAAGTTTAAAAAAAAAAGTCAATCAAAATTAATACAAAAGACGTTAATCAGTAGCAGCAAAAAAGCAACAATAAAACACACACACACACACACACACACACACACACACACACACACACACACACACACACACACTGATTAAGGACATAGTTGGAATGAAAACGTGCAGCCACTCTTGCACTCCAAGGCAGGAGCTGGACACCCCAGAATTAATAGGTGCAAAGCAGTAAAAAATTGTGAATGGGACACATCTGTTCTGTATCAATTTATAGACGCCGGCCTTTTGTAATAACTTGGGAATAACAGCAGTAAACAGGGATGAGATCATCCATCCATCCATTCATTTGTTGAACCATCAATTACAGGGTTGTAAGAACCTGGAAGCTGTCACGACGGCATTGGGTCCAAGACATATGAAGCACTGTTTTCTTGCAGGGCACATTTACTCGTACAAAAGACTTGCGGCAGACTGGCAGAGTAAGATTTGAGCTTCTCTATAGTTTCTGTGCAGTTTTGAAAGATGAATTAATGTTATTATTTTGTAATCCATCACAAATATCAGTAAACAAAAATTGAAGCACTCAAACATTTAATGAGCCCAGTTATGCTCATTCTTGGTTGCAGGGGTTCAGAGCCTTTATAAGCAGAATTAAGTAAAAGGATGGGATCAATTCTGGATAGGCTGCCTTTCCATTACAAGTGTTAACCCTTTGTGCAATTTAGAGTTAATTAAACTTTGGGATGTAGAAAGAAAAAGAACAGCCCACAGAGACTAGTAAAAAAAAAACCAATATACCAGTACACAGATGCAGTGACCAGGCAAGGATTTGAACCCAGTTCTCCGGAGGTGTGGTATGGAAGTGCTAACCACTATGCCACCCAATAGGAAATCAGTGATTATCAGGTGATGATCTTCTAACCTGTAGCCTGTAACCAGTTTAAGAAAATTCTCTTTTAATATGTAAGACTTTCAGTGGCACATGGCATTGCATAGAGTTCAGTATATTCCACAATACAGTTCAAGTGTATGTGTGAGAACTGATGGTGTAATTCGAAGTAGTTTACTGAACCTCGGGTACCTGGTGGAAGGTTGTGTGAACACGGTATGTAGTTTTCATTGACTATGAATCTTCATTGTTGTTCCCGCACGTCCACTAGTGAATGGTAGCCCCGTCTCTTTAGAGCCAGAGAATGACACGCTTGCACTCGTTCTCAATAAGCATTGTTCTGAGAGTGTGCACATCTCACACACAACACACACACACACACGCACGCACGCGCGCTGTGTACATTTAGTATAGTATACCTCATGTAGGCAGGCAGCGCTGAGCGGCGCTACCTAGTCGAGATTTTACGCTGGAGGCCGGGTGGAAGCGATCCGAGGGTGTGGCAAGTCAGGGTGGGGATTAGGAAGAGCCCATTGTTATGCCCCCCACCCCTTACACACGCGCATACACATACTGTACGTAAACCGTAAGGAGCACAAGAGAGGAAATGCTGCTGTGACACATGCGATCGCAGTTTTTCCATTTTTTTTACCTAAATCCACGCGCCCCGGGGCATGTTTCTTTTTTTGCTTTCGTTCTTCTCCCGCAGTTGATTCGGACGTCTCTGGCATTGCACGGCCATAAAACACACGGGCGTCCCGGTCCAAGTATCAGCACTCTGGCACCCTAGGCTGGCAGGGAGACAGCCGCGACTCGCACAGATCGTGACATCACTGCTAATGAGTTGTAAGGTACCGGTGTGAAGCAGCCGGACCGAAGGGAGGCGGGTTTGGGGTGAAGAGAGGCTTGAAGCCGGTTCGGCTGGTGGCGCCCATTCGCCGCTTGTCCTTGGCGTCGTCTAGCGGTATGCCATTCACATGTGCGGCGGGTCGCTTTTCGTGGCGCCGCCGGAGCTGCTTGCGAGAGGAGGGTGGACTCTAAACAATAGAGAGTCAATGCATCGCTCTTCTTTGTAATCAGCGAGCGCGGAGAACGGAAAAGCACGAGTGGAAAGGGAAAGGCGGCGAGCGCCCGTGAGCGCAGCAAACATGGACGGGATCGTGCACTGATTTTTTTTTTTGTTTCAACACACATACATCTCTGGATATATTTCTTGTTCTCTTTGGGCATTGTTTTTATTTGCGCTAAAATCATCCGAGGTGGAGGGGAGAGAAAATGAATTCGGCAGAAGGAGCCGAGGAGGGACTGAATGATTCAGACACTGACGCGTTTTTCAAAACAGGTAAGAAATGATTTCATTATTATTATTATTATTATTATTATTGGGATGGTGCAGCCATCACCCCTTTCACTTTACTGGAAGGAAACGGTTCTGCAGCATCCTGTGTAGGCAGTATCGAAGTGTATTGTGTGTGTGAATAATTTGATTAGAGTGGGGGTGGCTGGTTGTGTAAATTGCCTTGTGAGTAACACAAACATAACGGGGATTTTATTGTGCTGACGGATCGCGTAACAGTAAGCTGCAAACAAAACAGAACAGTGACAGAAAGAAAACTGTGCGGACAGTTAACGGGAAAGCAGAATAGACACCGTTCTTCGCTGCCGTCGGTGTCTTTATCTATAGACGTGTAAAATCTATTTTGTATTTATTCAGGGTAGCACTATTTATGCATCCGTGTGCCAATATTGCATACTGAAATTGACGCGAAAGCTTAAAGCACCTACTACACTTCATTCCCTAATGTATTCAGGGTCCTCACATCCCTATGTTTTGTGTGATGAGTAACAATAAGCAGTTGCTCGCAAGCCTCCAGCATTAGCAAACTAAACACGCCTCGCCTTCTGCCTGCTTTGCAGTATCCACCGATGATGCCAGAGGGTCAGCCGGAGCGGCACATGGTGCATTAATGCGATGTCACCAGCATCAAACAAATGCTACTCATTTATTACTTGGGCTGAGCCCGACGGGGTAGTTTATTTGGCTCTAATCCATTCTAGGGGTATGTTGCCCTGCAGACATGGCTGACAGTTTTTCTTCTTCATTGGTTCACCATCACCCAGTAGTAATCACGACACACTCCTAGGTAGTATTGCTGCTTTGCTGTCATTTCTCAGCATGTTTGATGACAACACCCCCTATAAAGCTTGTGTAAGTTAAAAATAGAACTATTTCAGTATAGCATTCTGTGTTGTATATTGATCTGCCTCAGCAACATATTGAAACCATCATGTGAATTTTCCTGAGTGGTTTTGAATTTTTCAGTACGTCCGATGTGAATTTTCACCTCCAATTTGATATTACGGTAATGATGATGTGGGTAGAGCATCCAATTATGAAGTGATTTTGGTCTTTCTTCAATATTTCTGTTGCATATCAGTTTTGTTTTTGTAATGGATTCATGTACCAGACTGGCATCCTATCCACGCATGGTTTCATGTTAATGAATCCTGCAAAAGATTGGAAAACTGTCCTGAGTTTGTTTCTTGAATTTGAACTGCTAAGTTAGGCTGGGTCAAAAATGTATAGAGAATTTATTGTGCATGTCCTCCGGGGATTTCTAACAAAGCCCAAATGCGTACTGTCAGTTTCTACAGGTAATTTGGAGTTTGTGTGTGATGCCCAGTTTATAAATACCGGGCATTCATTTCACTGGGTGAAAAGCTCCAGTACATAACACCTTTAAACTTGAGTGCGATTTTTGACCTTTTATTAGACCCTCAGTAAGGCTTGTTTTCTGCTGTGTAGTTGTAGTATATAGAATGTCAAGTGTTTCATCTGGGAAAGGTGCTACATAAATTAAACGTCTTCTCCTTCTTATTTTTATAATGATTGTTATTATTGTAAAAGCAGTAGGAAATTTAAAAGACATGTATTAGCAGGAAAATAAGAAGACATGATTAATTCTGGGGATACAGGTACCCTTTTACCAATCCAAGAGTAGCTCCACTGTGGGTAAAAATCACTGATTAAACTTGACTAAGATCTGTCGCACGGTAGACACACTAAATGTTATCTGTAGCATGTTATCTGTGTTGAGTGGCTGTTTGGTTAGCACTACTTCCCAGAGTCAGGAAACTGCATTCAAATCCTGGCCATATTTTTTGTCTGTGTGTATCAAGTCTATAACTTCTCCTGTGACAGCATTGGTTTTTCTCCCTTTACTCTAAGTTTTCTTCCACATCCAAAAGATGAACAGGTTAGGTCAACTGGTGACTCTGTGTCTGGGTGTGGATGTGTGAGTGAGAATGCCCTGAAATAGACACTTTAGAGTTGGTTACTGCCTTTTGCCTGATGCAGCAGTGATAACCTCCATCTCCAGACAACTCAGAAATCAATTAAATCAGGGTCAGTAAGAGGATGGACAGATTGATGTTTGTGAAATGAACATTATCCTAAGACGCTATAACTGTTCATTATTTAAGTATAATTATTTAAATATGGTTTTTACATGTGAAGCACAAGCAAGTTATGTAACTTGATCAGGCCTAACCACTCAGTCAGTCCAGCTTTGTGGTTTAGAGTACTGTGCTTTTTTGTTTTTCACTAGGCCACAATGCCAGCCATTGATTCATTCACCACTGGTAAGTGTTAAACACCTGCCCCTATTATAATAAAAGGAAAAATGCCAGATCAGGGTGAACTTTATTATCCCTGAAAGAGAAGTTTGTTTTCGTCTTTTGCATTACAATTGAATAACACACACAAAAAAAATCAGACAAAGAAAAGTATATGGTACAATTAAAAAAAAAAAAAAAAAGTTACTCAAATGCAGTCTGCGTCCTTTTTGAGCTTCTCTTTATTACAGAACAGTTCAATTGTACTGACAGTACAAACAATCTCTTATATTGTCTTATTATTATTCTGCATTGTAAGGTTTCATCTTTGTCACACTAACAATGCAGAATTTATAGAGCAGACACTGAGTAAGATCATTTCTGCTTTGGTGAAGGTTTCTTAGGGCAAAGTCAACCAATGGGCGCTCCACAAATGTTTGATCAACCCCAGTGCTGTACTCCTGCGGTGCAGTTTAACTTTATCTCGAGTGTGTGTAATTCGAAAAATGCCAGTCTGATCAGGAATAAACACTTGGCAAAGCAGGCATTTAGAATGTTTCCAGAATTGTCTTAGTGTACATTTCCACGGGTGCAGTTTGTGATCAAATGGTTCAGTAATTAGAGTGAGTTCCTGCCTGGACACAGGGAGAACATGAGGGCTGCACAGGGGAAAACACCGAGCCTGGGAAAGTAACTCCATGTACAGCTGTGATGTAGCAGCGCCTTCCACCTCACCACTATGCTACCTGTACTTTGATTTAAATTGTTCAGTTTTATGAAACATGTTTACATTTTTAATCTTTAAAAATTATGCCATACATATTACATAATTTATTTGTAATACAGTAGTTCAAGGATTTTAGATACTAACCAGTCTTTTTACCTGTATGTAGCATTTTGCAATCAACTACTGAACAACATATCTGGTATTGTGTTTTCAAGTGCACAGTTGTTGGGGCTGGAGTCCTGGTGCAATGCAAGAACCTATCTTAGGTGGGGCATCTGTCTGTTTGAAGGTGTGCTCAAATGCCACCAGTCGAAGTATTGAGAACTACAAAACAGCCTATGTTAAAGTTACTAGAACAAATTGTGCTTATGCCAGATGCAGTGCAGTGGCTGAATTTATATTATTTATTGCCTAAATGTGTGGGTGCATGTATAGTATTATGTGAATGCCAAACCTGACCAGGTTATGTGTGTAATGTTATATACATTTATTATTATATAAGTGTGTGTGTATGTATATATACTGTAAAGCAAAAGTTAAAAGGCACAAATAAAGGAGTTGGGGACCATCCTGGACCCAGTTTAATGTTGGACAAATTAGCAAAAGTTAAGAAAAGGTTCAAATTAAAATGGCAGTTGATGTTTTTGTCCATCAAGGCCTCTCTCTTAGAAAAAAGTGTTGAAATGCTTTCCATACTGAGGCTCCATCCTCTTCTGAATTAGTTCCAGAAATGAATGTCAACTTCCATTGACATCCTACTTTAAATAGCCTGTGGGGCAGAAGAGGTGGGACATCCGGGACCAAACTGGATGTGATGTCAACAGTCATTGTGCGACTTGTCCTGCGGGTGAAAGAATGAAGGCTGTTAGTGACCACGTTGATGTGCTGCTTACTGTAGTAGTACCGTGTGAATGTTCCCGATCTGCACACATGTGACAGCATATACTGTATTTATTGTAATATTTCAGTATTTCATGAGCTTGGTGCAAAAAAGTACCATTTGTCTATATTTCTGTCTATTGTATACAGTACATACAGTCATACATACATACATGTAGAAACTGAGACTTGCTTTTTTCAAACACTGTTAAGCTGTGCTTGAAGCTGTTGTGCTGTGAGGCGCCTGTCACGCAAGCTGGTGACCCTCAGAAACTTGTGTCCTGATTGGGTTGTGACTTTGAGTCTGCCAAATCTCTTCCTATCAGATTTTTTTCTAGTTTCCAGTACCTTTGGATTGTGTAGGACACCACTGCACTCACTAACACTTTAATTGGATTGATATCTTTAAATGAAAGGCCGTCACGTCGAAAAGTAATAATGCTCAGTCTCATTTCATTTGTTTATTGCCATTTCTTTCCATTATCACTGGAATTTGCAATATTCCACAGTATAATATTGTCCAAGTAGTACTGTGGAGGGTGTAGTAACACAGTCTGTTCAGACTCTGCTTTAGACAGACAGAGGGTTTTTAAGTAATCATCAGACGTTGGGACACCTGTGCAAATTGTTTGCTTCAACTTGCAAGGCTTAATTAAATAAGGTTGTAACCTATTAGTTGTTCCCTACATAAGGCCTATTTGTAACATTCTGAAATGTCATTGTTTTAAGTTTTTGCTAATCTAACTTTAAATCTAAACATCTGACAGTTTATGTCTTACCTTTTCACCATTTTAGGTCATTCATTGTATTTCAACTGATTAAATGTGAAGAAAAACCTACAGTGAAGTAAAAAGACAGTGACAACATCAAAATGATGGGGTACCAGCCTGGTAGCCCTGTTTCATACAGACTTTAAATGAAAATTAAAATGAAAGTCTCAACTAAAAATAGATAACCAAAAAGGAAGGACCGCAGGTCCTGAGGTACTCTGTAGAGGCCACAACAATCAAAATAAGCCTGTCTCCGCAGGAGGTCCTATATCTGTGGGAGCAGGGCCCAAAATGAATGCCAACTTCTGGTTGTACTTTGTCTTAAATAAGGGAAGGACTGGAAGGGCCACCAGAACATCATTGCTGGTCAGCATTGTCTTCCTCTGATCTAAGGAAAAAAATGCCAAAGGAATTACTGACTGTGTTACACCCAAATCCATCCTTGTCATGAATAAATGACCAGAGCCACTGGCACACTCCTGCTGCTTGAATGTGTGAAAGTATATAGTATGTGTTTATTTTATTTAAACAGATAAAAACAGAAGTAGAACTACCAATAATACAAAAATAAGCACTTTTATGCTATTTTTTTAACTGTAAGGGTGAGGGTTTACAGAAGGAAGTGCAACACAGCTAACCAAAACAAATGCCTGTTGGCCCCTCTGGGACTACCTTAGCAGGTGCTCCGTTCTCTTTATAACAGTGGGGGTAGCTGGCCTAATTCTCTTAAGCCCATACTCTTCTATTACTAATGTCCGTCTTTTACAATTCTCACCACCTTCCATACACCAGGGATTTCTTTTCTCTGACTCTTGCTCAGATTAAATTTGGACTAGTCATTGTCTAAGTTCTTTCTGGAGTTTTCTGACGGGACATTCCTTGAAATTATTTTGCAGGTGAAGCATCTATAAAGCCAAGTGTTTTAAACTGCAATTGGACCCTGATAGTTACTAAACATTAAAAGGGAAATTCCACTGTATTT
Organism: Erpetoichthys calabaricus; assembly: GCF_900747795.2. NCBI lineage: Eukaryota > Metazoa > Chordata > Cladistia > Polypteriformes > Polypteridae > Erpetoichthys > Erpetoichthys calabaricus. The sequence continues at coordinate 38,874,286 of NC_041401.2, forward strand.
AACATTTTGCATTTACTTATTTTGCTGATGCCTTTATCCAAGGCGAATTACAACATTTATGATAGAACTGGTTACATTTTTTGTTGGTTTTCCAATTGGAGCACAGGCAGTTGAAGTGACTTGCTCAGGGTCACATAGTGTCCGTAGCGGGATTTGAACCCACAACCTCAGATTTTGAAGTCCATAGCCTTAAACACTACATGGACTTATTATAAGAGCTGCCAGGGCTTCTTTTAGCATTCCAAAATGTATTTTATTTGGTGGCATGAATGTTAATAATTTTCCTTTAAAATAGCTTTAAATGTAATACATTTACTATGTTATAAATAGTATTTTGAATGTACGTACTTCATTTATAAAATGTTTTTTAGAGTTAAATAAAACCTATATTTTAAACAATGTTTGCACTGGCCCTGTTGTATCTTCTTAATTGTCCTCTTCTATTCTAGCTGTGCTTTTTACCAGTGATAATTCCTAATTACACATCCTTATTGGAACTGCTGGTTTAATATTTCCTTACTTCTTACAATTTAAATTATGAACAACAGAAAATACAAATAAATATCAAAGATGTGTGTGTTTATAGGGTGTGAACATGGGATTTTCATGTTGTAAGGAATTTTATCTAAAGTCTATTTCTTCCTTTTAAAAGTCTGTCCCTTAAGCGGGTCTTTCTGCTGCCATTTGTTGACCTTTAACTTTCCATGACCTCCTCCAGAGTACACAGGGCTACTCTTACTTTACATTGCCTCCTAAATTAAAATATAAACTTTGGGACAGTGTTGGATGACAGTGTAGACTTGCACCCTTAAGTGCCCATCTAGTTAGGCCAGGTTTCAGGGGTCTTCCTTCCCAGAGCTGACCTCCGTTTAATGCTGAGGATACTCATCACCTCTGACGTGCAACAGAAACTCAGAGTTGCGTTCTGGTCAGCCTCTATGGTGAGACATCCTCTGCTAACATAAAAATGAAATTTATTTAAGACATTATATTGTATATTGTAATGTGGACACTGAATAAAAACCTGGCTTGAATTAAATGAGTGACACAACAGAGCTCTTACCATCAGGCCATTGCGACTTTGTTCCTGAGAACTTCTAAACAACTACTGAATTAAGCAATTGTGCTGAGGAGAGTAGTAAGTATAAGAGAGCAGGGCAGTTTGCCAGCTTTGTTAATACTGTTGAGTAACATTGCAGCGACAGTGATGAGCATGGCCCCTAAGTTCCCCATCGCAGCAATGACACTGTGGAACATTTTCTAAATTAAATTGCTGAGGGATAAGAAATTAAAAGAGTAAGTGAGCTTTGATCTTATTTGTAAAGCTATGGGGTCGATTAGCACATCGTGAACTCGAGAAGACACACATTTACTGACCTTCTTTCTAGATGGCAATGTCATATTCTAGACTGAGGCATCTTTTGAACTACAAAATATGGTTTCTGTTATTAAATTGAACATTGGACATTCCTTGAAATTATTTTGCAGGTGAAGCATCTATAAAGTTGCGTTCTGGTCAGCCTCTATGGTGAGACACACATTTACTGACCTTCTTTCTAGATGGCAATGTCATATTCTAGACTGAGGCATCTTTTGAACTACAAAATATGGTTTCTGTTATTAAATTATTGTGACAAAAATAATTAATTAAAAGTGGAATGTCATTTTTGCTCTTTCAGCTTTGTAGCACTTGTTCTTGGGAACTGCCTCACTGTGTTTGTCCAACAGGCCCGCTTTGTTTCAGTATTCAAATGCAAACCCAAGACCCCGTTCTTCTACGAGGCACTTGATGAATAACATTCTGTGTTTTTCTTTAAATTAAGTAGTGAAAGTTCAGCAGAATGTGGTCAGCAGCTATAGATGAGATTAAGGGCCTTGTTTGATTCCGGGTGACTTTCTTAGTGCTTTGTATGTGAAGTTTGGCTATGTTTCCATGAGGTTCATTTCACCTGCTGTTTAGGCTGATCTGAAATCCTAAATGTACCTATTGTGGGTCAGGTCGTGCCCTCTAGTGCACTAGCCTCCTGTCTAGATACTGGTACCTGCCTTCTAGCTGTTGATGTTGGCATAGCCTCTGGCCTTTTTACAACTCGTTAATCCATTTCAGCGTTGCCAATGCTGAAGTATGTCTTCGCATCTTCAGACTTCATGGCAGGAATCATTGCGGGACCTTACATTCATATTCATTCACATGGAGCAATTATTCAGTTGCCAGTTAACCTAACAAGGCTGGCTTTGGAATATGAAAATCCAGGATTTCCAAAGTAAGACATCTGGATACATAGGAGACAGTTGAACCTAGGACTCTGGATCAGTGAGGTCGCAGCACTAACAACTGTGCCATAAGAATATACTTGAATTAACCGTAAAAAACAGTGTTGATGTGTAGACTGTATTGACTTCTCACAGGCACTGATTGGTCTGGAATTGTGAACCCAGGACTCCAGAATTGTGTTTCAATGGAGCTACTACTGTAGGGTTAATATGCCATTCCTAAACAATAACAGTGGAAAGCAGTATGAAATACAGACCCTGTGATGTTATTTTTCTGGTTTTAACTTTCTTGCATTAATGATTCCAACACTGCAGCTGACTGCAAGTTTAAAATTGTTTTTGCAAGGCTTCATGCTTCCCACGTTTTAATTTATTTAATCCCTCTTTATTTACTGTTCAAGGGTTGCAGCCCTTAAATTTTCAGCAGTTTGCAGTATTGACATTTACCAGCAAACGGAATGTCATCATTGCTTCTTCAGCTTTGCAGCACTTGCTCTCGGGAACTGCCTCACTATGTTTGTCCAACAGGCCCGCTCAGTTTCAGTATTCATATGCAAAGCCAAGACCCTGTTCTTCTGAGAAGCAGTTGAAGAATAACATTGTCAAATGCATTACTTCATCCTTAATTTGCCTTCTTTTTCTTATTTTCTCTTGTTTTTTTCTGCCCTTATCATGTGAATTAATCTTGATGATTTTATTATTCTAATTATAATTTTCAGTGATGATGATAATAATACTGAAACAACAACAATAATAATACAGGGTGAGCCAAAAAGAAGTGCCACATTTCAAACGTTTATTCTACAAAAACGGTACAAGATAAAATAAATTTCATTACGACACAAGAAAAGGTATACAAAATAGATTTTTTCACTGTGCTTTAAAAATGATGTCTTCAAGGTGGTGGCCATCATTAGCATTACACTTTTCGAGACAATTTCTAAACGCTCACATGACTCTTTCAGCCGTTTCAAAGGGAATAGCGCCGATTTCGTGGTGAATAGTGTCCTTGAGGGCTTCAAGGTTTTGAGGTCAGTGTGTGTACCTTCGACTTGAGATAGTCCCACAAGAAGAAATTGCACAGAGCGAGATCAGGCAAACGTGAAGGCCACCCGACATCGCCGTACAGGGAGATCAGCTTTCCCGGAAACATCTCCCTCAAAACTTGCATGGATCTCTGCAACGTATGAGTTGTTGCTCCATCCTGTTCAAACCAGGCATTCACCACATCCATTTTTTCCAGTTGGGGCCGCAAAAAGTTCTCTAACATTTCAATGTAACGTTCTGAAATGATGGTGACCATTGCTCCCCCCTTGTCAAAAAAAATAAGGGCCTACAATGCCAAATTCTGCAACGGCGCACTAAACTATAACACGCTCACTGTGCAGGGGTCTCCGATGAAGTTCGCAGAGGTTGGATTCAGCCCAATAGCGAAAATTTTGCTTATTTACGTAACCATTCAAATGGAAATGTGCCTTGTCACTGCACATGACGATGGCATCTCAATGAGTGGTTTGCAGAATGTTCTTACACAATGGCTCTCCCAGTCTCTCTCAGTGAGTTCCTGTACTACCATCATTTTGTATGGATGGAAGTTAAAGTCCTCTTACAAAATGCTCCTCAAAGTTGTGTTGGAAATGCCTAAGGCAGAAGCAGGTTTGCGCATTGAACGTCTAGGAAACTGCAAAATTGATGCCCTTACAACTTGGATGTTTTCAGGCATTTGTACAGTCCAAGGATGGCCTGGAGATTTTCTGTTCAATGTCGTACCCGTCTGTCTAAATTTAGGCACTGACTGAAAAATTGTTTTCTGATTTGGGACGTCACCGTTAGGAAGAATGCTGAAGTGTATTTGGAAGGCGTGTTGTGCAGTGATGATGGATTCGTTGTTTTTGAAGAATGCTTCGATAGCGAAAGCAAGGTGCGCACCAGACCAAGGCATGTTGCCAACTAAATACTACAAGGGATTGCCTATCAAAGAACCCCCACCCCAACCCACTTGGCCGCCTCTACCTCGTGCAATGACCTTGAGAAATATGGTACATCATTTTGGCTCACCCTGTACTTATTATCCATCTATTTTCCAAATCCAGAGCAGAATCCCAGCAAGCACTGAGCACAATGCAGGAATAATGCCTGGACAGGGCGCCTGTCCATTGCACAAATTTGACTCTCACGGTTTTGGTTATTTGTGAGTTAGCTGTGAACAGTTATTTTTGGAGCTTGCCGAAAGATTGTAGAAACTTGTACATCAATATATAAACAGTACTCAAAGTGATTTGTATTACATAAAACCCTATAATATACAAATAGTAGTGTTATTTAATATTTGTTAGCATATTGCATGCTATATTTTTAAAAATAAGAGTTAATTTTGGTAAAAAAGAACTGTGAGATCTACACACCTTCACTGCTCCCTTAGTTATTCAGCAGATCAGGACTTCTCCTCCCAGCTGGTTTGCTCTCCATGCTTGCATTCTTTCTTTCTCTCACCTCCACCAGAAAACCGCATAGAGCTCTTGCTACCCTTTTTGGCTCTCACCTCTTTCGAGTTTGCACTCAATTGCTCACTTCTTGATTTTGTTTCTTCCAATTTCTTTTTCTCCTTTCTTACGTGCTCCTTGTCTGTTCATCTGTGCACACAACTCCTGCTGACGCTGCACACTTAAAGAGTTAAAGAGTTGATTGCCATTTAGAGTGAGTGGCAGCTCTGGTTATCCAGTGGGGTAAGTTTAAAAAAAAAAAAACAACAAAAAAAAAACCTGAAAGCAATTAATAAATAAAACCACTAAAATATCCTGCTGTGGCGTACCCCACCTCAGTTAGGGGTATTGTTCACGATTTTTCACATTTGTGAGGGTCTTTCTGCCCCTAAACTTTGTGAAGGGAGTGACCTGTATTTAAAATAAAATTCCTTTTTATTGTCAGGATATCCTGACCTGTATGTAAAAGATATATCCATCCATCCATCCATTTTCCAATCCGCTGAATCTGAACACAGGGTCACGGGGGTCTGCTGGAGCCAATCCCAGCCAACACAGGGCATAAGGCAGGAACCAATCCCGGGCCAGGTGCCAACCCACCGCAGGACACACACAAACATACCAAGCACACACTAGGGCCAATTTAGAATCGCCAATCCACCTAACCTGCATGTCTTTGGACTGTGGGAGGAAACCGGAGCGCCTGGAGGAAACCCACGCGGACTCCACGCAGAGATGACCCGGGAAGCAAACCCGGGTCTCCTAACTGCGAGGCAGCAGCGCTACCACTGCGCCACCGTGCCGCCCCTGTAAAAGATATATTTAAAATTAAATTCCTTTTTTATTGTCAGAATACCCAAGAACAGCGCAAAATACAGATAAAAATCAAAATAAACATAATAAAAATAGGTAAACAAAAATCCATTTGAGTGGGCCAATTAATTATGCAATGATATTAATTGTACATCTTCGGTAAAAATCCAATTCCATGCAGCAAACATTAAAACTCACAATCGGGCCATTAATCCATTCATTTTCTTTCAGGCAGCATTAGGCAGTAAGGTTGGAAACAAAAATGGAGGTGATGCTAGTTCAGTGCATTGGCACAGTCATACTCATTGTGATGATTTAAAGACAGCGAATAACCCTACACGCATTTCTTTGGAATATTGAGAGGATACTCAGTAAATAAGAAATTTTAGAAAGACAGCGACCTGATCTGTTATCAAAAACTGGTCCTTATGGCAGTCAGGTAGCACTGTTAATCACTACGCCACTATGCTGCCCATTATTTGTGCTCATAAAAAAAGTTATAGTGTTGGAGTTATCAAAATAGAATTTTGCAATTTTATTTACTATACATTATACATTTTGACCAGTGGGAGGCAATCTCAAGTCAACCTTTCACTTACAAAGACCCACAGACACCAAACAATCCAGTCAGATGAGTTTTTTAATAGAAATAAGGGTTCCAGTGACACACAGGGCACTTGTTGCATAAAGATAGACTCTGAACTGGTGAGTGTTTATTGTTCCCTCTCTATAATACTTACATTTTTCTCCCTGGTCTATATTTTCCTCCTCTTTTCTCACCAATGGTACTGACAGGTTTCTCTCCTTTTTCTCCACTACCTTGCCAGACGAGTCCTTGTCTCCACATCACTCCAAACTCTGAGCTCACCTGACTGAGGGAAGCTGGCTTCTTTTAAAGTGTAACCCTTGACTACTTCCAGGGTCACAGCCAGTTTAGCTGACCGAAGGTTCCAGGTCATTCCAGACACTTTGGGAAGTATGTTGCTGCCTACATAAAGGGCCAGGCTCACCCATATTTGGCTGTAACCTGGGAGTAGCTTCCTGCTGCTCCCACATGGCCTGGATACCTTCACTACTCCATATGGAACAGGATATCCAATTCCTGGATCACTCCTTAATGTGTCGCTCAAGCATTGGTCAAAACCAGCTCCTCGATGGCTCAAAAAACTGCGCCCAGCTGACCTTCACCTGATTTATCACAGTCAATGGAAATATTTACAAGGAAAAACATACAAAGGTAGATTGCAGTCATTCAATGTACCAATGAAACAAGTAGTGTAAAAAGCAGTGTGGTTGTTCAAGGATATCACATATAAGGGGTTCTTAGCAGTGTGTGACTTCTGTCACCCTAGACTTTCTGCTCTGTCATATCGAAGTAGTGTGTTGCCCATGTCTTGAGTGGTTCTGCTGTAATTGAATATGCAATGCTAAAGAAACAGTATCCATCCATCCATTATCCAACCCGCTATATCCCAACTACAGGGTCTCGGGGGTCTGCTGGCGCCAATCCCAGCCAACGCAAGGCGCAAGGCAGGAAACAAACCCCGGGCAGGGTGCCAGCTCACCGCAGGGCGCGCACACACACACACACCAAGCACACACTAGGGACAATTTAGAATCACCAATGCACCTAACCTGCATGTCTTTGCATTGTGGGAGGAAACCGGAGCACATGCAGACATGGGGAGAACATGCAAACTCCACGCAGGGACAACCCGGGGAAGCGAACCTGGGTCTCCTAACTGTGAGGCAGAAGCGCTACCCACTGCGCCACCGTGAAACAGTATGGATGAGTAATTCATTCTTTTTATTTTATTTCATATAGTGTCTTTCATGGTGGGTACAATTACAACCTTTCAAATTGATGACCAGCTTTTGTGACTTCTGTGGAAGGTCTGATGTTCAAGGGCGAGACTCAAAATGTGTGTGACGTAATGATCATTTAGAGAGGGCAGTGGCATTGTATGCCGTAGAGCATGCAAATCTGACACTTCTTTCCATTGTCCTCTTAATATCTGATGGAGGCTATTGAGGATTGCTTCCAGCATAATTGAGGTATAGTTGGGTGATAATAAATAGGCATGGAATGTGGCCTTAAACCAGAAATGTCTATGCTTTTAGTTAGTAAATGTATTTCTTCTTAAATTAAGAAGGTGATGAATAAATTCTATAGTACCATGCATGTGGAGCAGTGGTAGTGCCGCTGCTTTGCAGTAATGAGATTGTGGATGCACTTCCCAGGTCCTCCCTGTGTGGAGAGTGCTTTGAGTAGTGAGAAAAGTGCTATGTAAATAATTATTAATTTATGATGTCCCTTAAAGCAGTGATTCATAACCAGTGGGGCCTTGCCCACTAGAGGGCCTTACTTAACTTCCAGTGGGGCTGTAAGATGATGGAAAATAATGATAAAATTGCATCAAAATACTCAAATTAGTAAAAATCAAGATACATTTGTCCACCTTGAAATATTTTTTAAGTAGACTGCTTCGTAATTATCCAGTATATGTTACATGGAGCACACAATTACTGTCAGTTTTCTCAAAGATCCCCTTTCATGTTCGTTTCATAGATTGAATCTATATATAATTGAGCCAGAATACATTTACACTTTTCAATAAAATGTGTCACCAGTGTCCAATCTATGCAGCACAGCGCACTGCAGCAGCTAGCTTGTAGTTTGAATGGGAATGGGATGCCTGCAATCACTACATTTACCTGTGTTTTGATAACCCAGAATTATTCACAGAAACCTGGTTTCTAAAATGCCAAGTAAACCCTTATTCTAGTTAGAGATTCTAAGTTGTTGGTCTCTTGAGAAACCAGGTTAACACATGTAGATTTCATCACAAGTAACCTGATTATTAGACCATGTAAACCCAGGTCACATTTGAGGATTTTGTAGTTTGAGCATGGCCGCTGCACTCTGTTCACTGGTGCATGTGTGATCAGTTTTTAGCAGCCACAGGTAGAAGACGATGGAAGCATTCTCAAGATAAATTTCCTGAAGCAAATGATCAAGTGATCCCATTAGTCCTTCTCCTTTTTGAAATAATCTGTCTCCATATTTCAGAAATTGCTAAATTTATGGTGATGAGCTGACCGCACAATTGCAAAGATTAGTAGCACAATCTATCGAGACATAGGGTAATGTGTTAAAAGTAACATGTGTTGAGTAATCCTTCCATCCATCCATTTTCCAACCCGCTGAATCCAAACACAGGGTCACGGGGGTCTGCTGGAGCCAATCCCAGCCAACACAGGGCGCAAGGAAAGAACCAAATCCTGGACAGGGCGCCAGCCCACCACAGGACACACCCACACACACACCCACACACCAAGCACACACTAGGGGCCAATTTAGAATCGCCAATGCACCTCACCTGCATGTCTTTGGACTGTGGGAGGAAACTGGAGCCCCCGGAGGAAACCCACGCAGATACGAGGATGAACATGCAAACTCCACGCAGGGAGGACCCAGGAAGCAAACCCAGGTCTCCTTACTGCAAGGCAGCAGCGCTACCACTGCGCCACCGTGCAGCTTGTTAAGTAATCTGATTACTTTTTAACCTAACAAGTAACCTAATACAATACTGTACCTAATTTATTAAAGTAAAAGTACATGCTTTATTATTGTCCCAGCAGCACTGAATGTAAAGCAAGAAGCACACATACCGTTGCACCACTCCTTTGCAGGGCTGAACCACACAATCAAGCATAAAGGAGTGTGCTGCAAGCAATCTTCCACTGAACAGTTAATTTTTATTGGATTATTTATTTATTTATTTATGGTAGACCTTTGGAGCATTGCACTATTTGGACACTGCTTATTTGATTAATTTTAATAAAAGTACTTGCACCTACCCCTTGTCTGGATGCATGTGTATTCATCTGCCCGGCTCATTTTGGTTATGTTATCAATGATGGTGGGTCTGAGAGGCCCCCAAAGAAGAGTGGGAGCATGGCACTAACTCGTGCCTTTACATAAACAAATTCAGGCACTTGTAAAATAACTTTTACTCAATGAAAACATACATACTTCTCAATTTATTATTATGCTTTAAAACACACAGGTTGTGTAATAGCATAGAAGCATATATTTTTTGTTAATAAAGGAGATGCGCTGATACAACGCATTGCTGCACCCACCACATGACAAATCAACCGAGGATCCCAGATTAGGACCATGCAGCCATGCAACGGGTGACAACTCAGTACCACACTAGTTCAGATGGAGTGGAACAGTGTGAGGTTTTTAATGATGGCTGGTGTGCCAATTCTGCCACCAACCCCTAAGTTTTTTCCCTGCAGGTTGGAGGGCCTGCATGCAGGGCTGGATGCAGATTAACGTCATACCCAGAACAGAGCAATTGCAGGTTAACGGCCTTGCTCAAGGGCCCAACAGAGCAAAGTCCCTTTTGGCATTTACGGGATTCAAACCGGCAACCTTCCGATTGCCAGTGCAGATCCCTACCTAGTCTCAGAGCCACCACTCCGCTCTGTTGTTAATAAAGCTAAGTTTATAAAGCCCCTTTGTAAAGACTACAAACAAAGTACAGGAAAATCAATATCATGTGGGGGACCTTGCTATATTCTCAAGGTACATTAGGGGACCTTGGAGGAATAAACGTTGAGAACCACTGGTCTGTCTGTTCAGAGAGTCAAGAACAAAACAAATATACTATTACTCTGCTTAAAATTCTAAGGTTACAGTGTCTTTTTTTTATACAGTTTTGAAATTGAAGAAAAGAAAAAAGAACCTGCAACAATAATTTATTCACTGACCTAGCAAGAATGTAATCTTCCATAAGAACCATTTTTGCACGTTACGTGCACACTTTTTCATATCCAGGATCATAGAATCGCACATATAGAGGATGCAAAGGTTAAAATCAAATGCTTATGAGTAACAAGGTGCCACTTAAAGGGATTTGTTCGAAGCAAAAAAGTTCACCTCTGTGCTGCTGATGGTTTAAAGGAAGAGCTGCAATTGAGATAATAAATGCATGGGAGAGGAAGCGTGACATTTTGTGAAGCAGTTCAATTTAGAGGGCACCTTTCCACTCAGAGCAATAACTGATACAGAAAACATATAAAACAAAGGAAAGCTTGTGTTTTAATTTTTAGGCCAGTGTAGCCCAGGTAATGAGAAAGAATACAAAAGATATGTCATTTCTAATTTCTACAAATCCTTCATGAGAGCCAGAGAAAGTATCTGTCTCTCCGCTTCTTACCTCATATAAACCTGTGTGACAGCTGAGATCTTCCCAAGCCCGCTTCCTAGCTGTTCATTATCCTGTTGATGAATGCTCAATCAGTTTTTTTTTTGGCACTCTTTTTGTCGTTCTTTCTCCTGCTCTTGATTAGAGACGTGCTTTTTTTATAATGGCATTTGGAAAATGCAATTATCAGATTCCTTATTTCCCCCCACTGCTTGCTTAGATGTACTGTAAGTCCTCAATTATTAGGTATAGTCTTGCTTTCAACAGTGTCCTTGTGTTCTGTTTGGCAGAGCTGAGGCAGATGATGGGATGCTCAAGGTCACAAAGTGAGCCTGGGATGAGGTTTCATCGTCCAGTCTTAAGACTTTAAAATGCGTTGTTTCCGGGTCATATATGGTGCCTCCTATAAATTCTGAGTGAGTGAAGTGAAAGTTTGTGACTTAACAACAAAACCTCACCTTTTATTTCTGCATCTTTCTGCACATGTATGTTTGAAAATTATGAGTAAATACTACTTTTTGTGTTCCACGTCCCTTCCCAGTAGATATTTATAAAGTAGGACATAAGAGTCCCTAGGGCTGTAGGAGCGGTGGCAAGTTACGCTTTTCTTCTTTAAATGAATCCAAATAGTAGATTATCCCCCTAAGGAAGACTTTATTTGCGTGAATGCACAGTGATTATCTTCAATATAAAACCAATGCAAAGCCCATGATTAGATGTCTCAGTGGAGAGCAAAAGCATCCGATTGTTAACTGTCTATTGTAGCAGCTTACATAACAGGGGACATATTACCACTGAAAATGAAATCTAAAGCAAGTCTACTGTATAAAAGTTAGTTAATTTACTCTGCAATGCGTACATTTTACACTGGCATGCATGCCAGCCATGTCCAACCTATCAGTGAAAATCTTTCAGGCGGGGAACAGTGTAAAAGACGCATGCTTTTGATATTTGTATATTTCTGCCTGAGATCTGCAGGACATAGTGACTACCTCCACTTGCTTTGCAAAACTCTGAAGTTGACCCCAACAAGCATGTAAAGATGGCCCGTGTTTTAAAGAATCGAAGAGAAAGCCTTTATTGTCATTGCAAAAAATTACAACAAAATTACGAAAAAAAAACTACACACAAGAAGAACAATACTGTATAAAAATAATAAACATACAAAAATGTTATTGCACTAAAGGAAACTGCACATATTAGCCCAGTTTATAGATAACAATATATTATATGTAAAATATATACTTGAAAAGAAATTAGATCAAAAATTAAACCAGTAGTAGTATAATAAATAATACAATTTCCCTTGGGAGTAGCTGCATGAGGGCGGCAGTGGTATGTATGAGTCTGTTTCTCAGCATTGACCAAAAAATATTTAACCTGCCTTAATTTGCTTATTTTTATTCAGTGTATTGTTGGCCATTGGAAAGAAACTGTTTCTGAATTTGTTGGTCCGTGCTTTCAAAGATTTGTAATGTTGACCAGAGGGTAACAGTTCAGATAGCTGGTGACCAGGGTGTGAAGGATCCTTAATGATATTTGTGGCTCTGATGAGATAGCGAGAACAGGCAATGTCTTCCAGGGAAGACAGAAAGCAGCCTGGGATTTTTTTTTTGTGCTGCGTTTATGATTCTTAGGAGAGCCTTCTTGTCTTTTGCCATTCATCTGGCGTACCATACTGTGTGAAGCCAAGACCGTTCCTGGGAGGCAGTAAGATGGTCAGACCTGTTCAGATGTACATTTGAAGGCATTAACATTTGAATACCACAGGTCCAACTGGTTGTGTCCACAAAAGATGTTTTTTTTTTGCTGCTACGATGAACCTTTTCTGTTTCATTTTAGATTTTGGAACATGTATGTTAGATTCCACTTCTGATATCTGCTTTCCTAATGGGAATTATTTAATTGGGTTGAATTATTTTTGCATCTTGTTCTATGCCATTTTGCTTTTCATGGGTACCACCATTTTGGGGAGCATCTGCTACCACTTTGCTAGGTAAACAACCCGGAAGTGAGTAGCAGTGACATCACAGGGTCAGGAGTATAAAGGTTAAAGGTTAAACACATCATATTCATCCAAGTTTATGGAGTGAAACCTAAGAGATTGGAGAATTGTACTTGCAAACAAAATATTTCTGACTATATGTTTGATGAATCTTCTTCTCCATGTCGTATCCTTTGTTTTCTGGCTCACTATTTTTGGCAGAACAGTAGCATATTTCAAATTATTTTATGTATTTAATTGCATTATTACTGTAAGTTTGATGAGTGTTCCCTTAGTCCAGTGGCAATTTTAGAAGGAAAAATGCTAATTTTATTCATTAGTAAATAGAATTAGGCCTGCTTTATGGGATTGATTACCACTGAACAAGTTTGGAGGAGTAAAATGGCATGTCCTCCTAATTTATGAGTTTGATCACATTTAGTTTGTGTAGTAGTTTGATAATGCCCTTGGCCCTTTAGTGGTTTTGAAAGAGAATAATCATACCTTTGTATTGTTTTCTATATTTAATCACATCCAGTTTAGTTGATTGGATAGACATCTCCTTGCTCCATGGGGATTTTGGCCACAGGGAGGACATTCTTGTCTCCACTGAAATCTCCCATCACAAAGTAACCCTAACCAGGGAAGGTGCACTGGGATCAAAATGATTTTACTGGATAATTAGAGGTGTTCCTATGTGGGTGGCAGACGCCCACAGGCAAACATACATGGATTTTGGAGGGAGGAGATGAGTGTCTGTGATATTTTCCAATGATAATGGTGTGCTTGTTTTTGCTTCTCATTTCCAGGGTCTATTTAAGATCTTGGCCATACATTTCTAGTACTTGCAAAATACTTTCAGATTGACAAGAAATATACAAGTTTGAAGGGACTCATTCATGAATTAGATAAATTTGTGGAGTATGCCTTCCTTTACCCACACTGCCTTTCCCTTGCCTGCATATAGTTTTACCCTTAATTCAAAACTCAGCTGTGAGTCATGGAAGGGAGAAGAATTCCTGCTAGTCCGGCCATGAAGGGGTAATTGAGCATGTTGGCAGGGAGCAGAAAAGTATGGACTTGGACATCTTTCCAGTGTTGTTTACTCAGAAATTCAGCAGAAACTACACACACACACACACACACACACACACACACACGGAGTAGAGAATTATTTGAAGTAACCATGGAGATGGCTGAAGCTGCTTCTCGCTCTTGGCAGTTTTTACAGTTAGTGAACTTAACGTGTCGCTTCCAAAGAAATGCTGACATACTGCAAATATTGACTAAGTGATGGCTCAGTGAAAGCCCGAGAATTTCTTAAACAGAGCTAAAATCCTGCACTTTGCCAAAACGGAGAATATACGGTTTATGTTGATCCTATATATATATAATATATATAATATATTCTATGCTTGACAAAATAGGTCAAATTCTTACCTATATACAGTAAGGGGGGGAGCAGATTATCTAGTAATACAAAAGGAGAAAAGCTGTTAATCTACAGATTGTCAATGTGTTTATAGTTGTTTACCATCCTACCATATAGTAATTGAAATTCAACATGTCAGACAATATATAATTTCAACAGCATACAATGAATACAACAATAGATAAAACAATAGACAATAAATGCAGCTCTGCCTGATTAAGATGTTTTTGAGTTGCTGTGAGTAGCCTTATGGCCTTTGGGTAAAAGCTGTCTTTGAATCTATTGGTGCAAGTACTAAATGGAGGAGTAAGAAAAGTGACTATCTGCCTTTCTAACTGTTTATGTTAAATATGAACAGAAGGGAGCCATGTGCCAATAATACTCTGAACTGACTTCCCCACCTTCTGTAATGTTTGTAACCCTAAACTAAGCAGGTGCTGTACCAGGATGATATGAAGCCAATGAGTTTGGATTCCACTGTGAGAACATTTGTGAGCATAGATAGCAACATCCAGGCCTTCCTCAGACATTTCAGCAAGTAAACATGTTGGTGAATGTTCTTGACAGTAGCCAAGGTCTGCTTGCCGGTGATGGTGACTCCAACAAATTTAAAGCCACTCGCATAACTGACAGCATTCCCACCAATGCAGAAGGGAGTGTAGTGTATCTTCTGATTCCTGAAGTATGTGAGCATGAGAGCCTTGGTTTTGTGGACATTAAGGGAGAGACTCTTCTCCTGGTGTCAAGAAGCCAGACTCTTCCCTTTGAGCCAGCTCTCCATTTTAATCATTAAGTACTTTTAAAGACCTTTGGCTGCCTATAACCCTAATGTACATTAGCAGTAGAAAGAGTAGTGGTAATGGCAGTAGTAGTAGATATGATCTGTAAAGGGAATATCTTGGGAATATGGGAATATATTGTCTGTGCAGGCTCTCATACTGTATCCTAGTCCCCATCCACACTTTTACAATTTCATTTGAAAAATGCAGACATTAGTCTTTGGTTTTGCTTTTGTCCAAACCACCCTGGCATTTTCAACCCTTGAAAATGTACACTTTCGATAACGCTCACCAGAACCTTAAACTTATGAAAAGGCCCGCTCGTTGTTGTAATGTAGACAGGCCAAAACGCAGATTTTTGAAAGCTCAAAGTGTAATCATGCTTTGATTTGTTTGTGCTTATTACGTAGCCCTTCCCTGATTGGATTATGGTCATTACATCAACTCATTTCCTGATTGGTCACCCTTAATGGATGAAAAACTTGTATCAACAAAGCAGAGATAGAAGAGTTGCTTTCCATGGCCTTTGATTTGTTGCTTACCTGTATGCGTCTAAATTGCATTTTGCACAGTGTAAATACTGCAGACATGTGCAAAAGGTGGCGTTGTTATCTGTTCAAGGATTTTTCGGCTGACACATGCATGCCCCAAGGTAGTCAAACATCTATGTTAGAGGCATTTTCCGTCATTTTATGGAGAGAAACTATAGTAAATGATGTGATAGACATCTTTTTAATACAAAAACACTTTTTAAAATAAAAATATAGTATTGTGGACATGTCTTACTTTAGATTGAGTTATCTTTTCCAACGACAGGGATGTTATGAGTTGACTTCATTTGGCACTATCTCCTTGGATCAAGAGTGTCTTTTGTTGCATTGGGTGCTAAGGGTATGTCATTTACACCATCACAACGTAGCCTTAAATCTGAGTAAGTCAGAGATGAAGCTTTATATTTCCTGCTTTCACATCCATTCAGATGTCCCTTAAAAGCACAATTAAAAATTTTTGTGGATATTTGTGTGATAGGAGCGAATTCAGTGGAGATGAGCCATACTGCTCAGTGCCATATGTTGGACGGTTTGTGTTATGTAATAATCATTGCAGAAAGCAACCTTCATCTTATTAAAATCCTTTTTTTATCTCATAAATCCACTTTTTCTCATGGACATAAGAGCATTCTGGTAGAAATCAGCCTGGACTTTGGGCCAGGGATCTGCAGAGTTGGCCCTGGAGGGTCAAAGAGGCTGTAGGGATTTTGTTCCAACCAGGTTGCCTAATTATTGCTGGGCTATCACAGGGCCTACACCCACACTCATTCATGCTGGGCCAATTTGAGATTTAAAAGTGAACCTAAAATGCATGTCTTTAGTTCTTGGATAATCAGGAGTTCTTGGAAAATTCCATACAAATGAATTGGTGCATTCTGTCAAATTCCAGTTTTGGATAAGCAGTAAGGTAGAGAGCAGTAATCAGAAGGCATGTTAAGGCTGCATCACAACTAGACGTGTAGTTTGATTATTACAAGTATAGTGGTGGTGTGAGAAAATTGTATAATAAGAAAAGATACATAGTAGTTAATATTAAGCAATTCTGACCAGGTGCCATGCAGTTTTTAAATCCCAAATATGTGTTAAAAATCCGCTATTTTTTGTGAACAAACTTACTTTACTAAAAGGTTATGAGTAGCTGGAGCCTACTTCCGTAGTGTCAATTTCAAAGCAGGAGCAAACCCTGCATGGGATGCCAGTCTTCCACACAGGCAGTGAATTGGCCTGGCATCAAACTCAGTTTTCAGCACAGCACCAAACACTGCACCACAGTGCCACCCACATGCACTCATCGATTAATCCTTTTTATTTTTCAAAGCTCAGTGACTTTCATTAATCTACTTGATAAATGCATATGACTGGCTGCTGTCTGTGAGAATCAATATTAAGAGACATCGTGCTTGGCTTTCTGCAAAAAATAGTTATTCTTGACTTGAGAGGTCAATAAGCTGACATTGT
Source organism: Erpetoichthys calabaricus (assembly GCF_900747795.2). Taxonomy (NCBI): domain Eukaryota; kingdom Metazoa; phylum Chordata; class Cladistia; order Polypteriformes; family Polypteridae; genus Erpetoichthys; species Erpetoichthys calabaricus. The sequence continues at coordinate 38,891,279 of NC_041401.2, forward strand.
TGCTTTTTGCCAGATTGAGTTTTGCACTCTCTGCTTTAATACAATGCTGACAAAAGGATTTTTACTTTAATTAATCCCCTCATTAGACAATCTGCCTAGAGGTCTGGTGATGACCATTTGGAATAAAGCCTCAGCAGAAGGAGCAATGAAGGCAGATATGTGTCTTTGGGAAAAGTTTAAGAGCGTAACTCAATGGATGAACGTACCACCTATGTTTAAGTTTTCATTGTCATTTTAAAAAAATATTTATATGTGAGAGTGCTCTCAGAATGGAAGGACTGTGGGAGATAGAAAGAACAGAGCATTGTCTCTCCTGAAGTGCTAGATGGCAGCCCCGTGGGTTGTGGCAATGACATGGATTCCCACTGGGCCTAATAGGAAAAAATGAGAAAAGCGCTATATAAATGTAATGAATTATTATTATTATTAGGAACTGGAGTTCTTTAGCTCAGCCCTGTTGGGTTCCTTGAGCACCACAAGAAGGTGCAGTGAAGACTAATGAACCTTACCTTGTCAGGCTCTAGCCTAACCCAGAAGTGCTCCCAGGCCACGATTATGGGACACTGGAAGTACTCCTGGGTTTCACATAAAAGGTGTTGCATGCCATTACTCCAGGAGCCAGAGTCAGGAAGAAGGAGACGAAGCTTGCTAGGAGGAGTAGAGGAGGCAGAGAGAGAGACAGAGAGGAGAAGAAGAAGAAAAGAAAGAGTTTCTGTGTGCTGCTCATTGCTGTACCTGTGTTGGTACTATGGGAAATGATTGTGGAAGAGTTTCCCACAGAAAACGCAATAAAAATCCTTGTTTGCCGTGACTTGTTTCCTAGCCTGTCTCTGTCGGTTGTTTGGGGAGCTGGAGCACACCTTAGTGGCTACAATATGATTAGTTTTAGCTTTGCTTTCAATAACTGCAAGGGCGTGAATGTAATGTGTAATATTCCCGTCACACCCAAAAGACATATGGGTAGACTCAGTTACCCTAATGAGTAAATACTGTGATTGATTGGCATCCCATTTTATTCATGGGTTTTTGCCTCGAGCCCAGTGTTTCTAATGTAGGCTTGGGTCTCCACGAATCTAGCCTGGAACATGCGAGTTGAGAAAATTGAAAATGTGTAATGTGTAATTAATATACCTTTCCTGAACTTTAAAGCATTGTAAATGTTTAATGCAAAAATTTGATCTGCTGCATCATACAGTATCTTTGCTTGGACATTTCAAATGTATGGTTATACCTGTATCATCCAGGACAGTGTTTATCCTAAGTTCATCTGGCTATACATTTACCACTGTGTGTGCAATTTGCACAATCTCTGTGTGTCTACATGAGTTTTCATTGGGTACCATCATTTTTCTCCCATATGCCAAAGTTGCATGTGTTCATTGGTGCTCCTACATTGTACTGGGGTGAGTGAGAGTGAGTGTGTGTGTGAGATTTTCCCTACAATTTACTGGCATCCCATCTAGATAACATCATCCTAAAGTTTGCAGACGACACTGGTGGGGATGAGGCTTCCTACAGGAGGGAGGTGGACAGTCTGGCGTCATGGTGTCAGGACAATAACTTCACCCTCAACACAGACAAGACAAAGGAGATGATAGTGGACATGAGGAAGGAGAGGAGACCTCATCGGCCACTGTTCATCCGAGGGCTTGAAGTGGAGAGGGTGAGCAGCATTAAATACCTGGGCATCTACATCAGTGAGGACCTCACTTGGACACTTAACACCACACAGCTGGTCAAGAGGGCTCAACAGCGGCTGTACTTTCTGAGGAGGCTGAGGAAGTTTGGTATGTCGACTAAGATCCTCTGCAACTTCTACAGCTGCATTGTTGAGAGCATCTTGACCAGCTGCTTCACCGTGTGGTACGGCAACACTACTGCTATGGACCACAAATGCCTGCAGAGTGTGGTAAAGACTGCTGAGAAGATCACCAGGACCCCACTGCCCTCTCTGCAGAGCATCTACAACTGCAAAGTCCGCAGGAGAACTGCCTCGATCCTCAGGGACCCCACCCACCCCAGGGACCCCACCCACCCCCAACACGAACTGTTCACACTTTTACCCTCATGCAGGAGGTATAGAGGTATGAAATGCAGGACTTCCAGGCTAAAGAACTCTTTCTTTCCCAAGGCCATTAGACTCCTAAACAACTGACTGGAGTTTATAACCATGGTTCACCTCATTCTATCTACCTCACATAACTGTATTTGACTTGTCCATCACACACCTGCCTACACATTACACTTTATACTTCTATTCTGCTTTTATTCTTTATGCTGCCTCTGTTACTTATTATCTATCTGCTACTTATTATTTATGTTTATATTTATACGTTGGTTTTGTCATTTGGTGTGGACAGCAAAGAAAGAATTTAATTGTAAAGGGAAACGTGTTTCCTTACTGTGCATATGACAATAAACTTTGAACGTTAGAGCTGATTTCTGGAGTTGAGTCCAAATGCTGCTGAGAAAGATGACCTCTAATCCAAGTAAGCAGTTTGGATGATAAGTGAATCAAGGAATAAATTTAATACAGAAATGTGATGGTTCTTACACACATCACAATCTGTAACTGAGGCCACGGCCGAAACATGCACTACTCTTGTGTCTTATTTTATTTACCGTTTATACTCCAAATGTCTTCTTGTTTTTGCATGGTTATGTATGTATATCATATTCTTTAGACATGCATTGGTGGGCTTACAGGTGGGGCAAGACGAGGCTGCTATTCCTATCTACTATAGATAAGAATGGAGGGTGGATAAGAAGGGACTGATAGACGTAGCCCACTCTTTCATGTGTTTTTAATTGTGTGAATTGAATGACTATTTTTACATCTACTTATAAAAAGCAACATAAAAATAAATCTTGACATACCTGACCTATATCCATCCATCCATTATCCAACCTGCTATTATCCTAACTACAGGGTCACGGGGATCTGCTGGAACAAATCCCAGCCAACACAGGGCGCGAGGCAGGAAACAAACCCTGGGCAGGACGCCAGCCCACCGCAGTACCTGAGCTACAGCAGCTAGCAAATTTTGAAATGTATCAGTTAAAGAATTGCTGATGCTTTTTCTTGGTAAATATGATAATTTAGGTGCTGATCAGTATTATGTTTTCACTGAAATATACTTAGACTTCTTTAAGATTAAATAAAAAATACTCTATAGTCATTGAGTTGATATAATACAGTGCCTTACACAGTGTTCAACATTATTTAACAATTTAGCTGTAGTTACAGTTTGCTTTTGAAAAACAACATGTAAAGTAGAATAGTATTGAAACTGGCAAAAGACAAGGAGCCCGGCTTGGTGGCATTGTGGTCAGCACTGCTACCTCACAGATTCATATGGTTCCTGCGCCAGACAGTTGTCCATGTTGACTTGGCACATTTTCCGGTGACTGCGGAATTTCCCTGCACATTTCCAAAAATATGTAAGTTAGGTTAATTGGTACTACCATATTAGTCTCATGTGGGTGTAAATGGACCCTGTGATGGAAAGAGAGAGCAATATCTGACATCATAATTTGCAACAGTATTTCAGTCGCCTCATACAAACTCACTTTTCTGAGACAGGATAAACTAAACCTTTTGTCGTGTTATTGCTTTGGTTTCTCTACTTACTGACTTTTTAATGCTCTGCTTCATGTACTGAAATTTGATTCTTGAGTAATATAGGACTAAAGAAAGATCAGCTAGACTTTTTGGTATTTGAACTTAGGTTGTTATTTTAAGCACATCTGTAACTCCAGGTTCTTTTGGATATTATTATTACTTTCTATATGACTGGTTTTGATAAAACCCTTCCTATTTCCCTGAGACAGAAAGTCTGCCTTATGTCTGTTATGAGCACCTTCTACAATAAAGCAGAAAAAAGGAAGCAGGCCTACACAAACTCACAAAACCGGCCAGGCCAATGCTGATTCAGATGTGGGCACCAGAAGTAGGCCTCATCACAGGTAGCCTAACCCGTACTCTAATGGCAGACTTTCTATCCTGCCCAGGCTTTTTAGAAAGCAATTATCAAAAGATATCAACAAAAAGGGAAGAGGAAGACCTATAAAAACTTCAACCCAAAGACACAAGTTTTTTTTTTAATTATAAAATATTTGTAAGAAAAATTTCAAAAAGATGTCAATAACAGAGTAGTTTTAAAAATAAAACAAGATTGGTTTGCTTTAATGGCAAACAAATGTAAAAGTCCACAAACCAGGAATCAGTACCTTATGTGAAAATGTAGGTGTCCAAATCATGAAACCAAGTAAAACAAAGATAACCAGAAAGAAATTCAGCTTCTCCTTAAATATCTTTTCCGACAGACCCCCAGCTGCATCATTCTGTGGTCCCATATACTTGAGTCATGAATTGAGTTGTTTAAATAATTTTTGTGTTTGTGTATTAAGTGGCACGTTATTACACTCCTACACAAACTTAACCTAATACTTCTTCTTTTTCTTTCGGCTGCTCCCGTTAGGGGTTGCTATAGCGGATCATCTTCTTCTATATCTTTCTGTTCTCTGCACCTTGTTCTGTTACACCCATCACCTGCATGTCCTCTCTTACGACATCCATAAACCTCCTCTTAATAGTTATGATATTTTTATAATATTTTAAATTATGTTTAAATAATAAAAAAGAATTAAATTAACAACCCATACACCTAAGCCAGGGTAGAAACTCTGGTTGAGCTCTAACAGGGTCCCATGGCCCCGCAGAATTGGCTTAAGCAGGACTAAGAATGTTATGTTAATGTAAGGATTAAAATATAATGAGTAACAATTCCAGCAAAATATGATTACAAGTGGTGATATGTATCAGTCAACACAGGCAGCCTGACACAATGCAGCCTGACACAATGCAGCATCCAATAAATATTTCAAGCAGGTGCAGTTGTTCACTGTCTACTGACCAGTCAGCTGCAGTTTAAGCTTGGAAATCTCCTTTTTACTCTGAAAAAAGCCTTAAACAAACTGCTAGGCAAAGCTCAAAACTTGTCCATCAAACATAAACATTTTGGCAAGGGAAAAATAAAATAAAACCCCTAAATAATTTTCACAGTTGGTGTCTAGTAATTTGCCATTAGTCATTTATACATTTGTCTACAGTGGTGTGTATGGGTCTTTTTAACAATTGTCTGGTTATATGAGAAAGTGTTTAGCTGCACCTTCAATTTTTGTGCCAACTTAAAATGTTACAGATTTACTCTTTGTGTCTGATTTAGAAGAATTTAAATCTAATCTAAATTTGAAAGTGAAAAGTACCCATCTTGACACAAAAATCCCTAAGTGTTGTGATTCTCTGATATGATTTGAGCTTCTTTTTCATTTTTTTTGGATTCTTCCCTGAAGCTGGAACACTACTCTTAATGCCATTTTTTAGGAATCTTAACACCCAAGGAATCTAATTCTGCAATCAGAATTTTATTAAGAGCTTTGGTTTAGAAGATAATTTTTTGCCATCTTTTACAACGCTATAACTTCCGACGCACTTTGGAGCACTTTTAGATGGAGTCTCATTCAACCATGGTGTGCTAAGAATTGTCTCTGGGGGTCTTTTCTGCTCATTGCTATCAGACAATTCAGTGTTTCTCCCCGAAGTTTTTTTTGACATTTCTGCACAATATTTTTACTGATTGATTGATTGATTGGCTGTATTATTAGTCCTGTGATATTGTATCCTTGTTTTTTATGTGTCTCCTGCTGTAAGCCTCTGAATTTCCCCTTGGGATTAATAAAGTTTATCTCACCTAATCCAGTCTATTTTGTTTTAAAGTTGCTATCTTGTGGGTTTTGCGTTGTGTGTTTCCATGGGGATTTCCTATGAAGGGCTGCACTGTTTGTGATGTCGCATATTATAAAGATCACCCTAAAATAGTAACGAGTACCTGAGATTGGACCAAACGTAGCATACTCCTTAACTTTGAACTTTGCTTACTGGTATCTTGAAACAAAGCTCTGCCCTTTGACTGAAGTTTTTGGTTTACAAATTGGCTTTAAGGTTTCTGTCTTTTGCTTTTGACCTGTGCTTTGCCCTTTGACTCCATCCTTTCTCCTGATCCTCTCTCTTTAATTATTTGGGCTGACTGTCTTTTTTACGGTCTGTACACTAGGGATGTGCACTTGACCTCACTTAGGTTGGAGCCTTCTGCTTTCACCTGTACTCTCCAGTTATCATCCGTTTAGCAGCTCACTATCCTTCCTGTCCCCTAGATTCATAATGAATTTTTACTGTGGAATGAAACTGAAGGCTTTTTGAAACTAAAAAATAAACAAAAAGGGATAACATAGCAATAGTTAAGACCATATTGGTTGTCACATGCTTGTCATGGTGCCAGAGAGTGGTGATCATGCAAGTAAGAATTTCACTGTACTCTGTACATATAACAATATTACTTCTGCTATAACTACTACTGCTACTTAATCCGTAACAAATTGTACTCACTCACCAGTAACTCACTAGTAAAAATTATTCATTATTAATATTACTTATTATTTGGCTGACACCTTTATCCAAGGCAACTTACGACACTTCTTTTGTTTTTCCAACTGGAGCACAAGCAGTTGCCGTGACTTTCTCACGGTCACAGTGTCACTAGTGGGACTTGAACCTACAATCTCAGTGTTTGAAGTCGAGAGCCTTAACGACTACATACAAATGAATAGAGATCTGCTTATTCATTTACCTAGCTAAGAAATTCACCCACTGTATCTTTTCCGATCACAATCGTCCCTCACAAATGGCCAATGTGGAAACACTAGTTGTCTTAACATGTATGTGTTTTGGGATGTGGGAGGAAAGCTGAAGTATCCAGAGGAAGTCCAACATGGGCACAGGGAAGATGAACAAATTTTATCCAGACGACATTTGGAAACCAGAATGTTGAATGTCTAATGTAGCAATGCCACTGTGCTGCCCTGCTGTGAAAGTGCTTTATGAAACAAAGATTGCATGACTGTACACAATAATCTGTAAAAGGTGCGATAAAATATGGACGGCTTAACTGTATACTATAGAAAATAAGGATGATTTATAGGACGTGGTATAAATATACTGCACATTAATCTGGTTTCCGCCCTCTGCCCAATGCTGCCACGCTGCAAGTATGAAATTAAATGGCTTTTACTATTCATAGCTTCAAGACAGGGAGAATACTTTGCATACAATATTTTATTTGTGCTTCTTGATTAATTTATTTTCATCTCAGTTTGTCATTTGACTAATTATGTCTCATCCAAACCAGAAAGGTGCTTGCTTAATATTTAAACAACTATCTAGATTTTTCAAAAAGATATTTTCATAAAAAAATAAATGAGAGTGTTAACATGTCGCTCACGGTTTAAATGGTAACACATTCAGTGTAGCTTATACATTTGTCACAAAGAAACGGCTCATTTGACGGCAATCCCTCATCATAGGGGGACACCAGTGCCCTGCTGGCAGATCACAAATGGATACTATACGCTGCGCAAAACCAGGAATTGAGAACAATAGGGGGGCTTGATTCTTGGCTGTCACATACAACAATGGCCCTGCTGATGCTGCGTCACCATGGGTTCCATTCAAGGAATGGGCTTTTGTTTTTATTGCAATACCGGCATGGCAGATGGCTAATTGGACAAGATAAACCACTAGGGTAATAGGGAGAGTAAAAGAAGATTTGCAAGGATTATTGAGTCATGATCTGACGTGGAAATTGGAGGAAGTTAGCCTAAAAGCAGCAGGCTTGAACTTTTTGTGTCGGCCATATGTCACTTAAGGAGTAATTGTTATCCTGCCCCACTAATGTGCACTGAATCAAATTAGACAAAATAGCCGCCTCATCATCAAACAACACTGTTCATGCAGTAATTGTACTTATAGTTCAGATTTTGGAAATCAGTTTCCATCAACATCTGGAAAAAAAGAAATGAGCTGTGTGTAAAATGTGCCAAAAGAAGAAAGTGGAAAATTCTTTACTGTGAGGCAGTCTTAGGAGAAGCGGCCTGTATTTAAATAAACTTCATTGAAGAGAGCCGCTTTACTGTCTGTCACCAGGAAAATGAATGGAGATCTCTTTATTCATGTACTTGACCAGTGATTTCACCCAAAGCAACATTTGGACCACAGTAATCCCTCCTGTCTCTTTTAGCAGGTTCAGTAGGGAGGACTGAATTGATACCTTTGTTGTTTCCAGTCCACCATCCTTGCCACTAGGCCATACTATCTAGAACCCTAAAAGATTTTTACCATCTAGTGGTCCTGTCTGTCAATCACGTCAATAGTTAGGAAGCTGATGTCCTTTCTGCCCTAAGGGCTGTCAGTTCACAGCAAATTTATTATTTGCAGCATCTGATGTTTTTGTGTGGCTTTCATGCATTTAATTTTGTTTGAGAAGAAACTGGTCTTTGATGTGATGTCAGGTGTCCCAATGAACAGAAACATTTTTTTAACGTAACTTTCACAGCATGCCGTACATCCCATTTATGCATATTCCTCCTACGCCATGGCCAAATGTAGTGAACTTTTGGTAACTGCCATGTTTTTTCTGTAAAAAAATAAATGAATAAAATAAATAAATAAGTAAATCACAGGGCCAGTGGGGGGTGGTGGTGGGGGAATGCGATCCGTCTGTTGGCTGGACATATGTTTGTGAAGTCAAAAAGGGAAAGCCTGGTTTCATAGTAATAATGACAGATGGTTTTATGCTGAATTACTGTTAGATAAAATGAAAACCTGTTAGCCTTGGGGCTCAGCTGTTTAATGTTATTCCACCTTATTTGCTGCCATCGGTAGTGTTATTTTTAATTTTTTTTCCTGACCTCTGTCCGGGTGTATTTAGTCAAATTGTACTACATCCACTGCAAATACCGAATGCAGCTGCACGAATAATAATCACAGCACGCACCCACACACTTTTGATTGTTCTTCAAGAATTACTAAACATGTTAATTTTTTTCCTCAGACTTACGCAAATTAAAATACTAATTTACCACCTGGCCTTACGCACATTGAAGAAGGAGTAAAAAAAAGAAAAAATCTTTATTTGTATTATGCTTGCATACAACATAATTTTGTATGACATCTCTTAATAAAAGCAGCAATGCATCAGATGAAAATCACTCAAATGTACATATATACAAAAGAGAGAGCAGTAAAATAATAACTAGCAATAAATGCAGTCATGTGAAAAAGTAGGTACATCCCATGGAAATGGATTTTCATGCAAACAGTGCCTACAGAAAAAGGTGATGTACTTGTATAAAAACACAAGGAAAATTTTCCTTTTAAATCATTCATGGTGTAGTGGTAAGAGTTTTGCCTAACTGCCCATCAGTCTCAGACATCAGCTCAGTGAAATTTTTGACCAGTTCCTTCATGCAAAATTCCTTTAGTTGCAAATTGTGGGTTTTCTTGCATGCTCTGCCCGTTTCAAATTCCCCCACAACTAGGGATGCACCAATACCGAAACGGGTATCTGGTATCGGCCTCGATACCACATTTTCTAAAGTACTCGTACTCGTTAAAAGTCCCCCGATACTGGGGACCGATACCACGGTCTGAGAAATGTCTATGTTTGAGCGGCGTGTAAGGGGTTAATCACAGGCACCGAGTGCCCGCCCCCAGGCCCCGGCTGCAGCTCAGAGCGGGGAGAAGGCAAGGTGAGGCGAGACATGTCAGCCGTGTGGAACTATTTCAAAGTGAATGAAGACGACAAAACAAAGGCGGACTGCAAATTGTGCTCAGCGAAATTGTCCAGAGGAGGCTCAAAAGGTAGCGCATTTAACACAAGTAATTTAATCAAGCACCTAAAATCCCAACACGACAACGAGTACAAAGAGTTTACCCACGCTTCTAAACCAATACAACCCACGCTGCAGCAAACTCTTGCAAGACGAGAGAAAATGTCCAGAGACAATCCACGTGCTGTGAAAATAACACAGGCAATTATCGAGTACATTGCATTGAGTGACCAGCCACTCTCTGAGGTAGAAAATGTGGGATTCCTGCGTCTCCTCCATGTTCTGGAGCCCAGATATGATATCCCAAGCCGCCGCTACATGACTGACACGGAGCTGCCTAAATTACATGACTCCGTGAAAAAACATATCCACAGCCTACTGCAAGCCTCCTCTGCGTTTAGTTTCACCACGGATATTTGGACAAGCAGTGTTAGCCCCGTGTCGCTAATTAGCCTAACCTCCCAGTGGATAGACGAGAGTTTCTTGTTTTTTTTGTTAAATTATATGACTAAAGCTGTTACCTGTAAATTTAAATCATGTTTTTATTAAGTACTCGGTATCGGCAAGTACTCGGTATCGGCGAGTACTGAAATGCAAGTACTCGTACTCGTACTCGTTTTCCAAAAAAGTGGTATCGGTGCATCCCTACCCACAACATTCCAATGGGATTCAAATCCGCGTTTTGACAAAGCCAGTCCATAACTCTCCATTTCTTCTTTTTGAGCCATGCCTTGGTAGATTTGCTTCAGATCATTATCATGTTGAATTGTCCATTTCCAGTTCAGCTTCAACATTTGGACAAATTAACTCACATTCTCCTCAAGCAGTCTTTGATGTGATTTATAATCCATAGTTTGATTCAGTCAATACAAGCTGCCCAGGCCCTGAGGCGGAGCAACCCCAAGACATAATATTTCCACCGCCCTGCTTCACAGTTGTAATGAGGTTCTTCTCCTGAAATGCTGTCTTCACTTTGGTCCATATTTGCCTCCTGTTACCTTGGCCAAACAGCTGTATATTTGGTTCATCTGTCCAGAGCACATTAGTTTTGAAGGCCTGGTCTTTGTCTGTCTGTTCAATGTCAAACTGTTGTCTTGTTCTAATGTTCTTGTTGGAAAGCAAAGGCTTTTTCTTGACACACTTGCAGGTCGTACAGTATTTGTGCAATCTCTTTCTGATAGTAAATGCATGCACTTTGTCATCAGCTGTTGCAAGAGTCACTTGCAGATCCTGTAGTGAAATTTTGGCTTTTTTCAGTGGTCAGCTTTGTGGCTCAATTTGCTGGGTTGGCCAGTCCTAGTCAAATTAGCAGTCATTTGAAATCTACACCACTTGTAAATGATTTTCCTTTCAGTGGAATGATTGATTTCAAATTTGATCCTGGCACGATGATACCACACATTTCAATAGCAAAGAGAACACCACACCCTAGATTTGTGCATACATCCTTCAGGAGGTTCTAATGATTGACACCTAATCTGGAGCTCTTGATTCTCTGATTCTAAATGTATGGATTTGAACTGATGATCAATGTAAGGGTTGTGAAAGATGCCCCAGAAGCAGACAGACACGACACCAGATGTCCACAACACAAACATTTTATTTTTGTTTCCTGCACACACAGTACACAAACCTTCACAATAAACTCAGTGCTTATCTTTTCCTTCTCTGTCTTTTCTTCACTGCCTCCACTCCTCTCCTGCAAGCTCCGTACTTTTCCACCAAACTCCAGCTCCCTGAATGGAGTGATGTGGCCCTTTTTATAATGCACCCAGATGTGCTCCAGGTGCTCCCTGATGATCTCCCCGTAGCACTTCCTGGTGTGGTGGAAGTGCTACATGGGCACCCGGAAGCATTCCGGGTGTACCTGCTTCCTGGTTCAGCAGCACTTCCTGGTGTGGCAGAAGTGCTGCGGTCCAATGGCCCCTTAGTCCTTTGGGCGCCTGGCGGTGGCCACAGATCCCCACAGGGTTGAGCCTTTCAGTTCTGTGGCTCCCACACAATCCAAGATGGCTGCCCTCTTGCATCCTGGGGAAGGAATGTTAGTTTAGATAATGGGAGTGAACACACCAGGTCAGTTTTATGTGTCATTTGATCAAGTACATCACATTAATCTGCAGGTACTGTTGACATGAAGAGATAATGTTTGCATGTACAAATATGTTAAAGTAAACATTTTCCAAGGGGTGTGCTTACTTTTTCACATGGCTGTACATAGATAAACAGATTCAGCCTTTGGGGTCTGAATTGTGAGTGTGTGTGTGTGTGTAAAATAACAGTCCAAGGTGGGGTTTAAATCAATTCTTGGCAGTTGGACATGGGATGGTGGAGACCACATCTGTGGGAAGAAGCTATTTTTTAATCTGTGTGGCACTGGATCACCTTATAGCACCTACCAGGTGGTAGTGGATCACACAGTGAATGCCAAGATTGTGTTGTGTTTGTGAAAACACTGCTAGCCGCCTTCTTCAGTCGGCTAACATAAACACCATCCAGATATGAGAGGCCTGTCCTGCTGAACCACCTTCACAGTGCAGATCCTTCCATGCAGCTGGCATGCCACATAGTCACTCAGTGGAAGATGAAGGATCTCAATGGTGTTGTAGCAGAAGTTCTCCAAGAGTTGTTGAGGAAGTTGAGCCTCACTTCCTAAGGAAGCAGAGTCTCTGTTGGGCCTTTTTTACCAGGTAAGTGGTGTTAAGGGACTGTGTCAGCTGTTTTGTTACATAAACTGCAAGGAAATGGATGCTCTACATCTGGAGGATGGTGTTGGGCTGTCCTCTGAGTTCTTCTGAAGTGTACAATGATCTCCATTGTTTTGGTGGTGTTTAGGAACAGGTTGTTCTCCTTACACCACTTAACCAGATGTTTCACCTCATTCCTTTAGGACACTTCATCCCCATCTGAAATTAGTCCGACTATTGTGGTGTTTTCGGTGAATTTAATTACAGTATTGGACAGGTAAGTGGGGTGTTATCATGGGTAAACAGAGTGAAGAGAATTGAGCTTAACACTCAGCCCTGTGGGGTTCCCATGTTCTGGAAAAGAGTAGAAGAAATATTTACAATCTTGCAACTGCCATTTTCTTGTTCTTTGTTAATTTATTTTTATATGTGGTGACAAAGCATGTGTCGAGAGGTTTACTTATTTTTGCAGTGACATTCTTGTCTCTGGTGACTTCCTATGAAGTCAGTAAACGGATTGGGAAAGCACTGGGGGTTCATGAGGTTGTTGGAATGGGGTGTCTGGCGCTCCAGATATCTATGCAAAATCCCGAAAGTCCAAGTCTTTAGAGTCCTGGTGCTTTCTGTTTTGTTATATGGTTGCAAGACATGGACGCTATCCAATGGCCTGAGATGAAGACTGGACTCCTTTGGTACTGTGTCTGTTTGGAGAGTCCTTGGGTAAACGCTGGTTTGACTTTTTGTAGAATGAGTGGTTGCTCATGGAGCCTCGAATGAGGCACATTACCTGCATTGTGAGGGAGCGTCAGATACAGCATTATGGCCATGTGGCGTGATTCCTGAGGGTGATCTGGCTCGTAAGATCCTCATTCTTGGGGACTCAAGTGGCTGGGCCAGGCCAAGGGGACGTCCACGTAACACCTGGTGAATAGGATGGACGGGATTTTTGGGATGAACGGCCTGTTCTCGTCACAGTTTTTATAACGTTGTAATACTCCAAATGTAATATTACAGTACAGGTAGTCGCTATGTTTATTTATGCAGTGCATCTTGATGTCACATGTGAAAGACCAGTAACCAATTACAGATGAGCAGAGGAACTTAAATAGACATGGCGGCAAAGAAGGGAGTCTAAAGGCCTAAAGTAATGGAAAATAAATTAGTACAATTTTGAGAATTCTTTTCTTTTTGATTTTTTTTTGCAAGAAAATAATGAATAAACTATCACATAAGCTGAATTATTTATTTTAAAGTCATTTTGTTTGTGAGAAATGCAATGACCTCCCATATTCAAAGAGTTGGGTCTCTTTAAATTGTAAATGTGAATCTCTTTAATATACAGTAATCTTTGTTGACATAATCTTCTAGTGTATATGCTCCAGTAACAGACTAGAACACAAAAAATGTTGAAATATGTCATTATGTCGTTGGTCTCTTATATTTTCAACAATTTAAAAAAATCTTGTCTGTGCTAAGACATGCTGGTTTGGTTAATTTTTGACTTTGGCCTCTTACAAATGCAGGTGTATGGTTGTAGTGCCATGTGATTTACTGGTACCTTGTACACATCTTCTTCCTGCTTTGTGCTTAGTACTTCAAGGATGGGTTCCTTTCTCTTGTGAACCTGAATTAAATTACAGGTCTACCCTTGCAAATTGTGGGTTTATGATTTGCAGGTTTGTCATCAATAATTAAATGGAAATTATTTTTCGAGCTTTGCTACCTATTATGGAAAGTTACAGACAAAGCTGTAGCCTTGCTACTTAAATGGACTGCAATTCCCAGCAACCCTGGTAGTACTGCATCTTTGGGCAGCTTTGGTGGTCACCACAAAGGCTTCTGGGTGAAAGATGAGGGCGCTAGCTTTAAGGTGGCGCAGTGGTAGTGCTGCTGCTTTGCAGTAAGGAGACTGTGGAAGATTGTGGGTTCGCTTCCCGGTTCCTCCCTGTCTGGATAGCGCTTTGAGTACTGAGAAAAGCGCTATATAAACGTAATGAATTATTATTATTATTAAAAGTGAGCTATAACAAGCTGGCAGTTTTACAATCGGTGGTGTCTTTTTGTTTTAACGCTTCTGCACAATTGGATTACAATTACACCCATCGGATTATAGTTTTCTATTGATTTACAGTATGTTCTTGTCGTGTGCCAGCTTATTTGTGTGAATTTGTATGGGTTGGAAAATGTCTTCCTCTGGGAGCACTCTAGACTTCTACAAATCTTCACATACATTGGCATCATGGTAGGGCAAAAATTTACATAACTTTCAGGAGGCTTCTTCACAGGGGATTTCATTTCATACCTACACCACCTTCAGCTGCGGCAGATAGAGAGTCATTTTTGGTTTGTGGGACTGGACCACGTGTCTGCCTTGGGGGTTGCCAACCAGGATTCTGAGTTGTTTTGTCGTGTGGTGTGTGCGGCAACATGCTGTACCAGTGCTTGCTTTCCAACCTGACCGGACCTGACAGTATGTAGTACTGCTGTTTCACAGGTCCAGCACTTTAGGTTTAAACCTCTATGAGGAGTACCCACGTTCCACACATCTGTGTGATTTGACTCTGAAGTCTCTCTACTAAAACTGGCTCAGTGTGCGTTTGACTCTGTGTGTGTGTGTGTGTGTGTGTGTGTGTGTGTGTGTGTGTATTTGTTGCCTGGCACGCTGTTTAGGACTGGATCTTTCAGAATGGGCTTTGACTCCATGTAATCCCCAATTAAATTAAGTAGAATGATATGTCAGTCAGTCAGTCATTATCCAACCCGCTATATCCTAACACAGGGTCACGGGGGTCTGCCGGAGCCAGTCCCAGTAGAATTATATTTTATTTATAAATGTGTGTTCTGAATTTAAGAATTTATATAGTCTTCTGAGTCATCTGTCCATTATTCAACCTGCTTAAGTCAGTTTAGAGTCATAGGAGCCAGTGACTATCCCCTTACCACCAAGTTCAAAGATGCTTGTCCATCATAGAACATACTTGTACATATTTTGAACCAGTTTAGCGTTGTCTTTGCACACGTGTTTGTGATATAGGAGATAAACCTTAACAACCAGGGAAGAACTCACACTGGCACTGTGGAACCTGGTAATCTATATTACTAAACGACAGTTTAATTTATGCACAGACGGTGGACGCACCGAAGTGCATGCGCACTGCGCATCAGCGCCCCAGAGTCAAACCCAGGGGCTTCCCAGAGTCAGTAGGTGGCGCCCAAACAACACAACCTGTAAACTAAACTTGCTCTAATCCACTGTGCCAGCAGTCAGTGTGGCGTATTTGAATCACATAACGGTAATTCAGTATTAAAAGTAAGTTGAATTATGATTCCTAACAGTAAACGACTTCTACCTAACGACACAGCCACAGAAAAACAAAAACGAGACAGCATGGATAAAAACAATACACGGAGGCTCCTACAATGCGCTGCAGGAACACCAGATGCAAAGAAGTCATGGCTCCAAAAAAGAAAGAGCTCAACTAACGGAATTACAAAACGAGCCCGTATGGATAAACACGATGAACGAAGGCGCCAACAACGTGCTTCTGACACAGCAGAGGCAAAGGAGTCACGGCTCCAAATGGAAAGAGCTCAACGATTAGTAATACAAAACCGAGCCCGTACTTCCCAGAGTCAGTACGTGGCGCCCAAACAACACAACCTGTAAACTAAACTTGCTCTAATCCACTGTGCCAGCAGTCAGTGTGGCATATTTGAATCACATAATGGTAATTCAATATTAAAAGTAAGTTGGATTATGATTCCTAACAGTAAACGACTTCTACCTAACGACACAACCACAGAACAATAAAGGCGAGACCGCATGGATAAAGACAATACACGGAGGCTCCTACAACGCGCTTCTTGAACGAAGGCGCCCACAACGCGCTTCTGACACAGCACAGGCAAAGGAGTCACGGCTCCAAAAAGAAACAGCTCACCGATTAGAAATATAAAAACGAGCCCGTATGGCTACGACCTGTGAACTAAACCTGAGGTAAAGCATGCACGCCAGGTTGTACAGCTGCCCGAACGCGACCGCCCACACCACCGCATATACCACCTTTGTTTAGTAATGTAGCCCTCCATGCCTGGATCCGCCACCATGGTCAATTCAGCACGCGAATCCGCCGCCGTCAGCAAACAACTTCTACCTGACGACACAGCCATAGAAACACAAAAAACAGACTGCATGGATAAAAACAATAAACGAAAGCGCCTACAACGCGCTTCTGAAACACCAGAACCAGATGCGTCACAGCTCCAAAAGAAACCGCTTTAGTACAAATATGTTTATTTAATTGAATGAAAAATGTCCCAGGACGCACCCACCCTCCATGATATTGCATCCCTCCAAATATCGGAGGGAACAGAAAGTGATTGCCATTCTTGGATTTGCGATTCTTTTGAGAATCGCGGGGTTACTGGTTTTATATAGGACTCTGGAGCCACGAGTCAGTGCTGAAGATTGTGCCACTAATCTTCTGAAAGTATAAAAATTAATATAACTTAATCTTGAGCATGGAATGAATCAGAAATAAGAAACTGCTTAGATTGACCTTCGCCAAATCACTTGAACTGCCACAGGCAGAGCAGTATGGGTTTGTGATTAAGAATAGGACTTAAAGTCCACTACTTGCTGGATGTGGTGTTCTGATAAAATTCAGTGAAGTCTGCTGAAGGTTTCTCTGTCTGCCAATGTGGGTTTCTTCCTTCTCTGTCAGGGTCTCCTCTTTGGCCAGAGCCACCTTGATGTCACATCTGTTACAACAGCCTCTAGCAAAAGACATAGTAAGATATTCATAAACATGCTTACAGAATCGGAAAGCAAGAGGAAGAAGCTCAATTAAGAAAATATTTCAATTAGATGGCTTAATTAGTCTCAGGGTGGAACAGAAGCATGCAGCAACTGTGGCCCTCCAGGAGTTTAGGTTGAGCCAACTTGTCTAACTGATTCAATATGCTGACAAGTGGTTCCCAAAGTTGGTCCTGGTGGCCTACTCACCATTATAGCTGATAGTTTTTATTGTACCCAGTTTATTAACCCAGGGATAATTCCTCTCTGTAATTAGTTACCAACTTGGCTCAACAAGTTTTTGTTCCCTGTAACCACTAGGGGGCGCCAGAGAGCCCCAAACCACACAACCAGCAGTACACCACACGTTTTTAGGATGAAATAAAGGCATTTTATTCTCTCCCAAGGCACTTTCCACAATCCTCTCCAGATGTAAGCCACAATAATACAATAAATGAACATTAAATCACCAATCCTTCTTCCTTCCGTCCTTTGCTGAGTGTTGCCCGCTGTCACCCGACACTGACTCATCCATATATGGCAACAGGCTTCCTTTTATGCTGGACCTGGGAATGCTTCTGGGGCCACGCCACATCTTCTGGGAAGCACTTCGGGGTCATAATGAAAGTAGGGAGGTTCTACCCCGACAACACACTCTGTTGGAACATAGGGAACCTGTCAGACCAGGACTTCTGGACTCAATATCCCAAGCACCTCTGCGGGTGTCCCAACTGGGTTTCCATGCAAGGACCACTGCCACCTGACATATGGGGATTTAACTGCTCCCGGCTTCTGCTGGTCCATCCGTTATTTTATACCGTCTGGGCACAAAGTTATTTTCTGTCTGCGCTGGGCAAGCCATCTGTCTTTCTGGTCTGGCTTCCCATCCGGGTAATAAACCATGCTCCTCCCCGGCCAGGATTTCTGTTCCTATCCTGCATCCCTTATTTGTATGTAACAAATCTTAAAAAAAAAATAAGAGCTTTGTTTTACGTTCTGTTCTTTTGTTTCTTTCTGATTGTCCCCTAAATCCAGCATCCTGGGTTCAGCTCACACATTGATTTGGTGCTTATGTAACGTTTTCATGCTCTTCCATTGCCAGTGGTGGTTGGTTTTTAC
The DNA here is from genome assembly GCF_900747795.2 of Erpetoichthys calabaricus. Lineage (NCBI taxonomy): Eukaryota > Metazoa > Chordata > Cladistia > Polypteriformes > Polypteridae > Erpetoichthys > Erpetoichthys calabaricus. Next base: position 38,909,603 of record NC_041401.2, read on the forward strand.
CTTTTCAGGTTTTAATCTGTCATCCTTAGTGTACAGACACACATTACAGGATAACTGACTTGAATCTGGGCCACAGTCACCTCTTCTGACAATAGCAAAATGTGTCCAGATTATACTGTAGGTGTGAAATATTATCCAGTTTATGGTGTAGTGTAAGTGGACGTTAATCTTAAACCTCCCTGATTTACTCAGAAGCCATTTGGAGAAACCCCAATTTTAAATCATAAACATGTTCAGTGTGTTTAACACAGCTGGAGGTCTGAAAATTGAAAGTACACCTTATTAGAAGCACCTTGGAGTCATAGTGGACTCATCACTGTCATCACTCAGACAGTGTACAGTCTCGCCTCACCTCACCTCACCTCACCTCACCCAGTGTATATTGTAGGTTTGGTCTTCATATTATAAACAAGACATTACAGCAGTAGAGGAAGTCCAGAAGAGAGCCACTAGGGCTGATTCAGGGACTGAGTGGTGTGGGCTATAAGGAGAGATCTTAGGAGTTGAATCTTTTTAGTTTAAGCAGACATTGATTAAGAGGGGTTTAAAAGTGTTTAAAATTATGAACGGAATTAGTACAGTGTATCACAGTTATTACATTAAAAAACCTGAAACATGAATCAGACACGGTTGGAAACTTGCTAAGGGCAGAAATGGTAGAAAGTTTTTCTTCTCGCAAAGAACCACAGCCATGTAGAATAAATTACCAAGCAGTGTGGTAGGGAGCAGGATTTTAGTCAGCTTCAAATCTCGTAATGATGTTATTTTGGACAATTGGTGAATAGGATGGATGGGATTTTTGGGATGAACGGCCTGTTCTCGTCACAGTTTTTATAATGTTGTAATACTCCAAATGTAATATTACAGTACAGGTAATCGCTAAGTTTATTTATGCAGTGCATCTTGATGTCACATGTGAAAGACCAGTAACCAACTACAGATGAGCAGAGGAACTTAAATAGACATGGCGGCAAAGAAGGGAGTCTAAAGGCCTAAAATAATGGAAGATAAATGAGTAGAATTTTGAGAATTCTTTTCTTTTTGATTTTTTTTTTGCAGGAAAATAACGAATAAACTGTCACACAAGCTGAATTATTTATTTTAGTCATTTTGTTTGTGAGAAATTCAATGACCTCCCATGTTCAAAGAGTTCGGTCTCTTTAAATTGTAAATGCAAATCTCTTTAATATACAGTACTCTTTGTTGACATTATCTTCTAGTGTATATGCTCCAGTAATAGACTAGAACACAAAAAATGTTGAAATATGTCATTATGTCGTTGGTCTCTTATATTTTCAACAATTTAAAAAAATCTTGTTTGTGCTAAGACCTGCTGGTTTTGGTTAATTTTTGACTTTGGCCTCTTAAAAATACAGGCGTATGGTTGTAGTGCCATGTGATTTACTGGTACCTTGTACACATCTTCTTCCTGCTTTGTGCTTAGTACTTCAAGGATGGGCTCCTTTCTCTTGTGTCCCTGAATTAAATTACAGGTCTACCCTTGCAAATTGCGGGTTTATGATTTGCAGGTTTGTCATCAATAATTAAATGGAAATACTTTTCGAGTTTTGCTACCTATTGTGGAAAGTTACAGACCAAGCTGTAGTCCTGCTAACTTAAATGCACTTCCCAGCAACCTCAGTAGTACTGCGTCTTTGGGCAGATTTGGTGGTTGCCACAAAGGCTTCAAGGTAAAAGATGAGGACGCTAGCTTTAAAAGTGAGCCATAACAAGCTGGCAATTTTACAATCGGTGGTGTCTTTTTGCTTCAACGCTTCTGCACAATTGGATTACAAATTACACCCAACAGATTGCAGTTTTCTCTTGATTTATGTTCTTGTCATGTGCCAGCTTATTTGTGTGAATGTGTATTGATTGGAAAATGTCTTCGTCTGGGAGCACTCCTGACTTCTACAAATCTTCACATACATTGACATCATGGTCGGACAATACTTTACATAACTTTCAGGAGGCTTCTTCACAGGGGATTTCATTTCATACCTACACCTCCTTCATCTGAATCTGTCAAAGTAAACTGTGTCATGTTTATCATTTTGTACGTAGTGTTTTGTTGGATTTCTTTTGTATCTGTACTATTAATAATTTTTGTCATTTACTACTATTAATATACAAACATTTGTTATAATTTAAATTTTATTAAACATTACAGTTCAATAATTAACTGCTGAACTGGACATTTTGTCTGGGAGACACCACGCATCTTTCTCTCAGCAGCCCGTCTTACATGCATGATTTACCTGTACAGTGATCATTTTATCTTGCATTCCTCAACACATTTTGCATCTTATTTAGTTCAATAAATCATGACCCCAAAACCATATTTGTAGATTTTCACATTCACAGGGGTCCTGCACCCCTAACCCCTGCGAATCGCCAGAGATTACTGCAAATGCTTCCAAGACTGATGTATAACATTATGTTTTGTGATGAACATGCTGGGGCAAACAGAACAGTTGAGGAAACTTTGTCATTTCTTCTTGTAGTTGCTATTTTAAAGGATACCATTTAAATGGATTGTTGCCTTCCTCAAGATACAATACAATTTATTTTTGTATAGCCCAAAATCACACAAGAAGTGCCGGAATGGGCTTTAACAGGCCCTGCCTCTTGACAGCCCCCCAGCCCTGACTCTAAGATAGATTCCTAATGCTTTCTGTCCAAACTGCTGAATAGGTAGGTCCGGGGAAAGGATGGACTGTTTAATGTTAACAAAAAAAAACAAACAATAAAAAACACCCATTAATGTTCTAGATCTCTTTTGTGCGTTCCTCTAAAACAAGGAGTATTTCCTGCCGTACATCCAGTATTGTCAGTATAGGCACCATCACCCTGCAGCCCTGAATTGGATTATGCAGGTTTGAGAATGGTATACACGTATGTGTTGTCCAATAAAGGGTCACAGTTTAGGACACATGACATTCCCTAGTGTATTGTAGGAACAATTTAAATTTGCTAATAAAGCATTTGTGCATGTGTTTAGCATGGGAAAAATACACACATAACACAAGGACAGTAATTGGACCTGGGCCTGGATCCCCACGTCCCCTCTTACTCAACTAAATATGAATGAAGAACAACGGATAAATATATAAAATTTCCTCTTGGCTAGTTGTAGTCAGGGTGGCAGCATACGATATTATACAGATGTTATTCCCGCACAAAGGCCTATTTTACAGAATGAGAGCACAAGCAAGGCAATAAGATAAATTAAATACAGGGCCCTGGCTAACAAATGGACTAAAGAGCTCAGTCCCCTGATGTAAGCTATTCCCCTACCCATCCTTGAACCTTCCCTCAGCATGTCCGTCACGCCTCGGCTGAGCACATGCAGTATTGTGAGGAGGGGCTTACACGTGAAAAGATCTTCCAAGAGTCATTTTTAGAAGCCAGCTGCTGCGGTGCGCTACAAAGCTTCTGTCCTAAGGAACGGGTTCTGATAAATGAGCTGCTAGCTGAACTAAAAAAAACAAAAAGTGAGTTCTCAGTTTGATGTATTGCAGCAAGCATGGATTTTAAAATGAGCTGATGCTATTTAAAAATGATGAAAGAAGCTTTAGTTCCAGTCTTTTTTTAGTTTGCCATGTTTTATTAGTGTCATACATGCAACATCTGCTGATCTCTCTCTCTGTCTTTGTTTCCTGTGTTTCATCTACTCTTTATTTTCATTTCAGTGCTCATTCTGTGTCCTTGGTTGGTTTCTACATTGCGCCTGTCATTGTAAAGATGGGCTTCAGCCCCCTGCAATAGAAAATGGGAAAAAAAACTGATACAGAAAATACATGGATTGTTGATGGGTGGGCTAGTGCCTGCCTTCTTAGAAACAAGATACCATAGTCGGCTAAGGGAATGAACTGTAAAGCGTAAAACCAGGGCATGTAACTGTAAAAGAAAGACTAATAATATAGAAAGTGACGCTGAATGGAAGTGGGGGGATAAATTCTTAAAAGTAAAGTTTTTAAATTTTGTGCAGTCTCGTTCTGTGTGGAGATTGTATATCCTCCCTCTGTGCTTGTGGGTTTTTGCTTCTGGTTTTCCTTCTACATCACGAAAGACAAGTGTGTTAGCCTAACTGGCGTTTGTTAACTGACTCTGTAAGTCTGATGAGTGGCGTGTGCATATGTGGACCCTGCTGTGGTCTGGCATCCTGTCCAGGGTTGGTTCCTGGCTTGTGTTCAGCACTTTGGTCATAGGCTTTTAGCCCCCTGAATACCATTAACATGGAAGAAGGGGGTCTAATATTATTGTTTTATGCCCTTTTGATGATTTTAAGCTGTTAGGAAGAGAGTTGTGTGGTTATGGACAAATATCCCAAAGTGAGCCGAGTTGAGTTGTTAAGAAGTGAAGACCTGAGTTGTCAGGTTCAAATCCTGTCCTTCAGCCTGAGAAAGTCACGTCCACTGCTTAACAACTGACAATATAAAGGTATGCAGCTGTGCTCAGCACTTTCGTTTGGCTATCATTGCGAAAAGTGTTATATATATATATATATATAAAGGTTGGATGTACCATGTCAAAACCAACAGTTTTACATTGATGTGATTAGGAGTTTTTGGACAGGACTGATCCAATGATTCAACCCAGAGTATGGTACTGTTATTTATAGTTTTATCCAATGGTGCTGCATGGTGGCACAACAGGGCTCCTTGACTACATCCTGGGTTCTGTGTGTAGATCCCTATGTTCCTGTGCAGTGACATGTACACTGTACTGTAAAAACCAACGTCCTCCTTCAGATGAGACATAAAACCAAGGTCATGACTCGCTGGCATCTTTCAAAAAGAATAGGGTGTATCCCTATGTCTTGGCTAAATTTCCCATCATGACCTTGTCCATTCTGGCCACCTAATTATTCCTTGTGCCCTACTGGCTGACTATCTCTCTCACACATTCCCCGCTTAAAATCTTACTGGCACAAGAAGGGTGACCGTTACATCATCCAGGTGGATGGTGCACATTGGTGGTAGTTGAAGAGGTTCCCCACTGTCTATGTAAAGCACTTAGAAGCTATATAAATCCAATTAATTATTATTGATTATTATTGGGGACTAGGTGCAAATCTAGAAACCAGCCTGATTACTTTCCATGAGGACTTTACCCATTTTCCCCATTATCTTTGTGGGTTTCTGTGAATGCATTTGTCACCTTAAAGAATGGCCAATGGAGATGATTGATGACTATAAAATGGCCTTCATGAATGTGTGTGCAATGCAGTGGACCTGCGCCTTGTAGCAGTTTGGTCAGTAAATTAATAGACAAATGGTGCCAGATAATGGATCATTTATAATGTGCAAGTGAGAACTCCATCTGGAGTACTGTGTGCAGTTTTGGTCTCTGGGCTACAAAAAAGATATAGCAGCATCAGAAGTCGTCCAGAGAAGAACGACTAGCCTGATTCCATCTATACATGGAATGAGTTATGAGCAAAGACTGAAGGAGCTGAACATTTTCAGTTTAAGCAAAAGATGATTAAGAGTGGGCATGATTTAAGTGTTTAAAATTATGAACAGAATAAATACAGTGGATCCAGTCTGCTACTTCAAAATAAGTTCTACAAGAACACAGGTGCACAGCTGGAAACCTGTTAAAGGTTAATGTCACACAAATGTTAGGAAGTTTTTATTTACACATAGAACTGTAGACACGAGGAATAAGTTACCAAGTAGTATGGTGGAGAGCAAGATTTCTGGGGCCATCAACACTAGACTTGATGTTATTTTGGAGGAATTCGGTGGATAGGATTGAAGACCTTTGTTGGGCAGATTGGCCTATTCTTGCTTTTTTTTCTACTGTTTTAATGCTTAGATAGATGAATGGCTCATATGAAATATACGATATGATAAGGGTAAAATTATTTTAAGACACTTCAAGGAAATCCTCACATAGATGATATTTGTCCTTTACCTGTTGGCATTAGACTTTATTCCTTATTTCTTAGAGGTGCTTCCTCAGAGCCCCTGGGATCCTGATTGATTCTTGGCTGGAGTTCCTTCTCTGTGGAGCTGCTATTTTCTCCCATGTGTGTGTGTGTGTGTGCGTGTGCATGTGCATGTGCATGTGTTTGTGTTTTCTTCTGACATTCTGATTTCTTTTCGCAAACAAAAGCTAAACGGCCAAGTTGATCTCATAAGCCTACTTGCACGTTTTCTTCTCCTGTGAGACAATGAGAACCTGCCGTTGTAAAGGTTGATAGTGAGATGGGTTGTATTTGTTGTTCAATCAGTTCAGTGAGCTCAATGATTGTGCAGGTGCTGTGCAATGGACTGGTGTCCTGATCTGTGCTGATTCCCTTCTTTAGGATCAGACCATAGCAGTGTACCGTAATGCTCAAAAATAGTGGAATGAAGACCACTAAGCAGTAGAGGAAAACAATGGTGTTAGTTAAGGGAAACGAAAGATGAAAACTGCAACCAATGAAAGTGCACGGATGGTCCTTTTTTTTGGTCAGTCTGCCAGACCGGAAACCTGTTTGAGAGGTGAGTGATGGATTGGCTGTTATGGAATGCCTTGGCTTATTTGTGTCAGTAACATGATGGTTCTTCCGATGGGAACCAATTGAATTACTAAACTTCACCTCCTATTCAGTGTCATCTTGTTATTGGATGGATTTCTTTAGCATACCATATTTTATTTTGTATGTGCATACATGCATACGTTCCTAAGCGTACTTAATCCAGTGCAGGGTCACAGGGCTCTCAGCCTTGTGTTAAATTCACATCTAAAAAAGTTCACATTTCTGAAGACAATCTGCTCTTTCTGTAGCTCATTTATATAGTGTGTGAATTTTGTCTTCTTGGTTATTCCAGTACAGCACTGGTTGCAAAGCAAAAACCAACCAGGAACATGTTGAATTTAGATTTTTGGTTGCTCTGTTGTCACATGTGATATGTATGGGTGTGACAGTACATTTCTTTTGACCATATTTTATAAGGACAGCCTGCTTGTTCAGTAATTGTCTGCACTTTGATTTGATAAAGGCAAGGCTTTTATTTTCCAACTTGCTGAAGTACCCACTGCCCAGGTATATTTGCTTAGTGGTTTAAGGTAATAAATAAATCCAGTGAAATGTCTTTGCCAACCAGATGGCCCCTAAATCCTGCTGACTACACCTGTTGTGGCCACTAGGAGGCAACTTCCATCCATCCATTTTCCAACCCGCTGAATCCAAACACAGGGTCACGGGGGTCTGCTGGAGCCAATCCCAACCAACACAGGGCACAAGGCAGGAAACAATCCAAGGCAGGGTGCCAACCCACCGCAGGACACACACAAACACACCCACACACCAACCACAAACTAGGGCCAATTTAGAATCGCCAATCCACCTAACCTGCATGTCTTTGGAATGTGGGAGGAAACCGGAGCGCCCGGAGGAAACCCACGCAGACACGGGGAGAACATGCAAACTCCACGCAGGGAGGACCCGGGAATCGAACCCAGGTCCCCAGATCTCCCAACTGCGAGGCAGCAGCGCTACCCACTGCGCCACCGTGCCGCCTAGGAGGCAACTTGGGCCATTCTTTTCCTTTCTTTGTTCAAACCTCCCCAGGCTTGTTTTGTCGTCTTCCTCCTGTCCTGACTCTGACTCCCTAATCAAGGCGAGGTGGAGGGTTTCAAGAAGCTGGAACAATTTCCAGCCCAAGGACAAGTCAAAAACTGCATAGTGGCGCAAGAGACTACATACCATCAAAATCTGAGAGTGCTAAAATACTTATAAAGGTAAAGGAGGGTCCCTGATGGAAGAAAACTATGCAAAGATGGAGGTGGATTGAAAAATAGTACTACATATATACTACATATTTAAAAAAACATGCCCAAAAACACAACCTGCAAAAGCCCTATTTCCCCTTGGGTATTGGTCAAAAATAGCTTAACTGGATTGGAAAACCACAGACAAGGAAACACTTGTGAGGCGGCTCCTTACACCAGACCAGGTGTACTTCTGGTGTCACAATGTCACACAGGGGAAGCACTTCTGGATCAGGTGGAATAGGGAAACTCATTGCTCCCCATGGTGGCACCCACAAGATCCAGCAAAGCTACGCAACAGGATGACAATTCCAAGGTCACTGTGTACTTGTGCACTTGGGTGACACATCAACAGGATGCCATCACCTAGTGCATGTGGGGAGTATACATGCCTGATATGCAGTCTTTCTCCATTTCACATTCTCATCCAGGAAAAGGGAACACCATTTATCTCATTCAGAACATTCATCCATCGACACTGTCCATCCACTACATGGGTCCTTCAGCCAGGCAAGGAACCATCCATGCAGGTTGTGAAGCCAATCCGTCCCCGCCTTCCCTTACAATCTATTGTTTATGTTTTTATTTATCTATTGTTTCAAGGATGCAGTGATTATGCAAATATTTTACAGATTATTTAAGCCTGTATGAATTTAATGTGTATTAAGTGTGTTATCTCAAGCCTAGTAAAGTTATATATAGGGGGGTGGTCAATAGGTGCCTTGCCTCAGGTGGCATTACAGTAATCCCTCGCTATATCGCGCTTCGCCTTTCGCGGCTTCACTCCATCGCGGATTTTATATGTAAGCATATTTAAATATATATCGCAGATTTTTTGCTGGTTCGCGGATTTCTGCGGACAATGGGTATTTTAATTTCTGGTACATGCTTCCTCAGTTGGTTTGCCCAGTTGATTTCATACAAGGGACGCTATTGGCAGATGGCTGAGAAGGTACCCGGCTTACTTTTCTGTCTCTCTTGCGCTGACTTTCTCTGATCCTGACGTAGGGGGATTGAGCAGGGGGGCTGTTCGCACACCTAGACGATAAGGACGCTCGTCTAAAAATGCTGAAAGATTATCTTCACGTTGCTATCTTTTGTGCAGCTGCTTCCTGAAACAACATGCTGCACGGTGCTTCGCATACTTAAAAGCTCGAAGGGCACGTATTGATTTGTGCTTGAAAAACAAACTCTGTCTCTCTCTCTCTCTCTCCCTGCTCCTGACGGAGGGGGTGTGAGCTGCCGCCTTCAACAGCTTTGTGCCGCGGTGCTTCACATACTTAAAAGCAAACAGCCCTATTGATTTGTTTGCTTTCCTCTGTCTTTCTGACAGACTCTGCTCCTGACACGCACTCCTTTGAAGAGGAAGATATGTTTGCATTCTTTTAATTGTGAGACGGAACTGTCATCTCTTTCTTGTCATGGAGCACAGTTTAAACTTTTGAAAAAGAGACAAATGTTTGTTTGCAGTGTTTGAATAACGTTCCTGTCTCTCTACAACCTCCTGTATTTCTGTGCAAATCTGTGACCCAAGCATGACAATATAAAAATAACCATATAAACATATGGTTTCTACTTCGCAGATTTTCTTATTTCGCGGGTGGCTCTGGAACGCAACCCCCGCGATGGAGGAGGGATTACTGTATTTAACCCACTGGCACTCTGCAAATGACTGGTGTGTTTTCTAAGTTTGGTTCCTGCCTTATTCCTGCAACCCTTCTTTTTCAATAAAGCATATGAACAAAAACACAAACACAACATAATAAGTTGGAGCCCCAAATCTGAAAAAATCACATTTACATTTTAATAGGTAGAGTAAAGATGCACTACCTCACTATTTCCCTTTGTCAAAAATGTACCAGAGACTGGCGGTAAGTCGGGGTCACAATTCGTCATCTGCATCGACATCTTGAGGGCTAGCAGAGGACAGCAGAATTAAGTCTCGTGCTTCTTTTAAAAGTCTTTTAGCCTGAACACTGATGCTGACATAGGCATCAGTTAAAGTATTACAGCATGTAGGCCACAGAAATAAAGGCCATGGCACAAAGCACAGTTAAAAAAAAATACTGAGGATAAAGAAAAAAACAGCAGTCATTTCCCGTTTGACCCAACATCAGGGGTTCTGTAATGGACTCTTATAACGTAAATTGAGCAGAACTCTTTTCATGTTTTTCCACTACACTGGCTTCTCTCGGGTCAGGATGGATTTCAGACTGCCATCTGCTACAAGGTAACAGATCTCTGAAATATTTCTCCTATAAAGGTCCACTTGGTCAGCCTCAAAAAGCAGTCTTGTCTCAACTCCAGTGTGATTCATCAGCCTCCAGGGCTTTCACAGAAGTTTTGTTTTCTATGATAAAGTTTGAAGAATTCCTGAGGGTGAAAATGAATCTATTTTGTATTTTGCAGCCAATTGGAAACACATGCGTTTTTGGACATGTGCTTTGTTTCCTACTGATAACTTAATAAGGCGGCTAAATGCACTGCCAAAAGACAGGTGAAGTTTACTCATGCTGTTTGTGTAGTGACCATATTTCTCTTTTTTCATCCATCCATATTCTCAACCTGCTATATCTTGGAGCAGGGTCATGGAAGCCTATCCCAGCAATCACATGGCTGGAACAATCCATCGCAGGGTAAACACATACACACAGGCCAGGTTTATCATTGCCAATCCATCTAACTTGCATATCTTTTGGAAGTAAAGCGGACCACCCACAGGACACCCATGCAGACAGAGGGAGAACTTGCAAATTCCAAACAAAGAGGACACAGCATGTGGACCAATGTTTTTCTTACTATGAGGCATCAAGTGATACCACTACATCACAGTGCTGTCCTGTTTCTCTTGTGAATGTTGCATTTTCTTGCTTACACTTCGTGACAGCCTGAGGGTGATGATGATGAGGTAAAAATGGGTTGCTGCTGCAAAGTGTTGCAAGAATAGGCACTCAAATGTGGCACTTGGTGCCACTGCCCACCTGCCAGGTTGTTCTGTCTGCCTAAGGTAAAGTCATCTCTGATGGAGGATTGCAGGAATTGTTGGGTAGAAGAGTCCTTTCATTGGACTGGCTGGCCCAGCGCTGACTCAACTGTGGAATGGCCAGTAGGGAGAGGCAGCTTGATGGCTGAAGTCTACAGGACTCTGAACAAATCCAAATTATGTAATATCATGTACTGTTGAATTCTGCTCCGTTCTTGTATATTTCTATTGCACTATTATATTGTACTAGCCAACCCATGGCGTAGCATACGCCGCATAATTATGTATTGATGGGTGAACACTTCCTGAACGACACAGTTGTCCAAATGGGGTGGGTTTGTGGATACCACTGTGAGTGAATGAAAAAATAGACCTCTGGAGAGAGCAACATATAATTGTTCGTGACTGAAAGCGGGATCGTCTGTGACGAAGAAGGCCACGCTGGTGAAAGTTACTTCGTCGGTAGGGATAAGCGTCAGCACTTGTAGATTAAGGGGTAGCGAGTCTTCGTTGTTGACGCTTAATATAGCTTGCTTACTGAGATGTTCCGGAGTCACAGTTGAGAAACACTTTTTTAATGTCTTTTAAGCACAGGGGAAAAAATGAACATGTGAAACATCCGTAATGTAATAAGCCACCAAGAAAAGTAACATTGCAACAATGCTATCTACGACCCGATCTCTGTAAACAGAAGTGAAAACAAAATCGAGCCCGGTGTATTCTTTAACTGCCTTGTGGCGCTGTAGTAGTGCTGCTGCTTTGCAGTAAGGAGACTGTGGAAGATTGTGGTTTCGCTTCCTGGTTCCTCCCTGTGTGGATAGCGCTTTGAATACTAGAACACCGCTATATCAATGTAACGAAGTATTAACAGGAAATTGTCTTCGTGTAATAGTAAAAGACAAATTATCCGCGACAAACAAACTGTTTTACATGCTGCATACCAACCCGCGGCGTAATATACGCCACATAATCACACCGCTTTTTAAATGTTTTTTAAGCAGAGGGAAAAAAATGAACATTTGCAAAATCCGTAACGCTGCTTTCAGTAAGTACAATGCACACGCATTTAATTTGTCGGCCACTTTTTGCCAGCCGTTTTTTCTGGTTTGGGCTGCTTTTGCAGTGTTACCGCTTGTTCATATTAAATCTTGAAATCCTTCGAGTAACTAATTAACTAACTAACACCAACCCACCCACACACACAGCTTGTGTGAAACAAATGCGCCCGTACTTACATAATTTTGTTGCAGCCTATAGTGGAGTCAGGCACAGAGAAGGTCAGCTGCTGAGAGAGCGTCTCGACTGTTGCAGGGCCTGCATCGGTGAAGCAGGTGAGACGCTAATGAAACAGAGGCACAGGGCTTATTGGTTTTTAAAGACTGCTTCCTTCATTGTGTTTTAACCTCAGTTTTAAAGGATTGTTTTAAGGATCCCATGGGATATCCCTCGCAAACTATTTTAGATGCTGCATTCAGCAATTCACATCCGCGACAAACATGCCTCTTCTTACATGGTCCTGCTTTGGGGGGCGGGGAAACGTTTTCCGTGTTCCTGCAGGACCATCTAAGAAGACGCATGTTTGTCGCGGATGCGAATTGCTGTATGTAGCGTGTAAAACAGTTGCGGTCGTGCGTCGTAACTGAAAAGTCAACGTGGCTCAGAGCTGCATGCGGACTGTAGCACAGACAAACAGAAATGACGGCGTGTTTTCCGAGGCGTCGCGTCCGAGTTGGTGGGCGTGGCTCTCGTATCCAATGGTCTTAGAGTTGGTGGGCGTGGCTCCTTCCTGCGAGCTTTCATGGGTGTGAGCGTGGCTCCTTCCTGCGTGCTTTCATGGGTGTCGTGCCGCTCTAGCGGCGGCTTAGAGAATTATATATATAGATTGAGGATTACTTGTGTTCTGTTCTGTGTATTGTATTTTATTTACCCTTCTTTTTGACACCCTCTACACGCCCAACCTACCTGGAAAGGGGTCTCTCTTTGAACTGCCTTTCCCAAGGTTTCTTCCATTTTTTCCCTACAACGTTTCTTTTTTTTTTTAAATTTTCATCATAGACAGTCCAGGCTGGGGGGCTGACAAAAGGCAACCTCCTTGTGTGATTTTGAGCTATACAAAAATAAATTGTATTGTATTGTATCAGGTGATTGCATTCTGATGTCCAACTTTGTGTTATGGTAGTCAGGGGGCGGAATGGCTGTGAGGTGAATGTGCTCTCTGTCCTGATTAATTACATTAAATCTTTAGTTTCTGTCCCAGTGACATACTGTCTTTTGATGGGGTCAGAGGCAGCCACCTGAGAGGTGGACAGGAGTTTTCTGCCTGATCTCTTCCCTTACCCTAATGTGCTCATGGACTTTGTGATGGAGCAAAGAAATGGCATGGAATGGAGATAACCTGAGGGTGAAGGTTTGGGTTCTGTTTTGAAACCCTTTTATAAATGGTGAAAAGTAGTGAGTTAGAATCTGTGTTTAATTATCTGGTATTAAAAGATATCTCACTTGGTGTTGGCTACCTTCTTCGATTTTTATACCTCTGGCATGCCCATAATCCTGTGGTAATTACTGTAGACCCTGCCTATGCTCCTCTTGTTTCAGTATTGTCTCCATGTAAGATGAGCATGCACACACAATTTAAAAAAGCATTATCGCTAGTTTATATAAGAGCTTAGTCACTGCAGAAATAGTGTTCAGCTGCAGTTTTGTCCCAGATATACAACGTTTACAGTCTAGCAGCACAGCCGTGTAGTGAATGACTGTTACTGCTTTTATTACAATTATTGAATTATAAATATTCATTTTTCAAATCTGCTTATTCTAGTACAAATCTCTAGTGAGCTCAAGTCTATCCTGACAACATCTGATGCAAAGCACAAGCCCACCCTGAATCAGGTGCCAGTCCATTACAGGACAGACCCACACACTTTTGCCACATTTTTAGTATGTGGGTAGAAAACTGGCAAATGCAGAAAGAATCACTGTGGACAGGCAGAGCATGTGCAGACAGCACACAGACAATACCCACACTGGAATTTGAACCCATAATTCTGGACTGCAAGGTAGAAGTCCTAACCATTGCACCTCTCTCCTTATATGCTAAGGCAAACATTCACTGAGTAAATTCGTAGGAACACATTACTAATACTGGCTAGGGCATCCTTTTGTTCTCAGAACAGCCTCAATTCTTTGTGCCATGGAGTCCTCAAAATGTTGGAATCTTTCCTTTGAGATTCTGGTTCATGTTGACATGATTGCATTACACAACTTCTGCAGATTTGTCAAGAGTGCAATCCAACCTGGCCTTCTGCTGTTGTAGTCCATATGCCTCAAAGTTTGATATGTTGTGCATTCCAACTGCATCAAGGTTCGACATTTCGTGCATTCTAAGATGGTTTTCTGCTCACCACAGTTGTACAAAGTGGATATCTGAGTTACTGTAGTCTTTCTGTCAGCTTGAACCACTCTGGCCATTCTCCTCTCACCTCTCTTATCAACAAGGCATTTCTGTCCACTCCTGGTACAACTTCAGCACATAGAAAGTGCACCACTTCTTTGGTGCAAATGGAAATTGGACCTGCCATGTTTACTGCAGTACTATAAAACAGCAATAAAATGGACTGATCAAGGTCAGAACTTTAGCAATGTGACCAAAGACACACCATGTCTCCACATATGCACGGGGAAAGCTGTACAGCCAACCCAAATGAAATTATCGCAAAGGTGTGGACAATTATTGACTTATCTCATATGTTATAGCAAGGGATTTCTCTTTTTGTGGAAATATCAGGTCATCTCTAAATAATTGGTGAACATTAAGAAAGGATATTGTGGATATATTATTGGACTCTAATCTACCTTAACCATTTTCATGTTATATCCTGTATAGAAAACAGGAAAAATGCAAAATAGGGACATCCTCCCAGCTGCATTGACTAGAGGTCACCAAAAGCAGGGTCAGATCCCTTGATTAGTTTTACAAATCATAGCAGTTAATTAGAACAGCAGTTAAAAAAAGGATCACTTGCTCCTAAAATCCCAGCTACCCTGACATCAAATAACTGCACAATTTCTCCTGGGACTGCTAAAATTAGCCCAATTTGACTAAGTGGCCTATCGTTTGGGCGCTTCTCTGCTCTCCTGGTCTGCGCAGGCCATTTCTTACCCTAATTGGTTGACATGTACCTTACAGTGATCTGTGCGATGCTGGAGCAGCTAATAATTACTCACCGGCTTCTGTACGCGTGTCGCACTCACTGTTGTGGTGATTCATCCAGCCTCATTAAGTGCCATCCTTTTAACTTTTAATGCTCCTTGATAAACACATTGGTCCCTTCGTGCCTCCTCTTGTGTTTTTATTTTTTTATTATTTTGTTATACAAGTGCTGTCTTCTGCTGGCTTTACGCAGCAGGGAAGAGAAAGAATGTGCTCATTTGTTTCAACCAGCAAAAAGCCATTTGGAGTTAAAACAATGTTGCATGCGTGACTTTTTTTCCGCTCTTCTCTTTTCCTCAGAAACAACTTGGAATAAAGAAGTTGACTCACTCAGTAAATTACAGTTATTTAGATTTTGGTAAATTGCAGAGCTTAGATGTGTACTTACCCTTTAAAAGACCATTATTTTGGCTGATTGGGACATACATAAAGTGCATAGGGAATCAAGCTATAATAAATTTGTCTGATAAATGTTGATTAAACCATCAGTGTTTATTTTATATAGCACCTTTCATTTTGCAAGATACCACAAGTAAGATTTTATTTTCTGAGAATTTTTCATAGTATTCCTTCACGATTTATCCTCTTACAGGGCCAAAACTACCCTTAAAAAGGCAGGCTCGCCCAGTGGCACTCTAATCAGTTCTCTTTTTACGCCACATTCTCAAACCTGCTTAATCCAGTTTAGTGTCATAAGGGACCAGAGGCTATTCCAGCAACACTTTGCATAAGTCAGGAACCAAACCTGAGTGAAGTCCGCATATACACAAAGTTGTATAGCACCAATCAACTTTGTTTCATATAGCACATTTTGTTATAAAGCTTTAATAAAAATCAGATATAATTCTGTGAACTGTTTGTTTGCTGTTCTGTTCCCTAACTTTATACTGAGCTCTCTCACTAATCTGAATGCCTTTGAAAGTAGGGTGTGCATAAGTTTACCTAACAGTGACCCTGAGTCAAATGCTTCTGGAATGTGCACCATATATCCAGAAACCTTTCATATGAAAGCATTTTATAATTACATTTTATCTGTATAAACACAATTGTAAGCAACTTGTTTGTCTGTTCGCAATTCATTCAAAATGGTCAAACCATTTTTCACTACTTTTGCACATGTGCTGCTGCTGGTCTAACTTAAAATATTGGTGATATGATATATTTGGGAGTGGAGTTGTAATGGGACAGGGGTAACCCAAAAATCATTGCTGACGTGGGGATTGCAGTTTCCAGGAGTGTGCTGGGGCTGATGGGAGGACATTCTTATTAGCACACACAAAGTTTCACACTAGCCAAAGCAGGATCTCATCCAAAATGACAGGTACAGAGTTTTCTTCTGAACTAATTTGGATTACATATCATTTTTTCCTTAGATTGCAGCCTTTGTCTAGGAGCTTCTCTTTTTTATGACATTGTAGATTGTATTTAGCAATAGGAATTGAAAACAGATTTTTCACAGAGAACAGGCCATTCAGCTAAACAATGCTCACCAATCCTGTCCTCCTAATTCCCCCAAAACAACATCAAGTCAAGTTCTAAAGGACCCACAGTCCCATTGTCCACCACACTACTTGGTAACTTATTCCATGTGTTTATAGCTCTCTGTATGTAGAAAAACCTCTATTGTTTTTATGGACTTTACCCTTAACAAGTTCCCAACTGCATTCTTGTTGAACTTATTTTAAAGTAACAGCCTGGATCCTCTGTACTAATTCATTTTTTTAATATTGGTCAGTTATGTCCACTCTTAATCTCTGTTTGCTTAATCTGAAAGGGTTCAAATCGTTTAATCTTTTGTCGTAGCTCTCAGTCCTAGAATAAGCCTAGTTGCTCTTCTCTAAGCTTTCTTTAGTGCTGCTATGTCTTTTTGTAGCCCAGTGACCAAAACTGTACACAGTACTCCAGCTGAGGTCTAACCAGTGTGTTATAAAGCTGGACCAGAACCTCCTTGGACTCTAAACACTGTGCTATGTAACCTCATATTCTGACAGCCTTCTTAATTGGTTTCCGTACACTGTCTAGAAGTTGATAGTAACAAGTCAACTATGACTGCCTGGTCCTTTTCACAAGGGGTACAGTACTTTTAAGTTTCTGACCTCCCATTGTGTATTCAAATGCAACATTTTCACTTCCTACATGTTTTTGAGCTTTGTTTTATATATTACTACTTTCCTACTCTCACTACTTGTCTGTCAGTGTTTTATAATTTGACAGTTATTATGAATGAGTATCTCCATGTCATAGTGGATGCTGGTGCCGCCGCACATATCCACTGGTTTAGCTCTCATGCTACATGGTTGATGTCTCTGTGGTCTTTGCTTGTTCTCCACTTGTCTGTGTGGATTCTCTGCTGTATACTGTGGTTCATACTGCAATTTAGAATAATTGGCAAGTTCAAGTCGGCTGTGTATGAGTTCGCTGTGATGGAATGATGTCCTGTCTGGGGGGACTGTTTCTGCCTAAGGCTGGGTTTATACTTGACTCTTAGAATGCTTATGCGCATGAATCATGGCTGCCATGCATTCCCAGCTCTTTTTTGACATGTCCTCTGAGCACGTCATCACTAATGAGCGTGTGTGACTTGCGGTACCAACAAAAATTTGGGTGGTGTGTGTGTTCAAGTTTTAGTATGTGATGTGAGCATCATTGTTTCTTATCAACACTCCACAGTTACAAAAAAGCTGGTATCAAATTGCCGTCTGTTTGAAAGAGGATGTGGAAACTTGCAAGACGAAATGGAAGCAAATTTGAGACCGATACATCTGTGCAAAGCGGAAAATGTCCAAGAAAAGGAATGAGGATTCAGCCTTTGCAAGATAACGCAGTGTGATGGCAACCCACATTCCAGCTCCAACAAAATCAATGTCTGCTTCAATGTATGATGAATAGTTTGATGCGGTGAAGCAAATCATCAAACTTAAATGCTGACATGCGAAAGTGTGTTTGATGCTTTTATTAATCCATTTCTCTTGTAGGCAATGCAAGCATTGGATGTTTCCCATCGTAATGACAAGATTTTCTGCACATGTGCAACAGCATCAGAATGCAAAGAATTTTTATCTTCAACATTTTTCTTTCCTCAGCGTACAACACAGCGAAAGCAGACATTGTTTTCTCACCGTGATGATGTCTCATTCTGTCTCCCAGATTTACATAAAGTATGTGTGCAAGTATAGACAGTACACAGTTTGCGAAGCAGCAGCACCCATGTAGCGTAAAGTATATCCTGGCCATTAACCCAGTGCTATCAGGATAGTGACACTGACCCTGTAACATATTAAGAGGGTTTGCAACAGTTTTAGTAGTATATAGGTTACAGTTTCAGTAGAGATGTTTCCATTTTTCTTTAGAGTAGGCAGCTGAAGAGATTTATACAGGGACAGACATTGAGCAAGTGATAGGGATTGAGCTGCATTTTTTCTGAAGTGGATTACAGTTGAATGTCTTGACCACTATGAGGCCATACTGCCTATTCATGAGCACTGGCCAGAGCTATGTTTGCGGGTATTGTGGGTTCAGGATCCTTAAGAATCTTTGTGGGCTTTGCTTTTCATTAAACAGACAATTTATCATCCTTGCCAGAGTTTCTTGGAAAGTTGTTCTTTAAACATACAGCAAGTTACAAGTGCCTTTAACTGAATGTGTTGGTGGTTTTTCGGCTGCTCCGTAACAGCACAGATAGCATATAGTCAAAGATGGGCAGTTGAGCCATGTTGTTCTGCTTCTGACAAGACACCACTTACAGTAAATAAAGGAAATGATACACTGATGTGCAGATGTGATATATGTGACTAATGTGGTGCAGCACATAAGAATCTTCTCAGCGCCCACCCACCAGACAGCCTCTTACTTTAATATACGGGAGCAGACCAGCTAGTGTTGTTTGTGCATTGGGATAAAGACTAAACAAAAATCTCACGTAAGCTTGCAGTGAATCCATTGCACTAAGCCTTGCACTCTTTCAAATCTGTTCCTTCTTTGCCCGATTCTTGAACTCTTTGATGTTAATGACAGTTAAAAATATCAGACTAATTAGACACTGGTAGAGAGCCACATCTTTACTTTAATTTCGTTTTCATTTTTTTTTCTGGTCTGCAAGATCAAAGTGATGTTAAGAAGTTACTAATTTTATTCTGTGTACTCGTCCGCGGTCCCACACTCCTTTGACTTTTTGCCACAAGGCACTGGGACTGTGCCGTCTGATCAAACGGCAGTAAAATTGACAATGAGCTATTAAGCTTGAAAAACATTGCATGCCTCATGACGTCAATATACTGTGTCGATTTTCAAATTCAGGTAATGTAAATGAGATGGTCCAAAGACAGGCTGTCTATTTATATTCTGGGGATAACCCTGTTTGGTTAAGTTCTAGCCCACAATAACCTGTTTGTAATTTATGTGCCTCTTCAAGCAAATGAGAATGTACTTAGAATTTCAAATAAGCCCTTAAATCATGTCGCTCTTTCATTTTGTTAACCCGTGTAATCCAAAAAGTCTGGAGAGACACAGCCTACCCCTACGGCATCAGGTGCATTGCAGGAACTGACCCAGAGCCAGTTCTTATAATCAATATAATATATTATCTAGTCAATATATTGTCAAAAACACTGGACAACGTCTAAAGGCCATGTCATATTATGCAACCTTTCCAGCAATTTTCATCTTTTACCTTCATTTACATAATCTGAGTGAGTCGGAGGCACTTGGTGGTGCGCTCCTGTGAAGCTAGTAGTGTAAATTGACATACCCAGTGATTCGCCCCAAGTAGTCCACGAGTGGTGGGCTTTGTTTGCATGAGAGGTGACAACCAGTGAATGCCATTCCGAAAGTGCAATGCATATAACACAGTGATGAGGAATAACGAACACAGGGGCTTTGGACCTCACATTCAATGGAGAAGCTCATCTGTCTGATGTCTTGTGTTTTATGTACCACAACAGGTTGGTTATAAGAAAAAAAAGAGGGCTACTGTGATTAGGGCTGAACTCGCCGTATCTGTTGACCGTTCTTACAACACTGACTCCATCAGGCAGCATGCTATTGGCTGTCACAAAAAGGAGATCACGACTGTGCTGGAATGTTAGCATGCACTCGCTGAATTTGACATGCCTAGAGATTTTCAGTCATGTAAATTGACATGCATTTGGCATGTCTGATGTGCCCAATGACCAAAAGTCCCATCATTTGATTTAATCTGTCCAAGTAACAACGAATGCTACAAGTGATGTGTGCTAGGGGAAATTGGGCAATCATGTGTCTATTGTTTAACAATTTTTTTCAGCTCATGGTTAAAGGTGACAGGAGCCTATCATGGTGCAAAGCAGGAACAAAATCTGGATTATGCATCAGCCCATTGCACACAACAGTACTGACCCAGCTTTGCATTGCCAGTTAACCTAATGGGCAGGTTTTTGGAAAATTGGTGATAAACCGGAGTACCAGGGGAATAACTCTTATGGAAAGGAGGAGAATATACAAAGCCGACAGTCTGTTCCCAGGCCTCTTTGGCGCTAACCACTAACCACTGTGTCACTGTACTGCATCAGGCACTCAGTTAATGTTTATTGTATATAGTGCCTTTTAGAATGACTCCTTTCTCAAAGGACTTGGCAGAGTTGTTCATTTTCCAAGACAGAAAAACAAGCAGTCCTCACATACATGAAACCATGCCAAAAAGGAAGGCTTCAAGGCTAAAGCACAGAATCTGGTAACCACAAAAATCAAATGTAAAGTAAAGTAAACCAGCACGGCTATGTGTTGGACTGGAAGTGGAGGGTCAGTTTTCCTGCTCAACCTTCTTGGGGATTTGTGGATAACAATCTGGCTGGAACCATATATCCAGTGTCAGAATATGATGATTGTCTTGACTCTTTGAAGTGAGCAGTGTGCTGCTGGCAAGGGAACAACATGTCAGGCCCCTGAGCGATCTGTCACTCACTGACACCCTACAGTGGAAAAGCCAAATATTTTATGGCTTTCAAAAGCTGAGTAGCATTTCTGGCAACTGTTAATCAGGAATTATTGCAGGTAAAGTGCAGTAGGATGTCAAGGAGCCAGGTGTTATTTTATGTAGCGCCTTTCACAATGAATCCTATAGTAGAACAATCAAGAACAAGGCGGTACTACTTCAGATTACTTTTGCACTGCATACCCATGTCTTTTTCATTCTGCTTCAAGGTTGATTATCATAGGTTATAGAAGAACCGGTGCTTTTGTAGAGGTAATTGTTCAAATGTATTTTTGTTGGTGGGTTGCAGTGATGAAATATAGTGCCCGTTGTGATAACTTAGAGATGGAGAAGGTGGCATTTCAGGAGCTTTTACTGTGTTTACACTTGACTTAATGTGGTTTTAATGTTGGAATATAATAGGAACATAACAAAACTGTAAAAGATCTGTAATGATTGTTTTATGCACAAGAGAATACATAATATTGACAAACAGTGCATCATCTAAAAATCCCATAAAAGCCATTGGTAACTGCATGAGCTAAGAAACAACAGCTCCATGCAATTCATATTCAGAACTTTACAACTCAACACCATGAGAATTAATATTGCCTGACGACACTGGCATAGTGGCATGTACAGTAGCTAGCCCCGCTGCCACAAAGTGCCAGGAGACTGGGTGGTGATCCCCAACCTGTGCCTCTATTTATCAAGTGTCTCAGAATTACTCCTAGAAATTGCATTAAACATCTGACTAGTAAGAATTTGGCCTACCCCAGTGTAGGACATGAGAAGTATTTCTGAAGTGTCCTACACCCATGCTTAGCAAGGAATAGAAGGTCATGTTTGAGAGTGAGTGGCGTCACCATTTTGCAGCATCCAGAGCCATGATTGGCACTCATTAAGGTGTTTTGTAGTGTGTTTTCATGTTGTCTAACACTAATGCTATGGCTTTACCACAAAATGATAATCATAAAAACTAGGGGGCTTTGCTCTCTGCTCGGTTTGCTCTCCAACCCCTGGGCCGGCACTATGCGCTAGCCTCTTTGCAGTTCCGCCACTCGCGTATGGGGATGCGGATGTACAATTTAAACAGATTGTTATTTTCATGGGAATTGTTACATATGCATAATAGAACTAACTATTTTACATTACAGCGAGTAATTAGCCATATTAAAAAATAGTAAAACATAATAATTTGAAAGTAAATTATGTTTCATGTTGTGTTAGAGTTATTTGTTGCAGTATACGATTTTGATCTGTTTGGATTTGAAATTAACACGCAAATAATTTTTAAACTTACGCTTTTACTGTAAAACTTCTGTAAAAACTATTTTTTGAATTAAATTTTCTTCAATATTGCATTGAATTTTGATTCTGGGTTTGGACTTATCATGTTATAACATAACGTATAACTACCCATGAGTGAATTTCATTTCTTCCTCTCTAATAAATAAACCGACCTTTTCGAATGTTTGTCCCTGCAATTTGTTAATTGTCTTTGCAAAAGCTATTCTAATGGGAAACTGTTAACGTTTTAATACAAATGGCATATCAAGATCTCCTTTAGTGTCTAATGTTATCCGTGGGAGATGTACTATATAAATGTAATGAATTATTATTATTATTATTATTATTATTACATTACCTTTCTTGGATACATCCTTCTTTCAACAGTAATTCAGGCGGTGGAAGACCATATGGTGTTAACGGTTGTAGATATTCTTTGGGATATTGTAAGTTAATGTTTTCATCTTCTGCATGATCATCATCAACTGTTTCAGCATATTCTATTGATACACATTTAACCAATTTGCAGTGTAACTGATCGACAGTTTTCACGTTAATTCATTTGACTTCATCGTTTCTCGGTACTAGGATTGCCCGTGTATGCATTTCTTCTGTTGATAACCCTTCGGGATGAAATTATTCAATAAGATTTGGACATATAATGTCTTCTTTTATTGGGAACTTAATTTGAGGAAAATGTGAACGTTTATAAGAGCTAAGAGAGCAGGAACTGTGTCTGTCAGAAGCATTCATACGAATGAGAGGTGAGAGGGTCGTGTGCGTGGTTGAATATGGTTGAGAGGAGGACGTGACTTGGAAAAATCTCATGGCCAAAGTCTCGTCTCGCGGGACTTGAAATTATCTCTTTGAAAAAGTCTCATCTCAGGATTACCTTTTATAATAGAGAGATAAGAATATTCAAAGTATTAGTAAAAGGAGAAGAAGGAAAACATAATAATGTAGGAAGTTACGCTAAGCTGAATGTAAATTGTTACCACTTCGCAACAACATAATAATATAGCTTGCATCAATGACCACTTGCTATTCACATATGTGTGCTCATCCATACTTGGGGCATCAATCTTTATGTACGTGCCATCACACCATCTCCAGGAAACCAGTGATTTGCATGAATGTAGCTTGCTTTTACATTATCTCATGTGAAGTGATAGGGAAATGTTTACATCTGAGTATTACCTCATGCGTTGCAAGGGCGTTCAAAGATTGGAGCAAAGTTCAAGAATGGTTGGTTATGACCTACCCAAATCATTGTTATTACAAACCTGCATTTTTCCTATGGCTAAAAAATATTATGTTACCAATGCTTTAATTTTGTCTGACAGTGCATGAGTTCTTTGCCTAGATGGAGCGATCACGTGACGTACAAGATGTGTTACGAATATTATTATCCATCCATCCATCCATTATTCAACCCGCTATATCCTAACTACAGGGTCACGGGGGTCTGCTGGAGCCAATCCCAGCCAACACAGGGCGCAAGGCAGGAAACAAACCCTGGGCAGGGCACCAGCCCACCGCCATTATTACTATTCTTTGTCAAATTAATATCCTTTTATGAGTTCATTATTATCCAGTGCTTCTAAAGCATTCTACCTTTCCCAGGATGTGTGTGCTGATCTCTGCCTAAATGCCATCTTCCTGCAGCTCCTAGCGAGTCAGGAAAGCTCACAAGTTCTCCTAAATCCTGTTGAAGTTAGAAGTAGTTTCCTAAATAAGAAAATGTTATGTTATGTATCAAGTTGTTAATTGTTAACACACCACATTCATTGCCATGAACAAAACAAAGGCTATTTGGGATGATCAATGGTACAGGCCCCTGCATGCCAGGTGTAGGAAGCGAAAACCGTGGTGGAGAGAATCTTTAACTGGCAGAAAAGATAATTGGCCATTGAAGAAACTAGTAGTACCCTTTGCAGTGTTACTAAAATTTAAAGGGTGAAGGGTCAGAAAAGAACTTCACAACACAAAATAGTAGCCATGATGAAGGGAGATAGTGACATGAATGACTTTTTGATCTTTTTATATTTGTATCCTTCTTAATTAAAGGAGGGCTAGTGAACTCATCTCATGTCTCGCCCATGTCTGTGCTACCTGGGAGTGAATACTCTACTGCTATATACTGTATGTACTGTATATCAATTTACATAACATGCGTTCAGTTGTGAGAGTTAATTGGGTTTACAGTAACAAAAGCAGACAAGTGCCTGTGAGCCAGAGGTCTTTTTAATGTAAAATAATCAAAATTTGCCACCAGGCAAAACATAGGCAATTGTACTTACAAGAAGATAAGAGAACATGCATGCATTAATATGAGTGATCCAGTTCACTGCATCACCAGTGACATGCTGTGATAATTGAGTTAGAAAGCAATGTGACCTCCGTGGTGTACATCACCACCATTCCACTACACTGATTGATCCTCCTCTGAATATTTGGCTCCTCTGGGATTACTAGGGCACTGACAGACCTTTGCTTTTAAGAGCTGATAAGATCAGAATGCAGGGGTCTGGCTGAAGGCTGTCACCATGGGGTTTGAGTCCACATCATTTTTGGCTCATTTGCAAATCCTTTTTTTTTTTTTTTTTTTGAAAGAAGAATGAGACAGAAAGTCAGACATTAGATTTAGCCAGTTTTAGAGAAATTAGAAACTAATGTCATTGGGGGTGAACACTTTCAACACCATTACCAGAAAGGCCTTGCTTGGTGTTTGTTTGTTTGGGACTGCTTGTGGTTTCAGGGTTAGGAGAACTGAATCAAACCACATAGTGCTTTATTTTAGCATTATGTTAATTATTTTCTTGGTGGTTACCTTCTGGTATCTGATACACAGTATGGGTGATCCATAAACACATCCTGCTTACCATTATGTCAGGTGTTAGTGGTAAAGCAGGGGTTGTCCAACTCAGTTCCTGAAGGGCCTTAGTGGCTGTAGGTTTTTGTTCCAGCCTCTTTCTTCATTAGTAACTAACAATACTAGAACATACTGTTACTGTGATTTAATTGATTCACATGTTAATCGTTTAATTGTTTTTAACCAGCAGCAAAACAATTATGAGAGACAAAGCAAACCTACAGATTACCAGACTTGCACCTGTTTCTATCATATATCAACCTGAATTAAATATTTGAAATTAAAAAATGTCTAATTTATTTGGCAAATTACTTCTGATACATGCTATTCATCATTAGAAGTACAGCTCGGTCATGCATGTGCAACACACAATAGTCAATATCTGGCCTGTTCACCAAAAGCAGAGGTAACTGCTTGTACACAGTCTTGCAAGGACAGGAAGTGTGTGGAATAGTATGCCATGTAGCTTCTATACATACCCAAAGCTTATCTGTGGTAACTGCTGTTGGTCTGTGACACACCTGTCATCCGGCCACATCACAGATGTAGTCAATGGGGAAAAAATCCTGAAATGTGTGACCTGGGAAGAAGTTGTATATGGTGGTTATTAGGAACTATAGCAGTTATCATGTCACATGTGGTCAAGCATTGTCATGTGGTATCAGGGAACCTCTGCTGGTAGGGTTCTACCTCAGTCTCCAACACCTCTGTGAGGTATTGCTGATTGGTCAGGGTATCGGCAAAGAGTATGAAGCGGGAACAGGAGTAGAACCCAGGGGCACCCCACACCTTAACACCTGGTAGTGGGCCTGTATGGTGCTGGAGAATGCATGCCTCTTGGAGACTTGAACTGTAACTTGTCCAAAAATACAATGCCACGCCATTTATTGTGCTATTGGTGGTGTTTTTGCATTCACAGACACTTGTGGTTGAGAGTCAAGGGTTCTCAAAGGAACAGGTGGTGAGTGAGAATGCCGCACTGCAGCAAGTGACATCAATCAATGCATGTGGACACTATTGACATCTGACAGATCCCACCTGTTGGGTTAGGGTCTGTGATGTGACTATTCATTCCATCACTGCCATGTGAATAAAATGTCTGTCCTCCTGTTCTGTTGTGCCTTGGGGTACTCTAGATCCCTCAGTTTTGTGGGTCCAACCCTCCTCTACCCACTGATGCAACACAAGTGCTGATGTCCCAGAAGGATAATCCGCATTCCTAAATTCCCACAATTCTTCCTTGCCCAAAATCTGAGAGCTGGAAGTATGGCTGTCATCCTCTTACCTGGTACATGTTTGGTCACTAAGAGTAAATTAACTGCCAGCTGTCACTTAATGAAGTTCCCATCCATCCTGCAAGTTTCAGACCAATGTGATGTGTTCTTTCCCAGTATTGCAATTTAATGGTATCAGTTAAAATCTCTGCATGTCTTACTGATATTGTAACCTGGAAGAAGGACCACCATCTCCCTCTCAACCTCTCAAAGACTGACATTTTTGTGATCCCAGTTCATTTATCTGTTCAGCACCCTATCTCCGTTCAGCTTGCTTCATTATTACTAACCAGTAGCGGCGCACTGCACGATAACGTGCAGTGAATACACTTGACTTGAGCATTCGTAGTCTTCATCCTCTTTCTCTGTACGTTTACCATTCATTTGCTCAGAGGTTGATGTGCTTGCTACTTCCTGAGCAGCTCTTCTTTACTCCACCCTAGCAGCTCGCTGCTTCTCCTTTCGTCGGCATTTTTCGCATTAAAACTGATTAAGTTAGTTGCAATTACTTAGTACGTTTTCTTTAATTTTTCACTTAATCTGGCACTTAAGTCTTCAATCTGCCTCAAGTATAATTAGCGAAGGTGGTAGGGAATGAGAATGGCGCCTGTACGCATGCGCCGCACGGCCGCCCTGCTGCGTGGTGCCGAGAGTTGATTCTATAATAAAATAAAATTAAAATAAAAAGAGTAATAAAATCATCACTCCAAAAGCGGATAGTAGATGTCATGTAGTATATGTTGTGGAGGATTGCCGGCTTTTTACTCCGGCCCCCACCCCCATGCCGCCAGGAGGAGCTCTCCCAGCAGCGTGGACATGCCCCGAGTTCCAGCAGGGCCTCATGGACTATGTAGTTTTTATACACAGCCCTGCTGGATACCTTGGGGGCCACCGGGAGTCGCTGTAGGGGGGCTCGTGGACTCTTATGTGCCCTATAACCCGGGAGTACGTCACGGTCACGTGACAGGAAGGAGCGACGTGCTCCCGGGTTGAAGAAAAAGACTGTTTACCCTGACCCGGAAGAAAAAAGGAACTGTGGACTGTTGGACAGGAACACCTCCGGGTCAGGGTGTATAAAAGGACTGTGGGAAAGCCCAGACACTGAGCTGAGCTGGGTGGAAGGAGGGCAACGCGTCTGGGAGTGTGGAGGATTATTGTATTATTATTGATTTATTATTGAGTATTGTGGAGAGGAGGGTGTTTTGTGCACTTTATTATTATAATAAATATTCATATTTGGACTTTTACCTGGTGTCTGACGTGTAGTCTGAGGGTTCAAGGGGTCACGGAGACCTTAAACTGTCACAATGTGTACCAAATTTCAAGTCAATAGGTGAAACAGTTTGCGAGCTACAGGTGATTTAAAATCCTGGACAGACAAACGAACAGCCATGGTAGCGTATTATAGAAGAAGATACCTATCAAGTTGGTTCACAGCTTTGGGGTGGTGATTGATGACTAGCTGTTCTGGAAGGAGCAGGTTTCTATGGTCTCTCAGTCTTGCAACTTCACTGTGTACAATATCCACAAGATCAGGCCGTATCTGCGTATCTGAATAGCACAGCTCCTTGTCCAGGCCCTGGTTTTGGCATGGCTGGATTACTGCAATTCTCTGTTGGCAGGAGCACCGGCATACAGTATGTCACCAAGCTGCTGCAGATGATTCAAAAAACAGTGGCACATCTGGTGTTCAACCAGCTGAGGTGAGTACAGGTCACTTCTCTCTTCAGATCACTGCACATCAATCCTTGATGTTTGCCAACAGAGTAGTCAGTAGGTCTGCACCTATATATATGGAGACAATTGCTCCTACACTATGCTCCTTCTCAACCATTCAGCTCTGCTAATGAATGGTGTCTGGTGAAGCCACCTCTGTCTGGTATTAAATCTCAGTCCAGACCATTTTCATGTGTAGCTCCTGGCTGGTGGAATGAGCTGCCCATTTGAAACTCTGACTCTCTCAATGTGTTCAAGAAGCTTTTGAAGATTCTCTTGTTTGGTGAATTTTTGCCTTACTGATAATGGCTATTAGGTTTTGTAAATCTGGGACTTGTAATTCACATTTTGTTCTGAGCTCTTTGCTTGTGATTATTAATTGTGCACTTTTGTCCTACTACACTTGTCCCCAAACTGTCTCCAGACTGATGTTACTTGGTTATGTTGACCCATTTTGTAAGTCACTTTGTAAGTCACAAATAAATGTAGATGTAAACGTGCAAACTCCACACAGGGAGGACCTGGGATTCAAACCCTGGTCTACTTTCTGCGAGGCAACAGTGCTACCATTGCGCTAGTGTGTCTCCTCTGGAAAAAGGGCAGCCTGTTCCTTGAATGGGATTTGAAAGCAGGCTGTGGCGGTGACAGCACCAAATCCTAACCTCTAGACCACCAGGGAATATTATCATTATTGTTATTCTATATTTATTAGGTACCTTGATCTAAATCAAATGACTGTACAGTACTTTAAGCAAAACAGTCCGTAAAGCATCATGAAGCAGTGCAAGAAGTGAATAGTGTATCATCTAACCCTAACCCTAACCCAATAAAATATAATACGTAGAATTTTAATTAAGAAAACCCTTGCCGTTTGTCCGATGAGATTTTTGTACTGCTGCAGGGCGGGATGGGGCAGAGGGCCTGGGTTTGTGTTTATTTGGACATGCTGCCACTTACAGTTGGATGAATTGATTCAAATTGGCTAGTACAGAAATGGATGGGTGGATAGAAAATTAGTTACATTCAGTGTTCCAACACATAGATTTCTCTGCTGCAAAACATGACAGAGCAATGCTCACTATGAAAGGAATTGTATAAATTCTAAATTATTACAACAGATTAATAACTAGGAAATCCTTGTGATGTAGTTGATGAGTGGGTGACTGCGTTTTTAGCTCCCACGTTACTTAATCTGTTATTGCTGTACTTTTGTGAAATTTATGGCCGTTGTCAAAGGGCCACATCTCAAAGGTGTATAGTGTCATTTTTATTTATGTTAATTAGGCTGAAATTGATATGTTTTACTCTGCATTTAGCTTTTGCGTGTTCATGTGTATAAATGATGTATGATTTAACTTTTTCCGTTGTTCATTGCATCTGCAGACTTGTGAAGTGCTGTGAGCCTGCACTCTGTTCAAAAATAAACTGAAACTGACCTCTGCATTTTTTGGGTATTTTCTGCACAAAGAAAGTCACTATATACAGTAAAATGAATTAATGGAAGCATTTTTTGTTGTATAATGCTGGTCCTCCGCTCCCAGCTGCACTGATGAACTCTTACTCTTCAAAGTATTTTTTGATATTTTTAATATTAGACCTCCTCTTGCACCAAGACCATCCCGTATACTTTTAGGTTCCTAATGTTATTAGTAGAGCAGATTTAAAATTAATGGCTTGCAGAGAAAAATCTCATTTTCAAGATGCTTCATGCGATTTTTTATTTATTTTTAATTTTTTTTTTCTGTAATGCCGATCTGTGTGTGACATAAACCAGCACTTTGAAATAGGCTTACAGCTGTGTAGCGAGGCTCCGAATTAAATACATTGAGCCTAATGCATCGCCTTTATTGGACCAGACACGTTTTTAAGGAAAGTGCTATTTAAGCTTATTATCCTCTTGGACCGCCTAGAAAAATAACATTACGTCTCAGGGGGCTTATTTTAGGCTGCCAATCCAAATAAATCAGGGACCGACAGAATTAGTTTACGAGGGGAAATTCTCTTTTGGAAAGTCTTGATTACTTTGACGCTCAGCTTGCTTTTGGATCCGAGGTACGATGGCAGGCTTTACTTAGCATTTTATTGCATTTATTAAATTGTTAATGTGTTGAGCATCCCACAGTTAATCTTACATGTAATTTGTACGCTTATCGAGAAACACACGCTAACAAAGGAAATTTTCAAATGTGCCAATGGAGAAGTGAATGAATCCATTTACCACCGGGCCAGCTGGGGTCTTGACGGACGGATGGAACTTTTTAATGGGGAGAGCAGCTGTCGACTAAGCCACAGGCGGCAGAGATACCTTATTAAATAAAAGAGAACACACTGGAGAAGTTTATTACAAGTCTGAAATTCAAAACGGGGATCTGGGGGGCATGAAAGAGACACAATGTTAAAGGAAAAGCTTTTGATGTTGAATAAACAGTTCTTTATTAGAATATAGAGTTTGGTAATAAGTGCCTTAAGCCTGATGCTTTCCAGTCATAGATGCAGGAGGAGCGTCAAAATTGCAAAAAAATAAAAAAGAAAAGTCAGTTTGGTCCACCCTGAGCTCTGCTTGGTGAAAGGCACTCTATTTTACAAAAGGACCATATTATAATGGGGAGGAAATGGGCCGAAGCTCAAGTCAGAGAAACTAGGGTGGCCGAGACCTATCAAGTCAAGTCCAATTTACTTATTATAGAACTTATAAAACAACTAAAAGTTGACCAAAGAGCTTTACAACAGTAAAATGAACAGCAGTTAAGAAGAAGGAGTAAAAAGCATTAAACATTAAGGTAAAAGGATAACAAAACAAAGGCAAACGCATCACAAGCTAAGATCAATGCTTGACAGTTAACACCCATAAAAATACATATATAGTTAGAAAATAAAACAAGCGAGTTAAAACTACAAAGTTAAACTTGACTTTTAATGTGACCTAAAAACGAGGGAATAAAAGTATGTTTTTAACTTTGATTTAAACTAATTATAGACGCTGATCTTATTGAGAGGAGCTGGCTGTTTCATAGCTGAGGACCCACTACAGCGAAGGCCTGATATGCCTGATCACCCCTCAGCTTCAAGTGTGTGTGGAACAGACAGCAATAATTGATTAGAGGACATGAGAGACCTGGTGAAAGAGTACAGAGAGAGCAGACCAGCAAGATAGGTGGTGGCAGAACCATGTAAAGTTATCAATACAAACAACAAAATCTTAAAAATCCTCTGTGAAGAGAAGCTACCACTGCTGAAATGTGATGTATTTTTTAAGTGCCAGCCAAGACTCTGGTGGCAGCTTCTTTAGTCTTTTGTACTTGGGACAGAGATGAGTGGCAACACCAGTGCAGAGGGGATTACAGTAGCCCAAACGGCATGAAACAAAAGCGTGAGGTCTGTCACAAATCCTGCTTCCTGCCCAGACGTTGTGTACGGTTTGCTAGCACAGATCAAAGTTTGTCCTCCATAGGCGACACAGAGTTCTGTTGTTTTCAAAAGATTTCACTTTGATAGTTTCTTATTAAGCACACTTTCAGGTAAAAGTTCAGCTGCAATGCACTATTACAAATACATCCATCCAGACTTATTTAGACCTTCTTAATCCAATTTTGTATTCATTATACAGTAGTTAAAGTAAATTACAATATTGTGTACACCAAAAACATAAAAACCACAAAGGTGAACACTATCTATCTATCTATCTATCTATCTATCTATCTATCTATCTATCTATCTATCTATCTATCTATCTATCTATCTATCTATCTATCTATCTATCTATCTAGATTTGTGGATGTTGTTTGAAGACATGCAGTTGAAATAGAAACCTTGACAACCTTTAAGTCGTCTCTGAAGGAGATCCCGGAACAACTTAGCTATTAATTAAACAAACAAGCCTGTTGGACTGAATGGTCTCCTCTCATTTGTCAAATTTCTTACATTCTTATGTTCTCTCTTTCTTTTTTGTAAATTATCATTTGCATTCTAGAAAACATTACACTCAGTTAATTTGTGTAGAACATACTTTAAATAGTGTCTTTCAAATCTACCCACAGTATATGCAGGTACATATAAGCTATATGTATGGATAAAGTGCCAGTGCTAGGTTATTTTATACCCTAGGCCAAGCTTATTAGTGTGCCAACCGACTGTTTGGTAGCTAACCTGTGTGGCTGGGTTCCCCTCCACTTATAATCTGCGCCCAAGGCAAATGCCTAATTCACCTTAATAGTGTCACTGGTCCTGTGGATACATCTAATACAGGGGTGGGCAAAGTTGTTCCTGGAGGGCTGCAGTGACTGCAGGTTTTTGTTCCAACCCAATTGCTTAATAAGAAGCCTTATTGCTCAAGTGACACTTCTGTTTCATTTTTATTGTGTCACTCGTTAGGATTTTGAACCCTTATTGCTTATTTTAGGCTTAAACAGCTGTATTCTTGGTTTTTTATTGCTCCTTATTAGCAATAAGATTCCATTGACAAAACAAACCAACAGTCCTCCATTTAGCTGGTTTCCATTTACACCTGTGTATATTTATCATGCACTATTTGGTTTAATTAAATTAATAATTAAGCAACTGGGTTGGAACAAAAACCTGCAGCCACTCCGGCCCTCAAGGACTGACTTTGGCCACCCCGATCTAATACATCATAGTGTTAAGTGGCACTGCCTCATACCCAGTTATGGTTTGTGTTTGTGGGGTTTGTACATTTTTCTCAAGTATGTTTGAGATTTTCTTTCTTGAATCCCCAAGAAGTATGCATTAGTTTAACTGGTGACCCTAAATGTGCCCCGTATTAGTTAAGTTGGGTGTGTGTATGTGTGCCCAGCAATGGACTGGAACTACACCCAGCAATGGCCCCCATTTTGTGCCTTGTTCTTCTGTGCTTGGCACTGGCTCTGCATGACTTTAAATTGAATAGGGCTGGAAAATGGCTAGATTGGGAGATGGATGGGGATGGGTGGCAAATGGGTGGATATACTGCATACTGACAATGTGTCTGTTCTCCTTATAGGATATGGGGAAATAAAATTGGGTGCATAAAGTCCCAGGACGAGCATTGAGCTGTTCTATTCAATATGGGTGATGATAATGAGAAAATTAAGTTTCTACAGGAGAAGGCAGTTTGTGCCAATAGAGGATACACTAATACTTAAGCTGGATTTTAAATCCTCTAGGTAGAGTTTAGGAAACTCTAGTACAGGGTTTCTTAAACTTTTTTTTTTGTCGTCACCTCATCTTGCCATTTTTAGCGTCTTTAAGACCTAGTTCTTGTTAAATGCCTGGATGATCGTCCGTGGGGTGGGCCCCCTTGGAAAATAGCGACTGATCATCAGTTTCTCCTTTGGAGAATCATGGACAATCATCAGAGCTGTTGTCACCCTTCGAGTAATTTTGGACGATTATGTGTGTGTGGGCGTGTGTGTGGTGGTAATCAAGGATGATCATCGGATGAAGGATGATAACTTAATCAACACTCCATGACCTTCTGTGACACACTTTGCAAACCAACTATGACCCTTTGCCACTAAATACAACTGCAGAAACAATCCAACCTGTACTTTAAGAAACTCTGCTCGAGTATTTCAGTTTATTTAAACAGCCAAGCAGCATGACGATTCTTTTCACATTATCAATTTCAATATACCATTTTATTCATTGCTTTAAAAGTGTTTTTAAAATGGCACTTCAAGTAAGGCCCTTTATTAGTTGACTAAATAATAATAGTAAACTATTTTTTGCCCGAGTTTCTAGCCCTATTGTTGTCTGAATGTTTTTTATTCGGTAAGTTTTGTCTCATGGCATTGTCAGTGTTTACCCCTCTTCCACTTCTCTGAGATGTGCAGATTGGCACCTCGACATTGGCTCTGCAGGATTATGGAATGGCTGCCTTTTTCCTAATTCTTTTACCCTGTACTGTTTCATTGTATTACAATATGCCATTGTAATGATCATGAATTAGAAATGTTGTTGTTTCAGAGTACAAAGTAAAGTTACAGCTGCTCATAAGAAAGCATGCATTGGCAACGTAAATCATACTGAACTTATACCTGCTGTCGAATAACAGCTGCTGTGGAGTGATTTCTCAGCCGGCAATGGTGTACCCCGCCAGGACGCTGCTGTCTATTTGTCGTGTATGTGCAGCATTCACACTTGAGTGAGCATCACGGTACATCCTTTGGATGATTATTGTGTGCTAATTCCATAAGTCTCTGCCTTCTGAATTTCCCATTAGTAAGCAGTTGCAGAATTTTAAATTAAAAACACAAGGAATATCGAATGAAGATTTCTTAAAGCACCAATGGGGACTGCATTAACAAGAAATAAAATACAGTGAGCGTAACTTTGCAAAGCAGGGATTTCACTAAGAAGCTTAGGAATAACTTAGCTATTGTTTTAACACAATAAATCCCCTCGGCTAAGCAATATCTGATGTCAAAGCAGTCTGTGCTCATCTTTTTTCTTTTTTTTTAATGCCTACATTTGAATTGCCAGTTCACACATGGCAAATAGATTCCGAGCTACCATGTTGTAAAATGTAATATTTGCTGTTGTGCTATGGGCCCGGATCGAGAAGCATGGATTGCGTCTGGTTGTGTTTGTCTTTATCAAATAAAGCCTTACAGCGTGGAGACAGTTTTCCCTCATATTTATGTACTTTAAAGGTACCACGGGTCATGTGGAGAAAGAGCAAATGTCTTGGCATGTTTCCCCATTTGGTTACTCTTGGTTAATTTACTTTGCATTTGTGTTTTCATTGCCTGTATGCTTGTAATATTCAACGTCATGCTTAGAATCAATTTATTGTAGTGAAAGTAACACAGATAGCTACAAGGCAAACTGAATAACCACCTTGCCTTACAAGCATTTACTCATTGCGCCTTTAGGTTCTGTTTGTTCAACTTCTTACTATGCCATGTGACAACTTTCTTGGATGCAATTTATTTTTATATGTTACTGTCTTGAAAAAATCATTGGTGTTGATCTGCCCTCCATTCAAGACTTATACAGATCTCGAGTCAGGAAACGGGCAGAAAACATCATTGCAGACCCATCACACCCTGGTTACAACCGTTTTCAACTTCTTCCCTCTGGTAGGCGCTACAGAGCACTGTACGCCAAAACTACCAGACATGTGAACAGTTTCTTTCCTCAGGCCATCACTCTCATGAACACTTCAGTCAATCTCACAGCATCAGGGACAATACTAGGTAAAACCGGAGTCCAATTCCTTGTATGTGTACATATACTTGGCCAATAAAGCTGATTCTCATTCTGATTCTGATTCTGATTAATAATCCCCAGACGTGTTTCTTGTCTTGTGTCCGCAACTGCCAGAATAGGCTCTTCCCTGTCTCTAAACCAGATCAATCAAGTTTGATACTCTATTGTTATAACAATGTATAATCTTGATTTGGTGAAATTTATTTAAAAGAATATGAATAAATACATCACATAACAGTAAGCATTAGGTCTTTTTAAAAGTCGGCTTAAGACCTACTTGTTTTCTTTCACCTTTCACTGTGTATACAGTAGTGGGATTATGGTGGATGTTATAATTGCTTGTTTTTTTAATCTGCTACTGCATATTTGTTTGCATAGTGTTTATTTTAATGCTTCTTTGTACAGCACATTGGTGCAACCTCTGTTGTTTAAATGTGCTTTTATAAATAAATAATCTAATCTAACCATCTAATAACAACTAATGAATGCAAACACGCTTACACATATTTATTGGATCAGTGTAGAAGGTGTTACATCCATGCATCTCATTGCACTCAGTACTGTTATGAAATCTGGTAGCCCTGATCCTCATTGACCTCAGCTACTTAGAAAAAAGAATCACGATGGGCTCAAAAAGAACCTAATGGGTTGACATTTCAGTCTGCAAGTGTAGAGTGAATCCACACTAGGGAGGTGGAGACTACTGATGAGTGAACCCTACTGAGTTCAATTTGCTTCAAGTTTGGGGAAAACATGGAAATGTTCAGGAATTTCTTGGCAAAATTCAATTAAATTAATGGGGGAAGCATAAACTGAACTAGCTTTGAGTGAATTATAATGATACAATAGTCTTTGAAGTGTCCCTGAGGGCTAGGAAACCAACGGCATACAATGCTGAACCAAATGTTACGACCATAAATATGACCTAAGCAGCGAGGTTGCAGTGCTGACCATTGTACCACTGTGCCTCCCTGAGATAAAAATATTGTCAGAGTCCACAATAATCTGAGTCCTTTATCTCTCTCTGTGTCTCCCTCATTATAAATAACACTCACTGAGCCTATGATGGATGTGACGAGCGTTAAATACTTTTGTGTCTGTTTCTTTCGGTACCTGATCTGCGCTATATTGCATAACTTGCTTAATCAAGCAGTGAAAACGCAACATTCAATGAATCTATGCAGAACAACAAATAATTTCATGGTGTTCTTGGTTTCATAATATTTCATAATATTCATATTATTATGGTTTGCTAATGTAACACTCAAATGAAAATACTTAATTTTACTTACTTTTTTTTTAATAAAACAAATGCAGAGTGCAAATCTGGCTAGGGTACCAATCAGATAGGGACATCACATGTATGTGAATACGCCATAAATTATTCACACATGCAGAAATCAGACCGGGCAGCACTGTAAAGTGTAAGGTGAAGTGTGCTTATAAGACACATGTGTGAAATAGTAAGTTCCTCTAGTATGTTGGGTGGTAGCATTTTGCTGGTGCTCCTCCAGTCTTGATTCCTGCAGGGCTTCATGGGAATTGTTGTTGTTATGCAGTCCTGTAGGAGACCACGGGGGCCACTGAAGGGAGCTGTTGGGTGGCTGATTCCCTGCCCTTACTGGTACTGGTGATATACTGGAAATACTTATACTCATTTTGGAGAGTCAGAATTGGGAGCGGAGTGAGGTGAAGCTCACCTGGAATGAAGAAAAAGCAAGACAAGAAAAGAAAGGGTAGAAATAGTAAATTACAGTATATCTGATTATATTTTGGTAAAGAAAGCTGTTTAAAAGAAGGAAGATGAAGAATAAAAGGTCAAAGGTCAAAGTTTATTTGAACCAGGGGTTGCATATAGCGTAGTTCTTTCTGGGGTTTGGCGAGCTGAGGTGCCCCCTACAGGCCACAGTGGACAGACAGAAATTGCAAATTACCCAGACTTGTACTTGGTATTCTTTACAGTGTTGTGCTGTCACACCTCTGATGCCTTCCGCATTATTGGCATTGGCTTAATCCTTGCAAAAAAAAAAAAAAAAAAATCATCTTATGTGTTTGCCATCTTTTGCCTGATTCCATACTTTATCAGAGTTGTCTTATATAAAGAAAATGTATTATCATTATTATTATGATTATTATGTATTAGATGTATATAACACCAAACTGCATGCAGCTAAGTCCTGCTGCTCATTCAATACACAAGGCTCAGCCAATCACAAATACATTGAGCCGTGAGCAAAACATCTAGTGAGCAGAGTTTTTTTTGCCTGCTGCTATACATTCTAATAGTGGAGATTTTTAAAGACAGAAAGATGGCTCTTGGGTGGCATGATGGTGCAGTGGTTAACATTACCGTCTCAAAGACCCAGTGTCCTGGTTTCAAATCACTGGTCCAGTTACCGTCTACATGGAATTTTCGCTCTCTCTCATTGTCTCTGTGGCTTTTTTCTGAGTACTCTGATTTTCCTGTCATGTCTTATCAGCTTCATTGGCCACTATTGATTGTGGTAGCATGTTTGTGAAAGAGTTGGCACTCTGTCTAGGACTAATTCTTGTCTGGCACCTAATACTGCTGGGATATGCTCCAGTCTCCCATGACACTGAATCGACATGTTCTATTGTAAAGATGTCTGCTAAGACCATTAATCAACAATGTTTTATTGTTGACACTCATCAAAGACATCAAGCACATAAATTCAGTCATATTAGAAACACACCAGAGCTGATAAAAACTGTGCCTTTTTTTGTCCGTCCATTTTCTAACCCACTTATCCAGTTATCTGTCCTAGCAGTACTGGGCCCATACAATAGTTGAAACCAACCCTCCAACCGTGCCAGGCCACTGTAGGGCACACTCACACATGCAAAAGCAATTTAGAGTCTCCAGCTGACCTAACACGTATGTCTTTGGGATATGAAAAGAAAATAACAAAAACACACACAGGCACAAGAGAGTGTGAACACATAGGATAGATAGATAGATATGATGGATCCCTGAGGCAGTGGCATAACCACTGTGCCCCCATGTTGCCATTTTTGCATTAAACTCAGAAATTCTACAATATTGCACAGGTTTCATGTCAACAATAAACTGTTAACTAAAGTTTTATGATAATTTTGTGATGCTTTTGAGAACATGCAAACTCCACACGGGCAGTGCCCAGTACTAGTTAAAAATAAGCAGCAATCATTGCCATCTACTGTTACAACTGTCCATGAACAGACTCACATTTGTACATCTACAGTTGTTTCAGAGTCTGCAGATTGCAATTAAATGCAGTACAAGATGTGTATGTGTTCCATATGGACAAATGTTTGCACCTCCAGACACCATGGCGTTGTTTTGTACCCAACACTGAGTAGTTAAACGCTATGCACAGCTGTTGCTGCTTTTCTTGAATGCACATAAGCTCACACCTCTAGTTGCCAGGGTGTTCTTTTAGATCCGGTTAACATTTAAATGTGGTTGATGCTCTGAAGCTGGGGCTGCTGTCCATGCATGGCCATATTGTGTTGTCGTCTAGGCACCGGCATGTTGTTTCAGATCAAATTATCTGTTAAACATGGCAGGTGGTCTACTAATGTCCATTTATCAGCATAGGTTTTGTACATTTTGGTGATAAAGAGATACAAAGTAGACTAACCTGTCTGTATGGTCCAGGGAGTAACTATGCAAAATTTGGTCCAGTTGAGTCAAAGTGTGTAGAATTGTATAGGGAACGTACAGACAGACAGACATTTTATTTTATATATACAGAGTAGTTTAAGCAGTTGTTTTTTAACTGCCACTTTTGTAGCCCAAGCTCATTTCACCTTATACTTCTCTCAAGTCTCTTAATCTTTGTCTGTATATGGCCCAGTGTTTAAAAACTTGGCCAGGAGTCCCCTTTGCGGCCTTTCTGGTTGACCTTAAGCAAATCTTATTGCCCACACCATTTGTAGAAATCTGTGCTTGAAGTTTAAGCAAATTATTGACGGTACTCTTTTTTATTACGATATAGCTACATTTGAAAGCTGGGAGATATCAACTCTCGATCTTGTCCCTCTTGAAGAAAAAAAGGTGCAGGTATGGTGAACCATCAATCAGTCATCATATTGAGTTCCCCAATAAAGATTCTTGAAGAAGTCCCGGTACTCACTGGTACGCTAAGGGAAAGTACCGGTGATGATCAACTCACTTCAAGCACTGGTTGTCCTCACAGGTGGCGCAGTGGTAGTGCTGCTGCTTTGCAATAAGGAGACTGTGGAAGATTGTGGGTTCGCTTCCCAGTTCCTCCCTGTGTCGGTAGTGCTTTGAGTACTGAGAAAAGCACTATATAAATGTAATGAATTATTATTATTAATGAATTATTAGAAGTCCAAAAATGGGTGAATCATGATTTTGTGGTTTGGGATGTACTTTGTGGTGTGATCTCATAAATAATGGGACATATTAATTATCTGTTCAGATGCTTGCTTAAGGCCGGCTTCTATTCTATTCATTTTTTTAATTCTCTGATCTCCTTTTGATGTGTTCCTCTGTTGTCTTTGCTGTTAGGTATTGTTTATGCTGTAATGTTAATAGATTATTTTTTTTCTGCCCTATTTTTTATACAGAAAAGTCAGGTTTACTTTTTAAAGGAAACAAAATGGCACTATAGGTGCAGCAGGAATCTTGGTTCAGTTCCTGAAATGCCTACTGCATAAAGTTTGCATGTTATCACCCACAATTTACAGATAGACCCTGAACTGGCCTGGTGTGACTGAGTAGTTTATTGGTATACTGTGAGAAATAATTGAATGTAGAATGTAGAACAAAGACTGGTACCAGCAAGAGTGAAAGGGAAGGTCTACAGGACGGTAGTGAGACCAGCTATGTTATATGGGCTGGAGACGGGGGCACTGACCATAAAACAGGAGACAGAGCTGGAAGTGGCAGAGATGCTAAGATTTGCATTGGGTGTGATGAGGATGGAGAGGATTAGAAATGAGGACATTAGAGGGTCAGCTCAGGTTTGATGGTTGGGAGACAAAGTCAGAGAGGCGAGATTGCGTTGGTTTGGACATATGCAGAGGAGAGATGCTGGGTATGTTGGGAGGAGGAAA
The DNA here is from genome assembly GCF_900747795.2 of Erpetoichthys calabaricus. Lineage (NCBI taxonomy): Eukaryota > Metazoa > Chordata > Cladistia > Polypteriformes > Polypteridae > Erpetoichthys > Erpetoichthys calabaricus. The sequence continues at coordinate 38,949,950 of NC_041401.2, forward strand.
GTAAGGATGGAGCTGCCAAGTAAGAGGAAAAGAGGAAGTCCTAAGAGAAGATTTATGGATGTGATGAGAGAGGACATGAAAGTAGTGGGTGTAATGGGGCAAAATGCAGAGAACAGGAAGATATGGAAAAAGAGGATCCGATGTTGTGACCCCTAATGGAAGCGAGCAGCCTATAGTAGAAGAAAAAGAATGTAGAACAAGGATCAGCATCTGTAGAAATGGACATCATATTGATAAGCAACAACCAGTGATGATAGGAGATGTACACTGGATAAGGAATGCAGAACAGAAGAGTAATAAAATATGAGCCTATGATAAGGGGGCACATGCAGGGACCGACCATGGGGTAACATTGACTGAATGTGGAAAGAAGCTGTTCATTGGTTTTTAGACTCCCTACACCTTCTGCCAGATGGAAGCATAGAAAAGAGATGCTGGGAGGAATGGGAAGGATTCCAGACAATCCTGCAGGCCTCACATATGCAGCTCTTTGTGAACGTGTCAATGATAGAAATGAAAGAAGTCATGATGATGGATCCATACCAGATAGTGCAGTGCAGCTGGTCAGGATGCTTTCAGTGGTGCACCTATAGAATATAGTGAGGATATGGCATGAACGTTTTGCCCTCTTCAGCCATTGCAGAAGTAGAGTTGCTGCTGTATTTTCTTGGTCAAGGAGAAAGCTCTGATAGACCACGTCAAGTCTTCCACCAGGTACACATCAATGAATTTACCGTTTTTCACGTTCCGTACCTCAGAACTCTTGATGTGAAGTGTGGGCAGGGGGGGTCTTCCTAAAGTCCACGATCATCATTACTTTTATCAACATTGAAAGACAGGTTACTACACTTGCACTAGCCTACCAGTTGCTCCATGGATCATTGCTAATGAGACCCATTACCATTGTGCCATCTGCAAACTAGATGATGCTGTGGGAGCTGCAGGTCACAGTACAATCATGAATCGGCAAAGTGAACAGAAGTGGGCTGAGCATTCATCCTTGGGGAGCTCCAGTGCTAAGTGTTAGGGTGCTGGATGCAATATTGTCAATGCTGACTTTTCTAGGGTCTTTCTAAATGAAAGTTCCAAATTCTTTTGCAAATAAGCAGGCACTCTAGATAAATGAACACATGGAAGACTGATTCATTGATTGAGAAGCCTTTTAAAAAATCAAAGCAAATACCAGTGCTATCATAACCATTTCCATGTTAATTTAAATATATAAATTAAAAAATAAATGTAGTAGTGGATAACACTACCAATGGCAAGCAGGTTAGGCCAAATGGCATGCCTGTGTACATGAGTGAGTCTGTGACAGGATGAAATTCTGGTCAAGCTTGGTTCCTGCCTTGCACCCAATACTTCTGGAATGAACTCTCCCTTCCATGTTTCTGTATTGGAATTAGCAGATTAAGAAAAAGAATTAGAGGTTCTTACATTTTTTAGAGTGTGTCTATAGATAAATGAAACAATTATAAAGTTATGCTTCACAGAAGATTGTCAGGCTGTCATAAAAAAACTAGTAACATTTATGAGCATACGTAAGACTTGGAGGTAGACTGAGTTTTTCCCAGTCTCCATTCAGTGCAGGAGCATGTGCTGTTTGTAAGAAATGTACCTTGGAGGTTGGCTTACGAACAGGCGAACTTCGCACTCATTGGTCACTTTAGTGGGTCCATCTGTCTATTACCAGGCTGGATTCCCTTTTGCCTGCAGAACACCCTGATTTCTTCAAGGCATGGATTTAACAAGATTTTTGAATTTTTAAGGGATTTTAGTCCATGCTGACTTGATAGCATCACACAGTTCCACAGATTTGTTCTTCTAGTCTCCAATTTGTGGGGGTTTACTGTCTGATTGACTGGAAATCTGTCCAGAGCTGGTCACTACTGTGAATTGCTTTGGCACCCCATTATTATTGCTGGATATTTGGTTAACCCCTTTGCCCAGGATGAACTGCATAATGTTGAATACAACACAATAATGTATAACCATTTTTGTGAAAAAGACTTAAGCGGCTTATTCGTTTTAACCACCTCACCACATTGTCCATTCATTACCTTGTACTGAATAAAAAACAAGTCCAGAAAATAATGGTCTGGCTGGAGGGATGAATTATATGCTCACTTTGGAGCTTGTGGCTTTCTTGTTTTGTTATTATCATTGAAATTACTTGTAAACCCATTGGTTTCTAGTTGCCATGGCATCTGGGACTGCACACTTAAGTGATTTTTCAGATTGGCAAAGAGTTAAGGAAGCCCTAGGAAATGCAAGAGGCAACAGATTATTAAAGGTTTTTCTTTGTTTTTATAATATTGCTCTCTTATCACATGTCTGTCCAGGTCTGCTCATCCCTTTGCTCAATCTTCTAATTATAGATCTTTTTAATCTTCGACATCACTTGTAATGTAACACAATGCCCGGCTGGATTTGAAACAGTTGTCAGTGTGGGGTTGTTTTTATTTTTTTTAAGTTATTTTTAAACAGCACCTTGTGGGACATGGACATTGTTGTTGGAAAGACATGCTGCTGTTCATTTGGTCATGGGGTCAAGAATCGAAACTGAGACTGTTGTCCATCTGTTAGATTACAATGAACTATAAATTTAAAGTAATCTGGTTATTTTAAGGCATAGTTACTCCTTATGCCTGAAAGATAAAAATATATATACTGTAGTAAGTAAGGACCAGGAAAACCAAAGAAAATTTAGGGTGCTACCCTGGACCATCGTGTTTATTGCAATCATCCAAAAAACAGAATAAAAATGAGCATGCGGTGGTGCAACTGAAAACAGGTGTAATAACTGCCTTTTTAGCCTCAATGGCTTTTCTAAATAATCAGCTCTCTTGAGTGTGTCTGCATTGGGAAGCTTGTGCATGTGGGACAAAGTTCTGTTAACTGAGATGCCATCCTCTATGAGCCCTCAGCTTTATACCGTTCCGACCTTATGGGGCGTGGCATAGTTAAGTAAGGATGATGTTGAGTTGTTCCTCATGGGTGGTTTCTCTGAGGTAGTGAAGGGAAAAGATTAGATAGGGTTAGCTTTGACCCCCCTTCTTGTCACATCAGGCTATTGTTGCATAACTTGTCTGAGCCTGGAAGGTGATCCTCAGGATCTCATGCATGACTGTATACACACATTGGACATATATATATATATATATATATATATATATATATATATGTATATATATATATATATAGATAGATAGATATATGTATATATATATATATAGATAGATATATGTATATATATATATATATATATATATATATATATATACAGTGGTGTGAAAAACTATTTGCCCCCTTCCTGATTTCTTATTCTTTTGCATGTTTGTCACACAAAATGTTTCTGATCATCAAACACATTTAACCATTAGTCAAATATAACACAAGTAAACACAAAATGCAGTTTTTAAATGATGGTGTTTATTATTTAGGGAGAAAAAAAATCCAAACCTACATGGCCCTGTGTGAAAAAGTAATTGCCCCCTTGTTAAAAAATAACCTAACTGTGGTGTATCACACCTGAGTTCAATTTCCGTAGCCACCCCCAGGCCTGATTACTGCCACACCTGTTTCAATCAAGAAATCACTTAAATAGGAGCTGCCTGACACAGAGAAGTAGACCAAAAGCACCTCAAAAGCTAGACATCATGCCAAGATCCAAAGAAATTCAGGAACAAATGAGAACAGAAGTAATTGAGATCTATCAGTCTGGTAAAGGTTATAAAGCCATTTCTAAAGCTTTGGGACTCCAGCGAACCACAGTGAGAGCCATTATCCACAAATGGCAAAAACATGGAACAGTGGTGAACCTTCCCAGGAGTGGCCGGCCGACCAAAATTACCCCAAGAGCGCAGAGACGACTCATCCGAGAGGTCACAAAAGACCCCAGGACAACGTCTAAAGAACTGCAGGCCTCACTTGCCTCAATTAAGGTCAGTGTTCACGACTCCACCATAAGAAAGAGACTGGGCAAAAATGGCCTGCATGGCAGATTTCCAAGACGCAAACCACTGTTAAGCAAAAAGAACATTAGGGCTCGTCTCAATTTTGCTAAGAAACATCTCAATGATTGCCAAGACTTTTGGGAAAATATCTTGTGGACTGATGAGTCAAAAGTTGAACTTTTTGGAAGGCAAATGTCCCGTTACATCTGGCGTAAAAGGAACACAGCATTTCAGAAAAAGAACATCATACCAACAGTAAAATATGGTGGTGGTAGTGTGATGGTCTGGGGTTGTTTTGCTGCTTCAGCACCTGGAAGGCTTGCTGTGATAGATGGAACCATGAATTCTACTGTCTACCAAAAAATCCTGAAGGCGAATGTCCGGCCATCTGTTCGTCAACTCAAGCTGAAGCGATCTTGGGTGCTGCAACAGGACAATGACCCAAAACACACCAGCAAATCCACCTCTGAATGGCTGAAGAAAAACAAAATGAAGACTTTGGAGTGGCCTAGTCAAAGTCCTGACCTGAATCCAATTGAGATGCTATGGCATGACCTTAAAAAGGCGGTTCATGCTAGAAAACCCTCAAATAAAGCTGAATTACAACAATTTTGCAAAGATGAGTGGGCCAAAATTCCTCCAGAGCGCTGTAAAAGACTCATTGCAAGTTATCGCAAACGCTTGATTGCAGTTATTGCTGCTAAGGGTGGCCCAACCAGTTATTAGGTTCAGGGGGCAATTACTTTTTCACACAGGGCCATGTAGGTTTGGATTTTTTTTTCTCCCTAAATAATAAAAACCACCATTTACAAACTGCATTTTGTGTTTACTTGTGTTATATTTGACTAATGGTTAAATGTGTTTGATGATCAGAAACATTTTGTGTGACAAACATGCAAAAGAATAAGAAATCAGGAAGGGGGCAAATAGTTTTTCACACCACTGTATATATATATATATATAGATATATATATAGATATATAGATATATATATAGTGTAGCAGTAGATGCTCGTGTCCACCTCTCGAACCCTCAGGTACCACTCTGATGACCAGGTGAAAGTATAAGAATAATTCTTTTTATTATACAATAGTGCACCAAGCACTCTCCTCACCACACTCATATAACCAATACACTATTCTCTTCAATACAATCCTCCACTCCCAGACATGTCGCCACCCTACCTCCCAGCTCAGCTCAATGTCTGGGCTTACCCAAAGTCCTTTTATAGACCCTGACCCGGAAGTGGCTCCAAGCCAAACCCACAAGTCCGTTTTCCTTCCGGATCAGGGCAAAGTCCTTTTCTTCATCCCGGGAGCACATCGCTTCTTCCCGTCACGTGACTGGGATGCACTCCCGGGTTAAAGGGCATGCCAGAGCCCACTAGCCCCCCTACAGCGACTCCTGGCGGCCCCCAAGGTATCCAGCAGGGCTGTGTCAAAACACTACAAAGTCCATAAGGCCCTGCTGGAACTCGGGGCACAAATATGCTGTCCGGAGGGCTCCTCCTAGCGGCCTGGGGGTGATGACCGGAGTCCATAGCCGGTCGTCTGTCACAGTCCCTCCCCCTTAGCGACGACCAGTGGGGCGGAGCGTTGATTCCCGCGAGGGACGTCTTCCTCCAGGAGAACGCTTTATCCGGACCGTGGTTCTGTTGTCGAGATCCCCCAGCGAACCTTGGGGGAACGGTGTATCTGGTATCCCACCGCTCCCCTGTCCTCCGGGGACAACTCCTCCACACGTGGCCCGGTTGCCGGCAGTTATAGCACCGCCGACGTCCTCCTGGTGGCCTCTCTTCCCGAGACCTGAAGCACCTCGGGAATTCAGTGAGCTCCACCCTGTCCTCTGCCAAGGAGGGTTTAACGGCCGCTTTGTTGCTCTCAGCCCTTTTCTTTTCCCTGTTAGGAGACCCGCATTTCTGTGTGGGGATCTCCTGCTTTCTCTGGGGCTTGTGCACAACGTGAGGCTCTCTATGGGAAAGAGAGAGCCTCTTTGCTGTTTGCACGCCCGTTGTCCTATGTAAACTCGGAGGCGGCGTCATTAGTACCGTATCGCTCCGGGTAACAGCACTATTCAGCTGCCCCGGGACGATCGGTGCTTCCCCCGCCTCACCGGTAACCAACGGCAACCCCCTTATCACGCGGGTCGGGCTTTTAACGTCCGCCTTAGTCCCGAGCAGCGTCTGATACCGCTGCTCCGGTTCTAACGGACAATTACCCGACCACTCCGTCATGGTGCCACATTCCCTTGTTGGGTTCACAGTGCTTTGGCAACCGCTACTTATTAAACGCGGTGCCGATTCACACTGCGTCCCCTTATGATATACGGTACAGAGAGCACCTACCTGCACCGCCGCATTAATCGAGGCCGGGGCTTCACGGCCTAACCGCCGAAGGTACGTCATCAGTCCCTTCAACGGCGCTTCGGCTGCAGCTCCCAGCTCCTCCACACGCTCCTTCACCTCCTGTAGTCCCTGGAAGAAAGCGTAAAGGGGCGCGAGACATTTCTCAAGCTCCTGCAAGTTTATTAAGTTATTTGTCTCGGCCGGCAGTAAGGCTATTTCCTTATTTTGGTCACCTGCCAACCGGGAACCAATGAGCACGTCCACTCCTGGCACGTGCTCTGCTGATGAGCGCAAGGGCTCCTGGGGTATGGAGTCTTTAGAGGAATGGGTAGCCTCCTGCGGCTGGCTGCGGTCTGCCTTTTTAATATTGCCGGCAGACACTACAGTCACGTCCCGTCCCTCTTTACCTGTGTTAAATGGTGGCGCTGCTTCGCTCGCCGTCCCCTTCCCCTTCAGGGAGCGCAGACGCATTGGGGAATTATTCGCCTTGCCGACGGCTCCCAACTGCTCTTCTTCCTGGTTGCCGGCGCGCGAGGTCATGTGGACATTCTCCGCCAATGGACTCCCTTTCTGCGGACGCCTAGACTGGCTTGCTTTCTTTACTTCGCGGCCATCTTGTCTAGGTGTGAGGCGGGCGCGTTCTTTGTCCGCTTCGTGCAGACAGGCCCCTGCAAAACAGGAAACAAATACTCCCGGCGTTTCGGGCATTGCTCCAGCACATACCTCGGAACGTTGGCGATCACGCTCCAACTCCCTGTAGTAATCTTCAGGAGTTGCCATCCGGCAACGTTCCGACTGCCGTCCTGCTCGGGTTTGCGTGGCCTTAAGCTGCTCCCGGTCTTCCTCACTGCCCGTCAGGTAAGTCCACAGCTTCTCCACGGGATCTGGGACCGAAGTCTTCTGGACAACTCCAGCTTTCTTCCCAGTTTTCTTCCCCATACTTGCCTGCTGTAGAGATTGGCTTCCCGCTGCAGCGCTCTTGGTCGCGGGTGGAGTTTTCACCTCCGCGGTTACTAGAGGGACCTTCGTAGGGTTCTAATATTTAAAGCAGATCCTCTGCCTCCAGACGGCCAGAGACTCCTGCCGACTACGCCAGTGTAGCAGTAGATGCTCGTGTCCACCTCTCGAACCCTCAGGTACCACTCTGATGACCAGGTGAAAGTATAAGAATAATTCTTTTTATTATACAATAGTGCACCAAGCACTCTCCTCACCACACTCATATAACCAATACACTATTCTCTTCAATACAATCCTCCACTCCCAGACACATCGCCACCCTACCTCCCAGCTCAGCTCAATGTCTGGGCTTACCCAGAGTCCTTTTATAGACCCTGACCCGGAAGTGGCTCCAAGCCAAACCCACAAGTCCGTTTTCCTTCCGGATCAGGGCAAAGTCCTTTTCTTCATCCCGGGAGCACATCGCTTCTTCCTGTCACGTGACTGGGATGCACTCCCGGGTTAAAGGGCATGCCAGAGCCCACTAGCCCCCCTACAGCGACTCCTGGCGGCCCCCAAGGTATCCAGCAGGGCTGTGTCAAAACACTACAAAGTCCATAAGGCCCTGCTGGAACTCGGGGCACAAATATGCTGTCCGGAGGGCTCCTCCTAGCGGCCTGGGGGTGATGACCGGAGTCCATAGCCGGTCGTCTGTCACAATAGATATATATATATATAAAATGTAATAAGAATGAGTCTCCAGAAATCATAAAGGTTTGGGGCAGCCACCCGTATATTATTTCCCAGCTGCAAAAGTTTTTGAAATATTTGAACAGAGATGTTCACAAGACTGAGTCCAAAACAGAACTGATTATTTAGAGGTAAGATGTTGGTTTTAAGGGCTGGGGAAGGAAATAATGTCATCTAGTCCGGAACCGGAAGTGACGTCATCAGAGGTGCCGGAAGTGACATCATCAGAGGTGCCAGAACCTGGTGAGATTTCCCGGGAATGGTCTGCAAGAAACTGAGAGAGACGGTCAGCACACTCTGCCACCCCCGGTCTGGTGTAGGATTACAGTTCCCCAGGCCCTTTAGCTGTCTCCTAAACGCACGTGTGTGACAAAATATATATACAGTATATACTGTATATCAGAATGAAGATGTAAGATTCACACTGGAAGAACTGCAAAGGCCTTCTCAACCCCCTGCTTTACTGTAAGGGTAGTAATGAGGAGCAATGGCAGGTCTGACCAAACATGATCACACTGGGCCAAGGTCAAATGGGGTGGGGTGAGGATGACCACCTAACTGTATGGGCCCCTCTAGACACTGACCTAACCCCTTCTGATCAGATTTTATTCCAACTTAGAATAAAAAAAAACTCATTTTAAATCATATTTTATTAGTTATTGCATTTTAACAAAACATTATGTACTGCAAACGTGCATGTTAGGTTAATCAGCCCATGTGTGAGTACGTCCTGTGCTGGACTGGTGCCCTGTCCAATTATTGGTCCCCGCCTTCTGCCTGATGTGGCCAGGATAGGCCCTGGCCCTCACAACCCTAAAGCAGGTTAAGTGGGTCAGATAAAGAACAGATGGACAAAAGGATGTGTTAGTATTTGTGTTAGTTTACATATTAATGTTACATCATTGTATATTTTTTCCATTGCTTTTCCATTTATATTTATACAAAGTTATCTAAGTGATCTGCGCTTCTGTCTTCTGTGAAAGGTGCTATATATGAATAAACTAAATTGGATTAATTAATAAACCTGCAAGATGTCTTTTTAGAGCATTTCCTACATGGCAAACAGCCTGCTCTAGTGTGACCCCTTGATACACTCAATATTTGAGTGATGAGCTCTTGATTTTAAGAAGTACCATTGACAGTAGATTGGAAAAAGCTAAACAAGCACCTTTCATCATGTCACAGTGCGCATCACATGCACAAAAATGTAAGGAGGAAAAGAAAAGTTTGATAATATCAGATGTGACCGGTGGACAGATTCTGCTAAAGCCAGAGAAATATTTGGAGCGCCAACTGGGCTGCCCTGTTTAATTCACAGGACTTTTCTGCACAACAGAAAGAAATAAAAAGAAAGTCCTATAAAGGCCCTGGCTTGCTTTTTGAGACTTTTAGTAGGCCTTACACCCTTTCCCAAATTTGTGTCACATATGACATCTCTTGATGGTTTTAGGATTACTTGTGTTCTGTTCTGTGTATTATATTGTATTGACCCTCTTCTTTTTGACACCCACTGCACACCCAACCTACCTGGAAAGGGGTCTCTCTTTGAACTGCCTTTCCCAAGGTTTCTTCCATTTTTTTGCTACTAGGTTTTTTTTTTGGGAGTTTCTCCTTGTCTTATTAGAGAGTCAAGGCTGGGGGGCTGTCAAGAGGCAGGGCCTGTTAAAGCCCATTGCAGCACTTCTTGTGTGATTTTGGGCAATACAAAAATAAATTGTATTGTATTGTATTGTATTTTAGGTCCAGGACCTTGTGTGAAGGGGCTTCCTGTTTGTGAACTAACTTCACTTTCCTGAGTTATTTATTTAACAATATTTTAGAAAAAAATACATATGTTTTGCACCTTGTGAGCATGTGACTTAACGTGTAGATTATGTGACATAAATAATGAGATTTTTTTTCATGGATATTTTTTGATACTGTTTGCTGTTGTCCAGCATTGGTCATTATTGGGTCCTGCTCTAACAGAAACCTTATTAATGTCTGTAATCCAGGAAATCATGAGGTTAAAAAACAAAAGTTCTCAGCCATCACTACACACTACATGGGGTAAGCAACATATACAAAATCTCATATTCGGGTGGAGCATACACGTACCTTTAAAGAATAGGACAGTAATTTTTCTTTTTAATTGGTAAGATAAAATATTAAATATACTGTTTGATTAAAATTTACATTTTGGTATATAGCAGATTTCTTCTTCTCAATGCCAGTAGATTCAGTCAGCTGTTATTAAAGACCTGTCATATTGCAGCTTTTTTCATTCATCCATCCACTTTTAAAATCCATATATTCCAGTAATGGGTTGTGAGAAGCCAGAGTCTGTCCCACTACTATTGAAGCAACTGTTGGGGAATGATGGTCTACCTTAGGGCTGTCTCGCGTACACATGACCAGTTTAGAGACATCAGTTACACTAGGCTGAACGCCCCTGAGATGTCTGAAGACAATCCTACAGATAGTGTATCCACAGGGGCGCAGAGAGACTGCAGTCCTAATATCACTGGGCTGTGGACATGAGGAAACTGCACACAGACTCCATCTAGGCTGGCATTTGAAACCAGAAGTGTAAACTACTGCACATTCATTTTGCTCCACATTTAAAATTAATATGCTGATGTAAAATTGAACTTTGTGACGTTTCAGAAAAAATCAAGTCTGTCCTTTCTGTGCTGTATAGCAATCTTGTTACCTTGTGTAAAATATATGCTGATGGAATATGCCATTGTTAATGGAATTACTGTATACAAAATAAAGAATGATTGAGATATGAAGTCTGTATTGCGCAGGAGACCTTGGTGTTTATAATTTGGAGGGCATAGTGTTGTAAAATGGGGACTTGGAATATAAATGCTTATTTGAGTGGCCTTGGGGCTGCAGTGTTTTACGGCTATTGGCAATCAAAATGTATTTATTTTTATTTTTACTGCATAAGATGTAAGCCTTTAGCTCAATGAGTAAAAAGAATGATCATAAACTTTCTGTTGCCTCAAGTGCTTTCCTATCACTGTACATTCAGTATTGTATACCTTATATTGTCACATGATGCTCATTTCCTCATGGCAAAAGCAACAATGAGTCTAAAATCATCATATGTCACTTGCTAAAGGCGCAATAATTACATAAAAATGGAATAAAGTACAAAAGCAGCCTTAGCCCCCTTTTGATGTTGCTCATTCCTCTTTATATCCCCTCACTGGCAGCTTTACGGACGCCTACAACCGCGTGACTTCTGTGTCCGTGCCTCTGCTTAACTGCCAGAATGGCGATGGCATTCACACTGAGTTAATATTTATAGTGGAAGTTAAATTTATACATCTTTGATCATTATGGGAAACAGATTAAATCGTAGTTCAGAGCTTAAATAAAATCACATTCTGAACTTGCAAGATGCATGGGTGGTTTAGACACAAAGAAGAATTTCACAAAACTAGAAACGACATGGCAGGAGATCATTCTTTTTGAAAATAACCAATCATTATTACATACTCAACATGTGCCATCATTGCAATCCATTCCAAAGTGGTGTGATGAAGTTTACATGCTCAACAGGACAAACAGGAGGTTTCAAAGAAGAAATGTTGTAGCGAGCAGCAGAGACTTGTTTTAAGTTCTTTCTTATAAGAGACAACAGAACCATGGCTGCTGGATGTTCAGACTCATATCTTAGCAATTTTTTTCTTTTTGTTTTGATTTTTTTTCTCTGGATTTTTCAGAGGGTGCTGCCACTTTGTGGCTGCCAACTCAGCAAGTTGCCAGGCAATGTGGTAGGAACATGTGTGCCACTTGACATTGGAATGACTGCACTTTAAAATAAGGGGGTATGCACAGCGAAGCACCCAAACTTTGTCTCAAACAAGGGTAAGATATCAATAAGAGACTTAGCACTAAGAAAGCCAACAAAACCTTGGCTGACGGTGTTGTAATTTTAAAATGTTTATACAAGCAGGCAACTGCAGAAATTAAAAAAAAAGAAAGCTTACACTATCAGAGTGAATTCATGTATTTTAGGCTTGAGGTGTGGTGTGGTGGTTAAGGCGTTGGACTTCAAACCCTGAGGTTGTGGGTTTACATCCTACTTCTGACACTGTGTGGTGATCAGCAAGTCCATTCACCTGCACTGTGGTCCAATTGGAAGACCAAAAGAAATTTCACCAGCTTTATCTCAGATGCTAAAAGTTGCCTTGGATAAAGGTGTTGAAAAGAAATATGATTTAAGGAAAGTAACTTCTTGCTTTGACTTGTGTTTTATTTTGTGTTGTTTTATTCTAGTTTGCCCCCCGTAGCTTGGCAAAAGAATTGTAAAGATTACCATTTATAACATCCTCCAGCTTTGCTTCTGTTGACTCTTATGAGAAATACCTTAAAAAAATCTCTGCTGCTTACTACAACATTTGATCTTTGGGACCACCTGTTTGTCCGGCGGAACAAGGACATTTCTTTGTGACATCATCACACCCTTTTAGAATGATGGCACATGTAGATTATTTAATAATTTTTATGTTTTGTTGCCTTGTGTTTGTATGTTTTGTGATTCTTTTTAGACATGCAGATCAAGTGTTCCTTGTTTTATTTTGACCTTTTTCTGAAAAGTTGATTTTGGCTAGCATCTTATTTTTACTATTTCCACAAAGCTTTTGGCAGGCTCACATAATAACCTTAGTCGTCACATTAATGATATTACGGGTGTGGAGCTATAAAGACGTGATGGTTCCTGTATTCACTTTCCCTCGGTGGATAAAACAATGTTTGGTCTTGCATATATGTCCAAGTCCTAGTGCTAGGTTGGGTTTTTGTGTTCTGACTCTTACTTATGTCCTTGACTTTGATTTCTGTTTTGCCCCTTGGCTTGCGTATTCTCAGTCCATTTTAACTTCTTGGTTATGAATTTATTTCTCACCCCCAATTACATCTTGTTTGCAGTATCATCTCCTGGTTTTTTGCCACTCACAATAATCCTCTGACATTTTGATTGTCCCTTAACAGATAACGGGAGTGGCCTACAGACATGTGTGTCACATCCCATGCACGTGGTCATAATGACCATTTTCAAAGCAGTAAGCCCCATGGTCAGAAAATGTCTACACTTTGTTCTCAAATGAAGAACAAATTCTAGTGTAAGAAAATTAGTTTGTTGAGCAGTTTAGTTTGTTAAATTTTGTCCTTGGCTAAATATTTGCCTTGATTTGTTGTCAGATTTCAGAACTTTAGGTATCATCAGAGGCTGACACTGACTACACTGTGTCCTTGGTCTTTGTTATTGTACTCCACCTCACTTGCTGCTAATCATGATGACTTGATTCTACCTTTATTGTAAGACTGAGACATAGAACATTTGTATATTATGACATATTTGATCTGTTCCTTCATCAACTTGGTGATCATTCTTAAAGTATAAGGTAAAAGTCATTAAACACTGTTTCCATAGCCACCCTGTCTCACACCTAACATGTATCCTACTGCCAATGACATCTGCTGTTGCTGGGCAACAACAATTACACTGTATTCAGAATTACTAAATAAGCTCCTTTCACTCATGCATCAATTGCCTGTGACTCAAATCTGTGTACTATAGTGGTAAATACTGTAGTTTCTAGTCTTTGGAATCATTTTGTATCTCCCTACTCCATATAAGAAAAAAACAAAATTTTTAGGTTTTCATCCTAATGTTATGTTTATGATCAGACAAGGTTTGAGAGTGAGCCAGGAGATGAGTGGAATCCAGAAAAAGGGTCAAAGTTGGGAGATAATAACGAGAATCTAAGCCACAAATTTATGGTTCAAGAAACAAAAACAAGGTGAAAAGTGCCAGGAATCAGTGATAGAAAAGCTAGCAAAAGCAATAAAAGATTTGGGTTTTGAATCTGCAGCTTGGATGTGGCATTGTCTTTATGGGTGACCATTGTGACCGATTATCTGCGCTCTGCCCCCTGGTGAAGCCTCCTCAGTTACAGGGAAAACACGGTCTTATACAGTATTCTAATGCTAAAGAAGCATATTCCTGGACTGCCAAACAATCTTCTAAATTGCATTCTAGTGCTGAAGCAACATACTTTCTGGGTGGCAGTTGTCACTTAAGCAGCTGCCATATAGGAAAAAGAACTCATTGCACGTTATTACGAGTCTTCTCACCTGTTGTCCTGTGCAGACTACATCTGACCCGGTTCAAGCCTCTGCTGCGCCTCTCTGTACAGGCAGGACTCAATGAAGACACCCACGAGTTCTTTTAAACTGAAGAATTTGAGTTGCTGTAACACAGACAACTTCTGTTTGCTGTGTATTTGAATCAAGCCACCGTAATTGAGTGAAGATTAAGTGCAGTTCCTGCAAGTGCCAAAATAAAAGTTCTGTTTTCTCAGTGTTCTTCCTTTGTGCAACTCCTCATCCCATTGGGTTATGATCGAAGGTCATGACATCTGAGGACACGGCCCTAACATTAACCGAGGAAAACCAAAAATAGCAGCAACCACGAATTTACAAAATGTCGGAAGAAACAGTCTACAAAATATTTCATAGTGAAACTGAAAATGAATAGGGAAATTTGGACACTAGATTCAACATCCAAAATACTGTAACTCCCAAACAAGTATAAAAATACCCCAAAAACTATAGAAAATCCTATAAAGTTAAGAAAAAGGAACAAACTCCTAACACATCTTTTTTATTTTCTGCTACAAGTTGAATTCAGGAAAGTGTAATTACAATATGCATAACAAGTTCTACTATATTAAATCACTGCTGTTCAGATTAATAGTCATTAATATATGTTTAAAAATTAAATTTCATGCTGTGTAAAGGTAAGCTTGAGGTCTGTACTTTTTGTCCTTATTGCGTCTCATACTTCATCATGAAACTTTGTCCGCAGTGGTAGGTCAAATGCCAGTTCAAGTCTGCAACGCTTGATGCTCTAATTAGTTAATTGTGACATGTGTTTATTTTACTAGGAGAAAACACATCTTAACAATTTATAATAAAGAAATAACTGCTCACATCAGGACGTCAGAATGATGGATGACATGGCACTGTACAGTGTGCATTCTTATCGGAGGCTGCATGCATCTGCATGAAACAAATTTGTAATGTAAATCTTTCCATCCAAAAATGAGCCTCTGAAATACAGTTGAAACGTGGATCTCTTATTCAGGGTTTAATTATAGTTGAGCTCAGTAGATTATGGAAAAACATTTGTGGCATAAATAAAAACAACAAAAGAAAAGTGATGACAATCCACAAGCCATATTTCCAGATGGCACAGCGCCTTTGAGGGAGCGAGTCAGAGTCTGCAGGGGACATTTGGCTTTTTTTAAAAAGACGCTCTGAAGTTGGAGGGGTTATGAGTTATGAGTGGCAATGCAAAGGGTAAAATGAAAAAGAAATACATCACAGAAAGCGCATAATAATAAACTCCTGCTTTAGCGTTTAGTAACATGAGTATAATCACAGTCCCAGTAAACATGGATGGATGGATGGATGACATTTCCTGGTATACATTGGCTTTTTGATGTGCCTTTAGATATGAAAAAGAGATTCTGATGTAGACGAGATCCTAGCTGGTGTCCTAGTCAGACGTTTTTTGGAAAATTGTGTTATTCATTACTTTTCTACTCTCATGTGTTTTTTCATTAAATAATTCAAGAGAGGTTTTATTAATGAAATGCTTTTAAAGCACTTAACTGGATTAAATGGGCTCCATAGTGGATGGATGGATGCTTTTAAGATGACCCATCACCCAGCCTGGCAGGAATGAGCAGACACTTAAACCGACACACTGAGTTTTATCCAATGTCCTTTCCGTATTCCTAGAAGGGCAGAATTAAAGCTGTTTTCCTTGCCTGAGATGGGCACTTATAGGAGTGTTGCCGAGCCAGCACTGGATGCCAGTTAGCCAGTTATTAATGATTGTTTTCATTTTAACTGTTATTTGTACTTCTTATTAGTTTTTCCTTCGTTTTTTAAATATTTCAGCTCACTTTTCCTGTCTATCACACTCAATCTCCCTGTATTATTATGATCAAATCTGGCACTGTGTAGTATTACATTATGGTAAAAATCATAGAAAATGTTTGCAATATTTTTGTGGCAACCTGGCTTTGAAACTTTAGATTTTGTCAGCTTGCATTTATAATTTTCAATCCATACAGCCAAAAATGTAATGAAAGGTAAAGTTAAACTTGCACATTCTGCTTAAAAATATCCCTTCACTTTCTATGTGATTTACCTGGTGAGAGTTGCAGTGCCAGGCTGGACAGATCATGTCTTCCTGTGCTAAGCAGCTTCTTCCAGCTATTCTTGAAATTTCTAGATACTTACAGGCCAGTAGAGAGAGACTCCCTGCAGTGGTAAACGTCCATGGGGACATCCAAACTGCATACCTTAACAACCTCTTCGGGCTCCTCTCAATCAGGAGACATAGCGGTTGTACCTCATGCTGCCCTAGTAGTGCTGAGCTCATTACCCTGTGTAAAAGAAGTAGTCTCAACACACTTAAAAAGGTTTGGAGTTGCCACCCGTATATTGTCCCTGGCTGCAAAAGGGTATTAAAAACAGGAATGATCTGTTTGGTTTGAGTTCTAAGACTGAACTGATGAGGTTTTGGGAAATGGCAGTTTTATAAGCCATGACCGGATGTGATGTCATCTGGCTGGAACTGGAAGCGATGTCAGTCTGGGCACCGGAAGTGACGTTAGTCTGGGCACCGGAACCAGAAGTGATGTTAAATCAGGCATGTTTTCCCATATTTGGCCTGTAGAAATAACAGAGGTAGGTTTAGTGCACCCGGCCACCCCCTGGCCTGGTGGGTAATTGCCTCTATTTGGTCCACTCAGCTCCTTCCTAGTTGCACGTGTGTGACACCTGTCATGAAGGTTTGTCATTTTTTTGGTCATTATTCAGAGCTCATTGTAAACTAATAAATTTTACAGACAGTAGAGGACTATTTAGCCCTTATGGCTTCTTTGAGTTCACTTAGTTCTCCCAATAATATCATTCAACTGCTTATAAAATGTGGCATCCTCTTCAAACTTCTGACATACTACTTGTAGATTTTGACAACACCCAGAAAAAAGGTTACGGTACAACAACAGTGGCCCAGTGTAATGAAATAACTGCAGAGACAGTCAATAACAACTCAAAACAAAAAGACTGTGGATCAAGGCTAGCTGTTGGTGTGCATTATGGGAGCGCTGTCCTCTGCGTTTGTCAGGTAAGAATCTGATGCTGCATTCTGCAAATGAGCTGTTCTTATATTCTGATGAATGAAGGGGTGAAGCTTATTGGGATCAGTCGTCCCTCTTGGGCATATTTTCTTGGCTGCTGGGAAGAAAGGAGAAGATGACGTTAGCATCAGCGCCCCCACTCACATCCTGGGGTGGTATTGCTTACCTCATCAGAGTCAGGAAGGTGGTCCCCAGATGCACACGCATGACACAATACTGTATATGTATTAAAACTTTCTTCCTGGTTTCCTTTATAAATACACTTCCTACTAATTTCTATCAGTGTATGTTTTAGACTTTAGCTGAAGAATTCAATTGTCACATAGCATCAGAGAACCAGCCTGTGTCTGTGTGAATGTCCATGTAATCAAGGAACTTTGTGACATTTTGCCATGTTTTCTGCCTTTTAGCCACATTCCAATTGTATTCCTTCTTTGGGCTAAAAGATTCAATGATAGGTTCCTTCAACTTGAAACCAATCCAACTCGTTTTTAAAAGGGCAACTGGGACTGAGAGATTAAAAAAATAAACATTCTTTAGAAATCCATGAAGCAAGGTTTTTATTCACAGCTCAGATAAGGAAAAGGTAAATCGAGCAACCTTTTAACCCCATCGACAATAGGATACAACGTGATGGCCAGAAACAAAACAAAATCCCAAGTACATAGCAAAACCCTCTAATAGAAGCAGGTTCAGAAAATGGATGGTTATTTGGAGTGTTTGTTGGATTTTGCCTTTCAAAAATGGAAGTAGAGAGACTGAATTTTAGTTTGGTAACCTCAATGATGTGGGTAGTCTGGTATTAGGACCCTTCCTTCCACCTCAGTCCTGCTTTAGACGACTGCTTTAGATACGTTATAAGGTGTGAAAGAAAGCATGATAGAGGGGCACAGCGAAGTGTGAGAGGTTTGCAAAATGTTGTAAGGTGGAGTTCCAGACATGACCAATGGGCATGAGGCTCCAAAATAAGCTACAGAAGCAGGCCAAGACCTTCACATGCCAGCCCAGAAGATGTTCTCCCCAAGACAGCTAATCCCCATATACTAACTGCAGGCTTCAGCCTGTGCAGGCTCCAGAAATGGGGAACTAGTTTAAAAAAGGTTGAAATTTTCAAAATACAAAAAATCCCAAACTTATCCTTAAAAACAGTTTTCTTTTTATATTTTATATCTTTATTATTCCAAATACAGTATATCTATGGTGAAAAAGCATCTATATACAGTAATCCCTTCTCCATCGCAGGGGTTGCGTTCCAGAGCCACCTGCGAAATAAGAAAATCCGCAAAGTAGAAACCATATGTTTATATGGTTATTTTTATATTGTCATGCTTGGGTCACAGATTTGCACAGAAACACAGGAGGTTGTAGAGAGACAGGAACGTTATTCAAACACTGCAAACAAACATTTGTCTCTTTTTCAAAAGTTTAAACTGTGCTCCATGACAAGACAGAGATGACAGTTCTGTCTCACAATTAAAAGAATGCAAACATATCTTCCTCTTCAAAGGAGTGCGTGTCAGGAGCACAGAATGTCACATAGATAGAGAAAACAATCTCTAGCAAACAAATCAATAGGGCTGTTTGGCTTTTAAGTATGCGAAGCACCGCGGCACAAAGCTGTTGAAGGCGGCAGCTCACACCCCCTCCGTCAGGAGCAGGGAGAGAGAGAGAGAGAGACAGAGTTTGTTTTTCAGTGAAAAATCAATACGTGCCCTTCGAGCTTTTAAGTATGCGAAGCACTGTGCAGCATGTCGTTTAAGGAAGCAGCTGCACAAAAGATAGCAACGTGAAGATAATCTTTCAGCATTTTTAGACGAACGTCCGTATCGTCTAGATGTGCGAACAGCCCCCCTGCTCAATCCCCATACGTCAGGATCACAGATAGTCAGCGCAAGAGAGAGAGAAAAGTAAGCAATCTAGCTTCTCAGCCATCTGCCAATAGCGTCCCTTGTATGAAATCAACTGGGCAAACCAACTGAGGAAGTATCTACCAGAAATTAAAAGACCCATTGTCCGCAGAAATCCGCGAACCAGCAAAAAATCTGCGATATATATTTAAATATGCTTACATATAAAATCCGCGATGGAGTGAAGCCGCGAAAGGCGAAGCGCGATATAGCGAGGGATCACTGTATATAATTCACTAAGCTGCCGCCAGAGCAAGCAAGACACCCATGAAAGCACACAGGAAGGAGCCACGCCCACCAACTCTAAGACCATTGGATACGACGAAAACTCGCAGAGCCACGCCCACCAACTCGGACGCAGCAACTCACAAAACACGACGTCATTGGATACGACGACAACTCGCTGAGCCACGCCCATCAACTCGGACGCAACAACTCACAACACAGGGCGTCATTCACGTTCGTCTCTGCTAGACTCCACATGCACCTCTGAGCCACGTTGACTTTTCATTATTCTTGTCGGTTATGACGCACACACCACCATCGCAAACTGTTTTACATGCCATGGTTTTAGAGTTGGTGGGCGGGTCTCCGTGAGTTGCTCTTGCGAGCGGGCACATGACCAGGCGGTGTGTATGCTTTGAGAACGAGGGTGGACGCGGCAGGACCATGTAAGAAGAGGCATGTTTGTTGCGGATGTGAATCGCTGAATGCCCGCCCCAACTCCTCACATGAGTCGGTTTCGTCTGTGTTCAGCAGTGTTTCCCAAACTCGGTCCTGGTGAACCCCTGTGGCTGCAGGGTTTTGTTCCAGCCGGATTCCTAATCATTAATGCTGGTGAAACTCATCCGGAATAAGTCGGTTTTTCAAACGCAGCCGTGTAGCAGATGTAATAATCCGAGATGAATGCGCGCCCCCGCACTGAGTGAAAAGCCAATGTATATTGAGTCTAGAAAACATGATCAGCAAGTCTTTGATAGGCTGCAACAAAATGATGAAAGAACAGGTGCATTGTTTTCACACAAGCTGTGTGTGTGGGTGGGTGTTACTTAGTTAATTAGTTACTCAAAGGATTTCAAGATTTAACATGCACAATAGGTAACACTGCAAAAGCAGCCCAAACCAGAAAAGACAGCTGGCAAAAAGTGGCCGACAAATTAAACGCGTGTGCATTGTACTCACTGAAAGCAGCGTTACGGATTTTGCAAATGTTCATTTTTTCCCTCTGCTTAAAAAAACATTTAAAAAGCGGCGTGATTATGCGGCGTGTACTACGCCGCAGGTTGGTATGCAGCGTGTAAAACAGTTTGTTTGTCGCGGATAATTTGCCTTTTACTATTACATGAAGACAATTTCCTGTTAGATTGGCCTTTGCGATTACAATTAACAAGGCACAGGGCCAAACTTTCAAAAAGATATGCATGTATCTGCCAAAACCAGTTTTCAGTCACGGACCGTTGTATGTTGCTCTCTCCAGAGTTCGATCTTTTCTTTCACTTACTGGTATGCCTGCAGGAACACGTGCAGCGAGCGAGCGAGAGCGAGCGACACACACAAGCATACAGGCGTGCACGCGCGCGCGAGAGAGAGCGCTGGACGCATAAGAATAATGATACTTCGTTACTTTGATATAGCAGTGTTCTCAGTATTCAAAGCGCTATCCACACAGGGAGGAACCAGGAAGTGAACCCACAATCTTCCACAGTCTCCTTACTGCAAAGCAGCAGCACTACTACAGCGCCACAAGGCAGTTAAAGAATGCATCGGGCTCGATTTTGTTTTCACTTCTGTTTACAGAGATCAGGTCGTAGATAGCATTGTTGCAATGTTACTTTTCTTGGTGGCTTATTACATTACGGATGTTTCACATGTTCATTTTTTCCCCTATGCTTAAAAGACATTAAAAACGTATTTCTCAACTGTGACTTCGGAACAACTCAGTACGCAAGCTATATTAAGCGTCAACAACGAAGACTCGCTACACCTTAATCTACAAGTACTGACACTTATCCCTTCCGACGAAGTAACTTTCACCAGCGTGGCCTTCTTCGTCACAGACGATCCCGCTTTCAGTCACGGACAATTACATGTTGCTCTCTCCAGAGGTCTATCTTTTCATTCACTTACAGTTGTATCCTGAAACCCATGCCATTTGGACAACTGTGTCGTTCAGGAAGTGTTCACCAATCAATACATAATTATGTGGCGTATGCTACTTTACGGATTGGCTAATATTTAAAAATTAAGGTCCAGGACAGTAGTACCTGCTTATAAAACTGGACAATTTAACTGGAATTTTGTTTATGTCAAAATTATACCTTAACAAGAAATTCGGTCACCTATTTTTCTAAACACCAGTATAGGAGTTAAACTCCAAATATTTCTTTTATTTGTTTGAGAGGTATTTGGGAGCATATAAGGAGGAACTTTACAAAAGACTAATCTGCACAAAGATGGTGTTTTCATCGGTTTGGGCAAACAGAAGGCCAGATGATTATATAAAAGTATGCTCTTTACAGTGCCATTCTGTTGGAGAGTGGGCGGCATCAGTAACACATCCAAGAATGTCTGTGAAACCCTGAATGCTTGAAAGTGCAGTAAAACAAATTGGGTTGTTGTCTTTGAAGCGGTGTGCCGATTTAACGTCACTCAACTACAGAAGAGGCCAAGTTTGATTTAAGCCTTGATTTGGACATGTAAATGACAAATTTATAGCTCCTCTTGCTAGTATTAAAATGGTGTTTTAGGTTTGTGTAGGGGTGAGCTATGATCGCTCCCATTTATATTGCATGTGTAGACTATCAGCTCTTAAAGCACACATAATAAAACCTGGCAGGACAGTGAAGAGCTGCTTCATTTTTTGTGGTGATTAATATGTATCATGTCCTTCTAACTGCATGGCACAGTAGATCCAGCAAGTATTTAGGCCCTCCTTCAAGACCATTATATCATAATAGCAGAGTGAAACATCCAAGGTTTATTTCAATTGCATGAGCTTGTGAGAGACAGAGATGTGGGAGCAACCTTGTGCTGACAGTCCTTGTATATATTCTTGCCATCAGATTTTCTGTGGTCGAGGCTCCATTGGCTTTTTTCTTCTGTCTCTTAATTTGGAGCAGACCAGATGCGGTGGCATCAGTGCTACAGGGCAGCAAGATGGTATGCAGGTTATTATTGTAGCCTTACAGAAGCATATTTGAGCCCAGGCAGGTTTTGCATAGGTACGCAGATTAGATTGATTGGTGACTCTAAATCTAGAGGGTCTGGAAAGGGGGTCATGGTGATGGGCTGGTGCCCCATTCACAGTTGGTTCCAGCATAAAGATGTTGCCGGATTTAGAATGTGGATGGATTTACAAAACAAAGCTGTTTAGAGGTACTACAGGTAAAATCCAATTATAACAAAATTCATGAGACCATAAAAATATTGTTATAACAGAAGTTTCGTTATAACAAATTTGGGGACAATATGTTTTCTATTGTGAAAAGGATTCACCATCTCTAATGGCAGCAATGCAAGAACAGTTTCATAGCTGCTCTGCCGAGTCTGGTAAACAGTAAACCAAAAGCAAAGTAATTGGTTGTTCTCTGCAGGATCAGGCTTACTGTGTAACATGCTTGTTGCACGATGTTTGGAAAATTTAACACCAGGCTTTGACCTGCTCTTCCTCACATTCTCCTGGTCTGCCACAGTACTGATTTCGAGCTGCTGGTGTTCTTCTAATCTGAAGATAGGAGCTAGAGCAAGACAACTGCCCTGGCGTTGTGGCTCCTATCTCAAGTGCTTGACTACTAAAGTAACAGCTTCAATTTTGACTGAAGTCTTGAGACTGTACCTGCCTTTTCTATACAGTAATAAATTACCTGCATTTTTCCTTGGAAACCTGGAGTCACCTTTCTGTCTCTTGTGCAACTCTTTTACACAAGCTTGACAATACTTATATGAAGAAACAGTGCTTCTTAAACTGAAACATTAGATGTATCTTTTTTTATAGAAATACATATATGACTACAGAATTAAAACGTGATGTTAGGAATACAGGTATGAACACAAAATGTAAACGGAACGTTAAGACGAAAATGAAGTCGCAATTCTGAATGCTTTTGTCACGTTATTTTTCTTCATTCCAGAATCAACTTTTTCTAGGATTGTTAACTTTTCTTTTAGTGTAAACTGACACCGTTTCTCACTTTTTTGTTCATCACAAAGAAAACTTTGAGAATTACTATGAAACTCCAACAGTACAGTATCTGCACACGACACAACCACCCACGTGGATGCTAGATGGAGCACTGACTCAAAATTCGGGTATGTGTATGATGTCACAGTGACGCTATTGCCAAGCCTCGCTCAAACTGCCTGAAACCAGAAACTTCAGAACAGACTACATCTTTGTTTGAGACCACAGGGTTCCCGAGACTGGTGTGGAAAGTGTAGGTGCGGCATTGTTTTTTTTGCATCATGTTATTATCTTCTGTAGATATTTTTGCTTGAAAAAAACATTTCATTAAAACGTAATTTGTTTAACATGATGCAATATAATGTTATATATAACGTTTGTTTGGACCAACCAAAAATATTTATTATTCTGAAAATTAATTATTAATTCCTTGTTTTTTTAAGGATGTCTGATAAGCAAGCATTTTCTTAGATATAAATCTTATCCTGCCCTGAGACTAAATAAAGGCTTGTTTTCAAATTCAGTTCAGTTTTCATATTCAGCTCTTTATCATTATATTATTTTGCCAAACATCTGAAAATTAAGTGTCTCCCTATAGTGGGACCTTGGATGATGTCAGTAAGGCTTTGATGTACATCAATTGTTGCCCAATGGTAGGACTAATACATTTTTTATCACAGCTTCCACACTCCTAACTTCATTATCACATGTGGAATTTGGCAAACATGTCACAATTAAGTGTCATTCTCCAGCATGTTGGATGAAGCCATTGTGATTTTATGCAGATCATTTGTGGGTTACAGGTATGATTTTTCCACTTTGCTTGTATATTTTCCTTTTTATTATTGTTTTTATTTCTGAAGTATTATTTTTCATATGTTTATTGTAATTACATAAAACTTGTTTATAATCTATCTATCTATATATATCTATATATACATACCTTGTCACGTAAACAAACCAACCGCCATGGTGCAACAACTGAATCTGTGCCTCGGGTGCTGATGTCCGAGATTTAATCACTGCAAGGGGAAGCAAAATTGCATACAACTGATGAGCCCCAATTAGGGTGAAACACATGCTGTGTACTCTTCGTATTATTTGGCAGGTACTATATATCACATACATATATATAAAAAATACTAGCAGTTGTCCATTGGTCATGTGGACCACTGGGCTTTGAAGGTTGATCTTGGTGTTTGTCGAGAGTTTATGTCATGATATGTGTAAAATCACCCATGAATTGTTCAGGAGAACTATGTACTTTGGTCGTTTAACCTGGCCTCAGGTTCTTCTCATGCCAAGCTCTGTGGCTGACAGCAAACCAACGACTGTGTGGATTCGAACAACAGCTGCATGGGCAGGTAGGGTTGCTAACAGGAAAAAGAGTGTTGCGAGCTCTTCTAATGATAGCAAAACAACAGCTGGGTTTCCGTACAGCATTGCTGACAGGGAAGGAACCATGGCAAGCTCTGTTGACGACACCAAAATGACAGCTCTGCTGTAATGTGCCATTGACAACGTCCACAAAAACATGGCTACATGGCTTGTCTCCATTCAAAGGCATTTTTTTGCATATTTTGAAGGACATTTTATAATAATTCAAATTGTTAGAAAACCAGGGCCCTATTTTAGGCCTGTGCAGGCTGAAGCCTGCATGTGGAGTTTGGGCTGCCAAGGGTGAGGCCATCTCTAAGCAGGTCAGTGAAGGTCCTGGTCTGGGATGTGGGACTTTTCTGAGGCCTGACACCCCTTTTTCACTATGTTTTTGTCAACCATTCCCTACAGTTTGTTGTTTATTTAATAGACTATTATGATTCATTTGGCACCAGCCTTGTTGACCACGTGTGTTTTGCTGCAGAGGTACCAGTGGCAGGAGTAGAGATGTAGTCAGAAACAGGTAGGAGGGTCAGAACCTTAAGATCAAAATTGTCTTTTGTCATAGCAAAATCAAAATTAAATTTGAGAGATGAAAGCGTGAGTCAAAACCCGAAGACAAAATGCAAAGGTACTTAGTGAAAGTTTCTTTGTAAAAAAAAAAAAAAAAAAAGGAGTTTAGGGATAGGGAAACCCATCAAAGGGCTTTCCTTTAGACCCATCGTGACACAGCCACACAGAAATGACCTCTGAGGATATGTCCCTAACAACCAGATGAAGCTTCCCAACAGTGGATGGTAAGTAACAGTGGCGATTATAACATACACAAAATGGGCAAGAAAGTGGTCTAAAATAATTTACAAAAGCGTATCCATACATAATTTAAAAAAACTAATGATATTAATCCTTGACCCCAAAAACCCATAGAAAGAAGCTCAGAATAAGTAAATCTATAATATTAAACTTGAAAAAATGCATAAACATTCTAATTATAACAATGTGGCCTGTTGTTTCCCTTTGTCAGAGATTTCAGAATTAAGTGCCACCCATCCATATATAGCACCCTGAGTGTTTTAGAAAGCACTTTTCAAATGTCAAATTGCATCTTGCAAGTGATTTCCATACATTGTTAAAATAAATAAATATAGTAAGCAAGACATGAATAAAAATACATTTTACCACACATAAATGTGTTAACATTTCTACCCAAGGAAAATCTTGGGGGACAATCATGTAGCTTTCTTACACCATAGGCGCTGCATGGTGTCATTATGGCTTAGTTGTACATACATCACTGATGCGTCTGTGGCCTTTGCTGTTTCTTTGGACAACATCTCATGATTAAGTGTCATCGTCTAGCATTTAGTGCCTTTGATGGTGCCAGTGTGGCTTTGTTGCACACCATTTGTTGGTCCTCATTTGAACTAATATGATTCTGATTCTTCTGGAACCTCCTGACTTTTAACCTCTTGATCTCTCAGTTGGCGTTTGGTTTCATTTTGGCTAACATCTCATGACCGGTATGATTTTTTCAGAGCCCGATTTCCCTCCTGACCCCTTGACCACATGTGGCCTTTTCACTTATTATACAGAACATCCAGAATTCTTTCTTTTTTGTGCTTTTCATTACATCTGGGTAAAGGAACATGCATGTTTGTGGTTTGTGGTTGAGGCTGATGCACAAGTGTAACATTTTTTGGAAAAATTAAGAATGTGACCTCAGGCGCTGCCTTGCATAATTTTTTCTAGGCATGATGGAATTTAACAAGCTCGCTGTTTTACATTCTGCATAAAAATCAGGGCCGCCTGGAAATGCTGCCCACAATGTACTTCTGTATCTTATATCAGTAAAATGTTTGTAAAAAAAAACAAAACATGCAGCTTCTAGGACCCTGGCCAAAATGTCAGGGTTGTGGGGTTGGATTGAGACACTCAGTGGAGCCTACTGAACATGAGCTGTTGGCCTCCTATGCAGGCCACCAGGCAGGAAGAAATGAGAAGAGCACCCAGGGCATTGCTTCTCATTAGACCCTGCACAATTCTGGGTCCATTCTTATGTGCTTCTGTTAGTCTGGACTGGCCCACTTCTCCTTGATGATTGGAGAAAGCCACTATTAAGTTCAGTACACTTGTGTTCGCACTCCAGCAATACTTAATGAAGAATGAGCCTGTATGTGTCAGGGAGATTGATGACTGTCAACCACTACTTGGAGACTGTTAGTCATCTGTAACAAAAAACAGAAAGATGTCATGTCTCTGGGAATCTTTAAAATGCCAGCAAAACAAAATGTTAAAAAATACTCCAGAAATCATCTGCTTGCTCAAACTATGTGCTATTTCTAAGTGTTAGTCTTTCTCCATTTCTTCCATCTTGTGAGCACTGTACTAATCTTTTGGAAAATAATGGTTTATTCATTATATAATAGAATGAAACAATAATTGGACAATTATAGTATTGTAAAATACCTGGGTCACTGCACAAAAATAGCTGCAGTAGTAGATATGGTTGCTTATCAATCAGTCATTCAATCAGAGGTGTGTATGCTGAAAGCTTCATAATACTATGTACTGTACTTCCTTATCTCACACTTAAGATTGTTCGTTAATTAGCGAGTGTTTCCTGAAATGCGTTATAACTAATGTAGCACTTAATCTCGTTTGGAAATTAATGAGTGAGCTGACCCACTTGTTATATTTAATGCCGTTCTTTATTTAGACTTTTGCCTGCGATTCTGTCACAGAGAGACAGAGGTCACCCTAAGTAGATTACAAAGAACACACTGACACTCTTATTTAGACAACATAATAACAATAATAATAATAATAGGTTGATTCTACAATATAAATTATACAATTATAATGTACAATAGGTTCTAGTTTAGCAGAACAATGGCTCTTTGTAGCTTTAACTCCTATATAGAATTTGAGTACATATTGATAGATAGATGTTACTTTATGAGTTAACTAATCAAGCCCGCTATGTAATCCGTCACATCCTTTAAAGTCGGAAGGCGAATCACCCCTTAGTACCACGATGACAGTGGCAGCTAAGCAGATAGTCATGCAGTTTAATGCCATTTGAGTCCAAGAAGCCAAGTAGCTGATCTAAATGCTCCTTTGCTGGCAGGCATGAACCCCTTGGACCAGCTCAGTTATCAACAACTAATGGAGAAGTACTGGCTACCTGAGATGAATTAAAAACCCTCCTTGGTCTTGTACAGGACGAATTGGAAAGAGGAACATTCCAGAATTTTGCCCTCAGTTCCACTATGTACCTTCTGTGGATTCCTGCAGATCATCTGTGATTTACATGGCCTCAGCTAGTCTGCTATGTCCAAATCTGTACTACTGTACCATATACGCAAAAGACCCTGAGATTGTGGGTTCCAGTCCTGCTATAGATGCTGCCTGACTATGAGCATGTCACTTCACCTTCCTGTGCTCCACCTGGAAAAACAAAAGAAATGAACCCAAAGGTATCTCAGATGTTGTAAGTTGACTTGGATAAAGGTTTTTAACCAAATAAGTAAATACTGTAATAATATTATTAACAAAGTGCTTTGCATGGCACTAAAACTGGTTTTCATGCCATTGCATTGTAGGTGATTGCAGTGGATGGAACACTCATTCTTATTCACACTCTCAGCCTCTTGAATCCCATCCATAACTGATGAAAAGTGTTTTTGGTACTAAAAGTCCAGGTGATAGACAAGCGGCCATCAGATTTTCACTTACAGATTTTCAACTGACAGGTTAAATTAACTTTACCTATTAGTCAAAATTTTCATTTATTTATTTTGTTTTTTTTCCTTATTTTATTTTATTTCTTGTTGCATTTTTTACTTTCTTGTATAGGGAAAGTATTGTAATCGTTCAAATATTCTATGTCGAGATTTTGATGAATCTTGACGTTTTAGACCTCCCTAACTTTCTTGTATACAAAGTGTTAGGGAAAGTATTGGAATCTTCCAAAAATTCCATTTCAAGATTTTGATGAATCTCGACATTTAAGGCATCCCTGAGTCTGAAAATACCATTTTTGGAATTATGTCTGTGTGTCTGTCTCTGTGTTTGTGTGTGTGTGTGTGTGTGTGCGTGTGTGTGTGTGTGTGTGTAGGTATGTAAACACGATAGCTTGAGTACGCTTTCACTTAGGTCAACCAAATTTTGCATACATGTATTACTGTAGGTGCAAAAGGCAAATTTCTATCAACTTTTGGGCCACTGTATTTCCGTTAACCGGAGGTGGTACTTTACCTTTTATTCATGCAGCTGTGAAGTCCGATTTATTCAACTTTACTTTTATAATAATTGTTAAATATATTATTAATTTGATTTGATTTGTTGTTGATGGTTCTTTAATGTACATAATATCTATATATATAATTCACTAAGCCAACAGAACAAGCAAGACAACCATGGGATACGCACGGCATAGCCACGCCCGCCAACTCACAGAGACCCGCCCACCAACTCTAATGAGACAGAACAAGCAAGACAACCATGGGATACGCATGGCATAGCCACGCCCGCCAACTCACAGAGACCCGCCCACTAACTCTAATCGAGACCGCCTGCACACCCGCCCACCTGACTGTTACCAGCATTCACTGCAATGCATTCACCGGAATGTACTGGAGTGTAAAACCATCACAGCCTTTAACTCACAAACTGCAACAACTCACCAAACACCGCCACCCTGTCTCTCTTGGCATTCACACTGCCGGAAGACAACCATGGGATACGCAAGAAATAGCCACGTCCGTCAACTCGCAAAGCCCCGCCCACCAACTCTAACACCATAGGATATGACAACAACTAACAGAGACCCGCCCACCAACTCTAAGAGCATGCCTGCCCGCCTGACTGTTACCAGCATTCACCACAATGTACTGGAGTGTTAAACCATCACAACTGCTAACTCACAAACTGCAACAATTCACCAAACACCACCTCAGTCGCTTTCTATATCTAAGAAGATATATAGATACTCATTATTCCCCGGCACGCGTCCACCCACGCTCTCAAGGCATTCACAGTGCCTGCTCATGTGCCCGGACGCAACAACTCACCAACTCGCTTTCGTCTCTGCTACAGTACACATGCACCACTGAGCCACGTTAACTTTTCATTATTCGTTTCAGTTTCGGCTGCATTTCTATATATAATCCACCAAGTCGTCCGACCATGAGATACAAATGACAGAGCACTGCCCAACAACTCGAACTGATACAGAGACACACCCACCAACTAAGAGCATGGGACGAGAACGCCTGCCTGCCCGCCCGCCTGACTGTTACCAGCGTTCATCGCAATGTACTGGAGTGTAAAACCATCACAACTATCAGATGCTGTCTATATCTAAGAAGATATATAGATACTCATTATTCTCTGGCACGCGGCCACCCACGCTCTCAAGGCATTCACAGTGCCTGTTCATGTGCCCGGACCCAACAACTCACCACACACAAATTTTGCTTAATTTGACTCAACACGGGAAACCTCACCCGGCCAGGACACGGAGAAGATTGACAGATTGATAGCTCTTTCTCGATTTTCTGGGTGGTGGTGCATGGCCGTTCCTAGTTGGTGGAGCGATTTGTCTGGATAATTCCAAAAACGAATGAGACTTCTTACTGCGAAATAGTTACGCGATCGCCAACCGGTCGGTGTCCAACTTTTTAGAGGGACAGGTGGCCTTCAGCCATGTGAGACTGAGCATTAACAAGTCTGTGATGCCCTTGGATGTCCGGTACTGCACACGCGCTACACTGAATGGATCAACATGTGTGTACCTGGCGCCAACAGGCGTGGGTAAGCTGTTGAACCCCATTCGTGATGGGGACCGGGGCTTGCAATTGTTCCCCATGAACGAGGAATTCCCAGTAAGTGCGGGTCATACGCTCGCACCGATTACGTCCCTGCCCTTTGTACACACATCCCCCTCTCTACTACCATGTTCGGGTGACTTGGTGGATTATATATAGAAAAGCAGCCGGAACCACAAAGAACAATGAATTGCGGGGGGGCCGGGACAAAGGGGGCAGAATGGGTGTCCTTCCACTCTCCCCCCGTTCCGCCCTCCACGCCTGAGCACCATCCTGCCCCGTCCCTCACTCTGGGAGGTGGAGGCACGACGGCGGTCCTCCAGTTTTCAGTCACGGACAATTGTATGTTGGTTCGTAGAGTGCATTGTTGCAATGTTACTTTTCTTGGTGGTTTATTAAATTACGGATTTTTCAAATGTTCATTTTTTTCTCTGTGCTTAAAACTCATTAAAAGAGCGGCGTGATTATGCCGTGGGTAGGCTAGTAAAAATATAATCATTGTCTTCTGGTTTACTTCTCAAATATCCATTCCCATATCTGAGTATACAAGAAAGTCTAGGGGAGACCACTCCCGATTTTTTCTTTTTGCATTTGTACATACTGTATCTGGTGTAACCATATATCATACCATTGAAATACATCAGATCAGTATTCCTGTTATAGACGGTCTGCTTTTCTGATGTGGATGCTGTAGAGGAGTTCAGAGGGTTTTGGAGTCAGAGTGCAAGGTCAACTGTCTGTACAGCGCCCCTGGACCAATTGCAGGTTTAGGGCCTTGCTCAAGGGCTCAACGGAGTAGCATTCCTTTTGTAAACTGCCAGGATTGAAATCAACAACCTTTGCGTTACCAGCCCAGATCCTCTAGCCAGAGAGCCGCCACTCTGCTTCTGCCTTGTAGATTCAGCATCCTGGATTCAAATCCTCCCTCCCAGTTTTTTTCTATGTGGAGTTTGCATGTTCTCCTTATGTCTCTGTGGGTTTCTCTGTAGGTACTCCGGTTTTCCTTTCCATATCCCCAAAACTGCACGTTAGGTTAACTGGCAATTCCAAATTTACCATATGTTGGTGTTTGCAAGTAATTGGGTACATGGTAGGAAATAACTCTGGACAGGGTGCCAGTCCATCACAGAGCATGGAGCACACTCACTCAGACTGGGTCCAGTTAACCAAATGTGCAATAATCATTTAATTACTATTCATTTTTATATACTTACTGTGGTGTACCCCATCTGATAACAGACGGATTCTCATTACCTTATATGACAAATGTAAAAGAAGACAAAAAATAAAACAAACTGAACAGTAAAAAGCAGAAGTGGTAAAGAGAAAATGAGAAGAAGGCGCAGGTTTAATACTTTAAACAACACACACAGCACCAACACATCACCAAATTCAAATTTAAAAGAGACTGAATGACTGGATGCAGGCTAATTGGTGAGCCTCTGGACCAGAACTGGGAAGCCATTTGGAGCTTATGTCATTTTCAGAGAATTTTCAGCTGCTTCACTTGGCTGATAAGCCATCTTACTCTGTGTACCGTATGTTGTTTGAAATTCTAGAGGACTTATGCGTTTGAGAGATAATCCATTGTTTAAAACCAGTGGTCCCTGATATTTTTCTTTGTTTTCTGAGGCTTTGCTATTTTTCACATTAAAATGTTTTTATGAATATGAACACAGGTGGGTTTCAGCACAGTTCTGTCATGTGTACAAACCTCAATGAAAATTGAATTGCATGTCTTCTCAGAATAATCACAGTGATACAGTAACAATAAAACACACAACACATACAAAAGCATATATAGAATATATATCACCTATTTTGTTTTTGCTTCTTTGGAAAGTGCGCATGTCTTGCGAATTTCCCCTTGGGATTAATAAAGTATCTATCTATCTATCTATCTATCTATCTATCTATCTATCTATCTATCTATCTATCTATCTATCTATCTATCTATCTATCTATCTATCTATCTATCTATCTATCTATCTATCTATCTTAAACTCACACAACAGGAGGATGTGACTGATTCAACAGTGTCTTGTTAATCTGCAGTTGTATTGTCTTTTTGTCAGACAGACCTCACAGTTAAACCTTGGCTTTTGTGAGGTCTTCGTGCTGTTGTGTCTTGGTGCATTCCATTATCTTCTGTTTCTGCGCTTTTGTTGTTAATGGCAAGGCAACAGAGCTGCTTGGGAGTGGAGCCAGCATGTGGCCAGTGAATGCACTCTGTCATTTAAGAGCTCCATGTTGAGGCACACACCTATCTGGCTGATTCATTACTATGAATTATGGGGACAATGTCTATGCATGGCCGCCTGAGAGACAATTCTGTGACATCAAAAGATAGAGAGTGACACCTTATAATGTGGCCAGTCTTTAAAGTTTGTATGGCAATGGAGAAGAAGGAGAAGTTTAAGGAAAAGGTTGAGCATCACATGGCAAGAGCAGGAGTTTTACAGAACAGTCAGTGTGAGTTCAGATGAGGGAGGTCATGTTTTACTAATAGGCCGGAATTCTTTGAGGAAGCAAGAAAAGGATACAATCCAAGTGGTGCAAACGATATTATTTATCTTGACTTTCAGTAATAGTTTGATAAGGTCCCACGTGAGAGGTTGGGAATCAAACTAAAAGAAGTGG
This sequence comes from Erpetoichthys calabaricus, assembly GCF_900747795.2. Lineage (NCBI taxonomy): Eukaryota > Metazoa > Chordata > Cladistia > Polypteriformes > Polypteridae > Erpetoichthys > Erpetoichthys calabaricus. The sequence continues at coordinate 38,983,086 of NC_041401.2, forward strand.
GAGTTCAGGGTGTAGTGTGTAGATGGGTGCAGAATTGGTTAAAACACAGGAAGCAGAGGATGATGGTGTGAGGAACCTTATCAGAATTGGGTGATGTTAAAAGTGGTGTCCCTTTGTTGTCAGTGCTGGGGCTGTTTCTATTTTTAATATACATGAACGGTCTTAATAGGAATATAAATAACACGATGGTAACTTGAACACTCATATCTTGGGGAATACCTGTAATGTTGCCTTTCTGACTTCATACTCATCAAACTAAGCTCAGCTATCTGAGATATACGCTCAATATGAAGGACTTGTAACATTTTTGTTATAAAGGACTCAGTCACCTAACAGACACCCCACCATATAATGTTTTCTCAGATCTCTTTTCTGAAAGCCACCCCAATATGGTAATTTTTGTGACATGTGAGGTAAAGGACTTAGTCACCAGATGGAAGTCTTATCATGTTCACAGGTGTTGACAGGTCCCTTAAAGACCCACACGTGTGATGTATTGTAACATCTTACAGGTTGTTGAGCTCCGCCACCTGGGACACACTCCTGTGTTTTGGATGTTTGACCTCAACATGGCTTAACAGGGTACTTGATAGACACCTCACAATGTTAACAAATGTTCATAAATCCATTGGAAACATGCAGATGTATGGTGTTTGTAATTTTTGCAGTTTATTAGACTTGGCCACCTGAGGAACCTCCCGTTGTGTGACATGTTGTGACATCCTTCAAGAGCATGTAACAGTAACGGTGAAAGCGTAGATATGATGAACACCTCCACATTTGTCTGGTGACATTTGGACTGCGAATGTTCTCAGCTCTTTGAGAGAGTTTGCCAGGCATCAACATACCACTGTTTGAGTTACCCAGCGACACAAGCATTTTCAGATATCTAAAGAGTTTATGTGTCACTTGAGAGACCTTGCAGTAACACAAAGCTTTCTGTTATGCTCACCCAAAGTAAGTTGTAGGCTGACATATATTTGTGTTTTTATAAGCAGAGGTTGGCGCCCAGGAGGCAGTAAGCCTGAGTGCACAACTGATTAAACTGCAGTAAACATGTCTGAACAAAGGGCTGCAGATTTGCTGAGGTCTTTAATCAAGAACAGGGACTGGTGGTAAACACACTTTTGGTTTTTGTTAATTTCCCGCCTGGTAAAAATGTCCTGCTAAGTAAAATATTTTATTTTGTAAGAAAAAAAATGTCAAAGTGATAGTAGGTTCTGTCTGCCAGTTAACAGAGTACCTTGAAACCTGTAGTGGAGGCTTTGGATAAGTTGGTTTCACTAAGGGATGGATGTTCTTGATAGACAAGCTGTGCTGCCTGTCATGCTAGGAAGTGTACAAATGGTTGACATTGTGCAAAAAGAAACGACCAAGTTATTAATTCATTCATCTATCCCTTTTTTTGCTTGCTTGTTCTAGTGAAGATCAAGGAGGTAACAAGTAGTGCATAGCCATCCATACTTATTTTCACCACTACACATTCCAGCTCCTCCTTTGCTTTTCCCAGACCAGATGATAGATTGAATCTCTCCTGCTTGTCCTATTCAGCACAGGGCCTCCTTATCATTGGTTGGTTCCTGTAGAAGACACCCAGGGGTTATGTGTAACTAATTCCACGAACATGGGAGGTTTGGGGGGGTGCAGTGGCTCTTCACTTGAGTCCTCCCAGCTGGCACAAGTCATAAACTAGAGAGTTCCTAGCACAAAAGTCTCAAAAAAGCCCACTAGATGGGGGAAACCACCAAGCCCTGGCTAGTGACAAGAGAGCAAAGGTAGAATCTTTATAAATAAAAAGGCTTATTTTTAGAAAAATACTCTGTAGCAGTGAAGCTCCAAAGAGCACAAAAGCAGCACAAAATCACAAGAATTGTAAAAAAAAAACAAACAAAAAAAACACAGAGGTCAAAAATCCAAGAAATTAGAAAAGCGCACAATATTTACCAGAGAAACTCACCCATTCCACCTCATTCAATGAACTGCAAGGGACTGTGTTTTTTTTTCTCAGCCTTTGTAGGGCAGTTCCTTGACAGTCATGGACACACACTCAAAAATATCTAGACATACAGAAACTAAATAACCAACAATGTTAACATAAAAAAAATTAACCAAATAGACATAAAAGAGACATTTGAACTCCAGCCATGGGGGGAGCCCTGATTTAACCATAACAGCACTTTTCCTAATCCTATACCAGAGCACTGCAAATATTTAATGATAACTGTGGTTGATATACAGTAGTAAGAACCAAATCCTAAGGAAATTTTTTGACACCAGTCGGGTCATCCTGTTTAATTCAACAAATAAATCAAAACAAAAGCAAACACTTGATGGCACTGGAGAACAGAAATGCACAGTATAGCCTTCTCGTATATTGAAATTACTGCTTGGTTGAGTGGGTTGATCTTACAGGAGCTCTATCTTCTGGTTTGGCTCAGGTCAAATTGAGATGGCTCTATGGGTTTATAGGACTTAGCCTGGAAGTGGAGTCAGTTTGAGCTTATTGGCCTGCTGAGCATTACCAATGTAAAGGAAAATGTTTTAAGAACAGCGTACAAATGACTTAGGCTGAACAAAGTAAAAGCACTTACCGTATATACTCGTGGATAAGTTCTCCTGCGGATAAGTTGGGGCTTGATTTTACTGTATAATTTCTGGTATTGTATAATGTCGGTCGTATAAGTGGAAAACTCACACTGTTGGTCCAAGGAATTATTATATGCTAACGCCCACCTGAGAGAGTAACCACAGAGCACACTGCCTTTTTTTTCTATGTATTGTACCTACATAACCACACGGTAATACCCAAACTATTCCAAAGCAATGTTTGCACTATTTTATGTATTTTGTATCTCACAACCCCATACACCTTTATCGTAAGTGCATTCCTTATCTACAATGGAGCGTTTGATCAGAAGAAAATATGAAGTTTGTTTTAAAGTGGTGAAAGAAACTGGTAACTGCTCTGCTGCAACAAAATTCAATGTGTCTGAGAAACTGATGCGAGATTGGAGGAGGCAAGAAGATGTAAAAAAAAAAATGTAAGTGAACTGAACGGGCATATAAGTCGGGGTCTGATTTTATGATCGATTTTTTGGGTTTCAAGACCCGACTTATACGTGAGTATATACAGTACGTTTTTAAAGCGTCGAAGTGCAGGTTTTGCTTCTTGAAGATGTTAACTTTGGCTTCAGGGGCATCACACTGTGTGGCGCTGACGGCAGGGAAGGCGTGTATCCAGGACGGGCTCGATGTATGTCACGCATACCCAAGCAAAAATAAACAATCATCTCCATAGCCACCTGCAGTTAACAAAGTAAGAATTGCAAAGTGTTTATTTTGGGTTAGTTTAGTTTAAGCACGCATGTATTCGTTTTGCAGAAGGATCCGAGGTAAAGTTATGAAAGAGTAACTTACTTTAGTAACTCTGGAGAAGGAATCAGCTTGTCCAATTGAAACACGTCATGGGTGGGCTTGTGTTCGCTCACACGCACGCGAGGCCACTTTGCTATTTATTACTGACCTCAAAGGAGTTGAGTGTAGCATGTACGCAGAAGGAACCTGTGTCAGTCACTATTGGAGAAAGGGAGCCACGTGACGTGGGATTGGCTTGAAGTTTCATACCCCGATATAAAAGACTCTTTGTGTCTCTAGTGGTTGTCTTGTTCAGCTCAGTCGTGGGGAGAGTGAGTTTGGTGTAGCTTATTTGTTCAGGTATACCAAGCATAGCAGCCTGTGCCCTATTTTGTGTGTATTTTCTTTTTGTATATGAATAGATATAGATATCTCCAAGTAGTAGTATTGTTTTGGTGGAGGAGCATTTTTTGTCTTTCTTGTATATGCACTGTTTTTTCTTCTTGTAAATATTTTTGTAGTCATTGAAAGAACTGTGTTTTGTGTAGTTTCTTCCCAATTGTACATTTATTTAGTCTTTGATTTTTTAAAATTTTGGTACTGACAAAAACCTCTGTAAATAGTATTCATTATTTTTCATCAGGGCATTGCTGTTTGTGTTTTTGTGCACCAGTAAATAAAACACACTATTGTTTTTGGAAATACCATCTTTTAGTGTCTGTGTCTCCATGACTGACGTCTCCCGAGCCTGATCCCTATTGGTCCCGAACTACACAACGCCCAGAGTTGTGGAGGTAGAAACAGCTGACAACATTACCCACAGTGCTCCCTGTCATCCCAGAGTGGTATTACATACATCTGATAAACTCAGAAGGTGACCCTCCAACATGCATGCGTGATATTACTCATAATGTCAGGAATTTAGTGTATATTGTATCATAACTTCTAATAATATCTATCTTTTTCTTGAATTACTTTGAAGCTAATGTAGCTTTGCTTAATGCTGCATTATTTTTGGAGTTTTTGGCAAAAAATCAACTTCTGGCTTTCACTTAATGTCTAATGTTGCACAAAGAAAGTGTTGCTCACTGATTTCCTAAAGGGTTAAATTACATCTTAGAGGAAGACGTTTCTGGATGTTGTTATGTTGAAGCCAGGGTTCTTCCCCAGTCTTATGCGGAATGAAAGGAAATACTCTAACTGTCTATGAGAACAAATGCATCAAATTGACTAATATGAAGATTAAAAAAATAGTAAGACTGACTTTAATGCCTTTATTTTAGGTAGAATGCCCAGTGGGGGCTGGGTGGTCTTTTGGCGTGGAACCCTGGTAGATTTTGTTTTTTCTGTCCTCCCTGGCTACCTGACTATAGATCGGACTTATCTTAATGGATTTAATAATCTTATTTTCAAATTAGGATTCTACTGCTAGTATATGTGTCTTATGTAAGCACATATTGATTCTCAAAAAAATCATTTTTTACATATTTATTTAGTTATATATATTTTAACTTGGTGTTTTTTTCTTTCTCTTGTAACTCCTGTTTTATGTCTTTTTTTATTCATTTTTGATTCTTTGATTATTTTCATTTAGGTTAATATTGTTATTTATTGGTATTATTTGACTGGTTATGTAATTTATGCCAGTTTTATTTTAATCCTTGATTATTTTGTTTATTCTGCTATGTTTCTTGTATTTCAAGAGGCGGGGCCACCAATACCACACAACAAGGAACTGCCCCCAGCCTTTTAAGGCAAGCTGGGTGAGTGAGTTCATTGAACGTGCTGTGGAGGAGAGTCGAGTGCCAAGCTTGTGAGATGAAGGGACCGTGATGATAGTTTAAAATGTTGAACTGAAAATAACAGGGGCAACTGAAGAATATAAAGATTTTTTTGGGGTTATGACAGATAGAGGTCTCCGTGACCCCTTGAACCCTCAGACTAGACGTCAGACACCAGGTAAAAGTCCAAATAATGGTTTATTAATAATAATTATAATAATAATTGTGCACAAAGCACCCTCCTCTCCACAATACTCAATAATAATAATAATAAACAATAATCCTCCACACTCCCAGACGCTGTTGTCACCCTTCCACCCAGCTCAGCTCAGTGTACTGGGCTTCCCAGAGTCCTTTTATACACCCTGACCCGGAGGTGTTCCTGTCCAATCCGTCCACAGTTCCTTATCCCTTCCGGGTCAGGGTAAACAGTCCTTTTCTTCAACCCGGGAGCACATTGTTTCTTCCTGTCACGTGACCGTGACGTACTCCCGGGTTATAGGGCACATAAGAGTCCACGAGCCCCCCTACAGCGACTCCTGGTGGCCCCCAAGGTATCCAGCAGGGTTGTGTATAAAAACTACATAGTCCATGCGGCCCTGCTGGAACTCGGGGCACGTCCACACTGCTGGGAGAGCTCCTCCTGGCGGCCTGGTGGTGAGGACCGGAGTAAAAAGCCGGCAATCCTTCACAATTCCCCCCCCTTAGCGAAGCCAACTGGGGCGAAGTGACCAGCCCCGCGAGGGACGTCCTCCTCCAGGAGGATGCGTTACCCGGACCTTGTCTATGGAGTCTAGGCTCCCCAGCGAACCTTGGGGGAACGGTGTATCTTCTGTCCCACCGCTCCCCTGTCCTCTGGGGACAACTTCGCCACACGTGGCCCGGCCGACGACAGTTGTAACACCGACGATGTCCTCCTGGTTGTCCCCCTCTGCGAGACCAGAAACATCTCGGGAACTCCGTCAATGTTTGCTCCGCCCTTTCCTCCGCCAAGGAGGGTTTTACGGCCGCTCTGCTGCTCTCAGCCCTTCTCTCTGTCTTGTCAGGAGACCCGTGTTTCAGTTTGTGGATCTCCTGCTTATTCTGGGGCTTGTGCACAGCGTGAGGCTCTCTATGGAGAAGAGAGAGCCTCTTTGCTGTTTGCACGCCCGTTGTTCTACGCATTATAGGAGGCGGCGTCATTAGTACCACCTTGCCCCGGGTAACAGCACTTTTCAGCTGCCCCGGTTTGATCGGCACTTCCTCCGCCCCTCCAGTAACGAGCGACAACTCCCTCATCACGCGAGTCGGGGTCTCGAGGTCCGTATCGCTCTGGGAAGCAGTCTCATACCGCTGTCCCGGTTCGATTGGACCTTCAACCGACCACTCAGTCACCATTCCACAATCTATTGTCGGGTTCACAGTGCTTTGACACCCGCTACTAATTAAACGCGGTGCCGGATCACACTGTGTCCCTTTATGCTGTACGGCACAGATTTTATTTCCCTGCACCGCCCTTTTAATCTGGGGTATATCCACAGTTTGGGTCTCTCTATTAGAGAAAGAGAGCCCCTTTCCTGTCTGAACACCCTTTGATTTTTTATTAGAAGGAGGCGGCGTCTTCAGCACCTTATCGCCCCGAGAGACAGTACCTTCCAACTGCTCCGGTTTGATTGGCGCTTCCCCCGCCCCTTCTGTCATTATATCCCACACTCTCGTGTAGGGCTCGCAGTGGTTTGGCACCCGCTACTTATCAAACGCGGGCCCATTTCACAATGCGTCCCTATTTCATTATATACGGTACCGGCATTTCCCACCTGTACCGCCAAATCATATAACACGGGACGCTCTCGACCAAACCGCCGTAGGTATTCATCCAGCTTTTTTAACGGCGCTTCAGCTGCTGCTTCCAACTCTCCAACAATCTTCTGTATTGTTGTCACAATCTGTAAGAAACTATGCACGGGCTGAAGCAACTTCTCCAGCTCGCGCACATCAAAAAAGTTATTTAATTCAGCCGGAGGCATGCTCAAGAGATCACTAGCCTTACCCTCCGGCTGGGAGCCAATGAGCACGCCCGCTGTCGGCACATGCTCTGACGGGCTTCGCGGAGGCTTCTGGGATTTGGAGTTTTTTTTGTCTGAGGGCCGGGTTGCCTTCTTTGGCAAACTGCCGTCTGTCTTTATTAATTTGTCGACAGATCGATCAGCTACATCCCGGCCCTCCTTACTTTCTTGCATGTTGAGCGGTGCTTCGCTCGCCTCCCCCTTCCTTTTCGGAAAAACCAAGTCCGTCTTTTCCGGGTTGAAGACGTAAACAGCTGGACACGGATCTTCTCCTTCCCCCAATCCTTCGGGGTGGGTCACGTTTCCGTCGCCAGCACGCGACATGCGGAAGTCTTTCTCGCTCGACTGCTCCACTGATGTGAGTGCACTACTGCCTTCTGCATCCTCTCCTGCCTCCCGCAGAACCTCCGGATGGACCCCTGGGAGGTATGCGCACGGGACAAAATGCGTTATTTTAAATAAGTTTTCAAATTCGCTCCTGGCACATACCTCATTTCCATCGTCCTCTTCCGGATGCTTCTCCCGAAGCACGTAGCCGCTCCGTGGCTCATCATGAGAGCAGGCAATGTTGAGCCTTAGACCTCCGCTGTTGCTGGCGCTCTGCTTTGTCTTCTTCTTTCCCATGATGTCCTTGGTAAAGGTGAGGTTTGGCGACTTTTCTGCGTGTCTGGATGCTGCCTCTTAGGGTTCTCTGTCCACAGTAAAATTTATTTATGTACAGATCCTCTGCCAAAATCGACGGCCAGAGAATCCTGCCGAGACTACGCCAACTGTGACAGGTAGAGGTCTCCGTGACCCCTTGAACCCTCAGACTAGACGTCAGACACCAGGTAAAAGTCCAAATAATGGTTTATTAATAATAATTATAATAATAATTGTGCACAAAGCACCCTCCTCTCCACAATACTCAATAATAATAATAATAAAAATAATCCTCCACACTCCCAGACGCGTTGCCACCCTTCCACCCAGCTCAGCTCAGTGTACTGGGCTTCCCAGAGTCCTTTTATACACCCTGACCCGGAGGTGTTCCTGTCCAATCCGTCCACAGTTCCTTATCCCTTCCGGGTCAGGGTAAACAGTCCTTTTCTTCAACCCGGGAGCACATCGTTTCTTCCTGTCACGTGACCGTGACGTACTCCCGGGTTATAGGGCGCATAAGAGTCCACGAGCCCCCCTACAGCGACTCCTGGTGGCCTCCAAGGTATCCAGCAGGGCTGTGTATAAAAACTACATAGTCCATGCGGCCCTGCTGGAACTCGGGGCACGTCCACACTGCTGGGAGAGCTCCTCCTGGCGGCCTGGGGGTGAGGGCCGGAGTAAAAAGCCGGCAATCCTTCACAGGGTGTTGTAAGGGATATATAGTGCCATGGCAATGTTGTATGCTAAATGCAGTTTCAGTGGCCATGGATAATTGGTTGGTACCTCATCCCATGTTCACCTTTAAGGCATACATTGATTCTAAATCTGTAACAATGATGTAAAGGTTTTGTATTCAGTTTACACAATATCAAGTGCTTTGATAAATTTCAATCTACTTGTAGCATGGATTATGTTTGTTGGACCACTGATAGCTGACTTCGGGTTGTGTAGTCTGACATACCCAGTGACTCTATCATACAGGTTAGCAATTCGCCCGACAAAACAAACAGGTGACGAGATCAGCCACTACAGTTATCACGTCTGACATCCCCACCGACTAGAAGTCATGTAATGTCATATCATCTTTAACAGAGCGGGAGGAGTATTGCATAATGGCTAGAGCCGAAAGCTGGACAGAGAAAACAATGGGGTGTGCTACATTCTTACCTTTGTTTTGTGTCTGCCCCCTTGCATATCAGTATTCTTTTTATCACATATTGTTTGGTCTGCTACCTTACGTGTGTGTCCTTACATTTTTTAAGGTTGCTTGGCATTTGGATGTAAAATATTCACAGACACAGTAAGGATGGTGTTTAGCTATGGCAGTGGATTTGGTGACTTTGTTGCCTTTAAATTGACTTTGAAGTAGCAGATCAGATATAAAAAAGACAGTGTCAATAGTGACCTTTAAATGCTACATTAGCAATGGATGGGTGAGCATTCATCTATCTGGTATAATAATTCTTCACATCAAGTGTGTGCAAATGTCTACACCAGAAGCATCAAAAAATCTCAGCATAAATACCAAGAAAAACAGAAAAGGAATCAAGTAGAAAAATTAGTAGAAGGCTCAGCTTACAGTCTGGGCATAGAGTTACAAAAATACAGCCAACGCAGATGACGTCAGTATGCAATAGATTATTATAAAGCTAAAATTGTCAAATACTTCGTTGTTATTGATGGGCAGTTGATGGATACATTACGTATAGAGTATGTAAGAAAGTAGTTTGCTCTAGCCACCAATGCCTAAAATTCCCTGTATCATACGTTTACTTATTAAGATTGTGACAAATTAATTATTTCTTTTTGTGCCTGCTCCTTGGAGCATTACCAAAGAGCAGGCATAGGTGTAAATACAGTAGTCGACTGACTTAGTGTGAGATCATTGCGAGAGATATACATTAAATGGCAGCACATGTTGTTCTGTACCATACCTGAAAAGAACCAAACAATGCTCCATTAATCTTCTTCAATTAGTTTTCTTGGTTTTAGGTTCCGCGACTTGATGACCTTTATTTCACCCAATCACATTTACATATATTTGCGATGCTGAAATTACATTGATGAATCCTCTTAATCACTTTGACATTACACACTGGAATAAGGTCTGCATGCTCACTTAATACAGACTGATCAACGAATCGGGATATGAGGGGCTCAATAACACTGGAAGCCATCATTCAGTGACCTTCACACTTGTGTGTGCTCATCTTAAAGTGGCTGCTTCCGTAAAGCATTAAAGACTAATAATCCACACTTGCCTATAAAACATGCACTGAATATATCTGAGGAGGTACATTTAGAATGCAGCAGAAAGCCTTTTTTTTGGTGCGCTTACATATGAGGTCCGACACAAAAAATAACTAACTCTTTTCATTTAACAAATTAAGAAAATTCACCTTCAAAATAGTTCCCTTCTGAGTTGACACACAGCTGCAAACAATGCTGCCAACGTTGAAAGTATTTCCACAGATCATTTTCTGAAAGACCATTGAGGATCTCCATCGTGTTTGCTTTCACATCTTTTTCTGACAAAAAATAGGTTCCTTTGAGCACCGACTTGTGCCATTCAGAAATGTGTGCACGAGACATGTAATCTTCACCGTAAGCATCTGTCAATAATTGAAAAGTTTTCAGTACGGATTTCTTCAATTTCATAAGTAACTTGATGTGAACTCGCTGTTCACTGTTGCACTCCAACATTTTCCGCACGAGAGTAAGAGAACATTTATACGTGAACACGCGTCCACTCTTGCTGGATAAAGCGATCGCGATGAGCCTTTTCTGACTGTGATGAGTTAGAACATATTCTATAACCATCTCTTTGTTTCTCCCCTCCCACTCTTGGCTTCCGAGCTATAGGGTTGGACCTTGTATAATGCGAGAAGCACCTACTGTGGTTGCTGCGTCACTCTGTCTGTCCTCATTAAACAACCCGTCCCCCAATGGACTGATGATGTTGAAATCTGACACACTTATTCTTCAAAGAACCTTTTCAAGGTTGTTCAATTTTCAATTTTAGTGGACTTGCCGCTATCAAGCTCCAGACAGTGTTCAGAATGTTACGTCATATAGCACAATGATTAGAGTACAAGTCAAGTTAGGACTGCGCCTCCTCTTGTCCCGGGATGGTAGTGCTTACCTGAGATGAGCCTGGGAGGAGTCCCTCTAAAGCACACGTGAGACAATTTCTTTTGGTAATTATTGGGAACAAGTCTATTGTGTGTACTTTCAAAAATGTTACGTCCACCATTAACATACAGTATATCAATCAATCAACACTATTTTCACATCACTTAAATTGCAGTCTGCTCTGCATAAAAGCTATTGTGCTGCATTTTTAACTACATGATATAAAAAACCTGTATTTAATGCAGTCTACTAACAAAACTAATTGCGTTCTATTGTCACTGTTATTTTTGAATGGACTCATTGTTACAAAAATATTTAATTAAAAAAAATGTGATAACTGACTCTTGAATGAAGTAGCTAAAAATGCAAATGCTCCAAGTTTCACAGCAGTTCGCTTAATGCCATGGGTACATTTTGTAACTTGTTCATTAGAACCTGGCATATACGTAATAGAAATGAGAAAATGAAAATACAACTAGAAGCTTCAGTGCGTGCCTTGGGACTGAGTTTCCAAACACGTTTTTTAACCAGTCTTTATCAGGCTTCTCTGAGCTGTTCAACTGAAATCAAAAGACAGACCTGGCATAAGCAAAAGTTAATATGACAGAGTGAGAAATAGTCTGTCACGGGACCTAGACTTTGTATTTAAAACTGTTGAGGTTTGGATTTATTGTATTCATTTTTGTACATTTTGTGGATTCGTTTTTTTCAATTTTTGATTTATTATATTCGTATTCTGGCGATGCCCTTTTGTGTTTTGTTTTTCAGATGATTTCCACCACTTTGGTGCATTCTGTGCTCTCCAGCGGCCAATTTGTTTACACCCGCTATGTCTGTTAAGAATTAGGAAATCCTTTTTGGCAGGATAGAAAATGTTTTTGTCATGTCGTTTTCTCACCCCCTTAGTCCTGAGCAGGGTTGCCTATCCCAACCAACATGGGGTGCAAGGCAAGAACAAACCCTAGACAGGGCACCAGTCCATCACAGAACAAGCTCACATAACCACACACTAGGATCAATTTAGTATCGTCAATCCATCAAACCTGAATGTGTTTGGACTGTGGGAAGAAACCCGAAGAAACCCATGCAGACACGGAGAAAACATGCAAACTCCTTACAGGAAGGACCCAGAATATGAACCCTGGTTTCCTTACAGCAGCACTACCACTGCACCACCATGTCTGTTCTAAATATTTTTTGTGCTTCGAATAATTTTTTTTTTTGATTCATGAGATTTTTTCTTTATTTTGGATACTTCATTTTTGAAATGCGTTTTAGTATATGATTTTGAAACTATGTCTCAGAAAGATTTGCATTTTTTAAAAAATTTTAAGTGCATCACATCGCCATTTTAGAAGCCTCTATGGAGAGATAATGGGTTGCCAGGGGATCTTTTTCTAGTTGCTAAGGACCACCTCCCAGTCTTGGGTCATGAAGACTCTGTTAATGACTATCAGAGCAGCGCAGGAGCTCCTTTGTCCCAGAGTCCATCAGTAAGCTAGTGTAGTTGATATCATGACTTCTTCCCTGACTTGTGTTTTTTCTCCTTGTGTTTATATTTCATTCATTTGTGCATGTATTTGGGTGGCACAGTGGTAGCGCTGCTGTCTCGAAGTAAGGAGATCTGGGTTCACTTCCCAAGTCCTCCCTGTGTGGAGTTTGCATGATCTCCCTGTGTCTGCGTGGGTTTACTCCGGGTGCTCCAGTTTCCTCCCACAGTCCAAAGACATGCAGGTTAGGTGTATTGTCGATTCTAAATTGACCCTAGTGTGGGTGTGTGTGCCCTGCAGTGGGCTGGCGCCCTGCCTGGGGATTTGTTCCTGCCTTGTGCTCTGTGTTGGCTGAGATTGGCTCCAGCAGAACCCGTGACCCTGTGTTAGGATATAGCCGGTTGGATAATGACTGACTGACTGTATGTATCTTATTTACTTTTTATACAGTTATTTTCGTTATTTTTCGTTTAATTCCGTCACCATTTTGTGTCATGGTTGCAATTTTAGATAGATTGTTGTCCTAGAGCAGGGATGTCAAACTCCGGGCCTGGACGGCCGCATTGGCTGCAGGTTTTCATTCTAACCCTTTTCCTAATCAGTGATCAGTTTTCTATTGCTAATTAACTTCTTTTCCCATCATTTTAATAGCCCTGTTTTTCAGTATTCAGTCCTCAGAATTTATTCCTTTCTTCATTAAATATCAGCCAAACAGAAATGAGATGTGAAACGAGCCAACAAATGACCAGCTAATCTGGGATTTCAAACTCCAACCAATCTCTTAATGAGAAGCTGATTCTTGCTGTTATTTAAACCCTTTATTTAATTCCATGGCTTGTTGCTCCTCTCATTCTGTCACAGCAGACGTTTTCAAACCTGTTGATATTTCTGTTTTTAATAAGAACATCGTCAAAATGTTTTGGTGACCTGAGAGATCAGCCTTACTAAGACCTTCACCTTTCTTTATTTTCAGATATTGTGTGATGGGTACAGGTGAGCTGGTCATGTGGTGGCTCGTTTTGTGTCTCATTATTGTTTGGCTGCTAATTAAGGAAAAAGAGACAACTAATGGGGCTGAGTCAAGTTAATTAAAATGAAGGCAAAAGAAGATAATTAGCAGCAAAAAATGGTCACTAATGAAGAAGATGAGTTAGAATGAAAACCTGCAGCCACTGCGGCCCTCCAGGACTGGAATTCGACACCCGTGCCCTAGAGAGTGGCCCTGGGAGTTGCACAAATTACATCATTTGTATGACAGCATAAAGATTAGTGCAACAGATCCATAATTATCTGCATTTTATACATTCTGATTTAAAACTGTACAGATTTTATTTCATTAATCTATCCTGAGTTTTGCCTTACCTTCTTGATTATTGCGCTTTAGTTATGTTTTGGCTTTGACAATCTCTATATTTGTCTTCTGGTTACGATCCCTTGCTTGCTTAGAGTGTCTTCTTCTAGTCATCCCATTATTTTGGCCTCATTTCAGTGTCGACCCTAATAGTTTTCTGTTTTGTCTTGCCTTGGTTTTCATTGTAGTGTTTTGGCGCTGGTAAAATAATAAAATTTTGATGAATTACTCTTTGCAGTTATGCGACCATGGTTACAGTTCAACCTCTAGCTTGAGAAGCTACTCACAACAATTACAAAATGGTTCCTTCTGAATTTGATTCTAATTTTTGGGAAATACTTTTGATTTTGATTTTATTACCAAAATAAACTCGCATCTGATGGTTTGCTGTTTTAGCTGTCATAGCAGTTGCTTTTAAATACTCACTGCCAGAAGATTAACTATGGCGGTCGGTTTGGGAAAAAGACGAGTGGTCTGCATCTGCATTCTTGTAATTGGCATAACAATATTTGTTGGTGGTCATGTGATGTATTGTGTCATTATTTCCCACCATCTTTAAAATATACTATCTCTCTCTTCCATTAAGGTTTTAGTGCTGGGACCTCTTATTTGTACTCTTTACTTTGATTCTTGGTTTTGTATTTTAGGCTGTTTGACAATCACTATTTTGACTTTCTCTGACCCATTCACATGTTCCCAACCATGACTCTGTCAGCCTGTTTTGTACCTAAAATTTCTGGTCACACCCTTTTAGTTCTGTTCGTGAACAATAATAATATTAATTATTATTCTTTAAATTTATATAGCTCTTCTCTCACTACTCAAAGTGCATTATACAGTGAGCAGGGAGCCACTTCAACCACCACTAATGTGCAGCATCCATCTGGATGATGTGACGGCAGCCAATTTGCACCAGTACATTCACCACACATTAGCTGTTAGGTGTTGAACTGGTGACAAATAGTTAGCCAATCAGAGACAGGCGATGATTAGGGGGGCAGAATGACCAGGCCGTGGTGGGCAGTTTAGCCAGAACATCGGGATACACCCGACTGTTCACGAAGGGCGCCCAGTGATCTTTAATGACCACAGAGAGTCATGACTTCAGTTTTATGTCTCATCTGAAGGATGGCACCATTTTTACAGCACAGACTCCCAATCACTGCACAGGGGCATTGGGATGCATATTCAGATCACAGGGTAAGCACTCCCTGCTGGGCTCACCAACACCTCTTCCAGCAGCAACCCAAGCTTTTTGCTGGTTGGTCTCCCATCCAAGTACTGGCCGGGCCTGAACATGCTTAGCTTCAGGTGGGTGACCTCTTCTGAAGAGCATTTGGTATGGCTGCTGACCACAGCTTGCAGTTCTTAAAACTAACAATAACTAAATGTATTTTTGATCAATGCTCAGAGCAGTTGTCCTTTCTAACTCAAATGAGTTCCTAAAACTTTTCCAAAGATTTCACATGAAGTAAATTCTCAAAGGTATAGCTGGGTAGGTTAGTGTGTAATAGTTGCATTAAGTGACATGGGGTGCAAGGAATTCCTTAGAATAACAAACACAAATAGCTGAGCCATGGCCGCCTCCACACACTTACATACCATACACAGTAAGGATGTGCACAGCTCATTGTGCCGCTGAATCCAGCTCAGCTGACCAGTGATAAATCAATTTTCATAAAGTGTGCTGTTGTAATATGTGACATCCTACTGTCCCATGATTCTCGCTGGAATGTACTATTTATTTACTTGTTTTCATATGTCTTCATGCGTACAGCTGCTGAAGCAGATTCTCAAAAATGAATCAGTTTATGGTTGCTGACATTTACTCCATCCATCCATTCATTTTCAAACTCCGTTAATCGGATTAAGGGGTCACGAGCAGCCAACAGTTATGGTGTACTGAATTCTTAACAAAATAAGAAAACACATTAGTATGAGTGCAAGTGTGTGTGTGTGTGTGTGTGTGTGTGTGAAGGACCAGTGACAAACTGGTGCCCAGTGCTGCAGCTCTCCATGGCTCTCAATTAGACTAAACAAGTTTGACCAGGTTATGTTATGTTATACAGTAGTTCTTTTCAGTTTTAACATCAGTGCGGATTCAGGTTTAAAAAGCTGGCTACAGCCTCAAAATATCGGCCGCTCAGATATCGAGACACCAAATCTAGAAATTCACAGTGTGCAGAGGTCCATGGTGTGGCTCACATGGTTGTTTTTTTCCGGGAACAACTCCAGATTTTGAAGCACAGCATGAGAGAGCTGCCTGCCGAGAACTGCTAGCACTCTGGATCATCCCACATGCATGCTGTTTATTGATTGTGTCTTTTGTGAAATACATTTTCCTAGTGCCTCGTATTGATAGGTTTTTGCTCCCTTGTGGGCTTTCCTTTAGTTCACAAGCTGGGTATGTTATTGTATTCATTTACTTACAGACAATTCTTTTTAAAATTGTTATTTTTCTAATGATATCTGATTCCTGAAGCATTAAGATTGATTATCTGCCAGCAAGAATGTGTGATAAATAGACAGCAGGTTTAGACTCTAGTTAATAAACTCATTAGGCACACCGTTTTTTTATTTTTGAAGTAATGTTCTAAGAGAAATAAAATATCTGCATTAATGTTTATACATTGTGGGCACTTTTCTAAAGAACACACAGACACTCCTGCAGATCAAGCGTTTATAAGACACCGGCAGACGGACCACAGATGTCATATTTGATAAGTATAGGGGGAAAAATCACATTTGTATACAAGAAACCTGTTTGTGGTGTACTTGATTTCTCCTGTGATGTTGGCTTTCATGACGCGGTGGAAGCACTGGCCTTTGATGACATTCACTCATCGCTAAAAGTCATGAGAGCCATTGTTGAGTTCTTTAGGGCTGTTTTGCTACAAAAGCAGTAGCAACTGACTGGGCCACCAGAAGTAACCACTTTAAGATAAAACTGAAGAGTTAGCCAGTCCATTACAGGGCACACATACACGCAGTGGGACCATGTAGGCTTGCCGATTTACAGTGCCAGTAAAACGTATTCACTCCTTGGATGTTACACAGCATTGCATCACTGTGGCTTTTTAGCCATTGATCAACAGAAAAAGACTCATTAATGTCAATGTGAAAACAGATCTCTTTAAAGAGGCCAAAATAAATTGCAATTATAAAGCCCAAAATAACTGATCCCATAAATATTCAGTACTAGCCATTCCCCACAGCTCTGCTGGCGTAGGAGTGAAACAGGACAAACTTTAAAAATCAATAAACAAAAAGGTATTGCGAATATATCGCCCCTGCAAGCGAACTATGATTCTTAGCGCAATGAGAGAAGTCGCAAAGTCAACCGGAATGTTCAAGCAAATTCTAGAAAAAAACCCAATCTAAATCTGTTAAGCTGTTCCCTCGTTCGCTAACTTAAACGGATGTAAGATACGCCCTGAGGGTGGCGTGTAAGTGACGATGCCCCACCCCCCTCCCCTCAGCCTGCTGGATGACTCTCGAATTCACGCAAATAAATCGGTGCCGCAAGCAAACTATGATACTTAGCACGATGAGAGAGGTCGCAAAATCAACCGGAATGTTCAAGCAAATTCTAGAAAAAAACCCGATCTAAATCTGTTAAGCAGTTCCCTCATTCGCTAACTAAGTGGATGTCAGATACGCCCTGAGGGTGGCATGTGAGTGAAGATGGCCCCGCCCCTCTCCCCTCAGCCCGCTGCATGTCTCTCAGATTCGCGCAAATAAATCAGTGCTGCAAGCAAACTATGATACTTAGTGCGATGAGAGAGGTCACAAAATCAACCAGAATCCATCCATCCATCCATTCTCTTCCGCTTATACGAGGTCGGGTCGCGGGGGCAGCAGCTTGAGCAGAGATGCCCAGACTTCCCTCTCCCCGGCCACTTCTTCTAGTTCTTCCTGGGGAATCCCAAGGCGTTCCCAGGCCAGCCGAGAGACATAGTCCCTCCAGCGTGTCCTGGGTCTTCCCCTGGGCCTCCTCCCGGTTAGACATGCCCGGAACATCTCACCAGGGAGGCGTCCAGGAGGCATCCTGATCAGATGCCCGAGCCACCTCATCTGACTCCTCTCGATGCGGACGAGCAGCGGCTCTACTCTGAGCCCCTCCCGGATGACTGAGCTTCTCACCCTATCTTTAAGGGAAAGCCCAGACACCCTGCGGAGGAAACTCATTTCAGCCGCTTGTATATAAAATCAACCGGAATGTTCAGGCAAATTATAGAAAAAAACCTGATCTAAATCTGTTAAGTAATTCTCTTGTGAAAGTGGACAGACCTACAGACAGATAGACAGACAGACGTTGGATTTTATCTATATAGAGATTTAGTAAATGCAGCTTTGACAGCTACAGTATGACAGCCTTGGAATTTGTGTGTACTGTACAATGTCTGACAAAGACCAGGCCCTGCTCATCACCCACCTAATACCATCCCTCGATGAAGGAAGGTTGTTGCAGAGTCCCGCTAGTCCCCTTTCAGCAGCAGGGACAGAGAGACTGGTTCAAACTGAGAGAGGGATGAATACAGGCAAATACAAAAAGGTCCTTGAAGAAAACCTGCTCCAGAATTCACACGGCCTCAGACTGGGGTGACGGCTCACCATTCAGCTTGACACTGATCTGAGGCATACAGCTGAGACATGGCTGGAGTGGCTTTGTTGACAAATCTCTCACTGTCCCCGAGTGGCTCAACCGAAGCCCTGACTTAAACTCCATCTGTGGAGAGACCTGAAGATGGCAGTTTACAGACGTTTCCCATCCAGTCTAACAGATCTTAAGGGGATCAGCAAGGATGAATGGGATAAGCTGCCCAAATCCAGGTGTGCAGAGCTTGTAGAGACTTACTCAAGAAGCGGTAACTGCTGCCAAAGGGGCTCCTACAAAGTACTGAAGTGGGGTTTGAATATTTATATGAATGAGAGATTTCAGTTTTTTTTTATTTTTAAACAATTTGCAAACCTTTCTGAAAACATGTTTTACTTTGTCATCATGGGTTATTAAATGTAGATTGAAAAGCAAAAATGGCAAATATATTTGTTTAAAATTAAATCTACAAAAGAAAATGGAAGAGTTGGAATAGTTTTTGAGTCCACTGTACTTGAACAGTGTGTTGACTGAGTTTTTCTCCACTCCTTCAGAGGCCTGTGTCTGCCCTTCCTGGGTCTTCCTCCAGGTACTCCGGTTTTCCTCCCACGTCCTCAGTCATGCAGGTTAGTTTAATTGGCAATTCCAATTGGTCCCGAGTGTATGCATGAATGGACCCTGTAGTGGACTGTTGTCCTATCCATGGCTGTTTCCTGACTTGCGACTGGAGCTGCTGGGCTAGGCTTAGACCCCATGCTGTGCTGAATTGGGTTCTTCGGGTTTGACAATGGCATATTATGAATTCTAACAGCTGCCTGGATTAATCAGTCATGTACTCCACCTGCTTTTCAGTTTCACAAGTCTGTGTTGTTCGTTTTTCTCATTGTCAGCACCTTGCACCCCGTTATTTACAACTGCCAGCTTTACTTGATGTATTGTGCACTCAGTCTGTAATGTCACTTTGCCTTTTTTCCACAGATTTTTTAGATTATATTCTCTTCAGCCAGCTTGAGGGCCATACTTCCCTGCTGTGGTACATTTTTTGAATATTACACATGAATATATCAAATAGTTTTGCCCAGCTTATGCCTTAAATTCCAGTATTTACCCATAAGTACAAACTATGGTTTTTGCACACCACAGTGGAAAAACATTTCCCTTCCGCTGTCTCTTACCCTTCCTCGGGTTATGCTGTATGCACAACCACAATTAGGATCTCGGAGCAAGGTGAAACGTGTCTGTGGTTGTAATTTGAACATGGCATGAGGCAAGCAGGGCCTTGGAGCTCTCATAGCCTCACACATCCAGCACAAGCCCTCGGCCACAAGGGTTGCTGCCACTTGCCCGGACTTTCCAAAATGTCTCTCTTGATTATTTTGGTTTCTCCCTCCTTCTCCACTGAGTGCCCACCCTCCATGCTTGCCTACCAGTTCCAAGTTTACTGGTGTTTATGTCTACAGTCAAGCAGTCCTCATTGTGAACATGCAACTGGATGACTTGACGTGTGGGTTATGTGACATGAGTAATGTAAAATTTCTTCATTGACTTTTTGATACTGTCTGCTGTTGTCTGGCATTGGTGATCATGGACCCCTATTTATATCAGAAACTTTAGTTATTCCAATTCTGCTTGAAAAAATTAGATTAAAAATTTTTCTCGCCCATTACTATAAACTTCATTGGGCAAGAAACATAAAATATCATTCCTTTACTGCCCATGAGCATTGAATAAGCAGAGGCTTGAAACTGTGCAGGCAGCACTGGGTGCAGAGGGGATACAATCCCTGGGGGGATGCTAGTCCAGTGCAGGACTTATTCACAGGCACATGCACACACATACGGGGACAGTTCAGACTTCCAATGAAGCTAATATGTTGTAACAGATAGAGGCACTGTCGACCCCTTGAACCCTCAGACCAAACGTCAGACACCAGCTAAAATCCAAATAATGGTTTATTATAATAATACAGTGCACAAAGCACCCTCTACTCCACAATACTCAATAATAAATCAATAATCACTACACTACTCAATTCCTCCACACTCCCAGATGCGTTGCTACCCTTCCACCCAGCTCAGCTCAGCGTCTGGGATTTTCCATCGTCCTTTTATAGTCCTTGACCCGGAAGTGTTTCGCCTTCTCTGTCCACGTGACATGGGACACTTCCGGGTCAGATAAAAATCCTTTTTCTTCACCCCGGAAGCACGTCATTCCTTGTGTTGCTGTGATTAAGACGCACTTCCGGGTTATGGTGCAAATAACAATCCCTGGGCCTCCCTGCAGCGACTCCTGGCGGCCCCCGTGGTATAGAGCAGGGCTGTGCATTAAAAGTCCACTGTCCATAATTCCCTGCTAGCATTTGGGGTAGCTCCATGCTGCAAGGAGAGCTCCATCTGGCGGCCTCGGGGTATTGGCCGGGATAAATAGCCGGCCATATCTCACAAAGTATATTCCTGCTGGTGTGGAAATACCTGGAGAACTACCCACACTAGCATGGGCAGAACATGCAAACTCCACATACTGACGGGCACTGTGTGGGGGATTTGAACCTAGGAGTCCGGATCGGTGAGACAGCAGAAGTAAGCACAGTGTCACTATGTAATACAAGCTTAATAATAGTATAGAACTGTTTAGTTCAGCAAAGTTGTTTTGGAATAAAGCTAAAAGCTTTTGGCAGTCTGACATTGCACTCTCAATGCTGCTTTGTTTTTCTGCCATTTGTAGTCTCCCTGTTGGCTCCTGCACTGAGACCTCAGATGGTGTCCACACCATCCACCAAGGCCTTTCATGAGAATGTGTGGCTGAGTGAGTCATGAGAAAAGTCAAGGTGACAGATAAGAATGAGAGAGATAATGGAGTCAAGCCTTTCACTTTCGTCAGGGTCTTATCCCTGGCTGTTTGATGTGCCGTCCTGCTAATGATCCTTACATTTCCTGCATTTTTTGACAAGGTGATAGTTATTTTGGGGAAAATGAGAAATGGTTGGTAATTTGCCGAATATAGCAACATTCTGGAAATAATGGACTCTATGTAATTTATGTTACTGTTTGTGTGGGATGTGCATGTTCTCCCGGTATCTGCTTGGATTTTCAGCCCACAACCCAAATGTATACAGATTAGGCAAATTGGCAAAGCTAACTTTTTATGCCCAGTGATTTGCTAGTATCCTATTCTAGGCTGTTCCTTACTTTGTACATAATAGTGCTGGGAAAACGTATGGCCCTGCAATCCCAGATTGAAAGTTTTTGGATAAGACATGGATGATTAAATGAATGAAAACTGTACTTGTTACATATTTTAGTGGTTTATATGTCCTTATCTTATTGAAAACCTGGAGGCAGAGTAAGAAATTATCAGGTATTAAGGGTATTGATTCAGTTTAAAGCATTGTTTATTTTTCTAGACCCACTTGTTCCAATACAGAATTGTGGGGTACATGAGCTACCAGCACTGGCACAAGGCAGGAACCACCCTGGACTGAGTGCCAGTTCATCAAATTCTCTGATGGTATTAAATATAATCAAATATTGTCAGTCCTGCTTATTCCATTAAGGGGACGTGGGGAGCTTTGAGCACAAGGAAGAAACCAGTCCAGCACATTAACAGATGACATTGTGTTCTCTTGTTTCCTTAAAGCTAACTCTGTGTTTGCAGTAATTTATTAACGGTTTTTGTTCATTTATACAAGGCTATGGTGACGGGAGACTCCTTCAACACCCGACTCTCAACTTAAGGCACCACCAGTTCCAGCTCTGACTCCTCTATTTGTAAATAGACTAATATAATTACACACAACATACAAGATACAAGGCATTTCATCACTGCCAACATGAATCATCAGGCTACTTTTTAGCACCCTAACCTATGAAAGTTTGGGTTTAAGGGCTCTATTATATAGTAAAAAGTTACAAACAACAAGTAGCACTAAACAGAAGACAAAACTTGCTAAATTTATAAAGAGGCTATATTTTAATGAAAGAACTAGAAGGAAAAAAAAAATTATCGAATTAGTATATCCATCCATCCATTTTCCAACCAGCTGAATCCGAACACAGGGTCACGGGGGTCTGCTGGAGCCAATCCCAGCCAAAAGGCAGGAACCAATCCCGGGCAGGGTGCCAACCCACCGCAGGACACACACAAACACACCAAGCACACACTAGGGCCAATTTAGAATCGCTAATCCACCTAACCAGCATGTCTTTGGACTGTGGGAGGAAACCGGAGCGCCTGGAGGAAACCCATGCAGACACGGGGAGAACATGCAAACTCCACGCAGGGAGGACCCGGGAAACGAACCCAAGTTCCCAGATCTCCCAACTGCGAGGCAGCAGCGCTACTCACTGCGCCACCGTGCCGCCCCGAATTAGTATATGTGTAATTTAAATTTTTAACGGACGGCACGGTGGCGTAGTGGTAGCGCTGCTGCCTCGCAGTTAGGAGACCCGGGTTCGCTTCCTGGGTCCTCCCTGCGAGGAGTTTGCCTGTTCTGTCCGTGTCTGCGTGGGTTTCCCCTGGGTACTTCGGTTTCCTCCCACAGTCCAAAGACATGCAGGTCAGGTGCATTGGCGATTCTACATTGTGCATGGTGTGTGTGTGTGTGTGTGCCCTGCGGTGGGCTGGCGTCCTACCCGGGGTTTGTTTCCTGCTTTGCGCCCTGTGTTGGCTGGGTTTGGCTCCAGCGGACACCCTGTAGTTAGGATATAGCGGGTTGGATAATGGATGGATGGATGAAAATTTTAACACATTATATTACAATTTGGGTGGCTCAGTGGTAGCACTGCTGCCTCATCCCAAGGAGATCAGGGTTTGCGTCCTGGTCCTCTCTGCATGAGGTCTGCATGATCTCCCTGTGTCTGTGTGAACCCTGGCCTCCTTGTTGCAAGGCCATGCCACCCCAATATTATAAGAAAGTGAATTTTATTTTTTATTTATTTATATACTACATATATTATGTATATCCATTTTAATTAATTAATAAGCTATCTAACTTCATCCTGCCACTTTTCTTCTGTCAGGGGGGTTTGCTTGTATCGCCATAGCAGAGGATCATCCTAAACTGCTGCTTGCTTCTTTCTGCTGTACATTAATACATATAATATTCCATCTGATCCATTTTTCTTTCTTGTTTTGCTTGTGCATATCTTAAGGATCCCCATGGATTTTCCATCGACTGTCATCAAGTGTGAGATGATGAAGTGTGGATAATGGACACTCCCCAGCATCTCTGTAATGCAGAGGCCTCTTTAGTCCATCACACACTTGTCCTGTGTTCTCTCCAGTATCAGACCGTGCAGTGTTTTGTGTACAATGTTCTCACCACTCTCAGTGCTAAGGAAAGTGCGAACAACCATTTTATTCATTTAATTATTCCAGAGATATTATCTTTTTTTTATACATCTCACATTTTGCTCCCCTTCACTTTTGAAAGTGGAATTCCCCAGCGAGTGTTTTTCTCTGTTTGTGTGGTACGGACTGATGAGTGGTGATGACTTTCTCTTCAGCCATGGCATATTTAATCAGCAGAGAATTTATTTCTGAAAAGGCTTGTCATCGCTTAATTATTTCATGATAATTACAGGCATTAGCTTTTTATTTTGGTCTTCTTTGCTTTGCATAATTTAGTAAATTAACTGTTTGCATCTGAGGCGGTAACAAAACAAGCCCGGCCTGTCCACAGGACACCATGTTCTGAAAGATGAAGAACAAAATCAACCATTCTCCTGATTTTTTTGTCACTTCAGATTACATATTAGTAATACTTACTTAAATGCGGTGTGTAGTAAACTGTTTTATTGTCATCTGGGCTAGGAGTGGATCTTTCATTACACTGTGGTGATTGAGTCACCTCAGCTCATTTAATCAAGCTCTGTAATTCTTGATTCTTTGTCACAAGTGCCACACATTTAAGGTTGGGTTCTCACTTTGTGCCCAATGCTGCCAGGATAGGCTCTGCACCCCACAAGACACTGTTATTTATCCATGAGCTACTTACTATTGTATGCACTTTTTATGTTAATCTGCTGTGCACTTCACTATTATTGGTGAATCTTAGGACTGTCATTTAATGTTTAATTCTTAAACTAGCCATTCAACACTTGTCACTTTATACTACTGCCCTATTCCACCTCAATGCTACTGTAGACTGTATGTTGTTAGCAGTTGCACTGTATTTATTATTTTGTATTGTTGCACTATTCTCCTGTTAATTTTTAGTCAATGCAAGCTACACATTCACATAAGAACTGCACTATACTTCTACACTACACTCTGTATATATGGCAATAAAGCTTTGGTTTTGATTTGACACTGAAGTAGGATTAAGTAGGCTTAGAAAATTGATGTGCAGTATGTATTTTAATGTTGGCATTCTGTCCAAGGCTGGGGATCAATCCTGAATTGATCTTTCTCTCTCTATATATATATAAATATTGTGGCAGATGGCCTGGACCCATGCCCGGCCGGGATGCCCCTTTGACACTAGATCCGAGGGAGCAGCCATGGGAACCAACAATGCTCCCCCTGGGTTGCATCAGGGCCACAATTTTGGAACACCGAAGCTCATTTCTCTTGGGCTGCACACCTAACGAGCCTGTCTGGGTGGGTGGGCTATAAAAGGAGTTGACAGTCACCACTCCAGGTGCCAGAGTCAGGAGGAGGAGGACAAAGCTGCATTGGAGGAGTGGAGGAGAAAGTTAAGTGTTTTGTGGTGTTTTTCTTTTATGTGTGGTTTTGGGGTTTGTGTTGTGCCTGTGAGACATGAGGAAGACATGCCCCACAGGTAAAGAAAATAAATCTTTTTGTTAATTTTTACGTGCCTCTGGTGTCAGTCTGTATTGGGTTGGCACCAAAAGAGTGTGAATTCCACTATATATATATACTTATATAAAATCCTAAGCCTAAAATTGCAACTATTTTATGTGACGTTTTTATGTCATGTTCTTTGTCACGTTTAAATCTGGCTTATTTTAAAACCTACATATATATGTTTGGTATCATTCTTTTCAGAATTTATCGAACTTTAATATGATGTTGTTAGATTTTCAGATTCTTATTCAATTTTTAAATTATAAACTAAAAAATATCAAATACTCACGTCCTGCGAGATGAGACTTTGTGCCAAGAGATTTAACCACTCCCAGGGCCAGAAAGAAAAGACAAAGAGTAGATGACAAAGACAGCTGCTGTACAGGCTTTTAAATGTTCGAAGCGCCGCGCAAGATGCAGATCATGTGCCGCCACCGCAGCAGCAGCAGGCCAGCAGCTGATCGAGTAAAGAGGAGGTAAAAAAAAAAAACTGTATTTGTTTCCTATTGTATCACCGTTTAATAGGGGGTTTCGGAGGAGCGACCGCGTCTCCTTGGGATTCGTTCAGCCCTCCTCTTCACAACGCGTGTGGCAGAGACACAAAGTGGCTGGCGTGTAGCGCAGGTGGGGGGGTTGGCGAGCGAAACGAGCAGGGGGTGAACCCCCCTAGTGTATATATATATATATATATATAAATATATATATATATATATTGTAAGAACGTACGCTGTATAGCGCCCGACCCGACACAGATTGGACACGGGAGGCTCGTGTAAAATGAACAAAACTATTTTATTTTCTCCGTCTGTGGGTGCATGTCTTCCCTGTGTCCCACAGGCAATACACAGTCCCAATTAAAATACCCCAAGCACTCTTCTTCTCTCTCTCTCTCTGGCACCACCACTCCTCCCAGGCAACCTTGTCCTCTTCCACCCGACTCTGGCCGCTGAGTGGTGGTCGCTGGCTCCCTTTTATTGGGTACCCGGAAGTGCTCCAGGTGGTTGATTGCCGACATCCGGTTGCACTTCAGGGTAAGGCGAAACCAGTGCTCAAAAGGGGCCTGCGGAACCCCAGAGAGCTGCACAGAACTCCAACTCCCATGAAGCCCTGGCGGAGTCTGAGGCACCGCTGCAACCCAGGGAGGCTGCCATCTAGCGTCCAGGGGGAGATACTGGGGTTCCCACCCTTGTCCCCCTGGCAGATGTGGTGAAGTGGCGTCTCGGCCAGGCATGGGCCCCGGCCATTCGTCACAATATATATACTCTGTATCTAATATAGTTTGCACATTCTGCCCATTTTTTGTGTGAGATTTTTCCTAAAACATGCAAGTTAGGTCAATTGTTAATTTCAGCCGGACCCTGTGTGACTGAGTAGACCCTGCAATGGATATGTGCCCTGTGAAGGACTGTTTCCTGCCTTTTACCTGGTGCCATCATGATAGACTTCTGCCCACAACAATTCTGAGTTGGATAAAGCATGTCATGTTTCATGTTGTTTTTATATCATGCATTGCATTAGTGTTACACATTTTACGGAATTGCTACTGTGCACATGCCAACTGGTGAAAATGGGGTCATCATCTTATTCATGTGGAAGGAGTTATGGATGAGTCCTACCTAAACTTTAATTAAATCAAGAGAATTCCTTTTAAAAATGCTTTAATATTTGAAAGCCTATGAATTTAAGGGTTCTATATTTTGTGTTCTCATTGTTATAATTCTTGTCAAACCCCTTAAAAAACATTTGCTTGATTGATTAACTCTTGCCATTTTCTGGTTTCTCTTTCTGGTTAGCAATTCCAACCTCTATAACTTGTGATACATAGAGGGAGAGAGAGAGGTTAGGAGCAGGCGCTGAGACAGCACATTGCCGCACCCACCATATGACAAACCAACTCAGGATCCCAGATTAGGACCCGAGTGCAGCCATGCAACTGGTGACAACTCAGCACCACACTCGTTCAGATGGAATGGAACCAGTGTGAGTTTTTTTACGGTGGCTGGAGTACCAATTCTGCCACCAACCCCCAGGTTTTTCCCTGCAGGTTGGAGGGCCTACATGCAGGGCTGGATGCAGAGTAACTTCATACCCAGGACAGAGCAATTGAAGGTTAAGGGCCTTGCTCAAGGGCCAAGCGAAGCAGAGTCACTTGTTGGTGTTTACGGGATTCGAACTGGCAATCTTCCAATTGCCAGTGCAAATCTCAGTGCAGATAGATAGGTAATGTTTTATTTGTCTCAATGGGAAATTTACCAATAAATATAAAAATATTAAAACAAACAGCAGCAACAACAAACCACAACACACATACTAGAATTACAAAAAAGAAGAAAAAGCGTCTGACATGAAGGAATGATATGAAAGTAGTCTCAGTCCCAGTGAGGTGATATAAAGGCGTATTGCTGTAGGTGTGAAGGAGTCCTGCTAAAGTTTCTTGATACATTTCTACTGAATACATCTTACAGTTCATTCATGCCTACAGTGGTAGCAGTGAGCTGCGAAGATGGATGAATGGAAGGAGGATTGCACAATGTCTTCATTAACTTCATACCTAACATTAGATGGGCAACAAACATGTTTTTAAGCAAAAATACCAGAAACAGTACTTCATGACAGAAATGAATGAAATTGTTTTCTTCTAACCTGTTCATGACTGTCCTTCCAGCCTTCATATCAGCTGCAGTGAGTTTCCAGGATGTCTGCCCTGAGTTCTCATGTTTTTAAGAGCAATGAGATATTATTCCACTCTCAACCTACTACTTATAAAACTGTCATTATAAAACTTATATACACACCATTGTCCAAATCCTTCATATCTAATAGTATGCATTTATTTTCCAAACCTGTTTAATCCTAAGCAGGGTCATGGTGAAGCTGGAGCCTACCCCAGCAAAGACCTGGCACAGGGCAGGAACAGTCCAGTTCTTCAAAATGCAGCAACCAGCCTCCTGAGCTGAAGGAACATTAGGCTGCTCCCCCTGTTGAATGCACCAGCACACTGTCCCCTGTTACAGCTCTTTATGATTTTTTGGCTCACACTCTAAAAAAATTATATTTTACTCAAGTGTAAAGTTGATGTTTCGGATGTTACATTTAAATAATGCATTTTCATGCAAAAAGTGTAGCTAAACCAGGAGTAAAAGGAAGAATTACAAAACAATGAAAGCATAAGAAGTGTAAGAAAGAATTATGAATACAAAGACAATAGATAAAGAAAACAAAAATATATGCATACCAGTAACGGCAGACTGCACGATAACATGCAGTGAATACACTTGACTTGAGCATTCCTAGTTTTCATCCTCTTTCTTTGTACGTTTAGCATTCGTTTGCTCAGAGGTTGATGCGCTTGCTTCTTCCTGAGCAGCTCTTCTTTTCTCCACCCTAGCATCCTGCTTCTTCTCTTTTAACGTCGGCATCTTTTCATGTTAAACCTGAAACTGTTTGTGTTGCAATTACTTAGTATGTTTTCCTTAATTTTTCACTTAAGCTGGCACTTAAGTCTTCAATCTGTCTCAAGAATGATTTAAGATATGAAGAGGTAGGGGAAGTGACGGTGAATGTGGTAGGGATGAGAATGGCATCCGTATGCATGTGCCACACGGCCGCCCTGCTTCCAAGAGTTGATTCTACAATAAAATAAAATAAAAAGAGTAATAAAAATCATCACCCCGAAAGCGGATAGTAGACATCATGTAGTATATGTGTACCAAATTTCAGGTCAATAGGTTTGCGAGCTGCAGGTGATTTAAAATCCTGGACAGACAAATGGACAGCCACGGTAGTGTATTATATAAGAAGATATTCAAAATACCAATAAACAAATTGATTTAGAAATGGAAGAGTCCCCACACTCAGCTGGAAAACTATTAGCTAAACACAGTTTTTAATCTCTAATTGTTATAAAGGTAACCGACAGAGTCCAATGCTATGGCCAAATGACCAGGGAGGAGGGGAATACAAAAACTCCAGCTGGCGAGATGGTGGTGAACACAAAGCTGTAGGGGTTCTATCCCTAAATGACCTGTCAGTCCAACTGGATATTCTGCAACACATAAACAGGATCAAGTAATTCATTATTGTTATGTTGCACTGTCCCAGAAGATTGGATGCAGACTGTGTTGTCAGTAGTTGGAGCGTTCACATTTCTTTTAATATCAAAGGCTGCTGCAGAGTACTTTGATCAGGTGGCAGTGGTGCAGGACACCACCGCAGAAAACCAGAAAAGAAAGCGTAGAGAAGTTGCGGTTCAGATCTTTTCAGTATGGGATATTGCAGTACCTGTTACAATCTATTACAACTGGCTAAAAAAAAGCCAAGTTAAAGAATTGGGTTTTTTGAAGTTTTGTTTAATATTCCACAGTATTCCATTTCCACATCTCTAGCAGTAAAGCATTCCAGATTTAAGGTAAGTAAGAACAAAAAGATTCCTTACATGCTCTTTGTTTCTTGGCTTTCATAATAACAAACAAACCAGTGTTTGATCAAAGAAAAGGGTTGGGAGTGTAAGAGGACAAACACATCAAAACATAAGAGGGAACAAGATTGTTCAGAGCCTTACACACGATTAAGGGTGTTTTTAAAATGATTTCTAAAGAACATCGGCATCCAGTGTAATGATACTAAGACTGATGAAATGTGCGTGGACACCTACATCTGATGCTTGTTCAGGCCATGATTGCAAATCTGCTACATTATTAACATTGCCTGTCTTCATTTCCTGAGATGATTACCTCAGTGTAAAGTGGGAGTGCAGCATTTCACATAAGAGTAGGCTGAGCTCATTTCTTTTTCCATTTTGCTGACCAATCACGCTGGTTCAATCATCGTGAACAGCTGCGTTTAAATACGCAGTAATGGCCTGACAAAGACGTTTCCGCTCTGCAGTGCAGAAATGCAAACAAACGGCAGATTCAAATGCCACTGCTAAATCTGGTTTACCTGGGAAAGGCCTGTGTGTTGTAATCCCATTTTATTTATCTTTGATTATTCTGCTAGAGTGCTGAATAATGAGTCTCCGTGTGGTGATTCATTTTCATTAATTGTTACCATGTGTGTTTGCTGCGACAGGAGCAAAGCTGCTTCATAAATTACTGCTTAGCTGGATGCTTAATAACACATACGACACTCTCTGGTTGGATCCTGGCAGGCTGATTCGCACACCACTTACCCGACCTAGGTGGTAGCATTGCCATTATAAATACAGTAAATACAGATAACATGATCGTGTAAACAGAAAAGTGATTAGTAGGTGTCTTAGGCAAAGAATCTAAATAAAGACATGTTATACTACTGACAACCAAAGCTTCGTCTTTGTCCATCGTGATTAGATAACTGTCCCATATTACTTTAAAAAAGAGAGTTAGATGATTGACTTTACTTCTGGTTTAATTTCTGTGGGCTCAGGAGCTTAATTAAGATACACTTGGAATGTCGCCTGGTATACGACCTCTGTGAATTAACAGAATTACTTTGGAGTGCGTGTGCTGAATAAAACATGCAAAATTAACATCTTATATCTGCGGTATTTTCTACCATTAGAGTGCTTCACACACCTTGCAGTGAATGTCGGGACTTCCCTTTAGCGGCAGACCTGTCAGAGGCCATGCCAGGCTCATTGTACCCAGAAGACCGACAAGAAACAGCATTGATGCTAAGTGTGTTTAAAATGAAAAGACTCCAACTATAAACTGCTGCTTTCTTCCTAAACTCCAACCCTGGCTTTAGCTCTTACACCCAGGGCTTGAAGTGGTCCGACACTCTGCAGTACTCTGTACCGGCACTTCCCCGTTCTTATCTTATGAGTACTTGTAGTAAATGTATGCATACTGGTGTGTGCTAACACTTCACATCACATTACCAACACGTATGTAGAAAAATATTCTGTCCTTTCTAGGGGGTCCTCCTTTGGAGTTTTCACACCTCCAAATGCGGACCCCATTCTTCATTGTGTAACAAGGAGTACGACCGCTTTTTTTTTTCCACTTCTGACACTGTTATAACATTATCAGTCATGATGGGGCAACTGCTGCCGCTGCAATGAAACAGGGGTGTTGTAATTCACCAACATTTAGAGGGACTCACAAATATCTTCACTGTCATTTACTTATGTGGCGACTTACAACATTTATGATGCAATTGGTTACATTTCTTTTTGTTTTTCAGCTGGTCAAGTGACTTACTCAGGGTCACACAGTGTCGGTAGCAGGATCTGAACACACAACCTCAGGGTTTGAAGTTCAAAGCCTTAACCACTGCACCTCACTGCCTGCTGCTGTGTGACTCGACATTGTTATGCTTAACTGACATTTTGCCTTATTTTAATTTTTTTTTGAATTACTATTGCTTTAATTAATTATTTTGTTGTTCACTTTATTATTTTTTTGTGTGTGCATCACATATTGTTAACATTTAACATTTGGGATTAATTATCTATCTATCTATCTATCTATCTATCTATCTATCTATCTATCTATCTATCTATCTATCTATCTATCTATCTATCTATCTATCTATCTATCTATCTATCTATCTATATGATATTGCTTTCGGCAAAAGTTTCTGTCACTGTCATGATGCAACACTTGTCTAGGTGTGCCTCCATGGTCTTCTGATTGCTTGGGTAAGTGGTGTGAATACTGATTTTTAACTTAACTATCTTATTTAACAGCATGTATACCTGTGATGTTCTAAGACACATCTTTGATGAGGATTGCTAGAAAAGAAGGATGAGCGATTCTTTTCAAAATCATGTGATTCTGTTACTGTATTGCCTTTTGACTCTCTGACTAAATCAATATTTAACCATTCGATAATCGGCTAAAGGGGTGTGAGGCCTTCAATAAGATTCACAAACCAGGCCAGGACCTTCACCAGTGTACCCAGATAAGGCTACACACCATACAGCGGGCCCCAACTACTACATGCAGGCTATGGCTTGTTCAGGCCCAAAATGGGGAACTGCCTTTAAAAGTTAAAAGTACTTCTTAATGGTCCCAACATGTCCCTAAATGTGGTTTTGTTATGATCTTCCTTGTTATAAAAATTTATTTCTCCTTCAATAAATTTTTCCTCAGACTTTTATAGATGGTCTTGTGGATTTTAACCACAATGCAACAACAAGGCTAGCATCAAAATCATTCCTTAATGAAACTTTAAGGTTGTTTTAAAGTTTTTATACTTTACTGTGATGCCATCTTCTTTCAGCATGAGCACCGCCGTGTTCTGTTCCAGGCCTATTATTTGTGGTCCAGTCCTTATTTCCATATCCTTCAAATGCTGTTTGACCCATGTCCAACAATATCTGCTGTAGGAATTGATCAGTTTAACTGAGATTTTTGCAGCCTGCTTGGTTTAGTTATGGCACCTATTAATTTGCAAAATTTTTGCACAAGTACTTTTTAACATAAATAATTTGTTAAAATATACATGTGCAGACACACACACACACACACACACACATGGTGGCACACATAAACGCAGGCACAAACACACACTCCAGAAGTTTATAAGTGAAGAAGGCAAATGGCTTGTTTGCCTTACCAGAGTACCTGCTGGATGCTGAAAAGAAAGATATAAACATCTCACAAATACACACACACGTCACAATGGAGCTGAAATGGACAGAGGCATTAAGCCACCAGTCTGTCTGTGCAACTTGTTTACTTCATTTGACCCAATGTTTTTAGTTTCAAATTAAATATTAACTAAGTTGTTCACTTCATTCAATTTCTTATTCATTTTACTCCACATTTATATGTGTACATAATAAATATTACATAAGTTAGTCAGTAGAATTGGTGGTATTGTATTGTAAATTCTTCCGTTGAGTGATTTGCTTGTATATATAGTGTAATTTACATGAAAGTAGTGTATGGACCATTTTTTTCATGATTTTTTTCTTTGATATCATGTAAAGCACTTTAAGCTGCATGCCTTATATGAAAATGTGCTATAGAAATAAAAGTGGCTGTTGTATGACCGACAGGCACTTGTTTTATTTGCAGTGAGTGCACTTTAAATATGGCTGTGATGTTTTGGTATGATCATTATAATAACCATCGCCTATTAAGTAAACATAGAAAAGTAACTGGCCCCTGCCATGTCATAGAGCTCACGCAGTGTAGAATAAGCACTGTTTAGGATAACCAAGAAACTGGGAAACTGTTCTGTTCAGTTACCAGTAACATTAACTTGACATATTATAATACTCACTTACTGTAGAATACCCATCTGTTCAGTTTCAAACCTGTTTAATACAATTTAAGGTTGTGGGAGATGAAGCCTGTCTCTCAGTACAAACTTATTACAAAGTACAAACTCCGACAGTAGCTTGGACGTCAAAGAATTTGGGCTACAGCACTAACAACTGTGCCCCCGCGCTCTTCTTTAGTACTCAGTCAGACTTATTTCATAGGACTGATGACACCAGCCTAACAGATACTGATGCCTTTTGCACATAAAATAAAGAATCTTCTAAATACTTTCTTCCTGACCCTGAGAAGACGATGGCCTGTCACAGATAAGACTGGGGTAGTAAATAACAAAGACCATTTCTATAGACCTGGACAGTGTTTTATAAGACTTGATTAATACTAGCATTGATTTTCTCAACACAGCTGCAGCAGAAAGATTCCCTCTCTCCCCCTTGTCAATAAAGGTCGGTCTAATTACTCCAAAAAGCAGCCATTTGCATCCTGATGGTTACTCTCATCTACCAAGTGACTGAATAATATTACCAATGGAAATGTAAAAAGAGGAATTTTAATAGTATCCCATTCAAATGCAGGTGTAGTCTTCTTAACAATCCATTATAGTCATTTTGCATTCCTAACATAGTGTACCATTGCTGCTAACTCTGGACATATGGCCACAATGGTGACATTAGTTCTTTGTTTCCTGACTGAATGATGGTTTGTGTAGGATTAATTTTATTGACTTACAGGGATTCATCCATCCTGACAGTTTAGAGACACAGTAGGCCAGAGCCTATCGTAATGACACTGAGAGCCAGGTAGGATCAAACACAAAGCCACCCGTGTACAATGTGAATTTACACACTCAAGCACACTCAGCATCTGAAATAAGGAAACAGCTGGAGCAGGTGCTTGGGATCTGTAGGCTCCTGAGTAAAACTGGATGCTAAATAATCAACTAAATGTACATTTTTTTCATATATACTGTACAGTGGTAGATGAATCTCTGATTTGAGGGTAAAACAAGAAAAGGAATTAGCGACAGTAACAACCTGTGATCTGGGGCGGAATTACATGTAGTGACTGAATGAGGATGTCGGCTCGTTCATTTTGAGCTGCAATATTTTATATTCATTTTCTTGGCGTATGTGTGGATTTACTCCCCATTAAGAGTTGTTTCAGCCACGTGCCTGGTGTTACCAGGATAAGCATCAGCTCCCTGGAATTCTAAATTGCATAAGTAAGTAAGAAATTGGATGAATAGGTTAATCTGAAGTTTCAATTTTACACACAAGAATTACAGCCATTTACATTTATTTGCTTGGCAGATACTTTTATCCAAAGTGACTTACAAAAGAGGTAAACATTGTTGAATAACATCAGGGTCAGACCTGTTTGTTCAGCAAGTGTAGTAGGACAGATAACAAAAGCTGATTACCAATATGTAATAACTAATAAATATACAATCATGGATTACAATCAATAAAGCAGTTAAACTTAGTCTAACAACAAATTAACCAACAATATAAAATATCACAGAGCAAATTTTTTTTTGTTATTAATTAGATTGAACAAAATGGTTTTCTGTTGCTTCTTAAACACATTGAGGGAGTCAGCAGTGCAGATGGAGGTGGGAAACTCAATCCACTAACCAGGAGCTGCATTCAGTATGAAATGAGTCTGTGTTGAGGCTTGATACCACAGAGAGGTGGCATCACCAGACGTTGTTCCCTGGCAGACCTGAGTGAGCGAGAAGGAGTACAGTACCTCACCAGTGTCTCCATATACTCGGGTGCTGACCCACTGACTACTTTGTAGGGGAGTATCAGGGATTTGAACCTAAAACATAATGTGTGCTGCTACAAGGAGACACATAGCATAGCACCTCGCCAGTGTCTCCATATACACAGGTGCTGACCTACTGAGTACTCTGTAGGCAAGGATTAGGGATTTGAACTTAATGTGTGCTGCTACAGGGAGTCAATGTAGCAACCTGAAGAGAGGAGTGACATGTGCCCGTCTCGGCTGGTTAAATACAAGATGGGCCGCTACATTCTGTACCATCTGCAGTGGCTTGATAGCACATGTGGGTACTCCTGCCAGAAGCAAGTTGCAGTCGTCCAGATGTGACAAGACCAAAGCCTGGACCAGAAGTTGTGCTGCGTACTCTGTCAGATAAGATCTGATCTTGTGGATGTTGTACAGTGTGAACCTGCATGATCAAGAAATAGTAGAAATGTGCAGAAAAAGATAGCTGCTCACCACCCCAAAGTTGCATACTGACTGGGCAGGTGTTAGCAACAGTGAGCCAAGCTGTACAGAGATGGGGAGTTGAACAGACTGGCTGGCCAGGATCACAAGAAGCTCGGTTTTTGCCAGGTTGAGCTGTAGATGGTGGTGCTTCATCCATGTTGAGATATCAGTAAGACATGTGGAGACTATAGCTGATACCGTATTATCCTCCAGAGGGAACGACAGGTACAACTGTGTATCATCGGCATAGCACTGATAAGATAAACCATAGGACTGGACGATGGACCTCAGTAAGGTGGTGTACAGAGAGAAAAGTAGAGGAGCAAGCACCCATCCTTGGGGTACACCTGTGTATGTCTGGTGTTCCTTTGACATCTCTCCTTGCCAGGACACGCTATAGGGTCTGCCCAAGATGTAGGAGTAGTCCCAATGATACCATGGTCGGAGAGGCTGGCAAGAAGGATGTCATAGTTGAGTGTGTTGAAGGCAGAGGAGAAATCTAGCAGGATCAGAACCAATGGCATGTTAATAGCCATCTGGTTACCCACTATTGTCCAGACTGGGTTCTTCTCTTATCACTGTGGTTTCTCCTGCTATTTAACACTTTCAGTAGCATTTTTGCTTTATAGCACTGCTTAGCAGGAATACTTTGAGACCTTCATCATTTGAGAGAGGCACCACAAGATGCCCTGTGATTATACTGTATAATTATGCACAGTAGGTTCTATTAGAATATGGATTGGTCATGAATTCTTTCATAGAACATTCTTAAATAAAGCCACCAAATTGGAGGCCAACCAGGTAGGAATCCTGATTTCCATGGTAAAACTCAGGAGAACACCCAAAGGAACATTTAGAAGAATTTTATCCATCCTTTTTTGTAACTTACTGATTCCAGTTCAGGATTGCTAGATGGGACACCATTCCTTTGCAGGGAATAATCACTCACCCAGAGTCAATTACCATTCAAATAGCAGTCCTCTGTGAGCACAATACATATAGCACCCTCTGGTTTACCCATGAATAAGTTTAAAGGGTGGTATTTCTATGTCTGCCAATGCTAGCAGTTTAACACAAGGGACTTGATAAAGTGAGGTATGTGCAATTTCAGATAGATAGATAGATAGATAGATAGATAGATAGATAGATAGATAGATAGATAGATAGATAGATACTTTATTAATCCCAATGGGAAATTCACAAAATGAGAACGACATTCAAAAGGGACGTAAAAAAAGTAAAATAAGTACATTAAAAGATAAACACTATTTTTGGTTTAAGTGATTTATGTTACTGCGGTGGGTTGGCACCCTGCTCGGGATTGGTTGCTGCCTTGTGCCCTGTGTTGGCTGGGATTGGCTCCAGCAGACCCCCGTGACCCTGTGTTCAGATTCAGTGGGTTGGAAAATGGATGGATGGATGGATGATTTATGTTAGACTCTTACCTTACAGTAATATAATCTTTCAAAACCAGCAGGCCCTGCTTGGGAACTGCAGAGGGTGTCACATACAGTTGCTGTCATTTTCTTGTCAATAACGACTTTCTTGGTGCTCTCCTTTGATAACAAATGAATGACACTTCTATCATCCTGTGGTTGAACTCCAACATCAAGTGATGCCAAGTTTAAGTGTCTCCTCTGAAATCAGACTTTAAACAGATGGTGGCTGATACTGCCACTTATTAGAGATATTGTGTGAGGTTGTCCTTGCTGTGGAAGGTCAAAGTTCATGTCTGCAGATCAGTGAAGTATGGCACAGGTTTGGATGACTACTAGTAAACTGGTGCTGTGAAGTGTGGGCTGTTTTCAGAATGAATATGCCAGCTCCAAATATACGCCGAGTGAAGTTTTCCCAAGCTTAAATGCAAATTAGTTTTTACATAAATGGACTTGCATTCTCTGAGGTGGTGTGTTGTGTTCTTGTCACATTGATTTGTCGCTTTTTGTTTAATACATCAAATTTTGGTGGCACCATTGCCTAATGGGTCCAGCATTGAATCTTACACCCAGGCTGTCTGTCTTAGTCTGGGTGGCTTTTCTTCGAAGCACTCCAGTTTTCCTGCCATACCCACAAAAATGTGCAAATTAGTTTAACTCTAAATTAGCAGTTTGGCTGTGTATGAGTGGGCCCTGGGTTAAACTGACACGCTGTTCTGCCTTGCACCCGATCACAGGCTCTGGCCTGATGTATTTGATGATCCCCATCATGATGATCCATAGCTTATTAGTATTGTTTGCAGGCGGCCCCCTTGTGCTTATTTAAAAACAAGCAGTGTTTGGTGTTTACTAGATAGAAGGCTAAGGAATTAGCTAATAAGAGAATGCTGAATACTGCATGTCCCTACCCATTCAGAGCCACTTCAGAAAATGGATGGATGGATGGACTCTTGTTTTAGTCTGACTGCATCGCCTCAGAAGTAACACTACGTAGGAGGGCTTTGCAGTTGTTTGTAGCTTTTTGATTGGTCATTGGATTTAGAAAGTATTCAGACCTATTGAATTTCTGCACACTTTATTGTGTCATAGATTTAATTTTAATTGGATAACTGCGACCTGGGTTTGCTTCCCGGGTCCTCCCTGCGTGGAGTTTGCATGTTCTCCCCGTGTCTATGTGGGTTTCCTCCGGTGCTCCGGTTTCTTCCCACAGTCCAAAGACATGCAGGTTAGGTGCATTGGCGATCCTAAATTGTCCTTGGTGTATGTGTGTGTGTGTGTGTCCTGCGGTGGGTTGGCACCCTGCTCAGGTATTGGTTCCTGCCTTGTGCCCTGTGTTGGCTGGGATTGGCCCCAGCAGACATCCGTGACCCTGTGTTAGGATTCAGTGGGTTGGAAAATGGATGGATGAATAACTGCATCATTTTTGCCCATCAATCTACACTCAGTAACCCATAATGACAAAATGAAAACATGTTTTCCGAAAGGTTTGCAAATTTACTAAAATGCCTCAGACTTCTAAATCCACTGTATGTGGTGCCAGTTTTATGATAATAAACTGTTTTATACTGGATGGCCGCAGTTTATTCATATTTTCAATCCATCTGTTTTTGTGATGCATTTCAGCTCTCTGGCCAGCAGAGTCTATCCCAGTTCATTATGAATATCATGGAAGCAGGTAGAAGTGAAAGTGTGTCAACTTATTTTGCGCAAACATTTGTTCCTGTGCCACTTTTGTGAGCCAGCTTTATGACACGGGGTCCCTCGAGACAGAGTGTGATGTAAATGTTGAAGCTTTATTAGGGGGCTGGCAGACACCAAGCCATTCTCAGATACTCAACTTTTAATGGTTGAACTGTTGATAACCTGGCATCTTCTTGACACACTGACCCTATTTGCTGCATCTATTTTGTCCATAACTCAAGCATTACAAAAAATAAACCCATGCGGTCTGCTGTCTTAATTGGAAAATACCAAAATGTGACTTTAATGAATGTAACAACATTTTTTTTCTCACAGCCAGATGTTCTTTTAGCTGGGCACATCTGTATTTCACTGCCTTTCTTCTGTCGTTTTCACCTGCAGAGCTGTGAATTTCATGTATATTAGTTCAGCAATCATTCAGAGCTTGAACAATGTTTATCACCCAAATACTTCTGCTTCTTCCTATTTTGTTTAATCGCCAGCCGTGATGTTGACATTTCAAGCTCAGAATGCTTTATTTTTTTTCTCCTTCTGTGTTATTCTTTTGTTTTCTTGACAGGCTTGAGCTCATTGACAGTGGGTGCGATCATCATATGTAACTTACACATAAGCAATTAATCAAAGTACATTTGCAATTCTTAGAAGTCAAGGTGCTGCCTACAGCTAGGGGACTAGGTGACCTAATACTGTATATAAAAAAGGTGTATGGGTTGCCTTGCTTCCTTGTGCTGTAAGAACAGGCTTTGGCCTCCATGACGCTGGTTTCAATTAAGTGAATTCTATTGGTCAACAAAAGATTTTTTTTTTGTCCCAAAGGTCAGTTTACCTAAATCTTATAGTATTGTGTGTGTTGAATCCAAGTTCTTGGTTGACACGCCTCTGCAACATCGCATGGACATCAGGGACAGTGCCTCTGGATTGGCAGACCGGGGTGGTAGTCCCCCTCTTTAAGAAGGGGGATCAGAGGGTGTGTTCCAACTACAGAGGGATCACACTCCTCAGCCTCCCTGGAAAAGTCTATTCAGGGGTCCTGGAGAGGAGGGTCCGTCGGATAGTCGAGCCTCGGATTCAGGAGGAACAGTGTGGTTTTCGTCCTGGTCGCGGAACAGTGGACCAACTCTATACCCTTAGCAGGGTCCTGGAGGGTGCATAGGAGTTTGCCCAACCAGTCTACATGTGTTTTGTGGACTTGGAAAAGGTATTCGACCGTGTCCCTCGGGGAATCCTGTGGGGGGTACTCCGAGAGTATGGGGTACTGGCCCCCCTGATAAGGGCTGTTCAGTCCCTGTACGATCGGTGCCAGAGCTTGGTCCGCATTGCCGGCAGTAAGTCGAACCCGTTTCCAGTGAGAGTTGGACTCCGCCAGGGCTGCCCTTTGTCACCGATTCTGTTCATAACTTTTATGGACAGAATTTCTAGGCGCAGCCAGGGCGTTGAGGGGGTCCGGTTTGGTGGGCTCAGGATTGGGTCACTGCTTTTTGCAGATGATGTTGTCCTGTTTGCTTCATCAGGCCGTGATCTTCAGCTCTCTCTGGATCGGTTCGCAGCCGAGTGTGAAGCGGCTGGGATGAGAATCAGCACCTCCAAATCCGAGACCATGGTCCTCAACCGGAAAAGGGTGGAGTGCCCTCTCAGGGTTGGTAGCGAGATCCTGCCCCAAGTGGAGGAGTTCAAGTATCTCGGGGTCTTGTTCACGAGTGAGGGAAGAATGGAGCGTGAGATCGACAGGCGGATCGGTGCGGCATCCGCAGTAATGCGGGCGCTGCATCGGTCTGTCGTGGTGAAAAAGGAGCTGAGCCGCAAGGCGAAGCTCTCAATTTACCAGTCGATCTATGTTCCTACCCTCACCTATGGTCATGAGCTATGGGTAGTGACCGAAAGAACGAGATCGCGAATACAAGCGGCTGAAATGAGTTTCCTCCGCAGGGTGTCTGGGCTTTCCCTTAAAGATAGGGTGAGAAGCTCAGTCATCCGGGAGGGGCTCAGAGTAGAGCCGCTGCTCCTCCACATCGAGAGGAGTCAGATGAGGTGGCTCGGGCATCTGATCAGGATGCCTCCTGGATGCCTCCCTGGTGAGGTGTTCCGGGCACGTCTAACTGGGAGGAGGCCCCGGGGAAGACCCAGGACACGTTGGAGGGACTATGTCTCTCGACTGGCCTGGGAACGCCTTGGGATTCTCCCGGAAGAGCTAGAAGAAGTGGCCGGGGAGAGGGAAGTCTGGGCATCTCTGCTCAAGCTGCTGCCCCCGCGACCCGACCTCGGATAAGCGGGAGACAATGGATGGATGGATTGTTTATTTATATTCCCATTTAAATGACAAACATACAGAGTATATTGTAAAACATGCTCATTTTTGATTTTCTGCTGTACTTCACCTCTCTTCACATCTCCTTTAAGAGTCCAGCAGTAGTCAGCCAGCATATGGAGACTTGCCTTGGTAACTCTTCTCCGTGTTTGAAGTGTCCTGATGAAATTGCTTGCCATGTTCATCACTGAGTGCACTAAGGTTTTCAGTGGACAAAGTCCAAGTGAGCGTCCAAGAAGTTAATCTTCAATGACAAATTGCACCCAGTTGTTTGGTGTGACTTGAGAAGGTCACACACTATTTCAGGAAAACATTCAGACTTATGATTTCCTAAAACATTTGTTCAACAC
Organism: Erpetoichthys calabaricus; assembly: GCF_900747795.2. Classification (NCBI taxonomy): domain Eukaryota; kingdom Metazoa; phylum Chordata; class Cladistia; order Polypteriformes; family Polypteridae; genus Erpetoichthys; species Erpetoichthys calabaricus. The sequence goes on from NC_041401.2 coordinate 39,024,525, forward strand.
CTTTGAAGCTCTGCCCAGCAGCTTTCTCAACTTTGTTTAACCATTCTTCAGATGTCTTTTAACACTGCTCTGATCTGAGGACCTGCAGAAACGCCTTCCTTGATCTCTGTATCACTGACCCTTAGAAATGTATTTCTCAGGTATATGGATCCCGCTTGTATTTTATTCATTACTTTAACAAAGTTTTTTGTAAGCCCAAGTTGAATATACAGAAGAGGATAGTAAACTTTCTCAAGGTCAACATGTGCACTGTCTACCACTTTCTTCTTACAAGTGAGGCACATTTTGGCCATTCTTTCAGAACGTAGTGGCTATTTTTGTCTCTTATGTCCCACTCCCACAAAAAACAACAGGACTTGGTGCAACTAAGCTGCAAGCCAAACAATAGTGCAATCATATCTTGGTCTCCACGGATATTCCACTTATATTTGATAGTGAATGTTATCTAAAAGTAACTTCATATTCTCTTGCGACTCTTTAAAGCTAGAAGCATGTACCATAGGTATAGAATGGAATTTATTTCTTTCGCTTTCAAGATGACCTTTTAGGAGTCAGTGAACAAATGCCATTCATCCATATTCTGCTCATGGCCAAGGGTATCCATTACTTAGATATTTTTTTTAATGTAATAGTAATCAATATTTGAAAAGTATATATTTGTTAGTAATTTTTTCCTGCAAAACCACAAAATCAGCATTTCCCAACCTGTGGGCCACGGGCGGAACAACAGGTGGGCCACAACTTATCCCAGAAGAAAACCCAATCCACCGGTCTGATGATCGTGCTCAATTCCATAGAATTACTATTGTTATTATTATTAATAATTCATAAGTGGATTGTAGCCGATTCTGTGTGACCTGTCTAACCCCTGCTCTGGCAGTCACCTTGGAGGAAAAGCATTGACGATCGTGCTTGATTCTGACGACCAACCCATGATGATGATTGCGTTCAATATCACTGAGGGGGACCATCCCACTCCCTCTGCTCAGACGACTGTTAAATTCATGTTAGGGGACATCCCCCCTGCACCCCACCAAGGGTGAGTGGCGAACGCAACAGCATGTGAAAAATGGGTTGTGACACCACACAGGTTGGGAAACTCTGCTCCAAATGTTGAAAATATGAGGATGGTGTCACATGAAAACTAAGACTCAGAGAAAAAAATATGTCTTCATACTTGAATTCAGCATTATAAAGTAAGCTTAGAATACTCATCACAATTCTTGGGACAGAATTGTAGTTGACTAGCGATGGATGGGTGGAAGAATAATTAGAAGTTGTAGAAGTTGTGGCATAGGGCGACCCGGACACAGGCAGGCAGACACGTCTAAGTCCATCACCACACGTTTATTATACATACTACTATTTACAAAGTCAATAAGTGCACCAACACTGCTCCCCACAGTCCCACGGTCCTGGCTCTCATTAGCCATCTCTCTTCTTCCGAAACTCTTCTCACACACAGGGCCTCTCTTCGCCCCTTCTCTCACCGACCTCGTCCAGCTCCTCACCCAACTCCAGCCTTGATTGTCTGGAGGCGGACCTTTAAATAGGCAGCTGATTGCTGACCACACCCAGCAACCTGTGACAAAGTAGTATAAATAGTAATGGCAAGTAGTACTATCATCACATGTACAGAGTACAGTGAAGTTCTTTCTTTTATGCCAAATAACATGCAACAAATTGCCAGTTTCTGGTGCCATGATAGATAAAAATGCATGAGAAAAGACAAGGCAAAGCCTAAGAAAAGTGAATCGGATAATTAAGCCAATAAACTTTTCGTTGTGGAATATGTCGGACTTACCAACTGCAGTTGCTGATCTCATTTCTGGACCATATCAATTAACAAAACAGAAGATTGTTAGGCATGTCAAATTTAGCGACTGCACATCCAGCACAGTTAACTTTGTCCCTTTTTGTGACAGCCTATAAGGTACTGCCAGGCTCTGGCCTTTTTTTTCCTATATTCCTTTCTGTCGTGGTATGTAAAACACAAGACATCAGATAAATGACTGTCTCTTCTGCATGTGAGGTCGAAATGACTCACATTCCTTATTCCTGCTTTATCTATATATATAAAAATGGAATGGGTGGGTCGTCGGGTGGGCCTTTTTTTCATTCCGTCGTTTTTTCGACGTTTTGAAAATGTAGAATGATTATTTGATTTTTTTGTTTTTATTTGATCGTGTCTATGTAGCCGCCGTCGTAATAAAGTATCGCTAAAATCGTCATTTATCGTAATTTATTTTTGACGTATAACGTCGCCGTCGTCGAGGTCAGTGATACCAGTGCAAAAAATCTGCTTACGGTTGAAAGACACGCCCTACTCACTGGACAGTTAAAAACACCAATCAAACTAACGATGACATCAAGTATTACCCAATCAAAAGTAGGAAAGGAGGCATCTTCATAAAATGCGTGTGGGATGATTTGCATGAGACGCTGCTTTAAAAAAAAAATGATAAAAAAAATACGGGATAAATCCCGTCCAGTATTGATTCAAAACGGGACGCGCAATTTCATTCTCAAACGCGGCACGATTCCGTATTTTAAAGGACGGGTGGCAACCCTACAGTGCCAGGTAACCACCCATACAATCACATTGTGATTCAGACTAGGAATGCAATGAATGTAATTACCCCGATCTACATACAAGGCGAAAGTCTTGCAACATTCAAAGATGATGGTTTGGGATAAGTACACCATACAACATAAAAGAGCTTATGAAGCCTTGAACCGAAAAAAGCAACATCTCAGAGATCGTAAAAAAAAAAATAGGAGCTAATGTCGTTTTACTCGCTGTAGATTTTAGTTAAACATTACCAGTTATTTCACGAGGGAGACCAGCACATCAACTCAACGCGTGTTTAAAATCCATGCTTCTCCCACGCTCGGTTATATGTCGCGTGTTCTCGGGTAGGTGCACCAAAAAATGTATACATTTAAGCATGTAATGGGCAAACAAAAAATGAGGTATACCCGAAGGCACAGCAGTAGTACTTAATGTAACTTTACTTCTTAAATGTTAATGTTTTACTGTTTAATAATTTATACGCTTCTTATATGTTGTTCAAATTCTTTTATCAAAATACCACTGACAGCGCAATGCACGATAACATGGAGTGAATACACCATACGCATCCGCCCACGGCTGCCCTGCTGTGCGCAGATAGGAGTTGATTCTACAATAAAATAAAATAAAGATAAAAAGACTAAAACAATCATCACCCATAAAGCGGATAGTAGACGTGACGTACTATATGTGTACCACATTTCAAGTGTATAGGTGCAACGGTTTGCGAGCTACAGGTCATTTAAAATCCTGGACAGACACACAAATTGCCACGGTAGCAAATTACAGAAGAAGATTTTACTGTTTAATAATTTATATTTATATGAAATGTGCTTATTATATATTACTTCATATTCTCATATGATAATGATGTTATTGTTTATATTGATTTCTGTGTTATTAAAACTGCATGTATGTGTGTATATGTATATATATATATATATATATATACTAGCAAAATACCCGCTCTTCGCAGCGGAGAAGTAGTGTGTTAAAGAGGTTATGAAAAAAAAAGGAAACATTTTAAAAATAACGTAACATGATTGTCAATGAAAGCCCGTTTCACTCAGTAAGTCTTATGTGTGTGTTTATGTATGTGTGTGTATATATATGTACATGTGTATATGTAGATATGTATATATATGTATATGTATATAAATGTTTATGTGTGTGTGTATATTATATATATATAATATATATATATATATATATATATATATATAAAAGACAGCAACAGTTATAACAATGACAACACAATTACATTGACAATCATGTTACGTTATTTTTAAAATGTTTCCTTTTTTTTTTCATAACCTCTTTAACACACTACTTCTCTGCTGCGAAGCGCGGGTATTTTGCTATATATATATATATATATATATATATATATATATATACGAGCTGTATATACCCGGCGTTGCCCGGGGCAGAAGTAACCTAATCGGTCAAACACTTACATATATACCAAAGTAAACCTAATCGGTCAAACAGTTACATATATAAAAAAAGCGAACCTAATCGGATAAACAGCTTCATATATACAGAAGCGAACCTAATCGGACAAACAGCTAATCTATATACATAAGCAAACCTAATTGGTCAAACGGTTACATAAATACAAAAGCAAACCTAATCGATGAAACAGCTTCATATATACAGAAGCGAACCTAATTGGTCAAACAGTTATGCATGTGCAGAATAATTTTACAAAGATTATGCATGTTAACAATCATTAAAAAGAAAAGATTGAGGAACTCTTCTTCTATATGTGATGAAGCTGGATGAAGCTGACTTGACGAAGACGTAGGTGGCATAGATTGGTTTTTCTAAAACAGAAGAAAAAAATGAGTATCTATTATTATTTTAAATTAGAATGAAAATGAGAACCTTGATTAGAGATAGATTATCCGTATTAAAATATGTGCATGAATAAACTTTTGCTAACTCTCTAGCAAAAGTTTATTCATACAAATTGGCATGGGATGGCTTTGTGAAAAAGTAAAAATTAGATAAAAATAAATTGAGAATGCGTACTTCAATTTGACTGAGATTATCTGTAATGATGAAAAAAAAGTTTACTATGTTTTTTTTTCCATACGGGAAGGATGTAAAACCTTACATAGGCACCCTTCAGCCCGTACTGAAGGGTAGTGTCAGATTCTTACTGACTAAAAAACACCCCTTTTATTCCACAGCTACCCCAAAAACCACTATTAGGCATTACTTTGGGGTGGCAGTAGTTTAGTTATGAAACAGCTGGGTCCTAAAAAAAATCTGTCTTATTAGTGGCTTCATCACATATAGAAGAACAGTTCCTCAATCTTTTCTTTTTAATGATTGTTAACACGCATAATGTTTGTAAAATCATTCTGCACATGCATAACTGTTTGACCAATTAGGTTCGCTTCTGTATATATGAAGCTGTTTGATCAATTAGGTTTGCTTTTGTATTTATGTAACTGTTTGACCAATTAGGTTTGCTTATGTATATAGATTAGCTGTTTGTCCGATTAGGTTCGCTTCTGTATATATGAAGCTGTTTGTCCGATTCGGTTCGGTTTTTTTATATATGTAACTGTTTGACCGATTAGGTTTACTTTGGTATATATGTAAGTGTTTGACCGATTAGGTTACTTCTGCCCCGGGCAACGCCGGGTATATACAGCTCGTATGAATTGTATTTCCAGATGGCCATTCATTGGTTTTCGGCTCTCAGGCACACAGTTGCCCGCCCCTGCAACTAAAGATAAAATATAACCTGTTTGATTTTGTTGGGGTGAGTCATTGTCTAGTGGGAGTGAATTGCTGAGCATGTCAACTTAGACAACTGGCTGCCAACTGCATCCGAATTGCATGGATTATGTAAAGAAGGCTATGACTGAAAATCACTGAAAAATTGTCTAATATGACATTTATCTCTTATTAACTTAAGGAATGATAAACATCTAAGAAATATAAATAAAGATACAAAGGCATTAGGCCAACGTTGTGTGAAACCAAATACAAAACCTTCTCAAGCGGAGAACACAGTAAATTACTGCAAAATGTTTCACGAGAAGAAAAGTACCATGAACCGCAATATTCAACAGAGACACTACCATTCAAAATGATTACATCCCATGCTGTTAACAGTTTGTCTTTTCTTTATTATCCACTTCAGTGTTGCTTTGGCTTTCTGTTTAGTGTTCTCATCATATTGGCAGGTAAACTTAATTCCTTTTTGGAGCTTTTATTGAAGAAGGCTGCATGTTTTTATAATAATCTGTACTTTGCCTCATCTCACTTCTCTTCTGAACTAACAACCCATTCAAGCCTGGTTTCTACTTTGTACATGATCCTGTCAGGCTCTCTGTGACTATATTTTGAACAATGTGGATTATTTTTTTATCCATTTCATTACTCCCAGTATCTCTTTCTGCATTGCACTGGTACTTGGTAGCATCAAAGTATTTCAGGGCTGTGTGGCTTTCAGCAGAATACTGTAGACATACTTTTCAGCATTTTACATCCCATGTAACTTGCTGTTAATAGCCCATTGTGGATTTTACCTTTCTTTTGGCTTTAAGGGTCATGTTTCTTGTGAACATTGGGCCACCCACGAGGACATAAGGAATGTCAGTGTCATAAGGAGTGTGATCAGCTTATGATGAAATGTAGAAGGAAAAGGTGGATTCTGGTGTGTGATTCCTAAAGCAGCTGTTGCAGAAGGCACAGTCAACCAAAGCAGAGCCAGATGACAGGAGATGAGTAAAACAGGCAGATGGGCTTATCTGGAGAAGGCACAGATGTTGTCAGTCTACAGGAAGTTTACAGGAAAAGATGTCAAGATATTATATACCATAGACCATAACGCTAGGCAAAAACGTTTTTGGCATTATGTATGTATGTTTAAATTTCTGTAAGCAGTATTATTTTTGTGTTTGTTGACTTTTAAATTATTCTTTATCATATTTTCTGTGATATGTTTAATTATGTACTGTCTTTTTATGTGTTTCCATTCTATGTGTTTTGTGGGTTGAGTCCCAGGAGGCGGGGCCACTGCTGAGCTATTTAGGCCAGAGCCAAGTAAGCTCATATTAGGAGGCCTTTCAGTTTATTTTGTGGAGTATTGTAAGTATTGCTATTTTCTTTGATTTTTGTCTGCTTTTGCTGATTTCTTGCTTCTTTTTTAGGATTACAATTTCTAGATTTTGTATTGAAACTTGTTTGTTTTGGATCGCCTTTTAGGAAACGTTTTGTCTACTTTTGCTCTTTTGAGTATTTTCTTGTACTTTTCTCATTTTTGTTTACTTAATCTGAAATTTTAAATATCTTTTGTTTGCTCTTTTGTTCACAAGCTGGGGGTTTATGGTAACCCTTCTCCTTTTGGGACTTTTGCTTTATTTTAAGAAATTGTTTGTGTTATTTTTGCCTTCTCTCCTTGTTTGGGGCCTGCTAGGCTGGAAGCCTACAAGTCGTAGTTTGGAGAAAGCTGGACTGGGTGAGCCTCTTCTGGGCTGGCCATAGAAGCCTCTGGCCTATTTTTTGGCTCTTATTTGGAGGCCTTACACCCATTTTTTGATATGCTTTAAGACTCCACTTCACATTAGTGGGGAGCTAAAGCAAGTGGAAAAATCCAAAAAAAAAACAGTGAAAAGTACTGGGGGTCATCCTTTTACATAAAAGAAAACTAAACTCAGGAGAGGCCCCTTTGTTAAGTAACCAGGCCATTTCAGTCATATGAAGTTCTTGTCATCACGCCACAACAAAGACATACTAGCCCTTGAAACTTTGCAGAGGAGAGCAATAGGAACATCCCAGGACTTAAGGACATATCAGACTCAGAGAATTAAATCAGTTTAGTCACAAGCAGAGAAGACTTTGTGGGGACCTAATTCAGGTCTTTAAAATTCTTAAAGACACTGGCACACTAGATCCACCAGAATTCTTTCAACTTAATATGGAATCATGTACTAGAGTACACAAGTGGAAATTAAGGGGAAGAGCATTAAGGAGAGATGTAAGGAAGATCTACTTTTCACAAAGAGTTGTAGGAATCCTGAACAAACTACAGTTATGTAGTTGAAGCAGAAACCTTGGCAACCTTTGACATATTTAGATGAAATATTGGAAAAACTTAGCTATTTGCTAAATAAACAAGCTTAATGGACTGAATGTTCTCCCCCCTTTTGTCATATATCTTATGTTCTAAATTACAGTTGAAGGCGTGAGGTATGTGGTTACCACTTGTGATATGCAAGACCTTAAAGCAGTGACTGAAGTTGGAGAATAGTGTGTGTTGGAGTGAGTGCTGGCAGGCCCTTTCATGGTAAATTTGAAAGTCTTTATTTCTTACGGCCCATAACCCAACATGATTGAATTTTCTAATATGCTATTTACAGTGCAACATGCACACCTTAGAAGGTGTGTTAGTTCAGTACAGAAGGATGTTTGTGAAAATATAGAACTACATTTCGGTTAGAGCTCTGGAGTGTGCCCATGGAAGGTCCAGTGCTATAGAACAAGCTTACTCAACTTTCCCTTGATTGTGGCTTCAGTTTTCATGTGCTTTCTCCTAGAAAATGCTCCTGACTGTGTCTGTTATTCCACTGTTAGAATAACTGTAGTCATATTCAGTATTGGTTTCATACATGCCTTGTAATTAGATGTGCTTATGCAAACCTTTGCAAGACGTTGTTAAAGAGCTACCCAACAAGCAAGGGAATGCCGAGTTTAGGAAGGCTTTGGTGAAGGCATTGCAGAGAAGCTCTGTTAGCTAATTAAGGGGGATATAGGCCAAAATGGTGTTGTAAACTCTCAGACTGTAATCAATCCCAACAAAGTAGTTCTTTGCAAACTTGACTTTCTGTACCAACAAAGTAAAGAAGCAGGGGGTACATTGGTATAGTGGCTCCGGGGAATTTTGGACTGCAGGGACTGCATACCTGACCCAGGATATTACCCTGTAGTGAGGTTTAAAAGGATGCTCCCTGCTAATGGCATATTGAACCTGAAGCGAGAACGATTAGGGGATACATACAGAAGGTTTGGGACAAGCAGGCAGTTAGGATCATCCTCTCGAGTTATTTTAAAAATAGTAAAATTGAATATGAGGATGTAAACTCATTTTGTAACAGTGCTCGGACATTAATAACATGATGTGTCCACCAGGCTGGTGGCTTTGCTTTTTTATTTTATTAAAAGCTATCCACCTTCCTTTGTTATCAGTTTGACTAAGCTTCCAAAAAGAATCCGGTTTGTTCCCTTTTGAAACAATTGGGCTAAACTTACTTTTTCTTTGGTGTGTATAGTGTTTCTCTTCAGGTTTCCCATTTCCTCCACCTTGGCAGCCTCTGAAACATTTGTTCTGTAGTCGATTTCCCAGTGCTGACCCAAGATCCAGAGTTAGCTGCTGCTCATCTTGCAGGATCAATCTCCTCTTGTATTCCATTCAAATAAAAAAAACACTTCTAATACCAAGAAATGGAGATTATGTTACTGTGGCGCGAGCGCGTCAGGAAATTCACTGCTCAGTGATAATAAAAAATGACTTAGCGACTGGAGCTGAAAAGGAGTTCATGACAGGGGTAGAAACATGGACTGCCGCCATAAACATTCCAACATGGCGATAGGAGGATGTGTGAACAAGAAGGCATGAAGAGGTCGAAAGAGCCTGGCAGAAAGAAGTTCACAGGCCCTGTGATCAACGATTGGCAGCTCTTCATAGAAACAGTATAAAATCTGAGGGATAAATCTGAGATTCATAACTTGTTTTAGTATTATCTATCTATCTATCTATCTATCTATCTATCTATCTATCTATCTATCTATCTATCTATCTATCTATCTATCTATCTATCTATCTATCTATCTATCTATCTTAGTACCTTTCATCCAGCAATCATATATCCCCCGTTCACACCTACCTGTCGAACTGTATAATAGTTATTTTGTTATATTGCACTGTACATGTACAGTACATTTCTGGATGATTACCTTTCTGTCTTAAAGGAGCCTGCACTCACTATGATGGTCCTAGGAATCAGTGTGTTGGAAAATAAAAAGCTTCTAAGCACCAGAGTCCCAAAAATACTCGATTTGCACACTAAAAGGGGGAAAACCATCTAAAAAAAGAAAAATGTTGAATCTTTATGAATAAAAAGAATTATTATAAGAAATGTTCAAATACAAGAAGGTCCTTGAATCACAAAAAAACACACACACACACACACACAAAAGACAATGCCATCAAAATTGGAAATCCCAAAGTAAATACAATCACTATACAAAAATCCAAAAATTGTCAAAAGGCAGAGCATAATGGTTAAAAAAATCCAGCACATCAAAAAATATCAAAAAGAGCAAAAAACATAAGAGAACTTGACACCCACCTAGCACATTCAATAAACCACAAGGGACTGTGGGTTTTCCTCAGCCTTTATATGTAAAATCCATTTTTTTTAATCCAGTGGTATTCTAATGCTCATACACATTTATTCCCTTTTATTTAAATTGAAAAGCATTCTGATATACTTGCTATCCATGAAATCACAAATCTATGTTTCCATTAGCATTTGTTGTACTGTACCACTAAAGTTGATTAATAGAGAACATTTGACAAATGCAAGCAGGACCAGTTAAAACAATAAGAATAAGTATAATGGGAAGCACCAGTCACAGAACGCCACATGCTAAAAGACACACAGACAAAACAAAAAGACCAAATGCACAGTTTAGTAAATGAACTGATGGGACTTCAATTCAGCACCCAGTAAGTGACTCCATAGCTGGTCATAGTTGGACAGTGTAAGTATAGGAGGCTGAACCAGGATAAAAGTCCGGATTGGGTTGTAAGCACAAAGGCCATACAGAGAAAGTTGACCACATTTCCTGGGCAGCCCAAGCCCTGTGATGTTAGATGAACAGTGCTTTATATGCTGTAATCTGTCTAACCTACAGTAATATATTGGGATAGTAGGAAGAAAACAGGAGATGCCATTAGATTTTAAAAGGTAATCACAAAGTGTACCTTTTTGTGGGGCAGTTTTTCATACCCTCTGCATGGCACCCTGGATGACTTAATGAGCATTTCTAGATCCAGCACAATGTCATTTCTAACACAGTGCTCCAGGGTGAGCTAGGGGGTCTTTTTGGACCACCTGCTATCAGACTTTACAATACATTCTTCAATCTTGGACACACAAAGTAATTTAATTATTTAGATTTAGTTTTTTTGTGTATTATCTGGTAATAACTTTTAATTTGTATAAGCTGCTGCAATACTGCAGTTCTCCACTGGGAACAATAATCTATCTATCTATCTATCTATCTATCTATCTATCTATCTATCTATCTATCTATCTATCTATCTATCTATCTATCTATCTATCTATCTATCTATCTATCTATCTATCTATCTATCTATCTATCTATCTAGACAACAGACAATCAAGACATATTCCTGTTGGTATCTCCTCAGCTGGTAGTCCTTGGCCACTCTCATCCGAAGAGCTACTGTATAGCCATAAGAGAACAGCAACTAGTGGGAAGTGAAGTTCTGACATGGCAGAAGCTGTTGGAGACAAGCTGATTAAGTGACAAGACATATTAATAGTAATAGTAGTAGTAGTAGTATTATCCAGCGATTTTCAAATCAACTTAATCTTCTTTTTATTATTATTATTTGTTACTGTTTTTACTACTATTATTGTCTTTTTTTAGGGCATGACAGAGCACAGCAGGTAGCTTGGCATGTGTACGTTTTTAAGAACCAGACTCATGTCATAGGTGGGCTGCCTTCTGTGCAGAGAAGACATGCCCTGTCTGTGTCCTGCATGGCCAACACTCTCATTTCCTGCTTTAATGAATTAACAGTCACTATTGCAGCCTCCAAACTTCTCAGTATGAATGCCCTGTGATGGGCTGGTATCTTGTTACATTTAGTCTACAGTTATTATGTTTCAAGAGTATGTCCATTCTCCATTCACTTTCAGTATTATTTACTTATTTCAAATAAATCCATGAAAATTGTTTATATGTGCTTGTCTAGTTACCTACTACGGGACTCTAAAACCAGCGTGTCCAGTCACAGGAATTGTGCTCATTCACATATTCTTGTACAGGATATGCACACAGTCGTTCAGAGAGATGAATAGAGAGATGGGAAAGGCTCTTCATAATGGATAGAGAGATAGCGAGACAGACTGGAAAGGCACCATATAATAGATAGATAGGAAGGACATCATCAATAAATAAGTAGCTATTGTGATAGACGGCCAGGGATCCTGCCTTGCCGGGATGCCTGGAGGAAGGACAGACTGGTAGAGCGGTACTATTCTTCCCTGGGTGCCTGGACTGTCCTTGAACCCTGGAGGACAGCGCTTCTGCCACACCAGGAAGTGCTGCTGGACCATTGGTGGCGTACGCCTGGAGTGCTTCCGGGTGCAAGGGTAGCACTTCAGCCACACTGGGGAGTGCTGCTGGAAGTTCATCATCAGGCACCTGGATAAAAGGGGCTGCCTCACTCCATTCGGGGAGTTGGAGTCGGGTGGAAGAGGACGGAGCTTACAAGGAGGAGTGGAGGAGGCTGAAGAGTAGATAGATAGATAGATAGATAGATAGATAGATAGATAGATAGATAGATAGATAGATAGATAGATAGATAGATAGATACTTTATTAATCCCAAGGGGAAATTCACATACTCCAGCAGCAGCATACTGATAAAAAACAATATTAAATTAAAGAGTGATAACAATGCAGGTATACAGATAGACAATAACTTTGTATAATGTTAACGTTTACCCCCCGGGGTGGAATTGAAGAGTTGCATAGTTTGGGGGAGGAACGATCTCCTCAATCTGTCAGTGGAGCAGGACATTGACAGCAGTCTGTCGCTGAAGCTGCTCCTCTGTCTGGAGATGATCCTGTTTAGTGGATGCAGTGGATTCTCCATGATTGATAGGAGTAGAGAAAAGGACTGGGTTTGTGGTTTGTGCATGTTATTGTGTGTGGTGTATAATAAATGGTGTGTGTGTTTATGTACATCAGGAGGCTGATCTCTTACACTATATAGATAGAAAAGGCACTATATTGTGGAGAGAGAGAGATGATTAGATAGTTGGGAAAGACAACACATAATGACCATACTTTTTTTTTTGTGCATGCCAGTGACAGATTGGATTCCACTCCTTTCTTCACAGTATGTATAGATGTATTCAGATCAATCGCTGGAATCCATTTAAACATCTGCTGCATCTCAGTCATGACAGGAGTCAATAAACAGCCAGTCTCATTGACAGCCGACTGATGGAGATCAACAGAACGCTTCCCAGCGCATGGCACATTTCTAGGTGTGCAGGAGGGCAAGGAGTATTTTATTTATCAAGAGAGGCTTAGTGTCCTTCTTAGGAGGTATATCATAAGAGCACTGAAAATCTTCCGAATGTAATGATGTTACCAGGAAGCAACCACAAGAGTCAATGTTTTTCCTTTTCCATATACCATTGTTATATATGCAGGGAATATCTTGGGACAGTGTTAACGTTTAGATGTACTGAATGCACTTTGATGGCTTTGAGGTAGGATGGGAGCCTGTGGGTGCACTAACACAAAACAAATCAATCAATTGGAGTGAAAGTTGACACCCTGATTAGTATTGTAAGATAGCAGAAGCCTATTGATTTTGAGCAAAAATACTCATGTAGATTTTGCACTATAGAGATAATGATTTTATGAGGTTTTCATATTTGTGCTCCAAGTGTTGCACAGTTTGAGTATGAGGGATATAAATGTTTTTCAATAAGATATAATTCATTCTGCCCACATAATAAAGCATTGGCCTGTAATATTTTACTGGTGGGGTGCGCAACAAATAAGGGGGCACAAATGTTGCCATATGTGGCAGAATTTTGCTATTGGTAGGAAAATTTTAAACTTGTAGCGGTGTATCGGCAGCAAAAATATAGAAATAAATTTTATGAGGGTTTCAAAAAAACGTTAGGGGGGCGCGATTAAAACTGTTATGAAAACTTGGGTCGCAAATACTTAAAGGTTGAGAAACGCTGGCTTAATGCATGGAAAGTCATGTGCTAGACTCATCATATTTTCATAGATTATTGGTGGTGCAGGTGCTGTGACCTTGAATTGGGTAAACAGTTGTGGAAATTCATATGTAATTAATACTAGGCAGCACAGTGCCTCACTGCTGCTAGTCCAGGGTTCAAATCCCAGCAATTTCTCTGTCTGTGAATTCTGTCTGTCTGCAGGTACACAGCATGTCCTGGCATGGATTTTTATCAAATAATTCTTGCACCTCAAACACATGCAGTTTATGTTGATGAGTGAGCTCTGGAAAGATGAGCCACATCAAATCAGGTTCTTCCTTCAGGTAGTGTTTGATGTTCTGCCAAGCCCTGCCAACCTGTACACTTGGGGAAAAGCAGAAACACCAGTTTGTCCCCTCTGCCCTAAGCATCTCTGCTGCTGGCGCCATGATCAACATCTAAAGGCAACTGCACAGGCCATCAGCATAGTAATAGAAACAACCAAATAATCTCACTCCTCCAAGACTTTGACCACCTTCATCAGAGCTGGTGAGCAACTGCCTCCCACCACAAAAAAATCTACTGGAATCTTGCCAACATCTTGTGACTGGATGTGGACTTGAAAAGAACACTCAAGTGTCTTCAGCATATATTTATTGATCACCCTCAGACCAGATCAAGTGCTATGGTCAGATTCTACCAAACACGATATTCTAGCAGAGCTGACAGTGCTTTGGGAGAACCACCTTGAAGAAGCGTCTAAAAGAAAATGTTTCAAATATGAAGGGCTAATCACCTAGTGCAGGCAGTCTGGATCCAGAGCAGGGTGTCTGTTGAAGCTACATGTATTGGGGATCTGCAGCACAATCACTTGCCAGAGCTCTTGCCACATTGAAAAACAGATGAACGTGGCAGAGAGAACCTTGAGTTGCCTGAGGCTCAAAAAAATAGAACCTTGAGCTTGCTGTAATTACCTTCTGGTGAGCCAGAGACAACCGATCAGTCGTTGCTGGGTCGCCTAAGGAAGGCAGTGTGATGCTGAAAGACCTGTAACTTCTGAAGATCCCAGGCACATTACTAAAGATGTGTCCAGCTGTGGGCATCAGAAGATGCATGCACACAGACACAGTGAGCATGTACTAAGGTGGACGATACCCAGCTTTTGGTTTGTGCCTTGCATCTGACACTACCAGGATAATCTGCCCCCAAAGATTGATGTTCTTCAGGAGTTGAACCTTGTTTCATTTCACAGCTTAGCTATTTGCAGGTTGTCTTTTGTGGTGTCTGCTTTCCTCCTTCTGTCCAAGTATGTGCTGTTGATTTGGAATTTGAAATCAGCCCAGCATCTGTGTGGATTGTTCTGCTTGACAACTACCAAAGAAAAAGTGGCAGCAAAAGATAAATGGATGGGTGGACGGTTCAAGTAAAGTATTCTGAGAAGGCACCATCCTCTTTAATAAAACCCCTGTGTGCGTTCAGTGTCGGTGTGTGTGTGTGTCTTCTGGTGAAGTGCGCATGCGCGGGGCATGGTGCGACGCTTCAAAGCAGATGCTTCAAGGGCCGCCTGACGCGTCACACAAGACAGAGAGGGCGGGACCTATAAAATATCGCGTGGCCGATCCAATAGGATTTCGGTAAATGAGGTAAGACCCAAAACATAAAACACGAAAAAATCCAATCGGGTACTGAGACGCGGAGACCAGCTTCCCCATTGTTGTGCAAGAGTGTAAAACACGAAAAATCCAATCGGGTACTGAGACGCGGAGACCAGCTTCCCCATTGTTGTGCAAGTGTTTACTCTGAGGATGTCAGATTTGTGATTAAGAAGCTTGGCCCGGGAAAGTATAAAGTGTCAGTCGCTGAAAGGGTTTTCCTAAATATACGAATTTTCATGATATTACAATACAATGACTTTTAAAAGTAGATTTATTTTCGCGCACATTAAATCAGTTGCTTGGGAGAATCTGCTGATTGCCCACTGTTGTGACAGAAAATTAAACGCATATTACAGACAGCAAAGTCAGTATTACTGTCAGAGAAAATTACAGGCATATTACGGAAAAAAATGAATGAGGTAAAAGGTCCCTTGCCATTTAATATAGACTGCTCCTACTAATGTTTATGGACTACTGTTCTATTGCCCGTTATTTTAACGGGCTTAATGTCTAGTATAAAATAATTAACTCTTTTTGAAACCACTTAAAAAATTTCAGAGTCAGGGGCCAAAGTCTACAGTACCAGCATGGGGTGCATGGTAGGAACCAACCGTGGATGAGATACCAGTCCATTGCTGGGCGCACTCAGACTATTGGATATTCAGCCAAATTAAGCTTGACAATTAAATAAGAACATGGAAGTTTGGCAAACACGAGGAGACTATTTAACCTATGAAGTTAATTGGGTTAGCTCAGTTGTCCCAATATCTCATCCACATATTTGTTGAAGGTTGTCAAGGTTTCTGCTACAAATTCAAAATTATTATCAGTTCCCATCAGTTAACATAATACTCTCATGTTTGAGATGAATACCACACACCCCTCAGATAAACCACACAGACATAGACAGGACCTTGGCTGACATTTGATAAAGTGTAAAGTAACATAACAGTGTCAGGTCTGCTTAGTCCACTTCACTGACCCTGGGACTGGAGCCAGCCTTGGCAGCATCAGATTCAAGGTAGGAACCAACCTCGGATGGCATTCTGATTAACGTAATTCACATGTATTTGGGATTTGGGACAACACAGAGAGAATATACAGATATGGTGCTTGATTTGATATGATATTGTAATATTATGTAAAATTCTCATAACCTTTGGATTCACTTCTGAGGTTTAGTGGACTGGAGACCATCCTGGTATTACTGGGCACCTGATCATTGGAGGAAACCATATTATTGTGATGTAACATAACATTCTTAAATCCTCTAAATGCAGTTTGGTATTGTGGTGAGTCAAGTTTGTGGTGCAAGACAGGAACCATCCCTGCACAGAGTATGATTCTGTAGAGATGCTGCATTCTTTTAAGACATTGTTAACTTCCTTTTCTTGGATATTTTATCTTCATGTATATCAGTAATGATCAGGTCACATAGAGGCTACAGTGATGTACAGAGTGACTGCTCTTCTCACAGAGTTGATGAGCATTTCGTTAGATTTGCCCTGTTGTTCACAGTAAAGAAACTAACAACCTGCAAAGCACCAAACACCCACATTTCCCAAGTGAGCATTAAAGCTGGTGATGTCAGTTTATAAAGGGCTAAGAAATAAAAACACAAGATGACCAGGTTTTAGTACTCCACATTTCAGCCCATTAAGCTCCAGAGGAAATCCCAAGAAGCTACTGCCGAGCTGCTTTTCACACATGGCAGTAAACTCCCACTTTACTGCCTCAGTGAAAAATAATGGCTCTTCTTTCAGTCGTCTAGAAACTACTGTAAGCCAAAGACAGCAAAGCTGGCTGTTCATCATAAAGGATGTGTTGCCTCCCAGTAAGGTAAAAAGTCAAGTGTAGCTGGGGGGAGGCAGGGATGATCGCTGAGGTGGAGAAGTGCGGTGAAGCAAATGAAAGAATATGCAGTAGCAAGTAAATGAGGTGTGAAAAATGACTGGCTTTGCACATGAAATTCCAATTAACATGAAATCACCATCCAGTCATCCATTCTCTGAACCCATTTAATCCATTCTTATGGTCACTGGTGCTGGAGCTTATCCTGGCAACATTGGTCACATGGCAGGAACCAACTAGTCCATCATAGGTAAAAAATAATCATAGAACATTGCTTTAAATATGAAAGTGTAACTGAATTGACGTCTTTGTTAATCCTTTGAAGAAGAGCCAAATTTTTAAAGTATGTCTATATAAAGCTAAATATAGTGTGGCTGTTTACCTCAGAGGTAAAAGTGTTGTTTTTGGACACTATTGTTCTGCCATTGTTCTCTTTAACTTCTTGAAGTACAGGTCCGAGGGAAGACATACTGGAAGTAAATACCTAATAATCGATGTGATACTGGTTGGCCAGCACAGCCTCTTAAATCCTAGAAAAGGCCTGACCCAAAGTGACAGTGGCCTTGCCCTGAATGTAAAGTGCAGTGTTAGAATCAGAAAATGAGCAGAGACAATTTGGCCAGTCCACAGTACTGGCAAGCCATTCATCCTGGTTCAAACAGGACAAAGGTTGTGAATGAGTAATCACAATAGGCTATCTAGGGTTTCATTTGTTCTGATGCTTTGGGTCACTGTTAGTCCCTGTGATCATTCCTCCCTTGTTTTGTGTGTCTTTTCATTTCTAGTAAGAGCCTTCCTTTATAGTTTGCGATCATTTGGATATACAATTCAGAATCAGTGTAGTACTATCTATCTGTCTGTACATATAGTGCCTTTCATGTATCTATCTGATGGATGAAAGTGGTGTGGTAGCGAGAAGGGACATTTAACTCTCAAATTGGTATTATTTTTGGAGAAATTAGGTGGGGAGGATTAGGTAGGTTTATTGGGTTGAATGGCCTATTCTTATAAAACTTTTTTCAAATGTTCTATTAATGTATTACTATCTATCTATCTATTATATAGTGCCTTTCATATCTATCTATCTATCTATCTATCTATCTATCTATCTATCTATCTATCTATCTATCTATCTATCTATCTATCTATCTATCTATCTATCATGGCTGGATGAAAGAATGACATATGGCTTGATAAATATTTGGGCCTCCAAATGGGTTGTTCCGTTTAATATATATGAAAAATAATTAAAGTTATGCCAATGGCAAAAAGGAATTTCAGCAGAAAAAGGTTGCCGGAGTCAACGCTTTGAGAATCTCTGTGTCACGGTTACTCCATCAGCCAAATGACAATGCCTTCTGGGAACCAGTCCTTATAGTCAGTGAAATGGAAGGGGCGGAGCTAGATGCCCTCACTCGGCAGTTCCTCATTGCTGCTAGAAGAGAGAGAGAGAAGACGGATATATAATATATAATAGCGGCCCTTTTGTTTCATTGGATCATTACATACCTCGACACAGTCCCAGAGAAGGTTCTCGGACACACACGTGTGACGCTATCTTTCTATTATAGTGTATTTCATTCATCTGTCTACCTATCTGTGTAATATAGTGCCTTTCATATACTTGTTGATCTGAGTAATATTGTGTCATTCATCGGTTTGTCTCTCTGATTTATAATACTAATAATACTTTGAAGATCAATATATTGTATATTTTATATTGGTCTACCATTTCATTTTAATTTTAGAATGAGTCATTATCTGTATGTGCCATAACAAGGTGCTTTACAGGTCAAACATGATTATAATACAGAAGTACACTGACAATCTAATGAATAGAACAAACTTAAAATGCACAAATAAATAAGTTTGTATTTGAGAAGATAGAATACAGTAAAGAGTAGAAGGATCCACTACATGAAGTTGCTTGAAACTAATGCTGCTGGTCAAAGAGTGAGGCAAGAATGAAAGAAAGAAAGAAAGAAAGAAAGAAAGAAAGAAAGAAAGAAAGAAAGAAAGAAAGAAAGAAAGAAAGAAAGAAAGAAAGAAAGAAAAAGAAAAGGTGATTCTTTGGCTTTCTTATTAATATTGCACTAAATGTGATTTTGGGAAAAATCTCTCAGCTGGGAGTTCCAGAGAGTAGGAGTCACCAAACCTTTAGAGTTTAGAATGACAGTTAGAGCAGCTTCAGCCTAATTTCCTTCTATCTAAGGCTAGGTGCACACTACTATGTTTTTTCCTCAAAAAACGCAGACATTAGTCTCTGTTTTCACCTTTTTTTCCCACACCTTTTGTAAACCCTGAAAACAAAGACTTTTGACAACACTCTCCCGAGCTGTATACTTCGTAAATTACTGGCTCAGCATTGTAGTGTGAATGGGTTAAAACGTTGACTTTTGAAAGCAAAGACTCTGATCTCATTTTGATTTGTTCATGCTTCATCCCCTGATTGGATTCTACTCACTACAATGTCTCATTCCTTGACTGGTCACCCTTCATGGAACAAAACCACATTCCGACATTGCGGACATGGAGGAGTTGCTTTCCATGACGCTTGTTGTGTTGCTTACCTGTATGCCTTTAAATTGCTTTTTGTACTGTACAGTGTGAATGCCACATACATATGCAAAAGGCAAGTAATTTACCAGTCACTACAGTTTTGCAATAAATCCTGTGGCTGGCAGCGTTATTGTTGCTTAAAGGGTCTTTTTTCTTTGTCATTTTCAGTTGTTTTAGTGTGGGCAGAGACACATTTGTAAACTATATGAAAACACTAATATAAGTGTAGATTGTTTTCATTTTAAATTGCTGTTTATAAATGTAAATGCAGTAGTGTAGATGTAACCTAGGTGCCTATAATATGTCTTTTCTGGTGGCATTCTTGGTAGGCAGTGCTCGATTATTTTGCATGCCAGGCCAAGCTTATTAGTGCACCAACTGACTGTTCAGTTGCTAACCCGTGTGGCTGGGTTTTTCCCCCACTTATGCCAAATTCGCCTTAATGGTGGTGCCAGCCGTGTTGGTAGGACTTCTGCCCTCACCTACTGTATCCTTGTGTGAACTCTTACCCTGGTCATTATCTGTGTACTGTTTGCATGTTTCCCCCATGTCAGAGTGCTTTAGTTTTCCTCCATCATCCCTGTGCATGTTAGATCACTTGTTGACTCTAAAACAGAGTGAGTGCGTATGTATTTGTGGCCTGTGCTGGACTGGCGCCCTTTCTAGGGTGGGTTCTTGCATTGTGTTTAATGTTGTTTTAGCCCTGTGGTCCTGTATTGGAATAAAAACAAGTGGAAAACAAGTGACTGGAATGCCTTCTCCTGATCAATGAAGCAGATGCAAGTTTTCACCTGCTATTGCAGATTCCCTTCTCTTAACAATAGCCAAACCTTTACTTGTACCTTTACCTTTTTGAAAGCCACTCCAGTAATTTCCATTGCTTATACACTTTTTGACACGATCAGCAGGATTTTTTTGTGACGAGTGTACCAGCCGGCTGATTACCTGTATTTTGATGGGACACCTACGCGCTCACAGAGTGGGCATAGGACTTGAGTCAAACAAATGGTGTCACTAAAGTAAAGTGCAAGGGCAAAGACCCCCACTGCACCTTGGGCTCTTTCCTCTATGAGATAATGAAAAAATAGCACAACATGCAGTATCGTTCTCAAATAGACAAAATGTATGGAGGGAGCACGTCTTGACCTCCTTCAGTGACTAGGCGCTAGTATGTAATTTCAAAATATTAACACATGTTTAACAGATGCATTTTTATACATTAAGAAGAAAAAAATTGAGAAATACTTTATCAACATTGATGTTTTGTTTTGTTTTTTTTTGCAAATTCACAATTGGGAGTTTAATAAAGCAGAAATTAACAGATGTCACCTGAACGATTCTATTTGTTAATTGAAAAATCACATTTCCAGCCAGTGAAACAGGAGTCTAGAAATCAGGAAATCCCCCCACTGAGAAGTCTTGGCCGCGCTCCCATGAGCTGGGTAGGTGTGAAAAGCTGACGAATTGAATTTTGATGGCTTTTGTGATCTCGCCGGTGACCAGACGTCTGCTTCTTTATTGAACTGACAGAGGGGCAGGAGCAGAGGCAGAAACTGCTTTCTGTTTGACCCCAGTGGGGCGTCGCTGCAGACGAGATGCTCGTGCCGGATAAATCAGCAGGAGGTCGCACCTCGCCGCTGACCAGAATAATCTTTCCAATGTTGCGCATGCGTGTAACACTGAGCTACGGCCGAATTGTGCAAACAGCCATTAATCACAATGTGAGTGTTGAACTGTTTTTATTTTTATTATTATTTGGCTGGCCAGCACTCTGGGTCAGAACAACAACTTGATGCCATGTTCTGTCACTTGCATGCTCAATTGACATTGCTGGACAGTCTCTTGAGAATTCATTTTATGGGAATTCTAAAGTCCATACTTAAGGGTGTAAATTTTAGAGCCATTAAGCAGCACATGCTGGAAAGGGTAAATTGAAAAAATGTGAGGTTCAGCACCGTGTTTTTTAATGGTGTTAAAAAAAAAAAAAAAAAAAAAGTGATGAATTCTTTGGAAAAATGTGCTTCCTCCTTTCAGTTACTGGATTAACAGGGGCATGGTAATATACAGAAAACAAATAAAAAGGTTTCACTCATTTGTTGTTATTCTGAAAAAACACCAGTCTCCATTTTCTAACTTGCCTATCCAATCAAAGGTCGTGGGGAGCTGGAGCCTGTCCCGGCTGCACTCTTACTCTCTATGACATTGTAATCTTATCCGTATCGTTAATTTAAATAAGATGAATATGGCATTTAATTCTCCCTGTGTAAGCTGTCCTCTGAGTATTGTCCTTAGAAATTAGGTCACACCTGTCAAAAGGACTGTGCTTGGCGTAAATCAAGGGACGGTCAAAGTCAATTTTGTTGAGGGCCAAAAATAACACTTTCTTTGCCCAGCGGGGTCCAGAATACATCAACAAACAAACTACAGCCACATTTTCAGTATAAATGAGACACCCTGGTGTAACAAGCAGTAGACTTTAACTCTTTGAGGGCGAATTATTTTTTTTTTTCTGTTTTTGATCCAAGGCCGAATAATTCTTCCAAAAATCTCAGTTTTATGAAAAGCACACAAAACAATGGTTTCATACACAAATCAACATAAAATATTTATTTATGGCAAATGTCAATGAGTTTCATGTTCCATGAGCCTCTACACCATGTGAATTCACATGCCTATTACATAGCATAGTCCTTTCAAGGTATGGTAACGTTCCCAGCAGCCAATGGCGTGCATTGCCACACTACACTACTTGCAGTATGTGTTACACTGGTGCTGCTTTTTCAGGCATCAGTTGCTGCTTGCTGTGGATGCTGCCACCGCCTGTTCAACTGCCTCTGACAGCGGCCACAGCATGCAGCCACAGACACCTGAAATAGCAGCACCAGTGTAACACATACTGCATGAGGACAGCTCGCTACCAGAGACAGTGAACATGCGCTGACAATATGACACAATGTGGTTTGTACCTCTTGTCTTCATAAGTGGCAGACCTCCCAGGCGAACGTTACTGTAGGCGCATCAGCAACATTAATGTGTTCAGCACTACGGTCAGCTGATGTGGGTACCTCACTTTTGTTTTCAATCTCCAGAACACTTACATTAAAATCAGAGTCTAATAAGTCAGATTCAGAAATAATAAGCAAAACGTTATCCACTGAGTATTTTGCTTTGTGGAATTGCTTGTCTCTCTCAGATGTCGATGCCATTTTAGATATTGTTTACTCTTCGCCTCTCGCGCATGCGCAGGGATTTGAGGTCAAATTAACAACGTAAACTTTCCCTGTAGCAAAGAGAGTTGAACTACAATGTAACTGCTAGTTTTATCGACGTTTACAGGTGATTCCCGCATTCATCCCCTTGTGTCGACATAAGTTGAAATAAGGAGTGTGAAACTGGATGCTGTATAGTACCCGACCCGGCACAGACTCAGACAGAGGCACGTGTAAAAACACAAGAAGACTTTATTTTTCTTCAGCTGGAGGGCACTTCTTCCCCGTGAACCCCCCAGCTACAACACAGTCCCAAAAGCACTTCAAATCAATCACAACACTCCCTCCTCGAACCACCTCCCTAGCAACATCGTCCTCTTCCTCACGATTCTGGCTCCTGAGTGGTGGTTGCTGGCCCTTTTTATAGCCCACCCGGAGTGCTTGATCACCTGTTTCTGATTGCACTTCCAGGCAGGGCTGTACAGTTGTCCAGGCCGGCTCAGGGACCCATGCAGCACCCCCTGGCGGCCACCCCAGATCCAAACAGGGTAATGGAGAACTCCATCTCTCATGGAGCCCTGTGGGAAACTGAGGCACCATCGTCTGCCAGGAAGGCTGCCACCAAGAGACCCGGGGGAGGTACTGAGACGCCCATGGTTGCTCCCCCAGAACATATGTAGAAGGGGCGTCCTGGCCGAGCATGGGACCTGGCTGCCAGCCACAGGAGTTAAAAGTGTATTATTATTGGAATACATTTTTCTTACAAAATGCATATGTTGTTGTTATTTTTTTTATTTATCAGACACCTTTATCCAAGGTGACTTACAAAGCAATGTATAAGACATACAAGAATGAGGGTGCAAGCATCAAAGTATCAGTGAACAAAATAAAAAAAAAAAAAAAGTGAGCATAAGGATGTAGAACTACTACATAAACTATACCTTGAACTGGACGAAAAAAGAAGCATTAGTATCCTAAACTTTAAACCCCTAAACAGCTCTATGTAAGACTGGATTTGACTTCTCTTACACCTCCATCAACTCTTTCCTCCTGCCTGGATGAGACTGAAGCCTGGATGTCCAAGAACTTTCTTAAGCCTTACTGCACCAAAACTGAAGCTCTTTTAATTGGCACCCAACCCAATCCCCCCCATTCCCCCCCCCCCCAATCAACTTCGTTCCTCTGTAAATTGTATTTCCTTTTCTGGTCATACCATTACTTTCACCCCTTCTGTTACTAATTTGGGTGTCAAATTAGACTTCCATTTGTCATTTGATACATATGTCCATCACCTCTGTAAAATTGCATTCCTCCATCTTCTAAACATAGCCAAACTGTGCCCCTGCCTTTCCTTTTGTGATGCTGAAAAGCTGGTTCATGCCTTTGTCTCCTCCAGGCTGGACTATTGTAATGCACTCCTCATTGGGATCCCCAGCAAGAGCCTTCAAAAGCTCCAACAAATCCAAAATAGTGCTGCAAGGATCCTAATGAGGGTGTGGAAATATGGACATATTCACCAATCCTTCAGTGTCTTCATTGGCTCCCTATCCACCTCCGTATTGAATACAAAGTTTGTTTGCTCACTCACCAGTGTATCCTGTGGCAGACGGCCGGGTCTCCCCCTGGACGCTGGATGGCTGCCCCCCTGGGTTGGAGCGATGCCTCAGCCTCCCGCAGGGCTTCATGGGAGATGGAGTTCTCCAAAGCCCTGTTGGGATCTGGGGTGGCCACCAGGGGGCGCTGCATGGGTCCTTGAGCCCAGCTGGACTTAACTTCAGCCCCACCCGGAAGAGGAACTGGAAACAGGTGATCAAGCACCTGGAGCACTTCCGGGTGGGCCATAAAAGGAGCCAGCAACCACCACTCAGGGGCCAGAATCGGGAGGAGGAGGACGAAGTTGCCAGGGAGGAGTGGTGGAGAAGAGAAAAGAGTGCTGTATTGTGTGTGTTAGTGCTTGGAACTGTGTTGTGGCTGGGGGGATTACGGGGAAGACGTGCCCTCCAGCTGAAGAAAAATAGAAGTCTTTTGTGTTTTTACACGTGCCTCCACGTGAGTCTGTGCCGGGTCAGGCGCAATATAGCGCCTTTGTTACAATCCATGGAAATGCTCCACAATACCTTGAGGAACTTACAATCCACTACAAGAAACCTTCGTCTTGTAAATACCTACTGCCTTCGCCCCCCTATGACCAAACTTCGTACAATGGGTGACTGAGCCTTTGCAGTTGCTGCTCCACAGCTCTGGAATGCCCTACTGGAGAACCTGAGAACACAGCAGATTGTGGGCTTTTTAAAAAACAGTTGAAGACATTTCTGTTTAGGAAAGTAGATTAACAAAATTGCCTCTAATTATTGTTTTATCTTTGTTTTTATCTTGTTGTGTCTTTGTTTAAATTTTTTTATGTAGCACTTTGAGGTTTACTATAAATGTAAAGTGCCTTATAACTAAAATGAATTATTATTATTATTATTATTATTATTAAACTCAATCCTGTAGGAGAGAAGCTAAGTAGATCCAAAATATTGATTGAAAAAGTGCATTCTGAAAAGACACCTAAACACAAGTAAATTCGGTGGATAAAGGGAGACCATTCCACAGCTTTGGAGCAAAAACGGAGAAGCCTTGTCCAGTCCTGGCACATCTAGGCAAGATGAGGGATGGCCAGCAGACAGGCAGAGAGACAGAACAGACACTTCATGAAGGGACATGAGGAGAGACCAAGGATTGATGAACCGACAGTGCCAGCAGCTGCATTTTACAGGATATGTGGACTGAGAGGTTTTTGTTTTCATGACAATTCCTTAGAGGTGCTTTGAAATCACCTCCTTTTTAGTTTTGTTTTTTTTCCTGCCGCTTCCTGACTAACCAGTACAAGAAAACCTCTACATATGATACACTGTTTGACTTGACTTGATGTCTAGTTATGCAAGACATCAAGATTTTTGCCCCCCCCCCTCGACATGAATACCCCATGTTTTTTAGGTCATATTTTGTGCATGAAATTATACCACTATGATAAATCTTCAGAAAAAATGACCAGAATGATTTGAAGTTGTGCCTTCCGCATCAACTGACCCCAAGGGGTTCACTCCCTAATAGGGCACAAGGGTTCAAAGTTACTCCTTTTCACAAATCTTAGGAAAAATGGTTATCAATAGTATGGAGGCTATTTTGAAGTTGCTGATCACAAACAGGATAATGTTTCTGAGATTTAATTCTTTACAGGTGGTCCTTGCCCTCTAAGAGCCACTCCTAGAAGGTTAATAATGACAGATATAAGCATGTGGGGTATCATTTGGACTATTCCAAGGTCAGTGAATACGAATCATGTGATGTTATTTTTGATTTATAATTCTTTACTTGGGACCTACCCCTCTATGGACCTTTATCAAATGGCAGCAATGACAATTGAGAATATTTTTAGACTTTAATCATTTAACTTGAAGCACACATATTAGTATTTCATATATGTGATGCAGCTATTATTGTTTATTATGAACTTCTACCTCGTGAAGTAAATCATTGCATTTCTTATGTTAGGGCGGCACAGGTTAATTCAGACTTTTTTATACTCAAGAACAATTCTGGCTACTCATTGGTAATTATTGCTTCTGGATCTTAGTAATTTTGTTATTATTTTGTGTAATGTTATAGTATTACCTCTGTAATAACATCGAGCACAAAACAGGAACCAACCCTTGGTGTAGTGCTGGCCATTTCCGAGACACAATCTCACATGCAATACAAATGAAGCACTGATTAACCTAAGATGTCCATTTTTGAAATATGAGCGACATCCACTGGAGTGCCTTTCCTTATACTTGCTTGAGGGACTACCAAGTACAGGTAGTCGTCGACTTACGGCCACGTTTGGTTCTGACGGACCAGTCGCAAGTTGATCTGAATGTAAGACGGACCAGTATATGTATTCAAACCTGAGCGTATGTATAGAACTTTATAATAAGTCCCTTAAATCTTATGGTAGGCTTCTTGTTGTGAGTGCTAGCACTACACCACTGTGCCACTCCATTTTTATATTATTTTATATTATACTAGGCATTGCCTGGGTGTATTTGTAGAAAGAGTTAAGAAACGGTTTATATGTTTTTTAAATGGCGACCCTGTTGTTAATGCTAGCTATCCACACTGTGTCTTTATCAATGCTTCTGCTCTCGTGAGTTGAGAATTTGTTTTTTTGGGTCCAATTGGATTCCAGCATTGCAGAAACTCCTTGCTGGGTTGCACCCATGAATGCTGTCATGTTTGACTCATCCTCTGAGTTCAAGGTGGACAGTTCACAGGACTTAAATTATGAACAAAAGCTGACAAAGCAGGAGTTAAACAACCCTTTGATTCTCCTTTGTGTTGTGCTGCACTTCCACTCTTAATTAAATCTAACTGAACACCCACATGAAAAAGTGCACGATGCTCCCTTTTATATTACAGTAGATAGAAGCAGCACATGGTGTTGCTCGGTTGACTAATATTAAGCTTTGCTCATTTTGTCTGCTAGTCTGGCTTCTGTCTGTTTGGAGGTTTTACTTGCTCTGAGTCAGCAGGGGGCACCATTGTGCAAACTGTAGCTTACTGAATTAAAAAAATAAAACACACACTCGGACCCATCCATCATCCATATCCTAACTACAGGGTCACGGGGGTCTGCTGGAGCCAATCCCAGCCAACACAGGGCGCAAGGCAGGAAACAAACTCCGGGCAGGGCGCCAGCCCACCGCAGGACACACACACACACACACAATTTAGGATCACCAATGCACCTAACCTGCATGTCTTTGGACTGTGGGAGGAAACCCATGCAGATATGGGAAGAACATGCAAACTCCACGCAAGGAGGACCCGGGAAGCGAACACCTGGGTCTCCTAACTGTGAGGCAGCAGCTCTACCCACTGCGCCACTCCACACTTGGACCCCCAGGGTCAAAATTTTGGGTTCCAAAATAGTCCACCTTGCTGTATGGTCCTAATGAGAAACTATGCAAAATTTGGTCATTCTGTTTTATATACAATGATGGGCAAAAGTAGGTTACAGATGTGAGTATGCGAAACACAGAGTTTATTCTTACATTATTATTTATTACCTAGTCATTTAGCCCGTTACAATAACGGGTGCTAGAACAGTAGTGCATAAACATTAGTAGGAACAGTCTATATTAAATGGCAAGGGACTTTGACTTCATTCTTTTTGTTGGTCATATTTTTCTTTCTTTCAGCCTTTCTTTTGTTGATGTTTACTTGCTGAGCTGACCGTTCTTCATGGGCTGCCGCCGTGTATTGTGTGTCTTTAATTTTCTGTGACAGTAATACTGTCTTGTACGTCCGCTGGCTTGTACGTCTGTAATATACCTTTAATTTACTCTGGCGGTAATACAGGCGTGTGCGTCAGTAATATGCCTTTAATCTCCTCTGACAGTAATACTGGCTTGTATGTGGCTGTAATATGCGTCACTGTATTGTGTACCTTTAATTTCCTCTCGTAGTAATACTGGTTTGTATTTCCGTAAAATGCCTCTAACTTTCTCTGACAGAAATATCGCGCATCGCACCGTGCCCCGCACATGCGCACTTCACCAGAAGACACACACACACCTGGACGCACAAAGGGATTTTATTATAGAGGATTATAGCATTATTTATTTGTATTATTTGCCTTCTTCTTAAAGCTATTGTCATTGTTAGCTATTATAATAATCACACCCTGCATGTCTTTTTCCATACGAAGAACTGTAAACCTACTTTTGCCATTATCAATGACCATGCATGGAATAAACAGGGTTTTCAATTATTGAATGAATTACCAGTCCGCTATCCCTTCAGTAAACAAATAACAAGAAACGCTCTGTTCCACAAATGTTCTGTTCTGTGGGTTTCTTCGGTGGTAGGTGTGGTGGCGGACTGCGCTTCCCATTGTAGGCGGCTGAACTCTGGAGCAAATTAGGTGCTTGGTGTGGTGAGCGTCAGATTAGGAGTGAGTTTCCTCTTGAGGTTTCAGCAAAGCCACGCTGTCAAAGAGACACTCTCCTTAAGACTTGTGCAAGTGACTGATGTGGGGTGAACCACCGTTGAAATCTGAAACCAAAATGGAAAGCAAAGTGGCGCCTCTTCATTGCTGTTTAGGTCTAGAAGAGCCCAGCATATGGCTGATAAAGCAGCCTGTCCTAAATCATGATTCATATTGTGGTGGCAGCTGGTGGGAGACCCTGCACAGATGTGCCGCCGTTAAATGATGAGTGTTTTTTTGTGACTGATTGTCTGCTTTTTGCTTGTCAAATCAGCCTCACTTGGGCACAGATTAAAAAATATAATGTGTGTTGCACATCCTGCATGCGTTCAGAACTTCTTGATTGTGTCACTAAAGACGAGGCTGGTTTTCCAGATCCAAGCACGTGCTGAGGTAAATCTTTTTGTCTTTTTACAATCTCCAATGGGGATTTAGAATCTGTGCTCCCAGTCATTTTGAAAAGCAGTGTGGATGCCTACGAATCCCGAGTGATTTTCTTGTCAATTAATTCAGGTAGGCCTGGAGCTCACTGCTTTCAGTTCTGCACATGACTTTATTATTGAATCTGAAATTCAGCTGAAAGGATGGAGCACTTTTTCCAGGTGAATCTCCCTTTACTAATGCCTTAAAGATATGGTGCTTCTATAATGGCAGTTTACCTTTGGGGGGTATCTGCTTGTAAATCCTTTCAAACTGTTTTTCATTCTGCAAATCATAACGTAAATTAATCTTTTCAGCCCTATTCAGGAGAGAGATGAGTTTCCAGGCTTATTGGGACTAGGAATTCTATGGATAAAAAATGTTGATTGCACATAATTCAATTGATGCATAAAGATTTGAAAAACAGCAACATCTTTAAAGCAAATGAACTGAGCGATACAGCTAAGGGTTCAAAAATAGGAGTTAAAGGTACAAATAGTTTTCTGAAGCAAAGCTGGAGAAGCAACAGCTTATATTTCACTGTTGAGGGGCCTTCACATATAAAGTGGGAGAATGTGAAAATAGCAAAGTGCTGACATTTCTTGACTTTACGATTATTAAAGCAACAGCTAAATTACCTGTTTTTTAAATGACAGTGTGAGGTTTTTTACGGGGCTGGAGTGCCAATTCTGCCACCAACCCCCCAGTTTCTCCTGTAAGTTGGTGAACTTGCTTGCAGGGCTGAATGCAGGTTAACGTCTTACTGAGGACGAAGCATCCATCCATCCATCCATTGTCTCCCGCTTATCCGAGGTCGGGTCGCGGGGGCAGCAGCTTGAGCAGAGATGCCCAGACTTCCCTCTCCCCGGCCACTACTTCTAGCTCTTCCGGGAGAATCCCAAGGCGTTCCCAGGCCAGTCGAGAGACATAGTCCCTCCAGCGTGTCCTGGGTCTTCCCCGGGGCCTCCTCCCGGTTAGACGTGCCCGGAACACCTCACCAGGGAGGCGTCCAGGAGGCATCCTGATCAGATGTCCGAGCCACCTCATCTGACTCCTCTCGATGCGGAGGAGCAGCGGCTCTACTCTGAGCCCCTCCCGGATGACTGAGCTTCTCACCCTATCTTTAAGGGAAAGCCCAGACACCCTGCGGAGGAAACTCATTTCAGCCGCTTGTATTCGCGATCTCGTTCTTTCGGTCACTACCCATAGCTCATGACCATAGGTGAGGGTAGGAACATAGATCGACTGGTAAATTGAGAGCTTCGCCTTGCGGCTCAGTTCCTTTTTCACCACGACAGACCGATGCAATGCCCGCATTACTGCGGATGCCGCACCGATCCGCCTGTCGATCTCACGCTCCATTCTTCCCTCACTCGTGAACAAGACCCCGAGATACTTGAACTCCTCCACTTGGGGCAGGATCTCGCTACCAACCCTGAGAGGGCACTCCACCCTTTTCCGGCTGAGAACTATGGTCTCGGATTTGGAGGTGCTGATTCTCATCCCAGCCGCTTCACACTCGGCTGCGAACCGATCCAGAGAGAGCTGAAGATCACGGCCTGATGAAGCAAACAGGACAACATCATCTGCAAAAAGCAGTGACCTAATCCTGAGCCCACCAAACCGGACCCCCTCAACGCCCTGGCTGCGCCTAGAAATTCTGTCCATAAAAGTTATGAACAGAATCGGTGACAAAGGGCAGCCCTGGCGGAGTCCAACTCTCACTGGAAACGGGTACGACTTACTGCCGGCAATGCGGACCAAGCTCTGGCACCGATCGTACAGGGACCGAACAGCCCTTATCAGGGGGTCCGGTACCCCATACTCTCGGAGTACCCCCCACGGGATTCCCCGAGGGACACGGTCGAATGCCTTTTCCAAGTCCACAAAACACATGTAGACTGGTTGGGCAAACTCCCATGCACCCTCCAGGACCCTGCTAAGGGTATAGAGCTGGTCCACTGTTCCGCGACCAGGACGAAAACCACACTGTTCCTCCTGAATCCGAGGCTCAACTATCCGACGGACCCTCCTCTCCAGGACCCCTGAATAGACTTTTCCAGGGAGGCTGAGGAGTGTGATCCCTCTGTAGTTGGAACACACCCTCCGGTCCCCCTTCTTAAAGAGGGGGACCACCACCCCGGTCTGCCAATCCAGAGGCACTGTCCCTGATGTCCATGCGATGTTGCAGAGGCGTGTCAACCAGGACAGTCCTACAACATCCAGAGCCTTGAGGAACTCCGGGCGTATCTCATCCACCCCCGGGGCCCTGCCACCAAGGAGTTTTTTGACCACCTCGGTGACCTCAGTCCCAGAGATGGGGGAGCCCACCTCTGAGTCCCCAGGCTCTACTTCCTCATTGGAAGGCATGTTAATGGGATTGAGGAGGTCTTCGAAGTACTCCCCCCACCGACCCACAACGTTCCGAGTCGAGGTCAGCAGCGCACCATCCCCACCATATACAGTGTTGACACTGCACTGCTTCCCCTTCCTGAGACGCCGGATGGTGGACCAGAATCTCCTCGAAGCCGTCCGAAAGTCGTTCTCCATGGCCTCCCCAAACTCCTCCCACGCCGGAGTTTTTGCCTCAGCAACCACCAAAGCCGCATTCCGCTTGGCCTGCCGGTACCTATCAGCTGCCTCCAGGGTCCCACAGGACAAAAGGGTCCTGTAGGACTCCTTCTTCAGCTTGACAGCATCCTTCACCGCCGGTGTCCACCAACGGGTTCGGGGATTGCCGCCACGACAGGCACCGACTACCTTACAGCCACAGCTCCGGTCAGCTGCCTCAACAATAGAGGCACGGAACATGGCCCATTCGGACTCAATGTCCCCCCACCTCCCTCGGGATGTGGTCGAAGTTCTGCCGGAGGTGGGAGTTGAAGCTACTTCTGACAGGGGGCTCTGCCAGACGTTCCCAGCAGACCCTCACAACACGTTTGGGCCTACCACGCCTGACTGGCATCCTCCCCCACCATCAAAGCCAACTCACCACCAGGTGGTGATCAGTTGACAGCTCCGCCCCTCTCTTCACCCGAGTGTCCAAGACATGTGGCCGCAAGTCCAATGACACGACCACAAAGTCGATCATCGAACTGAGGCCTAGGGTGTCCTGGTGCCAAGTGCACATATGAACACCCCTATGCTTGAACATGGTGTTCGTTATGGACAATCTGTGACGAGCACAGAAGTCCAATAACAAAACACCGCTCGGGTTCAGATCGGGGGGGGCCATTCCTCCCAATCACGCCCTTCCAGGTCTCACTGTCATTGCCCACGTGAGCATTGAAGTCTCCCAGCAGAACGAGGGAGTCCCCAGAAGGTATGCCCACTAGCACCCCCTCCAGGGACTCTAAAAAGGGTGGGTACTCCGAACTGCTGTTCGGTGCATACGCACAAACAACAGTTAGGACCCGTCCCCCCACCCGAAGGCGAAGGGAGGCTACCCTCTCGTCCACCGGGGTAAACCCCAATGTACAGGCTCCAAGTCGGGGGGCAATAAGTATACCCACACCCGCTCGGCGCCTCTCACCGGGGGCAACTCCTGAGTGGTACAGAGTCCAGCCCCTCTCAAGGAGATTGGTTCCAGAGTCCAAGCTGTGCGTCGAGGTGAGCTCGACTATATATAGCCGGAACCTCTCGACCTCGCGCACTAGCTCAGGCTCCTTCCCCTTCAGAGAGGTGACATTCCACATCCCAAGAGCAAGCTTCTGTAGCCGAGGATCGAACCGCCAAGGTCCCCGCCTTCGGCCACCACCCAACTCACACTGCACCCGACCTCCTTGGCCCCTCCCATAGGTGGTGAGCCCATGGGAAGGGGGACCCACGTTGCCTCTTCGGGCTGTGCCCGGCCGAGCCCCATGGGTGCAGGCCCGGCCACCAGGCTCTCGCCATCGAGCCCCACCCCCAGGCCTGGCTCCAGAGTGGGGCCCCGGTGACCCGCGTTCGGGCAAGGGAAAACGGCGTCCAAAATTGTTGTTCATCATAGGAGGTTTGTTTAACTGCTCTTTGTCTCATCCCTCACCTAGGACCAGGACGAAGCAATGGCAGGTTAACGGAGGCCCTCTATAAGGTAACCATCCATCCCCGTTTTCCGGGGACAGTCCCCTTTTTCGGACAACTGTCCCCACTCAGAAACATGTCCCCGTTTTAAGATTTCGTCCCTGGTTTCAGATGGTTCAATTTTTTTAATGTGTCTCATCACCACGATAATTTGAACTCGGCGCGCATGCGCGGTGTTTTGACGGAGGTTATGCTTTACCGCATCCTGCAACTTTGGCGAGAAATCACGTGATAAGCTTTCGCTTTGTACTCTGTAGTGTTTAGAGTTCCTACTTGTGATATGTACATTCTAGCAAACCCCCCCCCCCAAGCCCCCCCCCCCCGGATTGGCCCAAAAAAATCTGGTCACCTTACCTTCTATAGTCACTTCAGGCATTGCGGGATTCGAACTGGCATCCTTTCCGATCAGGTTCCCGCAGAGCCACCTAGGCTCGTGGCGGCCCTGGGCAGTGAAACAATCGGTGGCCCCTTCGCCCGCCAATGTCAATATGGTATGTTATGCACGGCGGATGGCCACGTCCGTTGCAGACACTGCATAGCCGCCTCGTGCTCATGACACAAGCGTTTAACTTTTGCCGAAATTTTCCGCAGCGTTTTGCCAGCTTTTGTGTACTCGAAATCTCTTCACTTTGCTTAGAATGGGTATGCAAATGTCTTGTGTCCCCTATCCGACCAGATATTCACTATGACTATTGCGCTAACACTAATACTTTATTAAAACTGGGTGAAACATTAACTTGTAAGACGACTCACCCACTTACACTTGCATTGCTTCTATATGCGCGTGTCCATAACTTGAAAACCAAGTGGCGGCCCATGGTATTCTCATTACGGCAGAACGTATAAGACTACATATAGCTTACTGCTCTGACTCGAGCGACATTAGTAAATACAGCGTACTAATTAACAAGAAACACAATGTTTTTCGGCCACATTGCCGTCAGCTATGTCGTTATTTTCTCTTTCTGTTTTATATTCAGTATACTGTATATTGGCGTGGCGGCCCAGTGCACATGCCTAAGGCCGCCCCTGCATCACTCCACCCATGTTTATTCTAGGCTTAAGAAATACTCTGTTAATTGAGAGTAAAGTTTCTTAGCTTTGTGTTTTTATTCTCAGTTATTCTTATTTAATTCTTAATTGGTAATTGAATAAAGATTACTCAGTTTAGTCAAGATGCTCATGATTGCACTCAATTAAGGTCAAGGAAATTATTGCTAATTAAGACGTTGCTGAGGTTTCAGATTTTGCGTTGGGCATTTTCCTTCTTTAACCTTTTAGATGGTTCAAAAAGCTCAAAGCACTGCAGACACTTGGAGAGACCCTTGGAGAGCGTGTACAGACCCACAGTCTCTTGTGTCTTTCTTGTATTGCTGTATTTCTTTCTTTTTTTTTTTGTGCTGTTTTTCTGATTTGCCCATGCACCATTGTTTCTCAGGGTTCTGGAAAAGCCGGAGCCTATCCTAATAAGCACTGGGCGCAAGGTGTGAACAATCAGGGTGCCAGCCCAATGCAGGATGAACACACAAACCTATATACATTAGGGACCAATTTAGCATCACTAAATGCCCCCTACCTTAGAACTGTCGAGAAAAAAAACGGAGGAAACCCCCTACAAAAAGGGGAGAACATGCAAACTCCACGTATGGAGCACCTGGGACATGAACCCCAGTTACCTTTTTGTAAGAGAGGAGAACATGCACACTCTACCAGCTTTGTGATTGCTCTCCCTGCAATGAAAAATGGCAGAGCAGAAAATCTTGGATGAGGATAGGGATAAAGAACTAAAAAAAAATCATCCGGGATCAAAGACAATATTTACCAATGCCCAAAACACTGAACGAAATTCGGGATCGAGAAACACGTTAATGTCATAGCCCTACATGACAAAGTAAAGAATTTTTTAACATGCGAAAAACTGGACAATTAGAATAGTGTGCCACCATCTTAAATAGTGTTGACCTGCCTGATGTTTTGTGAAACAACTTCTGTTCAGTACATATTAGCAAGGAGCCATTGCTGATGAAAACAATGCACAGAATGACATTGTCTAAGCAAAGAAACTGTATTCAAAATGGTGACATGAAAACAATAATGGTAAACATTTTCAAAATGAGAAACTTCTTCTTCCTCTTTCAGCTGCTCCCGTTATGGGTTGCCACAGCAGATCATCTTCTTCCATATCTTCCTGTCCTCTGCATCTTGTTCTGTTACTCCCATCACCTGCATGTCTTCGCTCACCACATCCATAAACCTTCGCTTAGGCCTTCCTCTTTTCCTCTTACCTGGCATCTCTTTCCTTAGCATCCTTCTCCCAATATATCTAGCATCTCTCCTCTGCACATGTCCAAACCAACACAATCTCGCCTCTCTGACTTTGTCTCCCAACCGTCCAAAATGAAGAAATAAAAAAAGAGAAAGAAAAACCAGATTAATTTAAGAACTGGAAAAACAAGTTCTGCACTTGTAAAACCCTAGATTACATGGAAGAAAGTGATGTTGCCACAGAAAACCCAGTGTAGACATTGAGAGAACATACATATGCACACCCCTCACACCCATTGATACCAAGTCAATTTTTGAATCACCAGTTGTACTAAATTGCATGTCATTCGAGTGTGGCAGTGAACCATAAAAACATAAGAACATAAGAAATCTGACAAATGCGAGGAGATTATTCAGACCATCAATCCTGTTAAGCTGTCCCAATGTCTCATCCAGATTCTCCGTAAAAGTTTATACTTCAACTCTGTGTCTGAGTAGTTTGTTTCAGATTCCCATAGCTCTTTGAGTAAAGAAGTGCTTCCTGGCTTCAGTCCTAAATGCACAGTAATGTCTACTGGTTTCCTCATGGTATGTGATCCACTGTTAAGTTGAAAGAATTCTGTTGAATAAGTTATTCTGAGGGGGGTGGTTACAAGTGAAGACAGGGGCAATGGGGAACACAGGGCCAACATACAAATGCCACTCACATAGTGATCACTCAAATAAAAGCCAATGCTGCTAACCACTATGCCACCAAGCCTTTCTGACTTTGAATGCACTGAAAAATAGTGGAGGCTCATGCAGTGGTTTACCATTTGTTGCATTTAATATGCCGTACATGTAATTTGCTCTCAGTTTAAAAAAATACAAAAACTCATCATTTAGGAATAATTAGAGCTAATTAGAGCTGTGAAATATAACATGCTGTTGTGTGATTGGTTTGTCTGAGACTGTGGGATGCATGTCAAGATACATTTGTGGCCAGGGAAAGGCGCATTATTCAGATTGCGTTGCTTCACTTTGAGCGCTCTTCCTCTTGATTAGCCTCATTTCTATTCAGACAGTCTTACAATTTGTTTAAGATGGAGCTGCTGTTTTGTACCTATGGCCAAAACCTGCTTTAGAGGGAAGCGAGAGCTGTGTGCTACACTGTGCCGCCTCGTGCTAATGACTATAGCACATCTAAAAAATGTGAAATCTCACACTTTTCCTCAGAGACGTTACTCACCTCCACACCTTGGAACTTTAATTAACAAGAAGTCAAAAGACCCCGTAATTTGTACCAACCGAGCGTGTGTGTTCACTGCTGTAATATGTTTATAGCGTAATCAGTGGTTGACATGGAGGAGGGAGCAACTTTCTTTTCTTTTCTTCTTCTTCTTCTTCTTGTTTTTTGCGGCCACAGGAACATCTGCTAATAATTGTGTAATGAATCAGATGAAGAGGCTTATTCGATCTCCTGACGCTAAAGATGAATGCAGCTGGGAGTTGAAAACGTATGCCCACATCGCACACTAAATCCATTGCAGTTAAAGTCATTAAAGCTGGGCTGATTGGATGAAACACAGATGATCCTTCTTCACTTTTATCGGTTTACATTTTTTATTCTGTAACAAATCAACTTAGTTGATGATAATTGTATATTTAGATTTTAATTGCTTTGTTGACATGGTGAACACTCATTAACATTATGTACCCTTGCCTGCAGGCGAAAAGCCTTATAACTTTTAAAGCATAAAAGAAAAAAACTCACTAGCTTTTTTGGCACTAAAGAGAAATTTTAGATAACTATTGCAATATTTATGCATAAACAGAGTTTATACAGTTGTAATTAAATTGTCATTGGCAGTTATATTGTGAAACCGTAATAAATACTCAAGCTCGCCTGGGGAAAATGTAGTAGACAGTGTGATGAATGAAGTGCGTTGACTGCATAATCACGCACAGCATGGGAGGAGTATTAAGGACTTGAAAAGTGTGGTTTAAATATCCATTTCAGTAATTTCTTGAATTAAGTATGTTAATTAATATTTTACACTAATATTTTTTTGAAAATGGCACAGCTTTTAGCATACATAGAGGGACATAAGCTCAAATCTATGCCTTGTTGCTCTGTGTACTGTTAGCATGTTCTGCTTGTGCTTGTGTGCTATGAATGGGAACTTTATGTTGCCCCAGTGAGTCTTGTATTGATATTTCACATGACATGCAAATTCGCTGTCTTTTGCCATGTGCATAGATGACAGTCTGCAGAATGAGGTAACCAAGGCCTCTAGTACTGCCTTGTGCTACCCAAATATAAGTAAAATAAAATAAAGAAATAAATGTATAGAGTATATAAAGACCTGGAGATGTGAGAGATGATTAAGCCAGAGTGTTGGTGTGACTGTAAAATGGACCTTTTCCTTTTTAAGTGACACCTCCACCACGACACCCAGGTCTGCCATGCCTCATCCGCTTGGCACACTCACCCCCTGCCTCACTCAGCTCACCCAGTGTCAGAGGCAACCTGACTTCCTCACTATCTCCCGGTTCCATGAGCCAACCCAAATCCAGGATCCACATTTGAGGATTGCCAGCAGCCACACATAGACAGCTCGATAGCAGCAGGAAGTTGCAGAAAAAAAGTGCTTACCCACAATGCCAAGTTTGCAACTTCATTCATGCTCTTCATTGGGCTGCTTACACAGCTGGCCTCTCAGGGTATGCCCACCCCCTCTGGTATTTCATAGCATGTCCCTCCCAGGTCAGCATATACTAGAAAATATGGGGACATCTGGTCCTACCACAACCATGGTTCCAGCAATTTGCTTCATGCTCAGCAGATGTCACTGCTCTTCTTTTTCTCTCTGCCATGTCACTTTCATGATTAGTTCGCCTATTCAGTTCACCGTAAGAAGGATGTGAGCCCCGATAACTTCACTAAGGTTGCTGCTACCCACATTTTTTGCTTCACCAAAGCATATCATGACATAACTTTTTGATTAAGACATTAAGACCAAAATCAAAGTTCCAGCCCCAGGAGTTCATGAGTACCAGCAGGTCACATGTAGTGGATGCTGGAGCTGTCATTCTTCTTCTTCCTATCACTCAATTGGCTTCTGCAATTTGCTTCATGCTCAGCAGATGTTACCGCTCTTCTGTGTCTCTCTGCTATGTCACTTTCTTGATCAGATTTCCCGTACAGTTCACCATAAGAAAAGCATAAATCCTGATAACTTTGTGAAAGATGCTACTGGCCACGTAAGCTTTCAATTAAGACTAAGATCAAGATTCCAGCCTCAGTGGTTCACGAGTAATCATGTGACGGACAGCCATAAGCCTTAGCATTTTATATTTATACTAGTCATTTAGCCCGTTACAATAACGGGCGCTAGAACAGTAGTGCATAAACATTAGTAGGAACAGTCTATATTAAATGGCAAGGGACTTTGACCTCATTCTTTTTGTTGGTCTTATTTTTCTTTCTTTCAGCCTTTCTTTTGTTGATGTTTACTTGCTGAGCTGACCGTTCTTCATGGGCTGCCGCCGTGTATTGTGTGTCTTTAATTTTCTGTGACAGTAAAACTGTCTTGTACGGCTCTATTCAATAAGGGCGCGCGCAAAAAGGCGAGCTTCAAAAGGGCGACCTCAATTGAGCACAGCGAATAAAGGCGTTCGTAGATAATTTAGTACAAATGGCTCTGGAATATGTGAACAGCAACAAAGGTGCAGATCTTTATTTACCCGCGCCTTTATTCGCTGTGCCCAATTGAGGTCGCCCTTTTGAGGCTCGCCTTTTTGTGCGCGCCCTTATTGAAGGATGTCTGTGCGCACCCATATTGAAGGATACCGTCTTGTACGTCCGCTGGGTTGTA
This sequence comes from Erpetoichthys calabaricus, assembly GCF_900747795.2. Classification (NCBI taxonomy): domain Eukaryota; kingdom Metazoa; phylum Chordata; class Cladistia; order Polypteriformes; family Polypteridae; genus Erpetoichthys; species Erpetoichthys calabaricus. The sequence continues at coordinate 39,064,014 of NC_041401.2, forward strand.
CGTCCGCTGGCTTGTACATCCGTAATATACCTTTAATTTTCTCTGGCGGTAATACAGGCGTGCGCGTTGGTAATATGCCTTTAATCTCCTCTGACAGTAATACTGGCTCGTATGTGGCTGTAATATGCGTCACTGTATTGTGTACCTTTAATTTCCTCTCGTAGTAATACTGGTTTGTATTTCCGTAAAACGCCTCTAACTTTCTCTGACAGTAATATCGCGCATCGCACCGTGCCCCGCGCATGCGCACTTCACCAGAAGACACCCACACACGGACACCTGGACGCACATAGGGATTTTATATATATAGATTGTGGCCTGCAAGGGGTGCAGAGCTCCCCAAACCCGACACAGACAGACGCAGGACACAAGTTCAGCACATGTTCCTTCCTTCCACCTCCTCTCTTCCCAGCAAGCTTCATCTCCTTTCTTCTTGTCTCTGGCTCCCCGAATGGAGTGAGGCAGCTCTTTTTATGGAGTACCTGGAAGTGCACCAGGTGTCCCATAGTCTCCTTCCGACAGCTCTTCCGGGTGTGGCAGAAGTGCTCCATTAAAGGGCTCCACATTTCCTACAGCAACCCCTGGCAGCACCCATGGGACCTAACAGGACTGTACCAAACTCCAACTCCCATTAAGCCCTGTGGGAGTCCATTGTGCCACAGCAACCCAGGGGGGGGGGGGCCCTCTAGCGTTCCGGGGGAAATAATGCCCTGAGCTTTCTCTCTCCCCTGGAGAAATTAGTCCACCCTGATGCTGCTTCACTTTGTGCCCAATGTTGCTGGGATAAGTTCCAGCCCTTTGGGACCCTGAACTGAATTAAGTGGGCTAGAAAAGTGGATTGGTGACTTTTATTGATTATTATTTATTATAATATTCAAATTGAAAGAAAGAAAGAAAGAAAGAAAGAAAGAAAGGGAAAAGCTAGTGCTGTGCTTACAAAATTCCTTTAAGTTAAATGTATTGCCTGATGAGGGCAGCCAGGTATTCAAGTCCCTTTGCGTGGAGCTGGCATGATGTCTGCTTGTCCACTTGGGTTTCTGTTGGTACTTCAGCTACATTACAGGGGCATTCAGATTAAATGAAGAGGTGCCTGTAAATTTGCCAAGTTTAACTCGGTCCTTTACAAGACTAGCATCTTGTTCAGGGCTTAGACAAACCCAGCACTGCAATAATCGATTTTGAAAGAGAAGTAATGAGTGCCTGAGGAGGTACTTTTCTTTGAGATTCTTATATAAGATCAGTCCAAGTTGCCCTCCTAATTTAATAGTCGAGAGACTACTGTTCACCCATTTTCTGATCATTTCTGATGAGCCACTCAATTTGTTGTCAGATGGCATGGCAGTCGTTTAACTCACCCACATATTAGAGCACCAGGAAGTGAAAGTCCCAGCAAATGCCTGTGATCACTCGCTACAGGAAGATTAGCAGGCTGATGTTGGTCTCCTCGAGAACTAGTTTGAATTGCTGTATAAGGTAATCAAGTGCAGTGTGTAGGACATGACAACCTAAGGCAGCTGGTTCAGTCCCCATTTTGTGACTTGTTAAAGTCCTCTAACCTGCTTGGACTGATCAAATAAAAATATTTATGCATTATAGCTTGTAAGTCTCTGGGGGTAAAGGCATTTGCCAAACATGTGAAGATAATAAAAATTTTGCTTTCTGTTCCAGACATCGTTCGGGACAGATGCTGATCCATTCATTTAATGAACCTGCTTAGCCTTGTCTTAAGTTTGTGGTGAGCCAAAACCTCAAACATTCTAAAATATTTATGAGAATACAAAAACATACTAGTGGCCAAACAAGTGCTGCTATAGGGCAGCCAGTGAAATTGAAATCAGCCGCTCATGTATCTTATGGATCTCATCATGTCGTGTGATCGTCACCTCTCTCGGTCAGGAGCACAACATCGAAGGCTTTTCTACAAGATGGCACTGCAGTGGTTAACTGTGAGCTGATAACTGTTGAAGGTCTTTAGAGTCATCATTGGAGTTATTATCACAGACTTCACATTAACCCACAAAATTTCATTTGTTGGCATCTTTAAAGAATAACAAAAAATCCTAATGTGGGAGGCAGTGAGTCAGCCTTTAAAGGAGCCGAATGGAACAAATGCAATTGGAAGGAAGAGTGAATGGATGGAAAAGTGGCTCCGTGCCAACTACATGAGTTCTTTTGGTTTCAAATTGTTACACATAGTAGAAAAACTTTTTGATGAGCATTAAATAATTCCGTATGGTACCATAAATAGCATCTGTACTAATGACTATCATACGGTGGTCATTCCAGATTTATTTAATATAGTCTCTTAAACTTGGGGCTGACACGGTGGCTAGTGCTGCTGCCTCACAGCTCCAGTGACCTTTGTTTGAGCCTCACTTGGCTACTGTCTGTGTGGAGATTGCACACTCCCTCCATGTTTATGTAGATTTTAGTCTCCAGTTTTCCTTCCTCATCCGACATAAGTGTTGAGTTGATCGGCCATTCTAAACTGGCCCAGTATGAGTCAATGTGGAGGTGCATGAGTGAGTGTGTCCATCAATGGACTGGAGGTCTTCCTTACGCTGAGAATGCTGGGATAGTTGCCTACTCCCTACAACTGGATTAGGTAGGTTCAGGAAATTGGAAGTATGTACTTTTTAAGAATATGCTCGTTTGAATTGAGCTATGGTGGTAAAGAGCACAGTGTAGAGCTATGGCTATAGTTTGCATTGTAAAACTCTGTGCAAGACTCTTTATTTTAATTCCATACATGCTGCCATAGGTAGCTCAGGTCACTCCTCTTTATCTTTGAGATAAATTGCTGTCTTCTTCTGTTAGTTCTGGTAAAAACCTTTTGATTATTACCTTTAGACCAGGAATTTGCAGACCAATACATGAGGGGGAGAGGCAGCTCTTCAATTCAAAAGCTCAGTATTATGGGAGTGTCTTTCCTATTTATGATGTGTGCTGATTTTTTCTGCACATTGTGCCTTTAAACATTGCCACATTTGTCACATCTTAGATATTTCAGCTCCTTTTCCATTGGGATCCAAAATCTATGAAAGCCTGGTCCGGATGTCTGACATCTCCATTTCGCTTTTACTGTGTTATACTTGCTGGTTTTGATTGGCCTTTCCACATCTGCTGGGCTCCGTTTTTGAGTACCTGGCATTTGGAAATGACAATGATGGCATGACATTTGAATTTTTAATACATACACAAGGTAGAGTTTTTTTGTAATGTAATGGTTTTTGTTCCTGATCAAAGCAACAAGGTTTTTGTCATCCTGCACTTGTCCCTCAATCACAATTCGTTCTCCCCATTTGTGCCCACGTAAGTGTGAAAATGCTCCTCGCCCGCCACTTTAATGTTGTGTCCCAAAGGATTCCAGTCCAGATGCACACCTCTATGGCACTGTTCCTCGTTGAGCTGACAACAAAGCCACCATTTTCATTTGTTCTTAATAAGACATTGAATTAGAATTTTAGAAAAAGGCTATTCAGCCAAACAAAGCTCTCAAATCAGATCCACTTAATTTCCCCAAAATAACATGAAATGGAGTTTTGAAGGTTGCTAAAGTCCATCTCTCTACCACTCTACTAAGTAACTTATTCCATGAGTCTAAGCTTCTGTTTGTGCAGAAATGTTTTTTAGCATTTATGTGAAATTTGCACAAACTTTTGATTAGAACAGCCCATTCAGCCCATCAAAGTGTGCCAGTTCTGCCCACCTAATTCCTTCAAAACAACATCAAGTGAAGTCTTGAATGACCCTAGAGTCCTATTGTCCACGACACTACTTGGTAACTTATTCCATTTGTCTGTGGTTCTCTGTGAGAACAAAAACCTCCCAATGTTTGTGCGAACTTCACCATTAACAAGTTTCCAACTGTGCCCCTGTGTTCTTGTTGAGCTCATTTTAAAATAACAGTCTTGATCCACTGGACCAACTCCTGTCATAATTTTAGAACTTCAGTCATGTCACCTCTTAATCTTCTTTTGCTTAAACTGAAAAGGTCAGTCAGTCAGTATCCAACCAGCTATATCCTAACACAGAGTCACGGGGGATCTGCTGGAGCCAATCCAGCCAACACAGGGTGCAAGGCAGGAACAAACCCTGGGCAGGGTGCCAGCCCACTGCAGGGCACACACACACTCACCCAGCACACACTAGGGACAATTTAGGATCACCAATGCACCAAACCTGCATGTCATTGGACTGTGGGAGGAAACTGGAGCACCCGGAGGAAACCCACACAGACACGGGGAGAACATGCAAACTCCTCGCAGGAAGGACCTGGGAAGCGAACCCAGGTCTCCTAACTGCAAGGTAGCAGTGCTACCCACTGTGCCACCGTGCCACCCAACTAAAAAGGTTCAGCTTCTTTAATCTTTCCTCATATCTCGTACTCTACAGTCCTGCAATGAGCTTAGTCACTCTTCTCTGGAGTTTTTCCAGCACTGCTATGTCATTTTGTAGCCCAGAGACCAAAACTACACACGGTACTCCAGGTGAGGGCTCACTATTGCATTTTAAAGCATAAACACTACCTTCTTTGACTTGTAACTTAATATTCTGGTAGCCTTCTTGATCGCTTTTGTATACTTCAAGTCTAGTGAAATTGTTTTATATAGTGAGCATTTAAAAACAACAGAAGTCGAACAAAGTGCTGTACAGCTTCCATAAACACACCAAATACATACAGTATAATATATATATATATATATATATATATATATATATATATATACATCCATCCATTATCCAACCCGCTGAATCCGAACACAGGGTCACAGGGGGTCCGCTGGAGCCAATCCCAGCCAACACAGGGCAGAAGGCAGGAACCAATCCTGGGCAGGGTGCCAACCCACCGCAGGACACACACAAACACACCCACACACCAAGCACACACTAGGGCCAATTTAGAATCGCCAATCCACCTAACCTGCATGTCTTTGGACTGTGGGAGGAAACCCACGCAGACACAGGGAGAACATGCAAACTCCACGCAGGGAGGACCCAAGAAGCGAACCCAGGTCTCCCAACTGCGAGGCAGCAGCGCTACCCACTGCGCCACCGTGCCACCATATACGCCTGATGAGCCCAGAATTAGGGCGAAACACGTGTCGCGTACTCTTTGCATTATTTGACAGTAAACTATTTCAACCATATATATATATATATATATATATATAGTAAATAAATACACCAACAATGTATACTCACAACTTTACAAAGCTAATCTGAAAACCTTTCAAATAGGATTTGAAAGTGACCAAGATTTGTGCTGACCTAATATAAGAAGGTAGACTATTCCAAAGCTTAGGGGCAGCTACTGCAAAAAGCACAGTCCCCCCTAAGCTTAAGTCTAGATGTCAGCACAACCGGCAACTTCTGGTCAGAGGACCTCAGTGACCGGGAAGGAGAGTAAAGGTGTAAGAGGTCAGTAAGATAAATGGGGGTTAAACCATTCAGGGACTTAAAAAGAGACAGTAATATTTTAAAGTCAATCCTGTAGCGAACAGGAAGCCAGCGAAGAGAAGCTACGACTGGTGTGATGTGATTCTGTTTTCGTGTGCCTGTTAGAAGCCTGGCAGCTGCATATATAAATGTAATGAATTATTATTATTATTATTATTTTGGACCAGCTGACGACAAGCAAGGGATGACTGATTAGCTCCAGTAAATAATGAGTTGCAATAGTCAAGCCGAGAAGAGACAAATGCATGAATTAGTGTTTCAAAGTCATGTACTGAAAGAAAGGCTTTGACCTTAGCCAATACCCTGAGCTAATAGAAATGGGCTTTAACAATGGAATTAATTTGTTAAACAAATCTGAGGGGATTATCAAAAATCACACCAAGATTTTTTGCAAAGTGTTTACAATAGTTTATCAAGGGGCCATGATTAATTGTGAACAGAAGGTCTAAAACACACAATCTCTGTTTTTTTTTTTGTCATTTAGTGACATCCTTGCTTTAATGTCTTCTAGACATTCCATTTAAGGTTTAAGAGAATTTGTTTTAATCTGTTTCAGTGGAAAATGTATTTGTGTATCATCTACATAGCAATGTAGGGAAGTATTGTGTTTTTAAAAATTGATCCTAAGGGCAACGTGTACAGTGAAAAAAGAACAGACCCCAGAATAGATCCTTGAGGGTCCGCACAGGTGATAGGGTCTGAGGATGAGGAATGATTGCCCAGGCTGACTGAAAGCTTCACCAGAAACATTCCAAAGCAGTTCCTTGTATACGCACATACTGCTCAAGATGAGCGATAAGCATGTGATGGTCAACTGTATTAAATGCTGCTGTCAAATCTCACAGCAATAAGACAGCAGTCCCCAGTATCAGTTTAGAACCCGTAGAAGTGCAGACTCCATGCTGTGGTGTGTCTTAAAACCAGTCTGAAATTCGTCACAAATGCCATTTTCATTTAAGAAAGGTGGAAGCTGTAGAAAGACAAACTTTTTTGTATTTCAGAAAGAAAGGGCAGCTTGGAAAATGGGTCTGACGTTTGACAAGTTTGTAAAGTCTAGATTTGGTTTTTGTTAATTAAAGGCTACACCACAGCATGTTTACAATTGGCTGGGACTGAACCAGTCTCAAGACATCTGGTTATAATGTCCAAAATGGTGTAGATAGTGTTGAGTCCACTATGACTCCTAGGTCCTTTTCATAAGGGGTAACAATCCATTGTATGTTCATATCTGACATTTTAACTTCCTATGTGTAAATCTTTACATAACCTACTATACATTTCATCTTCCACAAATCTGCCCAAGCCTGTTCAATTCCCTCTGTAATGATACAACAGATTCTAGATTATCTGCCAATCCACCTATCTTGTTATCATCTGCAGACTTAACCAGCTTGTTATTTCCATTCCTATTCAGATCATTTATGTACATTAAAAATAACAGCCCTAGCACTGACCCCTGTATACATCATTCTGCCGGATTTATACTTCACGCGGTGTCTGCTGTGCAAGCGTTGTACTATTTATACTTGCGTGCGTACTTTACGTAAATCTGGAGGAATCCACCAGGTGGCAGTGCGAGATATTTTCACGGAGAGAACAGGTTTGGCTTCACTGTGTTGTGAATTGCCTGGAACACCCATTAAACTCCGATGACACCTTACTGCAATATCTCTGAAAAGGATGTTTAATGATTAAATCCATCAGTCCAGGGATTTGTCCATTTCAGCTAGCATTGGGCACGAGGCTGAAACAATCCCTGGACGAGGCATCAACTCATCGCAAGGTGAATACAAGCACACACATACATGCTGGCGTCATTTTAGTGTCACCAAATCTGCATATTTTTGGAAGGAAACCGGAGCACTTGGTGGAAACCTAGCAGGAAAACATGAGAACTCCAGGCAGGGAATACCAGCAACGTGACTCCCTGCAAGAGAGCAGCGCTAACGCTCCGCCACCGTGTCACCCCCATGTGTGTCATTATTAACAGTATTCATTATCCATCCATTTTCCAACCCGCTGAATCCGAACACAGGGTCACGGGGGTCTGCTGGAGCCAATCCCAGCCAACACAGGGCACAAGGCAGGAAACAATCCAGGGCAGGGTGCCAACCCACCGCAGGACACACACAAACACACCCACACACCAAGCACACACTAGGGCCAATTTAGAATTGACAATCCACCTAACCTGCATGTCTTTGGAGTGTGGGAGGAAACCGGAGCGCCCGGAGGAAACCCACGCAGACACGGGGAGAACATGCAAACTCCATGCAGGGAGGACCCGGGAATCGAACCCAGGTCCCCAGATCTCCCAACTGCGAGGCAGCAGCGCTACCCACTGCGCCACCGTGCCGCCCCCAGTATTCATTATTTAAATGAAATTACCGATGTATCTGTAAAATGTAACATACATACTTCAATGCATTTCATCATGAAAGTGATATCAAGTATAAATCTAAGGATTCTAAATGTACAGAGAGTTGGAATATCATACATTCAATGTGCGCAGTGTGGCGATCTGTTGCTGTTTGCTACTGCTATCAGTACCGGAGGAAGCACTAGAAAAAAAGACGGCACAGAAGACGATATGTGAGACTTTTAAAATGTATGGAGTCATTACGATCAGGAATATGCAACACTTGAATATAAAAGCACCACAAATGCATCTGTATGTCGGCATTTTGCTTCACTACTTCGAACCATTCATCAAACATCAAAGCGCGCACACTGATCTCGTAGGATTCGCAAAGAGACTTTCTGTCACTGTAGATAGTAACGAGAGACTCTGACGTCACATTCCAACTTTTAGCATACTGCGCTCCCCGACTTTTTGCTGGTACTGCAACTCGCGCACGCGGCGTGTTAATTTCTGAGGACCTGCTCAGAGAATGCATCAAATGAACGCTGAGAACTCATGGCAGCCATGATGCAGGTGCGTACGCGTTCTGAGCGTGAAGTATAAATGAGCCCAATTCCGATAATGTTCCTCATACCATCAGCCTGTGCTTCCAGTGTTATAGCTGGATCTGCAACCATCCATGCACTGCACCCTGAACTCCCACTTCTTTTAATCTGATGCCTAACCTCTCTTGTGGAACTTTGTCAAATACTTTCTGAAAACTGAGATCATTAACATCATATGCACTTGCCTTATTGTGTGCTTTTCCTGCTTCCTCATGCAATTCCAGTATATTAGTAAAACACAACTTCCCTTGTCTGAATCCATGTTGAGTATTTACTAAAGCTCCTGTCCTTGCAATGTGCTACTTAATAATTCCTTCCATTAATTTACTTGTGATGCGTGTAATTCTTACTGGCCTATGGTTACTTGGATCTGCCTGGTCACTGTTTTCTATATAATGGAGTAATATTTGCCATTTTCCAGTTCTTAGGAATTTTCTGATTACACGGATCGAGTTAAGCATAAGTTCTTGGAATGATTTCTTTTCGCTAATATTCCATATCAGAAAATGAGTCAATATCTGGTGAAATTGTATTGTGGAACTGACTCAAGCCTGGACATTCTTAGAAATGAACAACTTTGGCTAAACTGGGTGATATTTCTGACTGAATGCTACCAGGGGGCATGAAGATAACGTAACAAAGTGTCAATGTTTCACTCCATAGCATTTAGCTCTCCAGTCTAAAGTTCTCTGTTTCTTGAGTTTGCTACAATTATCACAGTTTTGACATAGCCTTTGACCCAGGGGTCTTCCATCTGCTTTATGATTTCAGACATCTGTGACTTCCATATGGCGAAGTGCTTGACTTAAGGAGTAAGAGGATGTTTGCAGGTCTTGATTTCCCTGCTGGGTGGAATTTGTGTTTTTCTTTCGTTTACTCCATGGCTATCAAGTGGATTTCATCTCTGACTTGTTTCATTGTGTGTGTACGTCATCCACTGTATTTGACTGCCTTGTATCTGTTGTTCCTTAGAAAGACTGTGGCTCTCTGTGCCTGTGACCAGAATGAAGGGAAGAAATGAAGTGATAAGAGGATTGTTCTTAATGTGAAAGGGACTATATGAACAAGGACATTCAAATTTTGCACCTGGGATAACTGGGACAAAACTGAAACCCATGATTCTCTTTCTTTGACGTCACCGGTTCTTGCACAGTCCTACTTATACAGCACATAACATAACATGCTCAAATCTGCTTAATACATTTCAGAGTGGAGGGATGCTGGGGAACAACACGGGACTGTATATCCTTGAGGGATGGAGAGAAAGAGAACATGTAAACTCCATACGCATGACAATCAGGCTTACATCGATGAGGCAACAGCACTAACCACTTTGCCTTATAAACAAAGCATGCTGTCTTTTCCTCTTTAACATGACACTTGGAAGTGAAAATAGTAGCTAATCAAGGTTTTTAGCCTGGGAAGAGCGGGGTGTGCTCCTCTATCTCTGTCTCTCTGGCACTCTCTGCCTGAGTCTGTCTGATTTATCTGTCCAGTTGTTGTGCTTTTCTGGACATGATTCACCTCCTTGACAGCCTTCATTGTGTTCAGCATGGTTCTCTGGTGAACCAGGTGGAATATTTCAGGACTGTGTGATGTTACCATCTTGACAGAAGCATTGTCCAAAAATCCACAGTGTGCTTTTATGATAAGAAATGTGGTCAAGTGTTTGTTGCCCAGTTACCACCACAGACACAATCTATGGACCCAAACCAGTCCCCCCTCCTTCTCCTCCTCTGGATTTTGGCACGGCACAATCATTTATGTGGCTAATGCATTATCGTAAATTGAATCCTGGTAAAGCTTGGTTTCTATTATGTCTGTGTGTGTGACATGAAGAAGCCAATAATGTTAGAAAGCAGAGCTGCAGATAAAAAAGCACCCTGACCCCACTTACAATGTAGCTTCAGGTGAGCCCATGTAAAAGACACTTTATGACACAGGCACAGCCTCTAAACCCTGGACTAGCTGCTGCTTTAGAGCACACATACTTTTTCAAATGAGCCAATATTGGGGGTCACCCATCAAAATACTGAGGAGGTATCACCTTGATGGTGTTGTGTGGCACAGTTGTTAAGGCTTTGGACTTCAATCCCTGAGGTTGTTGGTTCAGAGCCTGACACTGTGTGACTCTGAGCAAGTCACTTCACCTGCCTGTGCTCCAATTGGGAAGCAAAAAGAAATGCAACCAATTGTATCTCATGTGTAATAAGTCGCTTTGGATGAAAGCACCACCCAAATAAATGAATGCAAAATGTAATTTTTCACATCATACACTTTGATTTACATAATTTTAGTGAATTGCAAGCAGTCGGTGGTGTGCTTCCGTGAATACAGTCAAGTAATGTGACACACTCAGCAACTCTTCCAACTAGTCCACAACTTGCTCCGATAAAATTTTGTCTTTAGTCGTAGGGGTGGGCTCTGTGTGCATGACAGGTGATAACCAACGAGCACAAATCATATAATGTAGCAATGAAAAATAAGGAGTATGGGTGTTTTGGACCTTACACACAGAAGAGAAGCCCGTCTATCTGATGTCTCTTGTTGTACATACCATGACAGAATGGAAAAAAGAATAAAAAGGGTTGTGATTGCAGTTGAACTCACTGAACCTGCTAACCCTTCATACAGCACCAGTTCCATCAGGCAGGCTGTCAGAAAAAGGGGCGAGGACGACTGTGTTTGAAGGCCGGCATGCAGTCAGTAAAATTGACACGTGTGGTGGATGACCAGAGCCCTTACCCAGCCGAGAGTATGGAAAACCTGGGGGAGAGCGTATTTTCAGGACATTTTTCTTCCCCGGGCTGACAGAGGGCATGGACTTTTACAGGGTCCTGTTTGGCAGCAAGTGCTGCCGGAAGAAGCTTGTTGGGCACCTGGTGCCCTATAAAGGGAGCCAATCGCCTGAAGATGAGTGGAGGCAGATGGACTGGTGGCAATGAAGTGAACTGTGTTGAGCTCGGTGAGCCTTCTGTCTTCGTGATTTGTGCACTGAACTGTAAATAAACTGTGTGTTGTGTGTGATAAAACGTGCGTCCTGCCTGTCTGTGTCTGGTTAGGGTGCCTATACGCGCCCTTAGGCTTCACAAGTGGCATCCCAGGTGGGACGTCCTGGCCGTCAACTGGCGGGAGACCCAATTTAAATTTCTTGTGGCCTACCTGACACAGCAGTGCGAGGTGGCCAGAGTTGGGAGGAAGAGGACAAAGCCTGAGGAGGAGTGGAGGTGGATGGACTGGCTGCAAAGAAGGGATTGTGTTGGGCTCGGTGAGCCTTCTGTCTTGGTGATTTGTGCACTGAACTATAAATAAACTGGGGGGCAGCACAGTGGCGCAGTGGTAGCGCTGCTGCCCCGCGGTAAGGAGACCTGGGTTCGCTTCCCCGGTCCTCCCTGCGTGGAGTTTTCATGTTCTCCCCGTGTTTGTGTGGGTTTCCTCCCACAGTCCAAAGACATGCAGGTTAGGTGCATTGGCGATCCTAAATTGTCCCTATTGTGTGCTTGGTGTGTGTGTGTGTCCAGCAGTGGGCTGGCACCCTGCCCGAGGTTTTTTCCTGCCTTGCGCCCTTGTGCTAGCTGGGATTGGCTCCAGCAGACCCCCATGACCCTGTGTTAGGATATAGCGGTTTGGAAAATGACCGACTGACTGACTGACTATAAATAAACTGTGTGTTGTATGTGATAAAACGTGTGTCCTGCCTGTCTGTGTCGGGCTAGGGCGGTTGTACGCGCCCTTAGGCCTCACAAGTGGCATCCCAGATGGGACTTCCTGGCCGTCAACTGGTGGGAGACCCAATTTAAATTTCTTGTGGCCTACCTTACACAGCAGTGTGAGGCTGCCAGAGTCGAGAGGAAGACGACAAAGCCTGAGGAGGAGTGGAGGTGGATGGACTGGTGGCAAAGCAGAGACTGTGCTGGACTCGGTGAGCCTTCTGTCTTGGTGATTTGTGCACTGACCTGTAAATAAACTGTGTGTTGTGTGTGGAAAAAACGTATGTCCTGCCTGTCTGTGTCGGGTTCGGGTGGCTGTACGCGCCTTTAGGCTTCACACACACCAAGCAATTTTCAGTTGTGTAAACTGACATGGTCAGAGGACGAGATCAGCTACCACATTTGACATGCCCCATGACTAGAATCACGTAATGTGACATCGGCTTAAGGTTACAGCCAAATTATTTCTGTAAGTCAGGATTTCACAGTTTGTTTAAATGAAGATTTATCTCCTAAATAAAGGGCCATTGTGCTTTGCAGGGAGTGTTTTTGGTGGGGATGTTTTTCACTATTTTACAAGGAAAGTGGCCTTTATGTAAAATCAGTGGTTGCTACTTGGCGCAGCTCTGTGGGGTTGATACACTTTGCGGATGTCGGTGGGGCTTATCCTTAGTGAATTCTCACAAATGAGGGTGGAAAGTTATGCTAATTGTAAAAGTGGGGAATTTTATGGTGGTGCTGACAGGCCAGATTTGGCCCTGGAGGCTGTATATTGTCCACCATTACCATAAATTTTGATCTGGAGGTCAACCAAGCACCCTTGGTCACTACAGTTCATAACTTCCATATGGCCGGTGCTTGACGTCTGAGAAAAAGGCTCTTTTCTTCAAAATTGATTCAAAAGTGTTATGCTCCTTTAGTTCTCTCTAGGACTGAAATCTGAGTCGGGTTTTTCCTATTGTTGTTCTAAACACATGGCACAGCATCTAGCAGCCTAAAGTGTTCTACATCAAAATTCATGAGTGACAAATTGAACGGATTATTTCCAGTGTAGGTGTATTCTGTTGCTATTAGCAACTATCTCTTTTTCTGCCTGGGGCAGTGCATGAAGAATGAGAGCCATTTTTCAGTAAAAGCAACCCAACTACAGTAGGGGGCAGGTTTCTTCCAAGGAATATGTGGAATGCCAAGTTTCTGTTGTGCAGAAAGGCTAATTCTGTTGTCATGGAAACGGTTTTGAAAAACTGAAGAAGAGGAGAGATTGGCATTCCAGTATGGTTGAACAGATGCAGGTTAGATTAAGGCAGAGGTATAGCCAAGGTAACGGAGGAGTTTGCACCAGGGGGAGGGAATTGATTTTTAAGGATGATGTAGTCATCCTTCACAGTTATTTCTTGCCCTGTCTTCCTAATGAGCGAGATGTCATGATGGCTTGAAAGATTCAGCATGGTAATGTTGTAATAGGCATTTTGGTGTGCAGTGGGGTTCCAGGTAGGAAAATGTGACATGGAACAACTATGGTTGTAAAAAAGAACAAGAAATGTGACCTGAGAGCAATCAGTACACTATAGGTCAGCAGATCCAGAAAGTGTCAGAGATCTCCAGCTGTCTGTCAAAGGTAAAGACGAGGCCTTAGGGGATTAGCAGGAAGTCCGAGCACCTCCTGGGTTATAGAGGGCAGCATATGGTCTTGGGACAAAGCAAATGTTGTTGTTTAAAAAGCATGCACTGCCTGGAGGTCAGTTTTTTCCTCTCCCTATCAGATGGCAGCACACCGTCCTGGCGCAGGAGGAATGGCACCACGTTTCCCTTTTAAGTGGCTGACTGGAGATGCAGTTATCTCAGGGGTCAACAAAATGCACTTTGTCTTGCTGGCCCTTAAAATTTATAGGGTAACCTTTGATCCCAAAAGCAGCACCAGGTTCAGTTTCCTAACTACACTACCTCTTATCCCAGTTCACCTTTGGATTCCACACCCAGCAGACCACTGTTCTATGTCTTCTTTAAACTCCTTCCTGACACCAGTGCTCAAAGTTCTTGCCAGATTAGGGGTGAGAATAAAAAGTGTTCAGGTCCCGAAACCCTGGTGCTTTCTCAGCCCCTGAAACCACTGCACTCTTCGAGCCCGCCATTGCAGCAAACACAGTGCTTATTTTTGGTGACTGTACATAAGGTGCAACAGACCATTCATCCATCCATTTTCATAACTTTCTTTTCGAGATCAGGGTTGCAGGGCAGGCCTGAAATCGCACTGAGTAATAATATATAGAGAAATATTGAAGGGATTAAGTAATAGATAAAAATGAGAGGCAATATGTAATAGACATTTAAAGATTAAGGTGATATATAAAAGGTGGACGACCAAAACATGAAAACAAGCTTCAAATAAATGAAAGGTAAGCATGGAGGGCGGCATGGTGGCGCAGTGGGTAGCGCTGCTGCCTCGCAGTTGGGAGACCTGGGGACCCGGGTTCGCTTCCTGGGTCCTCCCTGCATGGAGTTTGCATGTTCTCCCTGTGTCTGTGTGGGTTTCCTCCGGGCGCTCCGGTTTCCTCCCACAGTCCAAAGACATGGTGGTTAGGTGGATTGGCGATTCTAAATTGGCCCTAGTGTGTGCTTGGTGTGTGGGTGTATTTGTGTGTGTCCTGCGGTGGGTTGGCACCCTGCCCGGGATTGGTTCCTGCCTTGTGCCCTATGTTGGCTGGGATTGGCTCCAGCTGACCCCCGTGACCCTGTGTTCGGATTCAGCGGGTTGGAAAATGGATGGATGGATGGTAAGCATGGAGGCAGAATGGTAAGTACTGCTGCCTCACAGACTCATCGTCCAACTTTGAATTCCACTCTCAGTTGTCTGAATATGGTTTATGTGTGTACTCTCCTATATTCTTCCTCTTTGCTCTGGTTATCCTGGTTTTCCTTCCAAAAAGAAACATGTTAGGTTAACTAAAAACTCTACTATGGCCATGTGTGATTATGATTTTGAGTATGTCAGAGCCTTACTTACAATGCTGCTGGGATAGGTCCCAGTGACCCTGATTTGGGCTATGAAGCGTTGAGAATGCTATAATGTGTCAGTTAAATATATTCATATTCTGCTTGGGATGCACTAAGGATAACAATATGTTTTAAGTTAACATATGAATAAGCCAGAAAACATTTAGCCAGAGGCATGTTTTAACATCAAATGGAGGTGGAAAAAAGCTGGTGCACCACAGGTTGACCAGGATGCCATGTGGAAGGTGTGAGACATTGTTCGTTATAACCTGCTTCCAGAGTGCCCAACCTAGTGCCCAGATTTGATTAACTTGTTAAATCTGTTTCCATCTCCTGTTTACCATACCAATGTTAGTACCTACTGGAGGTCGGAGGAGGAGGTGCAGTCGACTCAAGACCCCTTTGTATTCAGTGAGTACAGCCCATTCCAGATTCCGGGCCAAGTGTGTCCTTGCATTTCTTTAGCCTCATGTTTTTTTCAGCCTATGTGGGCATCCACCTTCACTGACATTAGCTTAGGTCCCAGCAGTAAGGGCTACATAGTGTTAAAGGTGCTGCAGATATCAAAAGAAATATGATCCTGACATAGCCTGTCTGTCCCATCTGAGGTCTGATGATGGTGGTGTCTGCTTCATTGTACGCTTACATTAAAATTCAAATGAATTTTGCTTGGTTAAGGTGACTGGTGACTTGAAATTGAACCAATATGAGAGAGTGTGACTGTGTGGCAGTGTGTCATGTAATGGACCGATGCCTTTGCTATGGCTGATTACTGCCTCACAAATGAAGTTCTATTTATGCTCCTGCCTCTAGCTCCTATGACTTTAAGCTGGTTTAGGCTGCTCCAATAATGAGAAAACACTGATTCATTTGGAATTTGTTAAACAGCAGTCTTTACATTGCAGTTTGTGAACTTAGTAGTAAGAGAATTACGTAGTTTGTGATGTTCTCTTGTAGACACTGACTGAGGACTATGTCATTTAGTCCATGAGGGGTTTCAGTGATTCTCCTTTGCACAGTCCTAGTTGATTTTTCAGGGCAGCACCTGTTTGAATGTTACTATTGTTACAAAGAAGGTGATTAACTAACTAACTAACGTTATAATTTTGTTTTGCTCCCTCAAAAATAGATTATGTTATTTCAAGCAGAATGCTAGCCCAAAACACCCACATAAATGTCAAAGCAGAAGGAGAAAACATGCAAATGTCAAAAACAAAAAGCACTGAGCTTGGGTTTTAGTGCTGGCAAGTAGCTACAGAGACAGGGAGAATACCCTAATCATTGCCTTCTGAACACGAGTCTTGACTATGGCAGGAATTTGGCCGGTTTCCTTGTCTGATGCTTAGGTTTTGTCCATCCAGCTGTGTGCTAGTGGCTTGGTTTAGAGATAAAGGACAAAAGCTGAATGGCTTGATGACTTCCAACAGGACAGCCCTGAGATGTTAAACCATGAAGACACAATAGATAGCGGCATCAAGGGACTGTAGCTGCACTCTTTTATCATCTTTACATCATTTGCCCAATAAGTGATACATCTCCATATATTGTTTAACCCTCTATCCCACTTCTAGTCAGAACTCCTGACAATTTCTAGACATGCAGCTGTAATTCTGTCTTCTATTTTCTTTCTGAACACTTACATCTTAAGAGGCCCTGTTCTACTGCTCATATTGTGTCTCATATTTTCAGTACAAGCTAAAATATTTTATTTGTGTAAGTAAATGCCAGCTAAGTCTGTGTAAAATATGGAAAACTACCAAAAATCATACATTGTATACATACTGTATACTCTATGTACATAATAAATTAAAGCATAAAAGACACTGATGTAGTAATATTTGATTATAAATGTTAATATCTAGTGCACATTTCAGGCTTTTATTTTATTTTTTAATTTAAAGAACCCAAAACAACCCAATAAATTCAAAAAATAGCAACTACCATAATATGATCCAAAGATAACCCATGAAACTCAACACTCTACTCCAGTCCAACCCAGTGAGCTATGCATTAAGACAGCTCAACCTAAAATGGTTTGTCATATAAAATAAATAAAATAAAATGGTTTAGCACAGGCCCGGTATGCTTACTTAACAATGACATTGATTAATTCTGAATGGATCCTTGTAAAGAGTCATTTTTTTCCAACTTGAGATAACATAGAAAATCAGAAGGTGAGACAACTAATATGTGAAGGAGAAAAGTGCACCGACCAGAGCCGATTGTGACAAAGGCTCAGAGGAAAATGCACACAGCAACTAGGGCATACAGCTCCTAAGCATCATGGGTAATTACTTCTAATATAATACCTGTATATACCTTTCATGAACTGTGATTTAACCTGTGAAAAGAGTTTTATTTACTTGAATGAAAATTATTATTTATAAAAACAATATCAATTAAATAAAGATAATCCATCCATCCATCCATTTTCCAACCCGCTGAATCCGAACACAGGGTCACGGGGGTCTGCTGGAGCCAATCCCAGCCAACACAGGGCACAAGGCAGGAACCAATCCCGGGCAGGGTGCCAACCCACCACAGGACACACACAAACACAGCCACACACCAAGCACACACTAGGGCCAATTTAGAATCGCCAATCCACCTAACCTGCATGTCTTTGGACTGTGGGAGGAAACCGGAGCGCCCAGAGGAAACCCACGCAGACACGGGGAGAACAGGCAAACTCCACGCAAGGAGGACCCAGGAAGCAAACCCAGGTCCCCAGGTCTCCCAACTGCGAGGCAGCAGCGCTACCCACTGCGCCACCGTGCCGCCCTAATAAAGATAATGTAGCAAAATAAAATGTATAAAATGAGGAGAAACACAAATTGAGAGAACATGCAAACCCATGTAAATAAAATGGTAATTGTACTGTGCAATTTATTTTTTCACATTATGTGCTGTCCTTTGCAACAAACCTGACCGTCACTTGTCCAAATGTCAGTATTGACCAGTGTAAATGGAAATTTAGTTGGACATGTCTTGGTGGGCTGCACAATGTTGCAGTGGTAGCGCTGCTGCCTCGCAGTTAGGAGACCCGGGTTCGCTTCCCAGGTCCTCCCTGTGTGGAGTTTGCATGTTCTCCCCGTGTCTGCATGGGTTTCCTCCAGGTACTCCGGTTTCCTCCCACAGTCCAAAGACATGCAGGTTAGGTGCATTGGCGATCCAAAATTGTCCCTGGTGTGTGTGCCCTGCGGTAGGCTGGCGCCCTGCCTGGGATTTGTTTCTTGTGTTGGCTGGGATTGGCTCCAGCAGACCCCCGTGACCCTGTGTTAGGATATAGCTGGTTGGATGATGACTGACTGACTGATATGTCTTGGTTTGGACACCTCTAGCTCTGGAGGGAAGGTATGCACACACTTTTAAAAAGCAGTGTCATCACAAGTCACATAACTTAAAACTAAAAACATTTTAACAATCAGGTGAACCTTTTAGTCACTTTTATAAGTGTCCACTAAATGAAATTCCAGCAGTTTTCTCCAAAGCGACCAGCTGAGATATCTGAGATAGGCATTTGTCGACTTGCTTTTGTCAGTGCACTAGAAGGTGGATTGGATCTCATCCAATTAAGCAGAGTAAGTCTTCATTTAATTGATTTTCTGTAGCACAATACTATCCCATCTGGCATTAGTCCAGCTAGAACTGCTAAAGCATTAAGGGTGATTTTACACCCAAGGCGAACCAACAACATTTTTTCCCAGAATGGTTTTAGTGTAAAACATTCCCAAAATACATGACGTAGTGATGACATCACAAGTTGGATCTTGCTCTGGTATGTGAACATTTTTTTTTTTTTTTAAAGTACGGCATGGTTGGTGCATCATGAACTAGAATATATTTTACCAGTAGTAACTTGAGCATTCCTGGTTTTTATCCTCTTTCTCTGCACGTTTAGCATTCATTTGCTCAGAGGTTGATGCAGGAAGCAGCTCTTTTTTTCTCCACCCTACTTCTTCTCTTCTTTCATCTGCGTCTTTTCGCATTAAAACCAATTAAGTCAGTGTTTATGTTGCAATTACTTAGTATGTTTTCCTTAATTTTTCACTTAAGCTGGCACTTAAGTTTTCAATCTGCCTCAAGAATGATTTAAGATATGAAGAGGTAGGGGAAGTGACAGTGAAGGTGGCAGGGATGAGAATGGCACCTGTACATATGCGCCACACAGCTGCCCTGCTGGCTGCTGCCGAGAGTTGATTCTACAATAAAATAAAATAAAAATAAAAAGAGGAATAACCTTGGAGGTCAATCATCACCCTGAAAGCGGATAGTAGACGTCACATAGTGTATGTGTATCAAATTTCAGGTCAATAGGTGAAACGGTTTGGGAGCTGCAGGTGATTTAAAGTCCTGGGCAGACAAACGAACAGCCACGTTAGTGTATTAATATATAACGATGATTGCCTGAATTCCATTTCTTTCCTGAAATTTCAATAGAGAGATCCCTTTCGTATAATTCCATAAGATCATAATTAAAGGGTAAAATCTTTGAAATTTGTTTATATATTCTGGATTTTTTGACATTTGTTGATATACTCTGGAGACGTTACTTGAATCTTCATCCATACCAGCAGGTGTCGCCTCAGCGATTGATACACTGTAAATGAAATATGAGGGAAATAATAATGTAAGCTACTTTTAATGCAAAGTTACTAATTTTATAAAGAAGAAAAAAATTGTCCCTGTAAGGTTAAATTTTGAGGAATAATAATTGATAAGATGCAAATAAATGAGAGCTGTGAATGTCACAATCTCATGTGTCTTCCTTAGACTGAATACTGTATAGGTTTGAGAGGACTGAGATAGGTCATTATCATCTATTGGGGCCACAGTTTAAAGCTCTGCTCTAAATGTGTCCTACACTGGTTCCATATCTTTAATAAATGGTGAACTACTGGATTACTGGTAATTTGGCAGAAATTTACGTTGACTGGAGCACAAAGAAAATTATGCAGAGATAATTTTCCTTTTCATGGCTAACCATACAGGTGTAGTTTCATTGACTTCTGCCAATGTTTTATTGTAGGAATGTTTGTCACCCAGTAATAGAACTGAAAAGGTGGGTGGTGCCACGACACTTTCAGCTTTAGATCTTTGCAGAATTGCCTTTATTATGTGTTTCCGTTTCGAAATTCCTGGTAAATTAAGTTACAACAGAGTCTGACTGAGCTTTTTGTTACAGTCCTTCAACGTATCTTCTCTAGTTTTATCTCCATCATTTGTGGAATTTTTATTGGAGAATGTGTGATCCCCACTTAATTTTGAGCCTGGCTGCTTTCTCCAGACTGTTGTTCACATGTTTGTATTGATTGTCCGTCATATTTTAAAGAGGTGTGATTAATTGGTACCTTTGAACTGGCCCATATGGTTAGAGAGTGTACTTTACGGTGGACTATCCAGGATTGACTGCTTGTGCAGGCTCAAATATAGGCATACAAACAGCAGATACACATGATGTATAGGCGAATGTATCTATGTTGAGGAAGGGCACCATTTCATTGCCATGCTGGTCTTTGTTTTCTACCAGCAATCAATACACAAAAGAACCACTTTTGTCATCAGTCGATTTTTTTAAACCTTTGCTACCATCCACCTATTTTCAAGCTGCAAATGGACGTGTATTTTTTTGCTTGGCAGCAACTGCTTACGTGACAGTTGAAATGTTATATAATGCCGCATGAAAGTGAATAAGCTATGATTAGGGGACGCAGTCTCTCCTCCTGAGGCAAAATGGTCTTTCTTTTCTTTTTCTGTTTTTTCTGAGGTAATTTAAAATGATCTGTCTTTCATGAATCTTCTTCATTTTCTGCAAAGAGGAAATATAAACATTACATATCCTAGTCTCTGATCATGCCATCGAACATTTAGGTTTGTGATTAAAAAAACCACAGAATATAAGCTTCCAATCTGTCAAATAATTAAGGCCTGCAGTGGCCCATTTAGACCTCTTTTTTACATAAAGGTATAATTGTGTGCTACAATGTCAAATACATGTTTGTTGCTATGCACTTGTTGTCACGGCAACAGGCAATGCTGCTTTTGCAAGGGGGATTGCAAATGGCACATGGCTTTTTTGCACATACTGTAGACTTGCAGATGCAGGTGGTGCACGCTTTACGCCTGACCACAATTTAAACTGTGCTTCTGGGCCATCATTTACGGGCTGCTCACTGAGCACTGTGAGTTTCATGAGGCTTTTTATTCCCTGATGGTCATATAGTCTTAGGACAGAAGTGTGTTTTTACTTGGTACTGAATTCCTTGTCTCTTTTCAAACACAACAGGAGTCCTTTCAAGACATGAAGCAGCCATCTGTGAGCACATGCAAACGACTAATGAATGTGGAGCACCAGAAATGGGTTTTTAACTGGTTTTCACTATGCGTATCTAAAATGAAATAAAAGAGTTAAGCTCACCTCTTAAATATTTGTGATACTGTGAGTTGCACAGGCATTAAACGTTCATTAAAAGGACAAATTACTTATGCTGGCAAATTTAAGGTTATATTCTTATGGTTCTTGGACCTAAGACTCTGATCTGTGGTAGGATTTGAAGGCTTTCTGTGAGGAGTTGGCATGTTCTCTCTGGGTAGCCAAATATTTTAAAAGGTCACATCATACACTCCGTAATGCTTCATCATAACATCAGCTCAGTCAGATAACATACCTTGGATGGAATAGTAATTTATTTAATTTCATTATGTAAAATATTCATTTGTTGCATTTCATTCATTCTTTTATGCTGTGCTTAGCCCAGTGATGGTCATGGTACCAACATGCTGAACTATAGAGACAGAGTCTACCAGTCCTCAGCAATGTTTTCAATCCCCTCATGATGGAATATTCAAGTGTTGTGTGCACCAGGTCTTCTTCCATAGGTCCATGTACTCCTGTACCCCTTTCTGAGGAGGATACCCTAGGTTAATTGTAACCAGTTTTTTACATAGAATATTAAAATGGAAACCAACACATTTGAGCTTGTAGGCCCTGGAATCACTAGATGCTTTATCACACTTGAAGGGCTTAAATCTCAAAACTCCTAATGATATTGAAATGCGTATCCACCCATCCTCCCAGACATTTTCAGCCATATATTCAGGAACATAAGGACTGGAGTTTTTTGAAACAGCATCAGATAGAACGGTAGCCCTCAATCTCCATTAACCTGCACATTTTTCAGCCATCTTAGTCCAGCTGTAGAGTTGTGGAGGCCTGGAGCTAATTGAACCAACAAGTCAGAGCACACCCTGAAATATATTTTTAAGGTTTTTCTTATAAACATTTAATGAAATAAGATATTTCACTTTTTGAAATATATAAAACAGTATCCTGTGTGGTTTAGCTCTGCACCCACGGCACAATAAACTTGAGATATTCAAAGTGAATTAGTAGGTATTGAAATAAGATACGACTTTGCATTTATGGTAGCAAACAGCTAAATGATTATTATTATTTTTTTTTTCCTAAACAACATGGTACTCTGCAGACAGGATATGGAGTTGCTATAGTAAGACACCAGTGGGAGAGGAAAATATATTCAGTCGAGTGAGTTTTCAGCCTGAATTTTCAGAAGTCACTGACGAACTGAAGTGGAATCAACACACTTCGTCTCTTGTCGCTTCCTCTCCCTCAAACATCTGACGGCAGCTCGCGTTTCTCTGTCTGCTCTCATGAACTTCTACAGGTACACAGCTGAGTCCATCCACTCTGGCTGCATCACACCCTGGTATGGCACCTGCTTGACTCAAGGACATAAAGCACTGCAGAGGATGGTGAAGGTGGCACAGAATATTATACGATAGTAAAATGGCAGGATAAATATAACAATCACTGCCTTAGAAAGGCAAACAGTAGAATTAAAGACATTAAATTCTACCCACAAATTAAAAGTTTGCTGAACAGTCAATCATAAGAATTCAAAAATTATAACATAACAAAGAGTGTGTATAAATATATAATACTTGCCAGTATCTATTGTATGTGATTGTTTTGTATATGTTGCATGCCAAGTATACTATGTATTTATTTTTGTATTGAATTTTTATCTTCTATTCTGAGGAGCTATGCAGGTACAATTTCCTTGTTCTAAGTAGATATGACAAGAAACTTGGCTTGACTTGCTACTTTCTAGTGACAGTATTTAGCCTTGGCCATACTGTATACATACTCATATTGCTCTATAACTTCCTTTAAAACATACACATTTTATTTTATATGACTTGTCTATTTTTAACTTGTAATTATTTTTTTTAGCTTTATTGGATCTAGGCTGAGTGACTTGTTTTTCTCGTCATACACATTTCATTGTATGTTGACCCTGTGTTAACCTATATATGACAAATAAACCTAAACCTAACCTACATGGCAGCATGGTGATGTAGTGCTTAGCACTGCCGCTTCACAGGTCCTCTGTCCGGGGATCAAATTCAGCTCAACACCCAATCATTGCCTTTGTGGTTTGCATATTCTCTACATGTTCATGGGTGTTTTCCTCTGAACAAGTAAATATATCTTGTAACGTTTCTGGCCACATCTTTAGTGATGTTCCTGGATTCCTCAAGTATTTTGTGTCTTTCAGCATCATACACTCTCCTCCAGTTGACCCAACTGAGGTTGATCAGGTTTCAGCTTGTGATGAGATAGCAAATAGGCTACTTTACCCATATGGCTCTCCTCTCTTGAGCCACAGCCACCTGGAGGCATTTTGTGTCACTTTGATGGTGGTACTGCTGGCTCTTCTGCTCTCTCCTTTAAACCTCAGTGACCTGAAGTCTGTGGCCAAGAATCGTCTTGTGAAGTGCCTGCATCCAACCTCCACTGGTAGGCAGAATGTTCTCCAACTGCTTAGTCTACAATTGCTGACCAGTTCCTCATGTTTTGTGGGTTTTCTCTTGAAAGCTTCATCCATACGATCCATGTCAGTATGCTGGGAGAACTTTAGCTGTCTCCCCAGGTCTACTAATAGCTGTCAGTCCCTTGCAGGGGGATATGTTTTCTATTGGTCTTTTGCCTGGAGGTTTTGGCTGCTCACTAGGTCTAATAAAGATGATAGTCTCTTTAGAAGGACAAACCTGTTTGCTCCACTTGATCTTCTCGCTGATGGTTTCTGTCACAACCTTCAAAACTTGATCATGCCACCTCTGGTAAATTGCCAAAGACGTGCATGGAAGGATAACTGTCTACTTGTAATTGACCCAATGTGGGTGTGTGCTTAATGGACTTAATGTGACACCGGAATTGAAAAGCAGATTTAAGAGTGCATTAACATACACATAAAACTATCAAATGAAACTTTTGTGTAATATGGTTAAGAACATCTTTTTTTGTTTTCCTTTCTGTTGGTGCATCTATCCACTGTTGGAGTTTCTCGATTCATTACAGCATAATAGAGCAAGAACCAATCCTGGCACCATCCATGCAAGACAGGAGTCAGTCCTGGATGGAGTGCCAATCCACATCCATTACACTTGGGCATACTTTCTTACAGCTGGCCAATTAACCCAACACACGCCTTTGGTGTATTGGTGGGAAACGGAGAATCTGGTGAAAAACACAACTAGGCAAGGAGAGAACATGCAAACTTGACACATCGAAGAAGCCGAGATTTGGACACTGCTAATTTTATGTTAGAAATTATTTGTGCAGTTGCTGCCCTTGGACTGTTTTTCCACATTCTAACAATACCAGTTTGTTAGATAGACACACTTATTTTAATAAACGGGCTTTTTTCACTATGCTAGTGTGCAATAAACTTTAACTTGTTATGGATGGTCCATAAAAGGCTGTTAGCGGACATTTATATTCAAAGCTACTCTGTATTTTTTCTCTGTTACTTCATGCTTTTGCTGTTCTTTAGGTTTATGTGATATCTTCTCCATTTTATGCTGAATGCTGGGTTTGCTGATAAATCCTTGATGTTACCATTCCAATGCTGTCCAAAGTTATTTAACTTGTATTAAATAGTTTTGTGACTTCAGTTTGCTGAGGTTCTTTACAAATGGTCATAGGTATCATTGCATCTACCAATTAGAAACAAGGGAGGGCAAGGCCAGACTTTACCTGGAGTTTAACTCTGTCAGACTTTGGTCTCCAAGCATTGACGTCCATTGCTGGGGGTTCTTCATAGCTGGTCTTACACACCCCTTACTCTTAGACAGTGCAGGTGGCTTTATGGGTATTTTAGCCTGTCTTGTGTTCTGTTTTAGTTTCAGAGGCAAAGAATGATTGGACAACAAAAAATAATTGTAGAGAATAAATGGTTCTGTTACAGTAAAAGCTTGAATTACTAGATCAGTTTATTTATATATATCTTTATATTTTGTAGATCAAAAGACTGCTGCTGTCAAAATACAAAATCAAAACTATTTATCATGCATATGTTTAAGAATAGTGTGCATAGAATAAAGTAAAAACAAAGATACTGGTAAATAAAAGCAGCTTTATCCCCCTCACTTAAATGTGAATATTGTCAGCCTGCATACACTGCACAACTCTTCCAGAGGTTTCCATGTACTGTGACATCCCCAGTGACTCAATCACACCACTCTACAACACACCACAACAGAATCAAATGGGTTTAATTTTATCATAAGTTGTTGGGGTGGGCTCCTGTGGGTGCAAGATGATGACAACCAATGTGCGTTCAACCAGAAGTACAATGAATGCAATGTGACCAAAAGGAAAGATATTTTGGACCACATAAACAGAAGAGAGACATGTTTATCATAGCACAACAAAATGGGAAAAGGAAAAAATGAACAGACTGAGGTTGTTGCTGAAATCTCCTGGAAAACATTTGTATAGATACTGACACTGTCCAAATGCAAGGAAATTTGATGAAGTGCAGACAAATTGTGAGGGAGTTGTCTAACAGATCATCCCCTGCAATTCCCAGTTGTTTAAAGGCCCTGTCACACTACAAAGTATTTCCAGTGACTTTCAATCACAGGCCTTATTTAGATATCTTAGAGAGTTAGGGATCATCATGGGATGCTTCTATAACCGGCAGTCATGTAGTGCGACATTCCCAGCGAATTCAGTCTGACCCGTGTGCGACTCACCCTGACCTGTTTGATTTTGTCTGAAGTCGTAGTGGTAGGCTGTCTGTATGCTATAGCTGCCTACCAATGGGCACTCACCAGCTGCAAGGAAACATGGAAAGTGTGTGTTTCGGATCTTACAAACTGAAGAGAGGCCTGTCTGTCTGATGTCTCGTGTTTTACATACCACAACAGAACTTGCCATGCCTGGAAAGCACTCATACGCCACCAGCATGGTCAAAAAGCGCGTCATAGAAGGAGCTTGCTAGCGATTACAAATGTGAAACTATTCAGGAAAGTCATCACGGAGGCGTGTAGTTTGTCATCCCTTGCTATTCCTTGCATCATCCCATGTTATAGCAGCAGCAGCTAGACTTTAGAGAGGTACTGTGATCGATATGTACAGTATATACCACTTGTTAATGCGCTGTGACTGTATTCAGGTATAACACGTTTGGCATGATGTGATGTTAAACTACTTCAGTTATTTGTTTACACTATGCAGCCATCGTCCATGGTCTGTGGTAATGTTAGTGTCATTCAGCCCACCAGCTGTTTCCAGTCTACTGGGTACCAAAGTCTTCTTCACCTGTAGCTCTTTATTATCAGTAGCAAAATGATCTTGCTTATCAGGAGCTCTTGTCTCCTCCTTTTTTTTTGTGTGATGACACACTGCTTAGTACGAATAGATAAGGTGCAGTTATTTTCTTCACTAATGTAGATGCCAGTTCTTTGCACCTCACATTGATTCTGACTGTACCGTCTTATTGTGAATGACGTTGACCACAGGCAGCCGGAAGCAGTGCATCGTTCACATTTACTACAAGTGCTCAAAGGTTCTGTTTATTTTGAACACGTTTTGTTTCTGCACACACACAACACATGCTTATTGGGTTCACAAGGGTCTTTTTGGGAGACTACTCGGCCATGGAAGGTTTATCCATCATAACTCTAAACTTGATATTGTTTGGATGACATAGAGTAGAGCACAGACGCTCTTTGCAGTTTAAATCACCGCCTCTGCTTTGACCTCCACCATCATGAGACATTGGATTGGTACAGAAATGTGATGTGTAGTGAACCGTCCTATTGTTCCCACCCACACTGAAGCAGAGTTCACTCATGGTTGTCTCCAGATGTGTATATTATATGTCTGACTCTGCAAGACTAGGAGAATGAGAGAGATCTGCGGACCACTATGTCCAACCCTGTGCTACAGGCAATGTTTCCCAGTATCTTTTAAAAGTGGATAAGCATTTTCATTAATGGTCTGGATGGACTCATTTTGGCAGTCCCTACTTCTATGTTGCCCAAAAACCTCTGGCAACCTCTTAAGAACTTCAAAACCATCTCTTCATCCTGTGCATTGTGTAACATGGATTCAGGGTCTTTAAATGGGGGTGTATTTCTGTGTGTCACCACCGACTTTCATACTTGTGTTTGCTGACGTGATCTGACAACAGGAGAAGCCAAGAATCCCCTGACCTCAGGAAGAAGAAAGGAAACAAAGGCAGACACCATGTGTTGTGCTGGGGAAAGAGAAAAGATTTGCCTTACATTTATGTTCAGTTTGACTTGTAAGACAAATATTTATACTGGCTTATGTGACTGCTCAAAAATTGTAATAATTTGGATGTTTGTGGCTTCAAGGACTAAACTCAGCTTTGATTGTCTCCTCACTTACAGTACGTTTTCTAACCCACTCTTCCAAAGTACTTTGAAGTCATAATTTGAATTGCATCACATAAAACTGCATCCGCAACAATTTCAGGTTTGATTTTTGTTGGAAGCTCTCAGCTACATCGCAGCTAATCACATTTACTTTTTTATATTCTTTTTTTTTTTGTTGCCTGGTGTGTGACTGACTTTCTCTGCCA
Source organism: Erpetoichthys calabaricus (assembly GCF_900747795.2). Taxonomy (NCBI): domain Eukaryota; kingdom Metazoa; phylum Chordata; class Cladistia; order Polypteriformes; family Polypteridae; genus Erpetoichthys; species Erpetoichthys calabaricus. The sequence continues at coordinate 39,092,062 of NC_041401.2, forward strand.
CTAATATTCAGAGATTTGGCTAGAGGAAAGCAGTATTCCAGGTTGAGGATGCCATGGGCACACATGTACCAGGGTTGTCCTGATTGTGTTAACACTGCTGCGAGGCAATTAAAAACTGCCAGCATCTTCAGCAATCTAAATTGTATATATCATCTTTCAAAGTGAACACTGTTCCAAAGCTATTTACAAAGATAATTCAGAAAATGATACAGAAAAGAAGGAGTGTTACTTAAATCAGAACAGTTAAGATCCATTAAGGTAATGCGTAATCTGTATTTTGTGTAGCACTCATCATAGTGAATAGCATTAAAGAATGGTAGTGCAAAAAAAATAAAAACAGCCTTTGTATTCTGGGATCAAGTCTCAAGATTTCAGCTCCATTATTTGACTAGCAGAATCCTCCAGTCTTATCGCCTGAAGCCCTGTCATCGATCAGCTCTGCAGAAAAGCCGTAATGATGGCTGTCTGCACAATGAGCTTAGCAGACCGCAGTACCACTTGGCTGTCCTGCTGCACGGTCATCCACCTCTAAGATCTAAATAGCATGGCATCCTAGTCAAATGATGGTGCATTATTACATATTTGAACTCATTTATTGAAGACTCTCTATTGAAGTTTGATCTGCTAAGGTGCAGCTCAGATGTGCGCCTGTGGCGGTCTGCATGAAGCCCAAATGTGGCAGCAAGACACTTAGAGCTGAGGTGACATGTTTCTGAGTTTTTTTTGTGGTTGTTCAATTTGTCTTGCCAATTATCCACTTTTTCCTCTTGCCAATTATCCACTTGCTTCTCACTAAGGGAATGCCAACATCCTCTGGCATTCCCTTAGTGGCATCTGGAAGGAAACACAAGAAGGGCCTCCTCAAATGATACCTTTAGATGGCTGTTTTCAGGCTCGGGCTCTGGTTCAGGAATCCAGGCCGTGGGGGTCCTAATAAAGCAAGATGAGCTGGTGAGAATGAGAGCGACTCTGATGACAATTATTGGATATGCAACTGCATCTGTTATTTAAAAAGTGTCAGCAGCAGGGTTTGGTGTGGCAATATGAGGAGTCTCACCAATAAAGAAATTAAAGCTTATTTTATATGGTGCCTTTCACAGTAAGCCATAGGCTTATAAGCAAGTATGCGGATTTCAGGTTGGGAACACCGCAAATGATATGATTGTTCCAATTGATTAATCATGGACAGAACTACGATTCTTACAACCCCCTGAAATTATTTCCTGTCTATGTCCCTGCAGTAAGCATTGTATTAAAATACTATATATTTAAAGGAGAAATTGATGCATTATATGTTGCCTTGTCACCACTAGCATTGTAAAAAGTAAAATAAGCCTTATTTGATATGGTGCGTTTCTCTGTGATTTTTAAGAAATTGAATAGTACTTTTTGGATCCATATTACTTTTTACAATAAGCACATAAACCTTATTTCATAATGCATTCTCTGCAGTGGGATAGATAGATAGATAGATAGATAGATAGATAGATAGATAGATAGATAGATAGATAGATAGATAGATAGATAGATAGATAGATAGATAGATAGATAGATATTTCCAATTTTTTTTACAGAAGCTTAATAAATAAATACAAACAACAAACTCCTCTTAGGTACCCACCAAAATTACTAAAAAGAAAGAGACCTTCAGACTGTGCAGTCTTAATCAGACTGAGGCGTTATAAAAGCATGTTGCCATGAGGTCCGCAGTTGTGTTTCCTGACACACTTCTGTTGAATGAATTGTTGGCTGAAAGTCCTCAGTGTTAGTGTGTCAGAGAGAGGATGTGCAGCTTTGTTCATAATGACACTCGGTTTTGTCTTTATTCTCTCCTTCCCTACAACCTCCAGGGGGGTCCATAGAGTGCCCCATAACTGAGCCTGCCTTCTTATTTGGTTTGTTGATTTGGTGGGCCTCTCTTGAAGTGATATTATCAGTGGGGAGACTGCAGACTGTTCTACAGTGTAGAAAATTGCACTGGCCCTCACAGAGTTGTAGAAGATGTGAATGCAGTCTGCTCAGAAAGAAGAGTCTTCTCAGCTCTTTCCTATATAGCTCATTTGTGCTACTATAGGGTGGTCCAGATCTAACTATGCAACCTTTAATGCAATGCGATGCAATAATTGCATAATTAGATCTGGACCACCCTGTAGACCAGTCCAACCTGTCATTGATGTGAACCCCCAAGCACTTGTAGGAGTGGACCACCTCTGCATCCACTCCTTGAACAGTGACTGGACATAGAGGCTCTTTGGTGCGCTGACAGTCAATAATCAATTCTTTGGTTTTGCTAATGTTAAGATGCAGATGACTATCTTTGCACCAAGAAGCAAATCAATACACCCTTATAAGTGCAGAATCATCTGGTAATGTCTGCTAGTGACATGAGCCAATGTTTTATATATATATATAGTCTGAGGTGTACAGAGTGAAGAGAACAAGAGACAGGACTCTTCCTTGTGGCGTTCTTGAGCCTCACAAGCTGCAGTCTGCACAACAAGACACCATAGTCTCATTGAGTGGCATATTCTTGAGTTTACCCCCTAACAGGGATGGCAGGATAGTAGTGAAGACAATAATGAAATTAAAAAAGAAAAAAAAAAACGTAATGCAAAGCCAGCTTTGTCCAGCCTTGTGGAGTTTTTAGATAATTGCACCTTCTACTCCAGTCTTTGTCCATTAGGCACACCTCAGTGGGTCAAGGTGGTCTTTCACAAGAGGACTCATATAGTCCAGGACCAGCCTCTCAAAGGTCTTCATGATGCGGGATGTAAGGGCCACTGGTTTGTAGTCATTAGGTAAAGAATACTGAGTATTTGAAAGCTATAGAGGAATCAAAACCTTCAATTTACAGTATAGAAGATTTTACAATTGACATAAACCTTGCTGTGCTCTTCAAAATAACTGCTAGGTAATCTTGCTTAACAAAATGTGACAGTCCTTATTTTAAACAGCACCTTTTGCATTAAGCAGCACCTCTCTCAACACTTTCAAATATGCCTTATTTAAATGTTGTGTTACTGTATGTATTGTCTCTTGTATAGTGCCCTGAACAGGAGCCTTTTGCTCTACATGTCACCTTTCACAGTTGAAATGATTTTACACAGCAAGCAATCTTTACTTAAAATTGTGCCTTTCAAAGTAAGCACTAAAAAAATTTAAAAAGTAAACAATTATTACTTCTAAATGATGTCTTGTGTTAAGACCTATAAACCCAAAAATTAAAAATCTTCAAAAGTGCCTTCAAAAGTAAGCAGCTGTCTCAAAGTGATTTAAAAAGCAGCATGCATAACTTAATACAGTAATGTTTATTTTATATAAACCCTTTAGGAGAAGCACTTGTTGAAAGTGGAGGATTCTCCTTTGGCTGCTCTGGTAGAGGCTTTGTGAATGTGTTGAGTTTTTCTTTTCTAAAGCTATCACACTGAATGAGTCCGATTGATTGGCTGGTGCTGGCGACGCAGTGCTTAGCGCAAATAACTCGCAGCTCCCAAGTCCCACGCTGACATTGTCACCCGCGCCCCGACTGCCGTCAGTGTGTACCTTTTGTGCTTTCTTTTTTGTGTTTCCTCTTTGATTATTCAGATGTTCAGAGTTGACCTGAGTGGGTGACAGTGTAAGAGAAGACAGGATGACGTTCTTGCCCAGGTTGCCCCAGGCAGGATCCCTGTGACAATGCAATGGACAACACCGATTTGGTAAATGTCGGATTGGCGTCATTTTGTGTTTGGTTAAAAACTACTCAACTTCAAAATGAAAGCCCTGGTTCGTTAAGTAGAATCGCACTGAAGACTGCTGATTCTCAATCCCACATCCTACTGAAGACTGCGACTAGACAACGAGTTCATGACAGGCACTACAAAAGTGTTGACCAAGGTGAAGACCTAACTGCAGGACCGACCATCCCAGTCGTGCTGCGCAGGTGTTCGAGCACATTCCGGCCATGCTGTAGTTGTTGTGATCGCCTCACCGGCAGCAGGCGGCCAATGCGCTCCCCACACCGTGTATTCCCATCTGCAGATCTTTCAAATCAGTCCAATACGGTTTCCTTCTTAAAGCACGAGAGGAGACGTTAGATCTGGGCACAGTGACGCCCCCCACCCCCACTCCATCTCTCATCTCCCCCGCTTTGTCTCTGCGATTTTTCTCTTTTAAATGCGCTCTCTCCAAGCTTGATGTCTATTTTGAGCGTTGTGGCGCCCACTCGCTGGAAATGTCTCCTGCTCGTGGGGCTCTTTGAGTGAGGGACTGGAGAGAGGAGCCACCTCTTCAGAGATGCCTTTCAAAAGCGACCTCCTCATCCTTAATCGGCACCTCATTTCCCTTTTTTCAAGCGTTTGCTTATCCTTGCCTCTGTCGTTTTTTTTGTTCTTTTTGCCTGTGCCTTTGTGATGGTGCCTGCTTGTACTCAGTTTCCATTTTGTGTGGTTTCGGATTGGATTGGTTTGCGGGGTGCTGCAGTCCTCCGAAAGGCGCTATAAAAGTGTAGTTCGATTGGTGGATATATCATCTGAAGTCTGTCCCCTTGTCACTTTGGTTTGGTGTGTGCTATAGCGAGGCTGGCTAAAAAAGTGCATGAAGCCTGATTGGAGGAAAACTGTCTCCTTGTCATTAGCGAGCTGCTCTAGCGATTGACACGGCGCTGCAAAGCGACAACTCAGAGAGGCGCTGTCGATGGGGATGTCAGGGTGGCATGCTGGCCAGCTTGTTCTTCGCGAACAGAAAGACAGGTATTTATGGCATGAAGTGATGTCTCTGTGTCTGTCACTGTGTCAGCATCTGCTGGGAAGGGCTGCGCAATGAACAATGGGCATACAGGGTGATGACGCCGCGGACAGCACGGGGGCACGCAGAAAGAAAGAAAAACAAAAAAAAAAAGAAAAAAGAAAAGGATGAAGCCAACGTAATATTTTATGGGATCTTTAAACTTATGACATTCAGTTCCAGATGTTATAAACAGTCTTTTATCCTGGGCTTCCTAAAGCTATAAAAACGTACGAATGAAATTTTATAGCTTATTCCATGAAAACAAATGGGAACAATCAGAATCAAACAAAAGTGGGGAAGAAAGCCACGGCTGGAAAACCCATTCATTTCCATTTCCATTCGTCAGTTTGTGTTCTTTGTACCTGTTGAAAGGGAAGAGAAGCAGTTTGAAGTTAGGTGCCTTAATGAGGTGCAGGGTAACATGAACTAATTGCATTGATTTGTCTGTTTATGGACTAATACTATTGGTAAATTTCATAGTGAAAGGAAAGGTGTAATGCAGTAATTGTGTTTGCGTGTGTCTGTATATATGTGTATATATGTATATAGTTTATATATATAAATTGTATCATATTATATATATGATATTATGTATATATAAATATATATACTGTATATTATTTATATGTACTTGTGTGTATATATGCACAGTTTATGTATGTATGAGTGAGAGTAATACATGTGTGTATAAGTATTGTGCATGCAAATATATATATATATATATATATATAATGTATGCAGTGTGTGTGTGAGTATATGTAAAATGTAAAAATATATATAAAGTATATGCATACACACACATCACATATACTAGAGGCATACGATATATGCATATATTTGCATGTATGCTCATATGATTTTAATTAAATGCAGTTATACACACTTATACACACACACACACACACACACACACACATATATATATATATATATATTTATGCATGTATATAACATGTATATCACACTGTATACCAGACACATATATATATATACATGTTTGTGTATTTGTATATAAAGTACATATATACTGTATATAGCTCATTTATGTTTAAGTTTATTGCATTTATAGTGTGTATATACATACATCACATATACCGGACATATTCAGTATTTACTAAAATATGTGTGTGTGTGTGGGTGTGTGTTTGTAATATATATAACCTATGCAGCAAGTTAAATACAGTATCTATCTATCTATCTATCTATCTATCTATCTATCTATCTATCTATCTATCTATCTATCTATCTATCTATCTATCTATCTATCTGATGACATACATTAGCCATATAAGGACATTATTTACAAGTGCTGCACAGGTTATATACGGTACAGTATACACAAACATACACACATATTTAGCATTTGAAAGTTTTATAATGCACATACATCATGCATACTGGATGCTTCCTATATATTTCTACTGTATACACAACACATAAACATTATACGGCCTGATTATGTAAGTGTGTATGTATGTAAACAGAATGCAGTGAGGAAGCAGCAGTATTTCGAAAACCTAATGTTTTGAAATAACCTGAAAGCATGTAGGAGATCTTAGAAATGGCAGATGATAAAGTGAGTAATAATTTTGACTGTCAGTTGCTTCAAAAAGTCCAGAATGCATTATGTCATTATGACAATTACCAGAGCTCATTCTCCACTTTTTGTAAGAGCCTATTACTGAAATTGAGCTACTCTAAACCTGTATGAGATTAATGGGCTTTTATTAGAAAAATTAAAAAGTAACAAACATGTTTTACTGAAATCAAGGTACTATGAAGCCTTATTTATGCATCAGAAGAAGCAGTCACGCTAACCACCATTAATGGCTGATAACACAGCTAGCAGTGCTGGACTTTAAATTACAAATACTGCAAGATCAAAAATCACTGGCTGATTTGATTCTACAATCTCCTTATGAATTTATTATAAAACTGTCAACACCTCTGTCGCTTGTTTTATTCCATTGTTTTGGAAGTGCTTTGGAAAAGAGTTCGCTGAGGGCGGCACTGATTGCATAATGAATTTGTGTGGATTTGCTTCTCAGCACAGACTAGCGACAGCTTGGAAGCCGTCTTATTATGTGCTGTAGCTTGATGCTTTTTAGGAGTAGTGCTGGCCATGAAAGGTCTTACATAAATGTAACATTGATTTGTCAGTTGTTTCCCTTACTTATATGCCATGACCCTTATAAAACTGTGTCGTCCATTGCTTTTCATGTCAAAGTACCTCTTTCTTATCAGAGTTTGTTCAGTTTCATGTTTGAATGCATATATATATATATATATATATATATATATATAAATATACTTATGTGTGTGTGAGTGTGCACATGTGTGCTCTCTGATGGACTGGCACCCAGTTCAGGATTGTTTCCTGCTTGGAGCCCCGGATTGCAGAGGTAGGCTTCATTTCCCATTCTGTTGAATCATAAAAAGTGGATTTGTATATGTTAATTTTTGTAATGTTGAAGTTTATTTGCTGAAATTCAGAATTACTCAAATTTGTTTAATCTTTTTTAAAAATTCAGAATCCATATGTATATACACACACATGTTTTAATTAATATGACTCTGTATATAGAGTACTCAGTATATATGCTGTGTGGGTTTGTTTTGCAGTGTCACTGAGAATGTCACTTAGAATAGAGGGCAACACAATTTTATTGAAAGAGATGCGTTGTTGGTGGCAAACTACAGTGCAGTCGTAATTAGCTCTGCTATTAGAAGTGTACACAGAGTAAAATCAGAGATATGAGCATTGTTTCTGATTTCAAAGGGAAAAGTTCCCCATCTGTCTCTATACATAAAGCTATAAGATAACCATCCAGCCCCAGCGTTCTTGCCCATGCCCGGATGTAATGTCACCTGACAACCACAAGAGGGTAGGAATGTCTGAAGAACAAAGTCGTGTCGCTAGCATAAGATAGTAAACCGAGTGTCGTACATCTGTGTGTCACGTTCTTCACAACAAGGCTGGAATGTTCAACTAAGAAAGGCAACAAAAAGCACAAAGAAAGAGGGATGTAAGGGCTAAAATGTCCAGTGAGCTAAGGCATACCGGCGCACAAAGAGAGAAGGATGTAAAGGCTGGCATATCCAGTGAACAGTCAGTCAGTCATTTTCCAACCCGCTATATCCTAACACGGGGTCATGGGGGTCTGCTGGAGCCAATCGCAGCCAACACAGGGTGCAAGGCAGGAACAAACCCCGGGCAGGGTGCCAGTACACGGCAGGGCACACACAGCCACACACACTAGGGACAATGTAGGATCACCAATGCACCTAACCTGCATGTGTTTGGACTGTGGGAGGAAACCCTTGCAAACACGGGGAGAACATGCAAACTTCACGCAGGGAGGACCCGGGAAGCAAACCCAGGTCTCCTAACTGCGAGGCAGCAGCGCTACCACTGAGCCACCGTGCTGCCAGTGAACAGAGGTTTGTAATTCCATGATGTAATAGAAACAGAAGGACATACCATTATACCATTAAGCCTATTTAAACAAACTGGCATTTTGTTATGGTAGGTCATAATAATCAGAAAATCACATACAATTTCACATCTCCCTGTCTCATTGTCTAATAACCATAAATATAATCAGTTTCTACCAGTTTCTTTAGACTGTGAACACCACTTTACTCACAATAGCATGCTGCCTTAATAAGCCATTATATGATTGTGTTATATGGTTTCTTGATGCCATGTTACCTTTAGTATCTTTAGTGATTGGATATCTCTGTATTCATTTCAATTTCAATTAAAAAAAACTAGTTTAAAACAGACTTTGTAAGTTTGGCATATTTTTAAGTTCATTCTTTCAAAGAATTTTCCTTGTTCTCATTCTAAGGGCAGTAAATCACAATGAGGGTCCATTACGTGCTTCACAGAATTGTTAATTGGCACATGGATGGCAACCTCTTCACAAGTACAACCACAGTGCTGGAGAAACACAGACTCACTTCATCTCGTGTAGCAGACTTTTAACTAGATCTTTATGTGTGTGGCTTACTGGTGAAGACCTGCTGTACATCTGTAACCCAAGATGCTGCCAGTTCAATTCCAACCACTAATCATTTAAGCCACCTATACTCCACCATGTGCGTCTATATCAGATCACGTGTGACGTGTACCAAATACTAAATGGTACCAGTTAAGCTCTTAGATTCCTTCCTTAATGGTGATGTGAAGAAATGTCAAAACCAGCTATACAGCTGTTCCCTGTAACCTGTTAACCTGTCTCTCTGTTCATAGTGTACGCTGCATATTCAACCTTATGGAACTCTGTGGCACTGCTGCTCGCCAACTGGGACTTGCTGTCTTCTACTTTTACTCCTTTACATCTACCCAGTTTTACCATCAATAGGTGGCTTCACAAGAACATCCTGTTGCACCCTTAACGGACTGCAGTTAGACCAGGAATGGACAATCTGTCTTCTTGATTGTACTAACAAATGAGACAGAGCCATTGGTTTAAGCTTTTACATAAAAATTATATTTACTTACGTCAAGAATGATACAACCAGAGTGGGTCAAGTCTTCATTCAGTCCCAGATAACAATTCCCAGATGGCTTCTTTACTTTAATTGAAAATTATATATCCTTAATTGAAACATAAAAAGAAAAAGCTTCTTTACCAGAGGGAGCTGTTTTCTTCAAGCGTCAAGCAGCTAAGTGTCAGTGATCCATGAAAGTGTCCATTTCAGTTTTTTACAAAGCAACAGAGCTAGGGAAAAAGGCTCCTTGCAAGCGTCCATTTTTGCAACTGAATAGAACTCTTCACAAACGTCTCATCAAAGCAGCAATGGTAATAAGAGAACCATTTTTGAAAAAAAGGCTCAAAAGAAGGCAGTTGCTTTCCCCTCACCCTTCTCACACACACAAGTTAATTGGCTTACTTGTTTTTCTTCTCCATTAAGAAAGCACAAAGACACTTTTACAGTTTTCTCAAAACACATAAAATGTTTCTGAATCATTATCACAGGCTCAAGGTTATTTTCTCTTGGTAATCAAAAGCTGCACTTCCTAACTAAGCAAGATATTGTCAATCCTGTTTTGCCTTTCAGCTTTCCCAGAGTACACTATACTCCTGTTCAGGTTGGTAAGACTTTAAGGCCAAATCCTATCACCTACTGTAAAATCTGACCGGCTGTCGGTCATCAGGCCAGGCAGGGACAAATGAGCCTGATAAAGTGAAATATTTATTCTCATTTCTCATGTTTCTGATATTCTTGTCAGGGAAAAAATGACACTCACAAGTATGGGGTGCTTCATGTTTGTATCTTCTGCTGTTGTATTCCTTTGTGCTGTCGTCACATGTAATTGTGCACATAACAAGAAATTTGAACTTGAGCTCAGGTCAGTGCTGGTCAAAGCCCATTTGGAGCTCAATGAGTTATGGATGGACGTCACCCCTAATTTTCTGTAGCGTATGGTCTGTATTATTAGACTAACTACCTGACCGATTCTCCCTTGGTGTCCGGATCGAGTGCCCCTTCAGTAGCACAATCAGCTCCCCTTTGTGTATATACTGTGGACTTTAGGGAACGTGTGCCCCTTAGTGTATGCGCCATATGCACTTTTACTTTCATAAACACCACCCAGGGGGTAACAGCACCGACTCAGTATCATCAGAGTTCTTTGACCTGTCCCCTTCGCTGTCCAGATCGTGCGCCCCTTAACTTTCATAAATGGTGCCCCTCTGATGATGGCTGCCTAATGGATTGACTGTCTCTGGCTTGGTTGTATCCCATATGATCATCCAACCATTCAGGATTTGCTCCTGCTTTATTACCTGAATAATGTTGTTGAGCATAACAACTCACTGCTCTTTGATGTTAAATAAATAAATAAATAATGTTTTTGAAACAATATAACAGATTGTCTGTAATACAGTAGAGAATCTTAATGCTTTGCTTTTTGGAAAATATGCATGCAAAATATTGATTTCCCTGCCTTTAATCAAGGCAGTTTCCATTTATGATGAGGGAGGTTTCTTTACTTGTGGAGTACCAGTAGGTTAACTGACTTCCTTAGGGTCACACCATGAGGCACAGTAGTTATTCTTGAGGTTTAAAATCCCCTGCCTTAGCCACTAACCCAAACTGGCTTCTAATAAAAATATGGACTAAAATGACATCTTTATAAAGTACAATGGTAAGATCTTCAATTATTACATGAAAGAAAGGAATCTAAAGTATGAAGGCAAGAAGACACACCAGTCTGAACATCATGTATTAAGGTGCCGAAGTCTGAGAGTTGTGCACAAACAAGAGCGGCAGCCAGCTGTTACAGAGTGACGCTTGCATGATGGGCAGTGAGGGGCCGATCCGCCCCATCTCAGCTTTTCATTCCCATTAAGGTCACACTTTTCAGCAGTAGGAGCTAAAATGGTTAACATCTGCAAGTGAAATGTTTTAAATGTGTGATTTCTGTGCATTGTGAATGTACCGCTAGCTCAATACACACCTGTTCATACTCCACATAGCTGTCCATTATGGAAGGCAATAAATGAGCTGCAGCGCCCACAAAATCCTCTGTTTCGTGCTCATAGCAGATGGCATTGAGAAAAAAAAAAAAAAACTTTAATAATGTACTCAAACTATGTTCTGTATGCAGGCAATTAGAACCTCTGGTATCAAAAATATGTCGTTTAAAACATCTACAAAACGGAAAGAATCATTAAGTGAAATTAGGGTAATAGTAAACAGGCGTGCTATATTTTAACACATACTCATGCATGTATTTTTAGCAAACAAATTCCCAAAATGAACCAAAAACACTGACACAGTTGGCCAAAGGAATGAACAGTTCTTATTTTTAAAAGCTAATCAAAAGTTCAGCTTGTCCTGCATGGAAAATAAACACTTGTGGATTTAGTGGATTTATAATATACAATACAATTTATTTTTGTATAGCCCAAAATCACACAAGAAGTGCCGCAATGGGCTTTAACAGGCCCTGCCTCTTGACAGCCCCCCAGCCTTGACTCTCTAAGAAGACAAGGAAAAACTCCCCCCCCCCCCAAAAAAAAAACTTGTAGGGAAAAATGGAAGAAACCTTGGGAAAGGCAATTCAAAGAGAGACCCCTTTCAGGTAGGGTGGGCGTGCAGTGGGTGTCAAAAGAAGGGGGTCAATAGAATATAATACACAGAATAGAACAAATCCTCAATACAGTATAAAAATAATAATTTTAGAAGTATGGAGCAGAATTTAACAGTAGATGATATCACATAATATGATTTGGATTTCTTTAGAGTCCTGGACACCTCAGCCATCAAGCTGCCTCCCCCATTTGGCCATTCCATAGCTGAAACAGCGCTGGGCCAGCCAATCCGATGAAAGGACCCGTCTTTCCCACGATTCCTGCGATCCTTCATCAGGGATGACTTTACCTTAGGCAGGCAAAACAATTTGGCAGGTGGGCTGTGGCACCAAGTGCCACATTTGAGTACCGAGAAGAGAAACAGAATAGGTGAGGGTTAGTATCCAATTATAACTATCATGTTACTTATGTTTTAGTGCTAATAACTAACAACAGAGATGCAGTTTGTACAGTTAATCAGCAGCTCTAGTCAGGACATGCTAAACTGAAGTAGTGAGTCTTCAGCCAGGATTTAAAAGCTGAGACCGAAGGGGCATCTCTTATAGTAGTCTTATAATATAATTAAGGAGATTTGTGCAATTGTTGTGACCCTCATTCCTGCATTTTGTAACATGCTTATCATTTTCAGGATCATGGAAACTCAGCACCTGGCATAGCAGCACTGGGCACAAGGTGGGAGTGCCAGTCCTTGACAGGGCACACTCACGCTCATTAAAACGTCTTTCAGGAAATGTCTGTGCAATCACCCACTCAGCACATCAAATGTTCAACATCTGTACGTAGAACTGGCTAAAACAAATCTTGTTTGTTTGTCCCTGATTGGAAAGCTCAAGGGTTTCACTGTGTAAGCATGGACTTCCGCAAATGTAATTTCACACAATTGGTGTCTGGTGACATCATTCACAGGCTCTGAATACCTTCTGGCAGGGAGAAACATTCCTGCCACCAAGGGATTTTAATTTAAATTTTTTTTTTTTGCATATGCAAGGGCACAGCATATTAGCGGGCTGATCAGACTGCAGAGAGTGGAGACAGCAGGTACCCGGAGGCGTTTCACATTGGCTCGCACACCTATTTAGATGACACAAGCTTTGGCATGGATGGCGCACTTTAAATGCGAATGACTATTTTGTTTTCCAGAAAAACATCAAGTAAATATCGCGAGGCCACTGGTTAGACTGTTTCAGAAATCATTTATTAAGAAGCTTTGCAAAGTTTTAAAGCCGAGTAGAAAAAATGTGCACTCCTTCAAATTGGTTCTGTGTAAGTGTGGCTGAATATATGAGTTTACCTGCCATTATTCTAGAGCTTATGAAATAATCATTTAAAAACAAGTCAAGAGCACAATCAACATTTACACAGGAAAGCCAAAGCCTGCCATGAAACTGGCATCACACCCAGCCCTCACCCTTTGTCTTGCAGGTGGTGGGCCTACAAGGCAGCTCCAGATTACCATTATGGGCTGAGCCCAGCTAGGTTATGCATGTTGCCAGACCCCCTAGACTGGCTCCAGGAGTGGGTACTGGTAACCCTATACTGGGCAGAGAACACTATTTCATAATTTGTACCACTATGAAGATCTTTGTGAACTGTTGTTTTATCTGACCTATCAGCCCAAACCTGTTCGCTAACAGAGACAATACCAGAAGCACAAAAACTCTCTCAAGCAAATATCACATTACGCGACTTCTAGTCAGTAGGGTGTGTCAGATTTACCAACTGCAGTTACTCATCATATCACTGGACCATATCAATTTAAATGACTGAAAATGGCTGGCCATGTCACATTTTCCGATCACGTGACCTTCCATGATGGTTATACTTGCCCCGTTTTCTGTGATTTTTTTGTTTTCTTCAGCTTGAGATCTTTATTTAAAAAACAGATTACAGGCAGATGTATACAGAATTAATGCATGACAATGTTTCCATGCAGGAAAGAAATACCTTTCTTCTTGTGTCAAGTGCATGAATTTTGATGGCTTTGAAACGCTGTTTGTTTTGCAAATTTTTTGCTGCAGGCTCAATGTCACGCTCATTGTCTGTAGCGTTCGCCCAGTAGTTAGCACTTACTGTAGTCACATAATTCCACAGGCCATGGTGTGAACCCTAGTCCGCATGCTACCTGTGTGTAGCTTTTGCATGCTCTCCTTGAGTCTGTGTGAGGTTTCTGCTTTCCCTTCCACATCTCAAAGATGTGTAGGTTAAATTCATTGCTGACTATAAATGGACGCCATTAATGTGGATTTGTTTGTGAATGTTCCTTATGATGGACTCGTGCCCCATCTAGCATTGAATCCTGCCTCGGTCCCGCGCTGCATCCAAACAATCCTAAAATAGAAAAAGGTTGTATAGAAAATGGATAGTTTTAAATTTTAAATAACGCAAAGTGGTTCTGTTCTGTAGGAAAGACACAGGATAAAGGCAGAAGCTTATTCTGGGCAGACTTCCTACAAGTATTTATTCACACAGAGAAGGGTGGATTGATGGAGCAAGTCACAGCTTCCTCGAATTGAAGATATTTTGCTAAGTTTAGGTGAATAGCAAACGGCCTACTCACTGTTATGCTCTTATTCTCAGTGTTACCCTTCTTATAAGCTGGCTAGACTCATCCACCCCGACTGTCTTGAACTTTGCCAGCATGTAGACAGGTGCCGTACGTTCCTCACCGTATGGACACCTACAGAGCAATGGCAGACAACAAAGAATGAGAAACTGACGCTTCAGAATGAATACAAGTCCAGGCACTACTGACATTTTACATTTATTGTTGCTTTTGCCTTCACTGCCTTCCTGTGGGAGCACTTTAAGTGTGCAGCTGTTGCCTGTTGAAACAAAGTGAAAATCAAAGATACAATAACGGCAATGTCTGATTCAACTGGGAATGCCGGGCGACATGCTGATGAAACCTATTTATAATTTTATGAGCATTTAGTTGTTTTATCATGACACGTGCTAACAAAGAAGATGTGAAATGATCTTAAATTTACTGCAGTGTAGCACGTCAATGCACTACACATATCGGGAATCTTTGCCGTCATATGGAGCTGATTCCATTTTATTGTGTCTCCATTATAAGAACACAGGACAGGGTCCGTCTCAGCAGCTGCAGGCACAGCTCTTCAATGGGATGCCATCCTGTTGACTTTGCCCACTCACAACAGGTCATGTCCAAGTTGCCACACAGCCTTTCCAGGATTAAAAGAAACCAATTTCCAGGCAAAAATGCATATGGACACAGCAAGAGCAAGCACAGTCCTCACAAGAGTCAGGAATCGACCCAGAGTGTAAGGATTTTAAAGTGTAAATGACAAGTGCTACACCACCATGCTGTCTGATGTTTTATACACGAGAATGTCATTGTTGTACGATGAGAGATGCTTGATTATTGCGCTCATGAATATACATGAGCTTTCTTATAGCTTAGATATCTTGATGTACCCTGTCTCATTTTATTGTTACAATGATTAAAAGCTATTTATAAATGAATCGTAGATAAAAGTGCATGAAACATACATAATTATCACTTGAATGAAAGACGTCTATACATTAATTACAGCATGATACCGTGGGCCGTGTTTTGAATGAGATCCATCCACCTGTTTACTGAAGCCACGTAATCCAATATGGCATTGAGTTCTGGGGAGCTGGAGAATCGGCAAGGCCCGTACAAACCCTAAATGGAGTGCCAGTCCATTGATGGGCATTGAATGATCATCCAGAAAAAAATGTATATATACATGGACACTATTGTACGATGGCACATTTTAGTAAATATATATGAATACTGAATATAATGCTTTAATGTTGTTTCATGCCACAGTAATACTTAAATAATTGTTTTGAGTACTTTGCCTGTGCATTGAGTATCTTGAGTTGCCATGTGAGGACTGCCCAGAGCGTCACTTGAGGATTTCATATTACACAACTAGTATTACACTGGGCACATCAAATGAGATGACTTTTCTGCACAGTTCAATGTTTCCAAAATACAGTATTTCAAGTTCTCTACTTTTTCTGATGGCCAGTAGTGTGCTGCCTTACAGAGTGTGGACTGTCGGGGGTGTCCCAAAGCCCCAAGCACCAGACATAATTCAGCCGAAGACTATTTCAAGGGTAAAATAAAATAATGATTATTTCATTGTTGTACCTTAATACAGCAAAATGTAGTCTAAGAGAATATAATTGAAAGAATAAGCACCTCTGTCTCATTCCACTCCAACCTTCTCCCGATTTTGGCACAGAGGTAGCTGAGGCGCCCTCTTTTACACTTGACCAGGGAGCTATGGTGCTATGACAATGCTATAAAGGAAGCCCTCCTGGGTCATGCAGAAGTTCCCTATCACAGGGATAATCTGTTTTCACATTGCAGCCCCTGTAGTCGAGTGCAGCTGTGGCACAAATTGAGCAGGACAGGCCGAAAGCTATCCCGGGCAAACGTATGGTACCTCTTTGTGTGAACGTACAACATGCATGTACCACAAAACTGGGTTTGTCTGCTTGGCTGAATGAGAAGTGAGGTGCATGAAGTGCTGAAAGAATATAAAAGTACTTGCATGTGTCATCTCACCAAGTGCAAGTCACTCTTGTATAAGCTTCAGATCTTCCCGTTTAATTCACACCAACTCCCGTGGCTGTGGTTAACTGTGAGCTGAGTGGACTGCTCCATACACACACACACACACACACACACATGCACACACACATATCTTTCATAGTGAGAACTGAGGTGCATCCAAGCACTGAAAAAATGTAAAAGTGTATGCATGCACCATCTAATGGCGGTGCTTGAGCGTGAGCAGAGTGGACTGCTCCATACACACACAGGTCTTTAGTTTATATATGTCTAATAGGTTTTGAGTGTGTATTGTTAGTTTTGACAACAGGGAACTACAGGTATGACGTGATGGATTGAACAACTTATATGAACGCACATCCACAAATGTAGAAGAGATCCAAGCAAACATTTCTTCATAAAAGAAAGTCATTAGTTTTAAGGATCGTGGAGATATGTTTTGTAACAATGGGGATCACCATTAGGACATATTGCTGTCAGGTCACATGGAGCTCAAATGAGCTCAAATCCAGATGTCCTATTGTTGTTGCCTCTAGAATTGAAGAGGGTGCGTCTGCTCTGCCAAAGAAGGGTAGGCAGTGACTGGAGAGCTCTTGTAAATTATGTAAGAACATAAAACATAAAACATCTGAAAAATGAGTCCTTTCATTCCAGCATCCAGATACTTTTGAAAGGTTATCAAGATTTCGTCATCACTACATGACTTGGTAGCTTCTTCCAGCTTCTCACGACCCTTTGTGTGAAGAAGTGTTTTCTGGCTTCTATCTTAAATGCACTTGCCTTTAATTTTCTCAAGTATGCAATTCACTGTTTAACTGAAACAGTTCTGCTAGAGAACTGCATTCTGACTGGGCAACAGAAATAAATTAGAGGCAATCAAATTAATAAGATGAATACTGAATTGTTAAAATAAATGTGGAGAAAAACACAAGGCTCAACTTTTTTAATAAATCATCATCCATTATAGGCTTTACTGAATATAATTGTGTTGCTAGTCTGGCTGTCCATTTACATTACAACTTAGTGTTCTGTGTGTACTTCTATATACTTTTATAATGTAGTCTCTTGTAATACTTTTTCTTTTGAAGTATATAAATACACGTTTGTATGTGTATGTTTCCTCCTGTGACAGTGTCACACAGAATTTAAGTTGTTGAAGTTCTCTGATGTGTTGCTGTAAATGTGACATGCATAACAAATGGTGTCTCCTCCACCCCTGTTTTCTGGGAGTACAAGGGTAAGGAGGGTGCTCTTCTTCCCAGTTAATCTGCCTGGTTTGGCTCACTTGTACTTCTTTGCTATATCACAAATAGTCCATGTAGCTGTCTTCTGTCTTCAGTTTCTTGACCTCCCAACTCTGACAAACTTTGCAATTGTGTGTACCGCGTTACATGCTGGAGTCATTTCTTCCAGCCCCATCATTTGAAGTACCACTACCTTTCTGTTCCCACATATTCCATCAGTGGTTGCCTACATGTTGCATTATTTTGTTATTTTCTAAATACTTGTGAGCCAAGACATTATGACCACCAGACTAGTATGCTGTTGCTCCTGTTTGTGCCACCAAAACAGCATTGAGACATGGACTCTACAAGACCTCTGAAGGTGTCTTGTGGTATCTGTGCTAGGACTTTTGCAGCAGGATCCACCAACTTCTGTAAGTTATGAGGTGGAGCCGCTGTCGATCAGACTTGTTGTTCCAACACATCCCACAGATGTTCTGTTGCATTGAGATCTGAGGAATCTGGAGGCCATGGCAACACATTGAACTCTTAAATCATCTTCATCAAACCATTCCTAAATAATTTGTGCAGTGTGGCGGGGCACATCATCCTGGTGAAAGATGCTATTTCCATGTACCTGGTTTGCAATGATTTTTAGGTAGGTGGTGCACATCATATTAACATCCACATGAATGCCCGGACCCAGGGTTTCCCAGCAGAACATTGCCCAAATCATCACAGTCCCTCCACCAGCTTGCTTTCTTGCAACAGTGCATCCTGATGCCCTTTTTCCCCAGGTAAATGACACAACTGTAAACAGCTGTCCACATGATGCAACAGAAAATCGGATTCATCAGACCAGATGGCTTTCTTCCATTGATTCAAGGTCCAGGTCTGATGCTCTTGTGCCCATTTTAAGCACTTTTGACAGTGAACAGGAGTTGGCATGGGCATTCTGGCTGTCCTGTGGCTACACAGTCCCATACACAACAGGATTTGATGCACTGTATGCCATGACACATAACTGCCAATTATTAATTAACCAATTATTCACATTTTGTGCCACAGTAATCCTTCTGTTGGGTTGTATCAAATGGAAGAGCCTTCATTGATCACTTGCATCAAGGAGTTTTGGCCGCCTTGTTAGTGGTTTGTGGTTTTTCTCTTCTTGTACCGCTGTTGGTATACACTCTGTCCATAATGATTAGGTGGTTATCAAGTTCACTCAGATCTTTGGGATTCAACACGTTAATTACAAGCACCTAAAATTAGCTCACCATCTAATGTATCCCTGACCTTGGCATGTGCCAAGATGGTTCAGGCTCATCAGTCAAATGTATATATAAATATTTTATACTGTATATGCATACCTCTTTTGTGAACAAAATTAAATGGAAATAAAACATAAAAACTCATACAGTATTTCCAAGAAAACTCAAAAAAGTCCACATGATATATATATTTTTGACATATTAATTTAAACTTTCCTGCACTTTGTTGAGACATGCAATGTACAGAATATATAAACCAAGCCAAGGATTTATTGGAGACCATGCGGAGGTGCACCCAACAGTCCCTCTCTGTGTTTGTGCCCACTTCAGCAAACATGGCCACAGGTGAAAATAACCAGCAAGTGCATCCCATTAAGCCGAAGTTACATTACATAACTTCTAATCACAGGGTTTTTCAGACTTCCCAACTGCCCTCCAGTGGTTCAAGTTCTACCTGACTGATAGGCAAGAGTTTGTTAGTTTTGGCAACAACAGATCCAGCTCAGTGCCAGTCACACAAGGAGTTCCTCAGGGCTCTGTTCTCGGCCCTCTTCTCTTCTGTATTTATACGCTTCCCCTTGGCCATGTTATTCGTAGCTATGGACTGGGTTATCATTTTTATGCAGATGATACTCAACTCTATTTCAATGTTAAAAGTGGAACATCATCAGAGCTTTCTCAGCTCACAACCTGCCTCAGTGAAATTAATACCTGGATGGAGCAGAACTCTTTAAAATTAAACTGCAACAAAACTGAACTCCTGCAAATTGGGACCAAAGTGCAACTTAATAAAATGAGCTCCTTGCCAGTCCATCTTGGCGGTGATCTCATCAGACCTGCCTCTACTGCAAAGAATCTTCATTTTTGATTCCTCCCTTTCTTATTCCGCTCACATAAATCACATTAAGAAACTTTCTTACTTTCACCTCCGTAACATATCCGTGTTTGCTCCTTCCTCTCCTTCTCTAATGCTGAGAAACTTGTCCGTGCTTTTATCACATCCCGCATCGATTATTGTAATTCCCTACTGGCAGGTGCCCCTTCTAATCTTATATCACAGCTCCAGCTTATTCAAAACTCAAGAGTCCTTACTCAAACCAGCAGCAGTGAGCACATCACACTCATCCTGCTCCGCCTTCACTGGCTCCCTGTGTCTTACAGAATCGAATATAAAATCCTACTAATAACCTACAAAGCTTTAAATAACCTCACGCCAAACTACATCAGTGACCTTCTCCATCACTATGTGCCTGCCCTCCCACTAAGGTCCTCTGATTCTGGTAATCTTGTTGTGCCCCTCACTAATCTACACTCCATGGGTGACAGGGCCTTCAGCTGTATAGCGCCCAGACTCTGGAATGACCTACCGAAATTAATCAGGTCAGCTGACTCCATGAATTCTTTTAAACAACAACTCAAAACTCATCTGTTCAGGAAGGCTTTTAGCTCTACTTGACTTTATTACCCTTCTCTCAGTTTACTTCTCTGTCAAGATGCTCATGTAACCTGTGTGTGTGCGAGACCATCAATTATGTTGTCTGGTATTCTTTTTTCTGAATTCAGTATCTTACTCTTCTCTATTTATTTATCTGGTTTAGGACAATACTATATACTGTATACCCTGCCGTTCTTTCATAAACTCTGTAAAGCGCCTTGAGCATGGGAAAGGCGCTATATAAATAAAATATTATTACTTTTCTGTTCTCATCACCAAACCATGTCAATTTAAATGACAGAAAATCACTGAGCATGTCACCGTTATCGACTGCATGCTGACCTTCCAGCACAGTTACGCTTGCCCCTTTTTCTGAAAGCTAGTAGTGCTGCCTGTTGGAGCTGGTGCTGTATAAAGGGTTAACAAGAATGGTGCAGCCGCAATCTCTGCCATTTTTTTTCTTCTTTTTTTCCATTCTGTCTTAGCATACTGTATAAAACATGAGACATCAGACAGATGAACTTCTCCTTTGATTGTAAGGTCCCGTTCTTTATTTGTCATTGCTGCAGTAATTATTGTACATCTGGATGACCATTCATTGGTTTTCAGCTCTCATGCCCACAAGCCCACCCCTGAGACTAAAGACAAAACCAAACCTGCGTGATTTACTTGGAACAAATCGTTGGTGAGAGTAGTTGGGTAGGTCACATTACATTACTGGCTTCATCGCCGACTGCATCTGGCTCACTAAGACTACAGAAATAATGACTATGACTGAAAATCAATCGAAAAGTCGTCTAATGTGACATGGCCTTTACAGATACTGTACACACAGACACGTATGATACAGTAGCACTCTTACTCAGACTCAGATGCTGACTAATCTCTGTCATCTATGCAGCCTGCGACTGAGGCTTTTATTTCCTTACAAGCTATAGATAAGAAGCAATGGCAAATGGGTCTTTTCTTGGCAAGCAGTGGATTCAAACAAGATGAATCCCTACCAGCCACTTGTACCTCCCGGTGTAACTTTTTCTCCTCTTCCTATGTAGTACAAATGACCATGAGTGATGCATGTCTTCCATTTAAAATAAGTGATGCAGTGGTGCAGGTGTAACCCTTCAACTCCCAGGTACGATTCCATGTGTGGAGTTTCCATGTTCTCCCAGCGATCAGATGGGTTTCTTCCTTTGGCATTAGATTCAGTTTTGACCTCTGACTCTACATTGGTCCGATATGTCTGGTTGTTGTGGTGTATATTAGCATCTCATGCTTCTGACATAACCTTTGATTGCATGTGACCTTATACTTAATAAAGGTGGTTCAAAAAAAGAATGGACATTTACAGATAAGCAGAAGGAGCACTTTCTTTTTTCAGTTTAACCAGTTTAATTGCACATAATTGAGACTAACCTTTCTTTTAGTACATATTTTAGGAATTAAATTACATCTTTACGGGCGCCCTGTTTCTTAGCTTATGCACAAAGCTCTTAAGGCTTGGCTTCACTCCCCCAGTGACACCGAACTATTTGGGTCTGAGAATGTCATGTTATGTTATTACTTTTTTCCACATCATCTATTTCACTCCTAACTGAAGAGGAGTGTGATGGTTTCCCACTGTTTCATTCTCACGAACAAAGAACTCAATTAGAGGCCATTTTTTTCTTAACAATGTCAGTGGTAGCCGTCTTGTTTGATGAATGTTACTTTAGCCACACTTGAGGGAGGCGAATGAGCGGAAAGCAGGGTGAAGGGCAGACATGTGTGCTGTGCCAAAAACAACAGCAATTAAAAAAAAATGATACGGATGTAATTAATTGATACTCTGATCATTAGATATTTTTATTATGAGTATTTAAACTCAGTTTTGAAAAGTAATTTCCTCCCAGGAATGTGTAGTCATTAGACGCACTGAAAGATTTGTGATGCCAGCTCTTAACAGATTATCCTTTTCTCTGTGTTTCGGAGCCCAGGGACCCCTGACTGATGCCTTAGCACCGGCAGAAGGTATCTGGGTGATTGCACAATGTCTTTTTTTTCTGTTACGGCTTCAAAAAGAGCAATGAACCGTCTAATGTAACTTTACAATTCACTTCCTTTCATTACTCCACCAAATCTCCTAACAGCAGTAAAACATTACAGCATTTTAAAATGTCCTAAATTGTGGAATTCGGTCATTTTAAATATTTTAAAACAGTAGGCCATACGGAAGATTTACTTTAGCACCAGCACATAGCATGATGAAAAATTATTGTAGATGAGGGGGCCTTTCCCACACTTACAGTATGAACATTAATGATTTTATCATTTTTAAGTAAAGACTGCCACGTTTCTGAGGTTCCCATGAAATTGTTAGGTGCTTGTGAGTCTCTACTTAATCAAGCGTTTAAGGGAAATTAATGGCAGTTTCTCATTCTTGGTGTGCCTGGTCAGTACACAGCTGTGTCTCCTGCAGTAGCCATGAGAGAAGCTAAAACTGCTCAGTTTCTGTGCATAGCAGGTGTGAGGCATGAGACACAAAAGACAAGCCTGTTTTCATGGTTAAGTGTCAGGGGTGGGACGGGCTGATCATAAGCTTCTGCTCCGCTTTCAGGGCACTCAATTAAATTGGGATTAATGGCCTTAAGGCGTAGCTCCATCCAGGCTGTTTCCTGCCCCGTGCCCAGTGCTGTCGATCCCACAGACACTTGGATTAAGCAGAAATTGGACACTGGCACCCAAACAACATGCTGGTTTTCTGTTGTGGTCCAAAGCCCTGGGACACGGCTAATACTTTTCTAAAAGGAGAAACTTAAAACGTCACAAGAAATCAATAAAAATCTGTATCAATGCGTTAGCGGGGTCAGGTTATCTTAACAGCCATGTTATAGCGACTTTTTGGCTGTGTGTTTAGATAGCAGAGACTCTTCCCTGAAAGAAATGTTCTGAAGAATTTAAAATCTTAAATAAAGAAATTTTAAAGCTACAAATGCAAGCAACTTAAACTCTAATTTTTAGACCCCTGACATCAAAATTATTTATTAGGTGCATAAGCTGAAATAAAAAGATATTTTAAAACATTCTTGTTTATCAAGGTTCTGAACAAGTGATAACATTTTTCAAGCTGGTGAGACAGGCAAGTGAGACTTTCACTGTGCTCTGAACACGAGATAATAGTATTTCTACTACTAATACTGTTACCTGTCATAAACTTTATAAGGGTGGGAGCACAAATGACAGAATTAATTCAAACACTCTTTAAAGACAAGAAGAAAAAAAAAAACAAATGACGTTGGCAACAAAACAACACGGGTGTGAGCTGAGGAAACTTCAGCTGCTAAACATGTATTCATACGTTTGATTGTGCTATGATAGGATTTGAAATTGCTCAGTTGTTTTTTTTTTATCTTTATTTGCTGCCTGTTTTACAACTCTGCTATGTCAACATGAAACAAATGTCACCAAATCACTCTAAACCCCTAGCACCCTTGGGACCACATTTGCTGAAAGTCCAATGAGAATTGAGTTCTTTAGGATCAGTGTGTTCAAGCTTTGTATTTGCACATTCTTCTTTTCAAAGTGGCCGGATCTCGCTCAACTTGAATGGACACAATTTTTCACCTCCTCCCTCACTGTGTGGTTTGAGGTTTATGAAGGGAATTAGTCCAGTGGATCAGGACTGTTACTTTAAAACGAGTACAACAAGAACACAGGGAAAGAGTTGGAAACTTAAGGGCAAATTTT
The DNA here is from genome assembly GCF_900747795.2 of Erpetoichthys calabaricus. NCBI lineage: Eukaryota > Metazoa > Chordata > Cladistia > Polypteriformes > Polypteridae > Erpetoichthys > Erpetoichthys calabaricus. Next base: position 39,116,160 of record NC_041401.2, read on the forward strand.
GCACAAACGTTAGGATGTTTTTCTTCAAAAGAGAGAACTATAGATACATGGAATAAGTTACCAAGTAGTCTGGTGGATTGTAGGACTCTGGGGACATTCGAAACTCAATTTGACGTTGTCTTGGGTGAATTAGGTGGATAGGAGTGGTGCGCTTTGTTGGGCTGAATGGCCTGTTCTTGTTAAAAAACGTTTTTCTAATGTTCTGATGTTCCTTGACTTGGTCACTCCCAGTGCTGGTCGAAGCCCATATGGAGCTCTAGGTTCACCTGCACTTGGTGAGGATCATTGTGCAAGAACAAAGTAGTTTCTGCTGTCATATTGTATATCTGGGGTGACAATGGTAGATTGGCCATCTAGCTTTGTGAGGAGGATTACTTGTGTTCTGTTTTGTGTTATCCCCATCTTTTGACAGCTTTTGGATGCCCCTAACCTACCTAGAAGGGGAGTCGCCCCCTAATTTGCCTTTCCTAAGATTTCTTCCATTTTATTTTAACCCTGCAGGGTTTATTTTTTTTGAAGTTTTTTCTTTTATTCTTAGAGAGTCAAAGCTGAGGGGCTGTCAAAATACACAGCCTGTTAAAGCCCATTTGCTGTTGTTGTTGTTCGCTGCTGGTGACAGAAGACATGCGACGTTAAATGCATAAACAGTGGAAGTAAAACTCACAGATGCCTCTGTTTAACACGGCTCTGTCACACTTGAAACCTGTAGGAGAAGTTGTGAATATAGCACCAATACTTCATAAATATGAAGGCATATGTCACCCAGCTTTTCACCCTTGATGTTATGGGCATTAAGTTGGCAAAGTCTTTCATCTGAAACATTAAAGAATGCAATGGGGGCCCCTTCGGTCTTACGACACAGTCACCCCTTGACTTAACTAAACAGTGCACTTCAAATGGTTGCCATTCAAGCGGCTACTTATATTGCATAATGGGTTGAGTGGCCCTGGTCACTCCACTTCTTTGTTGTTAGGACAGCCATCAAAAAGGACAAAGGCAAGTCAGAACAATAAGATGAATAAGCTGTGTGAGGCTGGGTTGGGAACAGGCACCACACGAAGAACCCCCAGGATTAGGACCTGAGTGCAGCGGGTGACACCTCAGCACCACACTGGAACAGTGTGAGGTTTTTATGGTGGTTGGAGTTCCAATCCTGCCACCAGCCCCCAAGTTTTCCCGGTAGGTTGGACGAGAGTAAGTTGATAATTATCCATACACTGCAAAAACCAGACAAAGAAAACATTAAATGGGAGTTACTTTGCTTGTATTTAGCAAAAAAATCTACCAAAGGGGTAAGTAAAATTTACTTGACAAGATTTCTTAAAGTAAGCTGAATAATCATAAATACACATTTTTGGATAAGTTAATAATTGTTACAATAAGGAAAGCTAGTGGTAATGTCCTGATTTAAATACCTTACACTTGGCTTAGATTTCATTTTTTGCAGTGTACTTTTGTGATAATTTTGAATGGTTTGCCTGTTCAGCTTTCCAAAAGTCATAGAAGGCTTCCTGCACAATATGGAGACAGTGTTTTACCATGGTGGAATATTTACAATTGGTGTGAGACGTTCAGAAATGTTCAGACTAGTGTCATGCACGAAGAAGAAGTAAGTATACACGCCATGTCTAATACCAACAACAGTGACACAATTCTGAAAAATCTACAAGGATTTCAGGCCCCTTTTACACCATTAGCCTATAAAAAGGGGATCACTTCTCACTGCTCTTCTTTGGTGAAAACGGAGAGTGGAGTAGCCATGTTTACCCCTAGAAAACGACAGGAGAGACTGACCGATCAAGGTCGAAACTTTACCAGTGCCGCTAGAGACACGCTATGATTTCACATGTGTGCCGGGAAAGCTGTACAGCAAACCCAAAGCAAAATGATCCCAAATGTATGAATAATTGTTGACTTACCCTTGTATGTTGTAACTTAGACTCGGTTAATCCAATTAAGGGTCGCAAGATCTGGAGCTTGTCACAGCAGTATTGGGCACAAGATAGGGAACGGCGCTGAACAGGCCATCAGTTCATCACAGGCACACATACACACAGAGTTGCTGCTGAACTTCAACAAATTTAAGAAGACAGGCGGACAACTGGACTATCTGACATAAACCCCCAAACACACAAGGAGAGAACTCCACAAAGTCAATGACCATGTGTGGCATCAGTGCTCACCACTGCACCACACCGGCACAAATACTCTCGATAAAATTCAAAAATGACTTTCAGGATCACACCGAAAACATCAGCAAGTATCCACTCACATTATTTAATGGCAGATTAACTGCAGCTACCTGAGAATATTGCACGCTTGAGATATGATGAAATCCATCCATCCATCCATTTTCCAACCCGCTGAATCCGAACACAGGGTCACGGGGGCCTGCTGGAGCCAATCCCAGCCAACACAGGGCACAAGGCAGGAAACAATCCTGGGCAGGGTGCCAACCCACCGCAGGACACACACAAACACACACCAAGCACACACTAGGGCCAATTTAGAAACGCCAATCCACCTAACCAGCATGTCTTTGGACTGTGGGAGGAAACCGGAGCGCCCGGAGGAAACCCACGCAGACACGGGGAGAACATGCAAACTCCACGCAGGGAGGACCCGGGAAGCGAACCCGGGTCCCCAGGTCTCCCAACTGCGAGGCAGCAGCACTACCCACTATGCCACCGTGCCGACAATATGATGAAATGTTTATCAATAATTGTTTTGGGAGACTTTGTATTTTTTGACTAGGTTACGATCTATGCTGATTTCACTTTTAATTTCATTTTGTTCTTTGACCTAGAGTTTTGCCTTATCATTATATTTTTGTTCTTCTTTGATGCCATCTTGTTTCTTAGTGGACACCACCACTTTGCGTTCCCGTTGCTAAAAGGTCACCTGTCATGCAGGACACGTCCCTGGAAATCGGGTTACATAACATAGTTACTGCAACGTTTAGTAAGCAGCGAAGCAGCCGTTATCCAAGTTTTGTACAGTAGATTTAATCCAAAAACCTTTTTCAAGGGTTTTCTTTTGAACCTTTGGTATTTAGAACTTTCTGCCTAGATTCCTAAACTTTGATTTTTTTGTTCACATTATAAGCTTGTCACACTTTCTGTTAATGACAGGGAATTCCATTTAGGATGAGATTTCATCTTTTAAATCTTGTTTCCTTTTGCCCCTGAGGGCTCCCAATATTTAAACAGTTCTGCCAGTGCAAGAAAAGCCCAAATGGCATGAGGAGAACATGCAGAAATGTGCACAGATGGTGACGGGATTAGAGTTTGATTCTAGGGCTCTGGACCTATGGAGCAGGAGTGCCAGTTATTCTGCCTTTTATTTAGTACATGTATACGTGTACATGTATGTGTGTGTGTCTCTGTGTGTATAGAAATCCAGTAAAACAGTACAGTTAGAAGAGTGGATTGTAATACTTGTATAGTTAAATTTATCATACTTAATAGAGCTGCGCTATTACTTCTGTGCTTTAGTTTTCTCCATTTACTTTCCAAATTTTAATAATTTGTATTCGCCACACAATAAAAGTATGTGTTTTTTTTAATGACAAGTAATGGGATAATCCTTAGAGCCAGCCCTGATATTACTTTTGTGCTTTTCTTTTCAAAATGCATCACTGACTTGGGCCTTAAAGCAGATAAAATACATCTTGGGTCTCACAATCCATGCACAAGTAGATAACCAATTCTTCTCTGCTTCCCCCTTAAAGGAAATTCATCCTTTCTTAAAATATGGACACATTATTTCAATTACACGGCTTGAGTAGAAACCTAAATCAATTTTATATTTCTTGCATACTTTAATACGTTTAAACTACTCTCTCATTCCCCACAGAAAACCATTCAACATGAAAACGCATCCCAAGAACCTTCTAAACACATCCTGTTCCTTCCCATCACTATAGCAGTCCTTGTAAATCAAGGTTTCTGTCATAAATTACTTCAGTAAATCATATTTTCTTCTATTAACGTTTCGAAGTGCATGAGGTAATGAAACGTCAGCTGATGACTTACAGTGTGGCTGTGTTATCTGAAAATAGTTTGGTTACACTCTAGCAATCTGCGTCTTATTTCTATTCATGAAGAATCAAGAAGTAGAGGTTTGTTTATGTTTTAACATATAAAAAAATGTTTTTGGAAATTTGAAGCAGAGGTTTATTATTTTATTGATACCGCAATAATTATATTTTCAGCACATTTTAAGTCTTTCTGGAAATTATATTTGAAGAATAATTGTGAGTGGTTAAAAGTCTAAGCACAGTTAGTAATTCTTACCCATAAAAGGATGAGCTATCCCTTTAAGTTTATGTCCACCCTAACTAAAAAGTGATCTAAAGTAAGAACAAAGTCTGACGAAAGAGGGTCATTTGGTGGGCTGAGCCCAGAATCACATAACAAGACTCAACATGGCTTCTAGGCAGAATGAGTCTGGATTGGGCTGTCCCATTATATGGCTAGGAAGTGCACAGCTTGATAACTGTCTCACGATTTCAGACTTATTACGCTGTGATGTTGCCTCATTTTTGATCACACAAGAATAAGATGCACAAATCAAGCCATTTTTTTCTTTTTGCCCACTTTGCTGTGGTACAACAAACACAAAACATCAAACAGCATCTATGCTGACTCTAAAGTTCAACAAGCCTCTCTTCCACTTGTACCCTACAAAGCACTCCTTTCTCCTTCCTTCTTTCCTTGTTGCTACCATTGTTTGTCTCAGTTTTTGGGGACCGTATCCATTATACTAACAATTGACTGCTTGTTGATTGACAAAAGAGCCCATCCCAGCGACTAGGGGTTCGCTGAGTCACTTTGTGCCAATGCCGGAGCTACTGGGCTTGTCACACTGATGGCAGTTTGCCGTCCGCTGCGGCTGTCTTCAGCTCATTGAGGTTTTATAATAATGTAAAGGCTGTGACTGAAGGTCTTTGGAGAGGTTTTGTTGTTCAACACTGACGTGACAATAAAGTTATCCCAGCATCTCAACCAGATACTTTTTAAAAGCTGCCAAGGCCCTGTTCTTAAAGGGACATCAAACACCTGAGAATTTACAGTTGAAACCCGGAATCTGTCTTTAGAATTAGCAAATGTAAAATAGATGAAGGTGTGCACTCCAGCAACTCCAGTGTGTCTTTCACTAGATGTTTGGATCATTGTGTCGCTGGAAGACGAATCTTCTACCAACTCTCTTACTAACTTCAAACAGATTTTTTTTTCACATTTACAAGCTGTGCAATCTGTTACACCAACAAGCTTTCCAATAACTGCCAGCGCCATAGTGTGGACACCATTCAACAAATGATGCGACTTTTAAAGTTTTCTGGCCTGCTTCTGAACCTGTTTAACTGTGCCTTAAGCAAACAGTGTGAATTCTGAAGGAATCGGTCATCTGATGTAATTGTTTTGTGTTTGTTATTATTGCTCTTCTTGCACTGCTCAGTGGCACAATAACCTAAAAGCATGACGATTCCATGTTGAGTTACAGTAAAATGTACAATGTGAGGACTGAACACATTGGCTCCCTGTAACCCTGTACTGCAAATTCTGAGCAGGTAGCTGACAAGTTCAAGGAGATCTCCAGAACTTCATAAAAACTTGGAACATCCAATGTAAGGTCAACAAGTGTGCAAAACTACATGTAGGTTACATTAGCTACAAGTGGTGGCGCAGTGGTAGTGCTGCTGCTTTGCAGTAAGGAGACTGTGGACGATTGTGGGTTCGCTTCCCAGTTCCTCCCTGTGTGGATAGCGCTTTGAGTACTGAGAAAAGCGCTATATAAATGTAATGAATTATTATTATTATTAAGTGCAAGAATTAACCTAAAACATTACGTTGTACAAAATGGCAAATAGGTTATATCACAGAAACTGTTGAATATGAATTAGGGGTGTTTGACTGTAATGTGCAATATGTTAAAACACCATTACAGATGTGTGCATATACATTAATGTATATTAATATACGGTATATAATTGTGTCCATATACTGAACAGTGCACTGACTTTACATTATAATTGTGTACATATACATTACACTGACATATATTAGTATCAAGATACATTATAGTTATGCCTAAATTGACAAAAAAAGTACTATTACAGTAATATATATACAACTTAGCACATATACACTGACATTATGTAGCTATTGTGCATGCTTATTATATTATTTTATAACATTATCAATCAAACATTATAATGTACACAGTACATACAGTATACACTACTCTGACAGTACATTACAAATGTGTCTGTATAAATTTAGCCAACATTAAATTGTGTCCATATACTGTACATTACACTGACAGTAAGATTAAAATTGTGTACATATACTTTATATCACATTGACATACAGTATTAGTACAATGTTACATTACAGTTGATGAGATGGTAAAAAATATTATTACATTATTGTGATATACAAACTACAACTGAGCATGTACACATTTCACTGACATTACATTATAATTTGTGTGCCTATATACTCCAATTATATATGTTTAATAAAGTGTACAGTACCATATTTGTAAATTACTCTTGACATTACATTAGAACTCTGCCCCATAAGTTTACTCAAATTGCATTACAATTGTATTTGAATACATTACAGTAATATGTACTGTATATTACAACTGTGTACACTGACATTACATTATAATTTGTATATATATATATATATTAAAACTATATATGTATTACAATGGGTACAGTATATATAAATTACTCTGACATTATATTACATATATGCCTACATAAATTCAATCCACATTAAATTACAATTGTGTGTATATACATTGAAGTAATTAATACTGACATTACATTATAATTGTGCACATATATAATATAATTATGTATTACAGCTATGAACATATAAATTACACTGACGTACTGTACATTAATATCATGTTACATTATAGTTATGCTTAGACAGATAAAAAACAATATTACATAACAGTCATATTTACATTTACATTACAACTGTGTACATATACTGTACGTTACAATTATATATGCATTGCAAATGTGTACATGTACATCACAATGACAGTAAACTACAAAAGTGCCTTATTATTTAAAACAACATTCTATTGTATTCTATTGTATACGTTTGAGTGTGTGTACATTACAATTTGAAACACATTATGTGACAGCTGGTGCAGGTGCAGCTCTTTACTGTTCCATTCACATCCAGTATGCTGTCTGTTCTTCACAAGCACCAGGATGTAGTGCTGCCTTTGCCCCCAGTGCTGCTGGGTTAGGCTCTGGCTCCACCACTCTGGACTGATTTAAGTGGATTCTCTTACGGATAGGTGGCTGAAGCACAAGCGCATTAGGTGACTTGCTTGTGGCCACTCAGAGAATCAAAGGAGGGGATTACACTGGCAACCAGATGGTTTACAGTCCAGTGCCCAAGCTGTTGTGCTAAACTGTCTACCTTATTTAGCTGAAACTTTGGTCCAAAGTGGCTTACAAATGATCGGCACAGTTGTCCCCCTGTATTGTTACAAATGCATATTCGACAGGTTAAGTGGCCTTCGCATTTAGCACACCGATGCCAACAGCCCTCTGCTTTACAGTTTAACAGCACAGCCATCGAGCCACACTTGTGTTTTACCAGTTGGCTGTGTGGGTTTCATGGCCTTTTTGAAACTCTGAACAGCCCCAGGAGAGGGCCCAGGTCAATGGAGTTTACATACGGTGCCTTTCATGACACAGATGGGCATTTTGCATGCATTTGAGATGAGAGTGAGAACACCCACAGCTGAAAAGATTGACTCCTATAAAAACTAAAGCAAGCCTATTGAAAAGGTGCCATGTACTGTAGACCTGCAGCCAAAGCCTCACACATGGTGGCAGATTTCAGTTTTGGCAACAGCGCACTGTTTGCTTGACACACGTGAAATTTGCCTTAGCTGTAGAAGACAAAATGCTGCGGGGCAGGGATATCAGTGAGAAGTCCTGTTTTTGTAGTTACTAGCTCACATAGCTGGATGAGCACTCATGTCCAAATGCTAAACATATAAAATGGCCCATGGGAGGGAAGAGAAGAATTTTATCAAATGTCTCTTGAAGGTTCAGAACGGAAAGAACTGTATAGCTCTACTGAAAATTGTCAATGGCCAGTATTCACGAGAGCCCAACCCCCGACCCACCCATACACACACCTCACGATAGCATCAGCGTTATTTCTGCCTCCCGCTGCTGCTGTCACTACCCAAAGACTGCATTTATTTTTTCAAGGTTAGACTATTGTAATGCTGTACTCTGTAGGCTGCCGAGGAGCTCAATTAACAGGCTGCCGGCTATATAGAGCTCTGTTGCTGCTGTTTTAACCCCTTAGACGCCCCCATGGCATTTCTTACCCTGTCTGAGCCCACTCTACTCCAAAGTTTGAGTGAGTCTGTGATCATAACTTTGGAATCATCTGCTCATTCTTGCTTATCAGGCAGATGATTAGCCCTTGGACCTCTGCTTGGGTTCTGGGTGGGTTGCCTGATCAGAATGGAGCTCTAGTTGTCTCCCAAAAAACCAAAGATATGCTCTCTCTTAATTTGCCAGTTGCGCTTCTGCCTTGAGCATTTGCAGTCCTAATGGGCTTGAGCTTTTGGTGATACTAAATAGGAGAACAAAAGTACAACTATGGGAATCTAAGGGTGCCCGCAACATTTTTTATAACGGTTAGAGAATAATAGTGGGTGACATTGTACATAGATAGATCTTTATTGTCATTGTCACTTTTACAAAGGAACAACGAAACTGAAGGTGCAGTTAACTCAGTGTGAAGCATAAGAGTTAAAAAGACAAGAAGAGAGAAAATAATAACAAACCGAATAGTAATACAAGTACTTTACAAAACATACAAAATGCACTGGCTGACTTAAGGTCTATATTGCACATTGGGAGAATGATATGGAGCAGTTTTATTCTGAGTTCAGGGCCGTGATTGCTTTTGGATAAAAGCTGTGTTTAAGGAGGTTTGTCCTGGTTTTCATTGCTGGATATCTGGATTTGAATTCCCACACCTAATCCACAGTCTGCATGGAGGTGTCTTATTCTTGTGTTTAGGGAACTCTGGTTTTCTGCCATATCCCAAAAAAGTGCATGTTGGATTAACAGCAATTTTAAATTGGCCATGCTGGCATGTGAGTAGACCATGGGATGCACAGGGTTGGTCCCTGCTTTGTCACCAGTGTGAATCCCATGAGACCTCCATTAGATTAAACTGGTTTGAAAATCATACATTTGTCTGTATTGAGTGCTCTAATGCTCTAATTTTGAGTTTATCCATGGGATTAACAAAGTTTGATCCAATCTAATAGTCTCTAATAGGTTTCAATTATTCCTCTGTTACTGATGATTATCAGTGTAGGCATAAGAACGTAAGACGATGACAGATGAGAGGAGACCATTTAGTCCATCAAGCTTGTTTGTTTAGCTAATTGTTAAGCTGGCCCCATATCTCCTCACAGATTCTTCTTAAAGGTGTCAAGGTTTCGGCTTGAATTCCATGTCTCAGTAGTACTCTTTCTCTCCTGCCAGTGACGCAGTGATTAGTACTACTGCCTCTGTCCTCCATGAACCAGAGTTTGATTCATAAGAATAGAAGACTTTTGACAAACAAGAGCAAACCATTCAGTCCATCAAGTTAATTTGATTCCATATGTTGAACCCTGTATAGGTCTGAGAAGGTGGAAAAGGGAGATTATTCTGTGTAGGAGTGACAGATAACAGCTTCTCTACCTTCAAATGTTTCCCACATTGGTTCTGTATTTTAGGTACTTTGTGGATGACTAGGGGCGGCACGGTGGCGCAGTGGTAGCGCTGCTGCCTCGCAGTTAGGAGACCTGGGTTCGCTTGTTCTCCCCGTGTCTGTGTGGGTTTCCTCCGGGTACTCCAGTTTCCTCCCACAGTCCAAAGACATGCAGGTTAGGTGCATTGGCGATTCTAAAAAAATTGTCCTGTGTGTGTGTTCCCTGTGGTTGGCTGGCGCCCTGCCCAGGGTTTGTTTCCTGCCTTGCACCCTGTGTTGGCTGGGATTGGCTCCAGAACTAACGATCTTTAGTATTGATTGGAGCACAAAGCAGGGCACACAAGGAAGATTTGGAACAGGATTTGTTTTACATTACAAGGTAGGCCGGAGTGAATTAATGAGTTTTCCTCGATTTTACTGTGCATATATTTGCTGCCCAGTAGTAAAAATGAAAGTTAGATAATGCCATGCCACCTTCTGCTTTAGATCTTTGTTGAGTTGTCTTTTGAATCTGTGGCTGTTTTGAATTTCGATTGCATGATGTTATAGTTGAGTCTAAGTTTTTAAAGAAGCTTAGAGAGGATCTTTATTTTGGCCATTTTTGAACCCAGAACTGGATTTTTGAATGACGGTACATAGCAACCCAAGCGAACAGATTAACAGGTTTCAGCGGTGTTACATTATTTACAAATGTTTCTCTAATACCCAATTAACATTTTAATTGACCAATCAACGATAAGCTGACGCTGCTTTTATGTATTCTCGGACTATTCGGAGCTCTGAGTTGTGACGTTTCAGCTTCCCACTTCACATGGGTTATCAGTCAGACTATTTGGAGAGACACAAGGTCAATGTTGATTTGTTACTTGGTCTGTAAACAAGGAGCAATTAAAGATAAATAGCATTTTTGTGGAAATAAAGGGCAAAATAAACATCATGGAGGTGAAGGGAAGAAGGGTCCATAAACAAAAAAACAGTTTGGGGTGCCGACACGGCCCTCTCCATTTAGTAACTTTCTTTCAAACAAAAATGATGCACAGTGGGATGAAATAACAACAAAAGCAGCTGCCACATAGCAAAGTGGCCTCAATCATCAGGCTTCTGCCGGTCACGCACGTTCTAGTAGGGAGGTCCACTGTCCTTTTAAACCCTCACTGGGTGTTTTCTCTGGGCTCAGGACAAAGAGGATGACAATACTGTTAGTGGCAGTGCCCCCTTTCGGCCCTGGGTGTTACTACATCCCTGGGAAAAGGTTGAATGGTGATCCTCAGACATGCATGCTTGACAACGTATTACATGTACAGTAATCCCTCCTCCATCGCGGGGGTTGCGTTCCAGAGCCACCCGCGAAATAAGAAAATCCACGAAGTAGAAACCATATGTTTATATGGTTATTTTTATATATTTTAAGCCCTTATAAACTCTCCCACACTATTATAAACATTTCACGCACAATTATACAGCATAAACCCTTTGTATTCTCTTAGATATTAGGTAAGATTCATTGAAATTATGTATGTAAACATACAGTAAAACCTAAATATTATTTTAAAGATATCGAGCGTCTCCGATATCACATATGTTACAGCCATTACGACAGACAGGCCACCAGCAATAAATACGTACAATGCAAGAAAAATTGTATACAGTGACACTAAACTATGTACATGTAATAAGTACTGTACGTAAATAATTAATTATGGTTACTCACCAACAATGACACGACGACTTGTCCGATAACGATGAGTTTAATTTTACTGCACTACAAAGGATAGCGTTACAGCTCTTCTAAAGGAGCCTCTTCAGGCGACTGTTTAGCACCGCCGTTGTACTTCTTCCAGCATTCTTCAATCCAAATCCCTAAAGCAAATTCCATCCAGACTACTGCCTTATCACGTCCACTTGCAACTCGTTTTGCACCCTGGTTAAAGGACACTGCGGCCATAGATCTTATATGCTTTTCTTCCTTTTTAAATAAAAAGAATCGTGGACTCATTTATGCTGTAATGGTGTCCTGCAGCGGTGTAGCTGTTTCCTTCCTTCAACATATCCAAAACTTTTACCTTTTCTGCAATCATTTGCATCTTCTGTTGGCACTTGAACATGGACCCTGCAGCAGTAGCAGTAACGTGCGTTAATGCTGAATGAGTGAGATTAGACTTCCTGGTTAATGCAGCACTCCGTCGCTGAGCCAATCAGCAGCACACAAGAACTTAACCGAAGGCTCTGATTGGGTAGCTTCTCAGCCATCCGCCAATAGCATCTCTTATTTGAATTCAAATGCGTCCCTTGTTTGAATTCAAATGGGCAAATCAACTGAGGAAGCACATGTACTGTAGACCGCAGACATCCGCGAAGCAGTGAAAAATCCGCGATATATATTCACATATGCTTACATTTAAAATCTGCGATGGAGTGAAGCCGCGAAAGACGAAGCGCGATATAGCGAGGGATCACTGTATATGACTTCACTCCAAATGTAATTCTACCAAAAAAATCGTATTTGGGGCTGACTGGGTTATATGTTTTATTTTAAACAGTTGACTAAGCTGAAAGGTTAGCATTACATCGCAACTCAGACAATTCGGGTAGCTTTGTTTTGTTCAAATTATCCTACTGGTAGCACTGAGTTGGTAGAATGTTCATGTGGAATTTTCAACTTGGAAACTCGCCATCTGTTGAAGAGCACATGAACACAGTATGAGGGAGCTGACCATTAGGACACTGCAAGAATGATGGCTGAAAATGCGGTTTTGCTGTCATATGTGCATAATGAAAGAAAATTCAGGATTTAAAGCAATTATAGCCATTAAGAACACTTGTAATGTCTTAGCTGTATTTTTGGTGATGCATCACAAACATTAAAACTGCTTTTATGAATCACATAGCAATGGCATATAGCAGAAACATATGCATTGGAATGGTCATTCCAACAGAGGGTGCATTGCAAACATTTGTAGTAATGCATTTTATTACTACAAATATTTATGATGTGCTACCTGTTGGAATGACAAATGCATTTTATCACTACATGCATTACCAAATACATTCCAATAGATGGTGCAGTGTAAATGTTATTGTTGAGGTCTACAAGTATTACCTTCTGGTTGGGTCTTGGACGGGTGGCACAGCTGCTATATATATATATATATATATATATATATATATATATATATATATATATATATATATATATATTTTTTTTTTTATATATAGTGAACCACCAGGGGGGTGTACAGCTCCACAAACCCAGTCTTGCCACACAACACATGTTTATTTATAGTGATGAAACTCCTTCCCCCATTTCCCACTAATAGAGCACAGTTCACATAGCACAATACAACACAGTCCATCTTTCTTCCTCTCTCTTTTTCTCTCTTCGCCTCCACTCCTCCTCGTAAGCTTTGTCCTCCACCACCCGACTCTGGCTAACCGTCTGGAGTGCGGCAGCTCCTTTTATAGTGCACCTGGAAGTGCTTCAGGTTTTCCTTGACCTTCTTCCAGGTGTGGTGGAAGTGGTGCCACAAAGGGCTCAGCTGTACCTGCAGCACCAACTGGCAGCGCCCACGAAACCCAACAGGGCTGCTCCCTAACCCTAACCACTGCAGGGATCCGTGGTGCTGTAGCAAGCTAGGGGGGCTGCACTCTACCGTTCCAGGAAAGATAATATCCCAAACGTGTTCTCTCCCTCGCCCCTTCCACCCAGCTGGCATCCCATCTGGGTAATGGCCCCAGCAATCCATCAAAACATCTAAAAAACTTGCAGCATGTATACAAGAACATCACAATGCTGTCAGAAGAAGGACCCACTGTCTCTGATATACACACCAGACACACACTTAACTACACGGTGTGAGTAAAATTTGAGCTAATACTAAAAGTGCTAGAGAGCTGGCTGAATCGTGACTCTCAAATGAAAACACCATTAATAGACATCTGGACATGAACCCAACATATGCAGGCTTCAAAAGAAGAATAACCACATAATAAATAAGACTTTATGACCAACACCCTCTGAACCCCACCTTATCAATCCCCCCACACCCACCTACCTCCCCAATACTATGTATTGCCTTGGATTCCTGAATGTCTAATCATTTTCCTCTGATGAGGACTCCTGGAAGAGGTTGAAAGCTTAGGAATAAAAAACTGTTTTTAAGATCCGTGACTCATCTTCTCCCTTTGTGGATTTCTAGCTACAAATATGCATACCGTATCACAGACCAACGCTTGCATATCCAGACAGAGTTTATGTATATTCTGAAAATGGAAAAAATAAATATAATGTATTTACTACATTATTTTCTATTATAGTGCAGGAGAGCTATGCTAACTTAAAGAAATTTTTAGTCAGATCTTTGTGTTAATCAGAAGTCACTTATTACCATCACTTTATTACCTTAGTTTTCAAGGTGGGAAACTAACTTGATTTTTAGGGACATTGATAAATATTAAACCTCACACTCAGCCTTATTTTTTCTTACACAAAAATAGCCCATCAACTGCTCAGGATGGCAATTATGCTGTTGTTTTGCTTTTGAGGTTTCACCTCAGTTTATGAGCTTTATGTTAAATTGGACTCAGAAATTGCTTATAATATCCATTCCAAAATTGATATTTTAGGGAAGTTTGACAAAATAAAATGTCATGACCAAGCATAATTTTTCTACACAAAAGCTTCAGTAAGGGTGTTAAACCTCAAAGACTGTGCCCTTGTAGAGCTGTAAGGGCTTCTGCTGACCATGTGAGCTTTGTGCTAAACAGGACAAAGCATTATTTAACACATCATTTTTCAATGGTGCAAAACTTTTTAAAGAATATTAGTCATTAATAAAGTATCTATCTATCTATCTATCTATCTAAATCATAGCCCAGATGACTGTTTCCTCACACAAAGACTTCAGTATAAAACTACTCAATCTTCCTTCTATGGTGCTGCTGGGAGTTTGGGGTTTCTTCTGTTTGAATGAGTCTGATGCTTCGGGATTTTAATTTTCCCTCCACGTTAGGCACCCGCTGCTCTAAATGACTAAACAAATTAAGTGAGAATGCTCTGTGGGAGGCCTAATAAAACACACTCTGGATTTGTAGCATGATTGGCTGCTGCCCATTGACTAACACCACTTCACTTGCTCACGCTTTTATATTATTTCACTGCACGATTAATCCGATGACAGTGCTGAAATTGGTTATCGAACCAAGGTCAACATACCAAATGATTCAATAGAAATGCATGTACCGTTACGTCCCCAGGTCCCATAGTCGCCATCACTGGCAGTAGGAAAGCAATATGTGCAGCGTAATGCGGATACCAAAATTAACGTTCGATGAAAGCAAACATGAATATTGAATGGAAGCTGGCTCGCCTTTTGAAAGGCAGTGTTCAGACTAACCTGGAGAGATTTCCAGTGACTTCAAGTTTTCCTCTTAACCGGTCTGACAGTGAAACCTCATTTCGGCCCTTACTTGCAGTGCATGTTTAACTAAACTTCTGCGTTACTGTGATGTGAAATTCAAAAAGATTGTGAGTCATCAGATTGGCTTCCGCCTCCCCTGGAGTTTTTTAAAAAAATAATGGATGGACAAGTGGATCAGCATACTGGCTGTCAATATTCAATAGCTCAGTAGCTCTTAACTTTTTTATTTTCTTTTTGTTTCCGTTTTGCATGACCTTTGTAAAGCAGGCAGCATTCAATAAAGAGCTGCAGGTGTTCATGGCAAAGACTGAGATTCTCCTCTGGGTTTGTTTCTGAAGCCATGCGCTGAATTCAATTCTAAGGAATTAGGGGAAGGGCGGAGGAGGCCATCAGGTTATGGAGTTTTAAAGCTCTATAAACTCATTACTATTTATTTTCTCAATCATTATGAGATTTTCTGCCTAGGGCAGTGGCATGAGTTAAGACGCTTTTTCATTTTTCTTTGGCTTGGCTCCATGCATTTTCTTCATTTTTCTTTCCATTTGGGGGTTTGGAATATGAGAAATTCATTTATTTTATCATGTTATAGATTTAAAATCGTTCTTATGGTCTTAGAAGTATTTTCCATCTTGGCACTTGCCATTTGTTTTCCTACTGGGCGCCTCCTTTTGGTATTGAATGGGTACTCTTGCTAGCTTCATTGCTACTGCATAGGAAATGGAAGTCATGATGCGTGACGTCAATGTTGCCATGATATAAAGGTCAGCATTATAAACATTCTGGTTGTCCAAGATTGTGGACACACTTTCGTAGAGGGCTTAGAATTTAGGTGTTTCCTCAACTTGATTTTTTATTTTGCATCATTGGGCTTTATCTTCGGCATTTTGATGTTGATATGCCAATTGTGAGTATCTAAAGAGGATGAGCCGGACTACAGCACAGACAAAGTCTGCATGCTTTTTCAGTTCCAGCCAACCACCCTGAAATGATTGTTGGTGAAAGGAATGTGAGCAACTGCAAGAACAGTGCTTAATTAGAACAGGCGATGTGCAAGTGTTAGGGAAGCTGTCATAATTGTCAGTGTCTAAGGCTACCTCCACTCTACTTCATTTTCCATTAAAAATGCAGACATTTGCTTCAGTTTTTGCCTTTCATCCAAACCCACAAAAACGAATACTTCTGAAAAAACTCTCCAGAGCACTATAGTTTTAAAAACTGCGGTGCGGCATTTCAGCGTAGACGGGCGAAAACAAAGATTTCTGAAAATGCAGACTCTGTTGTGCTTTGATTATTTTGTGCTTATCATGTAAAATCTTCCCTGATTGGATCCTACTCATTACAACATTTCATTACCTGATTGGTCACCCTTCACGGAAGAAAAATATAGTGGGCAGAGAAGAGTTGCCTTCCATAGTGCTTTTTGTGTTGCTCACTTATATGCATCTAAATTGTATTTTGTGTGCTTTTTAGAAATCTTTGTCAAGTGACAGAGTCACCAGTCGTATATGTGCTCAAATTGCACAAACATGTTCAATTAAATTGACATCCCATGACGTTTGAGCTTAGACTGGACGTGTACGATGCACCCTCACTGCACTTGCTGCACAATGAATTTCAGGAAATTTGATGGTGAGATCAGAAAATCGGCTTTTGGGACTGCTCACACTGCAAGACAGCCGGCTGAAATTTCTGACATGACAGAAATTCTTCTGCTCGTGTGATAGCCCAATTGTTAAACGTGATCAGGCATCGCAACCCTTCTCATACTGCACGTGAAATGCTGGCCGATGCAGATGAAATTCGAGCTGACTCAGGAAATCATTCTGTGACTGCAAGTCAGGCTTAACATCGTGCCAAAACCGGTTAAAGATATCTATGCTGCGCACATGCCCAGTGTTGGTGTATGATAACGTCATATGCATTTTCTGTCATTTTAGAATATACCAAAATAGCTTCATAAATGATGTGAAAATGCTAGTGTGGACTGAGATCATTTTCATTTAACGTTAAAAACGTTGTTTTCTAGTATTGTGGACATAGCCTAAGCTAGCCTAGACTAAACAGCTAGACAATACGTGAAGTCTAAACAAGGATTTCCAGGAGTCATTAACTAGAAGACATGTCGTCACCAAAACTGAGAAATTTATCTCATCTAATTTTTCTGAAACCGCTTTTCCTGGTCCATGTCAGCGCAGACGTCTCTGTTCCCAGCTACAAGTACATATTCTAGCTCTTCCTGCGGAATGCCCAGACATTCCCAATCTAGTCGAGAGATACTACCCCTCCAGCGTTTCATGGGTCTGCCGCGGGGTCTCTGCCCAGGGATAAGTTCCCAGACATGTCGATACCACCTCAGCTGGCTCCGCTTGATCTGTAGAAGCAGCAACTCTACTCTGAGGTACTCTGCAATCGCTGAACTTCTAAACCTATCATGAAGTGTCAGCCCAGCTAGCCGACAAAGAAACCTCATTTCTGCTACCTGCATTTATGATCTAATTCTTTTGGGCAAAGAATGGTTCACAACAACCTTCATGATGGTACAAATTAAAAAGCAGTATAGCGTGCCCAGGATAGAGTTACCAGGACCTACATCTGGAGCCAGGCCTGGGGTTATTGGACTTAACTGAGATGCTAAGTCTGTAAACAATATCGAGATAGATGGAAGGCTATGAGTCGTGAACTAGAAGACATAAAATACTAAGAACATTAGACTAAAGTTGTTTAGGGATGCATCCATAATGTTGAATGCTCTATCAAGTCAGGTTATGTCTATGATGTGGTGCATAGTGCCTGCTGGGAAGCAGCCTCTAGCAACAGTGTAACGCATTCTAGCAACACAATAGCATAGCACTGAAACTACAAAATGATGATGTGAAAAAGTAACAAAAATAAAATTATATTAACTTATAGTTAAATTATTAACACAAAACCCCCATGTATTTCTATTCTTTGAAACGTGAAACCTCTAGGAATCCACAAAAGGGAGCAGAAAAGAAATATTTAAAACAAGAAAAGATTTTTAGCAGGATGTCCCAGTTCATAGCAAGTGTCGACCATCGCTAGTTTTTTGACTTTGAATTTTGTCGTGTCCATCTCCTGCTCCTGTATATTCTTTCACTCTGCCAAACCTCCACCTAAGGCAGAACAGACAGCCAGCTGACATGGTGGTTAGCGCTGCCAACTCATAGCTGT
This sequence comes from Erpetoichthys calabaricus, assembly GCF_900747795.2. NCBI lineage: Eukaryota > Metazoa > Chordata > Cladistia > Polypteriformes > Polypteridae > Erpetoichthys > Erpetoichthys calabaricus. The sequence continues at coordinate 39,134,539 of NC_041401.2, forward strand.
AGAGTCTTGAGTCTCAGAACTCACAATCTGTGTGCAGTTTGTGTGCTTTTCTTGCTACACTCCATAGACATGCATGCTGGTTAACTGTCAATTCTGAACTGGCTCGAGTAACCCTAACCCTAAGTGAGTGTGAGTGTACCCTGCCATAGACTGGCGACACATCTAGTGTTGATTCTGTTTTGCACCTCTGACTGTGAAGTGGGTTACGTGTTTTTTTTTTAATGGATGGCTGTTTCCATTAAAATTTCCATTTCCATCTCGTAAGTGTTCCAGTTTTTCTCCCACATCTCAAAGATTTGGGTGCTAGGATAATTGGCCACTCTGATGGCACCTTGTGTGTGTGAGTGTACCCTGCCATCGACTGGCGACACATCTAGCGTTGATTCTGTTTTGCACCTCTGACTGTGAAATGGGTTAAGTGTTTTTTTTTAATGAATGGCTGTTTCCATGTATTTCCATGTATTCCTCTGAATTTCCTTCACTTTCATTGTTCGAAGTTCCATCTCTACAGGTCTGTTCTCATGGGGCAAGAAGGGTTTCCATATGTTAATGTAGTTAATATCATCTTTGACACTGACAAATGGAAATGCCTTGGGGAAAGAAGAAGAGTCCTGCCTCTTAAAGGACATGTTGAATGCAGATTGAGGGGCACTGGTAGCCAAAGCTTGATGTTAATTGAAGACGTTCCGGGTGACGTCTTCTGTTCTAACTGCCTAATGAACCCTCTATGCTGGTGAAAAGAAATGCAAATATTATCACGAGTTATATGGTGTACAGGAGTGAGACATGCAAGTGAAGTTGGAAAGGACTGAAGTAAGTCTGATCAGGTGGATTTACTGAATTTAACTTGACGGAGAAGAAGCTGAGAGTTGAGAGAAAGGATCGGTGTGGCTGTAGTAAGCTGAAACAGGCTGACGTGGACTGACCTGGTGGAGTTGAGATTGAAATATAGAAAGTCCCTGTCAGAAGAAGAGGAGAGGGTGAGGTTAGGGAAAGGGATGGAGCTAGTGGGTCTCGCTTGTAATGGACTAAGAGAATTTAGAGGCCAAACCCAAATGATGGCCTCCGCAATGGTTATTGCTTTACGAAGTGCAGAACATTTTCTAATTTTCTGCTGTGTTTTTGTTGCAGTGTTTCGTGCTACTGCCTCTCATCACCAGGTTCATATCCCACCCTTCCCACTCTCTATGAGAGTTTTGCATGTTGTCCCTTTATCTTTAGGAGTTTTTCACTAAGTGTTCCAGTTTTTCTCCCACATCTCAAAGATATAGGTGCTAGGATAATTGGCACCTTGAGTAGAGCTGCCTCATGCATCCAACGTTCTGTGTTCAAATACGGCTTCCAGTTTCTGTGTGGAGTTTGCATGTTCTCCTCTGTCTGCATGAGACTCTCTCCCACTTTTCCGTTTTACATCACATCTCAGTGTTGTGTGTTTTGTTGATTGGCTATTCTAAATTGACCCAGTATGGCATGTGTGAGTGGTCCTTCCGCACCATAATGAATGCTGGTACTACCTGATGCTGCTGAGAGAGGCTTCAGCACCCCAAATCTCTGGATTATGTTAAGCAGGTCTGAGAACGTTATGTCATGTTATGCCACTTGGCCTGGTGTGATGGAGTGCGCCCTGCGATGGACTGGCTACCCTTTCAAGGTTGGATCTTCAATCTCCTATAAAAGGCTCTGGAATGCGTGTGTTCAAAAATGTACGTATGCATGTTTTAATGCTAAAGACACTCTGTAGATTTAAAAACAGTATTTTACTGTTTTTTTTTTTAAATATGTACTAGCAAAAATGTTTTAGCTGTAAACTCCCCACTAAATGGAGGACCAGCAAACGTCAGGAGGAGAGAGGGAAGCTGGGGAGTTGGAAGAAAATGTGCCGAGATTCAGTTGCTTGGTTTATTTAGAATCATTTGTGAAATGCTCGGCTGCTTCATCGCCTTGAATCCTGAATCTCGGGAACACAGCGCTCTTTGTGTGATGCAGTGAGAAATGGATAGTAGCTACTTTTTTTTTTCTGCAACTCCCACATTCATTATGTTCTCCGAGCGTTTGCTCCAAGGGATGGCAGGCTTGAAGAGCCCAAATGTACAGTACAGCACTGCGTCATGCTGACAAGCCTGACTTTGCAAAGACAATGCAACCGAAAAAAAAAAGAAACACTTGGAATTGACCAAAAAAAAAAAAAAACCCCAAAAAGCTGACCAGCGGCTTGTATTTCTGAAATGGGAATGTTGGGCAGGGTTGACCTTTTTTTTTTTTCCTTTTGAATGTGAGGCCGGATGCGTTGCTAGGGGTTACCTCCTCGGTTCTTCTTATTGGTTTTCCCAGGAGTGCTCCTCATGTGGCAGCCTGCACACCTAACCAGAGAAGAAAGAGGATCGATAGCCGTGGCTGTGTGCTGCATGTGAAACTCCTTGGAAGAACTTGCTGTCCCATGCAGGAGCCCCAGAATGCATGAAGGGTAAACCAGGGGGCTTTGTGCTGTCAGCCAGATGAGATTATTGCTCTGAAAGCTCTGACCACATCATGTTTGTGTTGTGTTTAGCTTATCTGCTGCTGCTTCATGTTGCTTCATCTTTAACATGTGCTGATAATGGTCAAATATTACAAAGTGTATTATGTGCAAGGTAAGAGAGTACCGGGTCCATCGTAATCACATGGAGAAGAATAACACATAACAATAACAAGACTAAGACTAATAATAGTTCTTCTTATTAGTAAAAGGTAGTCTCCCAAACTTAAACCTGAACTTGTACTTCCTTATGACTTAACCCAATGACATATGGGCTGCCAAAAAAAAAGACAACAAAGGGGACATCTTGAACCCAGCACTCACTCAGAGACACACCATTTACAGAATCAATGAGTGAACACATGGCTCAGTGTAGCAGTAACAAATAATTAACCAACTGAACGAGAACTGCCAATCCTTTTTGTTGCAATAGTCTTGTGGACTTTAAACCACAAAGTCTCCAGATCATCACCCACACACTAGCTTGCTGTGTGATCCTGAGCAGGACACCTTGCCAAAAAAATCTGACGTGTCCAGTACATGACTTTGCCCTACTGTGAGAGAAAGATGAGGCAAAGGAGTCCCAAAGAAAAGTTGGGGTGCCAACTTTAACATGCCGTTAATGCAAGGGCCTAAAAACTGAACAAAAATGGCACAACAGAAAAGAGGTGTAGCAGTTGTCTTCTTAGCCTATTCAGCTTTTCAAATGATTCACCAGGTGGATCTGCGTCAGGGAGCACTGACGTGCGGGGTTGCTTTTCTGAAAATGAAATGCCAACTTCCGAGAGCTCTCAGCTATATGTGGTCCTGATTGGAAGAGGCGGGGCTTCTGAGGTAGCGGGCGGGGTTTAGGTGCCCTCAGTGAGTGTCTTCTTGGCCCTGCAGAGGAAACAAGAGACGGTACTGTTAGTGGTAGTGCCCCCTCTCATCCCAGTGAGGTATTGCATACCTTATTCGAGCCCAGAAGGTGATCCTCAGACGTCCATGCGTGACACTACAAAAAGCTGTGATTTTTCAAAATTTTGAACTTGTCATAAAAAATAACAAAAGAGCATATTAAAGGATTTGTGTCATAGCCGGGAAAAACCCATTTTATTTGTCATAGGCAAAGATGTTGAAGGAAAAAAAGAGTTTTATTTGGGTAAAATGGAGACTGGCAATCAATCCATGCTCCAGCTTAATAGACATAAGACTGACGTTGACTGCTTTTTTTCTCATCAGCCGCTAGAGACGGGACTGAAGTTGAAGGCAGAATTTACTTTAATGATTATCCTCTGTGGTGTTGCTCTCCAGTCCAAGGGCAGATGTGGGAGATGGTATTGGTGTAGTATTGTGACCTTTCTCCCTACACCTGTGAAAGTGATCTACATAAGATACTCATTAGGCTGTTACCCATCCATCCATCCATTTTCCAACCCGCTGAATCCGAACACAGGGTCACGGGGGGTCTGCTGGAGCCAATCCCAGCCAACACAGGGCACAAGGCAGGAACCAATCCAGGGCAGGGTGCCAACCCACCGCAGTAGGCTGTTACATGTAACATTATTAAAACATATATGTAGTTATGTATGATTATATACACATATATATATATACACAGCACTAGCTATACTGCAGTAGCTGTGAACCAGCAAACTAGTGAAGGGCTGACAGAATCATAGGCGCCCAAGGCTCATTGATGTACATGGGGAGTGAAAGCTAGTCCATCTGGTCTGATCCCATAGAACAACAATAACATTTATTTATATTTCACATTTTCATACAAACAATATACTGTAGCACAAGGTCTTTTATAAGACGACAAAAAGAAAGTTATATGAAATGAAAAGCAAGAGTATTAAAGAATAAGTAACAAAGAAAAAGGTAAAGCCAGATGGCAGGGAGAACAGAAAACACAAATAAATAACAAAAAACTCCAGTTAGGCCAGAGAAAAAAAAAAACAAAATCTGCAGGGGTTCCAAGGCCAAAAAGATCATCCAGGCCTCACTGAGCATTCTACCCTAACATAAATTTCCTTAAATCAGTCCTCTTGGTTTTCAGTATTTGATGAAGTGGGTCTTGTGGACAGCTGAGACACCCACCTTCAATTCATCAACACAGGGGGCTACATGGTGCCTTGATCAGGTGGTGGTGGTGGTGGTGCAGAAGAACCAGAAAAGACAGCAGAGAAAAGCAGAGATTAATACAGATTATGGATTCCTAAAAAATGAAATACTTTTATGCATACATAGTCTGTGAGGAATACAACTAAAATAAGGATATGAGAAAGCCAAATTAAAATAATGGGTTCTTAGCAGTTTTCTTTTTTTTAAATGATCCATCGTGTTAGCCTGGTGGATTTCTATTGATAAAGTTGAAGATGGCAAGCTGGCAGAGGCAGTGTGGCTTCTTTGGATTCTGGCATTCATGTAGATGTTACTTTGACATGTACCACCTTCATGAAGATTGTTGCAGGCCATGTACACCCCTTCATGGCAAGGGTATTCTGTGATGGCAGTAGCCTCTTTCAGCATGACAAAGAGTTCAAGGTGTTGACTTGGCCTCCAGATTTTCCAGATCTCAATCCAATCAAGCATCTGTGGAATGTGCTGGAAAAACAAGCGTGATTCACGGAGGCCCCACCTCGCAACTTATGGGGCTTAAAAAAAAAAAAATCTGCTGCTAACATTTTGATACCACAGGATACCTTCAGAGGTCTGGTGGAGCCCATGCCTCAATGGGTCAGAGCTGTTCTGGCAGGACTAGGGGGACCTGCACATTATTAGGCAAGTTTTAATGTTGTGGCTGATCGGTGTATGTACAGTATAAACAGTATATCCTCCAAAGGAAGGATTTTTTTAGTTGCTTTACTGAAAATATACTGTACAAGATTTCAGAAACATATTATAATTCATTACATTTATATAGAGCTTTTCTCAGTACTCAAAGCGCTATCCACACAGGGAGGAACCGGGAAGCGAACCCACAATCTTCCACAGTCTCCTTACTGCAAAGCAGCAGCGCTACCACTGTGCCACCTATGAGGACATGGTGAACACAGTGTGCACATATCCTGCATATTACTGTTCCATGTAGAGACGGGAGAACTTAATACTTGACTTTCTTGTAATGTATAGATCACAACTGTTCAGGGCAAGTTAGGCCGAGTCGGCATAGGCTAAGCTCTTTCTTGTTGTGTTCCTTATTTAACATTAATAAACTGCATGTTCTTCCTGTGTCTGTGTGGGTTTCCTCCGGGTGCTCCGGTTTCCTCCCACAGTCCAAAGACATGCAGGTTAGGTGCATTGGCGATCCTAAAATTGACCCTAGTGTGTGTTTGGTGTGTGTGTGCCCTACGGTGGGCTGGCGCCCTGCCCGGGGTTTGTTCCTGCCTTGTGCGCTGTGCTGGCTGGGATTGGCTCCAGCAGACCCCCGTGACCCTGTGTTAGGATATAGCGGGTTGGACAATGACTGACTGACTGCAGTTATTTTAAGCAGCATTATGGTATAACAGTGGGTGACATCGCTCCATTAAGGGAACACTGAAGCGGTGTTTTAGAATCACTAATTAACCTACATAACACATCTCTCATGCAAACACCAACAGGACGCAGATTCAAACTCAGGACACCAGGCCTGTGACACAGCAAATGGAGTACCATACTGTACCCAGGAAGCTTAAACAAGTGGCTATCAAACTATGGATTGCTGCCTTGAGCCCACTGCTGCGAGACTACATATTCATGTATCCCTGAATAAGTTGCTTAAAAAGATGGATGAAAATCAAGCTTTGGCCATTGAGAAGAAGTGAATCAATAAAAGAGTTAAAAATGAAAGCAGTCGAAACATGCTGCTCTACTAATAATGGCAAGTGTGTAGTCATCGACGCTCCAGCCCTGTGACGTGTTCACTTCTCCGATGAGGAAAATTGCAAACTAAAGTGTTCTTTGCAAATGAAAATAAAAAAGGAATGATACACAGAGGATTCATTTTCTGTCTGGCTTCGTTGCCATTGCACAATACGCCAGCATACTTTAGACAAAGTGATCTGAAATAATCCCAGAGAAATGAGCCTGGCTGTTGAAGACACGTCCCTGCTGGCTGGTTTGCGGCTTGGAAAGGCTTAGACCAGATAGGAGGAAATTTCTTTGGATGCAGCGGAGGATTGTGGGGACGTGATTTTCATGCAGGGAAAAATAATTGCTTGGCTTGTGTTATGTGGGCTGGGCTGGTGCACTGCTTGTGCTCACTCATGTGGAGTCTATTCCATGTACTTGTGATCGTTTAGCTGACGCTTTTATTGAAAGCGACTCACAAATCACAAGTGCTCAAGGTGAATTGTTTTCACCTTTTTTGGACCATTTGCCGATGAAGGCACTCATTCAGGGTATTAAAGGAGGGGCTGCCCTCTAACAATAGAATAATGTCAAGGAGGCCATAAAATGCTGGATGTTGGATTTATTAATAACAAAAGGGAACAGACAAATGTGATGAAATAGCCAGCACACAAAACAAAACCCTGTGAGCATTCTGTACCTACCTGTTCATGTGCTTGTCCCATGTTCCCATGAGGGGGTTTACTCACATCCCTTAGACAATGCTGCTCTGTCTCCTGCCATCACTGTCTTTCTTCCACAAGTGAGACCTTGACCCCATCTCACGTCCTAACTCAGAGGGCTGCTGGCCTGATGCAACTGTAAACCTGAGCCCCCCACCCGGAGTTACCAAGCCACATTTTCCTCTGCTGATCCTGCAACCCTTGTAGGATTACGTCACTTGAAACTGTGATAGAGCCCCACTTCTCCATACCACTGCCACCTGATTTGCTAAAGAGATTTTGATAGTGATTTCCAACATTTCAGAGATACAGTTGATTATGCTTCTTTTGATTTTTCCAATTGGAGCAGGTGAGGTGACTTGCTCATGGTCACACAGTGTCAGTAATGAGATTTGAACCCACAACCTCAAGGTCTGAAGTCCAAAGTCATAACCACTATGCTACCCAGTCTGCCTGTTTAAGGGTAAATGAAAGCTGTCTGTTCCAGTCTTGGACAACATGCTGCCCACTACTGACCTAGAGGTGTATCAGAGAGGACAGAGCCGACTATACTTCCTTAGAAGGCTGGCATCTTTCAACATCTGCAATAAGATGCTGCAGATGTTCTATCAGATGGTTGTGGCGAGCGCCCTCTTCTACGCGGTGGCGGGCTGGGGAGGCAGCATAAAGAAAAGGGACACCTCACGCCTGGACAAACTGGTGAGGAAGGCAGGCTCTATTGTAGGCACTGAGCTGGACAGTTTGACATCTGTGGCACAGCAACGGGCGTTGAGCAGGCTCCTATCAATAATGGCGAATCCACTGCATCCACTGAACAGTATCATCTCCAGACAGAGGAGCAGATTCAGCGACAGACTGCTGTCACTGTCCTGCTCCACTGACAGACTGAGGAGATCGTTCCTCCCCCACACTATGCGACTCTTCAATTCCACCCGGGGGGGTAAACGTTAACACTACACAAGATTATTGACTGTTATACCTGCCTCACACTCTCCACCTTGCATTTTTTAACTTGCACTGCATTTTTATCACTCTTTAATTAATATAGTTTTTATCAGTATGATGCTGCTATCTATCTATCTATCTATCTATCTATCTATCTATCTATCTATCTATCTATCTATCTATCTATCTATCTATCTATCTATCTATCTATCTATCTATCTATCTATCTATCTATCTATCTATCTATCTATCTATCTATCTATCTATCTATCCACCTGCCAGCCCTCTGGGGGCTCTGAGAGATCTTTCTCATTTCTTGCACTTGCTGGGTTGCCTGCCATATTCTGATTATTTCCAAATTATGTTTTCTTCTCTCTCTTTCACTAGTTCACCTCCCCATCATACTTCCTGTAATGCCCGGGTTTGCCACAGCTGGCATTACTCCTCTTAGAGTAACCGTGATGGACTGGGCAATGAGGACACAAATACACACACACACACACACCAGGAGGTGGTGTAAAATTGCTTTGTGCTTTTATTAACAAACAAATCAATGCCCAAGTAATCAAATCAAGTGAAATGTTCCAATAAATAAATAAATTATCCCTGATTACAAATAGTGCCCCTGTGGAGATTAAAAATCCCAATAAATAAATCAATCCAAACAAGGCAAGGTTTAAAACACCGACAGGTTCCATTCTTTAAAAAATGATCTTCAAGCTGCGGTGCATTCCTCTAAAACCTACACCCCGCCCCCCCCATCCTCTATGGTCTCAGCGAGGGGATACGTCCTCCGGCAAGCACAATCAACTTGTTATTTCAGCTTTCAGTGGGCAACACCGCAGGCCCTGCTCCTTTTTCCCACTGCCGCCCTTGCTCTTCAGTGGGCGCTCACTCATTTGGTCACTGCTGCTGCTCTCGATGCTCAGCAGAAGTGATCCTGTCCCATGAGTGCCATCCACTTGCTCCTCTTGGGGCCACTTCCCGATCATTTGCCTCCATGCTACAGCACCAGCTCAGCCATGATCCTGCCTCTGTTTTCTTTCATTTCATTCCTCCTTTGGATCTCATCCTCCCCGTCTCTTTTCTGCTCAGGCTCCTTTTATACTTCAGTGGGTGCAGACGCTTATCCACGCAACCTAAAACACTAATGAAGAAATTGACTGAACCCCGCATGTCTGCACATGAACGTGTGTCTGCCAATTCCTCAATCAACACCCCAAGGCAGCGCATGCACATACGCCCGCCCAGTCTTATTTTTTAAAACTGCGCACTGTTGTGAACCCCAAGTTTGTTTAACCACCAGTACGTTCACTGGGTGTATGTCCCCTCTCAGTTTCAGCCTTCCCATATTGATACGATGATGTGCATCACTGTCTTAAAGCTTTCATCCATACTGGTCCCTATTCCTATCCTGTGTTTTCTCACTGGCGGCTCGTTGTCAATCTGACCTTAAATAAATAATTATTATTAAATTATTGGCTAATGCCTTTATACAAGGTGACTTGAAACATTTGTGATACAATTGGTTACATTTCTTTTGGTTTTCCAATTGGAGCACAGGTAGGTGACATGATTCACTTATGGTCATACAGTGTGTCAGTAGCAGGATTTGAACCCACAACCTCAGGGCTTGATGTCCAAATCCTTAACCACCACGCCACTTTGCCTCCATGAGTTAGAAATATGGTGAGTTACAGTCCGGCACCTTCGCCACTAAGTAGGTTATCATTTTTCTGAATATATTTTTATGGCTGCCATGAAGAACAATGCATTGTACTTTTTCCACAAGTTATCATTAGATGGGGACATCTGTCAGAAACACCCTGAAATCAGAATCCTAATACAAATCTGCCTTTGTTATTATGTTATACCAGGCATCTTCTTGGTTCGTTAGACAGATTTTATTTTTTTTACAGTCAGAGCACAGGCAAGTGAAATGACTTGTTGAGGGTCCCTCTGTGAATTGGTGTAGGTGTGAGTTGAACCTTCAGCTTTTTAAGTTCAATGCGTTTTCCGCTACGCCACCCTACCTGTCTGTCAGCTGCTGTGGGCTCACTTACTGAGGAGAGAAAATCTGTGCATTAGTGGGAAGGGAGCTTTTCTTTATTCTCTGCTCCATAATGCTCTACTTTTTATTTTCTATAATGATGAGAAGTTGGCGGGTGAAGTGGGTTGGGATAGAAGGTGTGCTCTTACCTCTGGTAATAACAGTGTGCACAAATGCTTGAAAATCATGTTGGCTGATTGCTGTTGGAAGTTAAATTTTTGTTTTTAAATGTATGAAGTTTGTAATATATGTATGTATTTGATTTGCCTTATTTTTAAATGCAGCTTGTACTAAGTAAATTATCTATCCAGAACCTAAGTCTCTAGATTCTACAGTTTTTCTTCCCTTGCCCTAAATAACAGAGTGTAAGTCTAAGGACTCTAAACTGGCATTGTGTACGAGTGTGCCTTACAATGGATTGGCAGCTGCTTGGTGTGTGGCGCTGCCAGATGAGCTCTGGCTTTTCACTCTTCTGATCTAAACAGTGCTGTACATAAAATGGCTGTATATGTTCTTTTAGTTTGCTGTTGTCTTGTCTGATGCAGATGAGCTGCATATGCTGGGTAGCACACTGGGTATTCCTGTCACATTGTCAGATGGAGGGCCAGGGGTTGTGGGGGATCCCTGGGAGTGTTGAGGCTTCACATCTCTTCTTACCTTAGATAATCATGAAAGAATCTTTGAGCCTTAATATCATTTGGGGCCATCAGTGCCACACGTCATTTGTGGAAATGCGGAGGTTAGTTATGTGAAGATGGAGGTTTTTTTTTTTCAGTTACATTATCAAACTGAATAAACTGCGTTAGTCTTCCCACTGTGAAGAATTTGAAAGTCAAAGAGTGCTGATGTCACCAGCTATAATGATTTGAAGTACGTATTTATGCATCTGCAGTGTTAGAAATCGAAAGGAGGTTCTGTGGCCTTTCCTTCCTTTTGGAAATGATCGATTTAGAGTATAATGCCTGTCACTTTATTGCTGTCGGTGATGTCTCTGATAATCATTAAGAGCCGTCTGGCCGGGATATGATGTGAAATGCTGAAACGTTCACATGTAGAAAAACGCTATTGCTATTCTGAACTAAAAACATGAATTTGAGAGAGCTTTGGGTAATCATTTCCAGGTGAAGAGACTTGTGAGGTAAGTATTTGGCTACCTCATACTTTCCGAGACTTTCAACTCCCTCCCCCCTCACCATTCTCTCTCCATGACTCCAAGGGTCTCACTGGGAACAATGGCTCTTTCGTTTTCAGCTGATAAATCAAGCAAGCCTGAAAGTATTGAGCTCTTCATTATTGAGTTAGCTTAAAGATTTGATAAAGTTTACAGAAGATCAGGTTGGCTTGGGGTAGTCCCCTGTCTGTCCCAAGATTGCATTAGGACTTGAGCTCAGCTGCCGTGACCTCTTTTCATTTGCTTCATCACACTGAAGATCTGTGGAAGTTAACTCATAACTCACCTTTGTCACCTTTAATTTGGAGCTCCAAGATATAAATCACTGACCAATGGCTGTCTAGAATGGGCTCTCCACAGGCTCTCTGTGACAGCCTAGGACGGGGTGAAGTGTCTGCACTTCTGTCAGGCTGCAGCCCACACAGCAGTCTGATGAGCAGGCTGGGACCTGCACTTATTTGGGATCACATTTTTTAGATTAGTCTGTGACTTCTACTTCATCTTTACTCATTCCATGCTTGCAAGCTTTTTAATCAGATGTTTTATCTCCTCGTCTTTAATTCCCCATCTATCTATCTATCTATCTATCTATCTATCTATCTATCTATCTATCTATCTATCTATCTATCTATCTATCTATCTATCTATCTATCTATCTATCTATCTATCTGTCTGTCTGTCTGTCTGTCTGTCTGTCTGTCTGTCTGTCTGTCTGTCTGTCTGTCTGTCTGTCTGTCTGTCTGTCTGTCATATAGTGTTTCATTATCTGTCTGTCTGTCATGTGGTTCACCTATGTAGCTTTCATTTTCCCTTTCATAAAATATGCTTTTCTAAAAAAGCAATCTTTCTTTCTTTATTAGATTATTCATTTAGACAATATGTATGCACATGGGCAACCCTTGTGCCTACTAATGTACCGTCATGCCCTGCGGTGGACTGGCGCCCTGTCTTGTGTTGGTTCCTGCTTTGCACCCAGCAGTGCCACAACAGGCAGTGACCCCTGTGATCCTAAACTGGATCAAGAGGATCTGAGGATGTTATTTTATGTTATGTTTTACAATTTACAGTCATATTTATTTCATGTAATGTATGTATTATTCATTGGTGTTAATTAGTTAATTGCCTGTCATTTAAAAACTTGTTTTCATAATTACCGTATTTGCTTGCTTGATTTTTACTAGTTTACATACAGAAGTTAATTATTTCCTTATCGCTGATGTATCTTTAGATGCACTTAATCCAGTTAGACAGTGATGGCAGGCAGGGGCACCAGTCTATTAGTTATTTCCTTTTTTTTTTAGATAGATTGATGCATAGATAGTTACATTTATGTACAGTAGTGGTTTTCTAGACACTCAAAGCACTTTACATAGACAACAGAGGAGCCACTTTAACCACCACTGATGTGCAGCATCCACCTGAATGATGCGACGGCAGCCATTCTTGCATCAGTACACTTACCACACATTAGCTATTTGGTGGTAAAGGAGTGTGAGACATAGCCAGTTAGAGACAGGGGATGATTAGGGGGGCAGAATGTCCAAGCCATGTAGGGCTTTTTAGCCAGGGCATCATGAAACACCCTACTCTTTTTGAATAATGTGTGGAGATTTTTTTATGACCAAAGTGAGTGAAGACCTCAGGACCATTTTTCAGCACAGTGTTCTCATCACTGCATTGGGCCATTGCGACCCACACAAAGACCACTGGGTAAGCACCCCCTGCTAGCCTTACCAACACCTCTTTCAGCAGCAACCCAAACTTGCCCAGTTAGTCTCTCATACAAGTAGTGGCTGGGCTGGAACATGCTTAACTTCAGGTGGATTATCTGGTCTGAGGTGTTGGTTGTTGTGGCTGCGTACTTAATTTATAATTATTAGCTTGTTGACATGTCCTGCCTTTAAGTGGTCTTATCAGGGTAGTTGAGTGCTATCACCTTATATACCAGTCCGCAGCCTGTCATTTCGGCAGGTGGCACAAGACGGTGGTGTGCTCACTTGTTCTTTAAAATGGCAGACGGTATTTCCAGAGACTTGCACTGCATTCTGGGCACAGACATAGCACAACAGTCCTCACGTTATTAAAGTTTTTTAACCAAAAATTTGGAAAATTGTCAATCATGATTAGTCATATGAAATATTTACAAGTTAAACAGATCAGGAACATTTATATGTCGTGAAGAAGCAGCTTACAAGGCCTTTCACTGTAAGCTAATAGATTCCTTCTGCTTTCTCCACCCTTTTGGATAAAGCCCTGCTGCGTATTCTGCTTTTTTTGTGACATTTCTGTCTAATGAGCAATGATCATTCCTAATGTTGCCTGTCCTGTATATTTTTTATCCCAACCGTAGTAACTTGAAAGATGTATATTGCAAACACACAGTTCTTGGAAAGCTCAAGTAGAACTGGCATGCCAACTTTGTAGAGTGATGTGCAGAGCTCAGCAAGATGGAATTGTCTCTGCAACAGAAGTCTAGGATGCTCATGTCTTATTGGCCAATTTACTTTTACGACTTGCAGATGTAGAATTAAAAATATGAATGCGATATCCAGAGACGGGGAAGGAGGAGGGAAACACAGATATTTATGGTACCATGTGAGGCAATAAAACTTCTAGTCTTAATACTGTTTTGGCCAGACAGACCCAGCTGGCTTATGTCAGGTACTGTATAGTATATTTTACAAATTTTTTTTGGTTGTTAATTTTTTAAGGGTCACTTTCTTGATTACATTAATACCACATAAATCTAACACTAGTCTGTATTTTAGGCTGATAACTAATATATACAATATAATGAATATATACATGTGTGTGTGTTTGAGACCGCGCCACTCCTAACAATCTGCATAGCTGGCAAAGACTCAGTTGTCACTACTGAAGTTCGATGAGCCAAAGGCAAAATGGCGTTAGGGATTTGAACATGAATAATAAAGGAAAATGATGGTTTGTAAAAATCATTTTGATTTACTTCTAATGGGTTATAAAGCTCACTGATGACAAGACCGCTTTAACAACATTAGAGCAAAATGGATTGTGGTTGTGCCCGAGCCCATCTCCCTGAATTATGGCACATCTTACAGACAGTAATGGAGCTCACAAATGGGGTTGAAGCTCATTTTGGAGTGAGGGGCTGCTGCTGCTACCACTGCAACTATAGGGACCAAAAAAGAAAGATCTAGAAGTCAACTGAACTGCTAAATCTATGGGGTCTCAAGGATGCAGTCTCCAGGGTTCAGTAGCTGACTTGCCAAGTCTCCCTTTAGACATTCCATATTGAACTGCATAGGCTGGCATCTATCTATCTATCTATCTATCTATCTATCTATCTATCTATCTATCTATCTATCTATCTATCTATCTATCTATCTATCTATCTATCTATCTATCTATCTATCTATCTATCTATCTATCTATTATATAGTGCCTTTCACATCTATCTATCTATCTATCTATCTATCTATCTATCTATCTATCTATCTATCTATCTATCTATCTATCTATCTATCTATCTATCTATCTATCTATTATATAGTGCCTTTCACATCTATCTATCTATCTATCTATCTATCTATCTATCTATCTATCTATCTATCTATCTATCTATCTATCTATCTATTTGTATAGTGTCTTTCACATATCTAGCTATCTGTCTGTCTGTCTGTCCGTTTCATTTTTGCCCAGTGTAAACTCCAGCACACAAAGGTTTTCATTAACAGAAGGTATTTTTCCAGCAAAAACACAGATGTCTAGTAGGGGAATAATAAAATCTGCACAAGCCAGTAAGCACCTGCAGGAGCCCACCTTTAAAGGCATTGCATAATGCAGTGCCCTGCGTTTCCTCCCACCATTCCAGTTCTCTGAAGCCTCTTTTCTTTCACTTCCACCCACTGACATGAGCCACCCAGATCTCACGTGAATGTGCACTGGCAGTGAATGACTATTCATACCTTTCCATGGAGCTTGCTTCAAGACCAGCACTTCTTATACCATCCTGTCTCAGTCATTGGTTCTTCAGCACCTCATATCCTGATATAAAGGTCCATGCACCCTGGACTGCTCCTGAGCTTCCTGCTGTTACTAGTGTCATGAATGTGAACAGTTTTTATTTTTTGTCTGTGATCATTCCATGTTTTTTCCATTTTTTTTTTTTTTATTCGAACAGTTTCTGAATATATGTGGAGTTAATTTCATTATTGTTTTTCATATTTGGGGTATTTTACAGTTTCTTTGCAATATTTTACATCTTTGTGCAGCACATTATTATTTTCAGGATTGGTGCACGTCATTTTTAGTGGACATTGTTTGTTGTTGCTATGCACATTACTGCCACTTGTCAATAGGAGATCATGACAGAATAAAAATCAGCATCACATGTCACTTGTTGTCCAAGTTTCAGGATTTGTGGATGGATTATGAGTAGTTTTGAGAGTTTTCCTTTGATTATTTGGCAATTGTTGTGATTAGCTAAAGACACAGTATCAAAAAGGATGAGTTGTCCTTCAAATACCACCTGCAAGGCTAGGACTTCACTGTGTTTGAGCATAAAAAAAAGGCTTTACCCCAAGAAGCCTGACTTTATAAGTAAATATTTCTCTCTATTATAATAAAAGAATCCTGGGACGAGACAAGACTTTTTTGCCTGGGACGAGACGTGACTTTTTCATAGAGATACTTTCACGTCCCACAAGACGAGACTTTGTGACAAGAGATTTAAACCATGAAATAAAAGACAGGGAGTAGATGACAAAGCAGTACATCGTAAAGAATTCAAAAACGTTGGTGCGATACCCATGCAGAGCAGGTTAGAGATAATGAAAGTAGTAAAATTTGAAAGTCTCAAAATAATTATAGTAAAGATCGCATTAGCGCAAACAAACGGAAATTATTACTCGGTGAAATAACGGAACAGCGAAAAGAGTTCGACTATATTGTTCGGATTTAAACTTTAAGTCAGAGACTTGTAAATCGTCTAATTTGTGTTGCCATCAGGGAAAAGTAGTGTTTCTTCCCAGTGAAGAGGTGTATCCGCGAGAATTAAAAGATTTGTTGTTTGGTGAAAGTGAAATCCACATATGCGACCGACATAGACACAAAGTGGCTGGCACATAGCGCGGGCCGGGGTGTTGGCGAGCGAAGCGAGCTGGTGGCAAAGCCCCCTAGTATCCAACAAAATTAAGAAGAAAAATAATAAAAATGTTTAACTGAGCTAGAAGGAGTTGCCTAAAAGGCTATCTCAGGTAAAAGCACTAACCTAAAGGGTAAGCCAAGTACAAGAGTGAAAAAGTCCATAAAGCAGGAATCAGCAAAGAAAACAGCACTCACATAAGACTCACAACGCTCATCAGTGAACCACTGCTGGATCTCTCCAGCTGTCAGCCTTTTATAGTGAGAGGGAGGAGCCAGTAGAAGTAACATCAAGGTGGCCTCACCTTTTGGAGGCTCCTCCCACAATAAATATGAAACGTAAGAACATTTAAAGAGCAGTAAATAATTGAGTTCAAATACAGCAAAAAAAAAAAAAAACATAAAAAAAACACAACATACACTAAAACACAATCTGACGCATGACATTTGACCCTAGCCTGTCCTTAAACTTTGATTCAGCGTTTTCTGTCTCCTGGGCTGTCTGCCCTGCTAGTCAGTACAACCAGCATGAAACTGAGTAGTCATTGTCTCATTTTGGTCTTCTTGGTGGCCCCCAGTGCCATCCCCTGTTCTCAGTATTAGAGGACACTGGCTGTTCACAAGGGGAATAATGGAGCCCAATGACACATTGGCCAGGTCAGGCACCCTTCAAATCTGGAGGACAATCCTGAATCATTGATTTAGGCCGGTCACTGGAGGTATCACTTGCTGTTTTCTGAGTGAATCGACACACTTTTAATGTTTAGGTTGCGCTTTATTTTTAAAATCGATTAGAGCTTATTGTCAATTGCTTTTTGGGCAGACCAAGTAGCTAATGAGAAGTTCATACGAGGAATTTGACTCTCCATGTGTAGTTACATGACAAACATACACACGATTGATGAGTAAACACCTGTAAAGCAGTGTAGCAAATACTGATTTAAGCCCTAGCTATATTGAAAACTTTTATAAGCTGTTGGTGGAGCCCAGCCTGAGCAGGGAGAGTGGAGTTAACTGTTTATGACATTGGTGGCCTCCATGCTCTTTTTGGCAGATTTTAATCAATAATGCCAGGCAGTTGGGAGAAGTTCAAAAGAAATTGTGGCCTAAATGTGAGGAGTCGTGATGATTCCCCCTGCCGGTGCCATGATTCTGTCCTGTAAGGTGGGAAGACTAATGCCAGTGGTCTTTTCGGCAGATTTGACTGTTCATTGTTTTTGTCATATTTAGTTGTTGATCCAAACTACACTGTAATGGATTAGCTGAGAACAGACTCAAAGATTGCAGTGTAGAACTGAATCTGCAGCTCCTTTGATAGATTGAACTCCCTCGGCTGCCACAGGAAGTACATCTGCTGCCTTTTTTTAAATGGAATCTCTATTGGTCTTCCATTTCAAGTCCCATGAGAGTATAGATCCCATAGACGTGAAGGTTTCCATAACTGACACGACAGTATTAAGTATGTTGAGAAGAGACAATACTGGGGGGGGGGTCCCTCCTGAAGTCTACTGTTGTCTCTACAGTTTTGAGTATACAGTGGAACCTCGGTTTGCGAGTAACTTGGTTTACGAGTGTTTTGCAAGACGAGCTAAAATTTTTAATAAATTTTGACTTGATAAACGAGCGAGGTCTTGCAATACGAGTGGTATGTATACGCTTTGTCTGCTGAGTGTCATGTGATCACAGCCGAGCGTCATGTGATCACAACTGAGCTGATGGTTCTTCTCTCTCTCTCTCGCTGTAGGATTGTGGGCAATCGTCTCCTATTCTACATCTGAGTCAGCGTGCCTCACTCATATAGTCAACATCCGTATGAGCGTATACTGTTTACTACAGCATTGTGACTGTGTGTGTGTGTGTGTGTGTGTTCTGTGACGTGCGAGTCCCCATCTTGCACCCCAAAACACGAAGCTGAGTCTCAGTACTTTAGCAATACCAGCTTTATCCAGCTTGAAACAGCAACAGCGTGGTTATTTATTGTAGCGGAATCTGCCACTCTCCTATACACAGACACTGCGCATTTATAATGTTCCTTGTTCCTTATATCACCCATCACGGCAGGTGCTTATAGCATGTCCGCGATCTTTTCGGATTCGCTTTTACGGCGAACTGCTACAGTGCTGGGAGACTGCTATTGATTTGGGACGCTCCTCCGCGTGTCGTCCCGTTGGGTGGAATCCCACAAGAGTTTAGAAACTCACTCACACCAGCCATGATTCTTTTCAAAGGTAAAGTGCAGGTTAATTTGTTTTATGTATTTTTACTTTATATTTTGTTTTAATCATTTTTATATGAATAGTTTTGGGTTGTGGAACGAATCATCTGAGTTTCCATTAGTTCTTATGGGGAAATTCACTTTGATATGTGAGTGCTTTGGACTGTGAGCACGTATCTGGAACGAATTATGCTCACAAACCGAGATTCCACTGTATTTAGCTTCAGTTCGTTTCTGACCACACCAAAGGGCCTGCTGTTCAATGCCCCTTCCGTACGCAGACTCATTACAATTTGTGATGAGTCCAATGATGGTTCTGTCGTCCTCATCTTTGAGGAGTTTGACAGAGGGGTTCTTAGAGGTGCGTTCGTTAGTAAAGAGGGTGAAGAGCAGTGGGGAGAGTACATATCCCCAGGGTCATGATATTGAGAAGATTACAGTGGTATTTAAGTGAATTGTTTTGGACTTTTTTGTTAGCAACAGAAGAAATCATCATATTGCTTTCAAGAAGTTCTGAAAATGTCCGGTCAGTGATACCCCATCCACCTTCAGTTTGCTGCTGTGGACATTTGTTCTGCGTTTACCTCTATTGAGCTCATCCTCATTTTGAATGTCTTATGTGCTGTTAACAAAGATGATCAGAATATGGAGCCCTGCTAGATGTTTAACCCTGATGCTCAATACATCTCTCATATCATAAACAGATTAAACATATATATATATGGAAATTTAGAAATGGAAGAAGCCAATTAGAAATGACTCTTTGTCTAGAAATAAAATGTTTGCCACTAGCTCAAATTCACTATTGCTGAGGCGTTTCTTTGTGACACCAAAGTGTATGAGTCCCTTGGGACTTGTGGGATTTAATATTCCATTTGGCAGCAGATGGCTTGGCATGGTGAATTGGCTTCATTTAACTTGGTTTTTGTCTTGTTTTTTCCCCTATAATGGCACACTCTGCCTTTTACATTAAATGTTACTCCTGTTGATTTCTACACCATTACATGCATTGAAGGAAAAGAGCAATGAAGGCGAAACGCTTAGAGAATTCAGTGCCTGTGGCTGATGCAGCTTCTTCCAATTTGCAGATCGGTCCTCTATCATATGAAAATGTAGTCAGAAATATGAAGACATTTCCTGTCTTATCTGTTCGCCTCGTGCCTCTTAGACGCCGATATGGATGGTTGACAGTATACAATTGAGACAAGTACAGCCTCACACTTTCTTTTGTGAAAGCTCTCTAAAATTAAAATAATACCGGTAGACAGTATTTTTTTATTGTTTGCATTCTCATCACGCATCATCAAATTTAGAAATGTGATCCTGAACAAGCTGCATAAAAAGCAAGCCGTGAACAAGTAGAGGAAAGATTACAGTACGGCAGGGGAATGATGTTTTCTTACACATCGGGGCAGCCAATGTCATTTTCCTGTAATTGAAAAGCAATCAGATGTTTACTGCTTTGGGCCTTTGGTTATTTTTATCCATTCCTCTATGATTATTTGTTCTACGAAAAAGCTTAATCATTATAAAAACTCTAATTTGTAGGATAAGTTTAGTCTAAAAAGCGTCGACTTTATTGGTATTTAATGTTTCTGCTTCTATTTTAGGACAAATGTTACAGACCTGTTTCGTAGCTTGTCATCCTTCAGTTTTAGCCATTGTAGTACAGGATTATAGGGAGCAGGATTCCTATCCAAAAGTACCAGATGTAGAAACAAGAGCCCACTCTAAGAGTTGAACCATCACATCAGGCAAATTTAATGATTAAAGAAAACCCACATGAAGAAGAGGAGGGCATGCAAACAGTCGACAGGTGTCAGTGGCAGCTCTTCCCCATAGATCTGCATTTATTGCTTTGTTTAACATTTATTAATCTGGTTGCATTTTGCCTGCTTTTTAAATAATTGTATTGATAATATTTGAAGAAAACAACGTTTCATACAATCATCTTGGACTTAACAATTCAATTGTTGTGGGGCCCAACAACCTCCACCGGTGTACGTCATTGCTGTGTCATGTGCCTGCTGACATATGGCGTTTTATTGACTGAACTTGACTACAGGTTACAAAATGAAAAGCTCAACAGTTTCAAAAAGGATGAGGAAAATAATAAATTCAATAAAATGTTAAAAATATATATATAATTTAGAACAGGGGTTCCCATCTCCGGCCCTGGAGGGCCCCAGTGGCTGCAGATTTTCATTCTAACCCTTTTCTTAATTAGTGCATCAGTTTTTGTTCCTAATTAACTTCTTTTGAATTCATTTTAATTGACTTGTTTTTTAAGATTTGCTTCCCTGAATTTCTTCATCATTCCTCTGAATTGCTTCATTTCTTTCTTAAATGGCACCTAAACAGAAATTAAATATGACGTGAGGGAGCCAACAGAAGACCAACTAAGTCAGGGCCTCAAACTCCAACCAGTTGCTAATCAGGCTCTGATTCGTGTTGTTAATTAAACCCGTTCTTTAATTCCATGGCTTGTTGCTGCTTTCATTGTGCAATAACATACATTTCTGAAATTGTTGATTTTTCTCTTTTCTAAGAGCTCTGTTAAAATGTGTTGGGGACCTGAGCAGATCAACCTTCCTGAGACCTTCACCTTTCTTTATTTTCAGATATTGTGTGATCGACAATGTTGGTTATGTTTTGCTGATTGTGTTTTGGTTCATTTTGTATCTCATTATTGTTTGGCTACTAATTAAGGAAAAAGAAACAATTAAGACGTCTGAGTCTTCAAGAGCAAGTCAAATAAAATTAATTCAAAAGAACTTAATTAGCAGCGTTGGCACCCTGCCCAGGATTGGTTCCTGCCTTGTGCCCTGTGTTGGCTGGGTTTGGCTCCAGCAGACCCCCGTGACCCTGTGTTCGGATTCGGTGGGTTGGAAAATGGATGGATTAATTAGCAGCAAAAACAGGTCACTAATTAAGAGAAAGATTAGAATGAAAAGCTGCAGCCACTGAGGCCCTCCAGGACCGGAGTTGTGGACCCTTGATTTAGAATATAGAATTTGACAATGAATTATATTAGCCAATGCGTGTAATAAATATAATACAAGTCTGATGATCAGTCTATGCATTGATTGAGTAGTTGACAGATTGGGGTCAATGCCACTGCCCAGGGTTGTTAGTATGCTAACCGGTGGGAGCATATGCAGACGAGACCACTAGCGTCCTTAACAGTGCGATGCTGGGAACTGAGGCATGGATGGAGTTCCAGGCCATACACACTCATATTGGGCCAATTTACAGCTGCCAGGCACGCACTGCTTTGCAATGTGGGATGTAACCCAGAGTATCTGGAGGAACATCTGTGCTGATAGGAAGCAATCTTAACATTTGAATAGATTTATAAAGTTTGAGATTTTATAGTTTTTGTTTTGCATGCATCCATTTCCCCAACCTGTTTATCCTTTAAAAGGGTCTACGCGTATCTTACATAACATTCTTAAAGCCTAATTCAGGGATCTCTCCTGACATACATAACATAAGAACACGAGACATGAGGAGACCATTCAGTCCGTAAGGCTCCTTTGTTTAGGTAAACTGTCCCAGTATCTCCTCCAGATAACTTCTTGAAGATTGTCAAAGGTTTTTAATTCAACTACATGTCTCGGTAGTTTGTTCCAGAGTCCCCCAACCCTTTGCATAAAGAAGTGCTTCCTGGATTCAGTACTAAAAGTTGTTCCCCTCCAATTCCACTGCCTGTCCTCCAGTATACGATTCACCCTTAAGTTGACAGAATTCTGCTGTATCTACTTTATCAAAGTCACTGAGGAGTTTGAAGACCAGGATTAGGTCTCCACTGCTCGAGACTAAATAAGTTTAATTCTCTGAGCCTGTTGGACGTGTCCTTAAGTCTTGGCGTGCACTTGGTTGCTCTCCTCTGCACATCTTGTGCTGCTTTGTCTTTTTCGCGGTGTGGTGACCAGACCTGCACACAATACTCCAGATGTGGTTTTACTAGTGCATTATATAATTTGAGTGTTATGTCCCTTGATTTATTTTTAACAGTTTTCACAATATAACCTAACATTTTATTTGCCTTTTGGTAGCTCCTACGCATTGCTTAAAGGATGACAATGTTGTGTCAACGCAAGCACCTAAATTCTTTTCAGAGGTTGCTTCCCATAGGATAGCATCATCCATCTTGTATTTTTAACTGACGTCCCTTTTGCTCTTTTCTACATTAAACTGCATTCACCCAGCTTTGAAGCTTGTCCAAGTCTTCTTGAATTGTTTTTGCTGCCTCCTCAGTGTCTGCCAATTCTTCAATTTTAGTATCTTCTGAGAATTTCACAGGTTTACTAACAGCACCAGAAACGCTGACATTAATATAGATCAGAAAAAGTAACGGTCCCAAGACAGACCCCCAGGGGACTCCACTGATGACCTCACTCCATATGCCACATTTGACTCTTATCTGTGCTCTGGGTTTCCTTCTGTTTAACCAACCAGTCCATTGTAAGGTCCATTCACACGCACTAATTCTCACACTCCTACAGGGCAAATATGGAATGACCACTGAACGTAAGCGGCACGTCTTTGATTCTTGGGAGAACGTGCTCATTCCACACAGACAGTGACCATATGCAGGATTCAGACCCTGGGATGCTAGATCTAGGAGGCTGCTATGCTAACCACTGCACCACCTAGCTGCACTGTTGTATAATAATACATTTCAAATACTGGCATGTATAACTGGTGGGCTCAAATGATACTTTTTAAACATATAAACCAATTGAAATAGGAACCTTTTCCTGTTTGCTGACTGTTTTATTAATTCCTTTGCCTTATTATCAAGTCAGTATTTTTTGTGATGAATCGTGCAGTTCATTGACCTTTCAGATCCTTCTTTTAACCCAATTGGCAGACAAGTCAAAGCTATCTCTTGTGTTTTGTGCCCCCCAACTCCCCCCATGGCAATACAACAGATGCACTGGGGGTCTGTCCAGAACTGGTGCTGACAGATGGTAGTGGTTAGACTCACCATTTGCATTTAGGCCTTTACTTGTAAATACATTTTACAGTTGCAAGTGACAGTTTGCAGGTTGAGAGGGGGCATTGGGATTAAAGCTAAAAAAGAAGAGGTGACCATGTCACAACTGATTATGTGTTCAGGCCTTTATTTTTCTGTGATACAAAATCAACATTTCATGTGGCTTTTATCATTATATAAAATAAAATAAACTGTACAATAAATTCTTATTTGCAAAGAAAAGACAGAAATTTAGTATTAATTGAATTGAGACCTACTAACATCGGACTGATGTCTCTGTGGAGTTTGCATGTTCTCCATTTGTTTGGGTGGATTTTTCTGTAGGAGCTCCAGCTTTCCTCTCACATCCCAAAGATGGACCTGCTAGGCTAACTGGTGACTCTGAGGAGTGTGCGCAGGTGGGTGTGCCTTCTGGTGGACTGGTGTCTCATCCACTGTTTACTGCTGGAACAGGTTCTATTGTCCATGACTCTGCATTGGATTTGGAAATGTTTCCAAATGTGTGGGTGAACATCTAAATTAACCTTCTGCTTTGTGGAAGTCATTTCTTACCTCTGTGCAATTTAGTTTTCCTTCAGAATCAAATGATCTTTCCTACCATAGAAAGGCATGGTCACCCTTACAAATACGCCGAGTATTATTGGTTTTATTTTGCACAGTGCATCTTATGATGAATGCTGTCAAGGAGGTCCATAAAGCTGCAACAGTTAGCCTTGTTGTTAGCTTTCTTATTCTTGCTAAATTAAGAACTTTTCCAGAGAGTGAACACTGTACATGATGGTATGACTTTAGTCCTATTACACTAAACACACTAGCATTTAACAGCTGTATTAAGGACTGGGATCCATCATACTGATTATCTGAAAAGGAAACCTATTGGGATTAATAAAGTATCTATCTATCTATCTATCTATCTATCTATCTATCTATCTATCTATCTATCTATCTATCTATCTATCTATCTATCTATCTATCTATCTATCTAAACACTTCGAGAGAGTGCCTTATACTGAATGGTATCACGCTGTGATCCATATCATACTGTCCAGCTGTACTGATTGATTTAGTATTCATTTTTTTGCGTTCATTCATTTACCCAAATTGGATGTAAGACAGGATCCATCCCTGAACGACCAACACACACTTACTAAGCAAATTATTCGAAACTCTTCACTAATACTGGGTAGGTCTTCCTTTTGCTATTAAAACAGCTTCAGTTCCTCGTGGCGTGGATTCCACAAGATGTTGAAAACATCCCTTTGAGCTGCTGGTCCATGTTGACATGATTGCATCACATGACTTGTCAGCTGCACATTTATGCTGTGCATCTCCCGTTCTGACAAATCCCAAATGTGTTTTAATGGATTCAGACGTGGTGATTGGAAAGACCTCTGAAGAGCTCTGAACTCATTGTCGTGTTGATGAAAGCAGACAGAGGCAACGTTTGTTATGTGACATGGTGCATTATCGTGCTAGAAGTAACCCTTAGAAAATGGATCAGTTGTGGCCATGAAGTGATGCCCATGATCATGCAACAATACTCAAATACACCAAAGCATTCAAGCAATAATTAATTTGTATTAACAGTCCCAAAGTGTGCAAAGAGAACATTCCCAACACCATTACACCACCACCACCTCCACCAGCCTGGACTGTTGACACAAGGCAGGTTGGGTGCATGGATTCATGCTGTTGCTGCCAAATTCTGACCCCACCATCTGTGTGCCTCAGCAGAAATCGAGATTCATCAGACCAGGCTACGCTTTTGTGAGTCTTCAACTGTCCAGTTTTCCAGTGATTTTGTGCCCACTGCAGCCTCAGCTTTCTGTTCTTGGCTGATAGCAGTGGAACCCGATGTGGTCTTCTACTTTTGTAGCTCAAACACCTCAAAGTTTGACGTGGTGTACATTCTAAGATGCTTTTCTGCTCCCCACAGTTTTACAGAATGGTTATCTGAGTGAGTCACTGTTGCCTTTCTATCAGCTCAAACCAGAATGTTTATTCCCCTCTGACTTCTCTCATCAATCTCTGCAGAACTGCCACTCACTTGATGTTTTTGCACCATCTGTGTAAACTCTAGGGACTGTTGTGCTTGAAAATCCCTAGTGCCACATGATTGGCTGATTAGATAATTGCATGGATAAGCAGGTGTACAGGTGCTCCTAATAAGTTCCTAATAATAACCTCTGCTATCCATCCGCCTTTAATTCCACATCTTACATTCAAGGATATCTGAAATATAAGGCTCATGTGCAATGGAAAAACCTCATAACTGCCATTTCTTTTTTTAGTTTTTTTTTTTAGTTTTTGGAGTTACTAGGTCATTCCTGATGTTATAAAATAGTGTTGATGGCCATCCATCCATCCATTTTCCAACCCGCTGAATCCGAACACAGGGTCACGGGGGTCTGCTGGAGCCAATCCCAGCCAACACAGGGCAGGAACCAATCCCAGGCAGGGTGCCAACCCACCGCAGGACACACACAAACACACCCACACACCAAGCACAATTTAGAATCGCCAATCCACCTAACCTGCATGACTTTGGACTGTGGGAGGAAACCGGAGCGCCCGGAGGAAACCCACGCAGACACGGGGAGAACATGCAAACTCCACACAGGGAGGACCCGGGAAGTGAACCCAGGTCTCCAGGTCTCCCAACTGCGAGGCAGCAGCGCTATCCACTGCGCCACCGTGCCGCCCTGTTTATGGCCAAATACGTCTTAATTCTAGTCATAGCACGATGGAAGAAGCTCGTATGTACACAGTATTTTACATACTGCAAGACAAAAACCTGGCAACTCCACTGACCAATGAGGAAAGACCGCCTACCAACGTAGGATCACGTGATTTAAATGCTGCCACTGCGTGATTTAAACGGCAGGTGTTGTTGATTCATCAAAAAAAAATATTGTGTACGTGAAGCTCAGGAAAGTCATAAGAGCAAACAAAGCCTTTGTTAAGGTCTTCCTTCATATTTGTAAGTGACTAGTAGATATACTATAGTTGGCCCTTCTTGAAAGTCATTGATGCTGTTAGTCCTATTAAGATAAATCAAAGCATTTATGAAGGTCTTTTTAAAAAGCAGCGAGTGACTGAGGGATGTAGTATTTCTAGCCAATACTGTAAGTTGCCGTTAGGGATTTCTAAGTGTTTGTTAAGGTCCTGATACTGTATACTGGAAGGATGCTCAGAATCTACCCGTAAAAAACAAAATGACTCCAATGAGACCCCAAGTGAGTTAAAAGAAGGTGTTTTATGAAATAAGCAATAAACACAGGGAGATGAAAATAAGGAAGCTCTCAATGTATCAAACTAAAAAACTCAAACTCCAATGGTTTAGGTCCTATCTTTCAGATAGAAGTTTTTGTGTCAGTATTGATGATTTTACTTCCACCTCTGTTGCCCTCCCCTGGGGGGTACCACAGGGCTCCATCCTGGGACCTCTTCTGTTCTCCTTGTACCCACTGCCACTCGGCACTATTTTTCGGAAACACGGTATTTCCTTTCATCTTCATTTCCCTCTGAAGTGCCAAGGTCCATGTTCTGTCCAGCCCCTGCTTGATTGCCTTATTGACATAAGGAGTTGGATGGCATTAAATTTTCTAAATTTTAATGAGAACAAAACAGAAGTCATGCTATTTAGGCCCAATAGCACCAGCGTTACCCCCTGCATCGACCTTTCCACTGTGGCTCAATTTGAAAAATCCACGATCACAAATTTAGGTGTAAAAATGGATTCCACTTTAAAACTTGATAGCCATATGAACGCAGTGGTAAAATCTTGCTTTTTCCAGTTGAGGCGGCTGTCAAAAATTAAGCCTGTGTTGTCTAAGCGCAACCTTGAAACAGTGATACATGCTTTTATAACATCTCGTCTAGATTACTGCAGTGCACTTCTTTTTGGAATTAGCCAGGCCTCCATGGCTCGCCTACAGCTGGTGCAAAACGCTGCTGCTCGATTTTTAACTGGCACAAGAAAGCATGAGCATGTTACCCCGATTTTGGCTTCCCTCCACTGGTTTCCAATTCGTTTTCGAATCCATTTTAAGATCCTTGTATTTGTTTTTAAATCTTTTAATGGGTGTGCCCCTCTTTATTTGTCGGAACTGCTACACCCTTACGTACCGTCTCGCTCTCTCAGGTCAGCAGACCAGATGCTTTTACGCATTCCCAAGGCATAATGCAAACTCCGAGGTGATCAAGCTTTTTCAGTTGCAGCCCCAAAACTCTGGAATGATTTGCCGTTGCACGTTAGGTAGACTCCTTCGCTAGCTGCCTTTAAATCCTATTTAAAAACACATTTTTACTCTCTGGCTTTTAACCCTGTATAATATATTGGCTATTTGTATACTTTTTATAGTTTCTATTAAGAATCTCTTCAGTTCTTATGTGTTTATGTGTTGTTTTTCTTTGTACAGCACTTTGGTCAGCCTTGAGGTTGTTTTTAAAGTGCTTTATAAATAAATTAAATAAATAAAAAGGAAAACAGTAAACTTACTGCGTCTCTTTACCTTTTAATAGATTCTATATTCCCACCTGTCAGTTGAGGTGCTTACTGCACTTATCCATCTCAAACACACAAAAAACAAACTCCCGTTCTCACCTCCAACACCTTCTTTCCATTCTCCTTGGAATCACTTCCTCCTGCCAGTTGAACCCTTCCACATCTCTCCTCCAATGTCCAAGTTTAATAGCTGTTTGGTCAAAAGGGCCTTTTAAGGCTCAGTCCGTGCCCACTCCCTTGGAACCACCTCTGGGTCAGGGTCTAACCTCCATTTGGACCAAGAATACCAAAATAGAGTTTGCTCATTGGCTTCTGATGTGCCTGCAATGTCCAGAACAGTATGGCAGTCTTTCTGTTGTCCATTGACACCTCTTGTGTTTACAACTCCTGTCCTCTACCAGCTGAAATGTATTCTCATCCTGGCCCTTACCAAGACTGTCCTCACAATACAAATTAGACGGTGACAAACACAAGCATCTGGGTAGCCCCTATTCTAAAGTGTTACTGACAAATGTCTCATCCATGGGAATTGTGTTGTTGTCAGACCCCAGAACTGAAGGACTTTGAATTAGTGGATTGGTAGTTTAGTCCATTCTATGTACCACATATACTCGCGTTTTAAGTTCTCCCGCAGATAAGTCAGGGCTTGATTTTACCGTATAATTTTCAGTATTTTATAATGTCAGTCGTATAAGTCAAATGCGGAAAACTCACGCTAATGATCCAAGAGATTATGATATTCTAACGCCTACCTTAGAGAGTAACCACGGAGCACACTGCCTTTTTTTCTATTTATTGTCCCTACGTGACCACACCATAATATCCAAACTATTCCAAAGCGACGTTTGCACTGTTTTCTCATACACCTTTATCGTAAGATCATCCCTTATCTGCAATGGAGCATTCGATCAGAAGAAAATATGAAGCTGGTTTTAAATTAAAAGTTGTTGAAGTGGCGAAAGAAATTGCTAACCGCGCTGCTGCCACAAAATTTGATGTGTCTGAGAAACTGATGCGAGACTGGAGGAAGCAAGATGATGTAAAAAAAAAAAATAATTAAGTGTCGCATTTTTGAACAGACGTATAAGTCGGGGTCTGATTTTATGTTTGAAGACCCAACTTATATGCGAGTATATACGGTAGGTTAAGCAGTAATCTCATTATAGAATAGTAGCAGTGCTGTTATGCCCACTACACTGAAGAAGAGCTCACAGCAGCCTCCTGTTCTTAATTAACATCCCGTTGGCTTGAAATGTTGTTCATTTGCCTTCTCCATGGTAGCATTGTGCGTTTTGGCTCCTGATGAATGGATCACCTGTATCAGAGGAGCAGAATCCTGCTGAAACATTCTCTGAGAAAACATTTTTAGATGGAAGGAAGTGAACTATATGACAAATATGAACATTTGAGCTCTCCAGCCTAGCATGTTCACATTACCAGGTTGTGTAGTGCACCTCATGGGGCACTAGGTTTCAAACCATAACATGCTGGTTGTCTCTTTTTAACCAGGTGACCACATGCAAGCTACTTAACCCTTGTGGACTTCAGGTGTAACAAAAAGAAGTGAACAACTGAAAGTCAGCTTGGATAAAATTGTCAGCACTGTTATACAGAGTAATAACTATGGCCTAATGGGTTTATATCAGTTTGCAGTACCTGACATTTCTCCAAATCTGTGCTTTCTTCCAGGGTCTTTCAGAAGCGATGGAATCAAGGCAGCTGACGTTTTGCCAATCCTAAAAGAAAAAGTGGCCTTTGTTTCAGGTGAGTTGCCTGTGAGGTCTGTAGCGTTGACACACAAGTGAACTAACATTCTTTTCCAGCCAGAGAGTCTAGGAATGTACTGGCTGCCATGGATTCTTTAATCAGAAAAACAGCATTTTTGTGTGCCATCAGCTAGCTGAGCGGAAGTGACACGTCATATTAAAAAGGGGACAGATGAAGTGTTAAGAGTGGAAATTTATGCAGGATGAGTGCTACTGAAGAGCTGGACTTAAATCCTCCTCCAAGGATTCAACTGCATTTACACATGTTGATAGATAATTCCTTTGAAAAATAACAATTTTCCTTTTCTTACATTTTTAAAATTCTTTTTATTTGGAATATTGCTTTTACAATATATATACAAGTATATACAAGTCAGAGCACTTTTTTGTAGCCCCTTGTTGACTGTGCACCCCTGAGCCATCAGAAGAAACCCATCTAGGCCTATGGCACCTTTTCAGGAGAAAGTCAGGTAATCCTGTGCAAAGTTAGCATGTGTCCATGCAGGCTTTGGTTACTTTTCCTTCGGTAATGGTGTCTTGACCAGTAGCCTGTCCCACTCACAAACCCTACAGCCCTTGGTGGTGTGATTGTACTAGCGGGGTGAGTTGTGTTGCTAGTGTTAGTTTATGCTGTATTATGACCAGCAGCTCCCCACTGCCGTATACATGTTCTGTGCTCCATGTCCTGTCCTTGGCCCTAGAGAGGTACACTAGCATCAGCTCCTAAACACCACACTACATAGGCACAGAATATGAAAATGCAGTATGGTCTGTGATTTAACTTTATTGTTGATAACCTGCTGTGCGAAAAAAAAATTACATGATAGATAGATAGATAGATAGATAGATAGATAGATAGATAGATAGATAGATAGATAGATAGATAGATAGATAGAACAAGGCACAATGGATAGATAGGTAGAACAAGGCAGGATAGATAGATAGATAGATAGATAGATAGATAGATAGATAGATAGATAGATAGATAGATAGATAGATAGATAGATAGATAGATAGATAGATAGATAGTGTAGCAGTTGGGGGTGCTAGAGCTCCCTTGAACCCTCAGGTACAATGCCAGCCACGAGGTAAAAGTATAATTATTATTTATTAAATAATAATAGTGTGCACCAAGCACTCTACACTCCACACTACACATATAATAAACCAACACTATTCTCTATAAACACAATACCAATCCTCCTCTCCCAGACACTTCGCCACCCTTCCTCCCAGCTCAGCTCAGTGTCTGGGCTTTCCCAGAGTCCTTTTATACCCCCTGACCCAGAGGTGTTCCTGCCCAACAGTCCACAAGTCCTTATTACTTCCGGGTCAGGGTAAAAGTCCTTTTCTTCAACCTGGAAGTACGTCATTTCTCCTGTTCATGTGACCGGGACGCACTTCCAGGTTATAGGGCACGCAAGAGTCCAACAGCCTCCCTACAGCGACTTCCCGGTGGTCTCCAAGGTATCCAGCAGGGTTGTGCATAGAAACTACAAAGTCCATGAGGCCCTGCTGGAATTCGGGGTACATCCATGCTGTCGGGAGAGCTCCTCCTGGCAGCCTGGGGGTGAGGGCCGGAAACTTTCGCCTGCCATCCATCACAATAGATAGATAGATAAGGAGCTGTTTTGAGGCCTGTTTGTAGTGTATGATGATGGGTATCATGAAGCACTGATTATCAGTTGTCATCACTGGCTGATGTACCTGCCACTCCAAGCATGAACAATAAAGGCAAGAAGATGAGAATAAGGGAGCACTCAAAGTATCAAGCAAAAAGGGAAGCAGTAAACCAAATGTGTTTTCCTTCCTCATTTCTAATCCCCTAAGGTTCTTGAATTCCACCAATCATGATGGGTACCTCTCACACTCAAACACACAAAAACAAACTCCCTTCTCACCTCCAACACCTTCTTTCCACTATCCCTGGAATATCCACCTCCTTCTAATAGAACCCTTCTGCATCACTCCTCAAGTCTGTACGTTTAATACCTGTTTGGTTGGAAGGGCCTTCTAAGGCCCAGCTCGTGGCCACTTCCAGGTTCACTTCCCCTGGAACCACCTCCTTGTGTGATACAAATTTACACCACCACCAGTGTTCATGTGCCAGAAGTAAAGAAAGTATAAATGTCTGTCAAGTGAAAGAGACTAAATATGAATAAGCTACTGCCAATCTCATGAAGGCAGAAAATGATGTAAAAGAGAGGTATAGATGGAGATGGATGATCCACTGTGATGACCCCTAAATGGGAGCAGACAAAAGAAGAAGAAGAAGAAGACTGCCCATTTTTTATATTGCTCCATTTGGACC
The DNA here is from genome assembly GCF_900747795.2 of Erpetoichthys calabaricus. Classification (NCBI taxonomy): domain Eukaryota; kingdom Metazoa; phylum Chordata; class Cladistia; order Polypteriformes; family Polypteridae; genus Erpetoichthys; species Erpetoichthys calabaricus. The sequence continues at coordinate 39,166,683 of NC_041401.2, forward strand.
AAGAACACCAGAACCAAAGTGCGTTTTATGATAGTGTGCATGATCAGGGATGGATATGTCAATAATGAATGTCACATTAGATAGATAGATAGACAGACAGACAGACATGAAAGGAACTATGTAAAAATATATAGTTATGAATACTACTATAAAAATAGGCATGGAAGACACTATACCAGATAGATAGATAGACAGATAGATAAAGAGCTGTATTGAGATGCGTGTGACGGTGGGTCTATGAAGCACTGATTATCACATGTCATCACTGCCTCCCTTAGCACTTGGGTCCCCAGTCTGATCAGCCAGTTTGCTTGCTTTCCTGGTGTTTGCGTGGGTTTCCTCCTACAGTCCATACACTTGCTGTTATATTAATTGGTTGGTGATGTTTGCTTTTTTATTCTCAGTGTCTCTTTCACACTTTCTTTTTTTTACAGATTAGCTACACCAGACTACAAGCAGGTTTCATTAGGTTTCTGTTTATTTAGTTTTCCTTTAGGTGTTCTAATGTGACAGCACCCCTTAGCAATGTACATAGTGTGACTTTGTGGTGAAGGAGATGGATATTAATAACTCCCTGCTTGACTCTGAGCAGGTCACGATACCTGCCCCGTCTCAAATGTTTAACAGAATTGAGCTGTCACGTATGAGACCTTTTGGATGAAAGCATCAGCTGAATAAATAAAACAGAATGTGACAGTGGTCCTTACCTTCAAAGTCATATTGAAACTCAAAGGAAGTAGTGTACATGTAATAATTGAAGAAACATTGCATAAGCTATTTTAATAGCTATTAACGCCTCACAACCCTGTATTTGAAAAGAGAGGAATTCAGAAAATGATTAATGGACAGTTTGTGTGACGTCACAGTGTAAAATATGGCCATTAGTGTACAAGTCTTCTACTATTAAGTCTAACATCTCGATCCCTAGAGTGCACTCCATTATGTAATGAGAAGTGGGGCTAAACATGGAAATTGACCCAAAATATGTCCATTGTTCCATGCAGTGATCCATTTATGGATACCAATGTTGACGCCTTTTTCAGCAGCATGGGATTAAACGCTAGCGAGCCAATTAAGACTGTTCTTTTTAAAGTAACCTGGGCATCTTTGGGATGTCACTAAACTGGAGAAGCTGGAGATAAACTCATGCAGATATGTGTGTATATAACATGAAGAACTCCACACAGCCCACTGGAGCTGTGAGGCAGCAGTGTTATCACCCTCTGCACAAAGGAAATTTACAAAAATAAAGGTAATTCTAAATATATAGAGTTTGTCACTATATTTGGCTTATCATTTTTACCAACATCCAACTTAGAGTGTTTTTCTTTGAGGAGATTTCCCATGTCGGCCTGTTGGCACAGAGCATAGCATTTCTGCTTTTTCTGCTCGGCATCATTAACCATTTTACACGTACAGCATGGCCTCATTTATAGGATCACAGTTTACAGAATATGCAGTATTACTACTGCCACTTTAGGCGATTTGCCGAGGGTCGCGCCGTCAGGCAGCAGAGGGGATTATACGTGCAGTCTCGTGGTTTCCTGTACAGGTCTCTCTGCCTGCCAACATTTATATTGTTATGAGGTATTGACCAGAACTGAGTCCCATAGGCACCTTTTTTTACAGGTCACGGATAATTTTTCAGCCAATTTCTGTGAAGCGTAGTCAGTAGTCATTTGTTTGTAAAATTTCTTTTATTACATATAGTGAAATACAAATATAATGATGTATGTAAAATATATACTGTACTGATCATGTGAAGACATTTTAATAAAGAACATCTTAGGAGTAGCATGCAGTGTATCTTTACATGCCCTTATGACAATGTGCTTGAGATTTAGTCTTCATTAAGACGCCTCTCCATTCATATTCTTACGGATTCTGTTTTTATGCTCTTAATTACTATTTCAAACAGAACTTTTGGGTTTAAGGCAGGGATCCACCCTTATGGCGTTCCAATCCACTGCTGGATGCACTTCCACCCCACACTCATACTGAGCCAAATATTTAAACCTGATTAACCTAACGTGAAGGGGTTTGAGATGTTCAAAGAAACCCGCACACCCTGCTTTATGGTCAATCGCAAGTGACCATCATGGGAAACTGCAGCCTCTTTGTTCATGAACTGAGACTGGCGCTGGTCAGGTGTCTCAAATAAGTTGTCATCTAGCACCCAAACATTAGCAGTTAACAGGCCTTTGAATGGCTCAGTTGTGAGCAGGGCAGAAATTTCAGATGTGAGGCTATTAGCGAAGACGGTCTTTCTGAATGATGGCTCCAAGATGCAGACCTGTCTTTAGTTTGCCATCTAATGGTCAGCATCATTTGGAATTTGCACAAATAAATGAAAGCATTGCTATGTTTGTGTTTGTTTATTGTTTGTGCATTTAATAGATAGATAGATAGATAGATAGATAGATAGATAGATAGATAGATAGATAGATAGATAGATAGATAGATAGATAGATAGATAGATAGATAGATAGATAGATAGATAGATGTTAACGTTTACACCCCCACCACCCCCCAACACCCATATACCATACCCCCCCCCCCCTCCCCATTTGGAATTGTAGAGTTGCATAGTGTGGGGGAGGAGTGATCTCCTCAGTCTGTCAGTGGAGCAGGACATTGACAGCAGTCTGCCGCTGAAGCTGCTCCTCTGTCTGGAGATGATCCTGTTCAGTGGATGCAGTGGATTCTCCAAGATTGACAGGAGCCTGCTCAGCACCCGTCGCTCTGCCACAGATGTCAATTTATGTTAATTCAATTGATAATTTATACCAAGACACTGTCCAAGTAGACATGTTCACAGCTTGTGTTGTATCATTGCCAAGTCCAGTCCCAGTGTGCTGTCAGCCGTAAACCACAGCTATTGTTGCGATTGCCGGCTGTCGCTACCTAATGCAGACTTCAGTTGCATCACAGCTCCCCATTTGACAGAACAGAAACAGTAAAGGCTACAAAAGGAGAGACACCTGCTGTCATGATTAGTTCACTTAAAATAGTGAGAAAGGTGTGAGGCCTCCAGAAGACCCACAAACCAGGCCAGGACCTTCACCAGCCTGCCAAAAGGTAGACCACGCCCCAGGCAGCCTGACCCCAAACTCTACAGGCCCAAATGAGAGCCTTGCTTTAAAAGTGCAAACATATCCCAGAATATACTAAAACTGCCCCTCAAGCGAGTAGAACTGCTGAACCTTGGCTTGAGTGACAAATCTTATACAGAATCTTTAAAAATGAAGAAATGTATTCATAATGAACAAAAGAAGAGTAGAAATTTCAAAAAGACATTAAATGAGATAAAAAATGGCTTTTCTAAAACAGCAACCCAGAGCAAACAATTTCTAATACATGAACAACTGCTGGGACCATCTCTTACACCTCAGTATAAAGGCTGAAGGTGGTCCCAGCCACATTGATATCAGGGTGGTCTTGCAATTTTGGGACTCATCACAAAGTACGAAGAGCATAGAAACATAATACTTACATCTCGTCCTAACTTCTCAACCGCATTTACTGGTTGGGGTCACTGGGGCAGCAGGTCACGCAGGCCAGTCCAGACTTCCCTGCCTCCAGTTACAGATTTCAGCAGTTCCTGGGGAATTCCCAGGTAAAATCACTCCAGCTTGTTGTATGTCTGCTGTAGGGTCTCCACCCAGTTGGAGGTGCCCAGAGTAGCGCTACGGGGTGCCCCCAGGTACAGCACGCCTAAGCCAACTCAACTGGCTCTTCTCAATCCAGAGGAGCAACGACTCTACACTGAGGCTCTTCCTAATCACTGAACCTCTCACCCTAATACAGGCTGGTAGAGCTCCCATAGAACAGCTGCCCCGACTTCTAAATAATTAAAGAAAACCTAATCAATGAAAAATAATATTTTACTTAAAAACAAACCAATGAGCAACAGATAGAAACCTAATAAACAACTGAAATATTAATCAAACAAGAAGTAAACAAGCCAGGGCTGACCCATAACACCTGCTGCTGAATGAGCACACGACCTCCACTGCTCATTGCACAATTCTGAATGCGAAAATAAATGCATTTCTCTTAGGTATCTTTGTACAATTGTAAATACGAGAAACAATTGTGTTGATGTATCTTTAAAGGGGAGCTGCCATTTGTGCCATCACCTTTAACTTGTCCACTTGAGTAAATGGAAGACGTATGCAGACAAAAAGCAGGCCAAGCAGTAGTGTGGTGTGGGAAAGTGAGGCTGAAAAGGCAGAGTGAGCCACTACATAATATCATATCCTCACAGTTGCAGCAGATGTCAAGCCCTTTGCTAAATGGGCTGGGGGACTACCTGTTAGCTCATCTGGATAAACTGCTGCTTACTGACTCAGAGGTCCTGAGTTCATGGCCAGCTTCTGTATGTGAGGACGAGAAATAAAGAGGAGCAGCGCATTGAGGGATTTGTCACCAGCACATCCTCAACTGAGGGAGTGGAGCTTTAGTGTGCTGATTTAGTGTTACACCCATATTTATTACAACACTTTTTAAAAGTACTTCATGCATTTTATTTCACAGTATGAGGCGAGGCACATTTTTTTTGCAATAGATATGTTCAAAGTAATTTTTTTTGTTCAAGCTGATTCCTGTTTTACTTTTTTCAAACTGAGCTCTGTTTTTAGTTCCTGTTCAGAAATCAGCTTGCAGCAAGCACAGAGGACACTGATTATCTTTTAACCTCCATGAAACCTCTCTGAAGTCAGGCTGCTTTATCATGCATCATGCTGCCCCCTACAGACACTGTACAGATTTACGCTGTTACTGTAATACTTTATTACTTGCAACAATTCCTACATTTTTCATTTAAAGAATACAGATATTCTGTGGATTCATAAAGTATTCAGACCCCTTCACTTTCTACACACTGTATTGTAAATGCATTTCCCTCAGGCATCTTTGTACAATTGTAAATACGAAAACAATTGTGTTGATGTATCTTTGTAGGAGAGCTGCCAGATTTTTTAAAATAGATAAATGTTTCATTTATAATATTCCTACACTCAATAACCCATAAATGTGATAACATATTTTCACAATAGTTTGTAAATTTATTAAAAAACAGAAACTGAAATCTTTTAGATCCTTATTCAGTACTTTCTTAAAGCCCGTTTGGCAGCAATTACAACTTTGAGTTTTCCAGAGTTTGCACACTTGGATTTGGGAGTTTATCCCATTCTTCCTGGCAGATCCTCTCATGCAGTGTTAGATTGGATAGGAAGTGTCTGTAAACTGCCATTTTCAAGTCTCTCCACAGATGTCCTATGGGGTTTAAGTCAGGGGATTGGATGGTCCATTCAAGAACAGTCAGAGACAGTCCCAAAGCTACTCTAGGACTGTCATGGCTGTATGCTTCAGGTCATTGTCCTGATGCATGGTGACCCGTCACCTCAGTCTGATGTTGCATGCACTCTAGAGCAGCACTCTGTATTTGACTGCATTCATTCTTCCTGTCCCTGCCTCTGAGAAGCACCCCATAGCATGATACTGTAGGGAGGATATTAGGCTGGTGATGCTGCCTGAAGAGTTCAATTTTTTATCTCATCAAATTAGAGAATCTTGCTCCTCATGTTGTCCGAGTCCTTTAAATGTGATTTGTCAAATTCCAAGTGGGTTGTCATATGTGCCTGATTGATGGAGTGCTGCTGAGATGGTTGTCCCATCTCAGCAGAGAACTTCTGAAGCTCTGTTAGTGTGACCATTAGATTTTTGGTCACCTCCATGGTTACTCAGTTTGGTGAGACAACCAGTTCTTGGAAGAGTCTTGGTGGTTCCATACTTCTTCCATCTCACAACTATTGAGGCTTTGTGCTCCTGGGAACATTTAAAGCTTTATAATTGCTTTATATCTTCACCCTGATCTGTGGTTCACTACAGTTTTATCACAGGGGTCTACAGAGTTCCTTGGACTTCATGGCTTGCAGTATGAATTGTGGACCTCATATACACAGCTCTGCACAGTTCTAAACTTTGTCTAATCAATTCAGTCTGCCACAAGTGGACTCCAGTCAATAGTCACATCTCAAGTATCATCAAAGCATGTTGGATGCACCTCAATGCAGTTCGGACTGCCACAGCAAAGGGTCTGAAAACTTAAAGAAATGAGATTTCAGTTTTTGATTTTTAATAAACTTGAAAATCTTTCTGTAAACATATTTTCACTTTGTCATTATGGGTGGCACGGTGGTACAGTAGTGGTGTTGCTGCCTTGCAGTAAGGTGATCAGGGTTCTCATCCCGGGTCCTCCCTGCCTGGAGTTTCATGATTTCTCCATGTCTGTGTGGGTTTCTTCTGGGTGCTCTGGTTTCCCCTCACTATCCAAGCAGGTTAGGAGAATTGGTGACGCTAAATTGGCCCACGTGTATGCTTGGGGTGTGTGTTCACCCTGCGATGAACTGGCACCCTCTCTAGGGTTTGCTCCTGCCTTGTGCCCTATGTTAGCTGGGATAGGCTCTAGCAACCCTGTTCAGGATAAGCAGGATTGAAAATGGATAGTCATCTTAACATGCATGTTTTTGGGCATTCGGGAAGAAAACTAAAGAATTTGGACAAAAAAATCTCAAAGACGTAGAGAGAACTTGCAAGCTCCATTTAGACTGTAACCAGGACAGAATTAAAACAGGATCCTGGTCTGGGTTAAGTGGGTTAGAAAATAACATGGCTTTGTCGTTATGGGTTATCGAGTGTAATTAAATGGCAAATTTATCCATTGAAAATTAAACCGGCAACACAAAAAATGTGCAGAAAGTGAAGTTTCTGAGTTCACTGTACCCACTGAATAGAAGTAAAGCATATTCTTGGTTCACTCAGGTTTTCCTCTAACTCCTGTTGTAATCCCATCAGAGAGTTGCAATCAGAATCCCCTCTGGGGTTCATAGTGTCCTGGGGTGTGTTACAGTTTTTCAGCAGCAAGTAGTTCCAATGCAACCCAGAGCCATTTTGGTGGCAGCGGTGGGATTGATTAGGTGTTGAGAGGGAGTAGACGTTTGTTTTGTTTTTGGAGCACAGTCCGAGACAGTTTTTGGCAGTATGGCTCCTAAAAAGAAGCAGTGAGTCGGCACTCCAGATCATCCCAGGGGAGTGCTCAGGCAATTGAGGGTACTAACATCACTGGGGGGTGACCGTGTGGCACTTCAAGAGGACAAGAATTACCAGATGGAGCAGCGCCTCAAGAACCGTCAGCACCATTTCACCCAGTTGCAGGGACAGGTGACTCTGGTACAATAATCCCAGTCCTCAATTCCAGATGAGTCTGCAGAGAGTAGCAGAGGGTCACCAGTAAGAACATGGAATTATCCTTGCTTAATGCCATTCCAGGAGCCAGAAAGCAATGAACATTACCTGTCCACTTTTGAGAGGATGGATACAGCATGCGACTGGCCAAGACCAGATTGGACAATCTGTCTGGTTCCTTTATTTACAAGTCCCCAGAATTGTCCCCAAGATTTCCATTTTTTTTTCTTAGCCTAACATGGGAGCCTGTGTCCCTGATGACTACAATGTCACCAACACAGACCTGATGGTGTCCTCCTCTCACTTATGGAGTTCCAGTTAATACTTGGCTCTTTTTGTGAGATTTCACTGGGCAACCTCCCCTCAACACTTGTCCAACTTTCTGGACAGGTCAACATTTTTATAGGTTTATGGGGTCTTTATTGCCACACTTACAGAATACTGTGAAATTTTTGCCTGCATGCAATAATCAACATGCATCTTCGGAAGCTTATTCATACCGCCAAATTTTTATTGCGTTATTACTTTTACAAAATAATTTAATCCAGTTTTTTTTTTGAGTGGGGAAATTAAGCCTCTGTGTGAAGCATGTCACCTCTCTCCAACACCATGATTAAAGACTATGACTGCCTTACCACAAAACCTCAGTCTCCCTCAAACAGTGCTTGATCTAAAATCCACTAGAGTAAAAATCACCACCATGCTTGATTTCAATAAAACCCCTTTGCTGTGCTCTGCCTACACTGTACTGCTGACCTGCAAGGATTCTGTAAAATCTTTGACCAAGTCCACTAGTTTCAGGGCTGATGTTGAGCGTGGGAACTTAAATCTTATTGTTTTCTTTCTGCTTAATAAAGAGTTTAAGCCCCCTGTAAGAAATCCCTGTGGTGTCTCATCTCCCACAATCCTTATCCCTCGTTTTGCCACTCGCTGACGTCTGTTGCAAGATGGTAGATAGATAGATAGATAGATAGATAGATAGATAGATAGATAGATAGATAGATAGATAGATAGATAGATAGGTAGGTAGGTAGGTAGGTAGGTAGGTAGGTAGATAGATAGATAGATAGATAGATAGATAGATAGATAGATAGATAGATAGATAGATAGATAGATAGATAGATAGATAGATAGATAGATAGATACTTTATTAATGCCAATGGGAAATTCACAAGGTAGTCTGACGGTAGTCCGTCAGTTGCCTGACCTCACTTATTCAATCACACCCTTTGATTGTCGAGGAGGTGAGGGGTCCGTATTAAGCTAAGTGTGGATGATAAACACTGAAAAGCAGAAAGTGCAGCTTTTCTTTATTAACGAGAATGCAGCTTAAGTGGCTGTCAGGAATCATCAGACTGCTCCGATCCAAAGAGGCCTTCTCCTCCTTTGAGTGAAACGCTTTTGGAGGTCTGGAGCAGAAACCTCATGCAGACATTATAAACCACTTCCACAGTTGGGTATGATTACTGGTCTGCATGTCGAGAAGCCCTGAAGCAAGAATGGAAGCAGTGCCTGCTTTTGCTCTGAATGAAGAGTGCAACGTAGCTCCTCAAGCTGCCTGGAGAAGCCGGATGATTTGTGGTTGTGCAGAGGAGAGGCAGACTCCCGTCTCCTGTGCAGTCAGCACTTCACCTACTTGACTGCAGCCAGCGAGTGCCGATTTTATCTCAAATACACACTTGGTCCATGTAATTAGAACATGCTTGTGTTTCAAATTAAATGTGAAGGAGCTGAAAGCTCCTCTTCAAGGCCATGGGCCCTCCGATTAAGTGCTTAACTTTGATTTGATTTTAGTGTTTATCTTAAAAAAAGATGATCAGATGTCTTCACCGTGTAGCTGATTTACTACATTGGGCTCAGGATTGCTTCCACTGGTAGAAGAAATTGGTACTAAACATTAAAATTTAGCTTGAAGATGTACTGTCCACCAACTTCTCCTATAAGTTGCTTTATCCGTTGAATTTCACTTTCTTACTTGTTTTTTTATTAGTCAAGCCACTTACGCTCGAGATGTTACCACTCAGCATTATCTAAGATACCAGTGCTATGGGGAAAAAGCTTGGTTTGGAAATTCAGCAGGGCTAAACACAACCCATGATGAGAAAAAAAAGATATGCTCTTAGACAAAAACGAATCTTGCGAGAAAATACCAAATCAATTAATAAGAAAACTCTGCATGTGCCTTCTTCTTTGGCTTCTATAAAACTTTGTGCACACTTATGACAATATCCTCATCCCAGTGTACTCATGCTGCCTGATGGGAAATGTAGTCCCTGTGTTGGTGCTGTTTTTTGAGCCCTCCCAATATGACCTATGGCCTATAGTATAAAATGGACCAACAGCATGGCACATGCAAGATTTTGTGACAGTCACTTACAGCCGTTTTTGTATGATTAGCAAACAAGTAAACAGCTTACAATTTTATTAATAGAGATTATTATGAATTCCTTTAAAATCAAAAGCGCTTCCCATCCTGTAGTAGGGCACGTTGGTGCAGCAGTTAGTCCTGCTGGGAGCTGTCTGGGTGGTGTTTGCTCATTCTCCCCACATCTCGGAGGGGTTTCCCCTAAAGTTATGTTATGTGTGTTATGTTGATGGGTGACTTGGAGATGTGTGCCCTGGTACAGACTGGCATGCTTTCTTTCCAGGGCTGGTTCCAGCCTTGAGTCCAATGTTGCCAAGATGTGGGATTGCAACCCTGAGTTGGAATAAATACTTTTTAAAAAGTGATGGATTTTCACAGGCTTATCATTCCCGGCTCTCATCTAACAATTAATCATCTGATGATTTTTATGGGTTGCCAGCTTTTATTATCTCGTGATTAGTGCTCCTTATTCTTGAAAAATGTCTGGCCATTAATCTCCTAGTGATCTCATGTCATTTGTCTAATAAGCATCCTGCATTAAAAAGATCTTTATTCTGGTAAGGTGCATTAGCGCTAATCACCCAGTGATCTGGCGTCTTCAGCGTTCTCCACTCACAGATCTCGCAGGGCTTTTATTTCACTGTGCAAACAGGTACATTCCCTGCCTTCATCGATCAGCCTGGCAAATTTTGGGTCGTGTGTTTGAAATGTTCTTCTTTGTCAAGTGTGTTCCAAGGCCTTAAAGGAGCAATGGACTTATTTTAACCCTTAAAATTGTCAAAGAGTTTTTGTTTTACAGCTAATGCTTGAATTTTCAGTTACTTGAGTCTGGAAAACCAAACTCTTCAAGAATCGTTTTAATTGTGAATAGTAATTTTTTTTGCATTCATGATAATTCATTATAATAAAAATACAACTAGAATGTTCCCATCACATTATATCTAAGTACAAAATTGACAAAACTTGAATTAAAATTTAATAAATTACACAATTTATTCAAGTGTACAATATTGTGCTAAAACAATTTAACATGAAAGCATTTAGTTGATCAAATTTTTTCAAACATATATGTATGTGTACATGTAAAGGAGATAACAACACATAATCCTTGAATGTTATTTCTTAGTTATTTTGTTTCGTCATTTGTCCTTTATTTCCAGTGTGTCCTTATGAATCATCCATGTTTAGTCCGCCATCATACTGACACCCCTGTGCCCCTTATTTCCATGTCTTTGATATCTTGATGGAGTTTTTCAGCCTGATCTTCACTCACCGCTCCAAGATTTTCAGAGAAAAAGTCTAAAGTGAACTTTGAGACTCATGTTGCAACCAAATTCATTAAACTTAACTAATACATTTTTCACAATTTCTGCATAATTTGGATCTTTATTGTTACATAAAAGCTTAGAAATAAAATGATAAACAAGACTCTCGTTCCTGGTCACACCATCAAGTTCTGCGTCAAAAATCAGTTTTCTAGTAGCAGGTCTCGCTGCCAATTTAGCATCAGGCAAACATGGAAACCTTCAGGACAAATCCATAAAATGGGCATCATCTTTTGATTGGGCTTCATTAAAGCAAACTTAATGTGAAGTGGTGGTAACAGAACTTTATCTGAATCCTCCAGGCCCACTCTGATGATGGGTTTAGCACCAAGCTGTAGCTTCTTTCCAGCAGACTATTCTTTCTGAACCTTCTTGGCTCTGCTGTCCCACTCACAGAGTAAACCTGGGATTATTGCAAGGCCCGATTGCTCATACAGTAAGATGCACACAACCTTCAGGTCACCACATATAAACCAACAGAGCTAATTGCAGTCCTTCTTCTTTTTCAGCTGCTTCCATTAGGGGTTGCGGATCATCTTCTTCTATCTTTCTGTCTTCTGCATCCTGTTCTGTTACACCCATCACCTGCATGTCCTCTCTCACCACATCCATAAACCTTCTCTTAGGCCTTCCTCTTTTCCTCTTTCCTGGCAGCTCATCCTTAGCATCTTTCTCCCAATATACCCAGCATCTCTCCTCTGCACATGTCCAAACCAATGCAATCTCGCCTCTCTGACTTTGTCTCCCAACTGTCCAACTTGAGCTGACCCCCTAATGTCCTCATTTCTAATCCTATCCATCCTCGTCACACCCAATGCAAATCTTAGCATCTTTAACTCTGCCACTTCCAGCTCTGTCTCCTGCTTTCTGGTCACTGCCACCATCTCCAACCCATATAACATAGCTGGTTTCACTACCCTCCTGTAGACCTTCCCTTTCACTCTTGCTGATATCCGTCTGTCACAAATCACTCCTGACACTAATTGCAGTTAACTGTTAACTGCAGTTAATTTTCTGAAATAAAACAAATATTTTTCTTTAAATATACATGTAATATCAGAAAATGTTAAAACACATTTCAAATAATTTACGATCAAAATAAAATACTGATTTTTAACGAATTATTGTAAAGTCGAAAAACAAACTAAAAAATATGTTTTGTGAAAAAATGCTACATGATTAAAAAAAAAAATGGTTTCCATTTTTAAATTCAGTGCCCAAAACCATACAAGACTAACGTGAAATAATCAAAACATTTTTTAATGTATGCCTGCGCTGTGTCAATTTTCTCTAATTCTGGAACTGACCTCTAACACGTGTTACAGTGTCTGTCAATATTTGGTATTGTTAAAAGTCTATTCAATTAAAAAAATTTGTATAATTTTCAAATGTGCTGCTGCTACTTGTTTCATCATCTTTAGCTGTCCTCTTTCATTCTCCCAAAGCGGCGTTTTTTTACTGTCATCATTTGAACATAACACGCCCACATTGAAAGTCATAAATCATTACTCTTTACAATTCCAAATGTGAACAACAATATTGGCTAAATTATGAGCTTCTAAAATAACTTATGACAAAAAAACATGCTGACACTTGATTTATTGGGATTGTTGTGGCCTTGGGAGGGAGTGGGGTGTGTATGTAAGACAAATTTTGATGCTGAGTGGGCTTCTCTGGGGAGCAGCTGATGGGTTGGAGAGGTTGAGTAGATGGAATTTATTAACGTTGATCTTTTTGTGCACACAATGGCTATAAAAATAGCTTTGGGCATTGACATAGGTCTTGTAAAGTATTTTAAAGAACCTTTGTTGTCAAAAGGTCGGAAGTCCTCTGTAAGCATCCACCTGCCCATTTTCTCTACAAGGCGGAGTGGTGGCTCTGAGGCTAGGGATCTGCACTGGCAATCGGAAGGTTGCTGGTTCAAATACCGTAAATGCCAATGGGGACTCTGCTCTGTTGGGCCCTTAAGCAAGGCCCTTAACTTGCAATTGCTGAGCGCTTTGAGTAGTGAGAAAAGCGCTATATAAATGCAAAAAATTATTAAAAATTATGGTCACAGACAACCTGGAACAGCCTTAGAAGAGATAGCAGTCCTTGGCAGGATGCACTCACACTCACTTTGTCAAGCCAGCTACCTTAACATCACTCACATCACTGGTTGTGTGTTCTGACTAGGGGAAATGGTGGTGCTGTAAAATATTATTTTTATTATGTGGTGAAGAGACAATAGAGCATATCTTAAAAATCAACCATCCATCCACCCACCTTCCAAACCCTCTTCATCCTGAGTAGGATCTTGGGGAAGCTGGAGCCCATCCCAGCAAGCACAGAGTGCAAGGTGGGAGGAATCCAGTCTGTCGCAGGGTGAGCACACACAATGGGGCCAATTTAGCGCTAACATTTCACCAAAACTGCATGTCTTTAGACTGTGGGAAGAAACTGGAAAACTTGGAGGAAAGCCACGTGGGCACAGCGAGAACATACGGACTTCACAAAGGGAGGACCCGGGATGTTAACCCTGGCCTCCTTGTTGTGAGGCAGCAGCACTACCAGCAAAAGTTATGTTCCATGTCAGTCCACTATGCCTGTGCCACACTTTTCAGTCTACCTCACATAGTCTCTTCAGCTGTGGTCGCAGGCTGTATATACTGACGGAAAGAAAAAGATTGAGAGTACAGTCGCCCGAATTGGAGGACCTGCTCAGGTCTGCAGGACACACAGGGTGAAGAGGACCCCAGTACAGGAGCATCAGAGAGTAGAAATGCTGTTTCCCCATATTGACAGTTGTTTTCAGGTTTGTAGCTAGGTGGACAGTGGAGAAATCACATGAGGTGTGTGTCAGGGGGCTTGGGAAGAGGCCTAAACAGCAGATCCAGAACATGCTTGAGTGATTCACAAGGAGAAGCTGTGAAGGTTGGTGAAAACAAGATGGTTACATCTGATCAGATTGGCATGTTCCCATTGGAACTGTCACCAGGAAAGAAGACAGAAGTAGTGATCAGCAAAAAGTAAAATTAATGGCATGACAAGGGCATTAGTTATGAACCAGTGAAACCCGGCTTCCCACAAACCTAAAATAAAATGAAAATAAAAACCAAGCTAAAGACAAAGAGCTGTTGATAACTTTTTCCTCATGTATTTAATGACTTTTGGCAGTTCATTTAAAGCAAGCAGAACTCTTCTATTTTGGCACTAAACTCGTTTTTGTGTAGCTTGAAAAAGCCCTGACATTGATCACATCACTGTTGCAACTTTGTTAAGCAGTGGTACTTGCGTGACGCTCAGCAGATGTCACCTCTTTTTTCTTTCCTTCTGCCATTATGGTGGCTTTCACTTGGTTTGGCAACAACTTTGCTGTAAAAACACGACCACAGGTCACTTTGCCATCCTTTACTGATTTTTAATAAAGCTGGATGTTCAATGATCATTATACAAAACTAGTTGTGTAAGCCCGTGCTGTAAAAAGCCCGGGGTCCTAGAAACTATTGAAATCATCAGAAAAAAAACTGAAATGTAGAGATATCAGGTAATTGAAAGGAGCTACTCTGGGCGTCTCTCTCCTAGGAGGATTCATTTTGCCGACGTGCTCGCATTGTTTATGTATTAGCGGCAGGAGGAAAAAGTAAAAGGGATACCGTTTTGCCCATGTTAGTGGCTAAGCGACTTTGTCTTTCTTCAGAGGTTTTATTTTGCTGATGTGCTCACCTCACTTGTGTTATTAGTGGCTAAGCGAGTTTTCTGTTTCCTCAGAGGCAGAGTCCTTACCCCGACTCCACCTCGCACTTCCGGGCCAGACAGACACACACACACTTCCACGCGTAGATGTTTATATATAAGATATTTACACTTGAATAGTAATAGATGGGCTTACCCACCAGTAATGTGACCACCAAGTTGCCACTGCCTAAAATGTTTTGAATTCTCCGAATAGATCAGGCCATATTTTTCTTTCTCATTCTTCATCACTTAAAACACCTTCTGTGCTCTTCTTTGTTTTTCTACCTATTATGGTTTTCTTCATCGAGTAATCAGCTACTGCGATTTGTTTGATGCTCAGCAGATGTCACTGCTCTTCTTTTTCCTTCTATCCTATCGCCTGGTCAGTCAATCATTTTGCCAAAATAAACATGTGTAGAGGTCAGTTTGCTGTTGTTGCCTCTACTTACATTTTTTTGAATTTCCAGAACAGATCAGGACATAAGCTTTTAATTAAGACCAAAATCAAGGTTGTAGCCCCAGTAGTTTGAAAGTAATCGCGTGGCAGACCTTAGCGTTTTAAATATATGTATAAGGGCTTGCATTGTGTTGTTCATTATGTATTCAGTGGGCCTCTTGCAACAGGTCACTGGGTAAGGATCTCAGCCGGTATCTAGAAAGTTGGCGGTTGAAATCCCCTTATGGCCAGAAGGGTTCCTACTCCATTGGGCCCTTGAGCTAGGCCCTTAACCTGAAAATTGCTCCAGAGATTGCTGGACTATGGCTGACCCTGCACTTTGACCCCGAAAGGTCATGTGAAAAAGAGAATTTCCCCTCAGGGATTTACAAAGTATATCAAATCAAATCAAAAATCAAATCAAATACAAGCCTGAGTGGAGAAATGGCAATAAGAAGGAAAGAGACTTGTAAAGGCATAACAAGTGACTGCCGCAGGCAAACCCAATTGGGAATGGTGGGCAACAGACAGACCTGTGTGGGCTAACTAGGTCTTTATTTTTTACACCTTTTTTGTGTGAAATCTATCTCTCTCTTTGCTCCACTTCCTCAATTTCTTCATATATTTGGTACTCTGTAGTCATATTCTCCATGGACGGGGTGGCACAATGAGGTATCTCAGGTGAGGAAAATCTTTGTCCCCATAAGGTATCTTTTATGTAATTAGATTAGAAATATGCCTCCAATTTATGAGATTTTTAGCCTCACAGTTTTTTAGGATCAATCACCTAGCAATCAAAAATCCTAATCAAGCCAGCAGTCTTTATTTCTTATAGCGATGTAGAAAGCTTAGTCTGATAATTGTGTCACATCAAGAAGATTGCTCATCCCGTGAGGTGTGACAAAAGTAATCGGCTAGAGACCTCGTGTCTCATCTCTCCACGAGGCTCATCCGTATTCAGACCTACTGATTCAAGGGCTTTCATTTCAGCCAGTGAGCAGCAGATGTTGGGCCTTCATCTCAGGGTTACACTTCTCAAGCTTTATTTTCTTCTGACTTAACGTTCCGTTAGGTGTTTTAAAGTTAATTGCCTGGAGATCTGAAACATCTACTGTAGTGTCATAAAATAAACTGCTGAGGTTTACACATAGTGATTGAAGATGACTTTTTTTTTTTTTTTTTAAGACTGGCAACTGCACTCTGAGTTCATTACAGGGTAGTGTGAAGTATTTTGTTTTATAACCACTTTTGAAGTTCAAACACATTTTTATTTTCATTTTAGCGCAACCGTGGCATGTGTTTCATTTTTACAAATATGAAATGTAAGCCCCAGTTACGCTGGGATAAACACTCCATGTCAAAGGAGCATTTAGAATCTTTAAGCCGTGCTCCTGAATAATCCGGCGTCATTTCAAAGATCTCGCACAGCTCCATACCTCAGTTAAATCCTTCTAATATCTCTTCTACAGGTGGCCGTGATAAAAGGGGTGGCCCCATCCTGACCTTCCCAGCAAGAAGCAACCATGATAGGATAAAACAAGAAGATCTGCGGAAGCTGGTGACGTATTTGGCTACCGTGCCAAGGTAAAGACAATTCCCTGTCATCTTACCTGAAGCTGTAATTGTGCTGCTGGTATTTAGTTGTTGCCATCGTATTGCTTTACCAACTTTCTTTTTATATCTGATTAAAATGTCATAATCTATTTCAGATTACAAATGAAGGGATTTACTACTATATATTATTATGCAAAATTGTGTTACTGTTGCATTTTTCCACATTATTGGATGTGTATATAGACTAAGCAGAAATACAGCTGTAGTAAAACACTTCATAATAATAAATTGCGTAGTAGTCAGCCCCTTCACAGAGATGTGATTTTAATTAAAAGCTAAGCCATGGGTTAAATATGTTTTATTGATAAAGAGCAAGTGAAAGAAATCGTTAGATTTTTTTTGTCATACATAAGAATTAATATACACATTATTTAAAGACAAGCTGAACATTTTATTATTTTTGAGCCTACACATTTTTTTTACTTTTGTGTCTTAACCGTTTTCTTTCTCCAGTTGTTATTCGGGTGGGAAGCATATTAAAAGACTGTTAATAATAAATAATAAAGCTTAAAGAGGGCACTCAGGAGCTGTTCCCAAAACACAGAAAGAGATCAGAATGGAGGAAAAGGCGTTTTTATTAACCAAAAAAAACTAAGTACAAGGAAGTGGAAACACAGAAGGCATCGATTTGTGAGAGCACATCCATATTCTAAACACTGGGTAATGTCGCATCAGTCCGCCAGGTTCCTGCTGCACTCGCCGACATTTCAAACACACGTATTACCAGCCTTAGAACAACATCAGCAGCTTCTTCTGTATGGCGTTGCTTCCTCCTGCCACTTGAACTCTTGTCCTGCACTCCTCCTGACTCTGACCTCACTGGTCTGGTGTTTTGCTCTATTGTGTTCTCAGATGCACCTAACATGAAAGGTACCAGCTGACCTCTTAGGAAGAAATGTCAAAGCCAGCTACAGTATGAAACTATTACATGTAACCTCTTAGATGTCTCACTCTCCATATTGCAGCCCACATATTCAACCCTGGAGACCTCTAATGGCAGGCTGCTTCTCTGACTGGGGCCATCTTTACTTTCAACCCGGTTTACCGCTAATAGAGGACTTCTCAAAGGCATCCTCTGGAGACCTTTAGGGGCCGCACTTAGACAATGATTGAGCGATCCTAACCTCCTCGCGTGTTAGTAGCAATCAGTGGCACTGATGTAAACTTTCACATAACTTCATATCTGTTTGCATTAAAACCAATAGCAGCAAATATAAGTACAGTAATGCAAAGAATTATGCAAACATCCTGGGTGGGTTCATGCAGTTATCATTCAGCAAGACGCTCGATGTGGACCAGTTCCTAACTTACAGATTACATAAACTTAATCAAAAATGAAAAGAAAGATTTCTTGCTAGAGAGAGAGAGAGAGAGAGAGAGAGAGAGCTCCTTTCCAGGTGTCCAGCAGATAAGCAGCAGGTAGAAAGTGTCCATTTTCAGTTGTTAGCATACAGAGAAAGGATCCTTACAAGCGTGCATTGTTGCATCTAAGCTGAGATTTTTTCACAAGTGTCAGAAAAACATACAACTTTACAACTTTTTTGCGTCATACCTTTTATAGTGATGGGCCGGCACTTCCTGTAAAGTGAAAGGGATGTCATCTTCTTCTTCGTAGTGGTCCTCCTCCACTCTAGGGCTGGAAGAGGTAGAGAGGTTGGTAGCTGCAGCTCACCCTCAGCTGTCCGCCAGTATAGCTTGTGAGCTGAGACTTCTGCATGCTTCCATAGCGAACGTGTATGACACGATATATAAACTTGAAAAGGCCTAACCAAAAGCATAATTAGAAAACACATCAATATGTGAACTCTACGTTGTTCCAAACCAATGATCAAATCTCACAGAAAAAATTACAAGTCCCAGAAAAAAAATTATAAAATACCAGTTATCATGGCAATAATATGTTGTAGTGAGAAGTCTCAATGTTATGGGAATAAGTCATAAGGCATAAGATAATAAGGCAATGAAACAAGATTCAACATTGTGGGGTGGGCAAAAATATTAAATTATAATATACAGTAATTAGGCATGGGGATATGACTTACAATTATATGGTGGGAACGCAATGGAAATTCAGATTACATAAGGAGGATACAGCACAAGAATTGAACATTGTAATATGCAGGGAGCAAAAAAGCAGATGTAGCGGCATCACCTGCACAGAGGACAGTGAAATTCTTACTTGCATGTCCAACCAACATACAACATGTCACCACTCTCTGTGAGTTACAAGTAGTATACCAGTACTGGAAAAGTACCAAGAAACCACAAATTTTAAAAACATACGGTAACAGCATTTCAGAATGTTTGGTGTCAGAAGTAAATGTCAGGTTTCCTCTTAATATCTCCCACCCCCTTTGCTTAGACGCATTCAGGATTTTATGGGGACACCCCACAAAACCCAACCCCTCTGACACAGGGACTTTATGGAGAGCATTGCTTCAATGCGTTTGGTACTTCTTAGGTGAACTGCCACCCACCCTTACTGGTTCCTTGCGGTTGGGACTTCATGGAATCAAACTACTTCAATGCAATTGGGTCTTCACTGGGGACCTTGGGAGGGGTGGGAGGTCACCCATGATCCATACTTCATGGGACCAAATTACTTTGACATGATCAGGACTTCACAGGGGGCACTTATTGCTTCAACATGATCAGGACTTTAAGGCTTCAAGAGAGAAGTGGTATGTTGTGTGTTAGAATGGTGTGGAGCCACCAAGGAGGTCAGGGTAAGACATGGGATTCTGAAGTTATCCGTTATGTGCTTTGGAACTGGCTTTGATACTGGTAATGAGGTCTGAATGGTGCTATCGATACCAAAGTTAAAATTTTAGCACCGATCCAAATCTACAGGGGACAAAATACTTTAATTCAATGCTACAAGTGATTATGTCATAATACATATAGTAACAGTAGTAGAACGGAAACGGAAACGGAAAAGTAAGCTGTGAGGCAGAAAATTATATTATTGGGTCAAAGCAGTAAATTGATAGGCTAGGAAGCATCAGCTAACGTTGGTATGTCTCCTCAGTTCAGCTCCAAGTCCAGCTCTGGTCTGCTGTACCTTCAGGGTTAAGTCTGGGTGTCCTCTTTAAGAGTTTACTCAAATATCAGCCAAAGACATGGCATTAAATTACTCTTTTGTGGAATGGTTTTGGGGTGATTCTATCCTTAAACATAGATACTTTTATTTACATGCCCAGATTCTTTGTAATGTAGACCCACACAAATGTCCTCCACCCCAGAGCTTGTTCTATTATCCTTGCACTTACCTGGCCTAGAAGGAGAGACAGCCCAGTAGCCACAATATTCTTGCCACTGAGACTAATGGATCCATTCTGCAAACTCCATTCTTCAAAACTGGCTGCTTCTCTGCTTCATTTCTCCTATCAGAAGACATCTTCTCTTCATGCATTTATACCTCAGGGGGCAGGATAGAGCAAATATTAAAAGCAAGCAAGGAGAGCAGGTAATAAACTTTTATTCAGTCATTATAGTCAGTAATGCACTTGGAATATTTCATTGCATTGGGTTAGACAATGCTGGCCAACACATCCAGTTGCTTAAAAGATAAGTTTGGTATGCGTCAGGTTGAAGTTATTTCTTCACAAATATTGTATGTATGTTTGACACACAAAATTGTGTTCTAAAGTTAAGTGTTTTACATAAATTTAAAAAAAATATGTTGCCCGCACTCGCATTTTACAATGGAGGCTAATGGGGTATTGGGCAACACTGGAAAAGTGAAGCTTAAAAACTTTCTGAATACATCCAAGACAGTTGTCAAGTATTGATCTGCATCTTGCAATTACACACTCATTGTAAGTTTATACATGTCATTACTAAAGAAAAAAAACAACCAATATTATGAGGTTCAGCCATTTTAAAAGAAGACTAGCTGTGCCCGCTAGCTCAACATTTGTCTGCTTTCACAATAATCTTGAAAGACAAAAATCACAGTCAATTTTTATGCCACGTGGTTGGTTTTGTTTTGATTTAGTTGTGAATTTCTGTGTTAATTCACACAAGTGAATAGAAAACATATCCTTGCCTTGAGAAAAATTGTACCAGGAATATGCAATAAAACAATCATTTTCAGATTCCATTTTGTTGCCACAAATGCGCATTGGAAACGTGGAAGGCATGTTTTCTTATATCAAACTTTTTGCCACTTCATCAGTAAGTTTTTAGGCTTTTATTTTCCAGGGGTGCCCCATGTCCCACGATGATGCGCCAGTGCTTTACTTTAGAACATAACACACAGGGCAAATGCATACAGTATATGGCATGTTTGTGAAGAAATAACTTTGACTTGAAAAATATCAAACCTATCCCTTGAAGGATACATTGCTGCGTCTCAGTGCATGGGTCTTCTTGGTGGCTGTGTTCTTCCACCTTTTCCTCTTTCCTGGTTCTTTCTCTTTTTATGGTGATCCTTTTTAAAATTTGTCAGGGCCAAGGTGAAGACCTCTAGCCTCTCTTTGTCTAATGCAGGGGTCTCCAACCTTTTTCCCCTGAGAGCAACTTTTACAAAATGAAAATGGCCGAGAGCTACTCATGTTTTCTATTGTTTATTCTCATAGCTTATATCCAACCCAAACAAACTGAATTAGCTTGTTTTGCATGAACATCTACAAAATGTTGGTGTCCACAGCTCACATTTTGCATTAAAACATCACAAAAAATACTTAGTTCACCTGCAAGTGCATTTTATATGTCTGTATGGATTTTCTAGTGTATCTCACACTATTGAAATAAAACACGAATGCTGTCACAACAAAACAATGCAATTCCAAATACAAAGATATTACTTAATCATTTGTCATTTTGTTCCATGTCACTGTTTCACTTCTCAAGAGTATTCACAGGTCCAGTTGCATGTGAGTAGTGAGTAGTGAGATGACTGGCACTGCATGGAGTCAACAAGAGAGGTGTATGGTGGAGTGGAGCCACTTAGGTTCACTCTTATGGAATCATTTAAATGTTCATCTGTCTGTCTTGTTCTGAACTTTGATTTCATGACAT
This sequence comes from Erpetoichthys calabaricus, assembly GCF_900747795.2. Classification (NCBI taxonomy): domain Eukaryota; kingdom Metazoa; phylum Chordata; class Cladistia; order Polypteriformes; family Polypteridae; genus Erpetoichthys; species Erpetoichthys calabaricus. Next base: position 39,188,410 of record NC_041401.2, read on the forward strand.
TCATGTCAGAGAAGACAGACTCACAGAGGTATGGAGACCCAAACAAAGCAGACATTTTCAGAGCTGCTTGGTGAAGATTCTTATAGTTATCTGGCTCTACTAAGCTCCAGTAATGCTGAGAATGCTGTTGAGACTTTAACTGCACATTATTTTGAAGGTTTACTAATATATAATCTATAAAATCCAATGTCTGTATGTTTTTCACGAGACAACTACTTAACGGATGTAGATCAGATTTTTTTCTACAATTTGCTTGAACATTCCGGTTGATTTTGCAATGTCTCTCATTTGGCTGCATATCAGAGTTCGCTTGCGGTACCCATTTATTAGCGCGAATCCGAGAAAAAGGCAGCGGGCTCTTAAGTGCTCCTCACTCACTCGCCAGCTTCAGGGCGTGTTCCTTAACTCCACTTAGCTAGCGAACGAGAGAACAATTGAATTCAACTTTTGTTTGATATTTAAAATAAAGTGTTACTTAGGTCTCGATGAGTTTGAGTCCGGATATTCTCTTAAGTGTATGCCACATTGAAAAGATACAGTAGATTGCAATTCAGATTATGGATCATGACTTTGTGTTAAAAAGGATCTTGATATGATTTTTTGGAAAGACCACCCACCCCTAATTTGACTAATCAAGTTTTCAAATGTATGTAGGATTCATTAACCCTTTGGCGAGGTACTTGGAAAGGGGTTGTGAGCTACCGGTAGCTTGCGAGCGACATGTTGGAGACCCCTGGTTTAATGTCATTTTGACATATCAGTACATGTGCACGGGGTATTCAGTGGTTCAAGTGCTCTGCTTTTACACATGTAAAAAGTCCAAAAAAAATGACCAATCTAGCAAGAGGAAAGGTAAGAAAATGAAATGGTAAACTGGTGCTAAACAAGGATATTCTCACGTTTCATCCATGCAGGTGTCAGTTAGTCTGATTTGAAGTGTTAAAATAAAAGCCTTTGTTACTTTTTAGCATTGGGATTTATTTTCAATAATTCTACTCATTTGATGTGCAAATATAAAATTTAGGGCTCCATTGGCTGTCATACTGAGAAGTTAATATACAGCGCGTGTCAATCAAGTCAGCTTTGAAATGCCTTTCATACTGAGCACTGTCACAAGCCTTGGTAAACATTAGGTGTGAAAGTTAAAAGGCACCGTCACCCTATGATTGAGTCTTATTTGACACATTTCTTAGCGTTCATTCATTCAGGATTGGGGGCTACAGCCTATCAAGGCAGCAAAGACGTAAGGCAGGACCAACCCTGCTGAGGATGCCAGTCATCAAAGGAACAGTACATCTTATATGTATTATCTGTTACACTCCTCATTGCACTTAATTTTCCTAGGCAATGCAAAATAATTACAATATTTTTAAGAATGCTCTCGGTAGGTGGTTTACCTCACAGGTCTGCCTTTTTAAAAGACCCTTTAGGCCCAAAGTATTGAGTCTTTTTTTCTATACATCTTTATAGCAAAAGCTTTAATTACGGCTTTCATACCCGCAGTTCACAAGGTATTCTCCAGCAGAGACAACTATCAACAAGTCGAGATATTCAGGCGGCTCATTAGAATACTGACATGCTGATTGACCCTTCCAGCACAGAGTCGTTCTGTTCAAGATGAAAGTCATGAGTAGCAGATGTAGAACATTTTTTTGCAGTCCTTACCCCTGGTAGTTTTTAATACTTTAATGTTCCTATTATTTCAAAGATGTTGCATATTATATGTTTGGAGGAATGTCTGTCAAAAGCTGCTTCACAGAGCCACACCTGAGATAAAAAAAGTGTTTTTTTTATTATTTAAGCAATAACTTTTTTTCTTCCTCTCATAAAGAATAGCACAATAGTTTCACTTTTGGGCTAATTATTTTGAGATCAGGCTTCAATGCAGAAAGTCATTTTATTTTATTTATAATGTTTGCAAATCAAGCAGTGTGCTTTGAATAATTGTAAACCTATTTTAAAAAGATCCAGCGTGTAATACTGTTAAATCTATTCAGATGGAACAAGAAGACTGAGCATTGTGCGGTCAAGTGTGGATCATAACTGGCCTTGAGATGCTAAGTCAGCTTCAAAGGTTGTCATAATACCGTGGACAGGCTGCGGTAATTAGACTTTCAACAACTGAGAGGGCTGAATAAGCAGTCAGCAGGTCTGGCATCTCTTCAGCCTGGCCTTTTGCAGCACAGAGGATATTCAGTAAGTGCAGGTTTTTCTAGTTTTAGGCAGCATGGTGGCATGGGTTCAGATCCAGTGCCTGGCTGTTATCCAAGTGAAATCTGCACACATGTCTGCATGTGTTTTCCTCCTATATCCTCAAAGATATGTGCGTGTGTGTGTGTGTGTGTGTGTGTGAGGTTAATTGCCAGTTCCTAACTGGCCTCAGGGTGAGTGTAAGTGTGGGTGTGTGTGTGAGTGGGTCCTGCGGTGGAATGGCACTCTGTGTGGGGATGGCATAGGCTCATGTCCTGAATTAGATTAAGAAGGTTTGATAAAGTTTTGCCATGTTATATATACTGTGTCAGAAACTCGACTCAGAGTCATAGAAAGGTTTGCGGCAGCCATCCATATAATTGATTTCCTGGCTGCAAAGTTGAGCAAGTAAATACAGCACTGCTGTGCACAAAACCGAGTCCAAAACAGAACTGAGGGAATAGGGAAAAGGTGCAGGCTTTTAAAGGGGAAGACAGGAAGTGAGATCATAGGGGTCGGGCTCATGAAGGTCTTCTGCCATTGGTTCGAGCCCGGATGTGACATCACAGGGGCCGGTGCCGGCAAGGTCTCCTTCCATAGGCTCGGTCCCGGAAGTGACATCAAGAGAGCCAGGTGGAATTGAATGGTCTACAGGAAAGGGAGAAAAACAGTCAGTGCACTCTGCCACATCCCGGTATGCCTCGGAACTGCCCTTACTCAAGCCCTTTAGCTGCCTCCTATGCGCATGTGTGTGACATGTGCCTTCCAAAAGTTTTAAGATGCCTTCACTTTTTTCACATTTTGTTATGTTTCAGCCTTGTGCTTAAATAATTTATATTCATTTCCCCCCACATAAGCAACACACAATACCACAGAATGAAATGTCAAAAACAGGATTTTAGGATTTGTTTCAGATTTATTAAAAAAAAGAAAAACTGAAATATCCCATTAACACATAAGGAGACAAGAGATTGGAAAGGCTGTGCAGACAACACCACTTTTTCTTTTTCTTCTAAAGCTTTCCCACTTTCATGTGGGGTCACTCTATTGGACCAGCCACCTCCACTCTGGTCTGTTGTCCGCTTCCTTGCCTGACACTTCTTTCTCCTTTAGATGCCCCTTCACACAGTCCATCCACTTTCTCTTTGGTTGCCCTACTCTCCTCAGTTCTGATGCTCCCATCTCCATGATTCTTCTACCTACATTGTTGATCTCTCTTCTCATGACATGCCCGTACCACTTTAGCCCCCCTTCCTGTAATTTTCTTTGAGATTTCTCCAACTTTTAACAGTAGCAATGATTCTCTCTTTCCTGATCTTATCAATCTTTGTTATTCCATACATCCATCTCAACATCCTCATTTCAGTAACATCACATTTTCTTTCATATACCTTTTTAACGGCCCAAGTTTCTTCGGTCACATAACATTCCTGTTATCTTCTTCCAGTTTTTTCAAACCTGATTGTATTTGTTGGTTTAATTCTAAAACTAGCTCCTCATCCTCTGTTACTGGTGATATGAGATATCTGAACTATTCCACCCTTTTAAGCCATCCTCTCTGAGGGTTAACTCCTCCATCTTGTTCCTGTCTCTTAACTCTTAGACATTCTACCTTTTTTCCTACTTATCCTTCATAGCTCTTCTCCACTGCTCCAGCTTCCTTTCCACAATATTCTTAGTGGTGCCACATTGCATGATGTCATTTGCAAACACCATGCGCCATGTGGCCTGAGCTACTATTTTCTTCCAACAACACCACCAGTTGCAGGTTTATGGGAGAGTGGCAAAAAGATAAAGCACACATGACATCTCGGATGGAGTTTATCAGAAGACATATGGAATACTTTGAAATCAGCTGGAAGAAGGTTCTATTGTCTGAAGAATCTGAACTTAAACTTGCTGTTTCATCGACTCTCACAAAGTTCATAAAGTTCAGACATGTTTAATGCGTTCATCCATCTGTTATTTCGTGAACGTCACACTATCAAGAGATATGTTACTCTAATGGAGAATAATAGGCATCTCAGGATAACTGTGAGATAAGTAAGCAGGAGCTGATAAATGCTAGGACGGGCATAGTCAAAAGGCAGGCAGAAGTTGAAAACCAGAACGACAAACCCAGGCTGACAGGAATTAAAAGGGCTGAATGAAAAACATGAGTCAGATAGGTAGTGAAGACAATAGCCAAAAGTCCTAATGCTGTACATTATTGTTACCATTATTAAGATTTATCCAAGTTAAAATAAATTGGAGAGTGCATGCGTCAAACGCAGCAGAGAACAAGACAATGAACCAGGCAAGAGGTTGGGCAAGAGGCAGTAATACTACTACTACTACTACTACTACTACTACTACTACTACTACTACTACTACTACTACTGTGTAATCATTCCTACAAATCGACTAACACAATAATCAGTATCCTAAGCTCTTTGTCAGTACAACAGCAGCCATCCTGTAGAAGAGAAACTAAAGCTGATGTCACATTACGAGACTTTTTGTCATGGAGTATGTCAGATTCGCCGATCACAGTCGCTGATATCATCACTGCACCACGTCAAATATCGCAGCCTGTGTCACATGTAATGACTGAGTGCCAATCATCCAGCACAGTTGTGTGCGCCCCTTTTTCTGACATCCAATAGCATGCTGCCTGTATAAAGAATATAAAGAACAGTTCAGCAGCAACCTCTTTATTTGTTTTTTCTGCTCTGTTATGGTATGTCAAATACAAGACATCAGATCGTAGAACTTCTCTTCTGTTTGTGAGGTCCAGAGAACCTCATGCTGCCTGATGGTGCTGGTGCTGTATGAAGGATTAATAGCTGTGGTGCGTTCAACCGTGGTCTCTATCCTTATTTTTTCTTTTTTTGATTCTGTTTTAGTACATAAATAACAAGACATTAGACAGACAAGTTTATTCTCTATTTGTGAGGTTCACAACACGAGTTCTTAATTCCTCATCACTACATTTTATGCATTGTATGGCCGGCTGAATGCTCATTGGTTCTCAGCTCTCATACAGTAATGACAGAAGAGAAAATCAAACGCAGCCAGTCACAGACAAGTTGGTCTCAGTCGTTGGGTATGTCACAATAGATAATCGGCTTCATGGGAGCACACCACCAACTGGCTAACGTTATGTAAATGAAAGCTAAGACTGAAATTCTCTGGAAAAGTCATCTAATGTGACATAACCTTAAGGTGCATTTTCTAAAGATGCCTGAGCACGAGTAAAATGGGTGCAGCTAGAATAGGCAAATGGAGATCAATCCATAGCTTTGGAGCACGAACGGGGAAGCATTGTCCAGCCATGGCACATCTGTTGAGATGAGGGATGGTCAGCAGACAGGCAGAGTCAGTATGGAGACTTCTTGAAAATATTTATGGAGGCACCAAAGACTGGTGATGTTGAGGTCAAGACAAGAGTTTTGAACTGGGTCTTTACAGTAACAGGGAGCCAGTAGAGAGACTGAAGCAGAGGAGTAGTAGGAGTGAAACGAGGAACAGCGAACACCAATCGAGAAGCTGGAGAGGGTGAATAACAGTTAAAGGAGGAATCTCCACCATCAGAGAGTTGTAATAGAACACAAACGTGTGGAATAATTAATGAGCAAGCATTGAATGCCCTAAATATTATGAAGAAGGAACATCATGATTGGGTCACTGAAGAAATATGTTCATTGAATGAAACTGAGGAGTCCAGAGATTCCTGACCTTGACTGGTGTTGAAAGGGTGGCATGACCTACTTAACGCTATGGACTACTTAGAATTCAGCTGACCAAAAAGAGGAACTTGAGAACCATAGAATCCACCAATTGATGAAGATTGAATGAGCTAAATCTCTGTGTATGCGTCATGTCCAATAATGCATCAGCTCTGCTGGTTGTGGTTACATGACTATAGAAAGGAAACTCCTAACGGAAAACCACTTTTCAGCTCATATTCATTAAAAAAATAAACCATGGGAAACGATTCCTTGTAATTTAAAATCAACAAGCATGTATATTAGGACAGTAATGTGCACATCACGTATCCAGCAATGCACAGCATCCAATGGGTCAAAACGGCAGTGACGATGAAAATAAACACATAAAATGGTAATGAGGTGGTGTCACCAAAACAATCAATGGTAAAAATTAATAGCATGTAAAAAAAACAGTAAATAAACACTTGAGACAAATAGTGAACACATTCTTTTAAGCCACATGAGACATGATTGAAATATTTAAAATTATGAAGGAAATTAGTACAGAGGATCAAGACTGTTATTTTAAAATGAGTTCATCAAGAACACGGGGACACAACTGGAACCTTCTTAAGGGTATATTTTGCACAAACATCAGGAAGTTTTTCTTTACACAGAGAACAATAGACAAATGAAATAAGCTACCAAGTAGTGTGGTAGACAGGAGGACTTTTGGGCCTTTCAAAACTCAAGTGATGGTATTTTGGAGGAATAAAGTCGATTAGACTAGTGAACTTTGTTGGGCTGAATGTCCTGTTCTCATCTAGATTGTTGTAATTTCTGACAAGGAGAAGCAGGATATCTTGTACATCCGTCTCATAGTCTTCATCTTCATGCACACATTGTGTGACTTTAATGCATTTGAGCAAATCATCTTCCTTTTCCAGAAAGCTGATCTGTAATTGTTCAAAACAGGCAAAGGAGATTAAAAAATAGTTGCCTGCGGCGGACAGTCCTCATAATGCAAGGCTACCAGCCCTGCACAAATCATTGTCATTGTCAGGAACCCAATTTGAGAGTTTTTCATAAATTATTGCATACTTCTGAACCATTGCCATTCTGTATTTTCTACTTAGCAGACTAAGTGTAATTGAAGCTGTCATGGCTTGGAGGAGCCAGGGAGCCTAAAACGGGCTCTGTTTATCCTCAGATGGTTTTATCAGCCTCACAGTCACAGCGTAGCCCAGTATGAATTATTTGTCAGTGATAAACTGGGTGTAGTCCTGCCTTGTACCAGTCATTAGCTGACTTCAGCAGCACGACCCTGACCTGCAGGAAGTTGCTTTTTTTGAATGAGTGTAAAGAGTTATGGCATAAATTCACGAAGAAGATCCTCCTCTTCAGTATTCAAAGTAAATGTGGACACATCCATTTCTAGACGTTCTGTGTATGGGTATCTTGAGGCTCAGTTCATCTCTGGTGTCCAGTCCTGTCATTGTAAAGTTCATGTTTTTACATTCTTTCAATCAGTTATTCATATTCATGTGCTGCTAACACGTAATGGTGGCATCGTGGTTCAAATCCCACCTTAAACACCATCAGTGTGGTTTATTGTTGAGGACAATACTCAGTAAATAAAGAAGAGTCTTAATACAGTATATTATGAAATTCTAAACCTGGATCTACAGGTGGAGTCCCATGTGCCCCTGTTTAATGCAGCAAGGCAGACTGAACAACTCTAACAGAACAAGCTTCCTTTATCAGTTAGGTTCATTTACACAACACATTTGAGTGAGTTTTAATTTTCACAAAACAGATTTCAATAAATTGTATAGTTCAGAAACGCACCTCCAAATTAACTGTTTTGTGAAACACATTTAAACATATTCAAAGTCCTAAGTATAAAAAATAAGACTTCTTATATGTACGCTGTTATTAGAGAACAACACACAAAGTTACGTGAGCTCATTGTCTAATATAAAGTGTGCTAAAGTAGCTTAACAGGCCTATAGTTTCAAGCACGTTTTTCTTTTCTCTTACAATATGTACGTTCTCTGGATTATGACCATTTGATGGCGGTTGGATGGTGCTTTACAGGAATAACATGATGAAAATGCCCTCTTCCGTCTTCCGTGCTCCATTTTGTCCTCTTGTCACTACCCCGTGTATTTCTGATATGCTGTGCTCTTCATTTTAACTTGTGCTGTTATGTGTTTATCGTAATGCAAAGCTGAGAGTTGAGATTTTTCTCTCTTTTTCTTCTTTTCTCATTTTCTTATCTTCATTTGTTCTTGTGTTTTCTTATTAAGTATGGTCTGCTGTCCTCTGACACTTCCATCCATCTGTTTGCTAATCTGCTTATGCAGTTCATACCCATCCTGACAACAGTAAGCACAATGTCAGAGCTGACCCTGGACAGGTGCAAGTCCAATACAGGCCACCTTCTCTCCCATGAACACTCATTCAGGGACAATTTAGAGTTACTAGTTAACTTAAGGGCGGCACGGTGGCGCAGTGGGTAGCGCTGCTGCCTCGCAGTTGGGAGATCTGGGGACCTGGGTTCGATTCCCGGGTCCTCCCTGCGTGGAGTTTGCATGTTCTCCCCGTGTCTGCGTGGGTTTCCTCCGGGCGCTCCGGTTTCCTCCCACATTCCAAAGACATGCAGGTTAGGTGGATTGGCGATTCTAAATTGGCCCTAGTGTGTGCTTGGTGTGTGGGTGTGTTTGTGTGTGTCCTGCGGTGGGTTGGCACCCTGCCCAGGATTGTTTCCTGCCTTGTGCCCTGTGTTGGCTGGGGTTGGCTCCAGCAGACCCCCGTGACCCTGTGTTCGGATTCAGCGGGTTGCAAAATGGATGGATGGATGGATAGTTAACTTAAGGTGACATGGTGGCACAGTAGCTGTGGTGCTGCCTTGCAGCAAGGAGACTGGAGTTCATGTCCTTGCATGGAGTTTGTGTGTTCTCCCTATGTTCATGTGGATTTCTCCTGGCGGCTTTGGTCCAAAGACATGCAGATTATCTGAACTGGCTGAAGTGTGTGTGTGTGTGTGTGCGTGTGTGTGTATGTGTGTTGTTGTTGCCCAGTGCAGGGATTGTTCATGTCTTGTGCCCTATGCTAGCTGGGCTATCCCAGCTTTTCTGCAACCATGCTTAGGATAACTAGGATTGAAAATAAATAGTTAACCTACCATGTATGTTTTTGGGTATTTGGGAAGAAAACTGAAGAATCTGGATAAAAACTCACAAAGACGTAGAGAGAACTTGCAAGCTCCATTTAGACTGTGACCAGACAGAATTAAAACTCCAGACTCTGGAATTGTAAGGCAGTGTTACTGACCGCCATACCAGTCTGCTGCCCACATTGCGTTGTGGAAATCCAGCCTACTACTATGTACTTAAACATTAAGGTCTGTGTGTGCAGTCCCTCAGAGCAATCTGATTGGTCAGTTTGACTTTAGTGATGTGATGAAAGAGTGTGAGACACACAGGGAGGAGTAATGGTGGATGGCGAGAGAGCCGACTTCAAAGACAGAAAGTATACAGCTGGATAGGAGGAGAGAAAGGCGTCTCGAAAATAATAACAACAGAGTCTGAGAAGCAGGCTTTACAAGAATGTGCTCAACAGAGGGAGCGCCGCTGAAAAGACGATCAGACACACGCAAATACAGAGCAAAGGCACTAAAGGTACATGAAGGGCAAGATATAGCATATATTTTTAAATTATTTGTTTACTTGTCTTTGACAGGTACCATGGCTAGTATAAAATGCACTCTCGGATACCAAGGAAACACAATGTAATACGAATTTTTGAAGCGGCCTAGTCACCTTACACTGCCTATATATTCAAACATGTCACCACATATACAGTATATGTTTGACAACCCCAGTTCTCCTGGGTATGCTAAGGCTCAGTGCCTTAAGAGCTGGAAATAAATTAACCAAAAGCCAGGTACCCTGCTGCAGGCCTCAGATCTTTCTCAAGCACAAAATGAAATCAGGACATCCTGAATGAACAGACCCACCAAAATGCTTTTTCCCAACACCATGATTGAATTTAGCTTAATGACAATGCCATAAGTATTGTCTACAAGGCCTACACAAAGTGTTCACTTTTTGTGTTTTATATTTGTAATTAATTTAGACCATTTGTAGAGATTTGTTGTCACTTTGACATTAGAGTCTTTTTCTGTTGATCAGTGTCAAAAAAAGCCAAATATAAATGCACTGTGATTCAATCTATATACTGTATATAAAAGTCAACGTATGTGTGTGTGTGTATGTATGTTCCAGCATCGCTTACGAACGGCTGGAGCGATTTCCATGAAACTTGGTACACGTGTTTCTCATTGGTTGACTAAAAATACTGTAGGGTGAAATCAACCCTAAGCCACCCCCTTCTGGGTGATCTTGTGGTCTTGTATGCATGTTATCATCCAGTTGACACTCAGAACGACCACCAGAGGGCGAACTGGAGGTGACTGCCAGCACTCTTTATGTCTGAGCCCACCTGCGCTCCTGTTGCTTTTCAAATTAAATAGAGTTGGCCGGTTCTGAGCGTCAACTGCATGATAACATGCATACAAGACTGCAAGACAAGCACATTAGTGAGTCTTCATTGTTTGCTAATTTATTTTTATTTTTAAAGTTGTTTTTTTTTTATTATATTTTTCTCAAACAATTAAAACAAAAAAACAACCTCTTTATTTTCCTCCCGGGCAACGCTGGTTATTTCAGCTAGTGTTATATAATAATAAAATGTAAAAACAGCCATGGGGTGAGTACTTTTTAATATGCTCTGTATCATCTGGTCAGTCTGGTATTTCTTTGTTGTTCAAACACATTACTGTAATGTCCAACACAGAGAGGCCTCCCCAGGAGTACAATCAATGAGAAATCTTTAACTTTCAACAGGTACTCTGCATACGTAATCACGTTAGCAATGGAAGTGGGCAGTAAACGGCTCTGCCATGCCATTCTCTTGCCTCAAATCACTTTACCTCTCATGGCTGAGGGGCAGGAGAAACCTGAAACTGAGTAATAAAACGAACTTAAATGGGAATTGGCCGACAATGAGATTCATGGCTTGTGCACAGATGTCCAGTAAATTGTTCTGCTCCTTTGTGGTTTTCCTCTTTATGCTTTACTGATGCGATTTTCCTTGTTACAGTGAAAGATGTTATAAATAGTAAAATCTGACTGGTGTTTTGTTTGTTGTTTAATAACGTTTTGTTTGTATGGTAGCAGTATTTTCACTAAATCCCACACAGGCCGTGGGCTGCGTTCTTCATTGTGGGTGGCTGTTAAGCAGCTCCGTGATTTGCAGAGCTCTTGAGCAGAATTTGTTCTTTGTCTTTTCTAACAATTCATTAGCGTAGCACTCAGAGTGGTGCGTCATCCCCATTAATTAATTCACCTGGAATCACTATGCATAATAAACAGTCAAAACAATAATAAATGTGGAGGCCTAGTGCTCACCACTTCTGCTTCACAGCTCCAGGAAGGCAGGTTTGACTTTTTTTCTGGTAACTGCGTGAAGTTTATGCTTGTTGTCTTTTTCTGTTACCTTTGTTTTGCTCCTCATCCCAAAGATGTTCTACAATGATGGCAGTAAAGTTACGTGTGTCTGTGTGAGTTTGCCATAAAGTCCTCAGTTCAGTCTTTGCTTCAGATGTGCTGTGTATGCATCCACATGCCTATAGTTTAAAAAAGTTCTGTTAAACTGCCAAATATATGATAATTATTATAATATAACTGGGTCGCCAAGTTATTAATGCTCCTGTCTGAAGGATCCAGCATCCTGGGTTCAAATGCACTCCCAGTGGAGGTTGTGTGGGTTTTTGTGCCTTACTGCAAACACATGAGTGTTAAGCTACATGGTGAATCTGCACTGGCCCTGTGTGTGAGTGGGCCTTACTACAGACTTCTACCCAATGCTGATGGCATAGGCTGCAGCCCCTGCGACCCCAGGTCTAAGAGTTTTATATTGTAATATAACATCTGGTGCCCCATCTAGGCATGGTTCATGCCTTGTGCCCAGAGTTACTGGTGTAGGCTCTGGTCCACTTGACCCAGAACTGCATTAAGATGGTTCAGTATTAGAGTATACAGAATATATGTCACTGGATCCCATTTTTTTGTTATGGGATGTTAAATAAATGGAAGAGCATAAGAAACGTTTTAATGAGAACAAACCGTTCAGTCTAACATAGGCTGTCAACCCTTTTCACTTCTTTCAAATATGTGCTTGGCATTTCTAAGCCCTTGAAGTATTATGTGCCTCCTTGTTCACTATTTGTAACTTCATTCCCTGTATCCATGATTCTCTGTGCGAAAAGAAACTTTCAAACATTAATGCAAAATATATCTTTAACTAACTTGAATCTGTAATATTGTGTCCTTGTTGAAAAAATTACTTTAAAATAACAGCTAGATAATATCTACCATATTTATTCCCTTCACATTTTTGAACATTACCTCTTAAGTTTCCATTTGTTTAAACTGAAAAGGTTCAGTTCCAACAATTTTCTTAATTTCTCAATCCTGGAATCCGCCTAGTTGCTATTCTTTGGACTTTCGCTAGTGCTGTTATATTTTTTTTGCATTGGAGGTGCACATAGCACTCCAGATGAGTCTTCACTAGTGTGTTGTATACCTAAAGCAGAACTTCCTTTGATCTGTGCCATATAACCAAACATCCTAGTAGACTTCTGAGTCACTAATGTCTGGAAAGGGACAGTGATGAGCCAGTGATACGACTTCTCAGTGATACGACGGCCGGAGTAAGAAGCCGGCAATCCACCACAGTTCCCTCCCCTTAGCGAAGCCAACTGGGGCGGAGCGTCCAGCCCCGCGAGGGACGACCTCCTCCAGGAGGACGCGTCAGTCGGGCCTCGGCTGTGTCGTCTAGACCTCCCAGAGAACCTAGGGGGAACGGTGTATCATCTGTCCCTCCATTCCCCTGTCCTCCGAGGACAACTAAGCCAAATGTGGCCCGGCTGATGGCAGTAGTAACAATGCCTTCGTCCTCCCGGTTGTCTTCCGGTTGTCTTCTTCCCTGGGATCTGAAACATCTTGGGAATTCTGTTAGCTCCACCCTTTCCTCCGCTAAGGAGGGGTTTACGGCCGCTTTGCTCCTCTCTGCCCCTTTCTCCACCTTGTCAGGAGACCCACGTTTTATTTTGGGGATCTCCTGCTTATTCTGGGGCTTGTGCTCAGCTTGAGGCTCTCTGTGGAAAAGAGAGAGCCTCTTTGCTGTTTGCACGCCCGTTGTCCTATGTTGTTTCGGAGGCGGCGTCATTAGCACCGCATTGCTCCGGGTAACAGCACTGTTTAGCTATACCGGGGAGATTGGCACTTCCCCCGCCCCTCCGGTAACCAGCGACAACTACCTCATCACACGGGTTGGGGTCTTGAGGTCCGGAGCACTTCGTCACACGCCTGCCCCGGCTCGTCCGATCCTCCCCCCGACCACTCGGTTATCGTGCCACGCTCAACTGTCGGGTTCGCAGTGGCTTGGCACCCACTACTTTTTAATTGCGGGCCCGAATCGCACTGCGTCCCCTTACAATGTACGATACAGGACGGACTCACCTGTATTCCCGCATCGATCATCAGCAGAGCCTCTCAACCCAGCCGCCATAGGAATTCCATTAGTCCTCTCAGCGGCGCTTCGGCTGTAGCTCCCAGTTCCTCCACGCGTGTTTTCAGCTCTTTCAACCCCTGGAAGAAACTGTATATGGGCTCGAGGTACATCTCAAGATCCCGCACGTCTACAAAGTTAGTTACTTCGGCCGGAGGTAATGTTGCTTCCGCGTTCTTCTTACCTGCCGGCTGGGAGCCAATGAACACGTCCGCTTCTGGCACGTGTTCGGCTGGGTCGTGCAAGGGCTCCTGGGACTTGGAGTCTTCCGAAGAGGAGCGGGTAGCCTCCAACGGCTGACTGCGATCTGCCTCTTTTAATTTCTCGGCAGGCCGTTCAATCACATCCCGCTCCTTTTTCCCTTTATTTAACTTCGGCGCTGCTTCGCTCGCCGCCCCCTTCCCTTTCAGGGAGCTCAGACGCGTCGGGGAATGCATGACCTCACCTAAGGATCCGAGGAGGTCTTTTCCGTCCCGGCATCCATCGAGCGAGGTCACGTGGTGGTTTTCGACGTATGGGCTTCCCCTCTGCGGACTCCTAGACTGGCTCGCCTTCTTCTTAACGCAGCCATCTTGCCTAGGTTTGAGGCAGGCGTCCGATTCTCCGTCCGCTTCGTGCAGGCAGGCCTCTGCAAAGCAAGAATAAAAAGTCTCCGGCGGTTCGAGTGCTTTCTCGGCACCTACCTCGGAATGTAGTCGATCCAGTTCTAGCTCCCTATAGTAGTCTTCGGGAGTTGCGATTCTACAACGTTCCAGTTGTCTCCCCGCTCGGGTTTGCTTGGCTTTAAACTGCACCCGGTCTTCCTCACCGCCTGTCAGGTAAGTCCACAGCATCTCAAGCCCATCTGGGACCGAAGTCTTCGCGGTAGATCCAGTCTTCTTCCCAGATTTCTTCCCCATCGTGGTCTGACGTATATTACAGCTCACGGTTGCAGCGCTTTCTGTCGTGGGTGGTTTTTCACCTCGGTGCGTTGAAGAGGGACCTTCTTGGGGTCGTCTGCATACACAATATTTGTTTGTAATTCAGGTCCCCTGCCAACAGACGGCCAGAGAATCCTGATGACCAACGTTCCCTCTAAGGACTTGGGTGTTGTGAGCCAAATTTTTTTTTTGTGAGCCAAAATTTTATCAATTTCAAAACTTGTGAGCCACTTTCTCCTTACCGGCTTCGATTTGTTATTTTACCAACATCGGTTGATTGCGCTTTTTATCAACGCTTCTGTAGGCCTTCGTTTTAGTGGCGATGAAGTATGTCATTTACAAAGTATGTTATTTAGAATTACAAAGTAAAATTACTTGAAAATTCAAAAGTTAAGCATTATAAATATTAATACCAATTTATTAAATTACCAATAGATAGTCATAATCCCAAATCAGTAAGTTTCAAGTGAAACAGTGTGGTAACTTAAAATCAAACTTGAAGTCTTGTACATGTATCATGAATGTCTATTTCTGTACATGTCTTACAGTCTTTCTCTTCTTCCCTTTTCTTTTTTCCAAAACTTATAAACACTGTTGATATTTACATCATATCCAGCTGCTGTGTACAGTTTAATTCGCATAAGATTTTCCAGGTGATCACTGTCCAAGCGATTCCTGGTCTTAACTTTAATGGCGTTCATCAAGCTGAACCCCCTTTCACAATCAGCACTGGAAGCTTGAAAAGTTCCACAAACATCAAGCAAAAGATTTAGTCCTTTGAATTGCTCCTGCTCCTGCTGGGTGAATGCTAGTATGTCCTGAAATGTATTCATTAATCCAGCTTTCATTTTCTCTGAAACGATGCATTTGAAATCCGAAAATTCTTTACAAACATCCTTGGCAAAAATCTTCTCATCTTTCTTGAACAAGACAGAGTAACGCTTAGCCAGCTGTGCAAGATTTTCATGACCAAAAGCAAAATCATCCAGATTTCTTTGATTACAGAAATGGTCTTTATCAAATATGCACCAGTCTTTTAATTCATCAGCAGGAAATCTTCTGTCCAAATGATCACAAATTTGCTTAATAAATTTAAGAATGTTATCTGTTTTTACTGGAGATGGGGAAGAAGCAACTAAATCTTTTACAGTGTCACTGAAATGCACGTGTTCCCCCAGATACTGAGACCTCAGTTTCCTGATTTTAGCTTTGGCAAATTGATATGCCTCTACAGTGGTTAAAGCACTTCTCTGGAAAATTTTGCACAGTTCTGCCAGTTCACCAAGTACATCACATAGGATATGTAATGCCACACGATATTCAGGTTTGCTTAATTTATCAATACAATATTTGTGAACTGGATCATTGTCCTCTTCTACTTGTTCTTTGCAATATTCTAACAAAATGTCATAACTCCTATTCAAGGCAAGTACAGCAAAGTGTCTTGAGAGCCATCTAACTTCATTTATAGGTCTAAATGAAACAGCATCACAGTCTGCAGCACTGGCCATTTCCTGAAATTTATTTTTTTTTACACTTGATCTACTGAACAGTGTATATACTGTTCTTATGAGAGTTTCAATTTCCCTCATTAATGGTAACTGTTTCCAAGCATCATCAATTCCTAGGTCTTCTCGGTGAGCTACACAGTGCTGCTCTAGCAAGTGAGGAATTGATTGTCTTAATATAGCAGCAACACCATTATGCTTTCCAAGCATCACAGATGCACCATCAGATGTAAACATGACCATGCGATTTATGTCCAAGTTATTCTCATTATAAAATCTCCTTATTGCCTCAACTATTGCTGTACTGTTACAAGCAGTCAATTTGGTAATTCCAGCAAAAACAGTTTTATGAATTTTATCAGTAGTTTTTCTAAATTTGATGTACATAATCAGCATTTTTGAAACAGAAATATCTGTACTTTCATCCACCATAAGTGTGTGGAAATCAGATTCTCTAATTTCATTTAAAACTTCTGTTTTTACAACATTGTTAATGCATTCAATGAATTCAAAAGCATAATTTTTGCTTCTCCAACATTCAGGTATTTCTGTGTTTTTTGCCACATGGTCATGAATTTCTTGCACAGACAGCATGGATGCATTCAACTTAACTGCAAGTAAAACATTGTCAATCAACACCTTTACCGCTTCGGGATTCGATCTGTCACGTTCATTCAATTCTTGTCTAACAATCCTATCTTCAGGCGTTTCTTTTAAAAAATTTTGTATGAATCCACGATTCTGATTTCGAAGTTTCGTGACAGCATCCAGATGAATTTTGTGACTTACGTGACGCTTCAAGTAATCAATTTTCCATTCACCCCATTTCTTTCCTGAACTCCATTCTCCGTCAACTCCTGCTTTAAGACAAAACGTACAAACAATGTCTTCCGTTTCACGATATTTAAAAATTTCTCCGAGTTTCACATTCTTATGTCCGGACCCATTTGGCAGGATGGTTTCAACCGAATAATCTGTTAACCATTCCTTCTTGAAGTTATTGCGGCTTCTCTTTGTCGCATTACATAGCAGTTCATCTTGAGCTTTGCGCTTCGACATTTTCATAAATAATGAAAAGAAATTGTAAAGTTCAAATTTTTATTTTTTACTGCGAATTTGCGAAAACAGTAATTTAACGAACGTTATGAATGCGAACTGGACCGGACCGGAACTTCCGACCTTTCAGTAGACAACATCATGGACTTTAATTGAAATATAGACCAGCTGAATGGTGGGAAAGTGCACCAATCACGCGGTCACCGGTCACATGCCATATTACACCAGCCAAGGCCCAACTTCGCCCAAGGCCAAAGTTTACTTCGTTATTATGCCGATTGAATCATGTAGCCCGAGACTCCCGAGTCATGCAGGCAACAGGATTCCCGCCAGGCCGCAGTCCGCCGGCACGTGATTTTACGAAAATTAACAAATCGGCCGCCACGTGCGCTAGGATTAAAAGTTGTGCGCCAAGGTTAAACAGTTGGTGCGCCAGCGCACGCTAGCGCAGCTTAGAGGGAACGTTGCTGATGACTACGCCAATGTAGCAGTAAAGGCCTTTATCCAACCTCTTGAACCCTCAGGTACCACTCCAAACACCAGATGAAAGTACAATAACTATTTATTTTGTACTCACATGCACAAAGTACCCTCCACTCCACACTACTCATATACTTAATCAAACACTAATCACAAACCAATCCTCCTCGCCCAGACACTTCGCCACCCTACCTCCCAGCTCAGCTCAATGTCTGGGCTTTCCCATAGTCCTTTTATACACCCTGACCCGGAGGTGTTCCTGCCCAACAGTCCACAGTTCCTTATTCCTTCCGGGTCAGGGTAAACAGTCCTTTTCTTCACCCCGGGAGCACATCGTTTCTTCCTGTCACGTGACCATGACGTACTCCCGGGTTATAGGGCACATAAGAGCCCACGAGCCCCCCTACAGCAACTCCTAGTGGCCCCCAAAGTATCCAGCAGGGCTGTGTGTAGAAACTACAAAATCCATGAGGCCCTGCTGGAACTCGGGGCACGTATATGCTGTCCGGAGAGCTCCTCCTGGCGGCCTGGGGGTGAGGGCCGGAGTAAGAAGCCAGCAATCCACCACACTATCTATCTATCTATCTATCTATCTATCTATCTATCTATCTATCTATCTATCTATCTATCTATCTATCTATCTATCTATCTATCTATCTGGTTCCAGTGATTTGCTCGACTTTACAATACAAGTGCGGCACATTCTCTACACCAGCACTATAGCTGGAAGGCATTTCTGAGAGCACTTTAGAAAATCGACTGCATTATTAAGGATTCTTACTTATTTGTGGTTAATTACCACTTACAACGTACATCATCTTGTACTTTATTAGGAAACTGTGCCTTATTACTTAACTACAATGTTCTTTCTGAAAAATGATTTCATAATGTTGCATGAGCTGTAT
The DNA here is from genome assembly GCF_900747795.2 of Erpetoichthys calabaricus. Lineage (NCBI taxonomy): Eukaryota > Metazoa > Chordata > Cladistia > Polypteriformes > Polypteridae > Erpetoichthys > Erpetoichthys calabaricus. The sequence goes on from NC_041401.2 coordinate 39,206,796, forward strand.
TCCGTGTTAAATATTTCATTAGTAATTATAAGTAAAATATACCAATGTATTTTATTATAGTGTTCTTTTCTATAGTATTCATTCATTTTCCTAATTCAGTTATTTTACAAGAGTCTGAGCTTATCCTGGTACAATCAGGCTCTATGGTGGATGGTACATCTTCACAGGATACACTCACTGTGACACACACCATCATTTATATAAGGGCAGTTTTATGGTGGACAATCAGTCTAAATAATGCGTTTTTGTGATATGGCAGAAAACCAGAGAAATATGAGAAAAGCTTATGCAGAAATTGGAAGTAGTCGAAAATAGTCTACCTAGACAGGGTTTGAACCTAGGACTCCTGAGCTGCGAGACATCAACTTTTAACAACTGCTTTGCTCCATCCAGTCTGCCTTTCCATTTTCTGTTCCTATGATTTACAATTCAGGAAAGAGATGGCCAGCGTTAGCTGCTAGGCAGGGACCAACTCTGGACAGATGTCAACAGGGTATATTCCCACCACAGGCCGATTTATAGTCATCCGTTATCTTATACCATGCATTAGGATATGAGAAGAAAATGGGAGTAAAAAAATGAATGTAAAAATTCTAATCAGGTGTATCATGTGCCACCCTAATTTCTATTAAATGTCCATCCATCCTTACATCCGTTTTTTAGCCTCCTTACCTTATCAGATGTGTTTACGTGTAATTTGGAATCACCTTCTGCTGTTAACATGTCTGTCTTTCTGTTTTCTTTCTAAGACTTTTTCCACTTTCATGTGGGTCGCTATATAAGACTAGGCCTCCTCCATTTTGGTCTGTTGTATACTTCCTTGCCTGATACCCCTTTCTCTATTGGCTCCCCCTTCCCACAGTCCATCCACTTTCGTTTTGATTGTCCTCTTCTCATCTGTCCTGACACCTCCAAATCCATGATTCTGCTCTCCACTTTCACCTTGTTTCCTATAATTTTGTTAGAGATTTCCCCAACTTTAGCTTCACCTCTGATTCTCTCATTTCCGATCTTACCAAGCTTTGCCACTCCATGTATCCATCTTAACATTCTCATTTCTGTAGCATCTTGTTTTCTTTCACGCACCCTTTTAACTGCTCAGGTTTCTGATCCAAACAACAATGCAGGTCTGATTGCTGTGTTATACATTTTACTATTCACTCTTGATTTTTTAGTCACATAACATTCCAGGCATCTTTTTTTAATTTTTCTTACCTGATTGCATCCTACGGTTTATTTGGTGTATCACTGACATAGGATATTAGCAGGTGTGTAATATCTGTTCTTAGACTGGCAGATGGCTCCAGAGAGTGAAAAGAAGGCAGAGTGAATAAGCCCTTCCTGCTGGTACAAAGCCTCTACTAACAGCAAGTCTAATGCAGTGCCCCCACTTGGCACACCATGGTACACTGGGTTCCTTGTAGCCCCAGGCTATTGCTGGAGGACCAGTCTCATTAGCCTTGTCAGGCTGCTATGACTAGGAGAAGGAAAACTGCAAAGAGGGAAGTGAGAAACCATCTCAGACATTGTTCCCTAGTCAAACTGGAGAGGTCAGTCCCCTTTGTGGTGTGCTGGGGGAGCCTGGGAATACCATTAAGCTTCTGTCTTGCAGCTGGAGTTTTAATCAAAGGCTAAGCCCACCACAAGAACCGAGGCTGGTGTTAGCAAGGGCTTCCGGTCAATAACAATGACCAGTCTCTCTCTGTCTCTATGAAAAGCAGACTGATTTTGTTCAAATTCAATAATCCTTAAGGAAGTTTGTCAGGAAAGTGTTTTTGGATCCATCCATCCATCCATCCATTATCCAATCTGCTATATCCTAACACAGGGTCACGGGGGTCTGCTGGAGTCAAACCCAGCCAAACCCCGGGCAGGGCGCCAGCCCACCACAGGGCACACACACACACCAAGCACACACACTAGGGACAATTTAGGATCGCCAATGCACCTAACCTGCATGTTTTTGGACTGTGGGAGGAAACTGGAGCACCTGGAGGAAACCCACACAGACACGAGGAGAACATGCAAACTCCACGCAGGGAGAACCCAGGAAGCGAACCCGGGTCTCCTAACTGCGAGGCAGCAGCGCTATCCACTGCACCACCATGCTGCCCATGTTTTTGGATTAATTTTTTAATTAAATTTAATAATGCTTAAAGAAATTAACACACAATCCAAGTTCAAATTAATTATTAGTACACAGTAAAAACATGAACATTCCAAATCAATAAAAAAAGAAACACTTAAAAACTATCTTACAGAGCAGGTCACCATGTTTAGCTTACAAATTTCTTCAGATTTTTACGTGCCTATGGTAGTGCTGTTAGATTTTATAAACAGTTTCAATAATTTATACAATATTGTATGCAATATAGCATTTCAATAAATTACAGAGGTTATAGCACACTCCTGCTGTTTTACGTACCTTTGTCTGGAATAATATCTTGAATGGAGTATGTTGTACAAAATGGCAATATCTCAATTACACCCATTTAAAAGCATTGGGGAGTTGTTCAGTTTTAAAACAGAGAAGCGCTCTGTGTGACTTCAGTTACTGAATAATTTACTCTTTCTGATTTCCTTTAGGAGAGACTTTTTTTCCACTAGTTCTCACTGGTGCAGTGCTTGTGCTGCTGCCTCGCAGTAAGGAGACCAGGGTCCACGTCATGGGTCCTCCATGCAGGAGTTTGCACGTTCTCCCCATGTCTGTGTGGGTTACCACCAACTGTTCAAAGACACGCAGGTCAAGTGAATTGCCGAAGCTAAATTGTCCCTTGTGTGTGTTTGAGGTGTGTGTGTGTATTTATCCTGTGATGGACTGCCACCTTGCGCCCAGTGCTAGCTGGCATAGGCTCCAGCTGGACTAAATGGATTAGAAAATGACATGACCTGACTATTTCTCATCTGAAAGCCAGCACTGACGGTAAAACAGATCCCCAGTACAAATGTGTGGATGCTATCACACCGTCACCTCGATAGCTCACTTCTGCTTCGTGAAGTTGTACCAGGTCACTGTAATAGTCGTTGTAAACGTAAAATTAAAGATCGCAAACAAGGAAAGCCAAAAGTTACTCACATTGTCTGGGACTGGATGAAAGAGGACAGCCAGAAGTCTCCTAAGTGTGGCTCTGTAAGCTGTGACGAAGTGAGTGTGCTCAGTATTTACATTACACTAAACACAACGTCATGGCTGCATTATTATCTGCAGATTATAGTAATTCAATGTTTCGCTAATGCTACAATCTCTCAGCAGAAAGCCACAATGACCTGCAACCCATCATGGTTCATTGCTGCCAACAGTTTTAGCCTTAGACTTCACCACAGGTTTTAACTCTCCATTGGGTGCCTCTTTTAAACATTTTATGTTTAGGAAGTATGAGCTACAATTAGCCGTAAGCCCTGCACAACTAATGACAGTGCATCAATCGATGTCATTTTGGCATCAGTTGAGTTGTAATCTGCTGTCTATGAAAGCAGTTTGAGGCACACAAGCCTACTTTGGCTACGTTTTTAACGACACAATATTGTAAAATGCTTTTGAAAACCTTGTGTTTTATGCACTCTGCTAATACATGTAATCATATTCGGTTATCATTGTTGTTCTTTGATATGACTCATTTGTTATAAAAATATTTAATAAACCAAAATGTGACAACTTTATCTTTGAGAAAGTAAATAAACAAAAATGTAAAATGTAACTTTCAAAACCGTTTCCAAATTCACCTTGCGCTACTCCATGAGTGCGTGTTCTTACCTTGTTCACGGAGTCCTAAATGAGGCACATTACCTGCAGCGTCAGTTACGGCACTATGAGTGTGTGGTGTGACTCCCCGAGGGCGATCATTGTTGAGGCCCCGAGCAGCTCGACCAGGCCAAGGGGATGCCCACGTAACACCTAGCTGCAGCAGATAGATGGTCAGTTCTGGAGGGTGGGACTGGATTGCTTGTCTGCCTTTAACAGCCAGGATCCTGAGCTGTTTCGTTATGTGGTGGGTGAGGCAACGCGTTGTACCAGTGCATGCCCCCTAACCTAACCTGACCTGACCTGACCTGAACAGAACTGGACATGCCTTTTATCCAATGCTGCCAAGATGGCTCCCTTTAACCCTGATTTGCATTACATGGATTTGGAAAGGTTAGGTTAGATAAATTATTTACTCACTAGCCGTGGTACCTGTCGAAAACAGTTAATAGAATAATTTAGCGCAGCTGCCTTGCAGTTAGGAGACCCTGGTTCGCTTCCCGGGTCCTCCCTGCATGGAGTTTGCATGTTCTCCCCGTGTCTGCGTGGGTTTCCTCCCGGTGCTCCGGTTTCCTCCCACAGTCCAAAGACGTGCTGGTTAGGTGCATTGACGATTCTAAATTGTCCCTAGTGTGTGCTTGGTGTGTGGGTGTGTGTGTGTGTGTGCCTTGCGGTGGGCTGGCGCCCTGCCCAGAGTTTGTTTCCTGCCTTGCGCCCTGTGTTGGCTGGGATTGGCTCCAGCAGACCCCCATGACCCCGTAGTTAGGATATAGCGGGTTGGATAATGGATGGATGGATTGTGTCTCTTTCCCTCCATATACCTTCAATGCCTTTCCTCTGTATTTGTGAGTGTTTGAGCCTCTCTTTACAGGCGCTCGTATTTTCAAGTGCATTTCCATGGAGTCTGCTTCTCTGACTCCAACTAAGAAGGTGACTGTCTCAACGTGTGCCTTTACTCCTCATCATGTGTCTCACACTTCCGCTTTCGTTGTGTAACCAAAGCCAAACTGACCAATCACATCAAAGATAAACTGACAAATCACGCCAAAACTAAACTGACAAGTCACACCACAGTCAAACTGACCAATCAGATTGTTCTGAGGGACTGGACACACAGAACGTAGTGTTTTAGTATAGAGTAGATTTAGCTGACAATGTATACTAAAGTAACTTCAGGTCTTAAGTTAATAGTTCAGTAGTGCTGTTTCCATATTTTCCCAGGTCAGGATGCTTGCTTACTTGCATGTTCTTAATAGTTTTGTCAGCATAATAACTAGTCCAGCATTAACACATCCTAACATAAACACATTTATCAGATTCTGATACATTCTTAGAGTAATTACTGGGGCATGTTGCATATATCCTTGAGTTCTCTGGTCCGGCTCCTTAAATCACTAGGCCAAACTCCTCAACTGTTCACTGCTGCTTCCCATTCCTTGGGACAGGGACCAAGGCTCAATAGATGTTAACTGGGTGACATATTTTAATTTATGGAGGATTTTTTTTTTCATTTTTAAGAGGATGCGCCGAACCCTTGAGTTTATTTAAGGGGTTGTGTGCTGCTGAATAAATCCACATGTACAGTTGCTGTGCTGCCATTACCTCTCCCATGCCTCTGTCCGCTGAAGTTCAGTCCACCTGCCTCCTTGATTTAAGGATTTGAGAACTTTGTTGATGCCTTTCGTCTTTACTGAAGGAGGCTGAGATTCCTGCATGCAAATCCTGATATTTGAGTGAGCTGAGCTAGTCCTCAAAATGAGCCATTATTTAAAATACAACAAGGATGTGCTTGCTGGAAGGTTTTTAAAACCGGATCAACAGTGTTGTGTGTGTGATGTGCTTCATTATAGCGAGGATCATCTTAGCATCAGCTTATTTAATTACGTGTAACGTCTGCCACTGAGAGCTGTGACATTAATTCATGGCACGTTCCTCGCAGTTCAGAGCGCTAATGGGAATACTTAAAGAGGTCCTCCCATGCCTCACCTCCACTAATGACTTCTCAATCGTTGTCTTACAGTATCACACCTTGACTCTTCCCTCGTTTCAAATTATAGAATGCAGAAACAACATCAACGGCAACATAAAACATTTTTCTCTCACTAAAATATGCTTAAATTCAATTTCGTTTTTACAGCTGGCTGATTTGGAGTGCCATAGAGACATAATAGACAGTCATAAGAGAGCCAACTCTGCCAGTGCCGAGTTCAGTTTATTCAATCATTTATTTTCCAAACAAGCTTATTCCATTACAAGCATACTGTATTAGGGCAAAGATGGGCACAAGGCAGGAATCAAAATGGGGGTAGGATGCCAGTTTACCACAGGGCAAACTCATTCACAGACCCACACTGGGTCAAATTAGATCCAACGGAAACCGTCATTCATATCCAATGAGTGATGGAATTTACAAACCCAGGACTTTGGATCAATCACTCCACCACCCCCATGCCACACAAAACTATCCATACGTTACTGGCTCCTCATATTGCAGTGAGTCTCATGGGACTAGATATCAAGTAAATTCTTTTCAGTTATTTGGTATACGCCTTACTTGCTATTGGCAACTTGGAAATTCTGTGCAAATTTACAAATATAGTATAGAAAAAATAAAACACAGAATCAGATTCAGATCATAGCTACTGTACACCAGCCATTGGTCAATCACAACTGTTAAGTCGGTAGTTAAGGAAAACTATGATGTGACAAGCACCAAACTTCGTGATGACATTAGGGACCTGCAATGCCACATATCGTAAAATCTCGCGTATAACACACAAAATTTTCATTCATTTTACACATAAATCAACATAAAACATCTGTTGCTGGTTCTGTGGCCACTCTCACTCCGGGTTCGCCATCTCTGGCTCCAGTGGCAGTGGCTGCATGGGGGTGGCAATATAGGTCGCAGTACAACTCAATCTGGTTTGTCATTGGTTACCTCTTGTCATTGTAAGTGGCGGTCATCTCAGGCGAACATTGCTGTAGGCATATTAGATACATGAATGTTTTCAAAACCACAATCAGGTGGGCACCGATCAGCTGATGCTGGCACCTCACTTTCATTTTCGATCTTGATCTCCAGATCATTTGCACCAAAATCGGCTTCTGACAAGTCAGAGTCTGATTCAGAGTAATAAAATATACGCAAAAGTTTGTCCACTGAGTATTGTGCTTTATGCATTCACTTTGCTCTCTCGCCAGATGTTGATGCCATTTTTGCCGTTCTTTGCTCGTCACTGCTCATGCACATGCAGGGATTAAACGTCAAGTCATTGAGTCTAACATTCCTTAAAGCAAGGAAAATCTACCTTAAACTGTATCGGTGAGTTTTTTCAACGTTTACAGCTGAATATCGCCCTCACCCCTCCTGTCAACAAAAGTTGATATCTGTCCTACAAGAGTTTCGAAAATCTTGAAAAGTTAAGGTTGCGCATTGTATATTCATTTTTTTACTTGAAATTTTTGGGCCAAATCAGCATGCGTATTAGACGAGAGTGTGCATTATATGCGAGATTTTACAGTAAACATGCAAAATAAAGCTGGCAATGGAAAAAAGGTAGAGTAATCCCTCACCTATCGCAGGGGTTACGTTCCAGAGCCCCCCGCGATAGGTGAAAATCCGCGAAGTAGCGACCTATATTTATTTTATTATTTATACATATTTTAAGGCTTTATAAACCCTTCCCACACTCTTATAAACCTTTCTCACTCTCTTGTTAACCTTTCCCACGCTCTTATAAACACTTCCTATGCTCTTAAACACTTTCTACATTCTTAAACACCTCAGACCAACACTGCACACTGCCTGCACGCAGCGATCAGACGTCAATGTGTCTGCACTCGCTTTGTGAAGGGGGGCAGCTGAACTCACGCTGAGCAGAAATGGACTTTGTGCTGCTTCTGCCAAAATGCGTGCTTGTCGCTCTGCGCGAGGAGTGTGTGTGTGTGGGTGTGTGAGAGCTGAACGCACCTTCGCTCAAACCTCCCCCCTCCCCGGAAGCGCAGTACGCTCCTGCCACTTCGCATTGTCAAGGGGGTGGGGAGCTGAATGAACGCTAAGGAGAAGTGGACTTTGTGCTGGCTTTGTGCTGCTTGTGGCTCTGCGTGTCAATAATTTTAAGCCTGTACATCACCAATTTTCCTGTCTCACTGTCTTGTCTTGCGTGAAGTTAAAATGTTTTATAATAGTGAGATATTACTCATATCCTTAGCCCGACATCCACATATCATATGTGTTAACAAAGTGTGTTTTATAAGTTTACATGTGTTTAAAGCATGTGGGATGGGTATTTTAAGGCTTAAACTATAAAAATGTTTATTTATATGGTCTTTCTATATCGCGGATTTTCTCCTATTGCTGATGGGTCTGGAACATAACTTCCGCGATAGGCGGGCAATCACTTGTATTTAAAAACCCGCGAAGTCGTGAATCCGCGAAAAGTGAACCGCGAAGTAGCGAGGGATTACTGTACTTGTGTACGAAACGGACGGCATGACAAAGGAAAACAGAAGTATATTTATTGGGATAAAAAAAATATAGAGAAATTGAAATATTGGAATATTATAGAAATTCAGATCGTGGCACCAAATTGAAGAGGGAAGGTTTCCCACTACCCATTCTAGTGTAGGGCTCCATTGGGGAGGTGTCACTACTGTCCATTTAGTACACAAGTACCAAAAAAATGACTCAAGTGCAGGTGCCGACTTCTGCTCTACATTGCCCCCCTTGCACCATTATTAATAACACTGGTCTACAAAAAATATTTTTTGTTTGTTACTGGGAACTTCAGAGCAGCTCTTTATTAAGTTTTTTACACTGATTTCATATATGAAATCGTAATTAAGCTAGCACGTCAGGTTTTTGAAATACACATCATTGATGTCTTGACACTTTTGAATATCAATATAACATATCAACACGATATCTGGAGTTTGACCTATGTCCCACCAAAATTGTTTTGATGTGTTTATTCTGAAAACAAACCAGAAGACGATACCAGAGACACGTTATAGAATATTTATATCAATTTACCTCAATATAAAAGTGAGGTCAGCGTGCCCAAAAGTGTTGGAGGCACTCGCTTTTGCGCTTGTACTGCACATCCGTCTCTCTTTGCAAGAACCAACAGTAGTCACCCATCATGCTCGGAGTGAATTTTCCCCGATATCAGTTTTCCTTCACCTTTATATCTTGTTGAAATCTTTCCCCATGCTCATCTCTGACATCTCTTAGATTTGGTGGAAAAAAGTCGAGATGAGAATGTAAAAAATGCATTATTATCTTCAGTTACATTCTGGCTCCCGTAAGCTAATACAGTGGATCCTTGTCTTACGAACTTAATTCGTTTGTGAGGGCTGATTGTAAGTCAGGACTATTTTTCCCATAAGAAATAATGAAAATACCCAGAATGCATTCCGAACCTCCCACAGCAACACTTACTTAACCTTTTCATGATAAAAAAGGGTTGTATAATGTGCATAATTTACCAAAACACCAATAATTTTTCTAATGTACTAACCAAAAAGTTATAAAAAGTGCCTAGCCTACCATAAACAACAATTTCATACTGTACTCACCATTTAATTTGACATCTTTGGGCTGCAGGAAGGGAGGAGGAGGAGGAGAATGAAATGGAAGGTGGTTACTGTTTGGAAGGAGCCTCCTTATACAAATCTTTTCTTTGTAAAATTGTCGAGATGGTGGATTTCGACATGCTGTACATATTAGCGAGATTGGTCACACGAACACCACTCTCATATTTCTGCACAATTTCCTTCTTCGTTTCGATTGTGATCACTTTCTTTACCTTCGTTACCTTCTCTCCCTTCTGTAGCAATTATCGAAATAAATTATATATATCACTGCACTGACCGAAATTACGTCCACAAACACATGTATCTGGGCTTCGACTGACGCTTCCGAACACTCTCGGCTGTTTGTTTACAATTGCGCAAGCGGATACACGTGACCGCATTCGGGTCGTAACGCAAGACGTTGGTCGTAAACCAAAACAAAAATTTTGGTCGTAAAGCAAGTTGTTCGCATGTCAGGCCGGTTGTATATCAAGGGTCGACTGTATACTTTCAGCATATTCTCCAAAAGCTCAGTATAATTCTCTGCTCTGTAACTGAAAAGAAAATTCTGGAGAACCTGCACGAATGAGGGTGCTGATTCAGTTGGCTTCAGTTTCCTTTTGAACTCATCGTCAAGCATCACTCACGGATTTCAGGGCCAACAAAAACACCTTCCTTAATTTTGGCTTCACTTTTCTTGAGACCAAACTTATTCCTTAAATGCTGAAATGCATCGCCTTTACTGTCCAGTCACCCTAGTTGTCCAAGACCTGGAACATCATAACTAAAAAATGGGATGTGCTGGACGAAAACGGTTTTCAGATTTGGAGTCAGCAAGTGAAATTTGTTAAAGTACAGATGAAAGAATCCCAATAGCAAAATGCTTGTTGACCAGTGAATCGTGGTGAAAGAGATGCTGATAAGGAACACAAAGACCTAAATAATTAGATGGTATAATGCAGATTTCTACAAATCCATTTACCACATCCCATTAAATCTGCCATTTCAATTTAATTTTGACGGAGGGTTTGAACCTGACGTTGTACCCCACTACACAGGCTAAAATTGTATAGTAGGACTGTCCAGCTCCCCCGTTATATAGCTTTTATTCCCCACACTTGCTCAGTAATTAACTTCCTCAGCATTATGTTTAACCCCGAAAAATGAGATAAACACATTGACATTTTTTCAAAAGAAAAAATGTTACATGTACCAGAAATGTAAATACCAAACTGCCAACATAAATACACTAGGAATGGTAGGTATAATGTCCATTGCTGTACTGATGCAGATTTATTCCTTCGTGTGATGGCTTGCAACAGTCACCAATGTATAGCTCAATGTTGCAATCGGGACAGTAGAAACGTGTTTCTTTATGCACATGAGATGGCAGAATGTTAGCGACTGATCCGCGCGATTGACGTGCCCCTTGTTTTATTGCAGGCTACCACAGCCTACAATACACCAACTTAGTGTCTTCCCCGAAGAGAACATTGACAGTTGCTGAATTATGAAAAGTGCTTGGCTGCTAACAGCTTGCTTGCCCTTGCACTCAATTACAATTATTTTGACATTTTTTCATGCAACTACTGTCACGCAACCTCATTCACTGGGCATATCACAGTGTTTTGCTCGTACAGTGCCATATCATGTATCACTTTCTGTGTCAACGTCCCAATTCACATCGTCTTCACTATCACTCAAATCAAGCAATGATTCATGTCATTCTGAAACCACCTTCACGGCCTCTCATTTGCCAGTTTGTTTTTGTTGGAGGCTCCGCCCTACTCATAAATATTTATGAGTTACATAAGAATGGCAATTTATTTTTACACATAGAAGTATTAATGATTTATTGCAGCATATTGTTTCATCCACTACATGGCAATAGAATACTGTCCTCAGAGTTATCCAGGATTAAAAATCTAAAGTGGGTCATTAAACGTCACCCCGAGTCTGACTCGTGGTTAACCGTACCTGCATAGAATTTCTAGCCAAAGTCATGCTTGGGGTTAACACCAAGGATGTTAAGAAAGTTTATGCAGTGGCTTCAAGTTTTCTTTCCTGCCACTTTCTTAATCAGTGGCCACTTTCTGCTGTGAGTTGACTTCTTTTCACCTCGTTTTAATTGCCTTGTTTTTTTTTTTTATTTTTTTAATTTAGATGACTTAATTTCTTTTTTTCCGTACATGGCAACCAAACAAAAATGAAATGCGGTGAAGTGAGCCAACTGATGACTTGCTAGGTTGGGGCCTCAAACTTCAACCAGTTTCACTCTAAGTTTCTTAATTAAAATTAGATTCTTGTTGTTAACTAAACCTGTTATCTAATTTCATGGCTTGTCTGTGCTCTCATTTTACCACAGCAGACGTTCCCAAAACTGTTCATTTTCTTTTTCTAAGAAGAATTTCAAAATGTTTTGGTGACCTGAGCAGACCAACAATGCTGAAACCTTCACCTGTCTGTATTTTCAGATTTTGTATGATGGACACAGGTTAGCTGGTCCAGTGTTGGCTCATTTTGTATCTCATTATTGTTTGGCTGCTAATTATGGAATAAGGAAACAATTAAGGCACCTGAGTCTTAAATAGCAAGTCAATAAAAAATAAAGCAAAATATTGAATTAGCAGCAAAATCTGGTCACTAATTTAGAAAACAGATAAAACAAAAACCTGTAGCCATTGAGGCCCTCCAGGCCCTTGGAGTTGGACACCCCTGCCTTAGATGGACACCGCCCAAGAGAAGAAAGCAAGGGTTACTAAAACCAACCTGACAGAGGACAGTGACAGATGGGTCTTACCTGGAGCAAGGCATGACATGTTGATCAAGACAAGGAAAGATGGAGTCAGGTTGTCACAGCCTTATATCCCGGGAGGGACAAAGCTGATTAACTATCAGTGCTGTCTCATGGATCCAAAATATACTTAATTAAAATATTTTTCATTTTTTTAAGTAATCAAATTCAAATACTGTATGTATTTCTATTTTTGAATAAATGAAATCCATCTGTTGTACAATTGGGACCACATCATGGGTTTGATTCCCTTGTCCATTTGTTATCCAGTTGTGTGAACTGTACACAATCTCCCTGTGTCTGTGTAGTCCTCCCGGCATCCCCACAGATGGATGTGATTGGTTGATTGGTGAGTGGCCCCTTGTGTGTGTGGACAAGTGGTCTCTGTGAATGACTGCTACGTCACCCAGGGCTGGTTCCTTCTGTGCACCTGATTCTGCCTGTTATGTTATAATGTCAGCACCCTTTATAGGCACCATATAGTGTGTCAATGGTGAGACCTGAACTTGTGGTTTTCATGATGCAGAGCCTTAGCTGCTACGCCACATTCCCTGTCTTCATAGCCTAACCTGGCTAAGATGAATCAACTAGGCCTCCCGCCACCCCACCCTCTCTTCCACCTCCACCCAGCTGAACTGTCATTCTTTGAAACTCTGCCTGTGCCTTTTCTTTGTAAGTTAAGGTGGCAGGCTCAACATCCTTCTGAGCTCCATGAAAGAACACAACCTTCAAGTGTGAGGGATACCCACCGCAGTATGCTGATTGTTATCTGCACATAATGGTGTGCTGCTGTTTGACATTGCTTTGCTGGGATCCACTAATGATATTTTCTGCTTCACAGCGAAGATGTCTGCAAGCGGGGCTTCACTGTAATCATCGACATGCGGGGTTCCAAGTGGGACTTAATCAAACCTCTGTTAAAAACCCTGCAAGAAGCCTTCCCTGCTGAGATTCATGTTGCACTTATTATTAAACCCGACAATTTCTGGCAAAAACAGAAAACCAACTTTGGCAGCTCCAAATTCATATTTGAGGTAAGACATTTCATGTCACTTTAAGTTGTTTTTCTCCTCTCAGTATGTTAACACTTTTTATTTATTTCTTTTCTCTTGGGTTTAGATGCTGAAGTGTTGATACAGCATCGGTCAGATGTTAATATAAAACCCAGCTTTCAATAACATCCTTATAATATACCTAACTCATTTAATTTTTATATTTTAAAATAATTTAAACAACTGTGTGCAAGTAGGACAGTTGACGTTGGTCGAACAGAACATAAACTTGTTATAGTGTGACTTGTAGGATGGTGAGCTTTTTCAAAGATTCAGTGTCCATTTCATAAGCCGTACTTGTTGCTTTTAAATAACACAGAGTGTTTAGCTATAAAGCTCTGGCAAGCAACATCACCTCAGATGAAATATTTCCTAGATATTAACGTTTAAGCAGTGTCTAAATAAATGCTGATGTACCTGCTTTAAAAATATCCTCGCTCAGAGCATTAGCTGATTGCTCCTCACTGGATGGAGCCTACAGATGCATTCACCGTGTTAAAGTGTTCATCCCGTGACTTTTAGCTGGGGAATGGCGGGCCTGCAGAGGACCCCTTAGGCCAGATAAAGTAGGTGGCTTCTACAGCCTTCCCAACCTGAGACTTTTCTCCTGCTTTAAGAGAAACCTTTATTGACATAAACTATTAGCTAATGAGGATCAATAATATAATAATATCTATATATTATTACATAGTACATTTTTCTATCTGTCCATGTTTCTACCTCCTCAGACTGTTTATTTCACAGTGTGATTAATCTGTCTTGGAGTGCCATTCAGATCTATCTATCTATCTATCTATCTATCTATCTATCTATCTATCTATCTATCTATCTATCTATCTATCTATCTATCTATCTATCTATCTATCTATCTATCTATCTATCTATTATATAGTGCCTTTCACATCTATCTATCTATCTATCTATCTATCTATCTATCTATCTATCTATCTATCTATCTATCTATCTATCTATCTATCTATCTATCTATCTATCTATCTATCTATCTATCTATCTATCTATCTATCTATCTAATTGTTTCATTATATGGTGCCATTTACTATCATCTGTTTTTCAGATAGACAGTTTTCTGGTTTTAGTTTTAGTATCTATCAGTTTTTCAGATCCCCAAACAGGACCACTTTATGAAACAGTGAGCAGAACCCCACCATTTGCATTTATTTAAAAATGGGCTAAAGCTAAAATCCACAATGTTTACATCCATTTTTTCACACTTCCTTCTTTTACAGTTTTCAAGAAGCAGCAGTCTCAGGGTGTCGGCTGACCTTTTCTTCTTATACACAAGAAATGATCATAATGTATGTTTTCACCTGTAAGCACAAAAAAATGAAACTCCTAGATGCAGTCTATCCGGGCAGTCTGTGAAGGTTTCACCCCCAGATGCCTCACATTCTGTTTTATGTTTTGAACCATCAAATCTAAAACAGGTGGAAACTCATTTGCCGCCGCAGGGCACACCAGCCCTAATTTAGAAGCCTCTCGTCTGTAGTTAAATTGAATTTAAAGGTTACTGGGTACGTTACTGTAGCTCAGGGCTGATGTTTTCAGTCAAAAAATCAGGCGCATGGTGCACATGATTGTCACCCGCCTAACTAGCCACTGTACGTCAGGCATTTTAGAAGACTGAATATTTCCAAAAAGGTGCATTGTTGGTGGTTATAAATGAAGGACATGATGGTCTTGCTGACATGACATCTATCCAGTATATGTTTAATGGTGTTATAGTGGCCAAACAAGATCTCATATAACAGTCAGTCTTTTCATATAGTGCCTTTTACAAGAAGCACCTTACAGTATAAAGAAAGCAAAAATGCAGAGCTGAGTAACAAAATAAAAGCAGATTTGCTGTATATTGTATGTTACTTTCATTTTGTTCACATTGCAATAAATGAACAATTCTTTTTGTTTTAGCTCAAGTTGGTAAAGTCATTGGCTACTTTGATTGATGCTTCATCAGGACTGTTATATTTTAAAATATTGTAAGACCTGGTGATATGGTGCTTTGAATGTTGGCTCAGTGACACCACTGGTGGTGGAGGCGTTTGAATGTTCTCCTGGTATCGCACACGGTCACCTGACACATCCCTAAGATGTGTGTTTTAGATTGGTGGAAATCTCAAATTAGATCCATGTCAGTGAGCTCCGCATATTCACCCACCTCGTCCAGGGTTGGTTTTACTTGCACTTGATGCTGCTGAGATAGGCTTCAGTCCACATGACTCCCAAGCTGCAGTAAGGAGATTTGATTGTTCCAGGATATGGCAATGCCTTAAAATAAAGTGATATTTGATCTTTTTTTGAGGATGAGAGGATGACGCAGTAGTTTGCCCTTCTAACTCCCAGCTCAACAGTCCTGAGTCCTCTCCTTGTGCTGCTTATGTTCTCCTAATGTCCACATGTCTTTTCTTCGAGCATTCCCATTATCGAGACACTCACTTAGATTAATCCTTAACAGTAAATTGTCCTGGTTTGAGTTTAGGTGTTTGCAATGAACCGTTGTCTTCTCCAGAACTGGTTTTCCTCCTCTACTGTGCAATGAAAAACCTGGCCTTTGAAAATAAACAAATGAACAGGTGCACATATTAAGACTTTTTCAATCTTCAGAGTTATACTAATAATAAGATTTCTAACAGTGTTTCCCTTCTTGAATTTTAGACAAATATGGTCTCAGTTGAAGGCCTGACAAAACTAGTGGATCCATCTCAGCTCACTGAAGATTTTGATGGCTCCCTGGAATATAACCACGACGAATGGATAGAGCTGCGTGTGTCCTTGGAAGAGTTCATCAGCAATGCCATACACTTGCTGTCTCGACTGGAAGAGCTGCAGGAAATGCTAGCAAAGAAGGAGTTTCCAGTTGATGTTGAAGGGTCCAGAAGACTCATCGAAGAACACACGCATCTCAAAAAGAAGGTGATGAAGGCCCCTGTGGAGGAGCTAGACCGAGAGGGCCAGAGACTCCTGCAGTGCATCCGGTGCAGTGATGGCTTCTCTGGAAGGAACTGCATCCCCGGCAGTGCAGACTTCCAAAGTGTTGTGCCAAAGATTGCCAGTCTCCTTGACAAGCTGCACTCGACTCGGCAACACTTACATCAGATGTGGCACGTCAGGAAATTGAAACTGGACCAGTGCTTTCAGCTTCGATTGTTTGAACAAGATGCAGAAAAGGTAAGCAGTAGTAGTATTGTGACAGAGTACACTGAAATTCTTACCTGCATGTCAAGCCAACATGTGACATGTTACCACTCTCTGGCGTCAAGTATTTATTCACCATAACTCACTGACTACATGTCTTACATTTCCATCTATACCTTATGAGATCTATCAGTATTTAATACCTTATGCTCTTTTCTCAAAAGAAGTGTATAATGTATGAAAGTGACAGAAAGTGGCAATTCAATTCTGTCAGCTAAATGGTGACTCACATACACATACTGTTACACCTTTATTGGGTGCACTGGACATAACAGGACACAAATAATACAGCATATGTCAAGTCAGTCATTGGCAGGATAAGCTTACACCACAAAGTATGCACACTAAACCATTGTAAAAAGATAAGAGACATACAGAGGAAGTGTTGAGTTTTATTCTAGATTCCCTTTTTAATTATTTTATTATGATGATTATACCCAAAATTACCAAAAAGGACCCTCTGTTGCATATTAGGGCTTCCTTCACTAAGAAAGTGAAGCTTCTGAGAGTGATAACCCATCTCCTTCAGCCATTGGTCCATTAATGAATGTCAACTTCTGGTCTGATTGTTTCTTAAATAGTGTAAAGAGCGGAAGGGGTCCTCCGGAGTCTGGGAGGAAATGATGTCAGAGGTCCTACTGGCTATCCTCCTCCACTCTGGGACTAAAAATGGAAAGGAAGTTAACAGCTGTGTCACACCACTCTCAGTTCCTCCATTTCTTTGCTGTGTAGAGTTCACAAAATGCTCCCTGGGCTTACATGTGTTGCACGCCATCAATTCACTCCTTTTCTGAACCTTCTGATTCTGTTGTTCCAGGGATTCAGGGTGTCGGAGCTTGTCGTGTAGTAGTAGTAGTACAACTGAAAAGATGAAGCAAGACAGGAATCATGCTCCTGTCTATCCTAGAGTACCCTCAAGTGTAAAACATTACATTCCAACAACTTTGGTCAGTTTAGATTCACCAGATATGCCAACGTGAATGTCTTTGGGATGTGGAGGACACTGTGGTATAGCGGGTCCGCAGGTTAACCTCTTAGTGTTCTGTTTTTAAATAAATAAATAATTGAATGTCTGGCTTGATCTCTGTGGGTGTGTGTGCTCACGCAGTTGCGGGAGGATGGTGAGACAAGACACACCGGCACGTGAGGAAGCGGTTTGTCTCGATTGCATCATCGGCTTTCTATGGTGCGCAATCGAGGTGCTGTGCGAGAAAAAGGAAAGACAGAAAGACAAAGGCAGTAAAGAAAGAAACAAGGTTAAAGGAAGGAGAGAGAAATAGGTAGGAAGATGGGAGACAGAGCCAGTGCAAAAGCAAGCAAGCAAGCGCAAGAGGAGGCAGGCAGCTGTGAGGAGAGCCCCAGAAGAAGATTATGCAACTGACTCTCGGATTTGCTGAAGTGAATTGCTCTGGCTGAGCGTTTCAATGAGCTGGAGTGATGAGGGGTGCGAGCGGCTCTCTGTGGAAGACCGGGAAGGCAGCGGGAGTCAGAGGCTTTGATTGGGAGCCTTGCAGAAGCCATGGCCAGTAAGGACCCGAGGTTGGGTTCAGACGGGGAGCCCTGATGTTGAGCCATGGAGCAGCATGGACCCAGACCTACTGTTTAAGAAGGATGGCTGTGCCTGCCGGTTTGGTGTCTTCTTCTCCTGCAAGGTCTGGTCAGGATAAGGAGAGGAGACACCGCGGTAGAGGAGGTTTATAAAGGACAGTTTTCTGCCTGAGCAGTTTAACTTCAGTTTTAATGGATTTACTTATTGGGTTGTTTTTAACCTCCACTGGACACTGTTTTTTGGATTTTTTATGTATTTATTGACTTTTGATGCACTGCACTTTTTAGACACTTAGACACATGATTGATTTTAATAAAGCACTAATCACTTTGCACCTACCCCTTGCTATGTTTGCGTGTTGTGCCCTTGTCTGCTGGCTCATCCCTCGGGTACCTTATCAACAGTGGCAGGTTCAAGAGGCTCCCGGGAGGACCAGGAAGTGTGGAACCCACCCGCGCCATTACAAATACCCAGAGTGCTTGGAGAAAACCTAAACAAACATGGGGTAAACGTACAAACTGCATCCAGGCTTTGACCAGGCTAAGATTCAGACCACATCCCCAGAGCAGCGAGGGTGTACTAGTGTGCCACACTCCTTCAATACACTTTAGAGTGAGAGGCATATTGTATATGACACCCTGAGACTCCCTCAGTATTTAGCAAGATGTGCTGAGTTGTACAATTTATAAGGAGAGGTATGCACTGTTCTTTGCACATTATTCTGTATTCCAGCAGTAAGGTAGATATTTCAGTTAAGGAAGACTGATATTTGGAGATAAGAAAGACAGAGGTTTTGAAATAAAATAGCTTTTATTGTAGAATGCTAAAACAATTATGATGAGAACAGGCCATTCAGTCCAACAAACTTATCCGCACTGTTCTTCTAGATTGTCTAAAAATAACATCAAGTCAGGATTTGAAGGTCCCAAAGTCCCGCTCTCCACCACACCGCTTGGTAAATTTTTCTATGTGTGTCTATGGTTCTTTGTGTAATGAAAAACTTTAACATTTGTGCAAAACCTTCCCTTAACAAGCTTCTAACCCTGTTCCTGTGTTCTTGTTGCAGAATTTATTTTAAAGTAACAGCTGGAATACACTATACTAATTCCCTTTAAAACACTTCAGTCATGTCCCCTTTTAATCTCTGTCTACTTAAACTGAAAAGGTTCACCTCCTTCAGCCTCTCCTTACAGCTCACACCTCTCACTTCCACAATCAGCCTAGTCGCTCATCTCTGGACAGTTCTACTCGCTAAGCATGGCACTGGAGACTGGCGGTGTGTTGACGACACATGCAAGTCAGATTTCATTGTGCTCTGTACATGTGACAGTAGCAGCCCTATGAAGCTATTTAGTTAGATAGATAGACAGATAGACAGATAGATAGATAGATAGATAGATAGATAGATAGATAGATAGATAGATAGATAGATAGATAGATAGATAGATAGATAGATAGATAGATAGATAGATAGATAGATAGATAGATAGATAGATACTTTATTAATCCCAATGGGAAATTCACATTCTCCAGCAGCAGCATACTGATACCAGAAGTGCTGCATGGGCACCCGGAAGCATTCCAGGTGCATTTGGTTCCTCTTCCGGCAGCACTTCCTGGTGTTGTGGAAGTGCTGCCATCCAGGGCTCCAGGATCGTCCAGGAGGTGGCCACAGACCCCAACAGGGTTGAGGTTCTAAGCTCTCCATCTGTGGCCCTGATGTAATCAAGGGGGGGCTTCTCTTTTGCACCCCGGGAAAGATATTGCTCCTCTCCCAGTCCTTCCCTTGTCCAGGCATCCTAGTGTAGCAATATCCCCGGTCGTCTGCTACAACATATACCAGCTGAGACCAAGACAAATACTGTAACATAATAATTCTAAACCCACGTAATCCAACTGTGGGTCACAGGGCTGGAGCCCGTACTTGTAATATTGGGTGCAAGACAGGATTCAGCTCTGAACAGAGTGCTTGTCTATCAAACGGCCCACTCACGCACACACCCACACTAACATGGGGGTCTACTAGAGTCAGCGGTTAACCTGGTAGTACAATACCTCACAGGCATGGGGAGAATATAAAAAGTCCACCTGTAAAATGACTAGACCTGAGATTGAAATCCAGGTTGATGAATCTGGGAGGCAGCAGCACTGACCATTGTGCCGCCATGCTGCCTGTGAGACTGATACAATACTTTATATAGAAGCACAGACTATTATAGGATACATTGAACTAAAATCCATCATCAGTCCCAACCCAAAGGTGATAAATGTGAGCTGTACATACTGAATTTGATACTATCTGCTCTAAAAGGCA
Source organism: Erpetoichthys calabaricus (assembly GCF_900747795.2). Lineage (NCBI taxonomy): Eukaryota > Metazoa > Chordata > Cladistia > Polypteriformes > Polypteridae > Erpetoichthys > Erpetoichthys calabaricus. The sequence goes on from NC_041401.2 coordinate 39,227,037, forward strand.
TATCATAGTGTTTATGTCTTTAGTATGTTGTGTGTGACTGTTAATATGGTGCATGTCCTCAGTTTTTACGTGCAGTGAATACAGGACCCAGTATACATGTCTGTATATACTGGCCAGTAGGTTACTGTATGTGATTACAAATGCCATGTTTACTTTAACAGTAATCAATACAACATAATGAATTTGTGGAGTAGTCATGGGATAGATACACATGTTGCCGGCTGAGAATCACTAGACTTTACTGACATCTGCTCATTGCTGAAAGCATCGCTGTCATGGAGGAGACAGTAACCAGCCCTGAATGTTATTCCAGTTACTATCCGCTCAATTTAGAGTTACTGATCAGTGTAACACGCATGCCTTTGGGACGTGGGAGCAGAAAGGGAGTTTCCAGAGAAAATCTACACTTTCCACGTCAGCGATTCAAACCTAAATCTCTGGAGCTCTGAGGCAGTTGTGCCAGTCTCCGTTTCACCATGCCAGCCTGTTTACTGGTACCCTTTGGGATATTCTCTACTCCATAAAAAAAGGGAAGCAGAAACTCCAGTCGACATTGGGGTGACGTACCATCTAAATGAGGCCGTTTAATGCTTCTTACTGGCAGGAGAATTCTGGCCTACATAGGAGCTGGAAGAGATGATGCCAGTTATATAATGCCATTATTCTACTTCTTTTACTTCCTTCAAATTGGACATCTCACTTTTTTTCCTAGCAGGTATTGTTAATTGTTTTAGAACGTTAATACCCTGTGGGCACACGAAAAAGCACATCCATCCGTCAGAAGTGTTCTTTGACGACTTCCACTATAGGATGTTCAAAAGAAATGAGATTAGGAGAAATTCTTTGAGGTGGGCTCTGCTGTTCCATGCACTGTAAACCGAACTAAACATTCATATCCTTATGAGTGTTTTCTTTGAATTTCAATTACCTTTATATAGCGACATGCTGAACAGACGTGTCAGTCTTCATAATGCATGCCTTTTTTTCCATACCCCGATGTGCTAATTCATAATGTTGTTCTAAAGGCCGGACAGTTCATTATTAAACTTGGGCTTCTCTTCTCTCTGGTTGACTGTGTGATAAAGGAGCTATATAGCGCCCAACCCGGCACTGACTGACACAGAGGCACCTGTAACATCCAAACAAGACTTTTATTTTCTTCAGCTGGAGGGCACGTTTTCCCCGTGAACCCCCCAGCCACAACACAGTCCCAGAAGCACTTACTATAACACACAGTCCTCCACCTTGGCACCACCACTCCTCCCAGGCAACCTCGTCCTCTTCCTCCCGATTCTGGCTCCTGAGTGGTGGTTGCTGGCCCCCTTTTATCAGGCACCCGGAAGTGCTCCAGGTGGTTGATTGCTGACATCCAGCTGCACTTCTGGGTAAGGAGAAACCAGTGCCCAAAAGGGGCCAGCCGCTCCTGTTGCAGCACCCCCTGGCGGTGCCTGCGGAACCCCACAGAGCTGCACAGAACTCCAACTCCCATGAAGCCCTGGGGGTGTCCGAGGCACCGCTGTAACCCAGGGATGCTGCCATCTAGTGTCCAGGGGGAGATACTGGGCTTCCCACCCTTGTCTCTCTGGCAGATGTGGCGAAGGGGCATCCTGGCCATCTGTCACAACTGTCACTTTGCAAATGCTCGATCTGGTGGGTTCCGATGTGTTTTTTTTTTTGGGCTGGTTGCTAAAGCCCCAACCAATAACTTTTTTTTTCCAGTCACACATTTGACTGAATTTTCTTCCTTTTTTTATGATCATGATGAGATAATTACACACCAGCGGAAGTGCTTAATAAGAGAAGTCGTGTAGTAGACACCAATTGAGCAGAGGAACGGCTCCCTCAGCGTCGTCTTCTTTGTGTCCTGATCTCTTTTGTAATGATTTGCTACTAGGACAATGGCTCCCAAATTATGCACTCCAGTCCTAATTTAGATAAATACAGTAACTTGCCTAATTATGGTCTGTCCCCTTGGTGTCTGTTCTTTAGATGAGTAACTTGGTTATTAATTTCCCTGGTGTAGGGCTGCCTATGGGGGACAGGCTTATGCTCATATTTTCGTCTTGCTTTATAGAATTACTTTCAGAGCTGGAACCATTCAGCTTTATTGCTTCAAGCATTTTCCATTTTTAGACTGTAAAGCATCAATAGGTTAACCCAATACTTAAAAAATAAAACGTACACATCAGATCATTCACATTCAGGAAGGATTTTACTCATTTAGAAGTTTGATGTGTGCCAGCCAGCCATACGTTTTCAGTAAACGGGGTTAGCTCAGTTGGTGGCCCAGTGGTTAGTGTGGCAAGGAAATAAACGTATTCAATGCCTAGTCAGGACTGCATGTGCATTTTTTTCTTGAGACTCTGGTTGTCCTCCCACATTCCCAAATTGTGTAGATTGATTGTTTAGTGACTTTAAATTGGCCTGATGTGAATGTCTGCATGAGTGTGTCCTGGATCACTGAATCTGAGACACCTTAAGAAGACAAACCTTTCATACAACCAGTTGCTTGAAAAGGGCAGCGTCATGGCATAGTGGTTAGACCTGGTGTCTTCCTGGGCCGCCTGGGGTTCAAGCTTTGCCCCAGTAACTGTAGGAGTGGAGTTTCTCCAGTTTTTCTTGCATATTCAGATTAGGCTAATTGGAACTGTACATTGGCACAGTGCACAGCAAGTGAGTGTGTGAGTGTGTCCTCCCATCCTGTGTTGGTCCCCACCTTCCATGTTATTTTTCCATGATAAAAGTTACCTTTTCATGCCCTTATAATCAAGTAGGCAAATTCTGCAAATGAACAGACAGATGGAGGAAAGTACAGTATAGGCATGCTGTCACTAAAAGACGGTAATGACAGCTTCACTGAGAAGTTATCCCGTCTCACAGGATAATTGCAAAAATAGCTGGAAACCATGCGGGCCAATGAGGAGAGCTGGGACTTGAAATCTCACATTACAGCATGATGGTTGAGCAGGAAAGAAGAGGTATGAATAATAATGTGTTATTTCTGCTTCTCTGCCTCAAAATGTTATTTTCTGCCTTCATTCAGTATTTATGTAGAGAGTTAGTCTATTCCTTCCAGATTTCAGTGTCATTCACCAACTCATTGCAGTTTAATAGCCTCAATGCGACTCGCATGTTCACATCAGTTTCATTTTTATTAGAAATGCAAAATGATTCAAACACATAAGAGCTAATAGATTTAGAAATCATTTGAAAAGCATCTGAAGTCTTAAAGTCTGCATGTCATGCTGGAGTTTCTGTATACAGATATTTAATATTTAATATGATGCTGAAATCTGCGCTGCCATCACTGCGTCTCGTGGCCCAAATAAGTTAAAAGAACTGATTAGAAGATTAACAATTTACAGAAAAACAATGGATATGAAAAAATTAATAAATTATTAATAAAATTGATTCCAGAGTTACTCCATCCATCCATCCTCTTCCGCTAATCTGAGGTCGGGTCGCAGGGGCAGCAGCTTGAGTAGAGATGCCCAGACTTCCCTCTCCCCGGCCACTTCTTCTAGCTCTTCCGGGAGAATCCCGAGGCGTTTCCAGGCCAGCCGAGAGACATAGTCTCTCCAGCATGTCCTGGGTCTTCCCCGGGGCCTCCTCCCAGTTGGACGTGCCCGGAAAACCTCAACAGGGAGGCGTCCAGGAGGCATCCTGATCAGATGCCCGAGCCAGCTCATCTGACTCCTCTCGATGCAGAGGAGCAGTGGTTCTACTCTGAGCTCCTCCCGGATGACTGAGCTTCTCACCCTATCTTTAAGGGAGAGCCCAGACACCCTACGGAGGAAACTCATTTCAGCTGCTTGTATTCGTGATCTCGTTCTTTTGGTCATTACCCATAGCTCATGACCATAGGTGAGGGTAGGAACATAGATCGACTGGTAAATTGAGAGCTTTGCCTTACGGCTCAGCTCCTTTTTCACCACGACAGATCGATGCAGAGCCCGCATCACTATTCTTCCCTCACTCGTGAACAAGACCCCGAGATACTTGAACTCCTCCACTTGAGGCAGGATCTCACTCCCAACCTTGAGAGGGCACTCCACCCTTTTCCGGCTGAGGACCATGGTCTCGGATTTGGAGGTGCTGATTACCATCCCAGCCGCTTCACACTCAGCTGCGAACCGATCCAGAGAGAGCTGAAGATCACGGCCTGATGAAGCAAACAGGACAACATCATCTGCAAAAAGCAGTGACCCAATCCTGAGTCCACCAAGCCGGACCCCCTAAACACCCTGGCTGCGCCTAGAAATTCTGTCCATAAAAGTTATGAACAGAATCGGTGACAAAGGGCAGCCCTGGCGGAGTCCAACTCTCACTGGAAACGGGTTCGACTTACTGCCGGCAATGCGGACCAAGCTCTGACACCGGTTGTACAGGTACCGAACAGCCCTTATCAGGGGGTCTGGTACCCCATACTCCCGGAGCACCCCCCACAGGATTCCCTGAGGGACACAGTCGAACGCCTTTTCCAAGTCCACAAAACACATGTAGACTGGTTGGGCGAACTCCCATGCACACTCTGCTAAGATTGTAGAGCTGGTCCACTGTTCCGCGACCAGGATGAAAACCACACTGTTCCTCCTGAATCCGAGGTTCGGCTATCCGATGGACCTCCTCTCCAGAATCCCCAAATAGACTTTTCCAGGGAAGCTGAGGAGTGTGATCCCTCTGTAGTTGGAACACACCCTCCGGTCCCCTTTCTTAAAGAGGGGGACCACCACCCCGGTCTGCCAATCCAGAGGCACTGTCCCTGATGTCCATGCGATGTTGCAGAGGCGTGTCAACCAAGACAGTCCTACAACATCCAGAGCCTTGAGGAACTCCGGACGTATCTCATCCACCCCCGGGGCCCTGCCACCAAGGAGTTTTCCAGAGTTACTCATATACAGTTAAAAGCAATCGAAAACAAGTGTGTTTTAAGTCTAGATTTAAACATTTGAGTTGAAGAAGCTAACCTAATTTCAATTGGCAGAGCATTCCATAACTTATGGCAGAGCCCCCCTGGATGACAGTGGTGCCTCAGATACCCGCAGATACTTTCTAAGGATGGTGGGACTTATATATTTTAAACACATGTTCTGTAGGAAGTGTTACCACCCTGTGTAGTGCTTTGTGCCAGTCAATCGGGTGCTATACTGTGTTGTAGTGTAGGTAGCAAGGAAGGATTCCATTGTGCACCTGTAGAAGTTAGTGAGCATAGATAACTGATGTATTGTGCCCACTTCAGGTCGCCATTGCTGGTGATTTTAAAGAAATTTAAAGCTGCTTACAATTTCTACAGCATCCCTCATGAGGTAGTGTAGATGGGAGTGTGGTCTACCTCCTGCTCCTGAAGTCTATGACCAGCTCCTTCATTTTGCTGATGATAAGGGAGAGATTGTTATCTTAGCGCCACATCTCTACTCTCTGTACCACCTTTGGCCACACAGTCATAGGTTAATCAGAAATATAGCAGTGCCAGCACGGAGGATCAGCATGGAGGAAGTGACGCTGCTGGTGCGCATTTACCAAGGTCTGCCAAAATCTATCAGCTTGATAATCATTTTAAAGATACAACAGTGTTAAATGTTGACCTGTAGCCCATAAACAGGACTCTGGCATAACAGATTTTATTGGCCAGGTGTGATAGGACGGGATGAAGTGTGTGGAATATGGCATCCTCTGTGGACCAGTTAGGATGATATGCCAACTGGAGGGGTTCCAATCCATCTTGAATATTCTGTTTATTGGGTCCCAGCGCCTGTGTCTCAAAGCCACCACAATGGTAGTGACAGCACCAGTGTCTAGTTTAAATGTTTACCTATACAAATATTAATGGAGTGTTTTTAGCCATTTGTTTCACATAATGTGTGCTCTAATATAATTAGGTTTACAGACGAGAAAACACTAAATATGACTTACTGGTTTAATTAAGAGCAAAACTGTCTCATTTCTCTGAACCAGTCATTTTATTAAAAGATGGCAGTGTATCTGCTACAAGTATACGATTAGGTCAATTTGCTCCAGACCACAAAAAGCACAATACATAAATGACAAACCCACCAATTCTTCCAAAAATACTTGATTTTTTGTATATATCACTTGAGGAAGTATTGAATGACTTAAGCTTTATTATAGTTGTATTTTATGTGATACGATAGTTATTCTGTCACCCCTTTTGGTGTCGGGGTCACACCTAACTGTCCTCTTCAACTGATAATATGTTGAAACTGGTGTGAAGTGATGATCCGGTCTGAGATCTGATAACCAAAGCTGTAAAGAAATCCAGGCAAGGACCAGCGCTGAGCCCCCCGATCTCTCCAGCAGAAGCAAATCCTCTTGGAGGCACATGTCTCTTGAGTTCCATACAGAAGCATTCAAAGCCATAACAGTTTCAAGGTAACGCTGTATGGCAGCCATCCAACTTGATAACAAAGGAAGTACAGGAAACATGGCGTTATCAATAATGTATTGAGAGCATAACAGCAGCAACTGGTCCTCTGCTCTTGCCAAGAATCAGAGAGTAATAAGCCAAGAGAAAGTGCGCCCCACTGTGGCATGCAAGTGGAGCAGAGGGTGTGCATGTCGCAAGCCCTGGGAAGTCTTTTTTGTCACAACAACTCCATGCTGGAGATGCTCATGATAAAGACAATGACAGAATGACTTTTTTTTTCCCTTTCTAGCGGAAGACATTTTTCTTTAATCCTGCACTCTTGTTAATTGGTTGCTAGTATTTCAAGTAAAATTTAGTCCAGAGTGTAACATACATTTTTTCATGGTAAGCTGAAAGAAGATGCAAATGTCTGTTCTTTATTTTGTAGATGTTCGACTGGATCAGCCACAACAAAGAGTTGTTCCTTCAAAGCCACACAGAGATTGGGGTCAGCTATCAACATGCTCTGGACCTTCAGACCCAGCACAATCACTTTGCCATGAACTCCATGGTGAGTTTTGACATTTTTCTCTTTCTCATTGTGTGCAGCGTTAGATTAAAATCATCAGAGTTTGCCTCTGGCTACAGGACCAGAGGTTGAAGATGGTGCTGCCAGAGATGTGAAGCAGTCAGAAGGGAGAATGACTCAGGTTCACCTCCAACTTATCGTGTGAAGGCACTATTTTTCAATTTATTACTTTTGTGTGTTAGAAAGGATAGCAGTGAATCAAATACCAAGAATTGTTTACAGTTGTACATGAGAGTTGAAAGACATTTATAGCTTATAACCCAAAACGATAACGGTGCCTGACAGGATTATCTGTGTGACCTTCGAATGGCTGAGGACCTGTAACCACAGATTGTGGGACACAGAAGGGCAGGACATTCAGATTGGAAGAGGTCTCTGCAAATCTAAGTTCTCTTCGCTCTCCTTCCATTGTTGTCTTCTGTCTGCCTAATGAGTGTGGTAACCAGTCTCTAAGTGAACTTCTACTCAATAGCTCATGCTCTGCCATAGGAGGCTTCCACAACTTGGGTCACACTGCTAGGGAGTTTGATGAATCTGTTTGTGAGGCAGGCTTTGAAGGTATCCTTGAATCCATTTGTCTGGTGTAGCAGTAGAGGCTTTTATCGACGTCTTGAAACCTCAGGTACCACTCCAAACACCGGGTAAAACTCCAATTATTATTTATTTTTTGATAATAATGTGCACAAAGCACCCTCCACTCCACACTACACATATAAATCAATACAATAAACCAATCCTCCTCTCCCAGACGCGTTGCCACCCTTCCACCCAGCTCAGCTCAGTGTACTGGTTTCCCAGAGTCCTTTATATAGTCCATGACCCGAAAGCGTTTCTCTCTTCTGTCCATGTGATCATGAACACTTCCGGGTCGGATAAAAAGCTCCTTTCTTCAACCTGGAAGCTCGTCGTTTCTTCTTGTCATATGATCATGACGCACTTCTGGGTTATAGGGCACGTAAGAGTCTGATAGCCCCCTTACAGCAACTCCTGGTGGTCCCCAGGGTATCCAGCAGGGCTGTGCATAAAAAACTAGAAAGTCCATGAGGCCCTGCTGGAATTCGGGGCGCGTCCATGCTGTCGGGAGAGCTCCTCCTGGCGGCCTGGGGGTGAAGACCGGAATATTTAGCCGGCCACCCACCACACTGGTCAACCCCGGTTTTCTGACATATGTCTTATATATCTGGTTCTGTACAACTATATGACAACAAGGAGTTTTTGATTCCAGTGTGTGTCAGTAGATGCTGCTGTATAAATACCTAGATGTCTGATTTAATATCCATGTACTGCATAATAGTTGATAAGCTTCAGACGGTGACGGCTGAGGTTTTATTCGGAACAGACAAGACCAGTTCTAAACCCAGAACCAAAAAAGTGCAACTTTTTCCCTTTTATTAGTTTAAAATGGAATGCAAAGCCTGTGATTATCTATGTACATGTGGAAAAATAGAAATAAACAAGAATCATGCCAGGTAAAATAAAGAATTAGCCTTTGATTACAAGCTCGCTGGAATGAAAACCAGAAGCTACTTTCGTGAGCTTCTTGTTTCCTTTTTCTAATGAATATTTATTAACCATATAGAATCCTTCAAGTGAATTGCTTCGTACAGTCAGGAATTAAATTTGCACACCCATTCCTGCGTTCCATTTTTTTCAATGTATGCACTGTTGCGTTGTGCGAATGTTCTGTAGGAAGTGTAACAAATGTGAGTTTCTCACTGGGAGACATCAGACGTACGCCATTGCAAGGGCTAGCTGACAGCGACTGAATTCTGAGTTGTCACATAATTCTGACCCCTGCCTTTACTTCTTTATATAAAATTTTAATAAGTAATCAGCTCAATCAGAAAATGTCATTTTGATTTACTTTTTTATTGAGAGTAAAGTGATTCTTACCTACTACATTTTACAAATACATTTAAAAGAGCTCAGTTTTAATTGTCTGTGTACAAATTTATCAGAGAAAAGAACAGCAACCTCTTGTTTTTCTGAAATCTCCAGCAGGAAGGTTATAATTAACTGAGCGAAGTGAGATGTTGCAGCATCACGAATGCTAACTCTGAAAATTCCCATAGCTGGTTAATGCAACAATAGAAATAACAGTAATAAATCAAATATTTCTAGATTTTAGTATTTTCAGTAAGAAAATTGGAATAGAATGGCTACGCTAATGAATGATTTCCACATTAAAAGACATAAAGTGCATAATTATACTAATATCATATGGCAGTAATAAGCACATGGTGGACAACAGGACCCAAACTGGGCTACCATTAAAGTGGACGAGAAGCAGCCAGCATAAAAACAATCCCAAAAGCAATACACATTCTGCAAAAATGAATCTTTAAAACTGTGCGAGATTTGAACTTTATTACAGTAACTATTTTTATGAGGTGTAGGTGCTCATAAACAGGCCTGTCACCAGAGCCCTGAGATGCATCCTGGAGACGTAGAGGTCAGCTTGGAGGTGATACTGTGATATATTTGATTGCTTGTTTTAGTTAATAAATTCTGCATTTCTGCTTTTTATTGAAACAACAAACTATTGTTGCCGGGTAAAAGTGGTGGCAGAGACCAATGAGTAGAGCTTTTTACCCACTGTTTTTGGTCCATTATGTTTTCCCCTCCTCAGTTTCCTTCGTTACTCGATTTCATTGCCACATATTCCTCAATGAAAGCCCTTGACTTAATTCAATTTACAGCTTTTTCTGCCTTTTAGTTGTTCACCATGTAATGTAAAAAACATCTACTGCAATACCCATGTCTGCCTGTCTTCAGGAAACAACCTGGCACCCATGGTGGACTGATTTTGTTGTAATTTGGCACACTCAATTAGTCAGAACCGTTGAATTTTCATTGAGTCATCTCAGATACAGCACCCCGTACACAGTCTTACAATTTCAAAACCTCCCATTGAAAAGATCTGGTGAATTTGTGAATGTGTCGACCTTAAAACAGATAAACATCCTGTGTGACTGCAATTTACTATTTCAATTTTACCTTGAGAGCAGTTACTTCAACTTGTACATATTTTTATTTTTTTCTTACTTATTACCACTCCTGACAGCAAAACAGTGAAACACCTGCAGTTGCGCACACTGAAGCAAGTACACCTTGTTGGGGGACATGGGATGGAGTGGAGTCAGTTGTAGGCTGAGTTATATGGCCTGTGTTAATTTATTCAACTCGCTAATAATGATATTCCTTATTTATTAAATATGATTGTTATATTATTTATTGTCAATGTACAAGGTTAGTACTGTCCCTAACTGTGCCAGAATGCAGTGGTAGGTCTCATATGCTAACAGTGTGGCTTCTGCTTCCAGTCCGACCCACTTTCGTCTCTGTGGCTTTGCGGTATTGTGTGTGAACCTCGGCCACAGCAGCTCACTTCTCCTTCTGATTGAAACTGAAGTGTGTAAGTCACACAATGTTCATGTTCATAAAGCACATGTACAAATGTATGAAAGATGGCACTGTGACACTTTATGCCGCAGTGGTTAAACGTGTACTCAGCATTTCCGTTACACTAAAAACAACCTCATGGCATTATGATCTAAAGATTATAAAGATTCAATACTTCTCTGACACTGTGATTTATCAGAAAAGCATGCAGTGATTAGCTGTCTGTCATGTTCAGATGCAGGCAATAATTTTACCTTGAGATTTCAGCATGGGCGGCACGGTGGCGCAGTGGGTAGTGCTGCTGCCTAGCAGTTAGGAGACGCGTTTTCGCTTCCCGGGTCCTCCCTGCATGGAGTTCACATGTTCTCCCCGTGTCTGCGTGGGTTTCCTCTGGGTGCTCCGGTTTCCTCCCACAGTCCAAAGACATGCAGGTTAGGTGGATTGGCGATCCTAAGTTGTCCCTGGTGTGTGGTTGTGTGTGTGTGTGTGTGTGTGTGTGTGTGTGCATCCTGTGGTGGGCTGACGCCCTGCCCGGGGTTTGTTTCCTGTCTTACACCCTGTGTTGGCTGGGATTGGCTCCAGCAGACCCCCATGACCCTTTAGTTAGGATATCGTGGGTTGGATAATGGATGGATGGATGTTTAAGAAATTTGCACAGCAGTTAGTGACCCTTCACTTCCCACACCTAACAAGCTGTAATCTTTACATCACTTGAGTTGGAATCTGCTGTATATGGTTCAGGGACATGATATGTAAAATGGTATTAAATCTGCTTTATGTACACTAATACATGCCCTTCTGTTTTCACTATTATTTTAGAATGTGACTCACTGTTACAAAAATATGTAATAAACAAAATTGTGATAAACAATTTTCAGACTAAGTCTCCGAACATACTCGAGTGTAAATGCCATGCGTACATTTTGCTACTTATTTATTAATATTAAATATTTAGCTGATGTTTTTACCCAAACTGACTGGCAAAGTCATACATTTTTTTAATATTGGTGCACATATAAATTCTTTGGTAATTAAAGTGTGGATTAAAATCCGGTACCTTGACCAATCCATCAGACAGATTGTATGGTATTAGAAAATAAGAGATTTATTGTTCTTGAAGCCTCTGCTGAAGAAAACAGCAGCAATGGGGGATCCTTAAGGGACAAGTGCGAGGGCCCTCTGCCCTCATGCAGGTGAACATACGTATTTATTAAATGGAAATAGCATCCTAGCCAGTAAGCATGATAAAAATGTTTTCACTGAAGCAAGTTACAAGATAGTAGTCCTCTTGTGGTACAATGAGCAGCTGTGCCATGCATTTTTAAAAAGGCTGATCAGTGGCCTGATTGGTTGCCCCTGTTGTTTGTGCCAGATGTGTGCTGTTTTTAATGAGATGATGCCACGTTTCATTTGCTGTGCTCTCATTCTGCTGCTTTTTGTTTTCCAGAATGCCTATGTCAATATTAATCGCATCATGTCGGTGGCATCCAGGCTATCAGAAGCTGGCCACTACGCTTCCCAACAAATCAAACAGATCTCCGCACAACTGGATCAAGAGTGGAAGAGCTTTGCTGCTGCTTTGGATGAACGAAGTACTATACTGGCCATGTCTGCTGTGTTTCATCAAAAGGCTGAACAGGTTAGGCTGCTTGGGGATAAATGGAAGCACATGAAGCAAGCTAAATCAGTCAGTCAATGAATGAGTATTTTATAAAGTCTCTATAGTATGTCAGTGAGCCACATGATGGACTGGACTGGCTGATCCAACTTTGTGCCCGATGCTACAGGATAGACACTGGCGCTCCTTAACACTGCACTTGATAAGTGAAGCAAAAAAACTGGTAGATGGATGTTTAATGAATCCTGTCAGTTCACAGTGTCACACATTGGCAGAGGCCAGGAATGTTAAGTGACTCGCTCAAGGTCACCCAGAGAGTCAGGCATGATGTCTGATCCTATAATCTTGTTATGGTGACTCTACTTTGTCATGCATTCTGAAAGTAATTAAGTCTGGAATACCAGTCGAAGCCAGACATTTTGGTGTTATTTTTTGACTTTTGATAATGACAACTGTATGTGTGTCCATGAACTTTTGAAGTCTGGCTTAACAAAGAAGCAAATCACTTCTTTCTCACTGATTCGTCCATCGAATCTCAGAACTCATTTATTTCAGTTCAGGGGCTTCAGTTACCAGAGTCAGTTCCAGCTACTTTTGGGGAAAGACATGTGATGCCAGTCCATTTTTCAGTACTCTCAAACACTTGTCTGCAATGTCAAAGGTGCTGTTACCTCTTAGGACAACCATATACATACATGCAGAACATACAGATCTAGTAGGGAATTACACCTCAAGCTGTGTTCTTACCTCAGGTCCACCATTCCGTTGAGCTTGGCTACACAGTCCCTTACTAACTGGAGAAGCTTGCTCTGCTCTCACCCTCTTCATAGCAGAAACTAAGCCTTCCCTTTAGAATTCCTATTTTCTTTTTTCAAATTCAGTTTCAGGCCCCTGTACTCCTCTGCCAGTGAGCCTTTGCCCTAACTTATCTCCAAATTGGAATCTGGCAGAGAACAGCTATTACACCCAGCCCGGGAGTCACGTCTGGAGTCTGTAATGCTCCGGTGGAATCCCAGACCAGTGTTTTCTGGGAACCCATCGAAACACTTTACCCTTAAGTCTCCTCTTCCATTTAAAGAACAAGGTACCTATTTCAGCATCCCGGCCACCTGCCGTACCGCAAAATCAGCATTTAAAACAGTCTAACGTGAAAAGAACAAAACTCCCTGCAGCAAACTGCAGTCTGGCCTTATCTCCCAGCAGCCAATAACATACTAGCAGGGATGCCATCAAGTGGCCTTCTCTGAGATCTTACGACAGCACTCTTTTTAATGTTTATTGTGCACCTGACTTGGCAGTTGAACTTCTGTATCTGTTAGTTTGTATCCACCAAATAGCTACGGACAGAGACTGAAGGGTCAAGCATGTGAGTTTCACCAAAATGGTTAAAAAACAAAGAGAGAGCTGAACTAATGGTCGGTGTCTTTAAGAACACACCATTTAGAATGGCATGAATGCTACCTAGACATCCTGATTACACATAAACATACACAAGAAATGGATGTTGGAAAATACACCCAAGCTAAAGTAAAGCAGTGAAATCAAGTTGAAAAACAAGATGAGATGGATATGGAATGAAAGACACAGTATGATAGACATATAAAAGTGTTGTATTAGATTGGTGAATATGAAAGACATTCTGTGATCTACAGGTAAATAGACTCACTGAGCAAGTTATTTAGAACATTATACTAATACTGCATAGGGTCTCCTATTGCCCTCAAAACAGCCTCAGGTTTTTGTGGCATGGATTCCACAAGATGTTGTAAACATTTATTTGTGATTCTGGTTCATGTTGACATGATTGTGTCACACAGTATCAGCAGATTTGTCAGAAACCCAAAGGTATTCTATTGGATTCAGATCCGGTGGCTGGGAAGGCCAAAGAAGAACATTGAATTCATTGTCATGTTCATGAAAGCAGTTTGAGAGAACTTTTCTGTTGTGACATGGTACGTTATCATGCTGAAAGTAGCCAGTAGAAGATGGTTAAAGTGTGGCCATGAAATAATGCACATGATCAGCAACAAAGCCCAAATAGGCCATGGCATTCAAGCAAGTGGTATTATTGGGCACAAAGCATGACAAGGAAACAGCCTCCACACTTTACACCACTACCACCAGCACCAGCTAGGACTGTTGATACAAGGCAGGGTGGGTGTATGGATTCATGCTGTTGCCAACAAATTCTGACCCTACCATCTGTGTGCCTCAGCAGAAATCATAATCTATCAGACCATCAGGCTATACTTTTCTAGTCTTTAACTGTCCAGTTTTGGTGAGCCTGTGCCCACTGCAGCCACAACTTTCTGTTCTTGGTGGACAGGAGTGGAACCTGACATGGTATAGTCCACCCACCTCAAGGTTTGACGTGTTGTGCATTCTGAGGTGCTTTTCTGCTTACTGTATTTATACAGAGTGATTATCTGAGTTACCATAGTCTTTCTGTCAGCTTGAACCGGTCTGGCCAATCTCCTCTTCCTCTCACTTCAACATTGCTTTCACATACACAGAACCACCGCTCACAGGATGTTTTTTGTTTTACATGCCATTCTCAGGAATCTTGGGACTGTGAGGCGTGAAAATCTCAGGAGATCAGCAGTTAAAGAAATACTCAAACCAGCCCATCTGGCACATACAGTAATGCCATGATTGAAATCACTGAGGTTACATTTTTTTTTACCTGATTATGATATTTAATGTGAGCATTAACTGAAGTCCCCGACCAGTATCTTCAGGCTGTTTTTGTGCTGCTGTCACATGATTAACTAATTTGATAATTGCATGTTTAAGCAGGTGTAGACGTGTACCTAATAATCTGCTTGCTTAATGAATTCTGATAGATAGATAGATAGATAGATAGATAGATAGATAGATAGATAGATAGATAGATAGATAGATAGATAGATAGATAGATAGATAGATAGATAGATAGATAGATAGATAGATACTGTGTGATAGCTGGTGTCCTGTCCTTTGGTTGTTCCTGCCTTGTGCCCTGTGCTAGCTGGGATAGGCTCCAGCCCCAACCCTGTTCTGGATTAAGTAGGTTAGAAAATGACTATATAATAGACAGTTTGATAGAGAGATGCTACTAAAATGGTAAATAAAGAAAATTAATTTGCTCCTGCAGAAACACAGAATAAAAATATATGCAAAACAATAAAAAAGAAACTGTTGTAACCTCAAGCCTCAGAGCTGTACACACAATCTAATGATATAATAATGAAAAAATATCGTCATTAAGTCAGTGTGTCTGCTGTAACTAACAAGGGTGAAGATGGACACGAGAGGAGGAGGTGTTACATAGTCTAATGACACGGTAGCACTTCTTAGCACACTGTGGTCGGAATGAGCCAGTTGTGCTCCAGGATGACAGGTAATAAAGAGGATGGCCCTCCATAGCCATGATGATTTGTCATCATCCAATGTCATCCAGCCTGGTAATACCACTGCCTTTCCGGAATAGGTTATGTACCATAGATACTCGCGTATAAGTTGAAAAATTTATGCCTTAAAATTCATTCAAAAAAGCAGAATCGACTTATCTGCGGGGCAACACAATTGTACATAGATTTTGGGTAATGACATTGTACACTCAACGCTTCACGGTGTTAAGTCACCGGTCATCTGCCGTTTCCCATGGTCTTTGAAATAATTATAAGCCAGCAATACTATTGCTAATTAGCTAGTTTTTTTTCTAATTTCATTAAATAATTCTTTAAACTGTGAAATACTTGAATTTGAGCATTAGCTTTTGCAGGTTTTGGATAACAAACATACCATTAGCTGCCACGTGCAATCAGATTTGGAATCAAAAGAACCAAGGCAACGCACGCTATCAATGCGATGCAAGCGCAGCCCGTGATTCAAAAAATTTCTCTGCCTACCTGTTTGTCTCGTCTGACAGTAGCTGAAAAGCAGCATCAGGAGAGAGCAGCCTGAAGTAGTCTAGCAGCGGGTGATCTGTCGTGTCCAACAGCAAGCCATGCTGTCTTGTGAAGTCCGGTAGCCAGTTCGGCTCCCACGGATCAATGTTCTGGGTATTCCTTTCATGCGAACCTTGCCGTAGCTGCATCGGCTGCGCGAATGCGTTCAGCTGGGAGCCGATCAGCTGGCGCGGCATCAGCTGATGCCGGCTTCTCACTGATTCTGAAAAATCAGAGTCCGACTCATCGATAATGTGCAAAACATCGTCTGCCGAGTGTTTTCTTTTCTGCACTCGCTTCGCTACCTTGTGACATATCGACGCCATCTTGCCTTTGTTTACATTTCGCAACTCACGCACATGCAAGGATTAGTTGCCGAGTCAACGAGTCTAGCATTTCTCCAAGCACAAAGGGAATGCCTGTGACGTGACAGTGAGTTTTGTTGCCATTAACAGCTGATTGTGGCCCTCTATCTCTGATAGCTGTCAAGTTTTACCCTCGACTTATACGCGGGTCATAACAAATTTCGTAATTTTCGGCTTAAACAATACACTCGACTTATCTGCGAGATCGAATAATACGCGAGTATCTACTGTAGTTGTCTGATGTTACTCTTTTAGCAAGCCACAGTCTAGAACAGTAAACTGACCACTATGGACTGGCAGAATACTGTCATCAGCTTCTCATACACATTAAAGGGCAGTGATCTTCTCAGATAGAAGAGCCTGCTCTGAACCTTTTTGTTAAAATTATTATTATCATTTGCCTGATGTCTTTAGCCATAGGAGCTTATAGTATACAATCGGTTACATTTCGTATGTTTTTGTGATGTGACTTTCTCATGGTTGCACAGTGTCAGTAGCAGGATTTGAACCCACCACCTCAGGGCTTGAAGTCCAAAGACTTAAGCAGTATGCCCCACTCTTTGTATTTACAACTGTTGAGATGGACCCCAGGATATTTATAGGACTAGTTGATTGTTGGAAATGCTGCTTCTATCCATCTAAATCACTGGAATGATTTTCATCTGATTTTGCATTTCCAAGCTCCTATTGCTTATTCTCCAGGTTGGCACCGTTGGCCCCCATCTGCTGACAAACGTCTATAGCATGCAGTCTGAATATTTGAGGTGTACTTCTAATGAAACATTGGCAACTGAAGGCAGGACTTCAGTGTCTACGAGTAATGAGCTCAGTAATTATGCTTGTTTGAGCTAAGAAAAAGCTCCCTGTCGGCCTGCACTTAGCTGCCAATTCCTGTTTACTCTAGAAGTCATCTAGCTCTTAGAATTTCTATCTGACCTCCTGATTACTCTTGATTTGTGGCTATGAGATACCTTTCTGTTAAGTGTGATTTTATTTTGGACTTTTTCCAGTTTCTATCAGGAGTGGACGCCTGGTGCAAGATGTGCAGTGAAGGAGGCCTGCCAAGTGAAATGCAAGACCTGGAGCTCGCTATACACCACCACCAGTCCCTGTATGAGCAAGTCACGCAGGCCTACGCAGAGGTAAGGAAGAGAAAATAAAATTAAGGAAACACAGTAGAAAATTAATTTGAACTTTTATGTGCAGTCCGATGAGTGCAAGCTTGAGATAAAATGTCTCTGCACACACGCTGAGAGCTCAGAAATGACATTCTGAGGCTGGCATATTACTTCAAAGTGGCAGAGACCTTGATGTGGAACTACTGTCAGAGTGTTTTTATTCAGTATGTGTGCAGGATGTGGCGTGTCACCCTTTTCCATTAACCCAAGACTTTTTATGGCTGCAGTATCTGTCTTCCATGAAAAATGACCACAGGAAAGATGCAGTGGTGTGCTGGTGTGTGACACATAAAACAAAAGCCCCCACTTTACATGGTGAACTTTCCCTCAAGGGAAGCAACATTCCAGTTAAGGATTAGCATTAGTGATTGGATGGGAGTCAGGCTGGCTTATCTTGAGCCTGGCCTGTAGATACTGTATGTTATGGCATATTTTATACAGGCCTTTACAAACATTTCCTTAAAGACACGTTTCTGCTCTTCAATTAACTATCGTTCTCACTCCTTTCCAGGCCTAGGAGAAGATATTTTCACACCAGGGAAACAACAAAATCAAATCTGGAATATATAAAGACATACAAAGTGCAATAGTAGATATTTAAATCGCAAAACTGACTTGCTCAGTCATCAACAGAGACAATATTTCCTATTTAATTTAAAAGCTGACTTTAGGCACAGTGGTTTATTTAGGGCAGCATGTATCCACTAAGAAAGGATATTTTGATATATCAATATTTAGCAGTAACAACCCATGGAATAAAAAAAACTAAACATCCCAAAATTTCAAAAATCCTTTAACTGATTTAATTGAAATTTGATGATGTTATAGAAAAAAGAACATGAGCTGACCTGTGGTTTTTTTATTTGTTGACAATAATACTGTAATGAGTAGGCTGCTGTACGCTAATACGCCCCATATCTAGTCGGTGTAGTGCTGAGATGGAACGGGATTATGCAAATGAAACCCGCCAACAGAAGTGATGGGCGGAGCACACAAAGAGCAGCCCTGTCTGATAGGGTGGATGTACGAGTGACGTAAGGGAGGTCGCTAGAGAGCAAAAAGCAGCAGGATTATGTGTGCTAAGAAGTGAAAGGAGTTACCGTATATACTCACATACAGTATAAGTCGGGTCTTGAATCCTGAAAAATCAATCATAAAATCGTTCAAAAATGCGACACTTCATTTTTTTTTTTTTTTTACATCTTGCCTCCTCCAATCTCACATCAGTTTCTCAGATGCATCAAATTTTGTTGCAGCAGCGCAGTTACCAATTTCTTTCGCCACTTTAAGGACTTTTAATTTAAAACCAGCTTCATATTTTCTTCTGATTGAACGCTCCATCGTAGATAAGGGATGCTCTTATGATTAAGATGTATGAAAGTGAGAGATACAAAAAAGCACAAATCAGTGCAAACGTCGCTTCAGAATAGTTCGGGTATTACCGTGTGGTCACGTAGGCACAATGGAGACAGAGAGAGGTTAGGAGCACGAGCTGATACAGCGCATTGCTACATCCACATGGGAAAAAAAGGCAGTGTGCTCCATGGTTACTCTCTCAGGTGGGCGTTAGCATACCATAATCTCTTGGACCAATAGCGTGAGTTTTCTGCATTCAACTTATACAAACGACATTATAAAATACCAGAAATTATACAGTAGTACTAGGGTGTTGTACCGTGTTAGCCATTATGAATGTAGAGAAAAGCCAAGCAAAATGACACCTTTTATTGGCTAACTAAAAAGATTACAATATGCAAGCGTTCGAGGCAAGTCAGGCCCCTTCTTCAGGCAAGATGTAATCCTACATCTTGCCTGAAGAAGGGGCCTGAGTTGCCTCGAAAGAAATTATACAGTAAAACCAAGTCTTGACTTATAAGTGGGAGAACTTATCCATGGGTATATATGGTAAGTTTAATGAGGCTCAAGGAAGATGTGGTTAACATATTTAATGTGTTATAAAGCTTGAGTGCCACGGCCACATGCTGTGCCAGTGAATGTAGGTGTTACTTTGCCAGAAGCAAAAAGGGAAGGAGATAGAAATAAGAGACGTCCTTGGGACCAGGATAAACCAGGGGTGACCGCACTCATTAGTCATTTAGAGCGGCTCAATTAACGGGTTCCCCACAACCAGGACAGAGTTGAGATGGACATTGTACATAGTTTATGATATTTTATTTCTTTTCATCTGTTCTTTTCTGCACAATTGTTGCTTCTCTCCTGTATTGAGCATCACCCCTTCATAATAAGCTCCTCACTTTGTTATGTACGTTAGCGACTCCTGTGTTTTCTTTTTTCTACTCATTAAAAGGTCACTACAATACATTTATAGGGAGAAAGCAACCCTAAAATTAAAAACATTTAATTCATTATATGGGACACATAGATGTGCAGTCTATAAACTTCATTGCTGTTTGTAATAAGTTAGAGTAAAACACACTTCAGTGTTAGAACCTTATTGTTCTGGCAATGGCTTTCTGGATAAAGTCATATTAATAAAATGAAAAAAATAAACAAATTACAAAAAAACAGAAGTTGAACAAACAACTAAAGAAAACACGACAATAGATGCTCAAGTGAATGTACACATATATAGGTAATATATACCCAAAACATTTAACATTATTCTTACTGAATACTTATTTCAATTCAGAAGAATACACTTTCGTTTAAAATTGTGTTTTGCAATTACCATCATCAAAAGCCAAGGCCAGTCAGTAGGAAAAGCACAAATACATTTTTACTCCTGGGCAACTGTATGTAGCAGCTCCAGTAACCTAATAATCTTAGTCCTTGGTAAAAAGAAAAACAAACAAAAAAAACCAAAAAAATGCTACTTTTCTTCTTCTTCTTCTTCTTCTTTCGGCTGCTCCCGTTAGGGGTCACCACAGCGGATCATCTTCTTCCATATCTTTCTGTCCTCTGCATCTTGTTCTCTTACACCCATCACCTGCATATCCTCTCTCACCACATCCATAAACCTTCTCTTAGGCCTTCATCTTTTCCTCTTCCCTGGCAGCTCTATCCTTAGCATCCTCCTCCCAATACACTCAGCATCTCTCCTCTGCACATGTCCAAACCAACGCAATCTCACCTCTCTGACTTTGTCTCCCAACTGTCCAACCTGAGCTGACCTTCTAATGTACTCATTTCTAATCCTATCCATCCTCGTCACACCCAATGCAAATCTTAGCATCTTTAACTCTGCCACCTCCAGCTCTGTCTCCTGCTTTCTGGTCACTGCCACCGTCTCCTGCCCATATAACATAGCTGGTCTCACTGCCATCCTGTAGACCTTCCCTTTCACTCTTAATCCATCAAATTAACCAGCAGTGCTGTAACCAAGGCCCATTGTATAAGGACATTTACACAGCTAGTTATTGTATAAGTACAAGTTATTGTGTAACACAGTTTTTGAGAAATGTAACCCAGAGTGCATCAATTACTATAGGAAGATAAAACAGAAACATCTCTAATGGCAATTTTGAAACTTTATCCTCTGGTCAGATGGCTAGGGATCAGAGAAAAACAAAAAGTCCAGTGACACAGATGATAGAGAAATAAACTTCAAACGGTTCCTTGGTCAAAAGGCTGACCAGCCAATCAACAGATCATACACGCGGCTGACTTGTTCATTAATATTGCGATACGGCGTAACATCCCAGAATGTTTGAAGCAGCAGGTGTCATCTTAGTCATCCTTTTTAACATCGGAGACAACTGAAGAGAACTTTGGTCTGGTGGCATTGGCACAGGGGGCCAATACAGGATACCTGAAAGAGAAAAAAGATAGAAGTAGTGATGAATAACCGGAAAATGAAATGTGAATAATTAGGACTGTCTAATAGTTGTACTCTGAAAACAGCCATGCCTGTCGCTGAGAATAAATCTAAAGCTTAAAATATGTGATTATGTAGGATTAATTTTAGTAGAATGGATGTGCTATAAATAAATTATGAAAAGGCAAAATTTAAAAAGTGTGTTTTCAGCAGTTTTTTTGAATTGTTCGTCAGTATAAGCCTGGCGTATCTCTACTGGTAAATTATTCCAGATTTTCCTCATCGTCTTTTCTGTGCTTCCCTTCCAGATTATTTCAGAATATTGAGCTGTGGATTATTTTTAGGGATGTATAGTGACAGGCTTTATGAAACTTGCTGTAGGAAGAGGCAAGAGCCTAACAGACAACTGAGAGTATTTTACATTTTTTAAATTATGATTTTGACAGTGTAGTCCATATTGATTACCTGTCTTGAAAAGTCAACATAACTGGTCAATATGATGCTGATTTGCTTTGGCAAGGAAAGCTGTTGGTCATTGGTTCTGCTTGACAATAATGTCGCCAAGTCACAGTTCATAGATTGCAGAGGCTGCTCTGAGAAACAGTGGACATGAAAAAGACGGTGACTGTGTTTGGCTTTGTCTTTACGTTTCTCTGTTATAATTAACCGTGGATCTACCAGAGGTTTATTTTCTCCAGGGATGCTTATGACTGCAGTTTTTGATTTTGTCTCCCCCGATGTCAACTGGCAATAGTTTAAGAATTAATTAATGGATGCCTAGTGTTGATGTTAATCAGTTTCAAATTACTTTGTGTCTTTATTTGCTCATTATGTAAATAGTGAAGTTTGTAATTGCATTTTACCTGAGAAGATGTCACAATGTTCTGTGCCTGCACTCAGTATAGAGCAGTGTATAAAAATAAACTGAACTGAATTGGAATAAAAGCCTGTTTGGGGTGACGAGAATGTGTACCTAATAAAGTGACACGGAGTGAATATACCTGTTTCAAGCACTGGCAGGTAACTTTTTTCACATGCACTGATTTGGTAGTGTGACCAGACACCTCTGGTATTGATCTCATCATCTGTAACTCAGTGCCTTAACATCTTAAAACTGGAACTAATCCTCGTTCAGGGGTCCTTTCTTGGATCTGCATATTCCACAATGCAAGTCCCTTACTGTAAATTTCCTTTTTTATTGACTTGATTTCAGGTGAGCCAAGATGGCAAAGCACTTTTGGATGTTTTGCAGCGACCTTTAAGTCCTGGCAATTCAGAGTCCCTAACTGCAACAGCTAACTATTCCAAAGCAGTGCACTGCATCTTAGATGTGGTGCATGAAGTCCTGCATCATCAGCGAAGGCTCGAAAGCATCTGGCAGCACCGCAAAGTCCGCCTGCACCAGCGGCTTCAGCTCTGTGTCTTCCAGCAAGATGTTCAACAGGTACAATATTTCATTCTTATGCAGGATATACTGTATATATAAAACATTATATTAGGTATATCTTTTATATTTGTTTAATAAATAGTTTCTTCAGAAAGACCCTTTCACATTTCTTACGTTTTCCTATGTTGCAGCCTTATGCTAAATTGATTTTTTTCTCTCATCAAGCAACACTTGATGCCTCAGAATGACAAAACAAAAATAAGACTATTAAAAATAAACTGGGATATTCTCTTGACACAAGTATTCAGACCCTTCACTCAGTACTTCGTTGAATCCCCTTTGGCAGCAGTTACAGCCCGGAGTCTCATTGGGTCTGACGCAGCACACTTCACACACCTCATTCTTCCCTGCAGATCCTCTCAAGCTTTGTCAGGATGGATGGAGGCCATCGGTAGGCAGCTGTTTTTCGGGATTCTCCAGAGATGTTCAATTGGGTTCAAGTCCATGCTCTGGCTTGGCAACTCAAGGATATGCCCAGAGTTGTCCTGTGTTGTCTTTGCTTTGTGCTTAGGGTCAGTGTCCTGTTGTATGGAGAACCTTCAGCCCAGTGTGAGGTCCAGAGTGCAGATTCCAATTTCAGTTTGTCAATCTGGGGAATTCAGTGTTGTTTGATGAGGAAAAAAATGAATTTAAATGATTGTAGCTTAAGGCTGCAAAATTACAAAATCCAAAAAAAAAGTGACATTAGACATTTAATAATATTTCACGGCACGGTGGCTCAGTGGGTAGCGCTGCTGCCTCGCAGTAAGGAGACCCGGGTCCACTTCCCAGGTCCTCCCTGCGTGGAGTTTGCATGTTCTCCCCGTGTCTACGTGGGTTTCCTCCCACAGTGCAAAGACATGCAGGTTAGGTGCATTGGCGATTCTAAATTGTCCTTTGTGTGTGTGTGTGTGTGCCCTGCGGTAGGCTGGCGCCCTGCCTGGGATTGGTTCCTGCCTTGTGCCCTGTGTTGGCTGGGATTGGCTCCAGCAGACCCCTGTG
This sequence comes from Erpetoichthys calabaricus, assembly GCF_900747795.2. Taxonomy (NCBI): domain Eukaryota; kingdom Metazoa; phylum Chordata; class Cladistia; order Polypteriformes; family Polypteridae; genus Erpetoichthys; species Erpetoichthys calabaricus. Next base: position 39,250,685 of record NC_041401.2, read on the forward strand.
ACCCTGTGTTAGGATATAGCAGGTTGGAAAACGACTGACTGAATAATATTTCATATTAAAATATGTGCACACAACTTTTAATCTGATTTATGTTTTAATCTTCTCATCTCCTGTGGAGAATCAACTCTTTCTGCATGTTGTTTCATTGTCAGTCCTTACAGAAGGTGATATTCTTTTCTTCCTTGACTTTTTATACTCTTTTCATAGTTTTTACCTTTTTAGTCTTGTGTTTTTGTGAGGATTATCTTTCATGTACTTGTTGGGGTAAGTGATCCTTTATTATTTTGCATCACTGAGCACAGACGCTGATATTCCTTTTTACAGTTTTCTTTCCCGTCTTCGTTGTGATTTTCTTCTTTTGTTACTATTGACGATTAGAAGAAGATTAATTGGAGAATTTCTTTTAACACTCTGGAATCATTTGGAAGATTTTTTTTCAGTTTTCTATTTTTTGCTTCATTAATATTTTAAATTATTTGGCCGAGTGCCATTATAGAATTACACGGTTGAGGGCAAATGATAATAGTTGGTTGCTGAAGCATCTCCATGTATTTTTGTCATCATTTCTGTCCCTGATGCTGAGCTCCTTTTTCATATTTATTTCTAGGCTTTATCGTTTTAAATTGTTTGTTTCTTCTAGTGGCCAAGTCTCTTATTTATGTCTGAACCAAAGCCATGCTACCGAGCCTGTGCTTGCCAGTAAAGATGCTGGTATACTGTGCCAACAATTCCATATGCTTAATCAGAAAGTACAGGGCATCATTCTTCATTCTTTGTGTTATTCTCTGTCATTTGTAATAATGGCCCTAATTGAAATATGCATTATAGTACGCTGGTCTGTGTAGAACAGGAGCTTTTTGAAGGGGGAGGTCAACGGTTTTGACATATGATCACATTAAAAGACTTACCAAGAGTCTTGGTCTATACCCCAGAGCACTTTCGTTCTGTTGCTTATACAAAAACATTTATTTTACATTTAAACTAGGGGGCTCTGCCCCCTGCTCGCTTCGCTTGCCAGCCCCCTATCTCATGGCTGAGCTGCTTTAAGGGCGTCGGGGTGCTCCTCCATTAGAGAAAGTCATTATTTTAAAGAGATGGCATATACAGTGCATTCGGAAAGTATTCACAGCGCATCACTTTTTCCACATTTTGTTATGTTACAGCCTTATTCCAAAATGGATTAAATTCATTTTTTTCCTCAGAATTCTACACACAACACCCCATAATGACAACGTGAAAAAAGTTTACTTGAGGTTTTTGCAAATTTATTAAAAACAAAAAAACTGAGAAATCCCACGTACATAAGTATTCACAGCCTTTGCTCAATACTTTGTCGATGCACCTTTGGCAGCAATTACAGCCTCAAGTCTTTTTGAATATGATGCCACAAGCTTGGCACACCTATCCTTGGCCAGTTTCGCCCATTCCTCTTTGCAGCACCTCTCAAGCTCCATCAGGTTGGATGGGAAGCGTCGGTGCACAGCCATTTTAAGATCTCTCCAGAGATGTTCAATCGGATTCAAGTCTGGGCTCTGGCTGGGCCACTCAAGGACATTCACAGAGTTGTCCTGAAGCCACTCCTTTGGTATCTTGGCTGTGTGCTTAGGGTCATTGTCCTGCTGAAAGATGAACCGTCGCCCCAATCTGAGGTCAAGAGCGCTCTGGAGCAGGTTTTCATTCAGGATGTCTCTGTACACTGCTGCAGTCATCTTTCCCTTTATCCTGACTAGTCTCCCAGTCCCTGACGCTGAAGAACATCCCAACAGCATGATGCTGCCACCACCATGCTTCACTGTAGGGATGGTATTGGCCTGGTGATGTGCGGTGCCTGGTTTCCTCCAAACGTGACGCCTGGCATTCACACCAAAGAGTTCAATCTTTGTCTCATCAGACCAGAGAATTTTCTTTCTCATGGTCTGAGAGTCCTTCAGGTGCCTTTTGGCAAACTCCAGGCGGGCTGCCATGTGCCTTTTACTAAGGAGTAGCTTCCGTCTGGCCACTCTACCATACAGGCCTGAGTGGTGTTTTGCTGCAGAGATGGTTGTCCTTCTGGAAGGTTCTCCTCTCTCCACAGAGGACCTCTGGAGCGCTGACAGAGTGACCATCGGGTTCTTGGTCACCTCCCTGACTAAGGCCCTTCTCCCCCGATTGCTCAGTTTAGATGGCCAGCCAGCTCTAGGAAGAGTCCTGGTGGTTTCGAACTTCTTCCACTTACGGATGATGGAGGCCACTGTGCTCATTGGGACCTTCAAAGCAGCAGAAATTTTTCTGTAACCTTCCTCATTTTTGTGCCTAGAGACAATCCTGTCTCGGAGGTCTACAGACAATTTCTTTGACTTCATGCTTGGTTTGTGCTCTGACATGAACTGTCAACTGTGGGACCTTATATAGACAGGTGTGTGCCTTTCCAAATCATGTCCAGTCAACTGAATTTACCACAGGTGGACTCCAATTAAGCTGCAGAAACATCTCAAGGATGATCAGGGGAAACAGGATGCACCTGAGCTCAATTTTGAGCTTCATGGCAAAGGCTGTGAATACTTATGTACATGTGCTTTCTCAATTTTTTTATTTTTAATAAATTTGCAAAAATCTCAAGTAAACTTTTTTCATGTTGTCATTATGGGGTGTTGTGTGAAGAATTCTGAGGAAAAAAATGATTTTTTTTTATTTTGGAATAAGGCTGTAACATAACAAAATGTGGAAAAAGTGATGCACTGTGAATACTTTCTGGATGTACAGTAATCCCTCTCTATATCGTGCTTTGCCTTTCGCGGCTTCACTCTATCGCGGATTTTATATGTAAGCATATTTAAATATATATCGCGGATTTTTCGCTGCTTCGCGGGTTTCTGCGGACAATGGGTCTTTTAATTTCTGGTACATGCTTCCTCAGTTGGTTTGCCCAGTTGATTTCATACAAGGGACGCTATTGGCAGATGGCTGAGAAGCTACCCAACTTACTTCTCTCTCTCTCTGTCTTGCGCTGACTTTCTCTGATCCTGACGTAGGGGGTGTGAGCAGGGGGGCTGTTCGCACACCTAGACGATACGGACGCTCGTCTAAAAATGCTGAAAGATTATCTTCCCGTTGCTACCTTCTGTGCAGCTGCTTCGTGAAGCGACATGCTGTACGGTGCTTCGCATACTTAAAAGCTCGAAGGGCACGTATTGATTTTTGACTGCTTGTTTTTTTCTGTCTCTCTTCTCTCTCTCTCTCCCTGCTCCTGACGGAGGGGGTGTGAGCTGCCGCCTTCAACAGCTTTGTACCGGTGGTGCTTCGCATACTTAAAAGCCAAACAGCCCTATTGATTTGTTTGCTTTCCTCTATCTCTCTCTCTCTCTCTCTGACGCGCACTCCTTTGAAGAGGAAGATATGTTTGCATTCTTTTAATTGTGAGACGGAACTGTCATCTCTGTCTTGTCATGGAGCACAGTTTAAACTTTTGAAAAAGAGACAAATGTTTGTTTGCAGTGTTTGAATAACGTTCCTGTCTCTCTACAACCTCCTGTGTTTCTGCGCAAATCTGTGACCCAAGCATGACAATATAAAAATAACCATATAAACATATGGTTTCTACTTCGCGGATTTTCTTATTTCGCGGGTGCTTCTGGAACGCAACCCCCGCGATGGAGGAGGGATTACTGTACTGTAGAAGAGTATGCAGGGTGCGGGAGGAAGATGGTTTGGTCCTTAGTTATGATATAAAATCAGTTAACTTGAATATTTCACTACAACTGTCTTTTTTAAATACCAATGAATAATAATACACAGTAAAATGTAAAAATAAAAAAGTAAAAATTAATAAAACATAAATAAAAAATTAAATTACATTAATGCCTCATCAAAACAATATTATGGATTACTTTATCTTCTAACATACATTCTGTAAACGTTGCTTTTTTGCATTTATGTTCGCATATTGTTCCAGATATTTTTCTCTTTTTCATTTATTGGATTCTCTTTGTTCTTGATTTCTATTTTATGCAACTCTTTTTTGTTCATTTTTTTTTTTTCGATGTTCATTATCAGCTCTTGCAGCGATTTAAAGTTTGACCTTCTTGAACAGATATTTTGTTTTTCTGCCTTGCCTTTATTACTAACTATGCTGAAAGGCGAGTTAGCACTGAGAGTGTCACGGGGTGATACGGAGAGAGGATGTGCGCTGTAGGAGTAACGATTGGGCAAGTGGTGTGGAGGAGACTGGTCAAGGCTGAATAACGTGGACACAACACATAACTTTTTTAATATAATAGAAAGATTTATTTGCAAAGCAGATGCTTTTATCCAAAAAAACTTACAAAAGACAAGGAAACATCAGTCTGTGCGACTTGTTTGGGAGCAAGTGTTACAGGACAAGGTTACAAAACTGATCATCACAAGTGAGGAGTTGAAGAACAAAATACAAGTGAGTCACATCTCCAGGTTACAAAAAACTAATAATCTTAATACCCTTAACGTTTCCCATGAATTTCATTTGTGGACTTCATTCACATAAGTTTAGATAGTTCGACCACAGTCCTGTAGTCTGAAATACCCAGCGGCACAGTCCAACTGTGTCTCATTCTGACAAAACAGGTTTCATTTTGTTTTAAGTCATAGGGGTGGGCTTTGTGTTAGCGAGAGCTGACAATCAATGAACACTCAGTGGGAAACACAATGCAGACAATGCAGCTACAAGGAATAAGAAATTGTGTTGTTTTGGACTTTCTAGACAGAAAAGAGACTCATCTGTTTGATGGTTGGTGTTTCATGTACCATGACAGAATGGAGAAAAGGGATGAGATTGTAGTAGAACTTACCATACCTGTAAAGCACTCATTCAGCCCCGGCTCCATCAGGCAGCACACAGTTGGCTGTCAGAAAAAGGGCAAGCTTCTGATACTTTGGAAATGTGAAACTGTACTGGAATCCTAACACTGAGTTGTGTAGTTTGTCATACCCTGAGATTCCTAGTCATGTAATCTGACATCCCCAGACAACGGGATCTGCAACAGTACTTAGCGAGTTTGACATCCTGTCTGACTAGAAGTCATGTAATGTGAAGTCCACTTCAGTGTTCTAACCTGCTCTTTGGTCAGCTAGAAGAGTCAAGCTAGGCCAATGGAAGTTTGAATAAACTAATCAGGGATGCCATCTGAATTACAGAGCTGACCTTGATTCACAAGATGCATTTTAACTAATGGTGCCTAGGAAGCTTTGTCCCAGAGAAACTCCACTGATTGGCCCATTCCACACAGGAGTGCTCTACCATTATTCCCATCTTCACTGTAGCCTGTTATACCTCACATTTGAACAGTGACAGTATTCTTAGGGGCAATGCAAATTAAACATACAGTGCACTGGGTATAGCTCTGGGTGTTGTACTTGGTGTTTACTGTTTGAACTATAACTGTATGTTCAGTGCTACTGCATCAGTGAGGAAATGTACGTATAGGGACCAATAAAGGACTATCTATCTATCTATCTATCTATCTATCTATCTATCTATCTATCTATCTATCTATCTATCTATCTATCTATCTATCTATCTATCTATCTATCTATCTATCTATCTATCTATTATATAGTGCCTTTCACATCTATCTATCTATCTATCTATCTATCTATCTATCTATCTATCTATCTATCTATCTATCTATCTATCTATCTATCTATTATATATAGTGCCTTTCACATCTATCTATCTATCTATCTATCTATCTATCTATCTATCTATCTATCTATCTATCTATCTATCTATCTATCTATCTATTATTATAGTGCCTTTCACATCTATCTATCTATCTATCTATCTATCTATCTATCTATCTATCTATCTATCTATCTATCTATCTATCTATCTATTATATATAGTGCCTTTCACATCTATCTATCTATCTATCTATCTATCTATCTATCTATCTATCTATCTATCTATCTATCTATCTATCTATCTATCTATCTATCTATTATATAGTGCCTTTCACATCTATCTATCTATCTATCTATCTATCTATCTATCTATCTATCTATCTATCTATCTATCTATCTATCTATCTATTATATAGTGCCTTTCACATCTATCTATCTATCTATCTATCTATCTATCTATCTATCTATCTATCTATCTATCTATGACTGCCATGGCCAGTTAAAACATTAACATCTCTGTTTAAATCTCCATTACAGTAAATCCTCAGCCCCTCTATTTCATTTTGTCCCTCAACTTACTTGCTTCTTGTTACAGAGCATCTGCAGTGTAGTGCTGCCACCTAGGTGTCATAGGAGGAAAAAACATATTGGTAATAGGCTCCATGCAAGTATATACTGTAAATATGTAAAGGCTTTAAAATGATGGGGTAACAACGCATGGTTTTTAAAATTACATATGGTCATTGAAATTAATTCTCTCTTATAATGTCATACCTGTTACAATGCTTTCTTCTTTGTAGCTCATGATCTCTGTTTCTGTTGGGGCACTTTATCGTGTGTTTAAATGATTCTTCAATCTATTCATCAATTTTCTGATCTGCTTATGCAGTTCAGGGCCACAGGGAGTTGGAGCCTGCCCTGGCAACACTAGGCACAAGGTGAGAACATGCAATAAAACTGAAATCAAATGGCACACTCATGTAACACCCACAAGCACATTATTACTGGGCCACTTTAGAGGCATAAGTTTAACTCACTTAGGCATCATTGAGATGTGAGTGAAAATCCACACAGACACAGAGAGAACGTTATATCACAGGACACAGCGACACAACAATACAATTCAAAACAACTACATAAGTTAATAATATTATATTTGAAGTTAAAATATTCAAATATTATTCAAATGTTATTATTTAAAGTTAATTCAAACAAATGCCTTCAAACGTGCTGCTGACACCGAGTGCTCGTGAGCAAGTCACTTCACCTGTCTGGACTGCACTTGGAAAAACAAAAGAAATGTAACCAGTTGTGTCTCAGATGTTGTAAGTCACCTTGGATAATGGCATGAATCAAATAAGAAATAATAATAATAATGAAAATGATAAACACTTAGGGGAGACTGCAAAGGTTTAAAAGGAAAACATCCTTAAGAAGACAAGTATTTTTAACTTTTACAAACTGCATGCAGTTACAGATAAAATAACTAAAATGAATCCTAACCAACATATATCATTTGCATCTTTAGGTCTCTTATGTTACATCTGTGTGTTACCTCTGCATCTTTTTGTAGCCAGAAGGTGTCACTGGAGGCAAAAATTGAAAGGATCTTCCTAAAAATTATAACAGGAAAGCCAAAAAGCCATAATATTGAAATCAACGGAATACCACATTATACCTGAGGATCAAGGATGATGAAACTTAGTGCAGATACGGCTCAATATCTCAGAATTCCAAAGATCAGATAATGACAGCAGTGTGCTGGCTAACAAATGGTAGAAAAAGCATTATTTACGCAATGGTTAAATTATTAGGGCACTTGACTCTGCATAGCACGCCAGGCACACACCTAAACGTTCGTCACAATGAGCAGATCAAGTGCTCTGTTCTGTTGGTTTTTTTCATTCTTATGACAAGCAGATATTTATTTTGGGTGGCTTTCCATTGTGATTAGCCTACAGAAGGTGCTGTCAAAGAATCTTAAAGAAGAGCAGAGCAAACAGTGACCTGTGACTTCTCATGGCAACATGCTCCCCAATTCATTCATATGTGCAGTTTGATGTAAGTAACATATGGAAAATATGCTGTGCTGACGGGAAGCTCTTCTCTGGCTTGGTAATTATTTTCGGAGACATACAAGGAAATTTCTGATTATTTATTTATTTTCTAAGACACTTGTGCTGATTTATCTGATTTCTGTATGAAGTGTGACGGCTGAACTCTTCATTTTTGATTACGATTGCAGTTTAGTCTGGCTTTCAAGTAGTCTTTGCTCCAGCTAAGCAGTCTTATCTCCCAAGGTCACCTTTTACAGCTCGTGCTGGCATTGAGCATTTCAAGTTAAAATGAATCCCAGACCACACTATGTCCCAAAGTAGCTTCATTTTTAATAGTATAAAAATGTATAAAGGAAAAAAGAAGAATGTGTGAACTATGGATGGTACTGAAAAAAGTTCCCTCTCTGATAACATTTATTTGATACAGCACCTTTACCACAGAAGACTATTAGATTTACGAAAGTCACTAGGATACAGGAGTATGTAGGACAAAATCGGAAGTTACAATAGATAGATACTGTAATAAATTAGATAAACAGATTAGAAAAACTTTGTATAATAGACTGGGGAATATGTACAGTATATATCAGACTATATAATAAATAAACAGATATATACAGTATGAAATATGATAGAAAAAGGCATGATATATTAGAGGCAGTAAATACATAGATAATACTTTAATGACTTTATAATTAGTTTATTTGACATCAGATCAGAAGACAATGATATAAATCAAATACAAAAATGAGGTTATTGATACTAATGATAAGTTAACAACACACTAGAGTTAATATCAACAAAGCATGTTCAGAAATGTCTAATATAAAGACAGAAACAGGGAAATGACAGATCTTGAGTTGAAGAGAGAAAAGGTAGGTCTCCAGCTGTTATGGAATATTATGATTGAGGAAGTCTCATTATATTGTCTTCCGTTTACTAATTGCATTACCTGCATGGAGTCAGTGAGTGGGTCGGCCGTCCTTGAAGTTTGGTGGAGTTAATGTATTTGTGACCATAATTAATGGAGTGGTAGGTATTATCTCTACTACAAGCATGATAGTATGGTATTTAAAAATATAAAAAATATATCAATGAATCATTACAAGTCACCCAACCAATGACTGACAATTTTGCATCATATATATATAATACTGTATATATATATATATATATATATATATATATATATATATATATATATATATATATATATATATATATACTGTATATATATATATATATATACTGTATATATATATTGTGGAAAATGACCCGGACACAGACAGGCGGACACGTTCAACTCACCCCACACACATTTGTTATAAGAATCCATATTTACAATAAGTGCACTCAAACCCCTAAAGTCCCCAAAAGTCCAGGCCCTTCAACAATGCCTCTTCTTCCTTCAGGCGCCTCCTTGCCTCCTCCAAGATCTTGTCCTTCCTTCTCTCCCGACTCCAGCCCCCGAACGGAGGGAGGCGGCCCCTTTCATAGTCACCTGGATGTGCTTCAGGTGCCTCCCGACAATTTTCCGCCGGCACTCCCCAGTGTGGCGGAAGTGCCGGCTGCGCACCCGGAAGCACTCCGGGTGTCCCTGATCCTCTTCCCCCCAGCGGAAGTGCTGAGGTCCAGGGCTGCAAAGGCATTGGGGTGCCCCCTGGCAGTGACCACGGGCCCCTACAGGGTAGAACTCTGTACCCGTGGACCCCATAGCCACCAGGGCAGTCACCCCCAAGTGATCTGGGGGAGGCATAAACCCTCTTTTCTGGGGCGTCCCGACTGGGTCACCCCCCAGCCACCTGTGACAATATATATGCGCCATGGCAGCCGGTTCACTTATTTGACAGGGTGTAGATTGGAGCACAGTATTACATTCTTAGTTCTGAATCACAATCTGATTATTTTAGGTGGTTACCTACCAGGTAGCGCTTGTGGTTGGTTGGCCAATTGGCAAACATCCACCACATCCTCTCAGTTGTGAGAAGCAGCTCATAGATATGTGATACAAACCACAAGGGCCCCCAAACCCCAGACATAAGTCAATGGTATTTTTTATTTAACAGGCTTCTTTTCACACAGCACAATCCTTTTCTCTCACTTTTTCTCCTCCACTCCTCCCAGGCAAGTGTTGTCCGTCTCTTCTCCCAAATTCGACTCCCTGGTTGAAGTAGAGGGCTTACTTTTAAGCTGCAACCCAGAAGCACTTCTGGTACCAAATGCTCGTCTCCAGAAAGCACTTCTGGGTCAGGCAGAACCCGTACCTTCATTTCCAGATAGTTCCCCCTGGCAGCATCCAAGGAAGCCAACAGGGCAGTCTTATGAAACTACAACTCCCATGCTTCTATTTCCTGTAGGAGGTGATAGCTCCCTAGTTAGAATAAGCTCTTTTGTAATTGCGGCGTTTTAAGTAATCCAAAACTAATTAGATATAATATTAAAAGGTGATATCTCTCCCATAGTGATATGGCGGTAAGAAATCACATAAGAGAAAATACCTTATCTTTCTGTAATGCCACGTAAATATATATATATACTAGGGGCTTTGCCCCCTGCTCACTTCGCTTGCCAAACCCCCCGGCTTGTGCTCCGCGCCAGCCACTTTACATCTCTGCCGCTCATGTATGTGGATTTCACTTTCACCAAACAACAAATCTTTTAATTCTCGTGGATTCATTGGGAAGAAACACTACTTTTCCCTGATGGCAACACGAATTAAACGATCTACAAGTCTCCGACTTAAAGTTTAAATCTGAACAATATATTTGATCTCTTTTCACTGTTCCGTTATTTCACCACGTAATAATTTCCATTTTTTTGTGCTAATGCGATCTTTACGATCATTTTTTTGAGACTTTCAAATTTTCGTACTTTCATTGTCTCTAACCTGCTCTGCTTGTGTAACGTGCCAAAGTTTTTGAATTCTCTACACTGCTCTACTTTGTCATCTACTCTTTGTCTTTTATTTTCAGCCCCAGGTGTGGTTACATCTCTTGGCACAAAGTCTTGTGGGATGTGAAAGTATCTCTCTGAAAAAGTCACGTCCCGTCCCAGGCTCAAAAGTCTTGTCTCGTCCCAGGATTTTTTTATTATAATAGAGAGATATATTAGGGTTGTCAAAGTTAATACATTAATGAATGTGTTTAATTTCAAAAGTATAACAAGTTATTTTTCTTCCATTACATTTATTGTAGGTGTTGTTCCACACCCCTTGCTATCTAAACAGGTTTTTTAATGATAGCTAGAAGAGACAAAGTTTATGATGATTCAAAGACCAGAAACGTTGATATTTGTAAACATAGTGCTGGAAAATTTAAATATCATGAGTGTAAAACGTGTTTAGCATATTATAAACATGCTGATGTTAAATTCTATTTAATTAGTAAAGTCCACGGCAGACAACAATCTATGAATATTCCACTGGATCCATGTCTATGAATAAAACAAACTAAGTACTGTTTCTAAAAAATTGACCATATCAGACTGCAGACTTGTAAATATTGTAGAAGATAAAGGGCTGAGAGACATTCTGACAATTCTTACAATTGAGGTTCACATGAGACAATTGTGTCACATACTGATGATTTATATTGAGGGTGTTAAAGAGCGTTACAGAGTCCAAGACCTCGGACACAACTTGACCAAACACCGTAAAAAAGCTACTCCATGAAATACAGCATACCTTTTCACTGGCTGTTCTGACAAGTAGTTCTCTCTTCATCTGCCATCACTGCTGTGCCCGTAGCATCTTCTTATTGGAGAACTGAAGTGCTCCAGCATTGCATCTGAGAAACATTTCTGGGTCAGGGGAAAGTTCCTCCTAAGAATGGGAAGATCTCCCCCAGGAGCCCCCCTTCCAGCAGCCAAGGAATCCAGCAGGGACACTGTAAGGAAATGCAGTTTCCATGTGGCCCCGTGGGTATCCAGATGAGAACACCATGACAGTAATGCTGCTACACAGCATACTGGGGGAATATACTCCAGGGGCCAGTCTCCCACTGACCACCTGCTGTAATGGTCTCCTAATCAGACAAGGGAGCTCCATCCAGCCTGACACAGGATGCCAGGCCATTCATGTCTTTCACAAAATGAAAGCTACACATTTTCACAGTTTCAGCAGTTAAGGAGTTACAAGGCAGTGACATTCACAGGAGATAACAGGACATCAATGAGCAACCAAAATCACCTTGGTTAAACATACTGACTACTGTCCATCCATTATCCAACCTACTATATCCTAACATAGGGTCACAGGGGTCTGCTGGAGCCAATCCCAGGCAAAACAGGACGCAAGGCAGAAAACAAACTCCAGGCAGGGCACCAGCCCACCGCAGGGCACACACACCCTCACGGGACAATTTAGGATCGCCAATGCACCTAACCTGCATGTCTTTGGATTGTGGGCGGAAACCCACGCAGACACGGGGAGAACATGCAAACTCCACGCAGGGAGGACCTGGGAAGCGAACCCGGGTCTCCTAACTGCGAGGTAGCAGTGCTACCCACTGCGCCACCCTACTGACTACTAACTGAATGAAATTTTATCACAATTAAAAAATGTAATCATTTGACAGCCCTAATATATATGTATACACAAACCCCACCTTCTAAACATTTGGGCACCACCTTGCTCAGCATGTCTTAACATGCAATTGGCAAGCTTAAGCATGACAGATAGAAAGAATGATGGCACCTCTTTTTACAGGGGGTCTAATGAGAAGGGTAAGCCCTTCATTTGATCAAAAGATCATTTTATAAAAATAGTAATACTAGGTGGCTACTGTAATAAAGATTTAAAACTCCCACTTGGGTTCAAGTAAAATAGATAGATACGAGGGAAATCCCAAAAGTAAGGTCTCCAAAGCGGTGGGGACGTAGAGAAACTGTTCGAACGGCTGTTGGCCACACTGTTGTGATCCTCCACTCCCAAACAAGCATGTGTGGCTTCGCTGGGATGCTCAATCTTGGCTTGGCAGCCCTTGAAAATGGAGCTCCCATTGAACGCTACCGCCAAGTGCGAAGTTCGCGCAGGAGACCGTCAATTTCCGACGAGACAGTCGCGAAGGTTGAGGAAAACATGCGTAAAGATCGGCGGTTGGAACTTCATCACCCACCAACCCTATAGTCTGGACTTGGCACCTGTTCCCTAATTTGAAAAAACATTTGTCCGGAAGGTGATTCTGCTCCGACAAAGAGGTGAAAGATGAGGTTCAACGCTTCCTGAAGGACATGGCAGTGAGCTGGTATGACATGGGCATTCTAAAACTACCACAGCGTCTACAAAAATGCATCGACCAAAATGGCGATTATGTAGAAAAACAAAAAAGTCTTTAACCTTTAAAACGATGTAAACATTATAGAAAATAAACGGTTGTTTGTATTTCTAAAAAAATAGGAGACCTTACTTTTGTGATTGCCCTCGTAGATAGATAGATAGATAGATAGATAGATAGATAGATAGATAGATAGATAGATAGATAGATAGATAGATAGATAGATAGATAGATAGATAGATAGATAGATAGATAGATAGATAGATAGAATACATAAAACTTTTTACATGGGCTGCTGTGATGCTTTAGAGATTGTGTGCTACTTTCCTTTCTCGAGGTCTCAGTCCCCCCTAGTAATGCAGGCCACATTGGCCTTGGAAATTTGCTAGCATTGTTATTTTTTTTTCCTTTTTCTCACACAAACTGTAAATCCACAGAGAAGCACAAAAAGTATTTCATGTGAAAAGACCTACAGTGCACAGGGTAAAGGATGCCAAGCTGCTGAGTAAAGAAGAATTCAATAAATAATACACAGAGTACAGTATTTGTCAGCACTTGATTATCTGAGCAGCACATGTGCTGATCTACAGTAGGTGCAAGGATCCAGTTTATCCTTTTAGATACTCGTGCAAGTAAGCAATTCATAGGCTGACTCAAAATTCACGGGGTGCTTGGCAGCAGGATGAATATCACCATCATGCTATTACACAACCGTCTGAATTCAAACTAAATGCCCTGACTTGCAAGTTTAAAGCGATGCATTGCTCTGTTTTAGGAACAGGAGGGCTTTGTCAGTGTGACAGTGGGGATCTTGTTGAAAACAGCACTTTTCTGTTTTCTGGGTTCCTTGGGGCCAAGCCTAATTATGCGCTCTTTTGCTAAATACATTGTCATTAGCCATTGTATCTTGTCTAAATGAATTACAGCTTGAAGTGCACAGAATGTGCAATTAGGAAAAAAAGGAAGAAAAAAAAAAACCGCCCTGGACGGTGTCCCGGTACATTAAGAAAGTCAGGCTTGGGCTTCAGTGTGTGTAATTCACTTTATAAAAAGCCTGCTCAGCAATGGTGCCAGCTTGGGTAATCTAATCCTAATAATATGTCTTTTCCCAACAAGAGCTCTGAATGAAAATTTAGTTTAAAAACCAGAAAAGCAAGAATGCTTGCCAGTGAAATAAAACCGGGCAAGAGAAATATTTACCTGTCTTTAACAAAAATGCCATAATATGTTCTAATAGAGATAATCATTCGCATCTTTGTCTACTTTTTATTTTCCTTTTTATTCTGTTCAGTCATGGGAACACCTCTATAGATTATAGGTTTGATTCCATTTTATTTTATTACTATAATTGCTGAGACGACTGAGCAGAGCTATGCCAGTAAGGGTCACTGGAGCGTCTCAATCCTCGAAGCATCCAGTGGTAAAGGGAGCCATCAGGTGGAACAAGGAGGCCGTCTGAGCTTAGCTGGCTTCTGGGATATTGGTGGCAGCTGACAGGAATCAACAGGCCAAGACGAATGTGGTGATTGCAGTTACAGAAGCAAAAACTTCAACAGGGGAGAGTTTGGTGAGGCCAAGGAAAATGCCTTTCGGTTGGCCTCGAAGTGATTGTGGCAAACTGTCAGGCGACTCAGGAGGGGAAAGCAGTGCTTCACCCATGCTGTGTATAGCATGGATGGAGTGCTACTGGACACTCCTGAGGGTATAGTCGGGCGGAGAAAGGAGCACTTTGAGGACCTCCTGAATCCAGTGACATGCCTTCGTTAGAGGAGGCAGATATTTGCCCTGAGCTGCTGTAGTGTCTGGATGTTGTTGGGCTGTCTTGGTTGACGCATCTCTTTAACATTGCATAGAGGTTTGGGACAATGCCTCGGGACTGGTAAACTGGGGTAGCAGCCCCCATCATTAAGAGTGGGAACTGGATTACATGTTCCACCCAAGGTTATTATAGTTTTGCCTTTTTATATTAGTTTTTATTGCTATATTTTTTCTGACCTTACTTGGAAATTCAGTTTAGTTTTAGTTTTCCTTTATCGAATATTTTTAGTTTTAATTTTTATTTCACAAAGACATTTCTATTTTATTTTTATTTCTATTAGTTTCAGTTTTAGTAATTATAGTATGGATAAAGAGCTACTATGGAGTTGAGTTTTGTGTCACAATCAGACAGAAGACTTGAATAGCCCACCATAAGAACAGTAAACCCTTAATGAGCAGAGCAAGAGTAGGTAATAGAAGTATGGACGGGCACAAAACGACAGAGACAGCATCTGAGATTAGGAACAATATCTACAGTACATTATCTAAACCTGTTTAAACCCGGAGCGTACCCCAGCAGGTCTGGATCCAAGGAAGGAAAAATCCCTAGTATGCAATATGTATGATATGGCTGATGTTAAGAACACAAAGAATATGATATTTCACCTATCTATTTTAAGAGAGAGAGAGAGAGAAAAAGGGGGACAAATATTTTAAAACATAATTCTGCTACTGGATTATTTTAAATTAAAAAAAGATAAATTAATAAATATAGAATGAATACAAAACACATTAGTATCTTTATTTTTTCACCAGTTGGCAGAATCTCCTCGCCTACCAACCTGTAGTCCATTAGAGACATGGCCAACTCAGAAATTTTACAAGGTTTGTATTGCTTTGTTGTTAAACGACTTTTTTAAAGCAAAAGTGACTGGTCAGCAACAATATGCTGATCTTGTATGTTGACCGTCAGTCTCTCTATCAGTGCCGTTTTATTTTCAAGAAGGATTTCTCCTGTGTGAAGTGGCAGGTGAATTATTGTCAACAAAACGCAGGCACCTGAGAAATAACTGAAACGTTACTCACTCGTGTTGTTTCTGTCTGTACGGTAAAGGTTTTGTTGACCAGCACATTCCAATTTCAAGTGTTTCAATTACATCTTGATATACAACAAGAAAAGCAAAGAAAGGCGGCACGTAAATCGCTTTCTATTCCATGCGCTTTATGTGCCCGTAGTCAGCTCGCTGTGTGTGAACAGCCGCCTTCCGTCACCAGCCGCCATTGAATACATGCGGGCAGCTCGTGGTGGATGGGTTAAAGGGTTAAAGACTAATGGTAAGAATATTAATTCAAAAACTAGAAATATTTTAGTATATTATTATTTTATTTCAGTTAGTCTTTCCATCTACTTTAATAGTTTCGTTTAGTTTTAGTTTTTCATTTTGGTTTTGTTAATTATTTTATTTCAGTTTACGAAAATGTTTTTTTAATAATAGTTTCAGTTTTGATTTTAGTTTTCATTAACTATAATCATCTTGGTTCCACCTTTAGGGAGGATCACATTACTCAGCCGTCCTGAGAAGGTTTATGCCAGGGTGCTAGAAAGGAAGGATCTGTTGGCCGAACCTGAGATTCAGGAGGAAAAATATACACATTTTGTACAGGTCGCAGAACACTAGACCAGCACTTTGTGTGTTTTGTGGACGGTAAACAAATAGGCATACGTCTGTGTCCTTTGGGGTGTGCTTTTGTGGGTTCTTCAGGAATTTGGGGTACCAGGCTTGCTATTATGGGCTGTTCGGTCCCATGTGCCACTGAAGGAATTGATTTGCATTGCAGTAGGTCAGACTTGTTCCCGGAGAGTGAAAAGCTGTGCCAGGGATGCCCTTCACCACCAGTCCTGTTTATAATTTTATGGACAGAAATTTCTAGGTGTAGACAGTGGGTGGAGGGGTGTTAAAATTTGGTGACTTTAAGATCACATCCCTGCTTTTTGCAGTTGAAGTGGTCCTGTTGGTTTCATTGCTTGGTGACCTCAGGTGTGTACTGGGTTGTTTGCAGCCAAGTGTGAAATGGTCAGGATGAGGATCAACACCTCCAAGTCTGAGGTAATAATCCTCCAGGGTACTCTCCAGGGTAGGGTGGAAATGCTACCTAAGGTTGGAGGGGTTTAAGTGTCTCAGAGTCTTGTTCATGAGTAAGGGAAGAAGGAAGACAGAGATCAAAAGGAAGGGACGGCATTGGCAGTTATTTGAATTCCATACTGGACAATTGTGGTGAGCAGAGAGCTTAGCCGAAAGGTGCAAATTCCTTAGACACAGTGACTGGGCAGATGTTTGAAACCAGGACACTGGAGCTTTGGGACAGCACATCTTATTGTATAACATAACAGAAATTTGTGAAACCCTCTTCATCCAAACAAGGATCACAAAGTACCAGGGGCAATCCCTAGGGTTGCCAGATTAGAAAATTAGAAATACGGGACACTCTTAAAATCTCTCTCTTTATTACTATATATATATATTTATACATACCCCCTACACACCCAGACCAATATCTATATATATAAAATCCCTGTGTGCGTCCAGGTGTCCGTGTGTAGGTGTCTTCTGGTGAAGTGCGCATGCGCGGGGCACAGTGCGTTGCGCGATATTACTGTCAGAGAAAGTTAGAGGCGTTTTACGGAAATACAAACCAGTATTACTGCGAGAGGAAATTAAAGGTACACAGTACAGTGACGCATGTTACAGCCACATACAAGCCAGTATTACTGTCAGAGGAGATTAAAGGCATATTACCGACGCACACGCCTGTATTACCGCCAGAGAAAATTAAAGGTATATTACGGACGTACAAGCCAGCGGACGTACAAGACGGTAACCTTCAATAAGGGCGCGCACAAAAAGGCGAGCCTCAAAAGGGCGACCTCAATTGGGCGCAGCGAATAAAGGCGTTCGTAGATAATTTAGTTCAAATGGCTCTGGAATATGTGAAGAGCAACAAAGGTGCAGATCTTTATTTACGCACGCCTTTATTCGCGCTCAATTGAGGTCGCCCTTTTGAAGCTCGCCTTTTTGTGCGCGCCCTTATTGAATAGAGCTGTAGAAGACAGTATTACTGTCACAGAAAATTAAAGACACACAATACACGGCGGCAGCCCACGAAGAACGGTCAGCTCAGCAAGTAAACATCAACAAAAGAAAGGCTGAAAGAAAGAAAAATACGACCAACAAAAAGAATGAGGTCAAAGTCCCTTGCCATTTAATATAGACTGTTCCTACTAATGTTTATGCACTACTGTTCTAGCGCCCGTTATTGTAACGGGCTAAATGACTAGTATTATATAAAAGAAGAGACATAAGTTAAAAACATAAAGCAAGGATTTTAATGGGTTATGAGGAAAACAAAAGTTAAATCATTTGAAAATTATTTAATACAAGCTAAAAAAAAATTCTGTAAAAGTGAAATAATTTGAAAATATGTATTTAATACAGACAATAGAGAAATATTATTATTATTTAATACAGGCAGTTAGAAAAAAAGTGGGCCGTGGCAACTAGTAACAGCACACTTTGTTGACAGTCACTGTATGTCACAATGCTGATACAGAACTGCACAGCAGCGCGGCTGGAGAGCAAAACGGTAAGAGTGTCGCCGTCCTCAGCCAACCATAGCAGCTGAACAAGTTGTAAACTGTCAGCAAACAAGACTTTCCTCGTTACATTTGGGTTATTTTTCATTAAGAGAATCTGAGAAAAGAAATTATAATTACTATAAAGTTACAACTAATTACTGTAAGAAGGTAGTAAAAATATATTTTTATTACGAAATTTGAAAATGAACTAAATACAGAACATTTGGGTGTCCCTGAAAGGTCAGTACAGGACAGGGGACAAAATTATCAAATATGGGACATGTCCCATATATAAGGGACGTCTGGCAACCCTAGCTATCCCAGAAGCACTGAGCACAAGCCAGGATCTAACCCTGGGCATGGCACCTTGCAAGGCTCCCACATTACCCTACTCACACTCATGCACACCAGTTTAGAATCACCGTCTTCCGCCATCTTTGTGTAATGTATCTGCTGGCCGACATTGAGAGCAACCCAAGGCTGTTAAACATTGCACTTGCTTGAAGTAAAGTCAGAGGGTGCCGCCTGGGAAGTAAACAGCACCCTGCATTAACTTGTAACATTCATCGCTTCTCTAGAATGTGAGCGGACAACGCGAAGGAGCCATTCACACAAAGAAGTGTATGTCTGTGGAAGCAGTTGCCTGGCTGTGCAGCTGACTGTAGCACCCTGCGGATCTTTCCATCTCGCCTCAGTATTTTTGGAAGTACTTGTTCAATAGGAAGTGACAGGCAGTGTTTTACCTAAATGGGCTATTTCCATCAACACTTCTTATATTCTTCTTGCATTGATTAATGTCATGAAGCCGTCACATATGTGTCATCTTCATGAGTCAGACCTGTCAGTCAAAGGCTGCATCCTTAATGTGGCCCGTGGTTTGTTCTTACTTAGGGTGTATCTGAGGATTTTTAATGCACTAATCATGAAATGACTTTCTGTACCTGTCGCTAAAATGTAATCTTCTGATCTGGAATCGATTTCGATTCCAGCCTACGCCTAACATACAGATGCTGACTCATCTCAGGATGCCTGTCACTTCAACCTCATTTGTTTATTGTTCTTATTGGACACCATGGCATTTACAGTAGGCTTAAACTGCCCAAGCATAGAATTGTGTTTTAATATTTGTCTTCTGTAGTGACAGGATGTGTGCAGTGTGTTACAATAGGTTTGATAAGTCAATTATAAGATCAGCAAGGCCATTTTGGCGTTCCTAACTCCCTGTCTTCCAACTCTAAATGGCCCTCTAATTTGGATCAATAACATGCAAAGTAAACCAAAAGCTACAAATCTGTTTTGAATGTTATTCTGGGGGCAAGTTGTATTAAGCAAGACCAAACTACAGTTACCACCAAAACCTGTCTCATTATCATATGGAGGCCTGGGAGGCCTTTTGCTGTATTTCATGGAGTAGTAATCCACGAGATAGAAAGTTGCCTGTCACTCGGCTCTAATTGATGGCCATGCAGTTGTGTGATTTTTTTTTTTTTTAATATGAATAATTCATTCAAATCTCAGTTCCAGATATTACAAGATGCACAGTAAGACATACAGGTACTTAACTTCTTTCCTTCCATCCATTCCCAAAGTTGCTTCATCCGATTCAGGGTTGTGAAGGCCCATTGACTAAAGACACCTCCACTGATACACTTGAATAGTTTAATTATGTTATTAGAGTGTGAGGAAGCTCTTCTGGTTGATCTGTTCTCAGAAAGTCAGATGTCCATGTGCAGGTCAAAAAGCTTGATTGTTAAGTCATAACTGGAGCACAACTATTTACCATACAAAATGTACCTGTTAACGGGTAATTTTATATATATGACAGATACGCCTGGAGGTTTTTCAGGTAAGGAAGACAGACATTTCCAGGTAGGGTAGTTATTTCACGCAAGAAAAAAAGTGTCAAATTGTTGCATATTGATTAGCACACACCTTATAAGCCAACGTCTTTGGAATGTGGTAGATAAAGCCAGGGTAACCTCAGGAGAGCTGGTGAACAGAAAGAGAACAAGCAAACGCCACGCAAATAGACAGCGCCAGGCTCAGGAGTCGAACCAGGAGTTTGGGACAGTGAGGTAGCAGGGCTCGCCACTGTAACACCCTGCTGCTCTATAATCAATACTGCTATTAAATAACAAGATGGTTTAAATATTTTCCACTTTGCAAGTTGTTTTTTGTTAACCGTAGCCCTGCATTTGGATTTTGAAGAGTGCCTCCAGCTTCTCTTTTTTACTTTTCAGGTTTGTGTTTGAGTAATTGGGAGAGTGCATTTGAGAAAGTAAAGAACAAGTGCTTTAAATATCAGGTTTTGAGATGTCTGTTAGGAAGATGGCGAATAAAATACACGAGTAACACTACAGTGGATATAAAAAGTCTACACACCCCTGCCAAAATCTCAGAGTTCTTGTAATAAAAAAATGAAACCAAGATAAATCCTGTCAGAACGTATTCCACCTTTATTGCAAAATTACAATCTGTACAAAGAAGGTGAAAACAAATCAGAAACAGTTCAGGGGGAAAAAGGAAGAAGAAATCCTACAAAAACCTGCATTGGTGTGCACAGAGATGTGCCTGTGTTCAGAATCAACCAATCAAGATAAGTCTCATCTCAAAGAGTAGTTAGCATCCACCTGACAAAAAAAAAAAAAAAAAAATATTTTCTAAATGCAACCAGCGCTTATTTCTCTTCCATAAACTCAAACTATTTAAAGTAGACAAGGACCTCATGTTGTCCTTCTATCGTAGTATGATCCAGTCCGTGATCACTTTCAGTTTCATTGCCTGGTTTAATAGTCTGACAAACCAAAACTCAAAAAAGCTCCAGCAGATTACGAAGTATGCAGCTAAAGTTACTGGGGCTGATGTAGATGATTTGACTAGTGTGTGTCAGAGGGCAATGCTAAAGAAACTGGAAATCATCTCAACTGATGACAGACATCCATTACATGTAGAACTTAACTTCAGTAAATCAGGAAGGATGGTTGCTTTGAAAACCCACACAAATCGCTCCAGAAACTCCTTTCTTCCTAGTGCCATACGACTTTTCAATAAGAAATATCGGAGATAAGGTTTTTATATATATCCTGTAACCTTTTTTTTTTTTTTTTTTTTTTTTGGTATAAATATGTTTTATCTAACTGCCTTACCTAAACCTTTCTTATTTCTATTTGTCTGTTTTATTTCATTCTGTCTGTTACCTGTTATTAGATGCAACTGAGAAGGCAAATTTCATGTTTTTCCTGTGTAAACATGACTAAATAAAGAAACCTAACCTAACCTAACCTAACATCTGTTAAAGTAAAGTGTGGCTGCTCCTGTAGGATTATTCTGATAATCTAAGGCCATGGTCTGCAAAGAGCTTTTAAAACAGGATCTCATCATTGAAAGATACGTATCAGTCGGGACAGGGTACAAACATGTATCTTCTTCTTCTTCTTTCGGCTGCTCCCGTTAGGGGTTGCCACAGCGGATCATCTTCTTCCATATCTTTCTGTCCTCTGCATCTTGTTCTGTTACACCCTCAGTTCCACTCTCTTTACTTTCCTCCTCTCTTCCTGCCTCTGGACACGTCTCCCCCCTCTTCTTCTCCTTCTAATTCTTCTTCTTCTGCCAACAGTAGCCCAATTTCCGCCAGCACCCTGTTGTTAACCTGGGACTCGACCGATCCGGTATGGAAATTTGTATTGTTGTACTGCTGTGTCATAAACTTCCAAAAAGAATCTGCTAAATAGTGAAGAGTATTCTAAAAAGAGGTCTCACTTCTACAGCGTTTTTTTAAATCTAACAAAATAGTTCCTCTAATTTATGGCTTCGCTGCGTGCAATAAATACAAATAGATGGGTTAGTCAATAAGGAAGACTTAAAAATGCTTGAACAATACAATATGGGCCGACAGCATCAAGTAAATTAAAGAAGAAAAAACAAGGAAAGCTGACTGAACTGTTTAACGTAGAGCTGAAAGGGCCAGCGATTTTTGAGTTTCTGTAAGAAGTGAGCAGTTTTTCAGAATTGCCTGCAGCAATTTAACAAAAAGCTTTATATTTTTGATTGACTCACTTCATTAAACCAATTTGTGTGGGCTATTTATATAAAAACTGCTAATTCCACTCTTACAATTGATATTTTTTGATCCTGTGTTAGGCATACAGAACAGTTGTTTGACTGGAGTGAAAAACCAATTGAAAACAAGGGCCCGAGAGGTTTAACAGACTGGTGACAGCAGGGCTGCAGAAATTAATTTTCTTCTCGCTCAGGGGAATAAGGAGTAAAGGAGAAAGGAATAGTGTTATATTGGAATTGGAAATGGGGTTTTGTAAAAAAGACAAACAAGAAGTAAATGGGGGCATCCTTTGATTCCTAAGTCAAGTCACATTAAATTTGCTCAATTTGTTCATCTTTCCTTTATTAAACTTTGGCTTATTGACCTTTAAACTTTATTCCAAAATTAATAATGGACATTCCTTTGTCTTCTATACTTTTAAACACTAATAATGCGTTTGTTTTAAGTTATTCTGTTTCATCACTTTGAAACGTATAAAGCCATGTGCAGGTAGTATGAAATAGTGGCTGAGGTCTTGGATACAGACAACATCAGTCCTATCTCGGCCCCATCTTACTGTGTAACCCCGGATAAATCTTTCATTTGACCAGCCAGTGTTCTGCATTAATAAATATAAAAGTAATTGTACCACATGGCTCTGATTCATAAGCTATTGTAGATAAAACTGCAATCTAAAGTTTTCCACGTGATGCAGCAGTTGTAGGTGCTTTGCTTGGATTCTAAATACCTGCCTGCACCTCCGTTTAAACATTTTTAGTCCTGTTTGACCTCCTTTATTATTTAAAAGCATTCTCAACACAGATGACACGACTAATTGTCAAAGGGTTAAGAATCAGCTTTGGTCTTGAATCCATTTTCCACAATGGCCAATCAGTTACCAACCCTAAGTAATAGACGGTGAATATGACTGTATACTGTCCTCTTAATCAGCAACTCTAAACTGACCAGAGCGGGTGCATGTGTGTGTCCTGTGATGGACTGGTGGCCAGACTGGGGCCGGGTCCTGCCTTGGGCACAGTGCTGGTAGGTGTGGATTAGAAACTCGATGGCATTCCAAGTCCATGTGTAGGCAGTAACTGTCTTATTGTTAACTGATCTCATAAGTGACACACCTACATCATCACCGGTGTGGCCAATTGGTTTTAGAAGTCACATGATTAGTTCAATGGTGGTCACCTGTCAGTGGTTTCAATTGATTATAGTATAAATACACTTTATCTAGAAGGTCCAACTTGTGGTGAGTCAGCATGGTGGGCTAACTTACACAATGAAGCGCCTTCCACCTTCCCACTGGGTCCCCTTTGCATTCTGGGGGAACTGTTGGGAATGGGGTTGATTCCATATTAATGTAACCTCCACAATGAAGACAAAGGAACACTTTGAGCAACTTGGTGAAAAGTGGCCTGAAAAGCACAAATCAGTGCATGGAGACAAGAAAATATACAGGTCGTTAAATATTCCATGGATTCCAGTTAAATTAATCATTAACACTAGAATTACCAGAGTTTACGAAAAAAAACTCGTAGATCCAGCCCATCTTAAAACTGTCCTCACCTCTCCGTCAGCGTCTTTTGTCTTCTAAATGTGCCGATTAAGACAAGCAGCAAGCAGCCGGCTATTCCATCCCCCACCGCCGCAGAACGTTCACTAAGTTTTCCCAGCTCATGCCTTGTTTGATTATCTGGGAGTGACTGAACTGCTGGAGTTTTAGAGTGGAAATAATAGATCGTTATTTGGAACACACGCATTTCATGCGTGTTCCGTTTCTAAAGTAATCTGTGTAAACACATTGTTAAAACAGAAACTTTTTCATATTTTAGTAATAAATGTTACAAAATGTAGGCATAAACTGTAGAATGTGTGAAGGCTGAAGTCCAAATATCAAAGAAACACTTTCACAAAAGGTTCAAGAATGATACAACAGCTTCTGTGGCATAACACTAAGATTTGCTGACTCAGAGTGCAGCAGCCCTGCCGTGCCTCAGAGACCCGAGTACATTTCCCCGCTGGGGAGAAAGTGTTATTTTTTTTTTCTTTTTAACCTCAAACAGACGTAAAATTTATAAATTGGTATGCACTGTAAATCGTTAAGTTTAAAATGTCGATTGCGGTTATTTCTGTTGATTAATTCATGCTTTTTACTTAGAGTCAGAACAGGAGCTTATTCAGCTTATTCAGATTCTGATCTGACTCAAACAGCGCCAGTATAACTTCACACCCGACCTGACCCTGTTCGTTTTCAAATAATATTGCATTACTTTGACGATGTTTTCTGCACGGAACGGAAATCAGCAGTTCTTAGCATTGCACCACGCAAGCTGTCGTATCAACCGCCTACTGTAACTTACTTTCTTCTTTCTTCGGTTATAGTCTTAAATAAAAGTACACTTGTTTTGTTATACTTGTACATCAACATATGTTCCTGTGTTTGAGCGGGCATGCTCAAAAAATACATGTGTAATACCACAAAAAGTTCACGCAGACACTTCAGTTCGCAAGCATTGGTACGAGAATGCAGTCACAAGTACACTGCAGAGCTATAGCGCGTCTTTATGTGAAAACAGCAGTGTGAATGAAATGAAAATGAAAAGTGAATAAAAAAAAACAAAACAAAGCTAACCTTTACAAGTATCATACATTGACACCAGCTGTTACAGACTGAAATCAAATGTATGTTTTTATTCTAAAATAGTAAGAATAAGAGCAGCTCGCTTCTCAAAACAGAGTCGTGTAGAATTGAACTCATGACCTTTTGATTCCTAGTCAGCAGTTGATACCATTACGCCACGGAGGTAATCATCGTAAATGCGTGTCAATGTCTCATGCTAAGGCGGCTTTTTTTTCCGGTTATATTTTTGAATAAAAGCGCACTTGTTCTGTTATATTTGTACCTTTCGTGAAAGTGTTTCTTTGATATTTGGACTTCAGGCTTCATACATTATATAGTTTATGCCTACATTTTGTCATTTACTACTAGAATATGAAAAAGTTTCTGTTTTAAAAATGTGTTTACACAGATTACTGTAGAAACGGAACACACATGAAATGCGTGTGTTCCAAATAACGATCTATTATTTCCACTCTAAAACTCCATTTCATTCCCAGATAATCAATCAAGGCATGAGCTAGGAGATGCTCATGCACGTTCTAAGTTAGTGGGGGGATGGAATAGCCGGCTGCTTGCAACTTGTCTTTATCAGCACATTTAGAAGACAAAAGACGCTGACGGAGAGGTGCGAACAGATTTAAGAAGTGATTTAAGGTGGGACGGATTTACGAGTTTTTTCATAGGCTCTGGTAATTCTAGTGTTAACAAATGGAAAGAGCCTGGCACAGCTGTATATCTGCCACGAGCAGGCTGTCCACAAAAAGTAAGCGATTGTGCAAGAAGAAGACCAGAGAAGGTGACCACCAAGAGTGTCTCTAAAGGAGAACTCTGAAGGAGTCACGAGCTACAGTGACTGAGATTGGAGAGACTGTGCAGACAGCAACTCTTGCTCAGATGCTTCACCAATCACATCATTATGGGAAAGTGGCAAAAAGAAAGGTACTGTAATAAAAAACAATGACATCTCAGCTAGAGTTTGCCAGACTCCATAGTCAGCTGGAAGAAGGTTCTAAGACCAAACTTGAGCTTTAAGTCCATCAGACTAAACAATATGTTTGAACACTACACATTATTAAAAACATACCAAGCCAACCATGATGCATGGTGGTAGCAGCATCATGCTGTGAGGATTCTTGTCATCAGCAGATCCTGGAAGGCTTGTGAGTGAAAAGGGTGAAAAGAATGCAGCAAAACAGGAAAAAATACTGTAGAAAAACCTGATGCTGTCTGCAAGAAATAAATGCCTTGAGAGAACCTCAAGCACTGAGCCAAAGCTACACTGGAATGGCTTCAAAACAAAAATGTGAATATCCTGGAGTGATAGAGTCAGAGTCCCGATCTCAGTCAGTTTGAGAATTTGTGCTGCTCTTCACTTGTGATCCCCATGCATCCTGACAGAGCCTGAGCTCCCAGTCGAATGAGGATAAATGGCAGTATGCTGATGTGTGAAGATGACAGAGAGAGACCTGAGCACACAGCTTCACAGCTGTCATGGCTGGCAAAGGTGCATCCACTAAATACCAACTTGAAAGGGATGAGTACTTCTGAGATCAGTTTATTTCTGTTTTACATTTGTAATTAATTTAGTCCATTTGGCAGAGATCAGTTTTTATTTTTACATTAAAGTACGTTTTTCTGTGACTCAATGTCAAAAAAAATGAAATTAAATCTGCTGTGATTCAATGCTGCACAAAATTAAAATGTGAAAACTCTCAAGGGGTGAGGTGGGCTCTGTATTGAGGAGAAGGGGAGGACATTTCGTTTCTGGTTAATTTTGCCACACACAACAAAATACGTACTGTATATAAAAACACAGCACCATTGCAGTGACATGACAAATTTTTACTTTTGCCATTTGTCAAGATGCTGTGAGTTAACATCTGCTTTTAATTTCTATGCGTCTTTAGGCTTTAGGCTTGTAAGCTCTGAGGGCTTAAGTGGTGCAGACATTTACTGGAGAATGAATGTTCAATGCGGGATATTCTGTATGACCTCGAAGAAATATTCTGTGAACAACGGAAATCATTTTTCTTGCTGGAATACAAAATTGAGATGCACAGTGGAACAAATTGCAAATAGAGTTTATGTTTAAATAGTAAATATGTTTTATTTACTTTTAAATATGCACAGCGCCCTCCATAATGTTTAGGACAAAGACTCATTTTTTCCTTCATTTACCCCTCTGTTCAACAGTTTAAAATTATAAATAAAAACAATTCAGATGTGATTGGAGTGCACATTGCAGACATTCATTTGATGGGATGGCATTTCAGGGCACCTTAGTGTTTGGCACAATTAACATCACAGGTGTTTGTGATTCCTCCGGTGTGTTTCATCGCTTCATAAGATCCCTTGGCTTGCTTCTACCCTTTGGAGTCTGTAGTTGTCTTTGTTCAACATGAGGACAAGAGTTGTGCCAGTGGGAGTCAAAGAAACCATCATGAGGATGAAAAACAAGGTTAAAACCATTAGAGACGTCAGTAAAACCTTAGGATGACCTAAATCTATCGTCTGGAGTATCATTAAGAAGAAAGAACGCAGTGGTGAGCTCAGTGATCACAAAGGGACTGGTAGGCCAAGGAAGACCTCCACTGCTGATGACAGAGGAATCCTCACTATGGTAAAGAAAAAGCCCCAAACTCCTGTCTGACAGACCAGAAACAGTCTTCAGGAGGCAGATGTGGATATGTCAGAGATGACTATCAGCAGAAGACTTCATGAACAGAAATACTGAGGCCAGGCCACACTGCAAGATGCAAACCACAAGTTAGCAGCACAAACAAGATGGCCAGATCACAACTTGCAAAACTAAAGCTACTTAAAAGAGCCAGCAGAATTCTGGGATAAGGTTTGTGGACAAATGAGACAAAGATGAACCTTTATCAGAGTGATGGCAAGAGCAAAGTGTGGAGAGGCAACAAGCAGACCACCACATTTGTTACACATGGTAGTAGGGGTGTTGTGGCTTGGGCATGTATGGCTGGCACAGGTCCTGGCACACTTATCTTCATTGATGATGGAACTGCTGAGGATGGTTTTACAATGAATTCTGAGGTGTATAGAAACATCTGATCTGCTCAGGTTCCAGTAAATGCCTCCAAACCCCTTGGACAGCTCTTCATTCTACAACAAGATAATGATCCCAAATACACACATGAGATAATGCAAGCTGAAAAATGAAATATTCTTGAATAGCCAAGCCAGTCGTCCACTTTAAATACAAATGAGCAGGTCTTCCATATGCTGAAGAGAAAGCCTAAGGGGAAAAGCCCCTGAAAACAAGCAGGAGCTGAAAATGGCTGCATTAGAGGCTTGGCAGAGCTTCACCAGGGAACATCCTCAGCACCTGGTGATGTCTGTGAATCGCAGATATGAGATATTTGACAAAGTATTAAATATGACTGCTTTAACAGACCTGCCATTGAGATGTCCTAAACATTATGGTGCCCTGAAATGGGGGGATCATCTAGAAAAAGTGCAGTCATTTCTACCTGGTGTGACTGAAATGAATGGCAATCCCCTCAAATGAAAGTCTGCAGTGTGCACTTTAATCAGGTCTGAATTTTCTGATCTGTACTTTTAAACTATGGAGCAGAGGGATAAATCAAGGAAAAATGTGCCTTTGTCCCAAGCACTATGGAGGGCACTATCCATCCATCCATTATCCAACCCGCTATATCCTAACTACAGGGTCACAGGGGTCTGCTGGAGCCAATCCCAGCCAGCACAGGGCGTAAGGCAGGAAACAAACCCCAGGCAGGGCGCCAGCCCACCACAGGACACACACACCAAGCACACAGTAGGGACAATTTAGGATCACCAATGCACCTAACTGGACTGTGGGAGGAAACCAGAGCACCCGAAGGAAACCCACACAGACACAGGGAGAACATGAAAGCTCCATGCAGGGAGGGAAGTGAACCCAGGTCTCCTAACTGCGAGGCAGCAGCGCTACCCACTGCGCCACCGTAGTGCACTATCTATTCTAAAATCAAAAGTAATTGGAATGTTGTTCAATACTGCAGTTAAAGGAGAACATGTGAAACACTCCTAATTCATAGGTTACAGAAACACGTAAACACTGTGTGTTTTGTAAATTTTAAATGTAATCAGTTCAGTTTAGTGGTAACTGGTGGCACACCAGTCAGGGTCAGTTCGTGCTGTGCTCCTAATAGCCTCCAAACCCAAAACCACTACCCTGAATTTGATTTAGTGGCTTTAGAAGTGGATGGACAGATTCTTCAATAGACAGATAAACATAACTG
Source organism: Erpetoichthys calabaricus (assembly GCF_900747795.2). NCBI lineage: Eukaryota > Metazoa > Chordata > Cladistia > Polypteriformes > Polypteridae > Erpetoichthys > Erpetoichthys calabaricus. The sequence goes on from NC_041401.2 coordinate 39,279,974, forward strand.
ACATTCGAGACACTGCACACTAGCTGCTTAATCTGTGATGAGAAGGTTAAGACATGGTTGATGTTTGCAGACTTACGAGGTGCAGAGATAGCTAGAACCCAGGGCAGGGATATTCTGTGCAGAAAGGGCACTGTGCCAAATTAGCCGTGAAGAAAATGAAAGCAGGGACAGCAGAGGTGGAAGCCTTTCTTTTATTATGCTTGTTTGATCCTGTGGCAGACCTTTAGAAAGCTCATTTCAATTTATTAAAAGCAAATGATCTACATAGCTAATATTCCTCATACATTTGGGCTATAATTAAAAAGTTAATTGCTGTAACATTGTCTGTCTTTTGTGACCTGACTCGGGGAATTAGGTAGCACAGTGCCATCTTGTGAGCAAATAAGAATTTAGCAGCTGTTGTAACTTCACGGTAACCAAAGCTCCTGTTTTATTTACAACAGGTAATGGACTGGATTGAAAACCATGGCGAAGCTTTCCTCAGCAAGCACACTGGTGTTGGGAAATCTCTGCACAGAGCAAGGGCTTTGCAAAAGCGACATGATGACTTTGAGGAAGTTGCTCAGGTAAGAAACACTGTACTGTAATCAAAGTGGACTGACCTGCTGGGACCACCTCCTTTCCGATAGGACGTAGCTAAAGGTCTGGGGTCAACAGAAAGGAAACATTTTTTGACCCTTTAAAGGTGATGAAGGTCAGTAGGATGGCGGTGAACTTCTAGCCTAGTATGTGGTAGCATATAGTCCTGCACCATATTGCCCTTTTTAAGCATTTTGCTTGAAAGACCCCTTATTTAAAGGGCAACAGAAGGCACAGTGGTACAATAACTCTGTGCTCAGCCAGATGTGACCCACTGAAATTTAAAGACAAACCTCAAAATCAAATTTGTATCAAGTATGGAGTTTGAAACAGAGTTTGGGCTAAAGGCTCATCATGCTTGAGGAAGAGCAAGTGAAGAAGGAAAGAATTAGAGTGAGAACATCAAGAAATGAGGATGGGAATTCTTGGAGATATTTTGGGAATGAAGTGGACCCTGCCCTACAGACATGTTGACCAGCTAGCAGAGGTGTACCCAGTGGTGCAGTAGAGTTATTTTTTTTATCTTTTGAGATGTTATATTTTCCTAGTTTTTATCACTCACTTGTGTTTATTTTATTAATTGAGACTCCATTTATGGTTAAAGTTTGGCTTCCATTGTGCAATATTAGGTGGACAGGGTTGTATGTCATGTTAAGTCTGATTAGGCTTTTGTCTCAGTAGCTGTCACAATAGATCCCCACATGACAGCCTATGCATTGTTTTATGTAGACTCTTGAGAATGAAGATGTTTGCAGCCATTCATACCTTCTTCAGCGAGATGCTATTTGTTTGCATATTGTAGTGATCTTTCAAGTTTTTTTTTCCATAAATTTCATTGGTTAATTAGATCAACCACTGCTGATAACAGCCACTATCATACTGTCACAGACTGATTTCAAATTGAAGGTGATGGGCAGACAATGTTTTTCTTCAGGGCTTCACAGTTTATAGAATTAAAAGATTTCGGTCTTAGTGAATTCATGTTATGTATCTACCAGGGCTAATTTGCTTGTGAGATTTCTTCTCATGCTGCATTGTAGTGTAGGTGTTCTTTACAAAGCAAACAAACGGTTAGTGAAGCTGCTGGTAAGGACTTCCTAACAAATGAGAACTTGAAGTTTCTAAGGAGTCAGTCTTATTGCCACAATGGCAAAGGCATTCCTTGTCTTTATTGTCCTAGATTATAATGCTAAAAATGTAAAATTAATGAAAGGAACCTCATCTGGTTCAGGAGTTTCAATTTCTGTTTCAATTTATTCTTATTGATAGATAGATAGATAGATAGATAGATAGATAGATAGATAGATAGATAGATAGATAGATAGATAGATAGATAGATAGATAGATAGATAGAGTGCATCCGGAAAGTATTCACAGCACATCACTTTTTCCACATTTTGTTATGTTACAGCCTTATTCCAAAATGGATTAAATTCATTTTTTTCCTCAGAATTCTACACACAACACCCCATAATGACAACGTGAAAAAAGTTTACTTGAGATTTTTGCAAATTTATTAAAAATAAAAAAACTGAGAAATCACATGTACATAAATATTCACAGCCTTTGCGCAATACTTTGTTGATGCACCTTTGGCAGCAATTACAGCCTCAAGTCTTTTTGAATATGATGCCACAAGCTTGGTACACCTATCCTTGCCCAGTTTCGCCCATTCCTCTTTGCAGCACCTCTCAAGCTCCATCAGGTTGCATGGGAAGCGTCGGTGCACAGCCATTTTATGATCTCTCCAGGAATGTTCAATCGGATTCAAGTCTGGGCTCTGGCTGGGCCACTCAAGAACATTCACAGAGTTGTCCTGAAGCCACTCCTTTGATATCTTGGCTGAGTGCTTAGGGTCGTTGTCCTGCTGAAAGATGAAGAATTTTCTTTCTCATGGTCTGAGAGTCCTTCAGGTGCCTTTTGGCAAACTCCAGGCAGGCTGCCATGTGCCTTTTAATAAGGAGTGGCTTCCGTCTGGCCACTTTACCATACAGGCCTGATTGGTGGATTGCTGCAGAGATGGTTGTTCTTCTGGAAGGTTCTCCTCTCTCCACAGAGTACCTCTGGAGCTCTGACAGAGTGACCATCAGGTTCTTGGTCACCTCCCTGACTAAGGCCATTCTCCCCTGATCGCTCAGTTTAGATGGCCGGCCAGCTCTAGGAAGAGTCCTGGTGGTTTCGAACTTCTTCCACTTACAGATGATGGAGGCCACTGTGCTCATTGGGACCTTCAAAGCAGCAGAAAATTTTTTGTAACCTTCCCCAGATTTGTGCCTCGAGACAATCCTGTCTCGGATGTCTACAGATAATTCCTTTGACTTCATGCTTGGTTTGTGCCCTGACATGAAATGTCAACTGTGGGACCTTATATAGACAGGTGTGTGCCTTTCCAAATCATGTCCAGTCAAATGAATTTACCACAGGTGGACTCCAGTTAAGCTGCAGAAACATCTCAAGGATGATCAGGGGAAACAGGATGCACCTGAGCTCAATTTTGAGCTTCATGGCAAAGACTGTGAATACTTATGTACATGTGCTTTCTCAATTTTTTTATTTTTAATAAATTTGCAAAAATCTCAAGTAAACTTTTTTCACGTTGTCATTATGGGGTGTTGTGTGTAGAATTCTGAGGAAAAAAATGAATTTAATCCATTTTGCAATAAGGCTGTAACATAACAAAATGTGGAAAAAGTGATGTGCTGTGAATACTTTCCGGATGCATTGTAGAAAGATAGATACTTCACATACTCCAGCAGCAGCATACTGATAAAAACAATATTAATTAAAGACTGATACAAACACAGTGGAAGTTAAAAAGTGCAAGATGGAGAGTGCGAGGCAGGTATAACAGACAATATCTTTGAATAATGTTAACGTTTACCCCCCCGGGTGGAGTGGAACTGAAGAGTTGCATTGTGTGGGGGAGGAACGATCTCCTCAGTCTGTCAGTGGAGCAGGACAGTGACAGCAGTCTGTCACTGAAGCTGCTCCTCTGTCTGGAGATGATACTGTTTAGTGGATACAGTGGATTCTCCATGATTGACAGGAGCCTGCTCAGTGCCCATCGCTCTGCCACGGATGTCAAACTGTCCAGCTCCGTGCCTACAATACAGCCTGCCTTCCTCACCAGTTTGTCCAGGCGTGAGGCATCCCTCTGCTTTATGCTGCCTCCCCAGCACACCACCGCGTAGAAGAGGGCGCTCGCCACAACCATCTGATAGAACATCTGCAGCATCTTATTGCAGATGTTGAAGGACGTCAGTCTTCTAAGGAAGTTTAGTCGGCTCTGTCCTCTCTTGCACAGAGCATCAGTATTGGCAGTCCAGTCCAATTTATCATCCAACTGCACTCCCAGGTATTTATAGGTTTGCACCCTCTGCACACAGTCACCTCTGATGATCATGGGGTCTGTGAGGGGCCTGGGCCTCCTAAAATCCACCACCAGCTCCTTGGTTTTGCTGGTGTTCAGTTGTAGGTGGTTTGAGTCGCACCATTTAACAAAGTCCTTGATGAGGTTTCTGTACTTCTCCTCCTGCCCACTCCTGATGCAGCCCATGATAGCAGTGTCGTCAGCGAACTTTTGCACGTGGCAAGACTCTGAGTTGTGTTGGAAGTCTGATGTATATAGGCTGAACAGGACCGGAGAAAGTACAGTCCCATGCGGCGCTCCTGTGTTGCTGATGACAATGTCAGACCTGCAGTTCCCGAGACGCACATACTGAGGTCTGTCTGTAAGATAGTCCACGATCCATGCCACCAGGTATGAATGTACTCCCATCTCTGTCAGCTTGTCCCTAAGGAGCAGAGGTTGGATGGTATTGAAGGCGCTAGAGAAGTCCAGAAACATAATTCTTACAGCACCACTGTCTCTGTCCAAGTGGGAGATGGATCGGTGTAGCATGTAGATGATGGCATCCTCCACTCCCACCTTCTCCTGGTATGCGAACTGCAGAGGGTCGAGGGCGTGGCGGACCTGTGACCTCAGGTGGTGAAGCAGCAGCTGCTCCATGGTCTTCATCACATGTGACGTCAGAGCGGCAGGCCAGAAGTCGTTCAGCTCACCAGGACATGATACCTTTGGGACGGGGGTGATACAAGATGTTTTCCAAAACCTCGGGACTCTCCCCTGTTCCATTCTAAGGTTGAAGATGCACTGTAGAGGACTCCCCAACTCCAACGCACAGGCCTTCAGCAGTCGTGGCGATACTCCATCTGGACCCGCTGCTCTGCTGGCACAAAGTCTCCTCAGCTCTCTGCTTACTCTCTCTGTATACTTGAAAAAAGGCTTGAGTAAGAATCAAAAAACTGAATTAATAAAACAGAGTATTCACAAAGGACTGAGTCCAGGACGGGACTGCTGACGACTTTGAAAGCTTGAAAGTTTTTACAGCTAGAAGGAAGGAAGAGGCAGGTCTTTGTAGCTGCAGGAGGAAGTGATGTTAGGATCTGGACTGTGACCAGAAGTGCTGTCTGTGGAGGAACTGAAGGACAGATTAGGCAGGTTTTTGCGGTTCTGTAGGGAGATGAGAAAAGTTGTTAGTGTGTTTTGCCAACCTCTTATCCAGTCCAGTATGTTCAATAAAGCTCCTTGAGTGCCTTCTATGTGCATGTGTGTGACACAGCCCAGACTTTTCTGGTCAGGTGGCCCGAAACGAGAGGTTATGAACCTGCGATAGAGCATCATGTTTGGTTTGGAGAGAGCCCCGGCGATAAACTACAGTAAAAGTATAGGGCTGGAGGTCTAAAAACCACCTTGTGATTTGTAGGTTCAACTCCATGTGTACGGCCATCCACCATAAAGCGGCATCATCTGTAACCAGGGAAAACTCATGGCCTAAAAGGTACTATCTCAGCTGGGTTACTGCCCATTTAATCGCCAGAGCCTCTCGCTCCATCACCGTACACCTGGTCTGTATATATACAGTGGCCTGTATGGGGTGTATCTGAGCCCCAAACCCCATACACGACCACAGACAAGTCTCCCAGGTTTAAATAAAGAATTTTTGTTACCAATACCTCGTACATAATTCTGCTCCTTCTAGAATATAAAAATGCACTATTCAGTTCAATTCTTTTCCTTTAATTTTTCTCTGTTCCTCCCAGGTGAGCTTTGCCTGACTAAACTCCCGACTCTAAGGAAGGTGAAACATTTCTTTTTAAACTAGACCCGGAACTGCTTCTGGCACATCAGCACTGTAACCAGTAATCATTTATGGGTCAGCCAGAATTTCCCACTGACAGGACAGCCTATCCCCAGCAGCTCCTCCAGTGGCTCCCAAGAACACCAGTAGGGCTTAACACCAGAACTACAACCCACATACAGCCCTGTGGGTGTCCAATCAGGAGCCATACCACAGGGATGCTGCCACCCTCTTACTGGGGGAACACATGGTTTCCCTCTAACCTCCTGCCATAACAGCCTCCCAGTGGGAAAAGGTACCATTAACCAACCTGGCCAGGATGCCCATCCTCACAGGTGGCGCAGTGGTAGTGCTGCTGCTTTGCAGTAAGGAGACTGGAAGATTGTGGGCACGCTACCCGGTTCCTCCCTGTGTGGATAGTGCTTTGAGTACTGAGAAAAGTGCTATATAAATGTAATGAATTATTATTTATTATTATCCACATCCTCCTGTATATACACACGAGGGAAATTGCTGCACTTTTTTTAAATTCTATTTATTAAGAATTTCAAAAACAAATTACATCACTTTTCCACATAGTCACCATACCAACATTTCAATGCCCAATTACTACCATATATACTCACGTATAAGTCAGGTCTTGAAACCTAAAAAATCGATCATAAAATCAGACCCCGACTTGTAAGCCCGTTCAAAAATGCGACACTTAATTTTTTTTTTTCTACATCTTTTTGCCTCCTCCAATCTCGCATCAGTTTCTCAGACACATTGAATTTTATTGCAGCAGCGCAGTTACCAATTTCTTTCGCTACTTCAATGACGTTTAATTTAAAACCAGCTTCATATTTTCTTCTGATAGAACGCTCCATCGTAGATAAGGGATGCTCTTATGACAAAGGTGATTGAATGTGTGAGATAGAAAAAACACAAATCAGTACAAATGTCGCTTCAGAATAGTTCGGGTATTACTGTGTGGTCATGTAGGCACAATAGAGAGAGAGGTTAGGAGCACCCGCTGATACAGCGCATTGCCGCACCCACATAGAAAAAAAAGGCCGTGTGCTCCGTGGTTACTCTCTCAGGTGAGCGTTATCATATCATAATCCCTTGTACCAATAGTGTGAGGTTTCCGCATTTGACATATACAACCAACATTATAAAATACCAGAAATGATACCGTAAAATCAAGTCCTGACTTATCTGTGGGAGAACTTATCTGCGAGTATATACGGTACTCCTCTCACCTTCACCATTTCAAATGAAAATCTAAAAGTGCAGAAATGTTTGCAATGTCCCTTGTGTATATATATATATATATATATATATATATATATATATATATATATATATATATATATATATATATATATATATATATATATTTGCAGCTGTAGCTCCACAAAGGGAGAAAAATGAATCACGTATCATAAAGTAGTTTTTATTCCTGAGCTTTCAACCCCTGCCAGTTGTCTTCATCAGAGGATAATGCTTAGACTTACAAGAATCAAAGGCAATATATAGCAAAACATTACATAGTGGGGGGGGGGGGGAGGTGGCTAAGTCAGTGTGATCAGGAGGGGGGGTATTGGGTGTACAGTTTATTTATTATGAACATGTTCTTCTTAAGTTTGCATATGCTGGATTTATGTCCAAGTGTCTGTTGATGGCGTTCTCATTTGATAGCCAAGATTTGGCCAGCTTGGCTATCAAATAAGAACACCATCACACACACACACACACACACAGAGCTGGCCGATTCTTGGCTATCTAATGAGAACGCCATGAACAGACACTCAGAAGGCTATTTATATTGATAACCAGAAGATAAATATATATAAGAGATACAGTGGCGAATGGCCAGAACCCTTACCTGGCCGGGGAAGGACCAGCTGGGGGCGAGAACTTGTAAGGAGCATTACCTCCCCCAAAGTGCTAGATGGATTGCTGAGGTGCTTTGAATTCCCACAAGGTTCCATGGGAGTTGGAGTTCAGCACAGCTCTATTGGGTTCCATTGGTGCCGCAAGGGGACGTTGAAGGGACTGCGGAGCCCAACTTTGTCAGGCTTCTGCCACACTCGGAAGTGCTTTGGACCACGCTAACGAGCCACCGGAAGTACTCCTGGGTTCAGCGTAAAAGTAGTCTGCTGCCTTCATTCCGGAAGCCAAGGTCGGGAGGGAGAGGATAATGTTTGACAGAGGAGGAGTGAAAATGGCAAGAGAGAGAGAGGAAGACAGAGAGAAGAAGAAAAGTCACTGCTGTATACTGTTTCATTGTGTTTCATTGTGTTTGTGTACTGTGCTGCATTAGAGGGAAATGCTGGGGAAGAGTTTCCCAAGTAAATAAAGCCTGTGTTGTGCTGGGACTTGTGCCTTGTGTTTGTTTGTGTTGGGTTTGGGGAGCTGGAGCGACCCCTGCAGGCCACAGCATATAGTAAAGGAGGATGTAAAATATGAAAAGTTCAAGGGTTCAAGTCAAAATCTCAATTGTCCAGGTCAGACAAACTGTTAAAAGGATAATTCCACAGGCAAACAATAATTTCATTTGGATGGGTATGTGAGGATGGCTCTTCCCAAGGCAGGCCTAATGCCCTCAAGGACATGAATAAGAGAAAGAAAATGGAAGAGACTGATCACAGGCAAATCAAACAATTACCAGAGTTATGTGAAGAGCAATATACAAGAGATATATTGTTTATCAGTTTCCAGATTATGTGCTATGTGTTGTGTGTTGGTGAAGGTCAGACTTATAAATTTTAGCATGGCATTTGTAAAAAATGTGTTGCACAAATAGGTTTATTAAATGGGGGAAGTGGACTGTACAAGAAATTAAATAAGCAAGTTTGTCTTTTGCATAGATACCACAACCTTGCTTATTTTCTTAACCCTTTTCTTTTTTGTTCCAACTCCTTTATATTGTAGTTGAAAATAGTGCTCAGTGTATATTTTAAAACTATGATTCATGCCAGCCTGGCAGAGTTGAGCTAGGCAAATTGCACTGGAAAAAAATTCCAATTACTAAACCTTTTTCTTACAATATTCCTAATTGTATTTGAGTTTTATAGCAGCCAAGTGCTATAAAATATCAACAATTAATGGCTTAACGTGAATGAAAAGGGCAAAATCTTTGAAAACCAGCACAGGAAGAATTGTAAAACGTAGAGAACGCAATAAAAGAAATGACTTGAGAAACAACAGAAAAAGAATGACAGCCAGCCTTCAACCTACTAAAAGGAGCGGACAATGGCAAAGGAAGAGAATCAGGGATCAGCATCATCCATTGGTCTGAATCATCCTAAGGAAGTGTTGTAGCGTATAGCTGGCACAACGTGTGTTCATTCGTCATCATAGTACATCAGTTTACAGAGCCCAGTTAATGATGTCGTACATTAGTGAGATGTGGGGAAACCGGATTATTTAAAGAAAACCAGTTCAACACATGCAGACTTCATAGAGTGAAAAGTGAACTCAAGTCACCAGAACTCTGAGGCAAAATGCTAAACCATTGTTCCAAAGAAAGAAAGAGAAAGAATGAATGAATGAAAAATATGTAGAATGATGCCAATGGTTTCCATTTATTTTTTACTGTTTCTTTTTATTTAAAAATGGGCACATGTTGTACAATGGGCAGTAGGTCAGAACCTTAACTTCTAAAAATACATGGCTAATAACTTTTTCCTAGAATTTACGAGGTGTATTTAATAATGACTGGTACAGTTTGCACACTGGCATATTTATGACACCTTTATAAAACTACATTCCATAAGTCTATTCTTCTCCAGTTTTATGATTGTTAATTTATAGTGTCTATACTTTCCAAAAAACATCTCTTTTTGCGGCTCTGGCCCCTTTCTAAGTGTCTACTCATCTCTGAACAGCTATTTGATTTTTATTTTCTTGCAGAAGTCCCAAGTGGCCAAAGTCTCCCCCTGACTGTAAAGTTCTTCCCCTTCTTGTAACATCGTCGGCACATGACCAGTGATTTACCATAACTGCACTCTGAGTAATGGCACAGACACCATGCATGTGAAGGCACTTACAGCTGGAAATGCACTGCCAGGGTCACTGGGGCTTTTTAGTGGTGACTGTAAGATGAGCTAATTGATCTTCAACCAGCCGTTTAGAAAGCATTGTTCAGCTTTGTACAGGCCATGGAGGTGGTATACTTACAGGGTCTTCCTCTGGGAGATTATGTGTGATCTGCCACTTTTAATATGCCACATACTAGGGTCAATAGTCTGTTGATCTCTTGTTTCAATTTTTTAAAATTGTTCATTTATTTATTTTTGTAGTATTTTATCTGATTGGCTGTCTCCGCTCTTCCAGCAATCCAAATGCCCATGCCATCTTGACATCACGGGTGCTTGTGCACATTACCATATGTAATATCACAGTTTGCCTTATAAAAGGAACTTGTAAAAACAGAATCGTTTCTGACTTATATTAAAGATTTTGGATTATCTGTTATAATTTGAGTTTATTTTTAATCCTTCTTGGGTTTCCTTGAAGCTGGAGTATTATTGTTTGATGTCATTTTGGGATTGTTAATACCCAAGGAATCCAATTATACAGTCTGAATTTTGCTTAGAGCTTTGGTTTAGATGTTTCATATTTTTGACCTTCTTTTCTGTTTTGTTTTGGGGATGGCGCCACTATTTTGTGGGTTTTGAGTTGCCTGTTTCTATGGGGATTTCCCATGAAGCACCAGGGCCACGCCGCTTATGATGTCATCGATGTGCCAGCATAAAGATCACCTTAAAATAGTAAAGAGTATCTGAGGTTGGACATTACTTACTTTGAACTTTGATTACTGGTATTTTGTAACAAAGCTGTGCCATTTTTGTGTTCCGATTTGACTTTGACTTTTGGTCAAGTTTACTATGAGGTAGGTGCATCACTTTATTTTATCTGCATATGTGGAATTAATGCCAGTGTGCATTGAACCATCTGGCAAAGAAAGCACCACCAGCTTGAAAACAATAAGTCTCAAGTCTTTCAGCGCATTCAAGGCAAACCTTACCAAGTAATTAAACGTGTAAAGGCCCCCAACGACCATAGTCAAAAATTATTAAAAGCATTTAACTTATAGAAAACATATTGCAGCTTTGAAAACTGTCCATTATTGCTTCGTAACTTCACTGCTATTTTAATATCACTTAATTTCTACTGTTGTAATAGCAGACATTACTTACAAATAGCATTCTGGCAGGTGAGGAGGCATCTGCTTAGTTTTACCAGCATGAAGAAGCGTTTTATATTTATTTAATCAGTGCAGTATAGCAAAATTGTTTCCGTATTTTTACAATAACATTGAGACTGAAGTAGACCTTGAACTGGTATCCATGCGGTGCGGCGTCTGTTACTGCACTACACAGCCTGGCTTGTTTTTTGGAGATTTTGAGAAAGAACATTTCTGGACATAGTTATTCCATTTCAGGCTCGGTGTGAGCCAAATGCATACCAGCAAAATCAGGTAAAAGAAAGGAACTGACCCTGGAGAGGATACAAGTCCATCACAGGGCACAAAAACACTCTCCTAATCACACTCACTCATACCAGGGCCTATTTAGAGCCATTATTACACTTACTGGTACATCACTGAGTTGGTAGGTGACCCATGAGAACATGGGGAGAATGGGTAAAATCTATGAAGATGGTTTCTAAGCCAGGAATTGGTCCCACTTCTCAGGGGATTTGAAGAATGGAACCACCGTGCTAGGTGTGAATAAATATGTAAAATATGAATAACACATTTTTCTAACCAACATTTTTCTAGTGCACTGAACATTATTTACAAAGACAGGCCTATTAGAATATAAAATGATATGCAACAAAAACAAAACAAAACAAAATCCTTCTTGTCACTCTCTTCTCTGACCTTGGCATCACTGGGACTGTCCACAGGTGGTTTGAGTCCCACCACTTAGGTAAATCCTATCATGTACCTGGCAAGAACAAATGTCAAGAATACACCAGGAAAGCTTGGAGGTTCCCCAAAGATCAGAGCTGGGTCCTCTCCTCTTCTGTCTATGCATCTCCTCATTTGGAACTCCATGTGGTACCCAAGGATTTATCGAAGAGACACAGTACCAAAGGAGTCCAGTCTTTATCTCAAGTCACTTGATAGTGTCCATGTCTCGCAACCATATAGCAAAACAGGAAGTACCAGGACTCTAAAGTCATTTTGCAGAGATATCGGGAGCATCACACGCCCCGTTCCAACAACCTCATGAACCCCCAAGATCTCCCAATCTGTCAACTGACTTCATAGGAAGAGTCACCAAAGACATGAATGCCACTGCTGAGGTAAGTGAACCTCTCGGCAAGGTTGATGTTCTTTCTCCACGGACAGACACACTGTAGATGGCTCTGTCCAAGAGGTCATTAAATGCCCAGATCTTGGTTTTTATCCAGGACATTCACAAGCCCAGACACTTGCTCAGTCTCTCGAGAGCCCCAACCAGAGCCTTCATTGACTCCATGGAGATCACAGCATCATCGGCAAAGTCAAGATCAGTGAATCTTTCTTCACCAACAGATTCCCCACAGTCGCAGGACCCCACAACCCTACCCAGTCCATTGAAGCAATTAACAGATTAGGAACAAGAACACACCCCTGACAAACCCCATAATCAACTGGGAAAAACACAGAGGCTCTACCTCCAAGAGAACAAGCAAAGAGCTAATGATGTCTATGGTGAAAGACTGTCGTTATTTAGACTATAAACCAAGAGGTTTGGTGATATGAAGGAGTATGATCTTTCAGAGCTGTAAATGACAATATGTCAATTAGGTTTATTAGACCCTAGAAGTTTAAAAAAAAAGTATGTTAAAAATGGAGCTGAAGTCAATAAATTAAAGGCTACAATGCATCTAACTATTAATGCCTGCAATGTGAAATATGAAAGAAGTGACGTGAAGCTGGCTGTGACCACATAATGTGACTGAAATTCTCAAAAGGAATAAGGAGACACAAACAAAACTCCATATGCTGCTATGTGCCTGAAGTTCAGCTCCTACTTTCATTTTGCAGTGTATAGTAATAAATCATTAGAACATCAATATGATTTATGCTTCAAATGTTATATTTTTGCACTGCTAACATACACATTTAGCTCACATGTACTGTATACGCACAAAAGCATTTTAGCTTGTGCTTTGAATATTTAGACACTATTGAGACCTAGGGTGGCTCAGTCGCACAATGTTCTTGCCATGTAAGTGTGGGTTTTCTCTTGGTACTCCAGCTTTTTTTTCCCATATCCCCAAAGATGTATTTGTGTTAATTGTGAACTCTAAACTGGCCATGTTTGAGTGTGCATGAATGGTTCCAGCATTGAGTTTGCACACAGCAGGACGGTTTTCTACCTCATACACTATGATGCATGCATAGCCCCCACTATTCTGCGACCTTAAATTGGATTAAGCAGGTCAAAAAATGTTGTGCTATTGAGAATGAAAGAAAAGCACCTTTTCAAATAATGATATTCAGAGACAAACCAAAAGACAAAGCCAACATTTTTACTAAACACAAGAACTTGCTGTTCTGCAAACTATCGGTGTGCGATATTGGCAAAAAATGATGTCTCCATATTTTCAGAGACTTTGACGATAATGATATTTTGCATCCTGGCTTGGTCTTGTTAACAGGATATTAATTGTAGCTTACTAATGAGATTCATGGAAACAGCAGTTGAGGAAAACAGTTGTATTTATTTACTTAAAACTGAAGTAAAATAACACAAGAACATTAAATTCACCAGTCAAAGTATTACTGAGATCAAACAGTGCAAGTATAAGTAAGCCATTTTAAAGAGGCCTACAGGATTTACAGAAAACATTGCACTAAGGTCAATAAAACTAAGGGTAAACACTTACTATTAATTTAAACAAGAATCCGATGGGAATAAAATACTAATCATAATTGAACTACAGGGCATGAAGATTACAGTCCGGATACACATAAACTGCTCTGTTGTAAGATGAATTGTGCAGCATACAAGCAAGAACAAAAATCTAACATACTATATACAGTGTAAATGTCCAAATGTCCTGCACAGGAAAAAACTATAGCATTGAAAACAAGTTCTGTCATATATTGATTGCATAAAGATATAAAAAAAAAAAACCCAAGCGATAACATTTTTAAACAAATTACTAACTTCAAGTTCTGTCTAATATTGCACAAAGATCTCAGAAAAAAATAAACAATTTAAAAATTCCACTGAGGAAACTTTCAAATTGTATGACAGAAACACCAGTCTGTCCACAGCATCTGGCTTCACGGTTACACTTTGCTCCCTCCCTTGTGCAGCCATAGGGACAGGATGGAGCGGAACGAAGAGGCGGAGATTTGTGTGAGTGTTTTAAATAATGAAAGACAAAAATGTGCTGTGGAATCGAGGATCCCCAACCAAGATGGCTTGCAAAATAAAATGTGCCCAGTAGGCATACACTTCTTACAGAAAGAAAAAGAATTTGTTTGAATGGAATAATAATTCTGATTGGATTTGTTTGTTGTTTTTTTTTTTTTGTATGACACCTTCGGGGCTCCATACTAGATCTTCCATCCATCCATTATCCAACCCGCTATATTCCAACACAGCGTCACGAGGGTCTGCTGGAGCCAATCCCAGCCAACACAGGGCACAAGGCAGGAACATATCCCGGGCAGGGCGCTGGCCTACCGCAGGGCACACACACACACCAAGCACACACTAGAGACAATTTAGGACCGCCATTGCACCTAACCTGCATGTCTTTGGACTGTGGGAGGAAACACATGCAGACACAGAGAGAACACGTAAACTCCACGCGGGGAGGACCCGGGAAGCAAACTCAGGACTCCTTACTGCGAGGCACCATACTAGATCAACTTCACTTAAATTTCATTTTAAAGAGAAGCCCAACTTGCACACCAATGGCAATATGAAGCAAATGTCCAAGCAGTGCATCTTTCAGACCTTGCATAATGATGTTGCCTGTGTGGTCTTCTTCACTGTAGGATGTTTGCAAACAGCAGCTTTGCAGTTGTCAGGTTTCGCTGATGTCAAGGAGAGGTATGGCTTGGATTTCAAGGATTATGATTGTGGCTTTGGATTTGGACTTTTTGCCTCTTTTTTGCTCTTCTGAGCATTTTGTTGTTATTTTAATTTTTCTGAGTAAGTCATTTGTTTTTTGAAGATCTTTTATTCTTCCTTTTGTGCACAAGCTGGTGGTTTCTGGTAGTCCTCCTTATTGTGGAGCTTTTGCTTTATTTTTGGGAAATTTCTTGCTCTTTTGTAAGTTTTTCTAGTCTGGGGCCTGGTTGGCCAGAAGCCTTCTGATGTTGGCCTAGGTGAACCCTCTAGTGAGGGTCCTGAACTGCTTTAGTGGCTTCTTTTGGAGGCTTTACATCTTTTAGTCACATTTCACACTCCATATTAAGGCAGAGTTTTGTCTTCAATATCCACAGTCTTGGATAAAGAAAGGTCATCAGGGGAGGACTTATATTCTGTTTGCTTTGATGATGTTACACCACATGGAATTCTGGGTCATAACCAAAGGAATGTGTAAACAATTGGCAGTGTCTGTGAACAACCATAGACCAGTGCAAAGTAATAGTAAATATCTTCAAAAAATTTCACAATGTAAAAAAAAACCATAGCATAAAACAGAAACAATTCATTTATATTCCCGTATTCCCTTTTGGACAAGAGATTGTTGTTCAGATGGTGTACTTCCTTTTTGCCCCTTGATAGCTGTTTGCTTCTGAACTTAAATCAGAATTAAAAGTAAGCCTAAGTGCTGTTTTCTCTGTGATGTTCGAGCGTCTTGTCACCCTGCCACTTATTTTAAGTTGAGTGTGTTTTGTGGAGGGACTGGGGAATTATCTAAGACTTAAACGTAATGGAATACATCTTTTCAGAAACCAGGATGAGCCCCTTACAAGGTACACACACTAAACCGAGTCCTTTGATGCCATGTGAAAGTGTAGCCCTTTCGCCCATCTACAAACTGGCATCACACAATGCAAACAGTCAGCTATCCACTTGTCACTGGCACTATCAAGACTGTAAGTTGTGACTTGGCACATTTTGGGGTTGCCAGGCACTTTAGTGCCTTTGATTGAAATCGTTTTGCCATTTGAGATCTCAAATGCTTGCTGGTTTATGAACAATAAGAGCTGGCTTTTTATGCTCTCATATATTAAAGCATTGAATTGTCTTTTAAAAAAAATTATCAGTGACGATATCTCAGCACCTGTGCTTTTCCTTTTTCTTCCCGAAAAAGCAAATCAGTCTTATCCTGTTGAAATCAGCCCGGGGGAGCTGCTGATTGGCAGCCTCTGGGGAGGTAAGGAAATGTGGCTTCACACCAGACTGCTGTCTTCTGCTGACTTTGTGATATCAGACAAGAATGAGGATGTTTTCATGGTGATAACGTATAGCCGCGATAAAAATGACAGGAATTAGTAAGGAGTGATTTGATCTCAAAAGTCTTCAAAGCAAACTGCCCTGCCACCTGCTGAGCTGGTCTCTTGGCAAAGAGTATTCTCTTAAGTAGAGATAACGCAAATGTATCAGAAGTCATGGTAGCCTGTTATTGAAAAGACTGTGATTAAAAGAAATTTTGCTTTTTAACAGAAAAAGTGGTTTAGAAAAGACATAGCAGAGCAATGTAGTCCCTGATTTTTTTTTTTTTGTTGTCTTTTAAGTTTAACTGGAAGATATTTGAGTTCTGATAAGGGATGAAAAGGCTTTGACTGGTCCAGTAAATCGTACCAATGGCGCAAGTTACTGTAAATGGTGGAACCGTGACAACACTTGAGTGTGAATAAAAGTCTTACTGTATGGTTTGCAAATCTCTTATTTGGTTGTGCTAACCATGAAAAATGTTACAGTATATAAAGCAAAATTTAATTATCAAGTTAAACAAGCATCCATCTGTATGTGTGACTAAACTTATATTTGCTGTTCAGTGCCTTCAGTGTTTATTTCCTTCAGATAATTAATTTAAGTGAACTGACAACCGTGAAATGGCCCTAATTTGAGTAAGGGTGGGTATGTACAGTATGTTCAACCTGTTAAGGCTCTGGCACCCATAATCCCAGACTGGATTACTTATGGCTGGTAATTGATGAATGGATGGGAGATATGCACATTAAGTTAACTGGTAACTCTACCTTGTCCCAGTATGAGTGAGTGTGAGAACAAATTATGCCATTTAAAGGACTGGTGCCCTGTTCAGGTTTGAATCCTGCTTTGCCAAGTGCTGCTGGAACGGGCTCTGGCACCCACCTCCCTTAACTGGATTAAACTTTCTATATTTAATGTTTCACATCTCTGTCGTGCCTGTCGCCTACTGTCCTTTAAATTTCTCACAACTAGCTTTCCTGTGGTTTGATTCCAGGGTGGGAAGGAGTTTTCAGTATTTTCCTGCAAAGACATACAGTCATGTTATTGGGGCTCTGGGATGAGTGTTGTCATGATCAGCCAACACACAACAATAAAAATATTTATATGGGGTGGCCAGTAGGGGGCACCACTGAGTTCCAAAATCCAGACACGTGTGCACAAGAACAGTCCCAGGTTCAACCAAATGTTATTTTTATTTTCAAACAGTGCCTCTGGCAGGCTTCTTTTTTTCAGTACTACACAATCTAATCCAATCCTTTTTGTTCCTTGTCACCTCCACTCTTCATAGGACAGTGTTGTCTCTCTCATTTTCCAACTCCATGGCCCAAGTGGAGGGCTTTCTTTAAACACCCAACCCTGGAGTACATCTGGTGCTCAATCAGTTGCATCTGGGAAGGGACAGTCAGGCCCACACCAGTTCTTGTGCAGTCAGTTTCTAACAGTTCTCCTTGGCAGCCTCATGGGACCACAACTCCCATGCTGCACTGTGGGTACCCATACCGGGGCACACCAGACAGGATGCTGCTGTTCACTGTTCAAGAGGATGCTCCGCTTATAGCAGGCAGCCACCCACTGTCTTGTCCTTCCAGCCTCCTAGCCCCAACCAGGGTATTGCTCAATGGCTCCTGGGATGCCAGCCGTGGCATAATTGTTGCTGCATTATTCTTGTATGCCCACGTCATGGTGCCAAAGGGGAATATCGCAGCTCCTTTGGTGACCTTTAATTATAAATGTCTCCTGGACTGCCAAGGGAGCAAGATCCATCCAGACTGGAACACTGGTTCGTTTCTCATGATAGACTAAACGTGCTGTTGAGTCACTGGGAGATTTATTAGTGAGAAGGACAAGGAAGAAGGAAAGTTTATCATGATAATCATTCTCTGTAGTCATTTGTCTGTTTTTTATCTTCCCAGTGTCTGCATGGGTGTCCTCCCACAGTCCAAAGACATGCAAGTTAGGTGGACTGATGATGCTAAATTGGCCCCTTATGTGTGTGTGTGTGTATTGACTCTGCGATGGACTGGCGCCCTGTCCAGGGATTGTTCCTGCCTTGTGCCTTTTGCTTGCTAGGATAGGCTGCAACTTCCCTGTGACCATGCTCTGAATAAGCAGGCTTTAAAAATGGATGGATGGGTTTTTGTGCTTCCTGTGTGCATTCTTTGTGTCACCTTGTTGACAATGTGATAACAGCCACATTTTGCAGCTACAGGTGCTTTTTCTGTCACTGTGTTGTCATTGTGCATGTGTCAAGTGATTACATGTTTAATGCAGTGTTTGAAGTGAGAGGGGATGGTTGGGAATGCAGTTCTGTTACTTATAAAATATTAATCTAAGCGTTCTCTCACTTCTCATACCGTTCCTTTAATTTCTAACTCCTGGTAGTAGATCAACTGCTGGTCCTGCTTAAGATCTTGCAGTCTTAAGATTAGCAGCTATAGTAATCTTTTTTATTTTGTTTCAAATCCATGGAGGATATGTAAGGAAGGATCAACCTTTAAGAACATGAATTCACAGATTTGGTGGAATTTGATAACCTGGAAGGCTGAGGAGTCCAGACTGGCCAATTTAATGAATTTAATGGATTAGTTTTTTCAATGTATGGCACTTCAGTTTGTGTGCACTGTACACTGCGTACAGAAACATGCTTTCATGGTTGAAAAAGCAAAAGAGGGTAGTAGAAGTTATCACTCCCCTTTTCTGTTTATCATGGTAAGGAGGCAGAAAATTCTGAAAAGCCACAATAAAGACGCCATCACGTCTGACCATGGCAATTGTGCAGAATGCTAATCAAATGAGCAGTTAGATTATTAAAAAAAAAATGATGACTAGCTACTAGTTTCTGATGGTTGACTGGGATGCTGCAAATGTAAGTCAATTAATTCGTCTGGCCCATCTTTGAGCCATAGGCTCTCAAATACACAGACCCAGTGTGGAGTTTCCTGTAGTGACGGAGATTGAGTCAGTCAGCAAACCACTAAAAAAGAAAACATAATCACAAAGAATTAAAATCACAGAAAAAAAGGCTTAACAAGTTCTCTATGAAAGAAAACATGTAGAAATGGTCACACTCACTCATAAAATCTGTCGCCAACTAACCTAACATACCCATCTTTAAGACGGGAAGGAAAACTGGAATACCTGGCAAAACACCTACATGGACATGGCAGGAGGGTGTAAGCACCACACTAACACGAATAGGTAGATTTCTCCTTTAGAAAGAAAGTGACTTAAAATCTCATTGACTTGCCATGCTTTTCGAATATCAGTTCAGTTTACTCTTATATAACATTTTCAGTGAGAATGTTTGCAAAAATCATCAACTATAATATAATATCAGTGAATTACTACTCCACATAACACACACCCATCCATTTTCTTAACCTGCTTTTCTAGGTTAGAGTCACGGGGCAGCTAGCTACAATCATTGTGCACCAAAGTCAGGAACAAAACCGGGTCTATCACAGGGTGAACACAGACACTTGGGTCAATTTAGCAACAACAGTTCACCTAACTTACATGTTGTGGACTGTTGGAGGAAGCCATCTCCATATAACACTTACCTGTACATTCATAAACTAACTACAACTGACAAAGACGTAAACAAAACAAAGCCATGCCAATATGAAGTCCTGTTAGCAGAGTCACTGAGGTATGGCCAGTTGACAATGGAGGAGAGGAAAATAAAAGCTACAGGCAACAACTTTCCTGGAGAACATAAACCTTTGCAGAATACATTTTCTTTTTTTCCTTTAAATTTCATTGTATAAAAAAAAACAAAGACTTTCTTTCTTACTGTTTCTCTTATCCATTTTCTGTTGTACTCACATGAGGTGTGATAAAGAGGTGCCTTTTTATGATGGGTCATCAAGACAGGGAATAAGATGTTTAAATACTTATCCTGAAAATAATACAGAAAATATTAACCTTTTTGAATGTCTGACACCAATTTGACTGATATTCATTTTAGAAGAGATATCTCAGTCAAGGACTGGGATGTGTTCAAAAATGATGTGAGATGGTTTGGAAGAGGCGGTAGTAATAGTTGTAGTAGTCGCATGTACAGAGTACAGTGAAATTTTTATTGCATGTCTGGCCAAAATGCAACACGTTGCCATTCTCTTGCACCATAATGAACTTATTAAAATACACAACTTCATGCTATTTAATAGAAAACACAAGTCAGATTACCTTTTTACATAAGATTGTCATTATGTAAAAGCAATGAATATTTAGTGTAAGGGATGCCCTAGGAAGAAAAATGTGTCAATTTTTCCCTTAAGTATGTTGATGGTTTTCAAATCATTTGTTTTCCATATTGCTAGTCAGGGATGTAGAACAGTCATGATTTTCAATATGTCATTTTCTGATTCTTAGTTATTGCATAGTTCTGATGTTAACTTTTTGTGTTTGGAGATAGTTCTTAAGAATTGGTGTCACAATATTCCAAGGTTTCACAAGCGACTAGCTAAATAGTACTAAACTATGAATGAGACTACTACAATTGCATTTACTGCATGATGCTATAATGCTAGGATTGACTACTGCAACGCATGTTCAAAGGCTGCTCAAATCGTTCTTTATACAGCTTTCAGTTAATTCAAAATACTGCTGCAACAATTATCACAGGAACAATAAAGTACAAACACATAACTCCTTACACTGGCTCCTGGTTAAGTTTAGGGCAGATTTCAAAATCCTCCTTTTAATATATAAAGCCTTAAATGGCCGAGGCCTTGCTTACTTTTCGGAACTTACAAACCTGAGTGCACATTAAGATGTCAAGATGCTGGTCTGATTATGATTCCAAGGGTTAATAAAATAATAGTAGGAGGTTGAACTTTTAGTGACAGGGCCCCAAAGCTGTGGAATGGTCTGCCTGCTATTGTAAGAGATGCCCCTTCAGGCTCAGATTTTAAATCCCGGCTGAAGACTCACTATTTCAGTTTAGCATACCCTGACTAGAGTTGCCGATTAGCTGTGCATACTGCATCTCTGTTGTTAGTCATTAGTACAAAAATACAAGTAATACAATATTTATAAACTGTTACTAACCCTCCCCTATTCTGTTTCTGTTCTCGGTAGCCTAATGTGGCACTTGGTGCCATTGCTCTACTGCCAAGTTATTTGCCTGCCATTGAAACGTCATCTCAGATAAAGGAGCACTGAAATTATTGGGCAGAAAAGTCCTTTCATCAGATTGGCTGCCCATTACTGATTCATCTGTAGAATGGCCAATAGAGGGGAGGTAGCTAGTTGGCCAACCTCTCCAGGACTCTCTGTCTGGCTTGTCTTAGTCCTTTTCTACAATCTGGCTGTAGTTCTACAATTAGATGATGGATAGATATTTCTGTTTATCAGTATTATTAATTTGTTTCTATTTGTTTTTTGACGTATCTGAACAAATCTATATCCTCATATGTGATAGTTCTGTATTTAGTCAGTGATGTAATCTATTTTTGCATTTTTTAGGCCATTCTTTGAAGTTGATTGTGGGGGGCATGAAAGCTAAATTGTTAGCATGGGTGTCTCATATATCTGGTGTCCTGGGATTGGTATGCCATGTCCATTCATTGTTCATGTGGAGCATGCACATTCTCCTCAAGTCCGTGTAGGTTTTTCTCACACATACCTACAGATATATACTGCAGGTTAGGTTAGTTGATAAATCTAAAGTGGCGAGTGTGGATTTGTTCCTTTGTCGTCCCTGTGTTGGACAGGATTGTTTCCGTCGTGGGTCCAGCACTACAGACCTGGGCACCAGCCCCCTGCACTCCTAAAATGGATTAAATGGGTTTGAGAAGGCATATGCATGACTTTTATTAATTTTTTTCTGGCTTATTAGTTATAAGCTCAATGTCCATTAAAAACATGGTTAGAAGTTGATGGTCAAGTTAACCATTTTGTGACTATTTTACTTATTTTTTTAATTTTATTTTTTTTTTGTTCCTGTGTTAGGCACATTAATTGTCAGTGAATCTTGAGAATAGAGATCTGGTGTTTAACAATCTGAGAAGGAAATAATATCAACTTACATCATTTCTATATTTGTGAGTCTGTACAGTTTAAGGCAGGATCACCCTTACTCCCACTTCCATACTCCTATCCCCTTGCATAGTGTCAATGAATTCTACTTTCCCAGAAGTCCTTTTTTTTGGGGGGTGTGGGGGGATATTGAACAAACAAGCAAATTCCCAGTTTACTATAATTTGTGCCTGATGACTGGCAGATACCACTAAATACAAATCTATCGACCAATTAAGAAACAAAGTAAATACTCAAGTCAAAACAGAAAAGACAAAAACTAGACCCAAGCACATCGTCACTCCTCCCCTGGCCTGTTTTTGATATTCCTTTACAATAGAGCTTAACCCGGGCTGTGTCATGTGTCAGCCGCTTTCTTGGCCAAGAGATCACATATTGTAGACGAGCACTTTGAAAAGAATCTCTGAGCCTTTGAGGTCAAGTCAAGTTGCTTCTATATTGCAGCAGCAAAAAATTCCTAGGATTTTCTAGATAAGCACGTGCATTTGGTCTAATAATCCATCTTGTGGCTGCAATGCTCCAATGACAACTTATATCTCTGAGGAAAAAAAAAAGGCACAAGATCTCTCATTGCAAGGGCTGGATTACAGGGCATGGATTTACGGTGGAGTCGCTTGCAAGTGTTGGTGTGGTGTCTAAAAACAAACTTCATTATTTTAACCCTCTAAACCTTACCTGCTCTGAGGTGAGAGGCAAACTAAACCATAAATGAATGTGTGTTGGAGTGTCAGTTTTTTCATTCATTTTGCATTTACCTTTTTCTTTTCTTTTTTTTTTTTACAGAACACTTATACCAATGCTGACAAACTGCTGGAAGCAGCAGAACAGTTGGCCCAAACAGGAGAATGTGACCCAGAGGAGATTTACAAAGCTGCCCGGCACCTGGAGGTGCGCATTCAAGATTTTGTCAGACGGGTTGAACAGAGGAAACTTCTCTTGGACATGTCCGTTTCTTTTCACACACATACCAAAGAGGTAAGGCAGAGCGGGGTGTGTGTGTGTTGGGCGGGGGTTGTCCTGTTGTTTTCTGTAAAGAGTGAGGCATTGCATAAAAAAGGCCTCTGCAGTAAAGCAAACTACTGTGAACAATCCAGAGAGAGTCTGTTGTGTTCATTCTGAATGCCAGTGCCAAGCTTGAAGTGAATGAGTGCAGTACAACACAGATTTCAATAAAGTCAGTCACCAGGTGTTACGTCTCTTCTTTAGTGGAATAGTTGAGAAATTCCTCACTAAATAGATTTCAGATCTTTTTCAGATACATAGTATAGAAGAATGGATTCATTCATATTGTCAGAATCAAATTTAAACTCTGCACTGTTTTATTTATTGTTTGTAATTTTTATCATTACTTTTGGTGACATAATCGTATTAATGGATTGTTTAATGGGCACTACTATTTTGTACATTGTTTTTCATGGTCTCCGCCATATTATTTATAGCTATAAAGAGGTTCTAGTCATGTGATGAGATCTAGCTGCTGCTATAAAACAATGAGGTACCCACTAGGAGGTGACCAAAGTTTAGATTAAACCTAAAGAAGCAACTCTCTCCTGTTCTTCTTTCTCTTTATCTAATTAGTGATTTTACTGCAGAAGTTTCAATATTCATTTAGAAAATGCTGTGTGCAACTTTGTTTTAGTTTCTTACAATAAATTTGGTTAATGTTTGGGTTTTTAATAATTAAGTATTGTTATTCCTTGTGCTTTGACTGATGCCAGTATTTCACATCTTACATTTGGATTTTCCCTTTGAAAACATCTTTGTTGCTCAACTTTTATTGTTCGACACAGTCACAATAATTTTGGCTGTCAGTGCAAAATGTTTTCTGTTATTACCTTTTATTTTGATTCATAGCCACACTATGTGTAATCACTTGATGATGGCACACACACATTAGGAAGGGCAAACAACAATTAAGTGATTCTTCTGAAATTATTTTAAGCTTACTCTCTAAGTAGACATTAATAAATTAGTTTTAGGTAGTGCTGGAGCCTATCCCAGCTAGCTTAGGGCAGGAACAAACCCTGGACAGGGTGCCAGTTTATCACAGGGCGGACACATACCCGTTCACACACCAAACACACACTAGGACCAGTTTAGCATGGCCCTGTCCTAACCTGTATGTCTTTGGACAGTGGAAGGAAACCCACACAGTCATGGGGAGAATATGCAGACTCTGTGCAGGGAGGACCAGGGACGCGAACCCTGGTCTCCTTACTGTGAGGTAACAGCACTACCACAGCGCCACCCAGCTGTCTTAGTAAGTTAGTACATTAGTAAATTTGGATGCTTCTGATGCTGACAAGTCAGAAGTTTTCTTTCTTTTCAGTAATTCTGGTATTTGTTGCTGTCTGTTGCAATATTTATTTATTTATTAAACTTATGTAAAAAGCTAAATTCTCCGTTGCGACAAATAAAGTGCTGTCTATCTATTGTGAAAGATAGAGGCACTGTCGGCCCCTTGAACCCTCAGACCAGACATCAGACACTAGATAAAAGTCCAAAATTAATTTATTATAATAATAAATGTGCACAAAGCACCACTACTCCACACTACTCCAATAATCCATAATAATCAATCCTCCACTTCCAGACGCTTAGCCACCCTGCCTCCCAACTCAGCTCACTCGTCTGGGTTTCCCACAGTCTTTTATAGTCCATGACCCGGAAGTGCTCCTGAACCCTTGTCCATGTGACTCGTTAGCACTTCCGGGTCGGATGAAAACTCTCCTTCTTCATCCCGGAAGTACGTCGTTTCCTCTGTCGCGGTAATTAAGACGCACGTCCGGATTATAGGGCACATGAAGGTCCTTGAGCCTCCCTGCAGCGTCCTCTGGTGGGCCCCACGGTGTCCAGCAGGGTCGGGAATAAAAACTCCATTGTTAATGATTCCCTGCTGGTCTTTGGGGCACTTCCATGCTACAGGGAGGGCTCCAACTAGTGGCCTGGGGGTATTGGCCGGGATGAATGACCGGCCATCTCCCACACTATGTATACAAGTATGTCAATTCAAAGTAAGGATGAAAAACATTAGAACAATTTAGATGATGTGGCACCTTATCAAATGATAAATAATATCATATGCTCCACTTTGATCATATTTCTTATTGCTTCCTCATAGAATTCCAGTATGTTAGTAAAACATGACCTCCCTCTTCTGAACCCATGCTGACTGTTCACTAAAACTCCTTTTCTTGCCATGTTTTACTCAATCCTTAATAATTCCTTCCATTAATTTTCCTGTGATGCACTTTAAGATTACTGGCCTATAGTTGCTTGGATGTGCCCAGTCACCTTTTTAATACAATTGGATAATATTTGGCATTTTCCTGTCCATCAGAATTTCCCTAATGCGCAGTGACATCCTAAAAATATGTATCAAGGGTTTATATATGTACTTGCTAACATCTTTATGAAGTCGAGGGAAAATATTACCTGGTCATGGTGATTTGTTTGATTTCAGCCTATTTAATCTAAGTAGTACTTCTCCCTCTACGATTTCCAAATCACTCAGTACCTCCTTATTACTCTTTTATTACCACTGGGAGGTTGTCCACTCCCTCACATATGAAAACCTCAGAAAAATGCGAGTTTAGAGCATCTGGTGTTTCACTGTCTGTATTTTTTAATTCTCCTTTACTATACCTGATGAACTTCACCTCCTTCACAAGA
Source organism: Erpetoichthys calabaricus (assembly GCF_900747795.2). NCBI lineage: Eukaryota > Metazoa > Chordata > Cladistia > Polypteriformes > Polypteridae > Erpetoichthys > Erpetoichthys calabaricus. Next base: position 39,305,802 of record NC_041401.2, read on the forward strand.
CAGCTTGTTACATGGATCAACAGAAAATAAAAACTTGAGCTAACACAGATCCATAAAAAATATGCTTCTGTGATCTATTGTTCTTTGTAAAATGTTAAGTCAAAGTCTACATGACCTGGGACAAATGGCAGCCCAAACCATTGCTGAGTTTACAGGCTGGTAGTCACAAATGGCATGGTGGACTAGCAGGTGGTGTGTTTCAGAGGAAGCTGCACTAGCTGTTTGCACATCTATATCTTCTCAAAGCTAAGGTTTGAGGTTTTCAAAGTGTCAGTGAATATTTAGGTACTCATTATCTACATGTCGCACCCTTCAAGTTCATTTATCGTCATTGGCAGAAGCAGATCAAACGTAATTAAATTAACTTAAGACATGATTTGGTTAACAGAAGGGATCAGTATGTTTGGAATATTAACTCTGTAGGTGATAATTAGATCTAACATATGATTATGAAAGGCTGTTGAACCTTTCATTATTTGCAACAGTGCTATTGAATCAAAGACAGAGTGGACACCTTTAGCTGAACATGACAGTTACAGTATATTAAACATGCCCATAAAGACTGCTTTATCAAAAATTATTGCTAATTTCTAAACTTCAGCTATTGATGAGAAGTATGGTTATGAGAGACTCGGAAATTACTAATTTTACTATAGTTTGTAATATATTACACAAGTCTGCATGTAGGGTGTATTTTGTGGGAAAAGGTAAAAACAGGTGAAGCCTTGACTAAAGTAATGGTATCAGAATTTTTACATCGAGATTCAGTATGCATGCTGCACAAAGTATACAAAGTCATTGACCACAGGAGTGGTGATTTTGAATGAGAGGATATTTACCAGTCTATGTAAAATACTGCATAAAGAAATTGTCTCTTTATGATTTTATGTCCAGCAGATTATTAATACAGTACAAGAATCATCAACTTTAGTTTGCTTAATTTTGAGTAACTGGCCACAATCTTTAATTATGGGGTGAATCTGAGTCAGTGGCAAGAAGTACTTTTTGAACTGAACCCTCACTGACATAAGAGGTAACTAGAGAGAAAGACGGTTAAAATTAAAAAGACTTCCATGGGCTAAAATAGACAATAATGCAAATAACTCTTAAAACTTAAAAGACACTCAAAGAGCTCAGATGTTTTTCTCTTTGCAGACTGAGAGCTACTAGTCTTTTTTTTAGCTATGTCAAATAACGTCTCAGAATATGCAGTATTTCAGTATTAATGAAAAATATGTACACATTTTTACACAGTTACTACCACTCCTTGGAAGATAAGCAAGCCCCATTTAGGGTCTTTTTCTATTCTCTGGTAGGTGATTAATATTATTGCTTTAAAAACTTGGAATCACACCCCAAAGTACTGATGCATTCAGGCGTCTTTTTTAAAGCATTTTATCTGATACCATGCTTGATTTGCAATGCACTTAGGTAGCATAATAATGACTACGATGTATACTGTAAATGTCTTGCCTATGTTGAATATGCATTTAGGAAAAAAGGGTCACTTTAGCAGAACAAATGGAGTTATCCTAACTGGGAATGATTTACTCAGTCTGTTGTCCTCTGTGAAGAAAAAATATAAGAGCCTTACTCTCCAATTCAATTCAAAGTAGGCTATGGGATTAATGGGTGTTAATGCCAGCACTGGAAGCCAACAGATTATGTTTTTCATGGCAGCATTAATTTCTGCTTTAGGACAGCTGCCAAAGTAGGTTACTTGGTAAATAGGATTTTCAGTTTTGTTTCATTGTTTGCATGTATATTTTGTATTTGATTTGTATTATTACCTTAGAATCACCAAGATTTAAGATCCAAGATTCAAGAATTACACAGGTTGTACAGGTACAACTTGCAGTGAAATGAAAAAGCTAGCGTACTCCATGCAAACAAAAAAAGCAAACACATAATAGAATAAATGATAAAATTAAGAAAAAGATAGTAAAATTAACAAAATTAACTAAAATTAAGTTAAGTTAAACTAGATTAAAATGAAGTTAAAATCTGAAGTCTAAAACAGTAAAAAGTATAAAGTGGCTGTGCAGGAAGTTAAAGTGAGTTTTAGGTTCAGACGTTTTTTGGCATGTCAGAGTTCAGGATTCTGAAGACCTGAAGGTAAACTCTCCCTGTGAGCCTCCCAGTCTTTTCCATTAGGATGCGTAGCTGCTTGCCTGAGTTGAGCAGGCTAAACAGTCTGTTGCTGGGGTGGGTAGAGTCCATAAGTATTTTAATAGCCCCGGTCCTGCAGCGCTCGGTGTAGATGTCCTGCAGAGAGGGCAAGATACGCTCTACTGAACTCACCACTCTCTGCAGGGTTTTGTGATCTTGGACTGAACAATTCCCAAACCATGATATACAACTCTGTGTTAGGATGCTCTCTATGGTGAAATGATTGGCGAGACCTTGAATTTCCTTAGCCACCTCAGGAGATGAAGGCACTGTCTTCTGTTCCTGACCTGAGTTTTCTGTGTGCTGGGTGCATGTCAGGTCCTCGGTGATATACACACCCAGGTGCTTAAAGCCGCTCACCCTCTCAACAGGAACTGCATCTCACATTATTGAAATAGGTTCAAACTCTGTTCCAAGCACTGTTTGGAATTTTCAAATCCTACTTGTTTGATTGTGGATTTTTTATGGATATCCTAGATTTCCACCCACATGCATGTTTAAGTGATTGTAGGAGTGTTTGATTGATTGACAGTCTCATATTTATTTGCTTTTGTTGCCAGCTGGCACAGAACAGACCCCCAAAAGCAAAGCCATGTCATCTCCTGAATCATAAGGAGTGTTAATGAACACATATCCTGTGGTAAATAAACAACTTTAACCAAATAACTGAAGCACAGCTCCTGTACTAAAAGAAGCAGAATTTCTTAGGAGATTACTGTAGCACTTGCAGCTTTCAAGGTTTGATTTCATGAAACTTACGGTATTGTTTTATTTTTATTGTGTGAAGTCAAGTCTTTTTTCAATCCCCATGTCTGAGACAATTTAGTCTTGGAGTACTTTATTTAAGTATTTCTTCTACATTGTGACCAGAGGGAATTCCTCCCTTGTGCCCAGTACTGCTGTGATTAACTCCTGCCCTACAATTGGATTAAGTAAACTCTGGGAACTGATAGATACATGGACGTAAATTGAAGTTCGCTTAATAAGAGTAACCTGAATTGAATGTTGATAATAAAGATGGCATAGGTCTCACATTGTTAAAGTAGAATTTGGTGAACCCTGGATGGGACACTCTTAGTAACCAAGGTTATAATAGGTGACACTTCTGATCATACGGTACCAAGTGAGAATCAAAGTGAAGCAGAAGGTTTGACAGTCAACCTGGTTATTGTGTACAAAGGCTCGTGGTAAATGCTTTCAGAAGTACAGTTATGTGAATGGCATTTACAAGTACGAATTTCACTGTACTTTGTACATGTGACAATAATGACCCTATGAAAGCTTTAGCTGATGTTTTCTAACCAAAGCTACAGGAGCTATATTTACAATACAAGGCTAAAATACAATTCCAGTATGCAGTCTTTTGCATACTGACATTTCTCTGCTCTGGTTTTCCTGTAAGATCCCAAATATGTGCAGGTCAGATTAATGGATGACTATTAACTGGCCCATGTTTAATTTAATGTGACCTGTGATGAAATTATGGCATCTCCAGGGTTCTTTCACACATTGTGTTCCATATTTATAGGATAGGCACCAATTCAATGTGACCCTGAGCTGAACTAGAAGGTTTAGAAAATGGATGTGTGGATAGTATTTAGTGTAAACTGCCTTATCCAGGGTTGGCTCTTGCATTATGCCAGATGATGTCAGTTTCCAGTGACTCTGAATCGGTTAAGAAAAAAGGATGGATGAATGGATGGATTTCCTACAAATCAGAACTTGCCTGATCAGAAAAGTTGATGTTTAAACTGCAAAGGTCAACATTCCTTTATTTAATGGCAGATCTGTTTTATTTCTCTAAATTACTTGTTTTCAATAGATGTGAGTTACCTATTACACTGGGGATTTACCTCATAGCAATCAATCAATCAATCTTAATTTTATATAGCAATTTTTAAAGAATGCACCATAACAACGTGTTACACAAAGTGAATGATCCATCCATCCATCATCCAACCCGCTATATCCTAACACAGGGTCACAGCAGGAACAAATCCTGGGTAGGATGCTAGCCCACTGCAGGACACACACACACACACCAAGCACACACTAATAATAATAATAATAATTAATAATTCATTACATTTATATAGCGCTTTTCTCAGTACTCAAAGCGCTAGGGACACTTTAGGATCACCAATGCACTTAACCTGCATGTCTTTGGACTGTGGGAGGAAACCCACGCAGACATGGGGAGAACATGCAAACTCCACACAGGGAGTACCCGGGAAGCAAACCCAGGTCTCCTAACTGCGAGGCAGCAGCGCTACCACTGTGCCACCATGCCGCCCCCAAAGTGAATAATAATACATTTAAGTAGTGAAATAAAATGCAATATATTTCCGGACATAACAAAATTCATCCATAAATGTATGTGTTCTGCAAACGTCCTAGGGCTTCATCCAGTGCTGGTTCTTCTCTTGTGCTCGAAGCTGCTTTTATATGTTGTTGGCTACACAAGCCTGAATTAAACAAAATGAGTACTGATAATGAATGGATGGATGGAACAGATTTGTGCTGTGGCTCACACTGGTTAGATCTTGACTAGAACCAATGACTTTGTAGCAATTAACATGAACCATAACCTGCTGAGCTAAAGAAATGTACCTTATATTGTGGCTTTCCATTAACAATTCCTGGTTAAAGACCATAAATGCTGAGTCAAGATCATTGGCTGACTATATTTACAAATAAATGGAAGAGTTATGTGTGATGCAAAAATATGCTGGTGGCAGGTAAAGAAGACACAACTGAAAGACAAAGAGATATGATATAAGATGGGTTGTCTAATATTGTTCAGCTGTTGCAAAATGCTACACTTTAATAATTCATCAATGTATCCATCCATCCATCCATTTTCCAACCCGCTGAATCCGAACACAGGGTCACTGGGGTCTGCTGGAGCCAATCCCAGCTAACACAGGGCACAAGGCAGGAACCAATCCCAGGCAGGGTGCCAATCATCAATGTATCCTTTTGTCTATTTAGCCACTGATTCTTTTATTTTCTGAGTCTGCTCATCTAGTTTGTGATTATAGAGAAGCGAAGACAGAAATATCATGATTAAGTGCAAGCAAGGAACCTGCCATGAACAGAGTACCAGTCTGTCACAGGGAACACTCAAGTCCACACTTAGATCAGACCAGTTTAAATTTTCCAACCCAATTCTCAATCTAACTGTACTGCTTTGTGCCATGTGAGGAAACAGGAGAAGTTGGGGAAAACTCTCTGTAAGAATATGGAAAGTGTGCAATCCTTATAGAGTGATCCTGGCTCCAGGCACTGAAGGGTAGCAGGAGCATCTACTATGCCACCATGCCACCATGCCACCTCTTCATGTTAGGTATCTATCAATTCTCAAGCCTGTTTAATCTAATTCAGAGTTGTTAGGGTCACAGAACCTATCCTTCAATGACAGTTTCCCGAGTTTGTTAAGCAAAGGAGCTTAGCATCTGTTTTCTGTGAATAAATGACAAACTTATTAAGCACAATACATTACAGATCAGTTCAAAGATTTGGCACATACCACAAAACTAACACATTAAACTACTGACCTACAAGGCAGGGGTTTTTGGAAGACAATCACCTGGTTTGCAAGTCTGAAAACCCCAATCAAAACAACTCCCATCTGCATTACCTGAGTTGCAACCAGCGAGCCATTCATGAGGACATCCAAGAAGGTCACTGAGGCACACAAGTGATAATGGAGAAAGCATTATTTCCTGCAGTTAGAAGGAAACAGCAAACAAATAGATACCGTGTGACTATTGCTTTATTCCTAGAGTGGTAAAATGAGAAACATATTAATGAGGCTAATGAAAATGTTGAAAATAATTCAGCAGTTTCTACTATTGCCTATTCTGCTGATATCAGGTGTGAAAATACAACCTTGTCAACAACTGTTGCAGCTTTGTAATGAGTAGTCTTTAGGGAGGATTATTTTCATGTCAAAGCTGCTGATCCTTAGTAAAACAGTATTGATTTCATTTTCAACTTAAATAAATACATTTTGCTGGGATTGCACAGTAGTTTGTGCTGCTAGGTTTAAAATTTGTCATCATAATTTCCTGTGTGGAATTTTAATGTTGCTTTTCCTCCAGATAATCCAGTTTTCATCCCACAACTCAAAGACGTGTGCATTAGGCTAGTTGTGACTGTGAGTTAGCCATCATGTGACAAAGTGGCATCCTGTCTAGGGTTAGTTAGTGCATTGCACCCAGTGATACCAGGGCAAGCACTAGCACCCTGGGATGAGTGGATAAGATAGACGATTGATGAACAGTACTTACTGTAAACCATTGCATCCATGGGTGGGAGCCTTATAACAGAAGTTGCCAACTCACTATGTTATCCAGATCAGAAAAAAAGACTGCTAAATTCACCACAATCCAGAATTATGAAGAACAGGAAGCTGGTGTTTATAAAGGCCAAATCCTACAGTTACCAGAAAAACATTTTTGGCTACAGTATATCGCCGATTTTCTTTAAATTTTACCTACATTTTAGATTGAAGACTGACATCATATCAGTAAATCAGTTGTTATTTTATTTGGGCACCCTTTCAAGACTGTACTCTGCCAAAGAATTGTACTGTACACTTCAAAGAAACAGGATCTTGTCATTACGCAGTAACATCAAAAGTAACCAACTGAAGTGTCTATATTGTAAAGATAAACTGAAACACGTTAACATCTGGACAAGAATATATTCAGTAAATTGGTTAGGTTTCTAGATTAGATTAGATGATACCAAACTAGGTGGAAAGATAGAACATATAGAATTAGCCAAATTGTTACAGAGGGACATAGATGCAATACAGGCTCAGGCAGATTTGTAGGAGTTGAAATTTAATGTTAGTAAATGTAAAGAATTACATGTAAGAAGTAAAAAATTTTAGAATCCATAATGGGGGGTCTGAATCTTGAAAGTACACCTTATGAGAAGGACTTGGGAGTCATAGTGGACTCATCACCGTCTACCTCCAGACAGTCTACAGAAGCAATTAAGAAGGCAAATAGAATGCACTGCATGTAGAGTACAAGTCAAGGAAGGTTACGCTTAAGTTATATTACATACTAGTGAAGCCTCACTTCAAGTATTGTGTACAGATTTCATCACCATATTACAGAAAACACTTAGCTGAGGTAAAGAAAAGTCCAGAGGGAAGCGACTAGGCTGATTCCAGGGCTGAGAGATATGAGATATGAGGATGAGACTGAAGGAGTTGAACCTTTTCAGTTCAAGCCAATAGAGATAAGAGGTGACATGACTGAAGTGTTGAAAATTATAACAGGAATTAGTAGAGTGGATCCCAGCTATCATTTTCAAATGAATTCTTCAACAAGAACACAAGGGTATGGTTGGAAACTTGTTAAGGGGAGATTCTGTACAAATGCAGTGTGGTAGAAAGTAGGACTTGATATTATTTTAGACAACGGACGTGAATGGACTGCGGTGGGTTGGCACCCTGCCTGGGATTGGTTCCTGCCTTGTGCCCTGTGTTGGCTGGGATTGGCTCCAGCAGACCCCCGTGACCCTGTGTTCGGATTCAGCAGGTTGGAAAATGGATGGATGGATGGACGTGAATGGATGGATGAGCTTGTTGGGCTGAATGGCCTTGTCACAATTTTTCCAATGTTTTAAGTGAAGTACAAAATGGCAACACAATAGAAAATGTATTGAAATATCTTTGTCAGAACCTTAAAAATTAGCTACACACAGTTTCAATGTGCCCAGTTATTACACTGAGCATCAGTTTTATGGCTGGCTGCTAATCCTTTAGGAAAGGGAGTCCAACTTGTGCACAGTGTATCTCCTCTTAAAAATAGTGCTCCATTGCATGTAGGCCTGTACAGATCAGTATTAGCAATGTGAGAGGTGTTTGCTAGTGTTTCTAACAGAGGTGTCCTTCTTACAACCAAAACAACCTGCAATCTTCACACAAGTCGACAGAAAAGAGACGTTTTAGAAATGGAAAAACAGAATAATCTTAACATACAGCAGAACATCCTCCGCATTAAAATTACTATCAACTTGTTTTTGTACAGTTGGCACATTGTCCCAATGCTTTGTGGGTTTTCTATCAAGTATTCCAAGCTTCTCCCACACCCCTAAAGATGTGCCTGATAGGTTGACTGGCAGCCCTAAAGTGACACTATGTGGATGTGTGCATGACAGACTCGTGCAGTACAGTTGTGTTTCCTCCAGGACAGTGCTCAGTTTGAATGGAAAAGATACCAGCTGAACAAAATAAATGGATAAATTTTATTTATTAGCATGTAACCCTCTGCTCTGAAGTCAGAACTGAAATTTTTAACCAGATTTACAAACATAAAACAGACAAAAGTAAAAACAATTACTCAGCTTTTACACAGATAATCTTGTTTGTGTGTTCATATGAATGTGTTCAGAAATAAAGTGACAAAAAGGTCTACTTACTTTTCTCAACTGCTACTAAAACAGGAATTTAAGAAAGACATCTAGTCAAGACTTTTTAGTCTAAACATTTCCTTCAGATACTCTCTGTCTGCTTTGGTTTTACAATTCGTATCATTTACTATTTGCTGTTTATACATTATGCTTATTAGCTTTTGTTATGCTTATTATACTTTGTTAACATGTATACTAATTTATCAGTATACCCTCTAATGTCATCCCTTGTGTAAAATAATTAGGCTTCTTCTTTTATCGAGGTACATCATAGAAAGTCATGACATGTAATCATCAAATGGTGGAACATTTTCTGAAAAGGATAATCAGGCAGCATTGTGCTGGGGAATTCTATCGCTAATTATGTTCTTTTTCTAAGAAATGTGATAGAATGCTTCATTAGGCAGAATACTACAAATGTAGTTGGTATTTATGAACTTCTTAAAATAATATCCTTGATATATATTATTCTCCATGAAGGATTTTATTTATCTAAAATTACACAGTTTTAATGATAAACCTTGAATTAGTAACATACTGTATCCAGTTCTAGCCATCCATTATCTAAAACAGATTATTATGGAGGAAGTGCTAGTCTGGGTAAAACATAGGGTCCAATAGAGCAGAAAATAAATAAGTATTTATAAGTTCTTCTTGTAGGTAATGTGGTGTATTAGAAAAGGAACTAGTAAATCTCAAGCAGAAGGTTAATGTCCCACCCATAAACCTATGTAAGGCCTATCTGTAAAAATAAAATAAAATAAATACATGTAAACAGTTGTGCAGTGAGTCTACTCGTAGGGTACTTTGGGGCGGTGTTTGTGATAGAAAACCATTTGATCAAATTAAGGTAAAAAAACTTAAAAATTATTTTGCAAAAGTATGGCATTATTTCGCAAAGATATTGCCTGCTGGGATTGGTATTATTGTGCACATGCGTGCTCCAGTCATGTGCATAGCACATAATCAAGTGACAGGAACTGAACAGACATTATAGGTATACATTTAATCCTGCATGTGCTGAACTTAAAATCCACCCAGTTTAGGGTCACAGCAGCACTGGGTGTAAGGCAAGAAGCAAACATGGGGGCGGTTTATCAGTTCTTTGCAGGGCACAATCATAAAAAGAGTGTGTTCCGTGCACTTTAGTTTAAAATATATATATATATATATATATATATATATATATATATATATATATATATATATATATATATATATATATATATATATATATATATAATAAAATGATCAGTTTAGTTTAATAAAATTATTTACTATAGATATTTCAAAACAGTGTAATCTAGTGGCACGGTGTTAATATCTCTTAATATCTCAAATCTTGTGGGGCTCAGGTTGGGAATAGAAAAAGGAGAAGGATTTTATTTACTTTACATCACATGAACATTTTTTCTTAATTGAGAAGTATTACTGACACATGTTCAGTATTCAGTGTTCAGACAATCATCCACAGTTAAGCACACTCTCTGATGCCAATCAATCCATTAATGCATGGGGACGTCACGCAAACTCCTTGCAGACCCTGGCACTGTGAGGCCGGTGAGCTAGCTCTGCGTTACTATATACCTATAACCTTTCTTCAGTTCTTGTCACTTTATTGCATGCTATGGACGTGTTTAACCTATCCCTCAATAGCTGTCACTATACGAATGAAACATGTGCAGGCACAATATTAATGGCAATAAATAACAGAATACTTTTTCAAAAATAACATACTTTTGCGTAATAATGCAATAAAACTTTTTTTGAGTGGTGGGAATAAGCTTCTGTATAATACTGCATGTGGTTATTGGAGTGGCAAACTGCTCAGGGTGAGCTCCTACATTTTGCTCAATGCTGTCAGAATCTCCTGTGCCTGGATGTCACTCTGAATTAATCATTAAATTGTACATCATAGTTAGTAGCAGTATCAGCATTTTTTTTTGGTCATGACTAAAGTTAAGTGTTTAGTCGGCAATAGCACAGAGTTGAAGTCATTAGTGCTTCAGTTTCTCAGTATCTTTGGTTCAGATCCTAACCTGGTCAATGTCTGCGGAGAGTGTAACGTTGTCATTTTGTCAGCACAGCTTTTTTAAGGGTACCTAACTTTGCTCAGACATCCTGGGGATGTGCATATAAGATTGAGCGGCCATCCAAACTGGCCCTTTGTGGGCTAGTATGCATTCTGATGGAGCAGCACCTTCAATCTACAGTTAGTTTGTGCCTTGCACCTTGTGCTGCCTGGATGGGCTCCAGCTACCTTGTAGTGGAATAGTCAAGCTTGTAACAGGAATGAACAGTTTGTAAGGTAAAGGCATATTGTTTTTGGCAGTGATCCAGCTCCCTACATGCAATGGTGTTTCTGCCATTTTTTGAAAATATTGGAAACATGATCAGTGTCTTAAAAAGAGTATTATACAACGTATAGTACTGAAATAGACAAAAAGATTATATTTGCTGTAACAGTCCCTATATGTATTGATTGTATAATGGCAACATCAGGCACATGGCAGGAAACAATTCTGCAAACAGCAAAATAGCATGACATTCATGGCTATGCAAGCCCAGAGCCTGTCTGAAAATCACTGGGTGTAAAGCTGACATCAACCCTGCACCCTGCCTATTAAACCCAAGCCCAAACTAATCGCATTGTTTGTCTGCTGAACATGCTGTGAATACAGGATGACAAAAGTGGAAAACTTTGTTAAACACATCTTGAGGTTAGTAGAGTTACAGCATTTGATCACTGTCATGACTGTTCTGATATTCTAATTAAGTGAAGATTAAAGGTTAATTTGTATAAGTTCAATGGGGCAGGCTATCAAAGGGGTGAAACAAGAAGGAACATCAGGAGAGAGCTGGGGTCAGTATGCACAAACTTTACATATCAGCAACTAAATTGACAGGAAAAGATAACCTTATTATCAAAACAAAAATAAGTCAAATCCTAAAATCAAAAAAAAAAACCCTCATAAAGAAAGTAACGTTCTAAAGCTAGGCAACAGAGCATAGTTACAATGTATGTGTCTTAAACTTACAGAAGATTGCTGCCAAAACAACATGGCCATACCCTACTGATATAAAGTGCACACACATATAACACATGGCGTCATAGCAATCAAATGTTACAATGCAGACATCATTAAAAATGTATTAGGCCAAGACAACAAAACTTAGATAAGTTTTGTCTAGGCCTAAAACCTAAGATAAATACCCCTAAAGCTCAAAAAAGCAGAACATATTTAAATATGTATTTAACAACAAAGGAATAATATTTTACATAATTAAAATTTAATAACGCAAAACTAAAGAAAGAAAAATTAAGTTGGAAAAATATAGGCTGGACTTCATAGAAAAAAAGGGACAAAGAAATAAAAGGAAACTAGAAACAAAGAAAAGCAGACTCAAAAAATAAAAAACATTTTACAAGCCAAAACAAAACGCACCCAATTAATCAAAACTAAATGAAAGTCAGAATTCTGTTAGTCTTTAAATAATCCAAAAGTTAAAACCCAAGGGCAAAGTCTAAATCTAAGCCAGTGGACAAACCAATAATTTGAAACCAGAAATTAAAAGACCTATGCAACAAAATTCCTGTAAATCAATGAGTTATCCTCGGGAGAGAAGTGGGCCAGTAGGCAGAATGCCACAGCAAGGAAATATGGCCAAGTGTAGACCTTGCGCATCCCTCAGGTGAATGAGTTACTAATTTCCACAGCACCTGACGGAAATATGGCTAAATAGGGGCCTCCCTTTATTAATTAAACAAAGCAGGAAACAGAAGGTACATAAAAGGGTAAGGAGACAGCATCAAACCATGACAATATATTACTCCTTTAGTTTCTGCGATAATAGTTGCAATAATGATATGCAGTGTCAACTCTCTTCTGCGAAATAGCAAAATTCAAAAAGACATTTCTTATTAAAAGTGTGCTGAGAGCTGTTGGCTTACAATATCTGGTTACTCTAAAAGTAATAACCATACACCATGACATCCCACAGCTGTATTGCATTCCTGATTTTGAATGATTTTGAACAGTGCTGTACTATTACACCTCTGCTTAAAATTTTGCTTTAGGCTGACATTGCAGTACATCACTTTTTCTATGATTTTCAGTTATAGTGAATTTGTGAATTGGGATTATATTATATTATAATATTGTGAATTTCCCATTGGGATTAATAAAGTATCTATCTATCTATCTATCTATCTATCTATCTATCTATCTATCTATCTATCTATCTATCTATCTATCTATCTATCTATCTATCTATCTATCTATCTATCTATAGCCTTTACTTACAGCCTTCATCTGAAAAAAAAGTCATAGTGAGTAATAGACAGTTGCAGCGCACTCCCATCACAACCAGTTGCATAGTGTGACACCCCAGTGACTAGTCAAACTGTCAAAGTACTCTGCAATTCTATGTGACTTTCCACAATTGTTATTTATTTCATGTTTTTTTTTTCTTTGTAGAAACTGTTTTTGAGGTTGTTTGATTATTTCATAGTGAACTGATAAAGTTTCATTTTATTCCCATTATTGTGTGTGTCACAAGAACATGATCATTGACCGCACATATTGCGGGATAAATATGGCGGCAATCACATTACACATTTTCCCTCAGCGGATAAAACTTCTTGAACTTGAAATCTGCTGTAGTTTCTTTATCATTTAGGCTTTACCAGCAGGTTTCTTTTATGGTTTTTGATTTTCCCTTTTGACTGTGACTTCTTTGTTCTTGTGTTTTGGTTGCCTTTGATTGGTTGTCTTTTTTGGTATTGGCCTGATTTTCCAGTCTGACTATGATTTTTGCTTCTTGCTACCCTCTCCTGGTTTTATTTTATTCTCACAATAAACCTTCAACACTAGCAAACAACAAAATCATAGGGGTGAACTTTTGTGTTTGTGCGTGTATAGCTAGATGTACTATACATACAGTGCCCACGAGCAGTGAAAAACAATAGAAACTGAAAGGAAAGAAAGTGAGCCTTTTGGAATGTGCAAAAGGAGAAAAAGCTGGTCAGACCCAAGACCCAGCACAGATGCTTTGTATTTGTTTGAGCGTGACAGAGTGAAAAAGCAAAACAAAAAGATAGGCCAAGATTGTGATGTATCACATTAGGCTCCATGTTGATTGCCTGCTAAAATAAGGCAACATTGTGGTACTGTTATGTTTTAATAAGGGTTCCTCTCCTAGTTGGGGTTCAAATTTTCGTCAATGTCTTCTTTGTTCATTTTTGATTCTTTTGTTTGTATTAACTGTATTTCTATTTATTTTGTTTATTGTGTTGCATTTATTTGTATCTTATTTGTGCTTAAATTGTGTCTATGTATCTGTGCCTGTGCTTGTGTCATCTTCGGTGTGGTCCCCAAGAGTCAGGGCCACCTGCACATCATAGGAAGGGACTGGCCTCAGCCCTATTAAGGTAGGGGGAACCCACAGTTACTTTTGTGATTTTCTTTTGAATACCTGAATGTTTGAACCTGTGCTCTATTTTATGACCTCCTCTTGGATTTTGGATTGGGCTTCTGTTTCCGTTTGGAATGGCCTTTTATTGGCATTGAATCTATTCCTTTGTGCTTTTCTGAGCTTCAGTGTGTAACAAATATTTGGGATTTACGTGCTTGGGAGCTTGTGAGATTCTTAACACTTTCTGTTAGTAATATGAAATTTCAAAAGTCATGAGGAAATCAGGTAATTGATTATCCACTGCCATTCCTAGCTGGATAATTTGGCACCCACGGAGGCAACAAGTTTCAATAACCACAGTTATTAAATTCAACATGCTTTCCAAACAGAAATCCTTCTGAATCCTTTGGTGTGACACTAGCCTTATGTAGGGCTCTAAAAGTCTTGCATTTTTTGTTGGTTTCCTTGTCTATCCATTAATTTTGTGAACACCTCATTAAAATTAAATGGCGAGCTGGAGCCTATGACTGTCTTAAAATCTGTAATTGTGAGCATGACCAGACAATCAAAGACAAACAAAGAACATATACAGTGTATATGAGAGTATTTAAAGGCGCTATAACACAACAGGTACGTAATACTAACAGCAGCTAAAATGTATTTGGATTATCTCTTAGTAGTAGGCGCTACACGACAGCTGTGGTATAGAAATTACATTTTCTACGTGATTGTCCAAATTTCTGCCTGACAACCTTGCACTACGTGCCTGTGATTTACTTCTTAAAATAATTAATCACAAAAGGAACCTTGAATGTTGCGGGGTTTTAGTGACCCGAACTCACCTTAAGGGACAGTAAGTAGTAGTGCAGGGTAATTTACAAACAGAGTCTGGCTTCGATGGCGCCGATTACACTCATTCGCACAGATTTCCATTCTCCCAGGAACCGACGGGGCACTTGAAGTGTCACAAACAGTGTGAGAAGAGAGGACACTGCCCGAAACTGCAAAGCTCTCGACCCCGCGGAGCAGCCCGACATTCCGCACCTCCCAGGGTCCACTTTGTTCTCGCGCACATTGTTTACAGCTCGCTGCAGTTAAAAAGTAGAAAGACGTAAAGCTGTTTTCCTCATCTCTTCTACTATCAAGTATTGCCAACTAAAAAAAAGTTACAATGTGGCAGTTTCCGCGACAGTCACGTGGACGAATAAATAAAACTTCTCTGTCAGAACGCGCCTGGCGGCGGACGGCTCAGCACTGTAGTCCAGAGAGGAGGGCTGGGAGAGAACGACACGGGGTGCACTTCTATGGGATAGATCGGCGTGTTTGTGTTTACTTCTTTTCAATATCAGTAAAATAACTCTCACACAAATAATAACAATTCGTAAAGACGATATAAAAATGGCGTCCACAAATTAAATGATTAGTTCCTGTATTATAATATGTTCTGTGGTCATACGTAATTTCCATATCGCGTGGCCATACGTAATTTCCGTTTCAAACGCAAAAAGAATTTAATATATATACATTTGCACTTCATGTTGTTACACTGTGGACCCTGAGCTTCGCAATTTCGTCTGTCTGTATACTTGTATATGGTTGAGATGACAATAAAGTTCACTTTGACTTTGACTTAAAAATACTGTTAAGTTTAAAAGATTTTAGCACAATGCTGCAACTTAACAAAATGTGAAAAAAGTGAACAGGTCTGAAAACTCTCTGAATGCCCTGTACATCCAGAAACTCAAACTGGTCAAATTTCAAATTTTCCATCAACACAGCCACATACAAAGAAAATGTCAGCTCAATACAAAAAAGGAACTGGGCATAGATTTCAATGAGACTCCCAGAGCTGTGAAGCTCCAGTGCCAACTGTGTACTGCTGTAACAACTCTCATATATCTTGATAATCCTTTATTGTCTAATTATTCCTATTCTGTACATAAACAGTACTTTGTGTTACTTGTAATGTTTAGGAAAGCAAACAATAATGAATTCAGTGTCACCTCTCATTTCTGGAAAAAGTCAAGAACATGTTCGCCATCTAGTGGTGTAGTGTTAAAGCTCCTCTGCAGGATAACAGAGAAAGCAGCATATCCTCGTATTCTTGATCAGTCTGTTGAAGTGATATTTGGAAAGGTAAATAACCTGAATCTTTTCACCTAAATATATACATACAGTAGACAAATATTCCACAAAACTGGAGCAAAATGTGTCTACTGAAATTGCAAGCAGCTTCTGATATGTGCTTTTTGTTTATCATTTTTTTCTGTAAATATAATAAATTAATAAAGAGCATATTTATTCTCCTTTGATAGATTTACCGCCAGTGATAGGGCTGTTAGTCAGTTTTAGTGCAGTATGGCACTTTGAGTGATCGTTAGGTCTGCCACAACGCTCAGTATTATTTAAGGCAGCATTAAAAAGAGCATCATGAACAGTCAATCGATTCATTAGGAATACAATGAAGAGCTAAGGAATTTTTATTGCAGAGAACTCTTGTAAAGATTCATATGGGAAAAAAAAGATTAAAGTTCATTTTGGTTATTTTTTATTGTACGTTTACATGCCAATAGCATTGTACACAATTATAAGTTTTAACAGTAAACAAAATGCTAAATAATATATTGTAATGCAAAAATATAATGCTGGACAGAAAACAAAAAGCGTGTCATATATAGACAGAAATATACACAGTGTGTACATTGAAACATTTATGCAGACTTTTTTGTTCATTAAAACAAATAATTATATTTCGCTGTCAAGAGTATTGATATTAGTATTTCTTTAATGTAATGCCTTGGTGTTAAAAAAGAAGATTCATCTTAATAGCTCATTTTCCTGTATGAAGATTAATATACAGAAAGTCCTGTTAATGTGACATGATTATATATATATATATATATATATACTGTATATATATATATATACTGTATATATCATGCTATTTTCTAACCCACTTAATTCAGACCAGGGTCATGGGGGGTGCTGCAACATATCCCAGCTAGCACAGGGCACAAGGCAGGAACAAACCCTGGACAGGGCGCACCAGTCCATCACAGAGCAAAGACACATGCACACTAGGGCCAATTTTTTATTGCCAATTCACCTAACCTGCATGTTTTTGGACTGTGGGAGGAAACTGAAGAACTCGGGGCAACCCTCGCAGACATGAGAAGAGACAAACTCCACACACGAAGGACTCGAGACACAAACTCTGGTTTCCTAACTGCGAGGCAGCAATGCAACCACTGCACCACCATAGCACCATTACACCCTGTATATATGTAGCTTTAATTGAGTTATTAAAACTAGTAAAATTGTCATATTAATAATATAAGAAACACAGCAAAATAAAACTTGATAAAAATGCTTTTACCTAATGGATACAACTGTTAAGTAAATGAAGATAAAAAGCAGAGGCTGGAGCTCACATCATCGGTGGCTAACTGCTAGGGAAATACAGTCCTTAATTTCCGTAGTTTTCTTGACATTTCCCTGTACTGCCTCACAACCCATCTTCATGTAAAGGAATCCAGCATGTGGAAAATTCAGTTAAATTAAAAAAGTCTGTCAATAATTTAAAGGTAAAAGAGCTCAAAAAAGCCCAATTAAATTTACCTCAGTAAAGCTACTTAGACCCCCAAGTGGCCTGAGTGCTGGAGGCCAGTGATGTCCCTGCCATGTATTGGGCTCAGTTCCTATTTATAGTAACAGTTCCCAAAACTCCTGCTCTTGTAATTCCAGCACATCTGTGTCAGATATATGAGCACATACGGAATACCACATGTACAGAGGCTACATTTTTAATTTAGATGTTTACAGTGTGAATTTGTATTTTATAAAATGAGGGGTTGACAGGATTACAGTAGAGAGCTAGCCAATACTAAAGATAAAGTCTGTATTATGATATCCTTGAATCTGAGGTTTCAATATCTTGTTTTTGTGTTTCATTTTGATTTGTTCATGAAGCACAGAAATGAGAATGTAGGACAGATCCCCAGTGACAGGTACACGAAAGCTCTGCCATGCATTGTTTAAAGCCTGTGTGAATCACGTGGCTTGGGCTTCTAGCTGGAAATGGTTTCTGATTTCAATAAGATTTTCACTTTAGATGATACTACCTTCAGCTTTAGAAGCTCAAGAATTTCAACACATTGATTGTGTTACATGTAGTGTTATTACTTTGATTTTAAATTTAGGAGGGAAAATGGATTATTTATAAAGCTTGGATGAGCTACGCTGCAACGTCTTTGCTTTGATTTTACATAGGAACGCAAGGGGTGTTTTAAAGGATTGGATGCTGTACTAAATTGTGACGATAGAGGCACATACACACTCCTTTCAATGCTGCTTTCCAGAAGAGCAGAATGTGGGCACAAAAAAGTGTGTAGCTTCAAAGTTTGTTTTTTTTTTTAATTTCAAAGGGTGATGGGGATGATAAGAAAGGTACTTACTGTACCTGATACATTTGGTTACACTTATTAATGGACAAATCATATTCCATTCATCTCACTGCTTTCTGTGTGCTTGGATAAATGGCTCAAAGAGTTAGGGGTTAGTGTAGTGCAGAGGCCAGGATGCCAAGGTTCAGGTGTGAGAACAAATTTATAATCATTTTATAAAGAGTCATCAGAGTTTTCCACAAACTAGTGACATTAGTAGAATACCAGTAACATACAATAAATACCACAACATAAATTAAATGCAGCATCAGATGATAGACACAAAAAAAATCATGCATTTGTTGGTGTTATGCTCATCATTGGGATGTGAGAAGAAACCAAGAATATCAGGAATAAAAAACATCTATAGGTCTAGGGAGCAAGAGGTTAAAAACATACTCTGTATCGAGTTGAGGAGGGAGAAAAGTGACTGTGCAGGATGACTGAAGTCTTAAATAATACTGTTTGCCTTCCAAAGTAAGGATCTTTGGATATTCTCAGCCTCCTTCACCTCCCTCTGTAGTGATTTGCAGTCCTGAGCCAATAAGGATGTCCTATAAAAGTTCAGTCCTGACTGCTGACTCACTGGGTGACCATACACTAGCAGCTTAACCATGCCGTAGAAAGTAACAAAAAAAATACTCTAGAAGAAGCTTTGGAGTGGAGTTTGCCACATAAGGATGAGGATATACTTAAAGCTATGTGACATGTGCGCTTGAGGACGCTGCTGCTACATCATCATTGTACTGTCTATACCTGCGTGTGTACTTTAAGTAAATCTGGAGGATTACAAGAGGTAATATAGTGTGAGAAATCATCACGGTGAGAAATCAATGTTTCACTGTGTTGTACGTTGAGGAAAGAAAGGTGTAAAGATAAACATTCTTTAGATTCTGATGCTGTTGTGAAGGTGCAAAAAAAAGTCACCAAAGATGGTATGTGAGAGCTTCAAATGTATCAAGTCATTACAACAGGGAACGTCCAATGCTTGCATTGCCTATGCGAGAAATTTATGAATGCATGAATACATTCACATGTCAGCATTTAAGTTAGATGATTTGCTTCACCACTCATTGAATTCATTCAAACATTGACGCATGCAGATTTATCTTGTTGGAGCGACATTGTGGCTTGCCATCACATGTTGACAGTAAACAAAAAATGCTGACATCACTTCCCAAAACTTAGGCAGGTTACAGTTTCTGATGTTATGCCACTACAGAACTTAAACTTAAACACACACATCACCCATATGTTTCCTGGTACTGCAACTCGCACATGCATCATGTTAATTTCTGATGACATGCTCAGAAGATGTGCCAAAAGAATGCTGGGAATGCATGGTAGCCATGATGCGTGTGCGTATGCGTGCCATATTAAATCAATGATTAATCGATGTCTTGCACCTTGTCGTTTGACCTTCTGGGCTCCTTACTGTTCTATCCCCATCAGCTGGAAGTAAATTGCAATTCTGAATGTTGAAAGGACTTTAGTTAAGATCTTTCCATGTGATTATGACATTAATTTTCACTTTTATCTTAGAGTTTATCTTTCTCTTAACTGTCAGCATAGCTCAGAGCTGAAAAAATCCCAGATTTAATTTGCATATCATAACTGCATAATTTATTAAGGTCATAATCTTTTCTGAAACTGTTTTCAATATTCATTTTAATTTAATTTTTTTTTTGCACCAACAACCTTTCTTTGATAAACATCATTTGCACTGCAGAAAAACAACAAAAGAAGGCTGGCTTCGTTTCATGCTGCATTTCTCCTCCCCGTCTCAATTTTCTTCTTTTTTTCCTGAGACCCACTTTTAGTTTCCAATCCCCAGTCCAAAGGCCTCATTGTATTTTAATGAATCTCAGTATTTATTAGCAGAAATACAATTCAGCATTTAGACACACATACTCCTTCATGCTGTATCTGTCTCAATCAATCTGTCTCATCCTCTTTTGTAAGAATGATTTGTGCCAGCATCACTTAACACATATAATTTTGTGTCTTGAGCCTTTAAATGCTGACGTGCTTCTCTGTGATTTGTTTTATGATGGCAGTGGCAAGTTTAGTGCTCTAATTATTTCTCCCCCTGTGGATTGCATGGCTGTGAACAAGATAAAGCTTCTGATATAACCACACTTGTGCTCGTAGGACACCTCTGTAAACAAGATGATTCATCTTGATACTGCATCTGTCTGTAAGGAGAATGTTAATGCGCAGAGAGTCCTATTAATATGACAATATGCTGTGGAATATGCAACAAGGGTCTGCTTGAGGCATACAATAAGATGAAAAAAAAACTGGGACTTGGATGTTTATTTGGACCAAGGCCAACAGTTTGAGTCTAAAACATTAAAAGGGTGACTCTTACATGTAATATTTAGAAGTAGTCATCAAGTCCAAGAAGGTCTGAGCACCTATTAAATCTGTAAAGTCACTAGTTTCAAACAGTCCTGCAATTCATACATTTCACTAGTGTCTTTGTGTAGAGGACACTGTGTGGAGTTGGCATATTCTCCCCTGATCTATTTGGGATGCTTTTCTACTAAATGCTGTTGTTTTCTCTGATATGCTGAGCATGCTAGTTTAATTTATGATCAGAGTTGGTGTGTGTATGTATGTATGTGTGTGCTGCGATGGACTGGTATCCTCTCAGGGGCATAGTTAGTTTTTATTGTAGTGACAGATTATCGCTATCTAGTAAATGATATTAATTAATTAATTAATTAATTAGACTATTGGAAAATGAACAAGTTGTGTTGAATATGTAAAGCACACTGTGTGTTTTATTTATTTAACTGAAGCATGGTGATGCAGTAGTTACTGTTAGTGCCTTTACTGGGTTGGGTACCTCTGTTCTGTTCAAATTCTGGGCTGGTAACCAACCCAGTGGAGTCTTCGTATTTTCTGTTTCCCTCCTAAATCTCAACCATCCATCCATTATCCAACCTGCTATATCCTAACTACAGGGCCAACACAGGGCGCAAGGCAGGAAACAAACCCTGGGCAGGGGTTTTAGGGACAATTTAGGATCACCAATCCACCTAACCTGCATGTCTTTGGACTGTGGAGGAAACCCACGCAGACACGGGAAGTGAACCCAGGTCTCCTAACTGCGAGGCAGCAGAGCTACCACTGCGCCACCGTGCCGCCCTCAAACATACATTTTAAGTTATTATTTTATTCCTTCCCAAATTAAACCACTCACTAGTTGCTATTGTACTTCCTGGGGATGATCCCCATCTCTGAGCTCAAATGCTAAGTGAAGTTCAGCTGAACATTTGCTTAGTCCTCTCCAAGGGCTCAGCTTTGCTACTGTAAGAATAAGCATGAACTAATTCATGGTGGGCAGTGAAAGATAACTTTTCAATTAATCTGATTGGTGATTAGATAAAAAGGCTGAGATCTTGACATATAATGCTAAATGTGACTGTTTCAAGTTTAACTTAATTGTCCTGAGAAATTGTTACTTTTTTACTTAAGTATATATTATATTTTTATTTTTATATATATATATATTTCATTGTACAATTAGATGAAATTTTCTTTCTCGGATTGTGTTCAGTTTTACATTCTTTTTTAAACAACATACATAATTTCCCCAAATTTAGTACTAAAGCCCCTTTTTAACTACTTCCATGCATATTTAAAAGGCCATTTCCATAAAATCTGTTTTCCATCTCTCAGGGCTTTCTCTTCTCAAAATATATTCTATAACAACTGAAGTGAGTCCTCAACCATTCCCACTAATCCCTCTGCATCCGCCCACACCCCTTGTGCACAACCACACTCCCAAAACATGTACTTAATTGTTTCCACTTGTCCACAGTCTGACCTCAGACACTTACTTGTTTGTGATAAATTGTGCCTGAACAGTCCATCTCTATCTGACAATCTTCCCCCATACCATTAGCCAATTCAAGTCATTTAAGATGTTTCATTCAGACTCTCTGGCTGTACCAGTTTCCGTATCTCATTACCAGTTTCTAGTTTCATTGCCTGTTTCTTCTCTATTTTACAGCTAACTGCCTCATACAAACTTTTTCTATTGTCAACACAAACCCATGTCTGTAAATTCTGGTACCTCTTGTCCAGTTCAATTGCATATTCAAAACCCACTAGTCTCTTTTTCACCTTTCGCACCATATTGGACCATACCACTAAAGAACGCATCACCAAATAGAGCCACAGTGCTTCAGAATACTGGAATTTGTGAACAAGGATAGGATCTAAAGCCTGGCACAATGCTGCAAAGAAAATGCAGTACATGTTTAAATTCCACAATCCCTCTACTTCTCCTGTCCAGAACCCTTTGTATATAAACCCTACTTACACTCTTGTAGTCATTACCCTACACAAAACAAAATCTTTCTCCCTAAAGAACAAGGCAAACAAAAAAAAAAACTCCCAAAATACATACAGAATTAGAGTACCTCAGTGTTAACTATCAATGCCTTGCTTGTAAGGATCAATGCCACCCCTGTCAACAATGCCAGCATGCACCTAATTGTATATGCATACTTTCCAGTACCTCTTCTTATTCTCAGGCCTGTAGAAATCAACTTCTAGAGTCCAAATGCAGCTTATATTAACCAACAGATCACAAAGAGCTTCCCTCTTCTCCTTCAATTTTCCAAAAAAACCTTCATAAGTCGACTTAGTCTTATTCAAACTTCAGCCTGTTGCTCCTTACAACAGTTCAAAAACATCCAAACATCTTTCCAAATCCCAATCATCTGTCATAAATCAAAAAATATTATTTGTATATTGAGATAACCTATTCCACACTCCCTGGCAAAAGTAAGCCTCAATATCACTCCATTTATGTTTTGTAGTATAAAAGTGTTCATGAAAGGCGCTTAAACCTCTAAAGTTCTTTTTATATTGGTGGACAAGTTAGGACTGGAATGCCTAAATTATCGGCCTCAATTTACATGTACATACCCCGTAATATTTAACTCTTTAACATCCACTCATTACTCAGGTTTCAAACACAATGGTGGACAAGGGTATGATCGAGAATACCTTTACATGGACATCAGTTTCAAAACCTTAACGGGAGCTATAAGGCACTTCGCTCACAAACTACACTCCTGTTGACTTCCTAAATTGCTACTCCCCAAAGAGCTACACTTCACACTATGTAAAGTCTAGAAGCTGCTTCAAGAGCTGTCCTCGTGCCACAATTCACACATGTTGTGCTTTGTTTCCAGATCTCTACCTTTGAAAAGGCCAAACCAATAACAAATCACTTGAACAAGCACACTAGGGCAGATGATATGAATAAATATGAAACATTTCCGTGATTCTGATTACATCTTGCCTGAAGAAGGGACCTGAGTTGCCTCAAAAGCTTGCATATTGTAATCTTTTTAGTTTGCCAATAAAAGGTGTCATTCTGCTTGACTTCTCACTGCATTCATAATGGCTAACACGGTACAACACCCTAGTACTACAGTGAAAAATATTCAAACTTTAATCATTTTTGATGCAGAAAAAAACAGGCATTAAACACTAGAAGTCAAGAGAAGGAGAAAAGATACAACCTGAAAGATTCAAATCAGTATTCGTGAAAGTGAGCTTGGCTTTAGTATAACCACGGGAGGGCTGTACTTGCAATTTAAAGAGTTCATTCTACTTAATCCAGCTGAGACATTCTTTAAAAGATTGTGTAACCATAATGTTCTCCTCTCCTTTATCGGGGTGCACTTTAGGTGCAGCTTCAGAACTGCCTACACCCTTCTCTCTCTCTTTCTCATATCAATACTGCATTGTTATCCCTCCATTATTCACTCGCGTACAGCAACGCTCAATGGTATAGCCTGGTTAGATTTCATTAGACCGATGTGTTTCTCAAGAAAGCTGTTTCATTTTGGCCATTTTTGAACGCAGAACTCAACTTTAGGAATGCCAGTACTTTGCTACTAAAACAAGTTTACTCATCCATCCATCCATTTTCCAACCCGCTGAATCCGAACACAGGGTCATGGGGGTCTGCTGGAGCCAATCCCAGCCAGCACAGGGCGCAAGGCAGGAACCAATCCTGGGCAGGGCGCCAACCCACCGCAGGACACACACACACACACACACACACACCAAGCACACACTAGGGCCAATTTGGAATCACCAGTCCACCTAACCTTGCATGTCTTTGGACTGTGGGAGGAAACCCACGCAGACTCAGGGAGAACATGTAATAACCAATTAGCATTTGAAATGACTAACAATATGTTAATGGAGCTGACCATCAGGACACTGAAGTAATGGCTACTGAAAATGTGGTTTTGTAGTCATATAAATAATCGGCCATTTCAAACTGCAATACCATTAGCAAGACTAGTAATATTGTATGTATTGTAAAATCACTTTAATGGTATCCATCCATCCATCCATTGTCTCCCGCTTATCCGAGGTCGGGTCGCGGGGGCAGCAGCTTGAGCAGAGATGCCCAGACTTCCCTCTCCCTGGCCACTTCTTCTAGCTCTTCCGGGATAATCCCAAGGCGTTCCCAGGCCAGTCGAGAGACATAGTCCCTCCAACGTGTCCTGGGTCTTCCCTGGGGCCTCCTCCCGGTTGGACGTGCCCGGAACACCTCACCAGGGAGGCGTCCAGGAGGCATCCTGATCAGATGCCCGAGCCACCTCATCTGACTCCTCTCGATGCGGAGGAGCAGCGGCTCTACTCTGAGCCCCTCCCGGATGACTGAGCTTCTCACCCTATCTTTAAGGGAAAGCCCAGACACCCTGCGGAGGAAACTCATTTCAGCCGCTTGTATTCGCGATGTCGTTCTTTCGGTCACTACCCATAGTTCATGACCATAGGTGAGGGTAGGAACATAGATCGACTGGTAAATTGAGAGCTTCGCCTTGCGGCTCAGCTCCTTTTTCACCACGACAGACCGATGCAGCACCCGCATTACTGCGGATGCCGCACCGATCCGCCTGTTGATCTCACGCTCCATTCTTCCCTCACTCGTGAACAAGATCCCGAGATACTTGAACTCCTCCACTTGAGTCAGGATCTCGCTACCAACCCTTAGAGAGCACTCCACCCTTTTCCGGCTGAGGACCATGGTCTCGGATTTGGAGGTGCTGATTCTCATCCCTGCCGCTTCACACTCGGCTGCAAACCGATCCAGAGAGAGCTGAAGATCACGGCCTGATGAAGCAAACAGGACAACATCATCTGCAAAAAGCAGTGACCCAATCCTGAGCCCA
Source organism: Erpetoichthys calabaricus (assembly GCF_900747795.2). NCBI lineage: Eukaryota > Metazoa > Chordata > Cladistia > Polypteriformes > Polypteridae > Erpetoichthys > Erpetoichthys calabaricus. The sequence goes on from NC_041401.2 coordinate 39,331,477, forward strand.
CCAAACCGGACCCCCCTCAACGCCCTGGCTGCGCCTAGAAATTCTGTCCATAAAAGTTATGAACAGAATCGGTGACAAAGGGCAGCCCTGGCGGAGTCCAACTCTCACTGGAAACGGGTTCGACTTACTGCTGGCAATGCGGACCAAGCTCTGGCACCGATCGTACAGGGACCGAACAGCCCTTATCAGGGGGGCCGGTACCCCATACTCTCGGAGTACCCCCCACAGGATTCCCTGAGGGACACGGTCGAATGCCTTTTCCAAGTCCACAAAACACATGTAGACTGGTTGGGCAAACTCCCATGCACCCTCCAGGACCCTGCTAAGGGTATAGAGCTGGTCCACTGTTCCGCGACCAGGACGAAAACCACACTGTTCCTCCTGAATCCGAGGCTCGACTATCCGACGGACCCTCCTCTCCAGGACCCCTGAATAGACTTTTCCAGGGAGGCTGAGGAGTGTGATCCCTCTGTAGTTGGAACACACCCTCCGATCCCCCTTCTTAAAGAGGGGGATCACCACCCCGGTCTGCCAATCCAGAGGCACTGTCCCTGATGTCCATGCGATGTTGCAGAGGCGTGTCAACCAAGACAGTCCTACAACATCCAGAGCCTTGAGGAACTCCGGGCGTATCTCATCCACCCCCAGGGCCCTGCCACCAAGGAGTTTTTTGACCACCTCGGTGACCTCAGTCCCAGAGATGGGGGAGTCCACCTCTGAGTCCCCAGGCTCTGCTTCCTCATTGGAAGGCATGTTAATGGGATTGAGGAGGTCTTCGAAGTACTCCCCCCACCGACCCACAACGTCCCGAGTCGAGGTCAGCAGCGCACCATCCCCACCATATACAGTGTTGACACTGCACTGCTTCCCCTTCCTGAGACGCCGGATGGTGGACCAGAATCTCCTCGAAGCCGTCCGAAAGTCGCTCTCCATGGCATCCCCAAACTCCTCCCACGCCCGAGTTTTTGCCTCAGCAACCACCAAAGCCGCATTCCGCTTGGCCTGCCGGTACCTATCAGCTGCCTCCAGGGTCCCACAGGACAAAAGGGTCCTGTAGGACTCCTTCTTCAGCTTGACGGCATCCTTCACCACCGGTGTCCACCAACGGGTTCGGGGATTGCCGCCACGACAGGCACCGACCACCTTACGGCCACAACTCCGGTCAGCCGCCTCAACAATAGAGGCACGGAACATGGCCCATTCGGACTCAATGTCCCCCACCTCCCTCGGGACATGGTCGAAGTTCTGCCGGAGGTGGGAGTTGAAACTACTTCTGACAGGGGGCTCTGCCAGACGTTCCCAGCAGACCCTCACAACACGTTTGGGCCTACCACGCCTGACCGGCATCCTCCCCCACCATCGAAGCCAACTCACCACCTGGTGGTGATCAGTTGACAGCTCCGCCCCTCTCTTCACCCGAGTGTCCAAGACATGTGGCCGCAAGTCCGACGACACGACCACAAAGTCGATCATCGAACTGAGGCCTAGGGTGTCCTGGTGCCAAGTGCACATATGAACACCCCTATGCTTGAACATGGTGTTCGTTATGGACAATCCGTGACGAGCACAGAAGTCCAATAACAAAACACCGCTCGGGTTCAGATCGGGGGGGCCATTCCTCCCAATCACGCCCTTCCAGGTCTCACTGTCATTGCCCACGTGAGCATTGAAGTCTCCCAGCAGAACGAGGGAGTCCCCAGAAGGTATGCCCTCTAGCACCCCCTCCAGGGACTCCAAAAATGGTGGGTACTCCGAACTGCTGTTCGGTGCATACGCACAAACAACAGTTAGGACCCGTCCCCCCACCCGAAGGCGAAGGGAGGCTACCCTCTCGTCCACCGGGGTAAACCCCAATGTACAGGCTCCAAGTCGGGGGGCAATAAGTATACCCACACCCGCTCGACGCCTCTCACCGGGGGCAACTCCAGAGTGGTACAGAGTCCAGCCCCTCTCAAGGAGATTGGTTCCAGAGTCCAAGCTGTGCGTCGAGGTGAGTCCGACTATATCTAGCCGGAACCTCTCAACTTCGCGCACTAGCTCAGGCTCCTTCCCCTTCAGAGAGGTGACATTCCACGTCCCAAGAGCCAGCTTCTGTAGCCGAGGATCGGACCGCCAAGGTCCTCGCCTTCGGCCACCACCCAACTCACACTGCACCCGACCTCCTTGGCCCCTCCCATAGGTGGTGAGCCCATGGGAAGGGGGACCCACGTTGCCTCTTCGGGCTGTGCCCGGCCGAGCCCCATGGGTGCAGGCCCGGCCACCAGGCGCTCGCCATCGAGCCCCACCTCCAGGCCTGGCTCCAGAGTGGGGCCCCGGTGACCCGCGTCCGGGCAAGGGAAAACTTTAATGGTATCTTGATAAAAAAAATGTATCAACCTGTACCAAAAATATGAACATTTCTGGGTGTATCCAAACTTTTGACTGGCACTATATATTCCCATATTCACTTTTCATAACTTATATACCCTCATATTGGACCAAAATCTTTTTCTTTCATACATTAATCCCTGTTTATAAAACAATTCCCCTTCCACCTCCCTTTCCAGTTTTGCAACCACAAGACCTCGCCTCTCTGGTTATATTTCTGTTTATCAGGATACCCCTGACATCTCATATCCTCATCTCCATCAGACTAATAACCATCCAAATCAAAATGATTCTCTTGAACTCCTTATATTCCCTCCAAGTCCCTCTCAAGGTTTAATGTTTTTATTTAGTCTTGATTATGCAAGAAAACACAAATTTTGCCTTCTCGGTTGCATCCAGTTGTCACAGACTAGGAGTTCCAAAGAATATAAATCCCAATAACTTCCAAAAAGACTTCCAAAAATACCCAATAGAGAGGGGGTATTACTAACAAAACCCGGCCAGTAATAAGGGCCAGCATCATCTTTATAAAAATAAAAGTTTATTCTCAGAATGCTTTTTAATAACAACAAAGCTCCATCAGGCACAAGAGGCAAAGTAATTGCTCAAAAACAACTAAGGCAATCCAGTGCAATCAGAGCAACAAGGTTCAAAAATCTAGAAATCAAATAATTCAATGACACATAAGTAGACTTACCAACTCCTGGGGAAGACCCTCTGGAATTATAGTGTAGTGGGCAGTTCCTGGTGAGGATTAGCAGGTGGCCCTGTCTCTTGGGGGCACCACCCAGAAAACACATGCAAGATAACAAAGGGAGCTTATAGACAAGATCAAAAACAAAGAATAATGCACATAATCAATACAGGCAATATTAGCATAACTCTCACAAAAATTAAAAAAAGACATAAAACGAGACTTTAAACCCCATTTGGGGAGGACCTTGGCTGAAACATGGCACCAATAACAAGTACAAATTAAAAAACAAACAGAGATAAAACGAGTTAAAACATACATAGAAATTATTAAAAAGATTAATTTCAGGAGCGATTTGTATGGGTTTTTTTGATCCTCCATGATTTAATGAAGTTCTGTGTGTAATGGATGTCTATCATCAGTTAAGATGATTTCCAGTTTTTTTCCAACATTGTCCTCTGACACACATATCAATCATCTACATCTGCCCCAGTAACTGGATGTTTGATTTTCTGCTGGAGTTTCTTAAAAAAAATTTTTTCAAACTACTAAACCAGGAAATTAAGCTGAAAAGTAATGATTGGACTGGATCACCCTGCTAGAAAAGAACAACAAGAAGTTCTCGTCCACTTTAAATAGTCTAAGCTGATTGCACTATAAAGATCACAAAGATCTATAGATGAAAAGTATGTTTTCACATTAATAGTCCAATTAAGATTGTTACCTAGGGTAGCTCCTAAGTATTTATATTGTGAGATATGGCCGGCCATTCATCCCGGCCAACACCCCCAGGCCGCCAGATGGAGCCCTCCTTGCAGCATGGAGATGCCCCGAATGCCAGCAGAGAATTATGGACAGTGGACTTTTAATGCACAGCCCTGCTGGATACCATGGGGGCCGCCAGGAGTTGCTGCAGGGAGGCCCAGGGACTATTTTCCCTACGCCCTGTAAGTACGTCCCAGTCACATGGACAGAAGAAATGACGTGCTTCCGGGATTAAGAAAAGAAGTTTTACCTGACCCGGAAGTGATAGAAAGTCACATGGACTGAGGGACAAACACTTCCGGGTCAAGGACTATAAAGGACTCTGGGAAATCCCAGACGGACAAGCTAAGCTGGGTGGAAGGGTGGCAACGTGTCTGGGAGTGTATAGGATTGTTTATTGATTGGAGTATTGTGTTTATGAGTATTGTGGAGAGGAGTGTGCTTTGTGCACGTTATTGTCTAAATAAAAACAATATTTGGACTTTTACCTGGTGTCTGGCATACAGTCTGAGGGTTCAAGGGAGCGATAGCGCCCCCAAACTGTCGCAGTGGCGTAGTCGTTTTTCCCACCAGCTCGACTAAGAGCGCACCGCCGTCTTCGGAAGGTCTGTCTGCCTCCCGCAGAGACTTCGGATGACATTCTCCAAGGTATGTGCACGGTACTAAATGAGATGTTTTAAATATATGTTTTTTAAAATACGCCGGCACATACCTCGGTGTATTTATCTTCCTCCGGAGGCTTCTCCCGTGCTGCGCAGCCGCTCTGTAATCCCTCCTGGGTGTCGGCCATGGTGAGTGGATCTCCTCCGCTGCCGCTCTGCTTCTGCTTCTTTTTCCCCATGACGGACTTGATATGGGCGAACGAGGGTTCAGGTGATTTGGCCTGTGTGTTCAGACGTTGTCCTCTCGGGGTTCTCTGTCCACAGAAATTTATTTTCAGGTCCTCTGCCAAACTGACGGCCAGAGAATCCTGCCGACTACGCCACTGCGACAGTTTGGGGGCGCTATCGCTCCCTTGAACCCTCAGACTGTACGCCAGACACCAGGTAAAAGTCCAAATATTGTTTTTATTTAGACAATAACGTGCACAAAGCACACTCCTCTCCACAATACTCATAAACACAATAATCCAAACAATAAACAATCCTCCACACTCCCAGACACGTTGCCACCCTTCCACCCAGCTCAGCTCGTCCGTCTGGGATTTCTCAGAGTCCTTTATAGTCCTTGACCCGGAAGTGTTTGTCCCTCAGTCCAAGTGACTTTCTATCACTTCCTGGTCAGGTAAAACACATCATTTCTTCTGTCCATGTGACTGGGACGTACTTCCAGGGTGTAGGGAAAATAGTCCCTGGGCCTCCCTGCAGCGACTCCTGGCGACCCCCATGGTATCCAGCAGGGCTGTGCATTAAAAGTCCACTGTCCATAATTCCCTGCTGGCATTCGGGGCATCTACATGCTGCAAGGAGGGCTCCATTTGGCGGCCTGGGGGTGTTGGCCAGGATGAATGGCCGGCCATATCTCACAATATCCAGTCATTATTTCTACCTCCTCCCCCAGAACAGTGATGGGTGAATCTTTCTCCCTTAATATCTCTTCTCAAAATTCAGACCTCATTATTGGTAGCAAAACGGTTCTACAACACATAACTGATAACATCAAGACTCCCATCATACTCCAGCCTCCCTGGTGCACCGCACAATTGCTAGCCTCCCTGGTGTGCTGCGCCACCGTGGTACATTACACACTGCTTTTCTCAAGATAGCCATGAAGTCTTGATAGTGTCGCAGCACGTGTTCCCCTGTGATGTCACAAATGCATTGAAGAATGGGAGGGTGGGGTGGTTTAGGTCCCCCATGAAGTTCTGATCACATTGAAGCATGTAGTTTTGTTTCATGAAGTCTACAAAAAAAAATGTTTTCTGTTTGGCTGTGCAGTTGTGCTCTGCACAGCAGTGACTTACTAGTATGTGCGCTTCTTGCCTTATACCTTGTGCTGCTGGGATAATAACACAGGCATTTTTACTTCAATAAAATAAGTATTGTTTTAGGTTACTTTAAAAAAAGTATCGGACTACTTAACACATATTACTTTTAACATGTTACCCTACTACTCTCAAGATTGTGCTGCTGATCAACATAAATTTAGGGATTCTAAAATATCAAGACAGATTGTTTCAACCAGGAGGCGGAATAATGCGATCACCAGAGCATCCCCCAACACAGTGTAATTCAAGAAATCTATCTTGTCGACACATCCATCGTCTTCTACCTGTGGCTGCTGAAAGCCAGTGTGAAGCTGACCAGGGGAACAGAGTGCAGCAGTCATAGATAAGATTATTTTTTTTAATTTCCTATGGAAAGACAATCCCCATATGAAGTATTAACATAAGGTGGATCAGAAGAATTCCTAAAAATCCCTCTAGTAAATGGAACTGCATACCTAATTTCTTTTTCAGCAACATAGGCAGGTTACAGTTTCTGATGTTATGCCACTACAGAATTAGTAAGGTACCTATAAAGATGTCTGCTTTACATAAGTTAAGTTTTGCTGAGGTGGCTTTTCCTTTACACAGTTTTTTTTTCTCTGGAACAATCAACATGTTACTCACTCTACTTTTAGATAAATGGTTTAATAACAATATTTTATCGATTCAACAATTATTTCATAATAATCATTACAAGATGGTCTATTCCAATTTTGGCTACAAATTCTGAAATATTTCTTCAAAAAGAGAATGTAAAATGATATGCGACTCTATCCCAGATGTTTTTTTTCTCCTTGATTGAAAGCAGCCACACCACTGTAGACATTTTCACATTAGATCGATTTTCATTATCTGTATAAGAAGTTAACATTGGACAAGAGTTGTAATAATAATTTTTAAGAAACTTATTAATTCATGAAACTAACCCTCCAGTGACTTTTCAATAGTTGGCTCAACCAAGAAAAAATGTTGCTTATAAATGTTTTATTAATAACAAAATTGAGAATTGTGGTTTAAAATATTGCACAAATATGGCGCCATTGTGATAATTGCCCAGACACCACCAGTCGGAGACCACATATTCATCCAAATACCTTTTATTTTCTCTTCTTAACACACACAAGTCAGTCCCGCACAAGTCCCACAATGCTTCTAGCCCCAGTCTCCCTTCTCCTGGGCCTTCTCTCTCCTTGTCCCTGGGCCACCTACACTCTCTCTCCAGGAGCTTCGTCCTGCTCCTGCTCCCGACTCCAGCTCAGCTCAGCGTCTGGGCTTTCCCACAATCCTTTTATATTCCCTGACCCGGAAGTGTTTCCCATCCTACAGTCCATGATTCCTTATCACTTCCGGGTCAGATAAAAAGTCCTTTTCTTCAACCCGGAAGCATGTCATTCCTTCTGGTCATGTGATCATAACGCACTTCCGGGTTATAGGGCATGTATAAGTCCTTGAGCCTCCCTGCAGCGTCCTCTGGTGGGCCCCACGGTGTCTAGCAGGGTTGGGAATAAAAACTCCATTGTCCATAATTCCCTGCTGGTCTTCGGGGCACTTCCATGCTACAGGGAGGGCTCCATCTAGCGGCCTGGGGGTATTGGCCGGGATGAACAGCCAGCCATCTCCCACACTATTTATAGTCAAACTTTATATTAAAATTATATTTTCATACTTAGGGACATATGAAACGGTGGTGGAATTTTTTCATGATTACAGATACATTACCTAGATTACGTACAGGTAAAAAGAGTTCTAGTCACCTAAAAACATAGAAAAAGTGTTAGTATTATATAATTTTTGTTGCAATAAATTGCTATAGGCAAAATTGCATTTAGCTACATTTAATTATGATAATGATGGAGGAAATTGAAAAAATCATAAAATTAAATGTATTACCAGGAACAGGACGAGGACGTTGCTTATTGTTCCCATTACATCTTTATATTTACATGGAATGTTCAATGTTTACACGTTATTGTTAAACTGATGATGTATAAATTAAAATAAAATTAATAATAGTTGTTGAAAGAATATGCATTATATTGAATACAGTTTTTAATATTGTGCACACATTTATATTTCCATGATACAAAAAATTTGGACGGTTGTTTAAATAAAATACTACTTCCAGTTTAGTAATTTTTCTCAAATTTCATATGTTTGTTTTTATCATTATAAATATCTATACAAAATTTGAATCATCCATCTATAATTATAACTATAGTTTACTTGAAAATTCGTGAAAGTATTCAGTTAATGTACCACTTCCCGTTGTCGGAAGTGGCTCAAAAGTTGTAAGGATTCCTGATTTTTGATATAAAGCAAGTGTACAAAATCTCATTGACCTACATCAAAGCATTTGAGTTATCCTGTTTACACATAGACAGACATAATTTTAAAAATGGTATTTTCGGACCCAGGAAGGTCTAAAACGTCAAAAGATTCATCAAATCTCGAGGTTGAATTGTTTCCCGATTCCTATACTTAAAAAAGCGCGTTCCTCGTTAAGAAATCTATGCCTCTTAATCAGGTTTCTCAGAATCCAATGACCTAGTTTCTCTAACTGGTATAAGGCCAGATTTATACTTCATGTGACGTGATGTGTGCTCTAGTGAACGCTACTGCTACGCAAGCGTTTTACTGTTTATACTTGCGTGCGTACTTTACGTAAATCTGGAAGATTCCACCAGGTGGCAGTGCGAGTTATCGTTCGCATTTGCTGTGTTGTTAATCGCTACATGCTTCTGGGGCTTCTTCCTGAACTGTACATTTCCTCTGCACATTTAGAATCCTTATATTTATACTTTATATCACTTTCATGATGAAATTCATTAAAGTACAGTGCATCCAGAAAGTATTCACAGTGCATCACTTTTTCCACATTTTGTTATGTTACAGGCTTATTCCAAAATGGATTAAATTCATTTTTTTCCTCAGAATTCTACACACAACACTCCATAATGACAACGTGAAGAAAGTTTACTTGAGGTTTTTGCAAATTTATTAAAAATAAAAAAACTGAGAAATCACAGCCTTTGCTCAATACTTTGTCGATGCACGTTTGGCAGCAATTACAGCCTCAAATCGTTTTGAATATGATGCCACACCTATCCTTGGCCAGTTTCGCCCATTCCTCTTTGCAGCACCTCTCAAGCTCCATCAGGTTGGATGGGAAGCATCGGTGCACAGCCATTTTAAGATCTCTCCAGAGATGTTCAATCGGATTCAAGTCTGGGCTCTGGCTGGGCCACTCAAGGACATTCACAGAGTTGTCCTGAAGCCACTCCTTTGATATCTTGGCTGTGTGCTTAGGGTCGTTGTCCTGTTGAAAGATGAACCGTCGCCCCAGTCTGAGGTCAAGAGCGCTCTGGAGCAGGTTTTCATCCAGGATGTCTCTGTGCATTGCTGCAGTCGTCTTTCCCTTTATCCTGACTAGTCTCCCAGTTCCTGCCACTGAAAAACATCCCCACAGCATGATGCTGCCACCACCATGCTTCACTGTAGGGATGGTATTGGCCTGGTGATGAGCGGTGCCTGGTTTCCTCCAAACGTGGCGCCTGGCATTCACACCAAAGAGTTCAATCTTTGTCTCATCAGACCAGAGAATTTTCTTTCTCATGGTCTGAGAGTCCTTCAGGTGCCTTCTGGCAAACTCCAGGCGGGCTCCCATGTGCCTTTTACTAAGGAGTGGCTTCCGTCTGGCCACTCTACCATACAGGCCTGATTGGTGGATTGTTGCAGAGATGGTTGTCCTTCTGGAAGGTTCTCCTCTCTCCACAGAGGACCTCTGGAGCTCTGACAGAGTGACCATCGGGTTCTTGGTCACCTCCCTCACTAAGGCCCTTCTCCCCCGATCACTCAGTTTAGATGGCCGGCCAGCTCTAGGAAGAGTCCTGGTGGTTTCGAACTTCTTCCACTTACGGATGATGGAGGCCACTGTGCTCCTTAGGACCTTCAAAGCAGCAGAAATTTTTCTGTAACCTTCCGAATGTCTCGAAGGTCTACAGACAATTCCTTTGACTTCATGTTTGGTTTGTGCTCTGACATGAACTGTCAACTGTGGGACCTTATATAGACAGGTGTGTGCCTTTCCAAATTCTGTCCAATCAACTGAATTTACCACAGGTGGACTCCAATTAAGCTGCAGAAACATCTCAAGGATGATCAGGGGAAACAGGATGCACCTGTGCTCAATTTTGAGCTTCATGGCAAAGTCTGTGAATACTTATGTACATATGCTTTCTCAATTTTTTTATTTTTAATAAATTTGCAAAAATCTCAAGTAAACTTTTTTTACGTTGTCATTATGGGGTGTTGTGTGTAGAATTCTGAGGGAGAAAAGAATTTAATCCATTTTGGAATAAGGCTGTAACATTTCAAAATGTGGAAAAAGTGATGCGCTGTGAATACTGTACTTTCCGGATGCACAGTATGTATGTTACATTTTACAGATAAATCGTTCATTTCGTTTAAATAATGAATACTGTTAATAATTACACACATGGGGGTGACACGGTGGCGGAGGGGTAGCGCTATTGTCTCGCAGAGAGTCACATCGCTGGTGTTCCCTGGATGGATTTTGCATGTTTTCCTGCTGGGTTTTCACAGTGTGCTCCGGTTTCCTTCCAAAGATATGCAGATTTGGTGACGCTAAAATGACTCCAGTGTATGTGATTGCTTGTATTCACCTTACGATGAGCTGATGCACCATCCAGGGATTGTTTCTGCCTCGTGCCCAATATTAGCTGGAATGGGCACATCCCTGGATGGATGGATTTAATCATTAAACATTCTTTTCAGAGATATTTCTGCAAGGTGTCTTCTGAATTTAATGAATGTTTCAGGCAATTCACAACACAGCGAAGCGAACGTTTTCTCACCGTGGTGATATCTGGCACTGCCACCTGGTGGAATCTTTCAGATTTACGTAAAGTACGCGCGCAAGTATGAACAGTACAACGCTTGCGTAGCAGTCCAGTCCGCTGGAGCATGCATTGAGTCGCGTAAAGTATAAACCTGGCCTTAAGGGTTTGTACACAGCATTATAGAAACCATGCGTAACCACGGTAATAAAGCGCATGTAAATGCATTGTGTACTGTTTAGGAGAAAGTCGTTACCTGTTTCGGGAAGTTTCTTGCTGTGTCCGTTCTTGTTCTACCTAACTCATGCTATGATCTGATCTGGCAATCTGTAATCAGCTGTCCAGCACTGATAATTAAAGTAGTCTAGGTAATGAATGTTGATCCAGAAACTGATGAAAACCGCACATTACATAAATTGCACAGAAAATGAGAATACCGTAAACAAGTTCTGCTGTCTGCTGCTGTGCATCTTGGGTACAGAATGAAAATGCACTACCTTTAGACAGGCAAACCTCCTTGCGTTCAACTTTCCACGTGCTTTTTCTTTACGTGTGCAGATGCTATACACCACCAAATCAGAATCTGCGAAGAGAGCACAATTAATGCATATCATGGTAACATAAGCATTTTGATCATTGCTAAACGTCTAAAACTGTAGCAGCATTGAGCGCAATTCGAAGTGCATCATGGATATGCAAATGAGTTCCCAAATCTCGCCTCAGGTGCCGAGTTTCTGCGGACTAGAGACTTGAGTGAAGGCGCCGGGCTCTTCTAAATCAGACGTGAGGTGACAGTCGCAGCAGTGCAGCCTTTCATGTCTCCCCCATCATGGCATAAACAGTTATGGGGCCTTTAAGGAGACAAAGAAGGACCTGCATAATAAGGCGATGGAGGTAATTATTAGTTGTTGCTTGAACGCATTCTACCGCTACATCTTTGTAACAATCTGAAAGGTATCAATAAAAAGTTAAAGTTTGCTGTTAATTTATGTTTTCTAAGTTTTAATACCTTGGTGACTTGATGTTGGCTTGTGGTTGGTTTTAGTTGTGAATTGAATACGTTTGCCTGTGGACTTTTTTATTGACTCACATTTCAATCGCCTGTGTGCGGTAGGATGCCGTTGCTAATTGCATTCGTTTGCGTCTAGGCATTTTAATCATACATACAGTCTACGATATGTGCAAGTTAGTTGATAAAGAAACGTGAGTATTTAAAAACGGAGTATGCATACACCCTAGAGCAGGCATTTCAAACTCACTACCATTGGTGGGCTGCTTTGACTGCCATACGTGCGTCAGCGGGCCGCACTGTAACAAATACTATTATACAAAGTTACTGTAGCTTTCTTTCCAATACTGAAAACTTTAAAAATGTAACACTTAAAGTTTAAAGAAAAGCAATTTATTTCCATACAATCTCTGCACAACAGCGAACAATTAGAGTCTTAGCCTCTTAGCTAGGTCCTTATATTATTATATTATATTCATTATATTATAATCATTGCTTATATAGGAGTCTTACAGTGTGAGAACTATATCTTTTGTCCCGACACTTGGCATCTCTTGTTAGTAACCAGTTCGTCAGTATCAGGCTTGAAATCTTGTGCAGCTGCAACTTTTACCAACTTTTAACTTTCACATACGAGGGTGGCAGGTAAGCATACAAGCCTGACACACCAACTTCGTTATATTTTGCATTCAGAATAGAGTCTGACTGCTTATCAATCAATTCCATTTGGATATTCTCAGGCTCCTTTTCTATGTTAACTAATGTTGTCTTATTTTAATTTCTTATTTTGTCTTTTATTTTTCTTTTCTTCATTATGTAAAGCACTTTGAGTTACTTTTTGTATGAAAATGTGCTATATAAATAAATGTTGTTGATGCTGTTGTTATGGTGACGTAAACAGCGCAAAGTGCTGTTTGTGTGAACTGAAATCACGAAAACGTTCACTGAATTCATTGCTCAGTAATTCAAGTTGGAAAACAAATCCTCCAAAAATCAAATTTTACTTTACTAAGGTTACTTCAAAGTTTATATTTTAAAATACGCCGATATGCAAAAAGCCCCTTGACCTACACTAATTTTACAAACTCAAAATCACAACAATTTGTTAATAAACAACTCACCAACTTCTCGCGTCCACTTCAGATCTTCAGCTGTAGTCTGCACTAACTCTTCGTTACAATACTAGCACAAAATTACATAAAACTAGAGCAAAAAAACGTGAAAATGTGCGAGCTATTACTACTCGTGATGGTCAGTTCTGCCCAGTGACCAGTCTCAGCAGCCCAGCCAGTGGTGTAGCCTGCCAGGGGCGGCCCTGGGCAGAGAAAGAATCGGTGGCCCCCTTCGCCCGCCAATGTCAATACGGTATCTTATGCACGGCGGATGGCCACGTCTGTTGCGGACACTGCATAGCCGCCTCGTGCTCATGACACGCTTCTATATGCGCGTGTCCGTAACTTGAAAACCAAGTGGCGGCCCATGATATTCTCATTACGGCAGAACGTTACTACATATAGTTTACTGCTCCGACTCGAGCGATATTAGTAAATACAGCGTACTAATTAACAAGAAACACAATGTTTCTCGCCATTGCCGTCAGTTGTGTCGTTATTTTATCATTCTGTTTTATATTCAATATATATTGGCGTGGCGGCCCTGTGCAGGTGCACAGTTTGCTGCTGCAGCCTAGCACTTCAGTTGTGATGCTGCGGCTCATTAACTTTGGACAAGACTCGTTGCTATACTAGCAGATGACATTTCCGGTACCGTGATGCCATGGCAAAACGCGCTTTTGTCAGAAGGCAGAAGTAAGAAAAGTCAAAAAGTAACGCCGAAGATGCAGAATGATTCAGTCACAAACGATAGTAATCATTTTGTACAAGTTTAGTGCTAACTAGGATCTGTCATGCGGGCCGCATGTTTGACATGTCTACCCTAGAGGGAAAGACACGACATTCACCGTGCACAAGACCCGCCATCCACACGGTCCCACATCCAGAGTGAGGCCAGGTCTGGTGCAGCACATTGCCACAGCCACCACGCGGTAAAACAGCGGGAGTGAGGCGGGGATCAACCCTAGGCAGGATTTAGGTGGGGATATGACACTGGTCTGCAAACAACAACAACAAAAGTTCTCTCCCGTCAAAAAGTTTAGCTATTCTTGATAGATTTGAGGGTGCTTATTCCAAACCTAGCAACAGAATTGTACAACAGAATCCAGGTTTTTGAGAGATGACTGTTTTGAAGTAAAAAAAAACCCCGCTATTTTAGAAAGCGAGAGAGTGAGAAAACGCCCATTAGAGACAGTTCCCATGATTTAGGGAAGAAAAATCCAAACTAGAGTGAAGAAAATAGATTTTTAAACACACGCTGCACCCGGGTTCTTGATAGGAAAATAGAAACTCCTTAGCTTGTTCCAGGTCCTTTTCCACCTTTGGATTCCCAAGAAAACTGTCACACCATTTTTCTTCAGTAAAGGAATTGTATGTATTCTTTTACATTTTGCTTACCAGTTATCTGGGCAAGACAATGACTGGATCAACCCCACCGTTGCATATTTCTGTTAAAACATTTTAAACATCGCTGTCTTTTCTGGACAATAAAAAAAGACATCTTTTTAATTTTCTATATATAAATTCATGGCTATTTTGAAGTAATAAGAATACAGTAAAAAAAAGTACTGATTGAGAGCAAAAAATGTGTAGCAAATACTTGGTTTGGATTGTTTCCACCTAAATTAGTGCTAGAGGAAGATTGCCATTTTTCAGCCCAAAATATATCTCAAAAGTATTCTGAGCATGAAAATACTTAAGATATAATATAAACTTACTTTAAAAAAATTTTTTTTTCAAAACAGCATTTTTTTCTCTAAATTTGATAAGTCATAGAAACTTTGTGGTAGAAAAATTTAAATTTCAGAAGTGGATTCCGCACACCGATATACATAAATTATAACTTTTTTTTTTGTGTGCTGGAAGATTTTGGTGCAGACCAAATTATTTATGTAAATGTCTAGAGTCTAGACAACCTCAGTAAACAACCTGGTAATCCTTAATCCAACAAATCTGATTAAAAATGGAAGCATGAATGGCATTGATAAGCCGTGATGACCAAAAGACCTCTGTTAGTGAAGTGTTTGAAAAAAAAACCTATATATACATGTCAGAGATAGACAATAAGTTACTTGTCTCACTAGGCCAACAATCTAGAATGAGTAAATGTAACACTTGTGACTTTCAAGTACACACACCCCCCCACAACAAAGCAATTTTTGTTCTAATACTCTTCTATTTAATACATTACCAAAGTAAAAATATAAATTTCAAATCTTAATTAATAGCTTTGTGCTGTTGGTTTCTTTCCTTCTGTCACACATGATTACACAAACATCTGAAACTGACTGTTTTTTAAAACAAATAGGAGAATTTAAAACAGTTTATTTTCTTTTGAGTTATTATTGTTCTTTTCTTACAAAACCCTTTCATGTTCTTGGTTTACTTTTTGGGCCATCTGGCAACTGGTAACTTTTTCCTTTTCCCATTTTAATCAATTTCTCACTTTTGTTTTAAATAAAATTTATCCTGATACAGAATTAATTTTTTCCCTTGTTCGTATACTGAGTGTGTGGTCGTGAACAGATGCAAAAGTTTGGCAAACTTTTTGGTTGTAACCCGATTTGTACGTGTTCAGAGATGTTCATGAACTGAGGTTCCACTGTATTTCTCCTCACACCAGTTTACAAGATGAAGTGCTTTCATGCAGGGCTTCTACATCTGACAACTACGGTATGCTGTGAATTAAAGCAGTTACAGACATGAAAGACAAGGAGGAGCCCAAGTGGGCATTATACACAGTCTGATTCACAATAAAGGGTGGGACCTTTTAAGCCAAATGCTTAATGATGTTACCCTGATTTAAAAACCACTATTCCATTTTTGTAATAAAAAGCCAGCACAGTCTCTTCATTTAATTTACAAAATTGATTAGCATTATTAAGAAACACAGGAAACCTGCATCTTTTGTAATACACTCCATTTTACAACACACAGAAGACTGGCATAGACCCAAAGTGAGGCAGAGTTAATTTTGTGAAGTGGTCCTCCTTACTGCAGTTTGAGTCATTATGTTTGGCTGTTAATCACAGTGAAGAAAGAGTAAATACACAGAAAATCTGGCAGATTTTTTACGGGTCCACATGGTCTAATACAGTTGTGTGCTGAAGGTAGAAAACTCAGACATTTACAAAGAGAAAGATGGTGCAGCAAGCACTCAGTGGCCTCATAAGCTGTCACATTTAATCTCATGGATAGCAGGTGGGAGAAAGTCACTGTCTGTGTCTCTAGATTAGTAAATGTGTGAGCAATTTTTGTCTTGTATTGGTTATAGAAAAATAAAATTCTATTGGATGAATTATGAAATATATCTTCTAATTAAAATAATTCACTGGAAGCAGTTCCAATGCAAGGGTTGATGTTTGTTTCCGACATTTCCTCTTAGCAGCATGTTAAAAAAATCACATTAAATAAAAAATTAATGTAAAATAACAACAAGTGAAAAAAGAGATAGAAGGAGACTTAATAAACTACTGGCCAGTATATAGCGCCTATGAAAGAATTCACCTCTTTGGAAGTTTTCACCTTTTATTGGTATACAACATTGAATCAAATTAGACTTCATTTGGCTTTTTTGACACTAATCAACAAAAAAGACTCTTTAATGTTTAAGTGAAAACAGATTTCTATAAAGTGGCCTAATTTAATTACAAATGTTAAAGAGAAATAATTGATAGGTATTCACCCCTTTTAGTATGACAAACCTAAATCATTGCTGGTACAGCCAATTGGTTTTAGATGTCGCCTAATCATTTCAATGGAGATCACCTGTTTGGAGTTTCTCTTGATTGTAGTATAAATACTCTCAATATATGGAAGGTACAATTTATGATGAGTCAGTATGGTGGCCTGACCCACACAATGAAGACAAAATAATTCTCCAAACTACTGTATGAAAAGGTAATTGAGAAGCATAATTTGGAGATGGAGGCAGAAAAATATCCAAGTCACTGAATGTATACCTTGGAGTCCAGTTAAATTAGTCATTAAGCACAGCTGTACATCTGCCTACAGCATATAGCCCAAAAAAAACAGTAATCATGTAAGAAGAAGACTAATGAAGGAAGTCACCAAGAGATCAATGATACATCTGAAGGAGTGACAAGCTACATTAAATAAATTCATAGGGACTGTGCAGACAACAACTGTTGCCCCAGTGCCTCATCATTCACCAAAGTTTGCCAGGCCAGAATGCACTTCGAAGTCTCTGCAACTAGCTGGAAGAAGGCTGTATGGTCTGAGGAGACCAAAATTGAGGTTTCTGGCTATTGGACTAATCGCTGTGTACACACTACATGTTATCAAAAACACACCACCGTGAAACATGGCGATGGCAACATCATGATGAGAGGATGCATCTCTGCAGCAGTCCTTGAAAGTCATGTGAGGGTAAAATGAATGCAGCAAAATACAGGGAAATGCTGGAGGAAAACCTGATGTGCTTGGAGAAGAATTTGCTTTCCAGCAAGAAACAGACCCCCAATCAAAAGGCCAAAATGCATGTCCTGCTATGACAGACTCAAAAAATTAAAAGCATTTGGTTTCGAGCAGAGGAGACTATATGGGGTCCTAATTTAGGTATTTAAAATCCTCAAAAGCATTGATAAGGCAGATCTAGCAAAATTCTTTCAGCTTATGGGTGAATCATACGCAAGGGTATCAAGGGAAATTAAGAGGAAGCGCATTCAAGACTTAAGACAGGAAGAACTTCTTTACATAAGTAGTAGTGGGATGCTGTTGAGACATGGAGTTGAAGCAGAAACCTTGACAACTGTTAAGAATCTGGATGAGATACTGTAATTAGGACAGTTTAGCTATTAGTTAAACAAACTGGCTTGATGGACTGAATTATCTCTTGTTTGTTGTATTTCTTATGTTCTTATTGAGGTACAACACTAAAATAAAACTACTCCCATATACTCTGCTTATTGATAAAATACACTTGCACTTAAATTATGACTATTCAATAAAAAGTTATGGCAAATAACCTATAAAGACAGAAAAACAACATGTGTTAGCTAAAAAAAAGACCTCATAATTCTTTTAAGGGAAGTTAACAAAATGAGTTTCCATTTACTTGCTGAAAAATTTCAATGCTTCGTCTGTATTTTTCAGAAATATATTTGTCTGGGGTGGTGCAGTGCAAGTTCTCCCTCTGTTCACATGGGTTTTCTTCAGGCACAGTCCAAAGGCATGCTGCTTGGGTGAATTGACATTACTAAATTAGCCCTACCACAATTGCTTCACACCATTGTAATTGCTGAGATAGGCCCAAGCTGCCCCCCAACCTTGCCCTGGTTAAAATAAGCAGGACAGGAAAATTGACTGATGGATATTTTGTCTTAATTAAGTGCATTTCTGTTTAAAAGTCATAGTAAATCTAATTGTTATTTTGAAAATTAATTAAAGAATGTATTAAATATAGGAGATTCTAAGAATATTTGGTAAGTTAATGTAGAGAAAAGCCAAGCAAAATGACACCTTTTATTGGCTAACTAGAAAGATTACAATATGCAAGCTTTCGAGGCAACTCAGGCCCCTTCTTCAGGCAAGATGAGTTGCCTCGAAAGCTTGCATATTGTAATCTTTCTAGTTAGCCAATAAAAGGTGTCATTTTGCTTGGCTTTTCTCTACATTCATAATGGCTAACACGGTACAACACCCTAGTACTACTGGTAAGTTATTGGAATTGAATATTAAATACCAATGTAATTGTTTTAAATATTTTCTTTTTATTTTTGAACACTGGTTCATACCCTACCAAATAATGCAACAAACTCATAATTTAAAATTTCAGCCATGCTTGTGATGTACTGGCTTTCTTTTTTTTCTTTTACTTTAAAAAAAAAATCTTCACTGATTGACAGAATAGGATACTCTTACTTTAAAATACAAACATCACTTTTCAAATTGCCAAAGGTTATTAAAGTTTAGTAGCCTCAAACTATCAGAGTGGGAAGCTCTTCAGTTTAATTCATTTCAGTACAAGAAAATAAAAGACTCTATGAGTTTTCTTTCAGGTTTTATACCTAACTGGGGTTGTGCCTGTGGAGGCTCGGCAAGCTGTGATATTATATAAAATAAACAACATGATCAAAACATTTCTTTTACATATGTTATTTTCATATAATATTTTTATTCCTCACCTTTATTATATACACAAATATGACTAATGTTGTGAGGTATTAAACGTCCTGGCCCGCTGCAACGCTTACTTGGTAGTGTTGACCCTCAACAGCATTCTATACTCCATGTTGGCCCTTTTCTGTGCCCCTTCTTCATCTCTGACTGTATGGTCAGACACAGCTCTAGCTCTGGCATTAAATTTAACACCACCATCATTGACCTGATCACCAGCATTAATTAACAAGCTGGCTTACAGAGAAGAGGTCTATTTGCATACTTAGTGGCACCAGGACAAGGATCTCACCCTTAATGTCAGCAAATCGAGGGAGCTGATGCTGTTAAAGGAGTGAGAAGCTTTAAATTTCTTGGAGTGACAGGCACTGTACACAGTAGGATCCCTACTCGCTGGCATCATAAGATCTTGGTATGGCACCTGCTCTACTCAAGAACATAAAGGACTGCAGGGTGTAGTTAAGGTGGCACTGAATGTTATTTGCACTCCGCTGCCATTTTTTCTGTACATTACAGCACAATACCTGCTGCCTTAGAATGGTAAGCGGTAACATTAAAGACCTCGGCCATCCTGCACTACCACTTTTCTTACTCCTTCATTCCGGTAAATGGTACAGGGCCATTAGCTCTTATACCAATAGATTCAGTGACAGTGTCTACTCACAAGTTGTAAGTTTTGAACACTCAATTGTAAGAATTCATATACTAATATGCAGAATATGATTGTATATTATGTACAGTATACTTTTATGTATTTGTTTGTTTTTGTGTTGTATTTTGTCAACTGTTCTGAGAAGTCATGTAAGAAAGAATTTAATTTTACCATGTAGATAAGATAATAAAGTTGACTTACTGAGTGGCTTTGTCAGCATTAATCTGCAAAAGGAAAGATACTTCCACACTGAAAAAATAAAAGTAAAATTAGGTTAGAGACACAACATTTAGGCCAGTGGCCCCCAAACTCAGCCATGGGGGCCCACTGCAGCTGCAAGTTGTTGTTACAGTTGGGGTCCTAGTCTAATTAAGAAGGGTGTCATTTGCCAATTTCTTTGTTTTTGGTTCAGTGTAGAAAATTCTAAATTAAGATTGGCTTAGTTTTATTAGAATATACAAAACATTTGGGCATGTAAAATGGGAACAATTTTGTTTTTTTAAACTTGATTTGTAAGATTTTTGTCTTAATGATTTTCATTCTGCTTTTCCACATGTTCAGCTTATTTAACCCATTTACTAATGAGCACTTTTGTGTTTTTCTCCTCAGTTTTATTTTAAAGATTAATTTAATAGTGCAGTTTGCTATTACATGATTCATAGCTACAGTAAATAAGGTGTGTTTTTCTGAGGTTGGTGCCTCACTCACTAGTCTGCACTCACAGACAGTTGTGATGTGCCTCATAAATAGCATGTAATACCATATTGGATTTCCCCTCATCATGGCAGCATGGAGAGTTTTACTTTCTGTTCAGAGGACAATGTCATGCTTCTTATACCAGTAGTGTTAGCAAGTGAATATAAAGGCTGCCTGCAAGAGCCTTGCATTTTATAAGCAGTTCATTATCTTTCAAAAAGCAGGTTAATTGGGTAACAGAAATAGAAGCATTCTATTTGGTTGGACAAATTCAGGGAAAGTCAAAGAAAATAACACGTTAAAAATAGCTACGTGACATAAAACCATCATCTACAAAAAGGAGGAGTTGTGCAACCATCAGGCTGCAGACTGTTTACAATGTTCCTGGGCTTCACCAAACCTCTCAGCTCCCACAAGATTTTCTTTTAGGACTGGCTTCTTTGGTCAGGCTTGAAAAATGTATCAGGAGCCACTGGCCATAATGCTTTGTCTGCTGATACACTAGGAGCTGCTTGTTGAAAGTTGAAATAAACAATAATTTCATGGCCCATCCATTCATTTCTTACCAAAGCACATTAATCCAAATGTTTAGTTTTGCCAGTTGCAGCGAGACTAAAATGGATACAGCCCACTGTCAGAAGAGATGCCCTCAAAGTCCGGTGTCTGATTCATCATTAGAGTGAGGACTTGCATCTGAGAGGGGTCCTGTGTAACAACATTTTGTGCTGGTTAGAGAGGTGTCAGAGTTTATCTTGGCAGCACTGGTCACAAGGCAGGAACCAGCTTTGAGTGGAATGTTAATCTATTGCAGGCATACACAATCATAGAAAATACAGAATTTCCAATTTATCGCACACAGCTTTCAGATGTAAGAGAACAAAATTTGAGTACTTGAGTAGAAGAAGAACATTCAAGCACCTCACAGGCGCTGACTGTGCTGGGATTTGAACATAACATTTTTAAGCTGTGAGATTGCACTCTACACTATGCCATCCTAATCTGTGGGTTACCACGCTCCCAGTACATTATCGCTGTTATTTTGAGAGTTTCACCATAGTCATCATCACCATTGCTGTAAGACTGTGTTTAGGTTTAGCAATGATGGCGTAAATGCACATTAAACATTTAGGGAGATTTACTATAAGTGTTCCATCTGCCCATCCAGTTCTTGAAACCATTTACTTTAAGAATATTTTAAAAAAATTATGTTACTTACCCCATTTAATTTGTAGTGATGGCCATGAAAATATTTTAATGTCATGTTTTCATGTAGAATTGACACTACAAAGTTTCTGATCAAACTGAACCCATTGGGGACCAACTCTAGACAACAGCAAAAAAAAAACCAAAAACCTCCATGAAAAAAATCTCACTCTACTCACTTGTATTTAATAATGCATGTCATGTCTGCAGAGGGTACAGACCTATAAATACCTGGGAGTGCAGCTGGATGATAAATTAGACTGGACTGCCAATACTGATGCTCTGTGTAAGAAAGGACAGAGCTGACTATACTTCCTTAGAAGGCTGGCGTCCTTCAACATCTGCAATAAGATGCTGCAGATGTTCTATCAGATGGTTGTGGCGAGTGCCCTCTTCTACACGGTGGTGTGCTGGGGAGGCAGCATAAAGAAGAAGGACTCCTCACGCCTGGACAAACTGGTGAGGAAGGCAGGCTCTATTGTAGGCATGGAGCTGGACAGTTTGACATTTGTGGCGGAGCAACGGACGCTCAGCAGGATCCTTTCAATTATGGAGAATCCACTGCATCCACTAAACAGTGTCATCTCCAGACAGAAGAGCAGCTTCAGCGACAGACTGCTGTCAATGTCCTGCTCCACTGACAGACCGAGGAGATCGTTCCTCCCCCACACTATGCGACTCTTCAATTCCACCCGGGGGGGTAAAAGTTAACATTATACAAAGATATTGTCTGTCTGTTATACCTGCATTGTTATCACTCTTTTAATTTAATATTGTACTTTATCAGTATGCTGCTGCTGGAGTATATGGATTTCCCCTTGGGATTAATAAAGTATCTATCTATCTATCTATCTATCTATCTATCTATCTATCTATCTATCTATCTATCTATCTATCTATCTATCTATCTATCTATCTATCTATCTATCTATGCTGTTTGCTAACAATGTGCAAAATGTATATATTTTTTGCAAAAATATTGTTAAATTAGTTCAGAAGCACAGTGACGGCAAGGGCTAACAGTTGTCAGGATTCCAGTCCATCATAGCACACTCTCCACTCTAGGTAGCTTCCTAAAACTTGACAGTTAATTCAACATGAACCTCTTCAGGATGAGGGTGGAAGCTGAGGTACACTGAAAGAACATGCAAGTTCCATAGTCAGTCTGGGAATTACACATACAGTAGGTGCCTGGAGCTGATGTTAAGTATGTCATGATCTTATCCTACTAATTTCATTTCAGTATTCACTTACTCTTCTGAGTTGTACGACTTAATAATTGATCTAAAAATGGATTGAGTCCATTTGTTATTGCCTGGTAGTATATGGTAACAGCTGATGAACTCTGCTCTGTAATTCAGTATTTAGTAAATAGAACAATGGTGAAAGAAAAAAAAAGTGACTCAATCAGATTTACATCCAAGGGGAAACTAAAGGAACATTTTTGGTTAAAATGTGCAGGGACTCTGAGGTAGTGACTAAGAAAATAAACTAAGCCCTGAGGTTGCCAGTTTTATCCACTCCTCTGAGCCTGTAACAAATGTATGGAAACTTTCTCCTTGGGAACATATTTTATGTAAAGTCTTCGTACTGAATATAGTCTGTTGGTTGTTTGTTCCAAACTTACCATGCAACCTATAAAACTAAATAACAGCCTTCATGCAATACATGCAAACCAAAATGATAATTCAGAGTTTGGTAAAAACCTAGAATTGATTAATTTTAGCTCCTTTCTCACCTAGCTTATACATTTATTCCAAATGGGAGCACTGCATTACACACACAAAACGAGTTATCAATAGTGGAAACAGAGAAGGAAGACGGACGAGTTGGAGCTGGGTTGTGTGTAGCTAACATGAAAGAGTGGCACTAAGAAAAAAGATCCATCATATACTGATAATGTCTAGCCTTTAAGTATGTCTATTCTTAATCTGCTTCTTTGCAGCTGTGGACATGGATGGAAGATCTTCAGAAAGAGCTGCTTGAAGATGTTTGCTCTGATTCTGTGGATTCTGTCCAGGAACTAATCAAGCAATTTCAGCAACAGCAGACAGCCACCCTGGATGCCACTCTAAATGTCATCAAGGAGGGAGAAGATCTTATTCAACAGCTGAGGTGAATAAGGAGATTTTTCTTTTTATCTTTAGATTTGTTTTATTGTTTTGTCATTCTTTTTTATTGGTAGCGTGCTCTATGTGGTACTGTTGTACACAATTGTCTCCCTAATTAGGTTTTTAATCCAGTATGTCTGGAGGATATTGTAAGTCATCCATTTTTAGCCTCCTTATGCTGTTCAGGCCACCAGGAACTGGTTTCTATCCTGGTAGCATAAGGTGCATAGTTGGACTCAACCCTGGATGGAGTGCTGGTCCATTGCAAGGCACACACACACACTCAAGTACAAGGAGCCAATAC
Organism: Erpetoichthys calabaricus; assembly: GCF_900747795.2. NCBI lineage: Eukaryota > Metazoa > Chordata > Cladistia > Polypteriformes > Polypteridae > Erpetoichthys > Erpetoichthys calabaricus. The sequence goes on from NC_041401.2 coordinate 39,355,371, forward strand.
AGAGCTGCCAGGCCGTCTAAGAAGCAGTACAATACACTTACAAGACCTCACGTTTGAATACTGTGTGCAGTTTTGTTCTCCATATCACAAAAAAGGACCTAACAGCACTGGGCAAGGTCTAGAGAAGAATAGCTAGTCTGATTCCATGACAATGTAGTATGAGCTATGAGGAAAGACATGAAGAGGTCATCCTTTCCAGTTTAAGCAAATGGAGATCAAGAGTTGAAATAAAAGGGAAAATTAATGTAGATGGCAGAAGTTACTTTAAAATAAATTCATCAAAGGTACAGACAGAAGATGGATCTTGGTATATTTTCCATAAACGAGTATTTCTTCACATACAGAGCTATAAATATGTGAAGTAAGTTACCAATTAGTGTACAAGACTGTAGTACTTCAAGGACTTTCACATCTTGACTTTGTTATATTTTGATGAGTTATGCTGAGTTAAAAGGCCTGTTTTTGTCATAGTTTTGCTTATATTTTATTATATCCTTACCACTAAAAACTGGTCTTTTGATAGTCTTCCTTTCATTCATTCATAACTTAACCTTCTTAATCGAGTTTAGGGGTACAGGAGACTACAGCATATCCTGGGAACATCAGGTTCTGGACTGGGTGTCAGTCTCTCGTTATCCTTTCTATTTTTTAATATTTATGAGAACTGCCTGCATGAGCTTCACTTAGGTACTGTGTATTAAATGGAAATATATCTTTTTAATATAGTAGCACATTATTTTCTGTTGCTTCTCTTGGTCTGACCATTATATTTTACTTCTTGACTTGCTGACTGATGTGTTCAGTTCCATAGCTGGTCATTGTGATTTTGTGAGTCAGTGGCAGATCTTTATAACTTACTTATCCATCCATCCATCCTCTTCCGCTTATCCGAAATCGGGTCGCGGGCGCAGCAGCTTGAGCAGAGATGCCCAGACTTCCCTCTCCCCGGCCACTTCTTCTAGCTCTTCCGGGAGAATCCCAAGGTGTTCCCAGGCCAGCCGAGAGACATAGTCCCACCAGCGTGTCCTGGGTCTTCCCCAGGGCCTCCTCCTGGTTAGACGTACCCGGAACACCTCACCAGGGAGGCATCCAGGAGGCATCCTGATCAGATGCCCAAGCCACCTCATCTGACTCCTACTCTGAGTCCCTCCCGGATGACTGAGCTTCTCACCCTATCTTTAAGGGAAAGCCCAGACACCCTACGGAGGAAACTCATTTCAGCTGCTTGTATTCGCGATCTCGTTCTTTTGGTCACTACCCATAAGTCATGACCATAGGTGAGGGTAGGAGCGTAGATCGACTGGTAAATTGAGAGCTTTGCCTTGCGGCTCAGCTCCTTTTTCACCACGAAAGACCGATGCAGAGCCCGCATCATTGCGGATGCCGCACCGATCCGCCTGTCGATCTCACGCTCCATTCTTCCCTCACTCATGAACAAGATCCTGAGATACTTGAACTCCTCCACTTGGGGCAGGATCTCGCTCCCAACCCTGAGAGGGCACTCCACCCTTTTCCGGCTGAGGACCATGGTCTCGGATTTGGAGGTGCTGATTCCCATCCCAGCCGCTTCACACTCAGCTGCGAACCGATCCAGAGAGAACTGAAGATCACGGCCTAATGAAGCAAACAGGACAACATCATCTGCAAAAAGCAGTGACCCAATCCTGAGTCCACCAAACTGGACCCTCTCAACGCCCTGGCTGTGCCTAGAAATTCTGTCCATAAAAGTTATGAACAGAATCGGTGACAAAGGGCAGCCCTGGTGGAGTCCAACTCTCACAGGAAACGGGTTTGACTTACTGCCGGCAATGCGGACCAAGCTCTGACACCAATCGTACAGGGACCGAACCGCCCTTATCAGGGGGTCTGGTACCCCATACTCTCAGAGTACCCCTCACAGGATTCCCCGAGGGACACGGTCGAACGCCTTTTCCAAGTCCACAAAACACATGTAGACTGGTTGGGCAAACTCCCATGCACCCTCCAGGACCCTACTAAGGGTGTAGAGCTGGTCCACTGTTCCACGAACAGGACGAAAACCACACTGTTCCTCCTGAATCTGAAGTTCGACTATCCGACGGACCCTCCTCTCCAGGATCCCCGAATAGACTTTTCCAGGGAGGCTGAGGAGTGTGATCCCTCTGTAGTTGGATCTTCTTAAAGAGGGGGACCACCACCCCAGTCTGCCAATCCAGAGGCACTGTCCCTGATGTCCATGCGATGTTGCAGAGGCGTATCAACTAAGACAGTCCTACAACATCCAGAGCCTTGAGGAATTTAATTATCCATTAGGCATTATTTTACAGCGGCACCTTAGCTTCTCCTTTTTTAACCATAGTGTTGTAGGTACATTAAAGGAGTACTATTTGTCAAATGTAATTTGGTCTGTAACACAGTTATATATTAAGGGTTATCAGAAATACTAGTTTTTCAACATAATCTGTCCCCATGAACACCAGAACACTCCTCATAATGATGACAAAATATTTTTGTACGACTCAAATAAAATCACTTGCCACAGTATATTCCTTGGAGACAGCTCTTCAAATTGGAAAACAGAATGAGTGTGGCATCTCTTTCAAACATTTGTAATCTGTATGGTATGTGTATGAGGTAGAAGGGAGATGCCTTCTCACTGATTATCCCTATTTGATTGCAGCAAATGTCAAATGAAATAAGATGGTTGTATGGTCTTTTGGAGACATGCAATCAATACAGACTTCTTCCTTAGCCTCATAAAGAAGTGATTTTGCCAGCACTGACTTGGACCTTGAATATCTGTAGTGCTGAAGAATCTCCATGCTTCCATTGTTGTTTGGGTTTAGGTTCTTTTCATAATAATAATGTATTTTTATAAAGTGCATTTCAAGCATTGAATACATCATTGGGTGCATAGTAACAAAATAAACCAAAAAGTAAGTGAAAAGCTGGTAAAATGGTTTTGTTGACCTAGGCCAGATGGCCTCCTACACCCTCCAGAAACATTTACTTGTACATCATCCAAGTTTGTATTCTTTCATGAAACCATAGAACTCTGATGATGCCAGTGTTGTTCTTCAAACAGATGAAAAACTTCCACAATTATACAGTACCTCATAGCACTACAGCAGGCTCCAATGAAAGATAAGGAATTAGATAGGTATAAGCCTTCCTTTCATATGAATAAGTATATTTTAACCCTAAATGAAACTGGAAGCCATTGTATTGCACATAAGACTGGCGTCTGCTCTGTCGTACTTAATCTTTGTTAAAAGTTGTGCTTGGACACAAAATTGCAGCAAACAAAGAAATTTGTAGATTTCCAACTCAACATGACTAAAACCTATACAAAACACAGCTTCATTCTTGGCGATTCATTCTGTTTTTACTCATAAGGAAAACTAGTCTCATTTTCTAGTTGATGCTCTGTGTTGCAAAGAAATACTACATGCTTATTTTGTGGTGTACAATGGACTAAACTGTTTCCCTGCTCTGGAGGTGTAATAAAGTGTGACAGTGCAAGCATACAAAATGGGACCATCTGGACTGGTGTAAGCACCACGGAGCTCAATTTACTGGCAATATATACAGTGTTTACAAATATACTAAATATGAACAAAGAGCATAATGAGTTAGGGTCCTGAGGTATGTCCCTTTTAATGTCCAAGGCTAAAAACAAATAGATTGACAAAATATGTAGAGTCTGGTGTATTTCAGTTCAAAGTGAGCTGTCCTGAAGTCCATCCTCCTAGGAATCTGGTCCTGAAGTGAATGCTAAAGATGCTTGGCTAGAAGCATCAGAGCAGAAGTGTTGATAGGTGTCTTCCACGTGCTTCTCTTCCACCATATGTGTGAAAATGAAGCAGAGTTTAGTAATTATCATCCGCTTAGTCTTTCCACTTTGTTTCCTCATATGCAAACCCATAAGGCACTCTGGATACTTGCATGTGTATAAAAGAATAAACATATAAATATATTCACATGCAGGGTAATAAAGGCTGGAGTCTGACATTCTATATCATATTATATATGATCTGAAAAACAGGCCCAAGAAAACATTCAAAGGGTTGGGGAATCGGGGCTGGCTACCCATTAATTGTTGCTTTTCGGTGGCTTCCAAAAGCCAATAAAAGCTTTTGAAATTTCAGACAGAAAGTGTTGGTCAAATTATGCTGGTGGTTAGTAGTCACTGGTTTTAATGTCAGCAAGACCAGAAGAGGCAAGCTTGGGGAGTGGCATAACGGCACTTCTGGCTGATTGTAACCTTCCAGACTGGAAGAGGACATACTGGTCTGATATCTTCCTGTGCGACTCTTAATCTTTTCCTGTGGACGTTTTAAGTTACAACCAAAAAGAGAAAGGATTTTCCCTCCTGTGTGACACAATATTAATTATACACTAGTCAATAGCATTTGCTACTGATACAATCAAAATGAATACTTTTTTTTGATCAAACAGGTCCAGTTTATCAAATGTATAGTTTGTATAGAGATGCTCTTTTAGAAAGTGCCCATCACTACCAAGCAGTGGGTTGGGATATTAAAGATGCAAACCTACTATAAACATTAAATCTTGTATTCCCTCCTCTGTACTGTTTTTTAATGTCCTTATACAATACAATACAATTTATTTTTGTATAGCCCAAAATCACACAGGAAGTGCCGCAATGGGCTTTAACAGGCCCTGCCTCTTGACAGCCCCCCAGCCTTGACTCTCTAAGAAGACAAGGAAAAACTCCCAAAAAAACCTTGTAGGGAAAAATGGAAGAAACCTTGGGAAAGGCAGTTCAAAGAGAGACCCTTTTCCAGGTTGGTTGGGCGTGCAGTGGGTGTCAAAAGAAGGGGGTCAATACAATACAATGCAGTACACAGAACAGAACAATTTCTCAATATAGTAAGAAATAAAAAATATAAATTTTAGAAGTACAGAGCAGAATTTAACAGTAGATGATATATCCCATAATAAGATTATTGTAACCCAAGTCGCACACAGCCCCTCCAACCCACATGCCAGCTGGTATTTCACATTAACAGTGTAGATAGGAAGCTTTTTCACCCTATGAGAACCTAGCTGGACTGCAACATGTGAAGCTTAAGCATATTCCTCAAAGTATAGTTCATAAGTACTGGTTCACTATTTGTAAGTTCTTTTTATAATTCTGAGAATTCTCTGCAACATTCACATCTACAGTACATGTAAATAAAGCAACAGAGCTGGCTGTAGTTCTTTAAAGTTTCTGCATGATTGCAGCTTCAATAGAAAGCAAAATGTTCTTATACAGTACATCCATTCATCCATCATTTCAAATCCACTTATTCATTTCAGTGTTTTGATAGAATTTTGAACACCTTTTAAATCTGTGTACAGCTTCCCTTTTTGTATTGAAAGCTAGTAGTAAACAAATGGAAGATCATTTATGGTTGAAATTCAACAGATGCACAAGAATGGAAATTCTAGCTTAATTGCTTTGGATGAATTAGTGCTCAGTTCATATTTCTCACCATGATGACATTGTTTGTACTTGAACTGTTGTACTCATGCTTAATCTTGTCAGGTATTTTAGCTAATTGTCTACATTTGAGAAATAGTGAACCTGTGACCTGTAACTGACCACACAGCTGTACTTCTATTCATTTATATTACTTTGGGTTATCTAGCTTGCTGTAAAGAAATATTTAGCATAATGAGCAAATGTTCGTCAATTGAAAAGATCATAGAAATAAGTTAATTAATGTAATTAAACTGTCTCAAAATGTTTTTTTCAAATCTGTTTTTATCTGAAATAAATAGGAGTATCTGGATTCAAACAGCAACAGCTAGATGTTACATTTAAAGATAATTATTTTAATACATTTTCTAGTTTAGCATTCTAAAGGTAATCATGAAAGTGTGACATCACAGAAAAATATTAGGTTATTGGCAATTATGTAAGTTGTAAAATAAAAGGAAAAAGTAGAAATTTGGTCATTCATTCATTTCAGCTTGGTTTGCCCATTCTGAGAGTTGTCTGTATTATAATTGTGTTCTTCTAATGTGAAATGCTTTCTTTAACTATGGACACTGGACAGAGCTTTAGCCTACTAAAGCAAATGTAGTCATGTGTGTGGTTGAAATGTCAATGTCCTTAAATTGTATATGAACCATAATAAATAAAACTGAAAGGAGGCCATTCAGTACAGTTTTACAGTTTTGTATGCTCATGCTGCTACAAAAGAAAGAAATCTTGTACAAGGTTTAGAACAAACTATTAGGATTCCCTAATAGACACACAATAATTCAGAAATATTTTAAAACTCTGGCTCCTTTCAAAACACATTCAGTTCTTCTGTTCCCACTATGAAATAAATTCCAAATTTTGTGAAGAAGTCCTGTCATTTATCCAGCATTTATCCCCCTGCCCCCCGATATCTTCTGGTATAGCTCCAAGTTTCCTTTCAGAAAACCTCAGCAATTTAAATGCCTCTAACTAGTCTCCTTGTACCTTCATTCTTCCCAAATTCTTCTTACAACAGAGAACTTTTAACTTTGGTTGCATTGTATTTTTTTTATTCATGTTTGCTTTCTGATCGAACTCAGTGTGGAAGGAGCTAATTAGTGTAAATACCAAGTCATTCTACAAAGTCTAATCTCTTGCCCTTGCATTATGTTACAGCTTTACCATATATAGTTAGGTCCATAAATATTTGGACAGAGACAACTTTTTTCTAATTTTGGTTCTGTACATTACCACAATGAATTTTAAATGAAACAACTCGGATGCAGTTGAAGTGCAGACTTTCAGCTTTGCATAAAAATGTGAGGCAACTAAAGCATTTTTTGAACACAATCCCTTCATTTCAGGGGCTCAAAAGTAATTGGACAATTGACTCAAAGGCGTTTCATGGGCAGGTGTGGGCAAGTCCGTCGTTATGTCATTATCAATTAAGCAGATAAAAAGCCTGGAGTTGATTTGAGGTGTGGTGCTTGCATGTGGAAGATTTTGCTGTGAACAGACAACATGCGGTCAAAGGAGCTCTCCGTGCAGGTGAAAGAAGCCATCCTTAAACTGCGAAAACACAAAAAAACCATCTGAAAAATTGCTACAATATTACGAGTGGCAAAATCTACAGTTTGGTACATCCTGAGAAAGAAAGCAAGCACTGGTGAAGTCAGCAACGCAAAAAGACCTGGACGTCCATGGAAGACAACAGTGGTGGATGATCACAGAATCATTTCCATGGTGAAGAGAAACCCCTTCACAACAGCCAACCAAATGAACAACACTCTCCAGGGGGTAGGCGTATCGATATCCAAGTCTACCATAAAGAGAAGACTGCATGAAAGTAAATACAGAGGGTGCATTGCAAGGTGTAAGCCACTCATAAGCCTCAAGAATAGAAAGGCTAGATTGGATTTTGCTAAAGAACATCTAAAAAAGCCAGCACAGTTCTGGAAAAACATTCTTTGGACAGATGAAACCAAGATCAACCTCTACCAGAATGATGGCAAGAAAAAAGTATGGAGAAGGTGTGGAACAGCTCATTATCCAAAGCATACCACATCATCTGTAAAACATGGTGGAGGCAGTGTGATGGCTTGGGCGTGCATGGCTGCCAGTGGCACTGGGACACTAGTGTTTATTGATGATGTGACACAGGACAGAAGCAGCCGAATGAATTCTGAGGTGTTCAGTGACATACTGTCTGCTCAAATCCAGCTAAATGCAGTCAAATTGATTGGGTGGCATTTCATGATACAGATGGACAATGACCCAAAACAGCCAAAGCAACCCAGGAGTTTATTAAAGCAAAGAAGTGGAAAATTCTTGAATGGCCAAGTCAGTCACCTGATCTTAACCCAATTGAGCATGCATTTCACTTGTTGAAGACTAAACTTCAGACAGAAAGGCCCACAAACAAACAGCAACTGAAAGCCGCTGCAGTAAAGGCCTGGCAGAGACATTAAAAAGGAGGAAACCCAGCATCTGGTGATGTCCATGAGTTCAAGACTTCAGGCTGTCATTGCCAGCAAAGGGTTTTCAACCAAGTATTAGAAATGAACATTTTATTTCCGGTTATTTAATTTGTCCAATTACTTTTGAGCCCCTGAAATGAAGGGATTGTGTTAAAAAAATGCTTTAGTTGCCTCACATTTTTATGTAATCGTTTTGTTCACCTCACTGAATTAAAGCTGAAAGTCTGCACTTCAACTGCATCTGAGTTGTTTCATTTAAAATTCATTGTGGTAATGTACAGAACCAAAATTAGAAAAAAGTTGTCTCTGTCCAAATGTTTATGGACCTAACTGTACTTCGTGATGCGCCCTGTGTTGGCTGAGATTGGCTCCAACAGACCCCCATGACCCTGTGTTAGGATATAGCGGGTTGGTAAATGACTGACTTACTGTATATCACACTATTCATTGAATCTGCTTACAGATTCTTACATAAAATTCATAAATTTGAAAATATATATTTATGAAACATTTACTGTCTAGGAGGTGGCCCTCATAGCAACTGCCTAATTAAGCAAAACACCAAGTAGTCAGAAGGTTAGCAGAAATCATAAATCATTAACAACAATAAACTCACAAGTAAAGACAACTGAAATAAAGCCATCCTGCTGTTCTGGGCCTGCTTAAATGCCCGTTGACCTCCTCTCCACATGGTGATGTTGTTCAGCTGCCTACTCAACCTTTATATTAAATAAAAGATTTCTTTCTCATCTTTCATCAATTGGCCCAGACTCTGCACTCTTTTGTTTTTGCCAGCTGAGTGCTTGTTGTCACTCTCCCTCTCTTTGCTCTCTCTTCTCAACTCCGAAGTGTGCCATAGCTACATTCTCATGCTGCTACTCCTGCCCAATGGCAAAAGGATTTTAATCTTACTGTATTGTCCAGCACATACATATAATATTGTAGGAAGAGGGGGTAGGTGGCCAGTTGGCTTAGGTCATCACAACCCTGTGTTTTTCATTTAAACACCTACTGTTGACTTTTCAGAAACTCAAGGCATCAACATCCTTGGAGAATATAAACCATGGGGGTCCACAGTCAACTGGAGGAGAGTAGTCAAAGTGACGTCAGACATAGACACAGTCTTAGAGACCTCCCCCAACTAGCTGCCCACCCCTCCTGGCCATTCTATAGTAAAGATTGTGCTGGGCCATCCAATCTGATGACAGAATCTTTCCATCTAATGATTACAAGGCTTCCGGTATCTCAGATGACTTTTCCATGGACAGGAGAACAGCTTGGCAATACAGCAGTCACATCAAGATACCAAAAAGAAACAGAATAGATGAGGGTTAGTTATCGATTATAATTACTTCATTACTTATGTTTAATTACAAAACACTAACAAACAGAGATGCAGTATGCATAACTAATCAACAACTCTAGTCAGGGAATGCTAAACTAAAGTAGCAAGTCCTCAGCCTTGCGGAGACCGATGGGGCACTTCTCATATAAGCAGACAGATCATTCCACAGCTTCAGGGCCCTATAACTAAAAGCTCGACCACTAACTGTTTTTTTAATCCTTGGAATCATAAGTATGCCAGTATCTTGAGATCTCAATGTGTGCTCTGGATTGTAAGTAGTGATAAGTTCAGATAAGTAAACAGGACCTTGGTCATTTTAAGGCTTTATATATTATAAGGAGAAATTTGAAATCAGCTGTAAACTTACCTGGGAAACAGTGTAAGGACTTAAAAACCGGAGTTATGTGTTCATACTTTCTGGTTCTTGTAATTCCAAATTACATATTTAAAGAAAAATGTTGGTGGATTCATTTTAATTCACTTACATTAAATCATTTAATATAAATAGAGATTTCTAGAGGTTTCTAGAGATTTCTATATTTCAAACCATAATCTGAAGAACAAAACGATAAGTGTTTCTAGGACAAAGGCAATCCTCCTAACAATAATATTGGTTTATGTTATTCAGACAGTCCTAGATCAGTGGTTTGATATTCCCCACAAAATCCTGGGCTTCTGGGTTAACCAGCAGTCTCTTTAGAAACAAGTGTTACACTCATATGAAAGTCCAAGTAAATCATGCTGCAAGCTTTCCCATACATCCCCTTGTCTTAGCCATTCTCCAGATCTGATTCCTAACCTAGTTAGTCATGATGGTAAAGTGTACATGTTTACTCCCAATGGATTTTCTTTGGATTATCCCATGTTCCAAAGGTATGTGTGCAAGGTTAACTGGTAACTTTATCAACCTGGTGTGAATGTGGACGTGTGCGCCTTGTTCAGGGTTTCAGGATTCTTCCCAGCTTTCTGTTACCCTGTGCAGAAAAAAAAAGTAAGTTTCAAAAGTAGCAAATAGTTTTGTACGTCCCTTTTTGAAAAACGTTTTATCTGATGAAGGTATATTGGTCATTTTCTCTTGTATCCCAGGGTGCATTTTACTTAGACCTAATGTCTTCTTTCTGTCTTTTTTTCACTTCATACAGGGATTCTGCGATGTCTAACAACAAGATGCCACACAACAGCTCCATCAGTCACATTGAAAGTGTACTGCAGCAGTTGGATGAGGCTCAGGGCCAAATGGAGGAACTTTTTCACGAAAGAAAAATCAAGCTTGATATTTTTCTACAACTTCGAATTTTTGAGCAATATACTATAGAGGTAAGATCAGAACAGTCAATTCACATATGAAGCAGGTAATCCAGGTTTATCCAGCTCATAGAGAGACAGTGTTTTACAGTATAAAGGAATGCTGAAAAAGTAGAGTAAACAAAGGTGACAAGGTAGCATGTTGGTTAACATTATTGTCTCTCATCTTCAGGAAATTGGGGTTGAGTCCTCAGCTAGTTGTTGTCTGTATGACCAGTTAGTTCTTCCCATGACTCCCTGTTCTTTTTTTTCTGTGAGTACTGGGATTCTTTTTCTCCCCATCCCAAAAACAGGGAGGTTAAATTAATTGCTATCTGTAGTGGTTCCTGCTTTGTGTCCAGCAACACTGACACAGACTTTAGCCCCTTTAAGACGTGAACTGACACAAATTAACTTGTGCAAATTGCCCATTATTTTATTCTTGATCGATTTATGCGCTCATTATGTTAACATGCCATGGTGTGTGGATATACATATAGTACACTTTTCCATGACCAACTATGTCATGTTAACAACTTCTTCCCTCCTTCCAACAAATCATTGCATAATGCTCACAACATATTGTCTCAGGCCTACCATTTATGGTTTTGAATGATGTAATAAATTCTGTATCTGTTTTGAGACCACTATTGAGTGATCTCTTGATATTAAACAATAACATGGGAGAAAAATATACATAGGTATTTAAATAGTGGCCTTTACCTTGTTCACACAACTGTCTCTTTGGAAAGACATTTGTATCATTTATCTTGTAAGTACCTTATTTACCTGAATTTGGGTTCAGTGTCATTGGTACCCAATGTGTATGTTTAATTGAAATGAAGTAAAAATAATCACTAGCATTTTTACTTGATCTCACTTGGATCATCAAAGTTTCAATCTGGTCTTGGATTAGTTCATCAGCTGTCTGTAATGATAATGATCGAGGATGATTGGATTAAAAAATGTATAATTTGTTAGATTTGGTCAAGGTTAGCATCCCACTGCTCAAGAGAGCCATGAATGTGACTCGCAACCCATTTTCTGCCTGTGTGGAGTGTGCATGGTTTGCTTATGTCTGCTTGGTTTGTAGGTCAGGTGCAAATACATGTTTGGTTAATTGATTATGATATTTTGCCCAGTGCAAGTAAGTGAGGTCATGTGTGGGAGAGTGTCTATTATGAACTGGTACTTTGTGCTATTTGCTATCAAGGTCAGCTTCAGCCTGAACCAGATTATGAATGAACAAATGAATCATGTATACTTAAGTCATGGCAAAAGCAAGAAAGTTTCAGTAGGTTGCTTTAGTACATATACAGTATATCTCATTTTTTCATATTGCTGTTATTTAAATTGTGTAATGTATTAAAATGTACAGTAATTACAGTTAAGACAACTATGAGCATGTGATTTTATCTCATTGAAGGTAACTGCCGAGCTGGATGCATGGAATGAAGACCTCTTAAGACAGATGAATGACTTCAACACAGAAGATCTCACACTAGCTGAGCAGCGTTTACAACGGCATGCGGAAAGAAAGCTGGCCATGAATAATATGACCTTTGAAGTAATCCAGCAAGGTCAAGACTTGCATCAGTATATCATGGAGGTGCAGGCTTCAGGTGAGAAATGACAAAATCTAAAAATAGGTTTCTTGATGTTACAGAATGTATGGATACTAGAAAATAATGTGAGAGCAAATTTATAAAGGTAATGTAATGCACTTCATACCTTGATTCTTTCCATCCTTAATGGTACTTAACTTTCTCTCCTTTTTCTTTAAATTAGCAGGTAAAAAACACAACTTTTAAATTCCTATTGTGCCGCTTATAGCAGCACGTCTTTAGTTAAAGAGCATGGACAGTCAGTCATCCACAAATTTGTAGTGGCATTTTAGTAAGTATCAAGGGACAGGGAGGGGTTGGATGTTGAGAAAGAGAGAGAAAGGCTGCTCTGAAGAAATAGCTAATGAATTGACTTGTAATATGTTGCTGCACCAAATTAACTCTGACAATTATTCTGTTTAATTTTAATATTAAGGGATAGAACTTACTTGTGAAAAGGATATTGACCTGGCCACACAAGTACAGGAGCTTCTGGAGTTCCTTCATGAGAAGCAGCATGAATTGGATCTGAATGCTGACCAAACTCAGAAACGACTAGAGCAATGTGTTCAGCTCAGACATCTGCAAGCCGAGGTCAAACAGGTACAAAATTTAAAGGAAATGATAGATCACTCTTTTTGGTATTGAGAAGAGTGTTAAAGCAGTAAAATTATTACTGATCAATCGCTCTATCTACTGTAATCACCATAAGAACACAAGGAGTCCACAGTAACAGCTGGGGAGCTAGCCAGTCAACCCAGTTTAATTAAAGTAAAACAAAAATGTTAGCCTGGAGGCTTGGCAAATCAAAATTAGGCCAATCCAGCCTCTGTAGCACAGAATAGAAGCACAATATTGTCAAGTAACTTGGGAGCTCTGTCTGTTGTGAAGGTCAGTTCCATAAAAAGACATCTGTCTCTGGGCACACCTCCTCAGGGCTCTGTGGCCGAGGTCTCACGCCTTCTTTGGTATCTGTCTGTCTATCTATCTATCTAAGGTGGCAGCACAAGGTTATTGCTTTTGCTTCACAGGTTCCTTGTCCTACTTTTGAATCCTGCACCTTTTCATTTTTTTGTTTATTCTATATGTTTTTGTCTTACATTTCCTAATAAGTGCAGTTTAGATTAACTAGTAACTCACAACTGTCCCTGCGATAGTGTAGGTGTAGCATCAGAGGGCCATGAAGTGGACTTGGCACCCTGTGCCTTATGCTGCAAGTATGGATCCAGATTTATTGGACTGTAAATTGAGTAAAGCAGCAATAACTGACAAAATATACATTGTAAAAAGAACCAAAGGACAAGGAACAAGGTTTGGCGTTCCACACTGTGTATTCTCAATATTTTATATTATACAACAGGAATAACAACAGAGTAGTCTCAAAGCACTGAGTCTAAGATGGAACTGACTAAAAAAGGTGTTTCCCACTGGCCAGATGTGAGGTCAGGAATAAGGGTAGGGACTGGCACCAGAAGTTGAGTCTGTATGAGTGGTGATTTTAGGCAGGCTTTCCTTCCGACGATCTGAAGAGGAGGGAGAAAAGACATTAGTGCAATTATTTAACAATTATTCCTTCGGCATACCACATTTAGTCAAGCCCATTGACTATCACTCATGTGCTTGTTTGTGACAACATATAACACATTTAATCAAACAACAATGACAACTGAATGAAAATTAAACTTAAATGTCAATGTTAACATTTCAATCAACTTTGAAAAGGGGCCATGAAGCTTAAAAAATCATGATTTATTTAATGTACAGAATAAGATGTGTTACACTTGATTTGGATTTATCTTTGATTGTTTCAGCTCTAACCTGTTCCCTGAAACTGTTTTCCATGCCAATATTTTGCCTACAAGAATTACATTAGATATGATTTTTGGCTAGAAAAATGGACTGCTGTAAAAATGCAAAAAGTGTCAGTTATGATGACATTTGCCCGAGACATAGTTATATATGCTACAGTGGCTCCTTTTCCCTGGAGTAATCAGTGACTCTAAATTTTGAAGACATACAGTACTTGTATAGGTCAAGTAGTTGCTAGTAGGAAAAATGCTCCTGTGAAAGTATTGGTATTTAAAATGATGTCAGTGGATGTGAGGGATTGATGGTAGAAGGAAAGAACGGGTGCATTATGTTGGGAAACTTGAACTGTTTTGCTATAATTCTAAAATAAATACAGCTGTTAATTTGGTTTTACTATTTATGTGATTGAATTGCAATGTATTTAATTTCATTTGATGATATGAGAGAAATAAAATTTCCCTGAAACTATTTTTTTTCAAAACGTGGTACAACCACAATGGCCATATATTTTTTTTTTTTGCTCGTAAATTAATTTTAAGGTAACCTCTTTGTGCAGTACTGGGTTGGAAAATATACTACGGCCTATCCAGACAGCATTGGGTACAAGGCAGGAATCAGTCCTTCCAGGGTACACTCAAGCACACTGTGACACTCATTCACTCACACTTGGTCAGTCATTAATGAACCTAGCATACAATTTTGGAGTGAACGTGGAAAATGTAAGTACCCAGAGAAAAAACATCTACATACACAGCAAGAACATCCAAGCATATAACAAAAACTGAGTCCAGGTTACAATTTAGAACCCAGTCATCTGGAGTAAGTTTGTGTGTCCTATGACATACTAGTGACCATCCAGGGTTGGTTCCTGCCCACTGGTTTGTGCTGTAAAGATAATCCTAACTCCTGACAACCTAAAATTGATTTAGGTTTAGACTGGTCATGAAGCAGTAGGCCTGTCCAACTGAAATAAAATGATAATAATTCATGTACTCTTTTATGCAGTTGATTCATTTAGTTAGATTTCTGAGTATTGATTTTATGCACTCAGATTTATTTATTGTTTCAAACATTATTTGTGTATTAAAATGTTACAATTTTGGTAGAAAATATGCTCTGAAAATATCACATGGGTTGTCTGATTTTTTTTTCCTCTAGCCATACTTTAAAACTGCAGAAAAAAACACGGTTGCAAATAATTATTTTTTCTGACTGCTGTATGTTTCTTCTATTTGAAGGTGCTGGGTTGGATCAGGAATGGAGAATCTATGCTCAGTGCCAGCCTTGTAAACGCAAGTTCACTTTCAGAAGCTGAGCAGCTCCAGAGAGAGCATGAACAGTTCCAGCTGGCTATTGAGGTAATTGGTGTAATATGGCTAATTGTTACAGTATGCTAGTCTGACATACTGTAGTTGTATCTGACTTTATGTGTCACTTTGGTTACAGTCTGGTGAACTTGTGAGATATAAATGAGCATAAATATACTGGCACTCACACTGTCTGCTACAATTCCAGCCCTGGATTCCATTATAAAAGGTGGAGCAGGGCCAAACTTCTCCATTTGCATGAGTAATAATTCATTAACATCTTAGTGTATTATGGGAATTGTAAGAGCAAAAGCATGTGTTTAAATGTGAGACATATTTACAAAATTGAGTTTAAAGGGTTCATACAGATGAAGTGCTAGAGTAACATTGCTTTAGATTTCTCACCTTTAAATCTCATATACAGTCAGGTCAGGTTTAGATGATTACAGAGATGCATTAGGAAATTTTGAGACCTCTGACACCATAAAAATCTTAAAAGACAAAAATGCAGAGTGGCCACTTTGTTAGGTACACCAATCATGTAGCCGACTCTTTTTTGCCTCCAGATTAGCCTAAATTGCCCAAGGCATGGATTCAATAAGGTGCTAGAAACATTTCTTAGAGGTTTTTGTCCATGTATTTTGTAGTCCCCACAGATTATTCAGCCACATGTTTTGCTGCAAACTTCCCATTCTACCTCATCTCGGAGGTATTCTGTTGGATTGAGATCTGAAGACTTGACAGGCCATAATCTTGAAATGCCCTTGTCCACCACTGTTACAGAGAGCTGTTATCTGAGTGTTTGTGTTTTTTCCGTTAGCTTAATTGAGTGTACCATTCTCCTCTTATCTCACTCATTAACACTGTTTTACCTACAGTTCACTAGATGTTTTTGTTCATTGCACTATGCTCTGTAAAGCTTTGAATATCATAGTTTGTGACACTGACAGGAGGGCAACAGAGATGATAAAAACCACCATGTCTGACACTAAAAATGATGCACAGTCAAAGTCACGTAGACCACTTGTCTTAACCATTTTAATATTTGACTGAACAATCACTGATCCTCTTAAAAATACAATGACTTTATTTTGTATATATTGAGTGGCAACCACATGATTGGCCATTTGCATTAACAAGCAGGTATACCAAATAAGGTAGCCGTATTCCAAATTTGCAATTCAATTGAGTGGACCCTTCCAATGACCTTGAATTGGGGTAAAAAGGTAAGGAGGGGTTGGGGACTGACTGAAATTATATATAAAATAACGGCACCTAGGTGACTTATAACTAATTATAATTATGATAATTTAATATTCCTATTTCAGTCACACAAATTTTTTAATAGATAATTTTCTGTCCTTATCTTAAAATCCTTATGTCAATAAAAGAAGCATTTCTTTTAAGACAAACACATAGTTGTGTTGATTTAAAAATGTAATCTTCATTACATGAAACGATTTATTCTTTTCAGAAAAACCTCTAGTGTTGGGGAAAGCAAGGCAATTACAATTTCGTAGGTCAATACTGTCAAAAAAAAAAAATATATATATAATATATATATATATATAACTGAAAAAGATTTTTTTTTTCTTGTATCTTCCATACTCACGCATCACTCTTTTTTTCTTACCATATATCTTGCTGTTCTGCTCAAACTTCACTCGTCTTCCCCACACACAGTCCCTCTTTCATGCCACCTCTCTCCAGAAAACCCACCAGAGTGCCCTACAGGTTCAGCAAAAGGCAGAAATCATGCTTCAAGCTGGACACTATGATCCTGATGCCATTCGAGGTTGTGCAGAAAAGGTGGCACTGCACTGGCAGCAGCTCATGTTGAAGATGGAAGACAGACTCAAGCTGGTTAACGCATCAGTGGCTTTTTACAAGACTTCAGAGCAGGTGAGTTTTACACACATCTGAAGAAGATTCATATTTGTCTGATGGACTTTCTGAGGTTCAATTAAAAGAACTGAAATATTAAATTAATGCAGTAAACTATGGAAACCATTAATTACAGTAAAATCTGCAATATCCAGCAAGTGTTGCATATAAAATATGCTCAATATTAGAATGTTATTCCTATTCTGTTATTATAGTGTTCATGACAATGGTGATAACTATTTCATCTAAATAAAAATAGCCATTTATAATCAATATATTTATATTTAAATAGCACTGAGAGCTTCAGCTTTTTTATATATTTAATGGATGTTTCTTTTACTGAGAGTTTTTTTTATTTGTAAACATAAGGATGAAGAAAGATTTTTATTATACTGACAGTTACAGTAGATTGGTCAAACTTTTTGTAACCTTATTAACATCATTCGCCATTACAATATGCTTTACATAGCTAAGAAGATTACAATAAAAGCACTGCACTCTAAGAATTAAAATAATAAAAAATGTGAGATAGGAAACACATTTGCATGCCAGGAGGAACCTGGGCATATACTGGAGAGATTTTAACAAGTAGCTAAACAGATCAAGGAGAGCTACAGTATAAAACTAAAAAAATGGGTGCAAAATGATTGTGACAAAGTAATAATAATAAAGCTTACATGATACACAGAACAGGGAAATTTTCAGTCTGAATCTAAGTACTGTATTGGTATGGATTCAACTTTGCAAATAACAGAGATAGAATAGAGTGCAATAGCCATAATAATGCAAAAATATTGAATGGGTGGTGCTTGGTGAGCTTTTAGAATAGTAAGGCCATTGTCAGATGCCTCATAAGTGTTTGCAGCATAGAGACATATTCTGGAGCGTTGGAATAAATAGCTTTATAAGTCAGTAATAATTTCTGGTGACTATTTTTATATTTAACAAGAAGCCAGCATAGGTGAGCCAAATGGCGGATAAAAGTAATCAAAGCATTTTGACTGGGTCAGGACTCTGTTAGAATTCTCAGCATTTTATAACTATCTATCCAGCCATTATCCAACCTGCTATATCCTAACTACAGGGTCACGGGGGTCTGCTGGAGCCAATCCCTGCCAACACAGGGCGCAAGGCAGGAAATTAATCCCGGGCAGGGCATCAGCCCACCACAGATTTTATAACTATTGATGGTTTTTACAATAAAATCAGTAAAAATTAAATTTACTAAAAAATATGGAGATGAACAGACACAGGACCACGGGGCTTTAAAAATGTTTCATAAATGACAAAATTAAATTTCGAAGGTAGCAGAGAGATGACATTGAAAGGTATGGTGTCTGTTTAGTGCAAATCTAAGACTGGTTATACATGTATAGGACCATGTCATAAGTTCGTTTGCACTTTCAAGCTGACCCATTGAGAAATAAGCCAGTTTGTTTGTATTGAACTGGAAGGAGTTTGCAGACTTCCACACACTGAGGTTGTTGGTTGCCTTT
Source organism: Erpetoichthys calabaricus (assembly GCF_900747795.2). Classification (NCBI taxonomy): domain Eukaryota; kingdom Metazoa; phylum Chordata; class Cladistia; order Polypteriformes; family Polypteridae; genus Erpetoichthys; species Erpetoichthys calabaricus. The sequence goes on from NC_041401.2 coordinate 39,374,032, forward strand.
TCCTTAGTAGACGTGCATACAAGAGAGTTTTTCTTTTTTTTTTATTAGCAACATAGAAAATGATGTCATGCTGGTGTGTCAAGTGGCCCAGTGGCAGGTTGTAGATATTATAAAGAGGTACATGTGCAGAGCCTCAAGGGAATGCACAGATGAAAGGGTTGTAGGCAGCTAGGTTTGCCATTGAAGGCAACAGACTACATCCAGTATAGCTGTAGAGAGAGAAGACAGTATCCAGAAGTAACATGGACCGATCAGTGTGGCATAATTCTTTTGGAATTACAGAAGCAAAACAGGCACCAATGATTGATTACTGATCAAGGTTGAACTTCTTTATCTGTTTTAAAGAATGATCAGTTTATTTTATATATATAAACAAATGTAGTCACAGTTTATTCAAATATCTGAACAAGGAAATTACAGTTGTTCTTTCCATAGCATACCATCTGGGATTGCAAGTCATACCAACATGCTGTCATTCTTAAAGAATACTCCACCCAAAAATAGTTGTTGCGTACCCATTGAAGTTTGTAGTGATGACTGAAAAAAAATCTTAATCTTATGTTTTCGTGCAGAAAGGAGAGAAAAATGGTTATAATATAATAGATCCCAATGATGACCAATCCTGTAAAACGTCAAATGATGTGAAAAATGTTCATGGCAAAAAGAAAAAAAAATTTAATGTTAATTATGTCACATTTTCCACATGTTAGTTATGCAGTTGTATGATCAAAATGTGCAAAATACATGGAGTTTATGCAAAACATTAATAGTTACTCCCCAAAAAATCAGCACACATCATAAACAGGAAAGACACTCCCATAAATACTGTACTTTTGAATTGAAGATCTGCCTCTCCCCCTAATTTATTGGTCTTCAAATTCCCGGTCTAAAGGTAGTAATCAAAAGTCTTTTACCAGAACAAACAGAAATAGACAGTGATTTATCTTAAATATAAGAAAATAAACTCGCTATGCCACCATTTTAAATGACGTGATTTCAACAGCATTTTTTCTGCAAACAGAAACTATATGGCTAAGACTATGTCAGCAGGACACAAAATAGTAATGCCAGTGAAGCAAAATAATGGCACAAAATGGCAGTAAGTGATGCTAAAATAAAACAAAATGAAAAAAAGACAAAAGATAACAGTAAAAAAACTTTAAAAAGTGACACAACATGCTCCACACCCAAATTATGACAGGGTGTATTGTTTAAAAATTATGAGGAAAAGGATAGTGGTATTAAATAAAGCACAATGGTTGTTAATATGCTGTGGTGATAATAAAGTTTAGTAATAACTCTGTGTGTTCAGTTAGTTTGTCTTAATTTACAACATTGTATGTCTGATTCTAAAATTTGAACGCACAATTTTCCTTGTGAAATAGGTATGCAGCGTTCTGGAGAGCTTGGAGCAGGAATACAGAAGAGACGAAGACTGGTGTGGAGGTCATGATAAACTGGGAACCACTTCAGATACTGATCATGTTATTCCACTCATCAGTAAACACCTGGAACAGAAAGAGGCTTTCCTCAAGGTACGGCAGCATTCTCTCACCATAGAATAGTAGTCGGCCTCCAGCTTATCTACTGATATTCAGGGCCTCTAAACTTAATCCTAGCAGAGAAAATTAGATAGAGTAGAAGAGGAAATTATTTTCTAGAGCATGAGAAAAACGTGTTTAAAGAGAGATGATCTATAATTTTGTGTTTTTCATTCTCTCGTGGTAGCAAGACTTTCCTTCTTATTTCTGAGGATTTTTAATTTTTTTTTGTTTTATATAAAGTTGTTAGCTTACGTATAATGAAAGAGTGGGAGCTGTGAGGCTAATTTTGATAGTGGATATGTTACCCTCTTTTCTTAAACTGGGATTATACTTCACACGAAACGTGCTCCAGCGGACACTACTGCTACGCAAGCGTTATACTGTTTATACTTGCGTGCATACTTCATGTAAATCTGGAAGATTCCACCAGGTGGCAGTGCAAGATATCATCACAGTGAGGAAATGTTCAGCTTCATTTTGTTGTGAATTGCCCTGAAACATCCCATTAAATTCCGAGGACACTTTGCCACAATATCTCTGAAAAGGATGTTTTAATGATTACATCCATCAATCCAGGGATGCACTCATACCAGCAAGCATCGAGCGTGAGACTTAAACAATCCCTGGACAAGACATCAGCTCATCGCAAGGTGAACACAAGCACACACACACACGAGCATCATTTTAGCGTCACCAAATCCCCAAACCTTCATATCTTTGGAAGGAAACCAGAGCACACTGTGGAAACCCACCAGGGAAACATGCAGACTCCAGGCAGGGAACACAAGGTACGTGACTCCCTGCGAGGCAACAGCGATACTATTCTGCCACTGTGCCACCCCTACATGTGTAATTATTAACAGTATTCATTATCTCTCTATTATAAAAAAAAGTCTTGGGAGGGAGACTAGGGAGATGAGACATGATCCTCATGGAAGACAATTTGATGTCCCGCGAGACAAGGCAGTGAGACAACATTTAAAATAAGTTCACGGACATCTAACCTAACAGTTGTTGGAATGCTTTTGGCAGACACACTTCATGTGCTTCCAGCTCTTAAAACAACAAGCTGAACACACAGCTCACTAGCAGCAGAAAGCCAGCAGATGATCCGAACGCTTCACCTTAGCACGTGTCCAACGCAAGCAGCGTTACACGTCCTGTGAGAAAGAGATTTAACCACGCACGGGGCCGAAAATAAAGGACAAGTATTTTTTTTTTACAAATGTTTTAAAGTAAAAGTGAAAATAATGCATATGTAACAATTGCCATGAAAATAACAATCTCTTTAAATTGTATATCCGGAAAACCAAACCTGGGGGTGGGTGAGCGAAGCAGAGCCCCCTAGTTTAAATGAAGTTAAAGACTTATCTGTAAAATGTAACATACATGCTTTAATGCATTTCATCCTGAAAATGATGTCAAGTATAAATCTAAGGATTCTAAATGTGTAGAGAGCTGGAATATCATAAATGTAATGTGCTCTGTGTGGTGATTGCTGCTCTCAGTTCAGGAGGAAGCCCCAAAAGCACGTAGCGATTAACAACTGGGTTGGTTTTAAGATAATTTTTACGACGGTCTACTTTAATGATAAAGTAAACTGCAAGGTTAAAGTGGACATTTCGAGATTAAAGCTGAAATTTCCACATTAATCACAAAACAGATCTTTTCACCGTGTCCTTAATTTTTTTCTCTGTGGCTCAAATACTCCGCCATACATTCTGGTGCTGCTGTGAAGGTGCAAAAAAAAAAAAAGATGGCACAAAAGATGGTATGTAAGACTTTTAAAAGTCATCATGTCATTACATTGGGGAATATGCGACGCTTGAATATAAAAGCACCCCAGCTGCATTTGTATGTCGGCATTTTACTTCACCACATCGAGCCATTCATCAAATATCGAAGCACGCACATCAGTCCCGGAGGATCCTCAAAGTGGCATACTGTCACATTTAGATAGTAAACGGAGACTCTGACGTCATGTTTCAGCTTGATCACTGCGCCCCCCAACTTTTTGCCGGTACTGCAACTCACACGCACGTTGTGTTAATTTCTGAGGACATGCTCAGAGGATGCGTCAAATGAATGCTGGGAATGCGTGGTAGCTATGATGCATGCGCATATGCGTTCTGAGCGTGAAGTATAAACCAGCTCTTATAATATCTCGTATCCAGTCCATAATTGGTCCCTGACTTGAATCTCCCATTATAGATTAAGAAAATGTGTTCATGGATAGATGTATTGGATATTCTGTGCAGGTTCTGTTTGATACAGTAGTTCATTTAACTTTAGAACTAATGTATTCTCAGCCACCTATACATACAGTATGTTTCAATTATTTTATTTACAGATGGTTCATAATTTGTGTTACATTGTATTAAGTGGCATGTGTCTTGTAGACTGCTCAAGCAAACACACTGCAGAGAGCTAAATATCGTCCATATATTTTAAAGATTTTATGGTTCTGTTTTCAAATTCTGGAAATTTTTATTAAAATAACAAATTATTTTTATTTAGAGTTCAAATGTTAACTGCCCCTGTTCTTAAATAACATGGTACCTGCTGAAGTCGCCTGTGTTTAACAATTGTCACCATGTACTTGGACTGTGACAAAAACAAATTAAGCAAAACAATGGATATAGTTAATCTCTTATAAACTAACTGGCAGAATACATTGATAAATACAGGAAAATACTAAATACATCTAAAACCTGTCAGATATATTTCAAAGCCAGGAGACCAAGTTAGTGTATGGTTTGGGAGAGTCATTGCTGCCATAAGTGGAGTGAGGGGTGCTGTCTGGAAATTAAAGAGAGGAGACAAGAATTGAAGCGGGCGAGAAAACACATGTGTTTTTACTCTCAATATAAGACGAGACAGAGAATCATAGGCTTGTACCTGAGAATAGAGTAGGTATCATAAGAACAGTTTTAGAACAGTTAGGTGGATAGCATCACAAGACTATTTTAACAGGTTTATGAGGTGTGAGTAGAGCAGAGAGGTTTATAAGTGACTAGAATCATGCTCTGACAGTGATTCACAGAGGATAGAAAGTTTGGATGGCAACAGAGCCATTGATTTAAAAGACTGGTATATAATCAAACATGAGTCCAGCTTCTTTAGCTGGCCAAGTGATCCCAAGAGAGGTAATTCAATTTTATTGGTGTTGAACTAGTTAGAGGCAGCATAAATCCAGACATTTAGGCCTGATTTATATCTCATTAATATAATGGCCCAACCCGGACTGTTTTACAGCAGTAATAATGAAACAGTAGAAAGTGTTAAATAAATTAAACTTCACTCCTGTAATACATAATATTTTCTGGCCTCATTTTGTAAAGAATGTATAATGACTTTTTGTGTAGGCCAGTTCTTTTTAGTTTAGTCTTGTATGATTATTGTATTACTTGTGGATTTTACTTTGTACAATTTTAATAGATTATTGAAACCTTCATTGCAGGCTTGTACTTTAGCAAGGCGGAATGCAGAAGTGTTTTTAAAATATATTCATAGAAACAATGTGAGCATGCCTGGAGCAGCAAGCCACACCCGAGGTCCTGAGCAGCAAGTGAAAGGTTAGTGTGTGAATTTGATTCTGTTTTGTGCAAAACAATGTTTGAGTACTGTGTTAACATGATTAAAATTTACTTACAGAGAGCTTTTTTTTAATAAGATGGGCATCATCTAAAGAATGAAACTGGATAAACTAAATGCAATTTCAGAATGGTAACCCTAGCGAAAATGTGGCTGGTGGAAAAGAAAAGTTCAGCTGTCTCCTGTTTGATGGTTCATCAAATCAGATCAGCTGACTCAATATTAGTGGAGCAGTACATCACTTGTTAATTTAAGAGTCCCTCCTTATAAAGTTATTTACTGAGCTCAGTTTTTAGAAATTTACATAAATTAAGTAAAGTGTAACTTACAGCCTGTGATCTTGAATTGGATTAAGCAGGTTTGAGAATATTTTGTTATATTGACATACAGTATGTATTTGATAAAACTTGGTCCAGTGTGTCAGTTTAGCTTTCTGTATCAACTGGTACTTAGACACCTGGTTTCTTACTTGTACAGATTAAATATGAATGGGCAGATAATGAAGTTCAACCTTGATTAGTAACCAATCAATTGGTGCCTGTTTTGCTTCTATAATGGGTACAGATTAAATATGAATGTATGAATTTTACATAAATGTAATTTCTAGTTTTATTATTGACATTTTTGTTAAAATAGTAATATGAATTAAAGAAATAAATATCCATGTCATTCTTGTATCCCAGTCATCATTTGGCAGCATTACCTTTTTACCTTTTTTTCTACTAGCCATTCTGAATGAGCTGCTTCAAAGAGAAAATCGGGTACTGCATTTCTGGACCATGAAGAAGCGTAGGTTAGACCAGTGTCAACAGTATGTTGTTTTTGAAAGAAGTGCTAAACAGGTAAACTAAGGCCTGCTTGAGGTCATTTTTCTTACTAAAGCTGAACTGATCTGATTTCATCACATTATGGAAATGAATATTTTTTGCAACAATTTTAGAAGAAACCTAAAGGTACAGTCAGTTTCAGTTTCAAGTTCAGTTTCAAGTTTATTGTCATGTGTACACCCTATTATGAGATTCTCACTTGCATTTATTCCACAGACCAGTGACAGTAGTATAATATGAACAACAGATAATAAATATAAATACAACATTGGAAAATCAACAAATATGGGAAGTACACATCAGGGACACTCATGCAGTAGTCAGTATGAGCATATGTTGAGTAGACTTATAGCTCAGGTGTTTAAACTGTCCTGAGTCTAGTGCTAATGCTAATAGTCCTGTACCATTTTCCAAAATAAAGGTGAGAGAAAAGTGACAATGCATGATTGGTAAGGTCTTTTGCTGTTTGCTTTTCTAAGGCAGTGTGTATTTTACATATTCTGTACTAAACAGAAAGGACCTGTGTGCCAGTGATATTCTGTGCCAACTTCACCACTTTATGTCTTGCTTTGCTGTCCTACACTGAGCAGGTGCCATGTCAGGATATTATACAACAAATGCTTGCAGAGTCTACTCTGCATCAATACAAGCTGGTAATATAACAATATAAATTTCAAAATAAAAAGTGACAGCATAAACCATTCAGTATAATAATACAATGTACATTATTCTGCAGTCCTTTAGGTTTAACTTTCATGTGTTTAATGTTACCTGGAGCAGACTACAAGTAGACATAAAATTACCTGTTTCATAGATCTTGTCTAACTAGGCTATACAAAAGCAGAAATCTGAAGATGACCATATTGTTCACAAGAATCAGAGATACGTTAGTTATTTTTTTTAAGCCAGCCTCCAAAGCGATGTGAGTGATAGGACAATGTCATCAAGCAGAGCCAGATAAAAGCTGAGGCTCGGGCAATTAAATGAAGCACTGGCATGCATTTATAGTCACTTCAAGATGTTATGTCATCCCTGCAGTTGTTGTAACATCATGATTCAGACACACATATTTTGACACATGATGTTCACTGCGGGTGTTACTGGTGCCCAAGCTTTGTTGACTTCATTGAAAAATTGTTCTGCTGGCATGTGGTTTGACTGCGGCACCCACCTCTTCATGTGTTTGCTGTGGTTTTCCCAGAGTTGCAGGTTTAATATTATATGCTTTATCTTTCAATAAAATGCACAAATAAAAGTCAAGTATGTATATTTTTAGGACATCCGCTATGTGTATTAAACATATAATCAACGTTTTGGCAATCTTATTGATTATACCTAGGCCTTAGACTGGATCCAGGAATGTGGTGAATATTACCTTTCTACGCATACGTCCCCAGGAGAAACAAGTGAAAAAACTCAGGAACTCCTAAAAGAATATGGAGAATTTAGGATCTCTGCCAAGGTTAGTTTATTGGGTCATTTGGCATAACCTTGTAGTCCTATCTAAGGATGTCTTGTTCTCTGTGCCTGGCACTGACAAGATAAGCTTCATTCACTGTAACCTTTTATTGATATAAACCATTTGGAAAACAAATGAGTAATCATTAATAAGGAAAGTTACTTAAAACAAACATTAAAGCTATCAACTAAATAAAAATATCTTTAAATGTTCACTTTTTTCATTTTACTGAGAATATGTGATTTATATTGGTGACCAGGGGCCTCATGTATAAACGGTGCGTACGCACAGAAATGTTGCATACGAACGTTTCCGCGCTCAAATCGCGATGTTTAAAACCTAAACTTGGCGTAAAGCCACGCAGATTTCCACAGTACCTCATACCCTGGCGTATGCAATTTCTCAGCTCGGTTTTGCAGACTGGCGGCACCCAGCATCAAAGCAGTGCTACTGTTCCTGTGTAGTTACCCTTTCTTTCTTAGACCCACATTCCTGACAGCTTTATAAATACACTGAAATTAACTGCATATTGTTTATTAGTGTAATGCATCTGATTGTAATTAACCTGTAGCAATATAATGGTCCAGGGAATAGCCATAGTATTCCAAATACCATAACTGCTTTAGCGTTGTTACTCTCACTGCATCTTCTTCTTCTTTCAGCTGCTCCCGTTACGGGTTGCCACAGCGGATCATCTTTTTCCATATTACTCTCACTGCACCACTCGGAGTATTTATATCACTGTATCTGAGTGGGGAATCACAGCAGCAGCTGATCGGAAAGCGAATTATCGGGATACAGCATGAAGCACACACTGCGTCAGCCACGGCAAAATAATTCAGAGACTTTCCTGTACGGACCTCGCGGTTCAGAAACAGTTTCATCCAAAGAACTATAAACGCAGTCAATCTGTGCTCCTTGTAGAACTGTTTGTACTTATAAGTACAATTACCCCACTGTAAAATTGCACTACAGTTATAATATTGCACAACCTGCGCCACTTTATAAAGCGCATATGATGATGATATCATTTTTAAGATGAAATGCAGCAAAATATGTTGATTATAGTGTACAGATAAAACTTTAACTTCATTTAAATAATCTGTGTTGTTAATAATTAAACATGTGAGGACACGGTGCTGCAGCGCTAGCTAGTTCCCGGATTGCTCCTGCCTTGTGCTGTATTCTTGCTGGTGCTGACGTGACACTGGAAGGATAGACGGGTAGAATAATTAAACATGTACTACGAAGATATTTCAATGTTCCTTAAAAGTTTTGAAGATGGCTTAACGTCTATTACAGAGCTGATTGTGTGGCGATTGGGTATTTGGAGAAAGAAAAGTAAGGACAGGAATTGGAGGTTAGTATGTTGAAAGAGACAGTACTTCTGTAATAAATTATTTCATCGAAAGTCGCGCATGGTGCAGCAAGCCTCTTGCGTGAAATATGAACAATCACTGCGCCACCGTGTTCCCATGTTTAATAACATGCTTTCATTCCTATCATCATGAAAAAGATATCACGTATACATCTCAGTGTTTTAATTATTCAGAGAGCTGTAATATCACGAATGTTATGGATTCTGTGTCCTGTCGGAGAAACAAAAAGAACGGAAGCACGTAGTGATTCACACACATAGAAGATCAAACACAGAACGAAACATTTAACGTGCTAGTTTAGTTACGATGGGATCTGAGAAACTAGTAAAATAAACAATTTTAAGATTAAGTTTATGATGTTCTACTTGAATGACAAAATAAACTACGTGATTAAAGTGGAAATTTCGAGATTAAAGTTGACATTTCGTGTTTTTTTCCCACTGTGTGCCTATTTTTTTTTCTCTGTACCCTAATAAGCTTTCATATGACACTCAGACGGTGGGCTACGACTCGCCTTTTCACGGTGACTTTGATATGTGACAGCTTCTTTTTTATTTCAGGCACTGTGCGACTTTGTGAACTTGAGCTTTCGAGTTTCTCCGACACTATGTCACTCGATGAACTTCCTTTTGTTGATTATACCACTGTTTAAACCAACAAATAGTACGTTTTTCCTTTGCCTCCACTTGGTATTCTCTGAAATTCTTATATTTTCTACCGTGCTTTTCCCATTGTCTTTTCACAGAAGGCTTAGCTTAAGGGCTATTTATATTGATTTGCATATTCAAAGAGGCGTAATTCTGGTAGGAGTTGGGGCAGGACAGAAGGCGCGTGCATGTGCGTTACTTTTCACGCTGATTGGGATTTATGCAGCGGTAGAACGTGGAAGTTTGCGTACGCACAGATTCCTGCATCTGGATTTTTCTGTGTGTACGCACATTCCCGCTTTTGTGCTTACGCTATGTTATAGTGTGAGTTCTACGCACGGTGTTATACATGAGGCCCCAGGTTATGTTTCAGATCAATCTGTTTCAACTTTGTTTAGGTTGTTCTTAGTAATTATTTTCCAAATGAGAAATCCAGTGAAACATTGAAAACATTTCTTATCATGATTTAAGTTATTTCTTTGTGTTGGCAGGAGATTCTCTAGCACTTTTTAAAGTTAGAATTATTAATCAAACTTTGACCATTTTAAAGACTGGGCAAATAAAAATGTTGAGGAGTTTTGTCTAGTCATGTTGTGTTTTCTGTAGCACTTGAAACTCTGTATAGACATTCAATATAATAAAACAAATCTGTCCATTTATCTCTTTCCTGAAACATGTTGGGGACATTTTAATTTTACCATTTTTCAAGGAAACATATATATTGAGCTGAGGCAGAAGAAGTTGACAGTTTACCATAGATGAATTATTTCCAAATTGTGTAATTTGGTACTCCTAATAAATGATTGTAAACACAAGATACCTACATGGGCACCTTTGGCTGCAAGAATGTAGTTTTGTAAAAAGTATGAATCTAAGGGAATGTTTAATAATTTATAACAGAATTTAATAGTGTTAAAACACATTTTTCCCCTTATGTACCAAAGAATTAAATACTTTTGTGCTTAACATTTTTACATCCAATTGCAGCAAACAGATTTTGATTCCATTTATGATTTAATAACAATTCTCATTCCTTAGCAAACCCAAGAGAAAGTGAAGTTGCTCATTCAACTGGCTGACAGTTTTGTGGAGAAAGGTCATGTTCATGTGGTTGAGCTTAAGAAATGGGTGACAGCTGTGGACAAGCGCTATCGTGATTTCTCTATGAGAATGGCAAAATACCGCTCCTCATTGGAAAAAACTCTTGGCATAAGTTCAGAGGTAATTCTTTGCTATCCATTTGATACTTATGAAAAGGAATTGACCTAATACATTCTTTTGGAATTGACCTAATAAATCCTTTCACTCTTTTTAAATTATTTGAAGTGAGTTTAGATTGTGTTCATGTATATATTTGTTAATGTGGATAAATACAAAATATTTATTGAGCTAGGTGATGAAAGATTAAACAGCATGTAGATAAACTAACCTGCTAAGTTTGTAATATACTTTTCAAATTTCTGAAGATGATTTTGTACAATTGGTTACTACAACGGTATACAATATGGCAAGCGCATTCAGAAGCAGCAGGCAGCATTGTTGTGCTGCTGCATAAAAACTGAAATCCTACAAAGAGGATAGGGTGTCTGTTCTGGGTTATTTGAAAAACCATGATTATACTATATACACTGTTTCTATTATGGAAATGACCATCTTACTACATTATATCTAAGTACAGAATCTTGAATTTACTTACTGTAACTTATGTTTGTTTACCTAAATATTTGGTGGTAATGTATGTAAGTATTTAGGATTTTGTACTATAAAGTTGTAAATAAGCGCTACACAAGAATAAACGGAAAGAAGATTAATAATCAAATTACATTTGTAGAACAATAGGGATCCTACATACAACTTAAAACAACCCTTACAATTTTGGAATATATATATATATATATATATATATATATATATATATATATATATATATATATATATACATTAGAATGTATAATGGGTTGCTTAATTTTGCATTTTTTGAGATGTACAATATGCAGCTAAGGGATTTCAGTATCATCCAAGTTGTTCAGTGCTACAGTTAAGAGTTTAAAGGATAGGTTTTTTATTTATTTAGTCAATGTTAGATTTTTAACATATGTGGCACATATGCATTTGCCGCACAAAATTCTTTTCTAAAGTTAAGTGTTTTCTGCACTGGTGTTTTATAGTGAAAGTTATGGTGCATGGGGGAACCACCAAAAATAAAATCCTGAAAAAATAACAATTAAGTCTACTTTGAAGCAGCAAAAATTTCAGTATGAGAAAATATGCTTTCCATGTTTCCGATGTATGTTTGTGACAGCAATAGGGCTCTGGAAATTATCATTTTATTGCATGTTTCTGGTACTGTTTTTCTTGAGGTACGGATACATTTTCTGTTTGATTATGTGATATGAGGAGGAGTTCTCACATAAATAGAGGAGTAAATCAACATGATTCCCAGCACATGCCAGGAAAAGTTTTCTGTCTTTTGTTAAGAAACTGCGGAAGAAGATAAGCACTTAAGGGAATGGGAGCACCCACGGCTAGCCATCTTTTGAAATGGCTGAATCTCATGATATTGGAGTTTTTTGTTTGAAAATTACATATATAAGTTATTTTAAAATATGTATATTATCTCACTGCACAGATCAGTGTAAGTAAGTAAGTTTGTTGACTTGAAAAAGTGATGTTTTGGTAACTTTTTAAGCTTTTATTTTCTAGTGGTGCTCTGTGCCACATAGCCTCCATTATGAAACGCCAGGGTGGGCAAGATATTTTTAAAAAGTTATAGAAAACACTTAACTTTAAAACACAGTTTTGATCATAGTATGTACTTTCTTGTGATGAAAATGTTAAGTTTCATATTTTCAAGCCATAACAAGTGTTTGCCTTATGTATTGTTTTCAATCAAAATTCTATCTGTTGACTGAAAATGATGTTTATAAATATGTGCCAATTAATGTTACTTAAATTTTATAACAGTCTGATGTGTTCGCTGAGTGTTTAGGTTTGTTCACTAAGTGTCTTTTAAGTAATATCACGTAACAGAATTAAATAATATGATGGAGTGTTGACAGGAATTTTGTATGGAAATTAATTATATGTATTTAAATGTAATCTGTTCATTTTAAATATAAAAGTTTGAGCTGTTCCAGCACAACTTGGTAATATATGATTAACAACTTTTTAAAAAATTACTACTTTGTACAAAAAAATAACCATTTTGTTGCAAATATTCCTCCTTTTTACAGTTAAAGAAACCAATGTATAATCCTCTGTGCAAAAATTGTTGCATAGCTTAACATGTATGAAAGAAGGTATTTTCTGATATTTGTTAAGTTTAAGAAACTCTTGTAGAATGTCTTAGTCTTCTTCTTTCGGCTGCACCCTTTAGGGGTTGCCACAGCGGATCATCTTCTTCCATATCTTTCTGTCCTCTGCATCTTGTTCTGTTACACCCATCACCTGCATGTCCTCTCTCACCACATCCATAAACCTTCACTTAGGCCTTCATCTTTTCCTCTTCCCTGGCATCTCTATCCTTAGAATCCTTCTCCCAATATACCCAGCATCTCTCCTCTGCACATGTCCAAACCAACGCAATCTCGCCTCTCTGACTTTGTCTTCAATCTGTCCAACCTGAGCTGACCCTCTAATGTACTCATTTCTAATCCTACCCATCCTCGTCACACCCAGTGCAAATCTTAGCATCTTTAACTCTGCCACCTCCAGGTCTGTCTCCTGCTTTCTGGTCAGTGCCAACGTCTCCAACCCATATAACATAGCTGGTCTCACTACCGTCCTGTAGACCTTCCCTTTCACTCTTGTTGATACCCGTCTGTCACAAATTACTCCTGACACTCTTCTCCGCCCATTCCACCCTGCCTGCACTCTCTTTTTCACCTCTCTTCCACAATCCCCATTACTCTGTACTGTTGATCCCAAGTATTTAAACTCATCCACCTTCACCAACTGTACTCCCTGCATCCTCGCCTTTCCACTGACCTCCCTCTCATTCACACACGTGTATTCTGTCTCGTTTCTACTGACCTTCATTCCTCTCCTCTCTAGAGCATATCTCCACGTCTCCAGGGTCTTCTCAACCTGCTCCCTACTATCGCTACAGATCACAATGTCATCAACAAACATCATAGTCCACGGGGACTCCTGTCTAATCTCGTCTGTCAACCTGTCCATCACCATTGAAAATAAGAAAGGGCTCAGAGCCGATCCCTGATGTAATCCCACCTCCAGCTTGAATGCATCCGTCACTCCTACCGCAGACCTCACCACAGTCACACTTCCATCGTACATATCCTGTACAACTCTTACGTACTTCTCTGCCACTCCCGACTTCCTCATACAATACCACAGCTCCTCTCGAGACATCCTGTCATATGCTTTCTCCAGGTCCACAAAGATGCAATGCAACTCCTTCTGGCCTTCTCTAAACTTCTAAATCAACATCCTCAGAGTAAACATTGCATCTGTGGTGCTCTTTCTTGGCATGAAACCATACTGCTGCTCACTATCATCACCTTACTTCTTAACCTACCTTCCACTAGTCTTTCCCATAACTTCATGCTGTGGCTCATCAATTGTATTCCCCTGTAGTTACTGCAGTCCTGCACATCCCCCTTATTCTTAAATATCGGCACCAGTACACTTCTTCTCCACTCCTCAGACATCCTCTCACTTTCCAAGATTCCATCAAACAATCTGGTTAAAAATTCCAGTGCCATCTCTCCTAAACACCTCCGTGCTTCCATAGGTATGTATCTAGATCAACAGCCTTTCCATTCTTCATCCTCTACATAGCTGTCCTTACTTCTTCCTTGCTAATCCGTTGCACTTCCTCATTCACTATCTCCACATCATCCAACCTCTTCTCTCTCTCATTCTCTTCATTCATCAGCCTCTCAAAGTGCTCTTTCCATCTGCTCAACACACTCTCTTCGCTTGTGAGTACGTTTCCATCTTTATTCTTTATTACCCTAACCTGCTGCACATCTTTCCCAGCTCGGTCCCTCTGTCTAGCCAATCAGTACAGGTCCTTTTCTCCCTCCTTAGTGTCCAACCTCTCATACAACTCATCATACGCCTTTTCTTTAGCCTTCGCCACCTCTCTCTTCACCTTGCGCCATATCTCTTTGTATTCTTGACTACTTTCTGCATCTCTCTGACTATCCCAGTTCTTCTTTGCCATCCTCTTCCTCTGTATACTCTCCTGTATTTCCTCATTCCACCACCAGGTTTCCCTTTCCTCCTTCCTCTTTCCAGATGTCATGCCAAGCACCCTTCTTGCTGTCACCCTTACTACATCTGCTGTAGTTTCCCAACTGTCCGGTAACTCTTCACTGCCACCCAGTGCCTGGCTCACCTCCTCCCTAAACTCAACCTTGCAGTCTTCCTTTTTCAACTTCCACCATTTGATCCTTGTCTCTGCCCTCACTCTCTTCCTCTTCTTGATCTCCAACGTCATCCTACAGACCTCCATCCTATGCTGCTTAACTACACTTTCCCCTGCTACCACTTTGCAGTCTTCAATCTCGTTCAGATCGACTCTTCTGCATAGGATGTATTCTACCTGTGTGCATCTTCCTCCACTCTTGTACGTAACCCTATGTTCCTCCCTCTTCTTAAAATATGTATTCACCACAGCCATGTCCATCCTTTTGGAAAAATTCACTATACTCTGACCTTCTTCATTCCTCTCCTTGACACCATACCTACCCATCACCTCCTCGTCGCCACTGTTCCCTTCACCAACATGCCCATTGAAATCCGCTTCAATCACCACTTTATGTCCCTTGGGTACACTGTTCATCACTTCATCCAACTCACTCCAAAAATCTTGTTTCTCACCCATTGCACACACAACTTGCGATGCATTTGCACTAACAACATTCATCATTACACCTCTAATTTACAGCTTCATAATCATTGCTCTGCCTGACACTCTTTTCACCTCCAAAACATTCTTGACATACTGTTCCTTCAGAATATCTCCTACCCCATTTCTCCTCCCATCCACACCATGATAGAACAATTTACTCCCCTTCCATTTAGTCTCTTGCACGCACAGTATATCAGCCTTCCTTCTCGCCATCATATCTGCTAACTCTCTCCCCTTACCAGTCATACTGCCAACATTCAAAGTTCCTACCCTCAGTTCCACTCTCTTCACTTTCCTCCTCTCCTCCTGCCTCCGGACACATCTCCCCCCTGTTCTTCTCCTTCTTCTTCAGCCAACAGTAGCCCAATTTCCAAAAGCACCCTGTTGGCTAACAGTACTGGTAGCGGTCATTGTTAACCCGGAGCTCGACCGATCCAGTATGGAAATATGTATTGTTGTCCGCATATTGATTTGGCAAAATTTTTCACCGGATGCCCTTCCTGACGTAACCCTGCCCATTTATCCTGGCTTGGGGCCGGCATGAAGAAACACACTGGTTTGTGCATCCCCTGTGGCTGGGAAAGTCTTAGTATATGTCATATATTCTGATCTTTTTGTTTTATGGGCTTTGTTTATTTTGTATTGCTTGGCTTTTTAAGCTTTTCTCTTTAACTTAAAGGATAACAAAGACTTGGAGCTGGACATCATTCCGGCCAGCCTTACTGACCCAGAAGTCAGACTTCGGGATGCAAATCATGATGTCAATGAAGAGAAGAGGAAATCAGCTAGGAAGAAAGAGTAAGTGTTATAAAATTACTGTTGTAAAATATTAATATTTGGTTTGATTCTTCTACGTTGATGGAGAATAAGTAAAGAGTAAAGTTGTATTCTTCAGTTGGGCACATGTATAAAGAAGCACTTTTAACCGTATGCAGTCAGTCAGTCATTATCCAACCCGCTATATCCTAACACGAGGGTCTGCTGGAGCCAAATCCTCAGGCAGGGTGCCAGCCCACACCAAGCACACACTAGGGACAATTTAGGATCGCCAATGCACCTAACCTGCATGTCTTTGGACTGTGTGAGGAAACCGGAGCACCCGGAGGAAACCCACGCAGACACGGGGAGAACATGCAAACTCCATGCAGGGAGGACCCGGGAAGCGAACCGAGGTCTCCTAACTGCGAGGGAGCAGCGCTACCACTGTGCCACTGTGCTGCCACCGTATGCAGTTTTGCATTGAAATTTCAAATTACTACTGTACATAATTTCATACATTTTTGTTCACACATTTCATCCTAGTTAGGTCTGCGGAGGACAACAACATAAATGGTAAAAGCCTAAAATAGCTCATGAAATGACAACCACCCATTATGGGGCATGTATTCACTCAATTAATCCAGTTCTGAATCACAAGAACCAGGGCTAAGTCAGAATTTTCAAGTTATAAAGTGAATTACATGTTGTGCATTTTTAAAAATAAATTTCTGTCAAATGGGTGGCACAGTGGGTAGCGCTGCTGCCTCACAGTTGGGAGACCTGGGGACCTGGGTTCGCTTCCCGGGTCCTCCCTGGGTGGAGTTTGTGGGTTTCCTCCCACAGTCCAAAGACATGCAGGTTAGGTGGATTGGCGATTCTAAATTGGCCCTAGTGTGTGCTTGGTGTGTGGGTGTGTTTGTGTGTGCCCTGTGGTGGGTTGGCACCCTGCCCGGGATTGGTTCCTGCCTTGTGCCCTGTGTTGGCTGGGATTGGCTCCAGCAGACCCCTGTGACCCTGTGTTCAGATTCAGCGGGTTGGAAAATGGATGGATGGAATTTCTGTCAATCAGTGCACAATTCTACCAGATTATTTGTGATTTTGATATCTATTTGATGTTTTTGTTTGTTTTTTTTTTTACTATGACAAATGAAATGTATTAGTTTCCCAGTCATTTAACTGTAAACATCAATTAGTATAGTTTTTGCATTTTTATATTAAAATATTGTGTTTAATCAAATCTGTTCTTCGTATTGGCATGAAATGTGTGAATAGTAGCATTTTTTCAGTTTGCGCTTATGCTAAATGGTAAAATCCAGGTAAAGCCGGGCCTGTTGTTTGAATGAACTGACATTGAATTGTGTACCACGCATATGGCTCAGACCTGGTGCTTCAGATGTGATGTTACAGCTTGAGCTCTGATATGAGTTATTGCCTAGACATGCTGTAGGTTACCCTAAATATTTTACAGTGACAGAACAGTATGGGCTTAAAAAATTGAGAGTGTGAGCCAAAAGTGTATTATTTGTAATTTATTGCCAAACAATGGGCTGTTGTTGGTCTGAGTATTGTATATAAAGCACTGCATAATATAACATATTTTATCATATTTTAAAATTCATTTTTATGTATCTAATATGTGTTTTTGTTTTATATTAAAATTAACAAATTGGAAGTATAATTTTTTTCTCTTTTTAGATTTGTTATGTCAGTGCTTATAGGTCTTAGGCTAGAATGCTACTACTGGCAGTTCTATTAGTTTAAAAAAAAGTTTCTACTCTCTTTTGTGTTTATGAAATATCTAATTTCTTAATGATTCTTTCTTAGGTTCATAATGGCGGAGTTATTACAAACAGAAAAGGCTTATGTCAGGGATTTACATGAGTGTTTAGAGGTAAGCAATTTGACAAGTGCTCTCAGTGCACAGTATGCTTTCTCTCATCAACCCTGCATACCCTAAGTAAATGAAGATGAATCTGCCTCACCAATTTATCCTAGCCTTTTTTTTATTCTTAAGTGTTAACATAGAAATGTGAAGAGATCTAGCAGCAGAAGAAATTTGTGTTGAGCATTAATTATTCATTTATTTAGTTATTTTCATGTTTATATTTTTATACTGTACCTATTGGTCATTCAGGGATGATTTTGACACATCACATGACTCCAGAGATATGCAACATACACAAGCATGTGCGTATAGACCTTTTTGGGAATTTGTTTAATTATGCTATTTATTATTACTCATAATATGAGTGCAGAATTAATTGCATGTTTTAATTTGCTATTTATTGTAAATAGAATGGTTCATTATAAGAAATAAACTGAAGTGAACATTACTGTATTTGGATACATCGCTGTAGATCTGTCAGCTAGTCAGCTTATTTATTAATGATCTACACATTTTACAAAAATGGCTTTTAAAAAGTGGGTCAATAGCAAAGAACATGTTTATTCTTTGAAGAATATAAAGGATTTACACTTGTACCTATTCTGTTAAATGGATTTTCTCTATTAAACTTGTTCTGAACTTAGCTCATTTAATTTAGTTTATGTGAAACTGATGCACTCTGTTGCAGGAGTGTCTTCAGTTGATCGAGAAAGAACAAAAAGTGGTAAACAAGCAAGTAGTTAAAACCTGAGTTTAAGTGAAGGGGAAAATCAGCCTCTTATTAAGAGTTTAGTTCAAGTGAAAAACCGTGGGCTATCATGGTTGGCACTGAGAACACTTGATGTACAGAGTGTGATGGAATTTTTTGCATTTTATTCACAAGTTAATTTAACTCTGTACTCTCCCATACCAGGCCATTTGAAAATGAACAGTAAGTAAATAGTAGGAAATGAAAGAATCATTGTGGCATGTGGATAAAAAATCACTTACATATATATCTATTAACATTTTTCAATTTTAGACCTATCTTTGGGAAATGACAAGTGGAGTAGAAGAAATTCCTCCTGGTATTCTTAACAAAGAACATGTGATATTTGGAAATATACAAGAAATTTTTGAGTTCCATAACAAGTATGTGAAGGTCTTTAGTTGTTTTTTTTTTAGATGTTTTTTGTTTTAGCAAAAACCTGAAAAGAAAGAATCGTGTTTAAATGTGATCAAAATTCAAATTGTTCTATCATGGTATGGATGGGAGGAGAAATAGAGTAGGGGTTATTCTGAAGGAACAGTATGTCAAGAGTGTTTTGGAGGTGAAATGAGTGTCAGACAGAGTAATGATTATGAAGCTGGAAATTGGAGGTGTAATGATGAATGTTGTTAGTGCAAATGCATCGCAAGTTGGGTGTGCAATGGGTGAGAAAGAAGATTTTTGGAGTGAGTTGGATGAAGTGATGAACAGTGTACCCAAGGGACAGAAAGTGGTGATTGGAGCGGATTTCAATGGACATGTTGGTGAAGGGAACAGAGGAAATGAGGAGGTGATGGGTAGGTATGGTGTCAAGGAGAGGAATGAAGAAGGTGAGAGGATAGTGGATTTTGCCAAAAGGATGGACATGGCTGTGGTGAATACGTAATTTAAGAAGAGGGAGGAACATAGAGTGACGTACAAGAGTGGAGGAAGATGCACACAGGTAGATTACCACCTGTGCAGAAGAGTCAATCTGTAGGAGATTGAAGACTGCAAAGTGGTAGCAGGGGAAAGTGTAGTTAAGCAGCAAAGGATGGTGGTCTGTAGGATGATGTTGGAGATCAAGAAGAGGAAGAGAGTGAGGGCAGAGACAAGGATCAAATGGTGGAAGTTGAAAAATGAAGACTGCAAGGTTGAGTTTAGGGAGGAGGTGAGACAGGCACTGGGTTGCAGTGAAGAGTTACCAGACAGCTGGGAAACTACAGCAGATGTAGTAAGGGTGACAGCAAGAAGAGTGCTTGGCGTGACATCTGGAAAGAGGAAGAAGGAAAAGGAAACCTGGTGGTGGAATGAGGAAATACAGGAGAGTATACAGAGGAAGAGGATGGCAAAGAAGAACTGGGATAGTCAGAGAGATGCGGAAAGTAGACAAGAATACAAAGAGATATGGCGCAAGGTGAAGAGACAGGTGGCGAAGGCTAAAGAAAAGGCGTATGATGAGTTGTATGAGAGGTTGGACACTAAGGAGGGAGAAAAGGACCTGTACTGATTGGCTAGACAGAGGGACTGAGCTGGGAAAGATGTGCAGCAGGTTAGGGTAATAAAGGATAAAGATTTAAACATACTCACAAGCGAGGAGAGTGTGTTGAGCAGATGGAAAGAGTACTTTGAGAGGCTGATGAATGAAGAGAACGAGTGAGAGAAGAGGTTGGATGATGTGGAGATAGTGAATCAGGAAGTGCAACGGAATAGCAAGGAGGAAGTAAGGACGGCTATGAAGAGGATGAAAAATGGAAAGGCCGTTGGTCCAGATGACATACCTATGGAAGCATGGAGGTGTTTAGGAGAGATGGCAGTGGAGTTTTTAACCAGATTGTTTGATGGAATCTTGGAAAGTGAGAGGATGCCTGAGGAGTGGAGAAGAAGTGTACTGGTGCCAATATTTAAGAATAAGGGGGATGTGCAGGACTGCAGTAACTACAGGAGGATAAAATTGATGAGCCACAGCATGAAGTTATGGGAAAGAGTAGTGGAAGCTAGGTTAAGAAGTGAGGTGATGATAATGAGCACCAGTATGGTTTCATGCCAAGAAAGAGCACCACAGATGCAATGTTTGCTCTGAGGCTGTTGATGGAGAAATATAGAGAAGGCCAAAAGGAGTTGCATTGCGTCTTTGTGGACCTGGAGAAAGCATATGACCGGGTGCCTCAAGAAGAGCTATGGTATTGTATGAGGAAGTCGGGAGTGGCAGAGAAGTACATAAGAGTTGTATAGGATATGTACAAGGGAAGTGTGACTGTGGTGAGGTCTGCGGTAGGAGTGATGGATGCATTCAAGGTGGAGGTGGGATTATATCAGGGATTGGCTTTGAGCCCTTTATTTGCAATGGTGATGGACAGGCTGACAAACAAGATTAGACAGGAGTCTCCTTGAACTATGATGTTTGCTGATCTGTAGCGATAGTAGGGAGCAGGTTGAGGAGACTCTGGAGAGGTGGAGATATGCTCTAGAGAGGACAGGAATGAAGGTCAGTAGGAACAAGACAGAATACATGTGTGTAAATGAGAGGGAGATCAGTGGAATGGTGAGGATGCAGGGAGTACAGTTGGCGAAGGTGGATGAGTTTAAATACTTGGGATCAACAGTGCAGAGTAATGGGGACTGTGGAAGAGAGGTGAAGAAGAGAGTGCAGAATGGGTGGAGAAGAGTGTCGGGAGTAATTTGTGACAGACGGGTATCAGTAAGAGTGAAAGAGAAGGTCTACAGGACGGTAGTGAGACCAGCTATGTTATATGGGTTGGAGATTAGAAAGCAGAAGACAAAGCTGGAGGTGGCAGAGTTAAAGATGCTAAGATTTGCACTGGGTGTGACAAGGATGGATAGAATTAGAAATGAGTACATTAGAGGGTCAGCTCAAGTTGGACGGTTGGGAGACAAAGTCAGAGAGGCGAGATTGCATTTGTTTGGACATGTGCAGAGGAGAGATGCTGGGTATATTGGGAGAAGGATGCTAAGGATAGAGCTGCCAGTGAAGAGGAAACGAGGAAGACCTAAGTGAAGGTTTATGGATGTGGTGAGAGAGGACATGCAGGTGATGGGTGTGACAGAAAGATATGGAAGAAGATGATCTGCTGTGGCAACCCCTAACGGGAGCGGCCGAAAGAAGAAGAAGAAGACATAGTCTTACAGAAAAGAATGTTCCTGTAGTCTCTGTTTTATTAATTGTTAACTAATGTATTCTTCCTCCAATAGCTGAACTGAAACCATTGTAGGGTTAAAAAGTATAAATATACATTTAGGATGTCTACTGCAAATACCTGAATTAATCCAAAAAACTACATCTTTAGAATGTGATGTTTAATTTAAGTGACTACATACAAAAATCCTTAAAGGAAACTTCAGTCTGTTTTCACATGCATAGAAGTTTATTCATGCCAGTTAAAAAAATATTATTATTAAAAATGTAAATCATACAATTGTTTTTATTTCTAGGGCTTATTTGCATATGTATTGTATTGTTCTTTTATCATGATCACAGATACAGATTTTTTTTTTTGTATAGCATCTTTTTAAAAGAACTTGAAAAATATGAGCAGCTGCCCGAAGATGTGGGTCATTGTTTTGTTACATGGGTATGTTGTTTTTTTTTTCTCTAATTTCCTATTAGAATATTACTCTATATAGAAAGATATGTTAGCAGCTCAGACCAAGTTAGTGGGGACAATAAACAGCGGGGTGATGACCTTGGAACATGTGGTGAACAGACAAAGGGAGGCTGAAAATCCCCATACTCCCCCTCAGTTTCTGTGCTACTTAGACCAGTCTTGTGTTTTGTTTGATCGATGATTCCTTCTTTTATTGAGAACATAATTTCCTCTTGAGATATGTCATGATTCAAACTATGAAGTTAATTCCAAATGCAGCTGTAATAATATGATGTCCTTCGAACATAATCCATAAGGGAGTTTAGCCTATGACCAAAATATTTTCTACATTTCTAAGAATAATTATCATGAAATGTGTTTTTCTGAGACTTATATATTTACTTGATCCATCCTTAATTTGATGGCCGGCACTGTGGCGCAGTGGTAGCGCTGCTGCCTCGCAGTAAGGAGACCTGGGTTCACTTCCCCGGTCCTCCCTGCTTGGCGTTTGCATGTTCTCCCCGTGTCTGCGTGGGTTTCCTCCCACAGTCCAAAGACATGCAGGTTAGGTGCATTGGCGATCCCAAATTGTCCTGGGTGTGTGTGTGTGCCCTGCGGCGGGCTGGCGCCCTGCCCGGGGTTTGTTCCTGCCTTGCACCCAGGGATTGGCTCCAGCAGACCCCCGTGACCCTGTGTTAGGATATAGCAGAATGGATGGATGGATCTTTAATTTGAAGAACACAATTTTCTTGATAGAACATTACTTAATATTAGTTTGAAATATACAATATCTTTATAAAGATTACTATAACATTGGGATGTACTTGATTGAATTTATGATTTATTTTAACTTTTGCATTATTTATAGGCTGACAAATTCCATATGTATGTCACATACTGTAAAAACAAGCCAGATTCTAGCCAGTTGATTCTGGAACATGCTGGGACTTTTTTTGACGTAAGTATTAATATTGACATAACCAAGCATGATGTGTTTAGCAAATAAAAAGTATAGAGTTACTGAGGAGCTCTGTCATTGTGCATTTGGAAAAGCAAAAAATAAATGTTTTAGTACTTTGGCAATGAAAATTAAAAAAAAAGCTTTAAAGACCCAACTTTCAGGTAAATGGAGATGCAACTGAAACATTACATCTCTTTTTTCTGTTTGTTTTTTACATAATGGAAATTGCCTTTACCTATATGTTTTCCTTTAATAAATTAAAGAATGTGCTTCAAATATTTGTATCTACTTGTAGGAATGTCATAATACCAGAAATTTAGTATTCAATACCAATACCAGTGAAATTTCACAATACATTTACTTCTTTTGGCTGATACCTTTACCCAGAATGATGTACATTTAAGAAAAATTGGTTCCATTTCTTTTGGTTTTCCAAATGTTGCACAGACTTGTAAAGTGACCTGCTCATGGTTACACAGTGTCAGTAGCGGGATTTGAACCCCACAACCTCAGGGTTTGAAGTCCAAAGCTTTAACCGTTAAGTCACGCTGCCTGCCAAAAACAGAGCAGTAACAGCAGCTTTGAAAAACTGGTATACCCATCAAGAAGTTATTCAACTACCGTTTAAGAAAACTGTTGGCATTTAATAATGTCAAAATATAGTGCAAGGCTTTCATTTTAAGGTGTGATGGAAATGGGTATTCCCTAGTGTATCAACAATTGGAGGAAAATGTATAAACCTGAGGAGATTTCAGCATAGGATTTGTAAAGGATAATATCAACCTGGACTACCTAATTTACGTTACTATGTGCACATTTCAAATGTATTCTCTGATATTTTCTCCCCAAAAAATATCTCTCACTAAACATAACAATTCAAGCATTATTATACTGTACTGTTGAATAAGTGAATTCCAAAGTAATTCAGGGTATTTTAATATAAACAGCTATTTATATCTGTTTTTGTAACAACATGCTTTTAAAATCTGGTTTGCCAGAGAATCATTGTGTTAGGTTTGTAACATTTGCTATTGTGAGATTTATATTTGCTTCATTAGCTGTTTAAAAACAAACAGTAACAGATGAGTGAAATTGATTCAATTTTCAAAAGTTCACAAAATCCTGAAACTTAAATTTTCCAAATCTCACTCTGTTTATTTTTCTTGCATTTGTCTAAACTTTAACTTCTTGTGTAAAATCAAATTTGTCAGCTTTTGATTAATCTTTTATTTCAGAACTACTGTAAAACGTTCTTTGTTGTAGTGTCTTCAAAGTATCTTTTTTTAATTAATTTTATTGTAATCATTCTGTACATATAGATCAATTTTTACAAAAAATAGGATTGAAAGCAAATCAAACCCCACCCCTGAGAAGGAGAGCATGGCCAAAGGAGTAATACTTAAGGCTTGTAAACATGCCTAAATTATTGAGTTTAAGAGGGCAAAAAAAGATAAATGGAGAAGGAAAAGAAAAGCGGAAATAATTATTTCTTCTTATTCTAAAATATTATTGATTAAATCCTGCCAGGTTTTGAAAAAATTCTGTACAGATCCCCTAACTGAGAATTTGATTTTTTCCAATTTTAAATAATATAAAACATCGATTTCCCACTGACTTATTAGAGAAGAGTTAGGATTCTTCCAATTTAACAAAATCAGTCTGCGTGCCAAGAGTGCAGTGAATGCAATCACAGTTTGCTTGTCCTTCTCCATTTCAAATCCATCTGGAAGAACACCAAACACAGCTATTAGTGAGTTAGGAGGGATTGGGACACCAAGGCTGTCTGAAAGGCACTTAAAGATTTTGGTCCAAAATGATGTTAATTTGGTGCAGGCCCAAAACATGTGACCCAGTGAGGCAGGAGCTTGGTTGCAGCGTTCGCAGGTTGGATCTTGCCCTGGAAACGTTTTGGACAGTTTTAAGCGAGACAGATGAGCTCGATATATAATTTTGAGTTGAATAATTCTATGCTTTGTGCATATGGAGCTTGAGTGAATTCTCTGCATTGCTACCTTCCACTCCTTTTCTGATATATTAATTAAGAGATCTTCTTCCCATTGTCCTCTTGGATCTTTGAAAGGTAGGGACTCTAATAAAGTTTTATATATTGCAGAAATGGTGTCTTTGTTCTCGAAGTTGAGCAGTATTTTTTCCAGCATGGTGGAGGGTACGAGATGAGGAAAATCGGGCAGGTTCTGTTTGACAAAGTTTCTAATTTGAAGATAATGAAAGAAGTGTGTAGCTGGAAGGTTAAATTTGGAATGTAATTGTTCAAAGGATGCAAAATATTGTCTATATAAAGATCTCTGAGCAATTTAATCCCAAATCTTTTCCAGATATTAAAAACTGGATATGTTTGCGAGGGTTGAAAGAGGTGGTTCTCTTGCAGAGGTGCCACAGATAGAAGACTTTCCATCTTAAATCGCTTTCTAAGTTGGTTCCATTTTCTGAGTGAGTGAAGCACAATTGGGTTATTAGTATATTTGCGATAACTTGCATTTATTGGAGCGCAGAGCAGGGAGTATAAAGAAGTGTTGCAGGATTTTACTTCAATTGTGGTCCAAACCTGTGTATGTTCATTTATTTGTGTCCAGGTTTTTATGGCTTGTATATTTGCTGCCCAGTAATAAAACTGAAAATTAGGTAGAGCCATGCCACCTTCTGCCTGAGGTCTTTGTAGGGTCGCTCTTCGGATACGTGGGTGTTTTGAGTTCCAAATAAATGAGGTTATGGTTGAATCTAATTGCTTAAAAATGATTTATTGATATATATTAGGATGTTTTGAAATAAAAAAGAAGCTTAGGAAGGATATTCATCTTAACAACTTTAATTCTTTCGGCTAGAGTGGGTTGACCATCTATGCAAGTCTTTCTTAATTTTTTCCATACAGACGGTGAAATTTTGTTGATAAAGAGCTTTATGTTTACTTGTGATAGTTACCCCTAGGTATTTAAACTGGTCTGCTATGGTAAAAGGTAGGGCATACAATCTAATATTATATGCTTGTGAATTCACTGGAAAGAGTATACTTTTATTCAGATTAATTCTGAGACCAGAGATCTTTTGAAAATCTGAAAGTGCTGTTAAAACTGCAGGCACAGTGTTTTCTGGGTCTGATATATATAAAACCATATCATCTGCATATAGAGAAATTTTCTGTTCCAGCCCTTCTCAGATAATCCCCTTTATCTGATAAGAATTTTGACAGTGGACCACCAGTGGTTCAATGGCGATTGCAAACAGCAGTGGTGACAAAGGGCATCCTTGTCTGGTGCCACGTTCTAGTTTAAAGTAGTCTGAACAAATGTTGTTAATACAGACTGAGGCTTCTGGACTGGTGTACAGTAGTTTGATCCATGCACAAATATTCGGGCCAAACCCAAATTTCTCCAATGCAGTGAAAAGGTAGTTCCACTCAATCATATCAAATGCTTTTTCTCCATCCAATGATAATAAAATCTCTGGGGTGTTTGACTTTGCTGGTGAATATATTACATTAAACAGGCATCGAAGATTGAAAGATAAGTGTCGGCCTTTAATAAATCCAGTTTGATCCTGTGATATTACCAAAGGCAGCACTTTCTCCATCCTTCTAGCTATAATTTTTGAGAGTATCTTAACATCATTATTCAGAAGTGAAATTGGTCTGTATGATGCACATTATAACAAGTCCTTATTTTATTTATGAAAGACGGTGATTAATGCTTGACGAAAAGTTTGAGGTAGAATTTGATTGTCTCTAGCTTCTGTAAATGTTGCCAATAAGAGGGGAGCTAGCTGAGTGGAGAATTTCTTATAAAATTCTATAGGGTAGCCATCAGGGCCTGCTGATTTCCTGCCTTGAAGTGACTTTATAGCATCTTGTAATTCTGATAGGGTCAGAGGTTTATCCAGTTCTTCAGCACTTAAAGTCTTCAAAGTATCATATATGACTGATCAGACTTTGTTATTGCTTATTTGGTGTACTTGTTCAGAAGTAAAATATTGACAGGACCTTCATTTTAACTGGTAGACTGTATTACATTCACCAATGTACCTTATAAAACTAGGTACTTCTCAATAAATTATAATATCATTGAAAGTTAATTTATTTCAGTAATTCAATTCAAAAAGTGAAACTCATATATAGATTCATTACACACAGTGATATATTTCAAGCGTTTATTTCTTTTCATTTTGATGATTATGGCTTATAGCTAATGAAAAAACAAAATTCAGTATTTCAGAAAATTAGAATACTGTGAAAAAGTTCAATATTGTAGACTCATGGTATCATACTCCACTCAACTAATTAACCCAAAACACCTGCAAAGGTGTCCTGAGCCTTTAAATGGTCTCTCAGTCTGGTTCAGTAGGCCACACAATCATGGGGAAGACTGCTGATTTGACAGTTCTCCAGAAGACAGTCATTGACACCCTCCATAAGGAGGGTAAGCCACAAAAGGTCATTGCTAAAGAAGCTGGCTCTTCATAGAGTCCTGTATCCAAACATATTAATGGAAAGTTGAGTGGAAAGAAAAAATGTGGCAGAAAAAGGTGCACAAGCAACAGGGATAACCGCAGCCTTGACAGGATTGTAAAGCAAAAGTATCCGGGACATAGGCTACAACTGTCGCATTCCTTGTGTCAAGCCACTCCTGAACCAGAGACAACGTCAGAAGCGATTCACCTGGGCTAAGGAGAAAATGGACTGGACTGTTGCTCAGTGGTCCAAAGTCCTCTTTACAAATGAAAGTAAATTTTGCATTTCATCTGGAAATCAGCGTCCCAGAGTCTGGAGGAAGAATAGAGAGGCACAGAATCTAAGTTGAGGTCCAGTGTGAAGTTTCCACAGTCAGTGATGATTTAGGGAGCCATGTCATCTGCTGGTGTTGGTCCACTGTGTTTTATCAAGTCCAAAGTTAGCGTAGCCGTCAACCAGGATATTTTACAGCACTTCATGCTTCCCTCTGCTGACAAGCTTTATGAAGATGCTGATTTCATTTTCCAGGAGAACCTGGCACCTGCCCACACTGCCAAAAGTACCAATATCTGGTTTAATGACCATGGTATCACTGTGCTTGATTGGCCAGCAAATTCGCCTGACCTAAACCCCATAAAGAATCTATGGGGTATTGTCAAGAGGAAGACGAGAGACACTAGACCCAACAATGCAGATGAGCTGAAGGCCGCTATCAAAGCATCCTGGGCTTCCATAACACCTCAGCAGTGCCAAAGGCTGATCGCCTCCATGCCACATTGCATTGATGCAGTTATTCATGCAAAAGGAGCCCCGACCAAGTATTGCATGCGTACATGGACAAACTTTTTAGTACACCAACATTTCTGCATTAAAAATCATTTCTTTTTATTGGTCATTACCTGCAGGCCATAATCAGCAAAATGAATAGAAGTAAATGCTTGAAATATATCCTTCTGTGTGTAATGAATCCATATAATATACAAGTTCCACTTTTTGAATTTTATTACTGAAATAAATGAACTTTTTGATGATTTTCTAATTTATTGAGATGAACCTGTATGTGCTTTCATTGTGCTTGTCACATTTAAGAGATTATATAAATGGACATTAGTATGGCTTCAAAAACCAAATGAATTATACAAATTTAGCATTTGCACATCTGTATTTAGCAATGAAGTATGTCGTTTTGCCAGTCCTGCTAACTGGCATAATCACAGTTCTTTTTAGCACTAAATTAATTTTATTTGGTATTAACAATTGGAGCAGATTATTTCATTGTAAGCCAATTAGCCACTTCATTTTGAAATTTGCCTAGACTTTTATTTGCTTCAGCGGTTTACACTGCCAACACACTGAGTCCTATATGCACAATGCTTGCAATGTTTCCCTCATGACCATGACCTGTATAAACCCATTAGAAAATGGATGGATACCTAAAAGCGTGTGTTGTAATTTATGAACTAACACTGTTATGACAGTTTAGTTATACAGCGATTGGGCTTCTGTGTTACACTGTTGGTTCTTCCACAGTGCTGATGGGTTAGGCTCTAACCTTATGTGATCCTGTATTAGATTAATCAAGTTTGCCAATGTTATGTTAGTTACCATTTTTTGGTAACCTTATAAACCAATTTTGAAAAATGGCCAAAATCCCTGCTATTCAAATTCATGCAGTACTAACCACTGTGCCACCACATTGAATAGTGTTTCATGTTTTATGAAATTATTGTTAATTCGGAAAGAAATCAATATTCTTTTTACTAATGTTATTGGTCTTTAGCACATGAACAAAGCATACTGGTACGTAATTGATGTTGACAGTGCTACCATAAAATATGGAAAAATATTAAAACTCAGTTACAACTCCATTTTTCCATTAGACTAAGAAGCGTCATGACACATTCTACCATGGTGTAGAGTATTACAGAGTAGACATTAATGTAAGTGATTTTAAGGCCATAAGAGGAGTATTTATATAAAATAATGTTGCTAAAATTATTTATAATGTAGAAGTAAGTTATATTTTTTAAATGGTAGTGCTGTCCGCTAAGCTTCTGTCTTTAGAATATCTCCAATATTTTGTGGTCATTTTATTCTGATTCTTAAGAAGAGGCATTTTTTTATATAATGACATTTAGTTACTGAATGTTTATAATTCATTATTAATATATTTACTGTCAATTTATAGACAAAAATATTTGTAGTTTCAGTATTTCAATTGCATGTTTACCGAATGTATTTACATCTTTATTATGTATAAATACATGGCATAAATTGTCCTGTAGATGGTGCTCTAGGGCTATTTTTTGTATTCATTTAATTGCATAGCCTTTATAAAACCTTGTGAGTATTTTATCACATAACACAACATTCTTAGCATTGCTCCAGTCAATTGACAAATATATAAAAAGTAGAATTTTCACAGGGGTCTAAGACAATTGTGCACCGTCTAGTCAGAAACAATTAAAGGGACAGAGAACTTTGTTTAATGGAGCCAACCTTGAGCATGCAGTCAGGCATTCATGAAAGAACAATCTTATGACCCGATTGGTGGATGGTGATCACCAAACGTCTCATGACTTGTGTACCTCCCGCAGGAATATGTAGTTCAGGACTTGAATGTTTTGTTGTCATGTTCTTTGATTTCCATGGAGTATCAGAAGATAATTGTGCAATTGAGGAATAAAAATGATTGTCAAAAATGCTGGCAGTCTGCTCAAGATGGCCACGATTTCATACAAATCCTGGCATACAGTATATATTTTCTGTATTTATTAAACCTACATTCTCATAAGGGTTCCAAAACCAAAATGATACAAATGCAGACAATGAGGCATGTCAATTGCTAAACGTTTAGCACTACAGTCCAAAAATTTATGTCTCCACATATATAAAAAAGTGACATACAGAAACACAAAAATTCTGTGCATCTTTGCTGTTTTTATTTGTCTCCTTCACAGTATTACTTGCTTTCAGACATCCTCATATCATTTTAATATTTTTATAGCAGGCATATACATTTTTGTAAACTGTTTTTAATAATCTATTAACTTGTCAAAGACAAGTGACAGTTGAATAATTTAAGGGTTCAATAAATTACATTTGCGGATTATTAGAATCTTTTGGGTGTGTTGAGTGTAATATGTAATCATTTTATGGAATTTATAGAAGTGCTCTTTGATCTTAATTTTAATCATGGCACATTGAAATGTCAAGTGTGTTGCTTCTACTTAAACCTAATGAGGATTTGGTGGACTGAGGCTATTGGCTTGGGATGGCAAGCAGAACATGCTGGGGCAAGTCTTAAATATTTTATAAGCCATCCATCCATTTTTTAATCCACTTAATCCAGTTGAAGAAAGCAAAGCCTGTTCTGTCAGTGTTGGGTATGTTGCAGGATCCACCCTTATAGGGCGTACCACAGGACCATAGCAGAGCACATCAACACATAGACATATGTGCTCATACCGAGTAATTTACAAACAAAAGTTAACCTAATACCAGCATCTTCGGCGTGTAGGAGGAATGCCAGAGTACTTGGAGAGAAAAAAACACACAGAATAAGGCATTTTATAATGCAATTTTTTTTTACATAAAAATGAACAGAATTACAACTGCTGAATTAAAGAATATTCGGAAGGAAGCATCAATAATGATGTACTACTTATTTTTAATATAAAAAGAAAAAGTGTATTTGACCTTCAGTAATTCAGAGTTTTGTGTGAAGTAGATTATCACAATTAATTTTATTTGTAGGAGACATTGTGAGCTAACAGCACCAGGAACATAAGGAGGATTCATTTCTGTATTATCTGTGTTGAGTATGCAGCTTTTTTTCACGTTTGTGTCAGATTCTCCTGAGATATACATATTAGGTTCATTTGTTATACTAAACATTGCTGGACTTGGTGAGTGTAAAAGCGTATATGAATATGCACACCAGAGTACTGACATCCTTTCTAGGGAAGGTTCCCTAGGAAGATACTGTCTGGTTCCAGGCAATGCTGTAACAGAAAAATGTACTAGGAAAATTAATAACTGATTTTAACATATACAGTGGAACCTCGGTTCACGACCATAATTCGTTCCAAAACTCTGGTCGTAAACCGATTTGGACGTGAACTGAAGCAATTTCCCCCATAGGATTGTATGTAAATACAATTAATCCGTTCCAGACCATACGAACTGTATGTAAATATATATATTTTTTTAAGTTTTTAAGCACAAATATAGTTAATTAAACAAAAGAATGCACAGCGTAATAGTAAACTAAATGTAAAAACATTGAATAACACTGAGAAAACCTTGAACAACAGAGAAAACTAACACTGCAATAGTTCGTGCTATAGTGCTACCAACCGCTGGCTAAAAACACTTTTTTTTAATGAGTTTTAAGCACAGGGAAAAAAATAAACCACCAAGAAAATGAAACATTGCAACAATGCACGCTATGAACCGATCGCTGTAAACAGAAGTGAAAACAAAATCAAGCCCAGTGCATTCTTTAAATGCCTTCCTACCTTATGCGTCCAGCTCTCTCTCTCCCGCTGCCTGTGAGTGCGTCTCTCTCACGCTGCCTGTGTGTGTGCATCTCTCTCTCTCGAGCGCTGCCTGTGTGTGTGCGCTTCTCTCTCATGCTGCCTGTGTGTGTGTGCGCGGCTCTCTCTCGCTGCCTGTGTGTGTGCTGCCTCTGTGTGTGTGTGTGTGTGTGTCTTGCTCTGTCGCTCTCTCTCTCTTGCTCACTGCACAGGAAATGCACAGGGAGAGACTGAACACGTACAAACCGAAAGGGAACCTGGCTTGTTTGTATACTGAGTGTTTGGTCGTGAACCGAGGCAAAAGTTTGGCAAACTTTTTGGTCGTAAACCGATTTTGTACGTGTACCAAGACGTTCGTGAACCGAGGTTCCACTGTACTTGTACACTTATAAAATATTAAGTAGCATGTTTACGTAGTATATTGGGTTTGGATCAAATGTTAGTGAATCTTTCATTAACAACACTTATGGTTTTGCATGCACGATGTTGCACATCTTTCAGATACTGTTCTGTGTACGGTGCTAAATGGAATAATTAAGTCAAACATATTAATCCTGACTTGGCCCACCAAAATTATTTATAACTCAGACCTAATTTAAGTTTGACTTGCAAAAGATTGACTTCTAATTACAGATCACCTTAAACAAATAAGGAGATAGCTTCCTGTTTGTACCTGAGCACATGTGTGTATATGTATAATGAAGTCTATTTTCCATAGCAGATAAAGCTAAAGCTGCCCTTTTGTTTTCTAAACACCGATCCTGTCGGAACTTAGGAGCACCAAAAGAAAGTGGCATTCAGTGGGGCTAAAAATACATTTTCTATTTTAAACCTGAAGTGTGGTTTTAGATATTTGACTTCAACACTCAGGTGTAACAGCTTCACAAGAGACACCTGTTAAAAAAGAACCAGATGTACTGTACATTTAGAATGATGTTTCCAAGGACGTTGGTACAGTATGTGAAAGCAAATAACAGAAAGCAGGGATTTGTAAATGCTCTTTACACATTTATATATATATATATATATATATATACATATATTTTCTTTCACACCTATCTACTGTCTCACCAAACATAATAATGCTAGGGGATTTTAATATACACATGGATAATATCAATGTCCCTCTTCCTAGAGACTTTACATCCTGCCTTGAGAGCTTTGGGTTCCAGCAGTATACTGATGTTCCCACTCACTCTAAAGGACATATTTTAGACTTGATCTGCTGCTCTGGAGTTAACCCCCTTGATTGTACAGCAGATGAAGTCTCCATAACTGATCATTTTCTCCTTTCATTTAATGTTAAACTTACTCTTTCCATTATTAAGCTTCCCCGTCTCATGTCTTTCCGTAATACTAAGAATATCAACTTGGATTTTCTTTCCTCTAGTATTGATTCCCTCATGGACATTCATAATCTATCCACTTCTGAAGAACTGGTCTCACACTATAACACTGATCTGTAGCAGAAATTAAATCATGGTTCTCCTCAAATTTTCTTAAATTAAACAGTGACAAAACTGAGATTCTCCTCAATGGTACAAAATCAACATTATCCAAAACCAATAATTTTTCATTTGTTACTGATAATTCATCTGTCTCCCCTTCCCCACATGTCAAGAGTCTGGGTAACATCCTTAACAGTACTCTTATCTTTTCAGTCCCACATTAATAACATCTCCCATTCTGCATATTTCCACCAACATAACATTAATCGTATTCACCCCTCCCTCACTCCCCCAACCCCACTGCTATCCTTGTTCATAGCCTTGTTACTTCTCGCCTGGATTATTGCAATTCCTTCTTCTTTGGTCTTTCTCGCAAATCTCTC
This sequence comes from Erpetoichthys calabaricus, assembly GCF_900747795.2. Classification (NCBI taxonomy): domain Eukaryota; kingdom Metazoa; phylum Chordata; class Cladistia; order Polypteriformes; family Polypteridae; genus Erpetoichthys; species Erpetoichthys calabaricus. Next base: position 39,408,128 of record NC_041401.2, read on the forward strand.
TATAAGCGTCAACTGGTTCAGAATTCAGCTGCCCGCATTATCAATAGAACCCCCTCTATTCATCATGTCTCTCCCGTCCTACAGCAGCTTCACTGGCTTTCGGTTAAGTTCTGCATTGACTTCAAAATTATCCTGTTAACATTCAAGGCTATCCACAACCTTGCCCCTCCGTATCTGTCCAACCTCCTCCATGTTGCCATTCCCTCCCGCACCCTTTGATCCTCTTCCTCCATTCATTTGACTGTCCCCTTTACCCATCTTACCACTATGGGGAGCAGAGCATTCAGCTGCTCTGCTCCTCTGCTATGGAACTCATTACCATCGGAGATTAGAAATATTGATTAATTTTCACTTTTCAAATCTAAACTTAAAACTCATCTGTTTAAGACTGCTTTTTCTCTTTGTTTACAATTGCTCTGTCTGATTTTAACGTTCTATATTTCTTTGTATTTTTAGTTTTGTTTTTAGTTGTGTCCTAGAGTGTTTAGAAAGGTGCCTATGAATAAATAAAATGTATTATTATTATTATTACTATTATTATTATATATAATTGAAAACGGTACCTAAATAAAGTTTTATCTCTTAAAATCAAAAATAAATTTGTAAAGATAGATAGATAGATAGATAGATAGATAGATAGATAGATAGATAGATAGATAGATAGATAGATAGATAGATAGATAGATAGATAGATAGATACTTTATTAATCCCAAGGGGAAATTCACATTCTCCAGCAGCAGCATACTGATACAAAAAAACAATATTAAATTAAAGATTGATAATAATGCAGGTAAAAACAGACAATAACTTTTTATAATGTTAACGTTTACCCCCCCGGGTGGAACTGAAGAGTCGCATAGTTTGGGGGAGGAATGATCTTCTCAGTCTGTCAGTGGAGCAGGGCAGTTAAATGTAAGCTAATTCCAATTTTGATGCCTGCAACACGTCCCACAAGAATTGGGACAGGCACCTATTTAGTGTGTACAACTTTCCACATTAAATAGGTAATTAGGTAACAGGTGACACTATTGTGATTGGCTATAAAAAGAACATCCTAGAAAGACTTGGTCATTTACAGGCAGCAATGCATCAGAGATTGATACTTTGCACTAAAGCAGTTTAGAAACAACACTTTTTAATATATGGTTTCAAAGAACTTAGGGATTTCAACATCTACGGTCCATAGCGTCATAAAATTATTTAGAGAATCCAGGAAAATCAGTTTACAAAGACAAGATTGCAAACCAGTATTGAATGGCCATGAGCTTTCAACTTGTTTTTGGAAAAAATGGACATTGTGTTCTCCAGACCTAAGAGGGCACGGGATCATCCTTTGCTTCCAGTGTCAAGTTCAAAGTCCAGCTTATGCCATAGTATGGGGGTGTGTTAGTGTTAACTTGCACATTTGTGAAGGCACCATTAATGCTGAAGGATAAACAAGCATTTTGGAGCAACATGTGGTGCAATCCAGACAAACAGCCTTTCAGGGGGGCTCTTGTTTCATTAAGTCAACGCCAAACTACATTCAGCATGTATTACAACAGCGTTGTTTTGCAGTCAGAGAGTGTGGGTGCTAGATTGGCCTTACTGCGATCCAGACCTATGTCCCACTGAAAATCTGTTGAAGCATTATATAGTCCAGAATATACCAACAGAGATCAGGATTGTTGAGCAGCAGAAGTCCTACATCAAGAGAGAATTGGGAAAAAAACTCCCCTTTCAACATTATAACAATTAATGTCTTCAGCTCCCAAATAATTGTTGAAAGTCATGTAATACAGAGACAATTTGACAAACCCACTCCTGTTCCCACATTTTTTGGGATGTGTTGCAGGCATCACTTCTTTCTGTTTTTATTTGCATTTTACATCCTGTTCCAACATTTTCAAAATGTGTTTTGTCTTCATAGGATGTGGATAATTGGTTTCTACAGATATAAATATAAATGAATAATTAATATAAAAATGTTCTGCCTTAAGTAAGTAAGTTATATGAGTCAATTATAAGCATGGTCTGTTTTCCAAGTTGTTAGTCTGTCTTTGCAGCAGGTTATGAAAATGCTGTCAAAATGTAAAGGTATTTATTCATGAGAAGAGTCAACACTATAGTATGCAACCTGGTTCCAGTTTTGTAGTGAAGACATGCCTAATTATGTTATGCTAATACTGTTTCAGCTGTTTAATAAAAATAAGATACAATCTTTATTATTAACATATGCTGAACAAACATCATGCAGATGTCCTGGCTTTCTAAGTATTATTGGTAGGAAAAGACTATTAGTCTTGTTTCTTCAGTTTTCACTTTGCAACATACACGGTACACCTTATTTTATGGGTCACCTGTCTGTGGTATAAATATATGCCTTGATACCAGTTCCCACATGTTTGAAAATTGTGATAAATGATTCAACACAGCTATAAAAAACTTTGTTACTAGTAAGTAACTTCAGACAGGCTTTTAAAATTGCATATAGAGTGCCAGTTATTTAATGTCTGAACCCACATTTTCTGTTACAGGGTTTCAGGGTACAAGACCACAACCTAGTCTAGATGGGATGTCAGTCCTCTGTAGCTTAAAATACAAGGGCAATAATAAATCTGTTTTGTACTTAAGTCTATACCTATTAAGGAAATTCACTGCAGTACCACTGAAATAAATTTCTAAGTCTGGTAGAGAAAGAATCCAGATCTCAAATGCTAACCAGCTTTGTTACCATGACACACCTTAGTTCTATATCAGTGAGAAATATGGCAGCACTCCCACTTTTGATAAGAGAAGCTGTAAAAACAACAGCCTGTCTTTCCTGTGATTTTGTTGTACAGATGCCTTTTAAGGAAATTGTATGCATGTATTAAAGAAAGGCAGCCTGAGCCATCTTGGGTTTTACACAACAAAAAACAGTTATTGATTTATACTTTTTCCCATTAACTTGTTAAGTTGGGTTTAGTTAGAAATCGGTCTTTTAACTGAGGGAGCTGTCTTGAATTATTAACAAGGGGATGCAATTGGAAATTCATTGGTTTATGCTGTATATTTATCATCCATGTATCTGTGCTTATATTGATTACAGTTGCTATAGTTATAAATAAAGAAACTGTCTACAATATCTTTTTGTATGAATCTTGATATTTGAAAAGTTCTGTTTTCCGTGTAAAATTTGTTTGGCAATTTCCTTTTATTCAGTATATGTAAGTCAAAGTGTAGTTTGCTTTGTCAGTCAACACAGTAAATATGCAACATCATAATGAAAATGAAGAGCTTCTTAATTTTGCAGTTGAATAATGATATGAATAGGACATTGTCACATGTCAGACGAATCTGTGTATATATAAATAATTTACTACAAACTCACTATCCCATCTGACAAATTGTTGCCACTGTTTCAAAAGTTAGACGATCCCTTTGGAGTTCCAGCTATGCATGAACAGTTTTAGCTTATTCATGTTTTTACCTGTAATTTCACTGTACTGAATTACTCCATCCATTTTCTAAACAACTTATGAAGAACAGGATTGTGGGAAAGCTGGAATCTAACCCAGCAAGCAATGGGCACAAGGCAGAAACAATCCCTGGACAGAGAGCCAGTTCATCACTGGGTTAACACACAGACACAGACACACACACACACTATCGGGGCCAGTTCATCATCACCCATCCACCTAATCTGCATGTCTTTGGACTGGGGGAGGGAACCAGAGCATGCAGAGGAAACCCACTTAAACATTGGGAGAATATGCACATCCATGTGGGGAGCACCCGGGACTTAAACTCTGTTGTAGGGTAACAGCACTACCACTGTGCTACCATGCCACCCTAGATTCTAACATTTGTTTGTTTTTTTCTTTTTTCTTGCTCTTTTGTAGGAAGTTTGTGAAATGGGTCTGACATCCAATGGGGCTTACCATTATTTTCTATATTCTTGTCTTTCAAATGCTTTACGTGTCAAACCCATGCTGGCATTTCCTTATGTACAATGAACACATAGGTGAAAACCTGTGGCAGGGATTTTCTCCATAACAAGAAATTCCATCAACAGACATTGTTGATAAGACATATTCTTATCAACCATTTTTTCCATACTGAACCATGATAACTTGATTAAGGCAGTTAGGACAATAAATGGAACTACTAGTTACAATGCTATGTATTTCCATGACCTGGCAATTTCAATATATTCATGCATTTTTTGGTATATTTCTTGTATGTTTATTGTAATTATTCTCTAGGCATCAACAATATAATTTTTGTAAATACTTTTAGAGGTTCTTTATACAAGGCAGTCAGTCAGTCACATATTAATAATACAGTTCATAAAGTGTGTTCAGAAACTGAGTGAGAGACTAGAATATTTCATACTCTTAATTTCCTTGTGGGGTGGCTTCTGTGTTTGTGTGGATTTCATCAGAAGCATGCAGTTAGTTTGACTAAAGATTTTAAAATGTCTAGGTGTGAGTATGCCCTGCAATGTCTGGTGGATCTTCTTGAGTTGATTCTTCTTTGGAAATTTTGCTGCTCCTCCCAAGTAATAATGCATTGGGAAAAGTTGATGTAGAAGATTAATTATATTATTTTGGTAACCCACTAGGCATTGTGATTTTGTTTTTTTTACTTCAGAAAATCTGCTGCATTTTGGCAATAGGTCACATAGTTCTAATGTTAATCTTTCACAGAGTACTCAAAATAGCATTATATAGTTTAAAAAAACAAAATTTTAACTTACATCATTTCTGTGCTATAGGTGTTTTAATTCCTATATTTTTCTTTAGGAAATTCAGCAAAGACATGGCCTGGCGAATTCAATCTCCTCCTACCTAATCAAACCAGTGCAGAGAATCACAAAATATCAGCTCTTACTGAAGGTAAAAATAACATCAGACCTTTTTAGTCCTCAAGGAAGATTAATTATCTTCAGTCCCATTGGAAGTCTTACAACATCAAAGAGCTTGACTGACTTTCATGCTTTTCTCTCCGTCTACTGGAATGTTTATAAAGATAGGTCTGAAATCCAGGCACTAGTTATAAAACCTCATAAACATAGCATAAGTTGAGAGAGTGTGCCTGGCTGTGGTATGGCAGGCTATCAGCATATTCCTCATATTTGTGCCTCATTGCTATCTTAACAGTGAACAATGAAGAGGAGTGAAAAGTTAGTTTAGATTATGTTTAGGTCAAATTACAAACTGTAACACAAAGGATATGTTCTTATCTTCCATTCTACTATACATATAATCATTTGATTCTAAAGTGAATACATTCTGTCTCTGCAGGAATTGCTAACATGCTGTGAAGAGGGCAAGGGTGAGCTAAAAGAAGGTCTTGAAGTGATGTTAAGTGTGCCTAAAAGGGCAAATGATGCCATGCATGTTAGCATGCTTGAAGGTATGTAGCACATGAATCTTCAGGAATAAAATGTTTTCCTGACCTGGTATTCTCATGTGACAAAGATAAATAGACATTTCAAATAAGGAAAACTAATCTGGTATTATTTGTCTAGGTTAATTTCTAGGCATATTGAGCAGAGATTTTGGAGTGAGGGCATTTTGACCATGAGGTTAATGACTACTTGCTGAATATCATATACACAGCATTGTAGATATGTTCAGATGTAGTAGTTTTACAAATTCTTAATATAGCATGACTTCATAAGTAAGCAGTAATGTCATTGTGCAACCAGCTACAATGTTCTGGTGATTATGCATAGTATAAAACCAATAAATGGTGTTCTTATTTTTTGTTCATTTATTATTCTATTTAGTAATATACTCTTATAAAGAGCATTTCTTATTATATGCCCAGTGTATCATAAAAGAATACAGAATACTTAAAATATATTAACAAAATAAGATGCAACAAAAAAGCAAAATATGAAGAGCTTTGTTGCAAATTGAGGAGAATTACCTTTTGTCTTGTGACCAAATTACAGCAGTAAATACTGATAATAAAAAGTTTTACAGGTTTATTAAATCAATATTGAGATTTTTCATTTTCAAAAATAAATACAAATAATGCTGTTTTCCTTAAAATGTTCTTTGGTATAACTCAACATATGCATTAGAAGTTTTTTTGTGATCAATTTTTATTGTGTAGTGGTGATGCTGCATAGACAAAGTGGGGTATGACCGAGTGAGAGTTCAGATGACAACACCAGAAAGCGTTCTGCTTGCAGTGTTCAGAAAAAGTCCCGGTGTGGCTGATTAATGGAATTAGCTCATGCAGCAAGGAGATGTGTTCTAAGCCAGACATTATGGGCTTGCAGCAGACCACTGGCAGTTCACCACAGTGCAAATCTTCGGACTGAGATGCTTCGTGGTACAGTAAGAACAGAACAACAGTCAAAAAAATGATCCTAAACAGATATCAACATTAAAACTATGTGGAACCAACTTGCCTCAAGGCTCCCATCCTCTGTCCATCCCATCGAAAACCGCCCTATAAAAGTGGTTCATTAAAGGTTTAAAAGTTTATGATGCCCATGCAGACCAAGGCATAACAGAGACAGTGAGAACTACAGCAGAGAGAGTAATAGGAAAAAGGAAAAATTAAAGGTTAAATCTAGGAACCTGATGATGACGACTAGCTAGCCAGAACCCCCACCAAAGTTACATCATCTTACCACTTATATTGGAGCTAGATAATCCTTTGATATTTGATGCCGAAAGTTCAAGTAGGATAGATTAAAGAGAAGATTTTGGAAAATGTACAGAGGAAGAATTAGGAAATTACCAGAGAAAGGCTGGGATTAGATTTCTGACAATTGTACCCAAACAAAATAACCTATTCTGGGTAAAAGTAAGTGTAGAGAAGTTAAAGATAAGAAATGTATGATGCAAAAGAAGAATATTAACAGAAAGAACAGAGGATGAAAATTTAGCTTTTTAGTAGATTTAGAGATGCAATTAAAAACATGTCACAAAGATGGGTTGAGACAAAGAGAGATGATGGTGCCAGACATAAAATAGGTTGAGGTCTAGTAGATGCTTTACTTAGACAAGACTATAAGAATCCCACATGCTTAGTGAATTCCATTGTAAGTTTTTTTAACAAAATGTTAAATGTAATGCCTATGAAACGTATTCACCCCACTGAAATTTTTTGCATTTTATCGTCATACTACATTGTATCACAGTGGATTTTATTTGGGTTTTTTAATATGTCAGACCTTTTAGAAGTCAACTGGAGAAACTGTGCATATAGCAGTTGTCTCCGGGTGCTTCTCCAGTTGTAGCTTTTTGGGAAAGTGGCAAAAAAGCCACTTTTTTTAAAAAAAAAAACAAATAACATCTTCATCTAGAGTTTGCTAGAAGGGACAAGGATGACTCTGATGTCAGCTGGAAAAAGTTTCTATAGTCTGTTAACACCAAAATTGAGCTTTTTGGCTATCATATTAAATGCTATGTTCGATGTAAGCCAAACACTGTACATTATTAAAAACACACACTTCATCTATGAAGCATTGTGGTGGCATTAAATAATCAAAATTAAATACACTGTAATCAATGTTGTATAACAATAAAATGTGAAACCTTCCAAGGTGGTGAGTGGTTTTTATAGGTGCTGTATATACATAAGAAATTAACACAGATAATAAATGTAAAAAAATCAATTTGTTTTATAATAAAAAGACTAAAAGGGACATGATTAAAATAAAAATACAGGGTAATCGGAAAGCAAAAGACATGCAGGAGGAACAAGCAAGAGAAAAGCTACCTTCAGGAACTCACAGCAAAGGATGTCACAAAGACATCACAAAAGTGTTTCATAAAAATAGGAATGAAAAGCTTACATATATGTTTCCGCTTTTATTTATTCGATTGCCAGATTCCAGCAAGTTAAGTGGTTTTAAGTACATTACACTTCTGTTGCAGTCCATTAAATGTACGCTTATACAGAATATGAAACAAACTTTTAGTGTATAGTGTGCATTTTTCAGTATATGGTGTGCTTGGTATACAGTGTATCCGTTTTGGCACGGAGTATATGCACTGTAAACAGTAAATCAAGACATAAAACATGGGTTATTAAAGCTGATAACTCAAGAGACTTGTGTATGTGTGCTTTCTGTTTAAAAGATAACAGTCAATAAATACATGGCACTTGGCCATCAACAATGAAACCTCACACTGCCATGTTTGTTATTTGAAGGGCCAGAAGTGTGCATAGTGTTTTGTGCTAAAAACAAAGTGCCATTTGTTTCTTTCAGGAACAAAAAGTGTACATCTTAGCATGATTAACGTGATGATGTCTTTACAAAGTATGATTTCTGCATTAAACTGACACTCTGGATCAATAGTTCTTCATACACCAAAATTGGAATGTGTCATTTGTTGTATTTTGCTTTATATGATGTAGAAAAACTAACTGAATAAATTCACAGTGTTTTTTTAATAAAAGGGATGAGTTTAATCAGTTATTGTTTAAGTAAACTTGTTGTTTAACTTTAGGTTGTCTTCCAACTTCAGCTGCTTGACATATCCATTGTCTTAAAACTTATAACATGTGCATGATGTAGTTATTGATAAAGAAGTAAAAATAACTAAGCAAGCAAGAATGTTCTTGCTGTGCTAAAATTAATTGGCATTCCCTAAGAGCTCAGAAAACAGTTTTTGGAACTCTTTGTAGCATTTTTAGTAGACAAACAAATAATATGTGTGTAATTCATTGATTAAACCATTTTTGTATTAGTTTAAAAATTCAAATTTTACCCTTTATTGAAACTCAAAAGGTTTGTTGTCACCTAATTTATTTCTTTAAAAGATTTTTTTATTTCCTTTCAGTTGTTACACATTCATAATAACTATAAATTTAATATGGCTATTAACATTACTGACTTCACTTCAACAGGATTTGATGAGAATCTTGATGTACAAGGTGAGCTTATCCTCCAAGACTCTTTCCAAGTGTGGGACCCCAAGTCACTCATTCGGAAAGGAAGAGACAGGCATCTGTTCCTCTTTGAAATATCACTGGTTTTTAGCAAAGAAATAAAGGATTCATCTGGACGCACAAAATATGTGTACAAGAATAAATTGTTGGTATGTTTTATGTTTACTTAACCTAATGTTTTAAACACACAGGTGTCCAGAACCTATCCAAGCAGCATTGTGATCTGTAATAATTTGAAGAACACATTTTCTAGTTATTGTCCATCAGTTCCCATATGCACCTATGAACTCACACCTTTTTGTACTTAAATAATACATGTATATATAACAACAAAATTATGTATTATATTAACACAGCTGACTCTAAGAAAATTAGATTTACTGATTTACAAACTTTTGTTCAGCCTTGCATTTGTCTCTACTAATGATCGGTTTTGCTTATTCATGAAACAGAAACAAAACATAAAGTTCAAAACCATACATAAAATACCTCCAGAACCTTTGGTTCAAATCCAGACAAAGTCAATGTTGTCTTTTTATAGTTACTACAGTTTTCTTTCTACGTCCTAAAGACATGCATTAGCTTTACTAGCATCTCTAGAATAATGGCCCCATGAGGATTAGTTAGACTGGTGATCGTTTTAAAATTAGCTGCTGCCTTGCACTCATTGCTGCTGAAATAGGCCCCTAAACTTCACCTTCCATTTCAGATTAATCGGGATCAAAATTGATCAAGATTGATATCTTATATATAAAGCAGACTGTAACAATCTTGTGGTCTTGTATGCATGTTATCATCCAGTTGATGCTTAGTAACCACAAGGGGGTGCCAGAGAGCCCCAGACACAGCAATACAGTCCACAATATAAGAATATAAATACAATAAAGAGTTTTTATTCCACAAAGCACCTTCCAATGAACACCTCTCCAACAATTAGCCACAATCTTATATATAAAGCAGACTGTAACAGTCTTGCGGGCTTGTATGTATCTTACCCAGAGGGGGCCGGGCGGTCTCATGGCCTGGAACCCCTACAGATTTTATTTTTTCTCTCCAGCTGTCTGGAGTTTTTTTTTTTGTTTTTTCTGTCCTCCCTGGTCATCAGACCTTACTCTTATTTTATGTTAATTAGTGTTGTCTTATTCTAATTCTTACTTTGTCTTTTATTTCTCTTTTCTTCATTATGTAAAGCACTTTGAGCTACATTATTTGTATGAAAATGTGCTATATAAATAAATGTTGTTGTTGTTATCATCCAGTTGATAGTCTGAGCGTTTCTGGTATGCTCCGTAAAAGCAACCGACAGTTTTATCATGAAAAATCTGTAGTATTATTTGTTTATCATTTAATATTTGTTTTTGTTTACTATATTTTCATCTTATATTATTCTTATTGTATCAATATAAAAACTTATTACTACTCCAAAAAACAAAAATTAATTTGTCAAGTTGTGTACGTTAATTATATTTTTCTAAAACAATTAAAAGAAAAAACTGTATTTTCCTCCCAGGCAACACCGGGTATTTCAGCTAGTCATTAATAATAATACATTTTATTTATATAGCACCTTTCCCATGCTCGAGAAATTGAGAGCTTCATATTTCAGCTGTGAGAGTCATAAACAGGTTTTCTTGAACATGTCATGTCCTAGTATGCTACAAATACAAAAGAACAGATCAATAATTAATCTCTTAATAAATTTGCTTAATTAAGCCTAATGAACCAAGCTATTGTAGTCATGGGGTAGTAATTAGTGTTGTTGATTCATGATTCTTGCATCCAGGGTTCTGTTGCCATGTGTGGATTGTGCATGTTCTCCCAAAATCTGTTTGGGTTTGTCTAAATATTTTATGTCAGTTGACCATTTTGAACTGGGCCTGCCTGAGTGGGACCTGCAGTGGACTGGCATCCTCTAAATGTTGGTTGTGATGTTGTTGCTGTCAGGATAAATACGCCCTGCACTTTAGATTGAGTGCATTATACTCATGATATAATAATGATGGAGTTGTGTGTGCTTAAAAAATGGTGCGGAAATAGAATGATGAAGAAAATGGGTTACACTTGTAGCATTTTTTAAAAATTTTTATTTCTGATTATTTTTGTTAATGGATGTTTGCTGCATATTAGCTAAACAGACTTAAGCTGTCATAAATGGCATAATTCATAATGGTGACAAAATAATACAACCCCAATTCAAAAAAAGTTGGGACACTGTGTAAAATATAAATACAAACAGTAGGCAATGGTTTGCAAATCTCATAAACTGATATTTTTCACAACAGAATATAGAACTGAGAAAATGTTCCATTTTAAGAAAAGAATAAGGTTGGTTTGAATTTGATGGCAGCAACATGTCTCAAAAAAGTGGGGACAGGCAACAAAAGGCTATAAAAGTAAGTGATACTGAAAAGAAACAGCTGAAGGAACATTTTGCAACTAATTAGGTTAATTGGAAATATGATTAGGAATAAAAAGAGCATCTTAAAAGATGCAGAGTCTCTCAGAAGTAAAGATAGGCAGAGGTTCACCAATCTCTTATTTGAAAGACAAATATTTTTAACATGAGTAATTTTCATTGTAGACATCAGAGTTGGGAGTCACAGAACACGTTGAAGGAGATCCCTGTAAATTTGCTTTATGGTCTGGAAGAACCCCTTCGTCAGACAACAAAACAGTTTTAAAGGTATACTTCCAAAAAGTTTTAATTTTCTTACAATTTATTTGTAGAACTTCTTTCTGTTTCTGATAATGGTATCCTGTTTTCATTACTGTCAATGACTAGATGTCTTAATGTGTACATGCATCCATTTCTGTGTACTTATCAGACTAAATGATTGGTTTCTTGCTATTCAAAATGTTTTAGTGCTTAGTAAAATCACAAATTGATGTTAGCAACTTAACTTTATGAAATAAATTACAGAAAAAGAAAATGACATAATATAATTGTAATGAAACAATAATAATTGCTGTGATATGTAGGACACAGAGAGGGTGAGAACATTTACATTATGAAGGAAAACTCTTTGAAATGCAGTGACAGAAAGCCTTAATTTTAAACGATAAGTTCTTTATTTGTGAAGATTAATGACATGGACTTACTTTATACAGACACTATGTTGTTGTTTAAAACCATATTTAGCAATTTAATAAAACACTATGTCTCCCATGTGTAACATGGTTTAAAATTTAGTGACTTATGTTAACTGTGAAGTGGAAAAACTTTCAGTTTAGTAAAAGTTGTATTCAGCATTTTAGAAGTATGTTTGACATCAAAGGTAAGTTGGAGAAAAGTCTGTCCCTCTTGTAACAGATAGAGGCACTGTCGACCCCTTGAACCCTCAGATCAGACGTCAGACACCAGATAAAAGTCCAATATGACTTTATTTTATAATAATTATGTGCACCAAGCACACTCCACTCCACTATACTCATACAATAACCCAATAATAAATCAATAATCAATCAATCCTCCACTCCCAGACGCATTGCCACCCTTCCACCCAGCTCAGCTCAACGTCTGGGATTTCCCACAGTCTTTTATAGTCCATGACCCGGAAGTGCTCCTGAACCCTTGTCCATGTGACTCGTTAGCACTTCCGGGTCGGATGAAAACTCTGTACGTTGTTTCCTCTGTCGCGGTAATTAAGACGCACTTCCGGGTTATAGGACACATGTAAGTCCTTGAGCCTCCCTGCAGCGTCCTCTGGTGGGCCCCATGGTGTCCAGCAGGGTCGGGAATAAAATCTATATTGTCCATGATTCCCTGCTGGTCTTTGGGGCACTTCCATGCTACAGGGAGGGCTCCATCTAATGGCCTGGGGGTATTGGCCGGGATGAATGACCGGCCATCTTCCACACTCTCTTTTTTTGAGGATCTTTGTTTTTTTTTTTTGTTATCAATAAGATCCAGTGTACACAAGAGAAGCAACAGTGATAAGAGATCAGAGATAATCTGAAAATTAAATGTTTGCTTCTGTAGCTACTTAGAAAAACTTATCGAAGTAGTTGATGTGGTACATAAATGCCCATACTCAGGATGTATAAACAGAATGAGAAAGAAATGTTTCTACATGTTCTATAAACCCTCTTCCAATAATCAAAATGTATGCTTGATGATGGGTAGAAACTTCTCCCCATCAGCAAAACAAATCGTGATCTCTGACTCTTACGGCATCTCCTACTCTTATTCTGCTGCATCTCCTAGGTCTTTTCTACATTATATAGGTAGTAAAATGTTTAAATATTATAGCTTTTGTAGTTGGATATATTGGTGGTGTAAATGACAGCATATTTGTGTCAGTATTTAAAAAAATAGAATTACACAATAAAGATCTAGAACTGATATCAAAGAAAATTTTTATCTTTAGTTTTTAGGGACTAGTAACCATGTACAGAGTAAACAGAATTTTTATATAAAATATAATATAAAAGGAAAGAAATAATGAGGAATCCCAGCATTCCCTCAGTAATGACAGTCTGAAACAGAATGAAATATAATTTTGTGTAAACAGTTTGTTAGAGTGTATTATTAAAACATGAAATGAGTTGTGTTCTCCACGTCAAAGTAAACATTTTTATTAAGTTTTAAAGTTTTTGTTTCTCCTTTGGACTGTTGCCTGACTGTTAACTATTCTTCGCCCTTCTGGGAGGCACAGTGTTTTGTGAAATGATTAAATTTAGCTTTAGTCAGCAAAGCAAATGTCTGGGGCATATGACACCATGCCACAATTGTGAAAAAAATAACCTCAATTTCAAAAATACTGAAACTTATACTTTAAGAATCTGACTTGTGTTAAGTTACTTGTGCTGTTATAAGGCATCTAATTGTTTTCATTTATTTCAATTTTTGTATTTGCTGTTTTTGAAGGAAAATGGTATGGGTAACTGGGGTGGTGCAGTGGTAGCACTGCTGCCTCACAGTAAGGAGACCTTGGTTCACTTCCCGGGTCCTCCCTGCGTGGAGTTTGCATGTTCTCCCCGTGTCTGCATGGATTTCTTCTGGGTACTCCGATTTCCTCCCACAAGCCAAAGACATGCAGGTTAGGTGCATTGGTGATCCTAAATTGTCCCTAGTGTGTGCGTGTGCCCTGCGGTGGGCTGGCACCCTGCCTGGGGATTTGTTCCTGCCTTGCGCCCTGTGTTTGCTGGGATTGGCTCCAGCAGAATCCCGTGACCCTGTGTTAGGATAGAGTGGTTGGATGATGACTGATTGACTGACTAATTCCTTCATCTTCATTTCTCAAACACAAAAATACAAGGGAAGGTTTGTGTGAGGTTTAAAAGCAGCTGAATATATTTAGTTTCACTATTTGGTGTAATTGTATTTGCAAGGATTTTTTTCCTCTTTTTGATAATGAATTGTTTATTTTGTGTACCTTAGGCATCTAGTATTGAAGCAAAACAAGAATGGATTAAGAACATACGAGAGGTTATTCAAGAAAGAATGATCCACCTTAAGGGAGCATTAAAAGAACCCATTCAATTACCCAAGACACCAGCTAAGCAGAGAAACAATAGCAAAAGGTAAAAATGTGAACTTTTTTTTTTTTTTTTTTACATATCTTTGAAGTATTTTTGCCAAAGAAATTAAAAAACAAAAGCAAAACACTTCTGTCAATTCCCGGGTTTCTTGACACTTGAAGTTAACTACACTGGTCTGCAAAAAAAAAAAAAATCACTCCTGACAAAAATTTCCAGTGTTAAATCCAAATCTGGGAACATCTAGTTTTTTAGAGATGAAGGTTTAAAGTGAAAAAGCACTTCTAGTGAAAAAACGTAATATACCTTTAAACTTAATTATTTAGAGGTGAAAAAAGTACAACTAAGATTTTTTAAAATATAATTATTACCTACAAAAAGTAGTCACTTGGTAGTCTTTTTCCTTTTAAGATGTTTCACAATGAAATAAGCAACAGATGTCTGCTAACATTGATTCACTCCTCTTTCCAATATGACATCAATCCACTTAAGTGATGTCCTATTAGAACCTCACCCCGTGTTCATCAGAGACTGCTCCCATGTTCTTGGAGAAAAAAAAAACAAGTAAGACTGTAGGAAGAGGGTTTGCTAAGACATGTTGCACCAAAGTTCTGGTTAGAAAGAGAGAAACTCCTCCACTAGTACCTGTTAGTTTTCCACCTTTGTATTCCCAAGAAAATTGTGACACATACATTTTTCCTGTAATAGAAGGGCGTGTATCCTTTTATTGTTTGCTTTTAAACTTACCTGTTTAAGACTATGGATAGATCAACCTGAACTTGTATATTTCTGTAAAAACCATTTAAACCACAACTTTCTCTCTTATAGACTAGTGCTATTTATAATTCAAATAAAAATGCTGTCTGAACTAGTATGTGGATAATAAAACATAAGGGGTTTATAGGTTAAGGAAGAGAAGAGTGTTTTAATAAAGTAGTAGTACTACTAATTGTGTACACTGTTTTGCTGTTTAACCTCAAGGCAATAACCCTGAGGTGAGGGTCTCTTGGGCATAGAATTCTATGTAAAAACAGTTAACCCTAAGTGTCTCTCAGGTTAAGCTGTTATGATCCGAAGTGTAGTTTTAAGCCTGAATAATGCTCAGGACAGTATTCTGCTGCCATCTAGTTGGTAAAAAATCCTGAATATTTCTATGCTTTCGCTACCCTGTGGCAGCTCATCAATATTTATGAGTGGGACAGACACTTCAGCCAAAACATGCAATGGTAAGAAATGAAAAGTTTTAAAGCCATTTTAGAACAACCTGAAACTGGATCATTAGTTAAATGAAGCAATAGTGATGACAATGTGAATTGGCCATCGGGCATTGACACAGATAGTGAATGTAATGCATATGGCACTGTATGATTGAACTGCCGTGATATTACTGGTGAACTTGGTCATGTGAAGCTTCAGAATGACAAAAGGCAAAACGACTGCAGTCAAGTGGAAGGACAACAAGGCGTTAGCCTCCTAAGCACTGTTCACAATAAAGCAAATGTTAATGTTTGTGTCGGGGAAATGTGGATGTCACTAAGCCTTGCATTATGGTAACCCTACATTTACCCAAGGGGCAGCATTGACTGTGTGGATTAGATGCTGACATTCTACCGTCTCATGCACGAGCAAAAGAGAAATATTATAAGAAAAGTGTATAAAGAATGCTCCAACTAACCCGATTACAACTTCGGGCTGTGCATTGGTGACTGTGTCAAAATATGTCACACGAAGGAGGTGTACTAGATCTGTATCAGTACTGCACTGGACCCTAGATATACCTTTCCTACTGTATCTTTATTGACGTTTTGGTATTAACATGTTTCTGTTAGATATAATAACTTTTTTCTTGTTGATAAATAATACATAATGCTAAAGAGGTTATCTTTATTTAAAGTGATTTAGGCTTTGACATTTTTTTCTTTTGGTATATTAAATGGAAACAAAAAGATAAATACTCTCTTTATATAACTGAAAGAAAAAATAAACAATATATAACATCATAGTCTGTAGATGCCAGTGCAGTTACAAAAGTGCACAGAAGAAAAAAGTGCTGACAAAAGGGTGCGGTTACAAATAAACACATTTAAAAATATGCACACAGACAAATGTGCATAGCTAGTGGAATTTTATTTAGTGCGTGCTTATGAAGATGAAGTAAAAAGTTTGCCTGTAATATTTCTTCCCAAACTACAGGCATCCAAGTTAATATATATCAAACTTAATCTCAGCCTTCAACAGGTAATACCAACATAATGATGGGTGCCACTTTTTAAATTGCACAGTACAGTTATCTTTTGTCCTTACATTTTGTTTTGCCACATTTTCTTTATTTGATTAACATTACTTTTATAAAATCTTTTCTTTCCAGTAATGAAAACATACTTTTCAGAAGTAAAGTTACAGTTCATGAGAATTCATTGTTCTGACTGTTAGGTAATTTTTAACTTTTAATGGTAATGTAAATCAGTATTGTAGACAGTGAGTGAGGGTGCCAGCTAATGAAGCTTTGCATAAGATTGGATCCTGTGGAGCTTAATGTAAAATGTGTGCGTACAGGACCATTTCATGGTCATGTGGGTAAGAATTGTGAAATGAAAAATTGCCTTTAATTTGCAGTAGAACTCCAGTAAAATGATACTGGTTTTAATAGAAACAAAAATACTAAAGTACATTATAAAAAGGACTGTTTGGTGATAATACCATTGCATTTAAAATATTATTTCTGAGCACCAGATGTTTAAAGTATATTGAGAAAATGGAACATACAAAGAGCAATAAAAACCAACCAGTATCATGTAGTTGAAAAAATTGTGAAGTAATTTTAAGCAGGCTTTCACTGCTTTTAGATTCAGAAATAAAGGAGCTGAACAATGTGAGTTGTGTTTAATGCACCCTGGCACACCAAATTGTCGTCCAGATAGAAGCAAGGTGTGTGCCTTGCTAGCATTAAGCAATGGAAAATAACAAATATGTTGAATTTGTCCATGAAAACATTTGTCCCTATGATTCTGTAGTTGCTAAAGGTTTTATGTAGCTTGGTAAATACTTGGTTGACAAGGATGTGAAATATGGCAGATTTGATATCTGTGTATGCATTATACATCTAAATACAACGAATACCTCCATATAACCAGGCACATTTTTTTTCTCATTTAATTCCCTGAAGCTTCAAAATGTACATGTTACCTAATGGGGACACTGTTATACTGTTTGTTTTGTTGCATGTGGTTTCAAGAATGTTATCTTTCTGCATAAGAAAGAGTTTCCATATCAACTCAGAGTAAACAAAAGGGGAACTTGAACTCTGATGTCAATAGTGCATGCCTACATCAAGAATCTTAAGTTTAAATTTCCCTCTGTTATCATATTTTTAATTAATGTGCACTGGACAGAAGCAGTCAGAGTATTTGTGGGAACTCAAATGAAAAAAGTCTGGCACACACTTCTAATTTATATAAAAATAACATATACCTTGGATCTACACTTGCACTCTCTGGCTTCATAACATTATTTATATTTCAAGCTTGTGATACATAGCTTAATCATCTTTAACATCTGAAAAGACCAAACTAAATTATAATTGCAGTTGGTATATCTGTGTGTTTTTATTATTTTTTTAGCCTCTAAAAACTGACAAATGACTAGCTAGAGCTTTAGTTATGCTTAGAACTTGTGACACAAGTAGTAGCAGCATGCATTTGTTGCAGCACTCATTTTTGCCTCCGTATAATTGTCACCACAGATTTGTTGTGCCACATCATCTTCTACACTAACAACCTTGTAAAAAAATTACCTGATTGTTGCCCTTTCAGATGTATCAAGAAATATGACTGTGTCTTGACATAAAAAGGAGGCAGAAATGTGACTTATCAGAGCTTCTATAACCTTCTTTCTGTTAAACCCTATCCATTGCACAACAAGTGGTTCCCTACAACTGTGCTTTTATGCCATTCACACAACTCCCACACATTAACGTACTGGCAGCAACACTGCAATCTCTTATATATATTTCTCTTCTGGTTCGTCCAGCTTCCACTTCAAAACTGGTCCCGCCCACACACAGCCGACACGGCATTTTTCGATTCTTATTCATCCTCTTCCAAACCCTTCCCCACGCTACCTGCGGCTCCTCTTCAAAACTGGCCCCGCCCACATGCAGCCGACACGGGATTTCTCGATTCCTATTCGTCGTCTTCCATGTCATGCACTATACTGGCCTGCCGAGTGTAATACATCCAACAAATACACGAGGTGCTGCTACAACGGTAAAGTAGCTTCACCACCTTTGCGGGAGCCACCTGTGTCTTTACAACAGCTTCTTGCACAGCAAACATCAGAAGCTAAAAATGATCGTGAACACATTCGGGAATACAACTCTTCTCTAGTGTTTGCTTCCATGGGTGCACAGATAACTCAACCTCTTGGCCACGGACCATACTGTTTTAAAATACACGGGCAAATTTATCACCAAATCTCTCCACTATACACTAACACTTCTACCTCTCCAGGATATGGACAGTTGTATGTTTTTGACACAGCGCAAGCTACTGAAGTACACTTACAAAATAAAGAAAACTCTGCATGCGGCGAAAATGTACTTCTCCAGCTAGATTCCATGCTCAGAACCATCAACCCCTTCACTAAATCATACAAACACATGCATGTAATCGCTCAGTCCAATTTAACAGCATCTGTACGAATGGTTTTCAAGGAAATCCCTAGGCAGGATTTACGACGATACGATACAATGCTCCAACTTGTCACACCGATGTTGCAGCAATTTTCGTCGGAGAAGATGGCAAAACGCCTGCCGAAAGGGATATTTTCATCTATCCCATAGGCAACTCCTGTAAACAGATTTCCACACTCAATATGAATTGCGATCCTATGGTTTACCCACTTTTATTCCCTTACGGAGACATTGGCTGGCACAAAGATTTACAACATGTTCCTGATAAAAGAACCGCCAAGCAAATAAGGCTTACTCAATGCCAGTTTTACACGTACAGATTAGCAGTGAGGAATACATTTAGTATTTTGCACTCCAGCGGCAAACTATTCCAACAGTACGCCGTAGATGTGCATGTTAAAACAGAGGGTGCACGTCTCAACTATCTCAGATTACATCAACAACATCTGCGCGTGGAACTATCAAACGCACTGCAAGCAAACGCTGAAAATAACAACGTATGTGTAGGCAAAATGATCATATTACCGTCCACATTTCCAGGAAGACCAAGATACATGCAACAAAACTATCAGGATGCCATGGCCATAGTATGTAAATTCGGAAAGCCTGATTTATTTATCACTTTCACATGTAATCCTGCTTGGCTGGAAATTCTACACGCACACTGCGTGAGTGCACAATCTGGCAAGTACCACAATCAACCACGGAGCAGGGCCCTCAGGGGCACACCTGCACCTGTTCTGAGCCTGCACCCTCTCAGGACCCGATTATTTATTTAAAATCTCCTCTACACCATGGACCACTTATCACAATGTTCCTCTTTATTCATAGCTCTTCACTGAGGGCTTGGTCATAAAAGTCAACATAAATCTCCAGAATGTTTTACAAGAACATCTTTTGTTTTGTAGTCCACAGAAATGCTATTAAATGAACTTAGCTTTTAAATTGCTCTGTGTGGGTGAAAGGGAGGGAGCGGGTCTGGTAATGAGCTGGAGTCCTGACCAGGGTGTAGTACCTCATCACACACAGCATTCATTGTTGCTACCTCCATCTGGCTGAGCTCATACTGTACAGGAGCAGTTTTTTAAAGGATGAGAAAAGCTGATTTATAATATAAGTAGCTAAAGAAACCTGTAACTTATCTATTAATATGTGCTTTTCTTGTTTTTAATTAAAGTGCAGTGAAACTTTTTTTTACTGTTAAAGCAATGTTTTTGAAATGCATACTATTATTTATATGTTTTGTATAGTGTACAATTCAGTGTACATCCTATTCAGGTTTGTGTGTGTTAAAAAGTTATTAATAAAAACAAAAGCAGAGAAACATTTAAGAAATAACTACAAACTAAAACCATTTTAGTGTCTTAGGTTTCAAATCTTAAGCAAACATGCTGTATGAAATTTGTTACATGTTTTTTGTTTTAGTTCCAGACTGTCGCTGCCAAAAATAGTTGTTCAGCAGAACCTGTCATTATAGTTTAACTGAGGCTTTCAAGCAGTTTGCTCTATAAATATGCAACTACTGTTGAGCATGCCAGTATAGGCAGACAGCTCCTCACACTTTCCGCTTTCTTTCACCAGGGACACTGGAGAGGATGCCGACAGTCAGGGAGATGGAAGTAGTCAGCCTGATACTATTTCTATTGCCTCAAGGACTTCTCAAAATACAGTGGACAGTGATAAGGTAGGGGGGCATTGTTTCTTTGTACATGCTGGAGTAACAACTGTTGCTATGAACATTACATACAACCACAGTGAGTAAAGCAGCTAAATTATTGTTTTCATTGTCTGGTTAGCTTTGCCTGTACTCAGACTTTTTGGCTTTTCTGCTTAAGTGATACTTAAAATTTTTGTTTTCATTTTGTAATGAGATAAATTTATAAAACTTACAAATACTAAATATACATTATCTCTTTACAGTCATGATATTTGAATTCTAAGAGAATAAGTTTATTTCCTTAAAACTAGTGTACAGTTATTTTTGAGATACTGCAGGATCTGCAGAAATTATGCACTCGAGTTAATTATTTCAAGACTGCACACAAAAATATGTTCTGTGTGAACTCATTGAAAATTGAGGGGGCTGAAAGAGATGAGACCTTCGATAGTGAGAACCCAAGCACAATGTTCTTCACAAAGCAAAAAACACTATTGGAAAATGAGATAATTAGTTCTTTACAATTAAGTGAATGTAGATTGTAATGCTCTGCTTTACATGACAGCACTTTAATGTCTCTTTCATAAAAAATTCTTGATTGGTAAATTTAGATTACTGCCATGTTCATCCATCTGTCCACCCAGCTGATTAATTTGGCAAATGTTATTTTTAGAACCAATAAACCAGATATAAGAAAAATAAATTATTTAAATTTTTTTTTTTTTTTTTAATTAAGAGCACTGCTGGTATTTCCAAGAAATTTAACACAGCACAATCTGCATTCTTCTCCAAACTAAATTGATTCAGCACTCTTAAAAGCCTGATTTCAGATTGGTTTCAACAATCCCACAAAACACAATTTTAAAACACTGTGTAATGTAATGAACAAAATTGTTAAAATGATTATACAGCTCTTTATTATTTTGGTGTCACCCATAATCCTAACTTCCTGCTTACGTAACAGTCGCGTCTGCTGCTGCTGCTGACTTATTCTCAATTACCAGTTGTTGCTCCTCTTATGTATAGACATTATGAGAGAGGTGTTGAAATAAAAAATGTATTAAGGTGTTTCCAGACCAAGTTTGTTTGTGTTTCTGTTCTTTTTTTAAAAAACCAAAACAAAACTCTGGTGAGATTTTCCAGAAAGTCTTGTTCGTTTAAGTAGATGTGAACATGCCAATCACACTTGGGTACAGACCAAAACAACTGGACCAAGCCCTGTTGGAAAGGATGGTCTCTGTACAGTACCAAGCGAACCCTGGAGCATTCTGCATGACATATGAATTTGATCCATCATTAGAATGATCTAGCTACAGGAAATACTGTGCATTTGGGTGAAATTGTGCGGTAGCTATTGGTAATTAAGGAATCATATTCACTGCTTAATAATCGAGAGTTAACATGGAGCATTAAAACAATTAAAAGGTAAACACAAATAAGAATATAGGTTCAAATGTGACACAATGTGCCTAATTTGTATAACTAGTGGGAGTGAGAGCAAGCCTAGCACCTGATCCAGGCTCACAGTGTATCACGCACAATAGTTGAAAAAGAAACAAACGGGTGTGAATTCACTTATGATTGGATTGATTAATACAAATACAGAGGTGTCAAGAAATGAACAGCAGTGCCCCGAGGGACCCCTAATCTTGCATCACAAAAGTGATGTCCGCAGGTAGGGTGTCCACTCAATGTGATTGCTTTTCAGATAAGGAGACACAGTAACTTTTGATATTCTGTATGTAATAAATGTTAATCAAACATGATAAAATGAACATTATTAACAAATAGTCATAGGAGTTAAAACAGTAGATATGTAATTTGGGAACCTAAATTGAGGATTTGTTCATATGATTCTTACTGGGGAGTAAATACAAAACATTATATAGTTAAATGAAACTGACCTGATATGCCTACTGCCATAAAACTGAAGCACATCAGCACATCCTTTTCAAACCATGCGTAGTAACACATACATTTTAAGTATTTCTCCAGTTACTCAATAATAAGCATTTTGCTCATAGAGCTGTGTTTTGTAAATAAACCAAATAATTATTGAAAATTTGGCAGTGTGCAAATACAACTGTTTTTGGCCCTCAATGATATTTTTCCCAGGGAAAAGGTTTCTGCCCAAGGAAAAAATTCTACACTACACCCATGCCATGTTTATTCGTATGTTTGCTTTGGTTGAAATTCTGCAGTTTGAAATGCTACCAAACTAACTGGAAACTGAAACAAAGTAATAAATCATCCCCTGATTCTGTACAAAAAAAATGGACTTTAAGTGTGAAAATGCCTTAAAATTCACTAAATCCTTCACTTCTACTTTATACTTCCACATCCGGCCAAAGGTTTGTTTGTTTAGGCTTTCTATTTCTTGCTAAACACCTGTTTTAGATAGGTTGCCTTTTTATATTTTATTCTTTTAATACACAGGAGTTTTGTTTATCATTTTTGTTAATGTTCTCCTTATGTAATTTGCAGCCTTGATACTTGCGCTTACCAAGTAACTGCTAATAACAAAGTACATTTTAAAGTAAACCCTAAGTGGTCCCAATGATACCCAAAAGAGTATGTTCAAAACTGAAGGCATTATAACTAAAGCCTCAATGGTGTTCTTCAATCACTTCACTGTACATGACCATATACAATACAATAACTTGCACAAGTTATTATTATTTTGTGTTTGGGTGGTGCTTTTTGGTGACTTTGAGGATACAGCATAGTAGTTTACATATATTTTTCTGATTGGAGCCTAGCTAGGTTAAGTGATGTGCACAGAATCATACAGTAAGGAGTCAGAGGTACAGAATAAACTGACTGACTTCTGCACCTGTCAACACTCATCCTGAGCAAACCACTCCAGCTGTGTCAGCTTTGAAGGGTGCAATATCCAGACTGCATGTTTCAGTTCTTTCCATAGAAGTTCAATAGGATTTAAATACGAGCTTATAGAAGGCCACTACAGAGTGGTCCAATGTTTTGTTCTCAGCCATTCTTGGGTGTTTTTAACTGTGTGTTTTGGGTCATTATCCTGTTGGATGATCCATAAACTGTGCGTGAAACATAGCTTTCTGATGCTGGGTGATATGTTTCACTGCATAATATCTTGTTAGATTTGAGATTTCATTGTTTGTTGCACAGACCTGAGGCATCCCATCCCAAATGCAGTAAAGCAGCCCAAGCATAACCAAGCCTCCTCCATGTTTCACAGTAGATATGGTGTTCTTTTCTTTGAAAGCTTAATTTTTTCATCTGTAGACTTTGAGCTGATGTGACTTGCCAAAAAGCTCCAGTTTTGTCCCATCTGTCCAAAAGACATTCTCCCAGAAGCAGTGTGGTTTCTCGATATTCATCTTATCAAATTCTAGTCTGGCTTGTTTGTTTTTTTCTTTCAACAGTGGAGTCCTCCTGGGTCTTCTCCCATTAAGCTCACTGTCACTGAAAAAGTGACAGATGGTGCGATCAGACACTGATGGACATTGACCTTAGAATTCAGCTTCTTTCTGTTTGGAAATTAACCTTGGCCTTTTTGTCTACCATTCTCATTATACTTAAGCCAATTCTGGGGTCGATTTTCCTATGTAAACCATATCCAAAGAGGTTGGCTATAGTCCCATGGACGTTAAACATCTTAATAATATTTGCAACTGTTGTCACAGGAACATCAAGCTGCATAGAGGTGGTCTTATAGCTTTTGCCTTTAACATGTTTGCCTATAATTTTCTTTCTGATATCCTCAGACAACTCTCTCCTGGTCCATATTCACTGTGAGACAGACCATGATACCAAACAGCAGAGTGACTACTTTTCTCCATTTAAGTACAATAGGCTGAATGACTGATTGCACAATTGGAGACATGTGTGATACTAAATAAAGAAAACAGCTAATTTGAAAAATCACTCTTAATGCAATTATTTATTATCTTTTCTAGAGGTACCAACGAATGTGTCTAGACCATATATCTTTGTAGAATAAGTAATACTTTATCGCTTTTCATACTTGCTTTGCTTTACTCAATGACATAGCAAAGGCATGTAGGTATATATGGTACAATTGCTTTTCATATAATCACTTTTCAGGAGGCATACAGTAATTTTTCAGTGAGCCATAAGAGCACCAACAAATTTGAGCTTGTCTGTAGATACAGATTTGTTAAAATACACAGAAAACAAAATAGAAACTGATTAACATAAATGGGAACCAAAAGTATCTGTCCATTAATTAATTGTAGAACTATGGCAAGTTGATAACAAAGGTGACAAAGTTGTAAGAAAGCACATCAAAGACGAAATTAGACATGGAGTCCTGGTGCCTAATTTATAAAGCTTGCATACACACAAAAAGAACCTTGAAATGTGCGTATGGAACTTCTCACTTTAAACATTGTGATTTGTAAAAGAAAACTTGATGTGAATACTTGCATATACCAATGGCAAATCTGACCCAAGCATGCATAGTATTTCAGAGAAACTGGTAAATGACGACAGCCATGATCAAGCAGGGAAATGCATCCAGACCAGCTAAATGACAACACACACATACAGTATAGTGATTCATATCACCAAGCTGTTACTGTAATGTGCATTGATGTGACAAACATATTAAACCTGAAAAGTGTTATATATGATGCATAGTTCCTTTTAAAGAGTGACAATGCTGTGTATTTGCACTGAAGAGCTTTCTTTGGTTTTTCATCAGTTTATATATCCTGCCTGTTGTCACTTCTCAGGGAACAGGCCAACAGGTCAGGAATATCTCAGCCAAGCTTCAGTTCACGCCCGCTGTACTTGAATCCATTAACCAGCCGAAGAGGTGCTGCACCCATTTTTCGTATTGGTGTGCATTCACATATTTTTGCCAGCATAAAAGGGCAGTTGGCTGCAGTGTTCTGTTCTGCTAATGTAACCAAATCACTTTACTGCATCCATATTGCAATAAGGGAAAACCTACTGAGAATGAAGATGCTTTTGTTAACCTAAGATGTTACATTCCATAAACACTAGAATCCCTGAAGCTTACAATTTTTTTTTTGCCGTCCCTGACCTCCTTAAATTTTCCTGACATACACCAAGAAGCTCGTAGCTCCTTATCACTGCACTAATAGCCTGCTTTTGTTTTGCAAATGTGTGGATAAATTTACACAGGATGTTACAGACTCACATCAAATGTATGTTTTTATTATATGATGATAATAATAATAATAATAATAATAGCAGCTCATTACTCAAAGTGCTAAACACAGACGATGTGGGGTTCAAACGTGTTACCTCATGGTTACTAAACAGTAGCTTATCCACTGCACCATCTGCACAGATCCATGATAGAGCAGGGTTACCACTGTGACAACTGGCTGAAAATGAAACGCGCAAACACGCGTATGCAAACATCTTTTACTTTGTACAGACTGATAGTTGGGCTTCAGCAACATGTCAGTAGAGCAATTTCTTTTTCTTTGGTTTTATTCTTGCATAAAAGCAAGCTTGTTTTGTTATACCTTTTGTGAAAGTCTGTGTTGGATATTTGAGCTTCAGTCTTCACACATCCTACACTTCACATCAAAATTATGTCATTATTACTATAACATATGAAAACATTTTCTGTTTTAGCCATGTGCCTCGCATTTCTTCTATCATTCGTAAGGTTCAGTGTTTCTAGTGTTAATGCAGGAGTTTTATCAGAATCAGATTTATTGGCCAAGTATGCACACATACAAGGAATTTGTCTCCAGTTTCGGTGACTCTCCCAGTTTTAAGTTACATAATCAACATACACACAACAGTTAATCACACACCTGAGAGATAAAAAAACAAGACAGAGAATGTAAAAATGTATCTATGCATACAAAGTGCAGAGTGCAACTCAGTGCACGAAATGCTGAAATAAACGCTGAGAAAAAAAACATATTAACAATATGTGAACAGTATTGCAAGACTCTGGGAAGCCTAGGAGATAAAATATAAAATGAACCATTTGTGAGCTTGATGGCCTGTGGGGAAAAACTGTTCTTGTATTTGTTTGTTTTGCCATATATTAATCTATAATGCCTGGCTGATGGAAGAACTTCAAAAAGGTTGTGGCCTGGATGTGAGGGATCAGTAATGATTTTCATAGCCCTTTTCAATGACTCTGGAATAATACAAGTCCTGTAAGGTGGGCAGACTGGTACCAAGGATATTTTCAGCAGACCCAATTATTCAGTGTATCCTGTTTTTGTCATGTTTAGTCAGTGAACCAAACAACACTTTTATGGATGAGCTGAGAACTGACTCAATGACTGTTGTGTAAAACTGAATGAGCAGCTCCTGTGGAAGTTTGAACTTCCCCAGCTGTTGCAGGAAGTACATTCGCTGTTGTGCCTTTTTTATGATGGATCCTTCATTGGACTCCCATTTCAAGGCCTGGGAGATTATACATCCCAGAAACATGAAGGTTTCCACAACCTTCCTGGCAGTATTAAGTTTGGAGAGAGTGGATGATATTGTGGGACCTCTCCTAAAAGCACTGTCATCTCCACAGTTTTGAGAGTGTTTAGTTCCAGATTGTTATGACTACACCTAAGGGTGTACAACCTCCCGCCTATATGCAGACTCGTCACCATTCCTGATGACCCCAGTGATGGCTGTGTCATCTGCATATTTAATGTTTGAGTCCTTGTAGGTGGAGTCATATGTGTAGAGTTAGAGGAGCAGTAGGGAGAACACACATCTGGGTTAGGGGTGGGAGAGACGCCAGTGTTAATCATTAGATAGCTAGATGTGAGTTTCACCTGCTGTTTCCTACTGATCAGGATATCGGTGATCCATTGACAGGTGGAGGCAGGGATTGAAAGCTGGAAGAGTTTCAAGTGGTGGAGCTCCAGGATTATTGTGTTGAAAACAGAGATGAAGTCCACAAACAGAATACTTGCATATGTCCCCTGGGTTGTCAAGATGTTGCAGGATGTAGTGCAGACTTGCCTGCATCATCCACTGACCGGTTCTCTCAGTAAGCAGACTGAAGGGGGTCCAACAAGGGAGCTGTGATGTTCTTCAAGTGAGCTAACACCAGTCTCTCAAAGGTCTTTATGACCACAGATGACAAAGCAACAGGCCTGTAGTCATTCAGTTCTTTTATGCTTGATTTTATGGGATCCGGTATGATAGTGGCTTGTTTGGAGCATAAAGGAACTTCACACAACACTAATGATTTGTTGAAAATCTGAGTGAAGACAGGGGATCAGTTGATCAGCATATATGTGATGCCAAGATGAGACTACCAAAGATCATGTCTCAGTGGCCTGGGTCAAACTGTGATTTATTTATTTTGAGGCAAACTAGATTTGGTCAAAGTGATGGTATTACAGTGGGAGAAATCAGTATTGAATGCATCAACATTTTTTGTACCAGACATTGGTATTAACTCAAGCAGTCCACAAATAAAAAGAATTCACAAAATTAAAGGCCATAAATAAAGGTATGTGTAATAAAGTGGAATGCCACAGGGGAAAAGTATTGAATACGCTAACTTAATACTTAGTGGAGAAGCCTTTGTTTGTAACGACAGCTTCAAGACACTTCCTGTATGAAGAAACCAATCGCCTGCAGTGCTCAGATATGATTTTGACCCATTATTCTAAAGTGTCTTTAAATCTTGAATATTCTGGTGGGACCCACTTGTGAACCCTGATCTTTAGTTACTTCCACAAATGTTCAATTTGATTTAAGTCAGGTGATTGACTGGGCCATTCTAACAACCTGATTTTACAGAAAAAAATGTTGACACGTTCAGTACTTATTTCCCCCACTGTGTACATGGTGGCTGGCTTGTTGGTAAGGTAACTGGCTGAACCCTCAGTTTTTCATACATTTTATACCATTCACTGTATCAGCAATTATATCATTACTAGTAATGGCACACTGCATGATAACGTGCAGTGAACACACTTGACTTGAGCATTCATCGTTTTCATTCTCTTTCTCTGTACGTTTAGCATTCGTTCGCTCAGAGGTTGATACGCTTGCTGCTTCCTGAGCAGCTCTTCTTTTCTCCACCCTAACAGTCCGCTTCTTCTCTTCTTTTGTCAGCGTCTTTTCACGTTAAAACTGATTAAGTCATTGTTTGTGTTGCAATTACTTTGTACGTTTTCTTTAATTTTTCACTTAAGCTGGCACTTAAGTCTTCAATCTGCCTCAAGAATGATTTAAGATATGAAGAGATAGGGGAAGTGAATGGCGAAGATGGTAGGCGATGAGAATGGTGCCCATACGCATACGCTGCACGGCTGTCTTGCTGGCCACTGCCGAGAGTTCTACAATAAAATACAATAAAAATAAAAAGAGGAATAACCTTGGAGGTCAACCATCACCCCGAAAGCGGATAGTAGATGTCACGTAGTATATGTGTACCAATTTTCAGGTAATAGTTGGACAGACAAACGAACAGCCACGGTAGTGTATCATATAAGAAGACATTTGCCAGGTGATAGTGGATAGCTGCTCAGACACTGGCACTTTATGCCTTTCCCGGACTCCCAAAACAGAGAGGAAAGGTGCCCTAATTCCATGGATGGTCTTGTGTGCTCAATTGCAGAGCGCATTCAGATACTTTTGAATTCAGGTGGCAGGTTTCCGACACCTCAGGAAAGGTCTGCTTTGCTAGCCAGTGAATGTCTGCAGCATTGTGAATGCATATGACATTGTTTTACATTAAAGCATATTCATAAATACACATTTACAAGATGATTGTGATTTGTAAAGGTAAATTGCATAAAAGTATGCGTATGCCAGGTTTTTTAAATAATTTTTTTTTACCATATACATTTTCCTGTTTTTTCGGTGTGCACATATTTCTCAATCACATCTACCCAAACTTTTATAAATGAGGATCCTGGAGACCTCGGCAAATTAGTCGCCTACCTCTTCCTAGGCATTGTACAGAAGACTCGGTGCTGGTCACCCAATTTGTTGAAAAGACCATTCTAGCTGATGATTCTAATGCTTCTTTAACAGAGATGAGTTTTTCATAAACAAGTAAAGAACTTGGCAGTAGAGCAGTGACATCAAGAATAAAGGAGGGTTGGTAATGGTTTATAAATATTGTATTACATATAATTTTTATGACTATCAGACAGAGATGCAGTATGCACAGCTAATCAGAAGCTCTTGTCAGGGTATCCTAGACTAAAGTAGTGAGACTTCAGCCTGGATTTAAATGCTTGGACTGAAGGGGGAATCTCTTCAGTCTTGAAATATATTTGTCAATATTATTACTATTAACACCTTATTTGAACTGTTAAGTCTGGCTTGTCCTAAGTCTGCTGCCTCTGTTCTGTAATGTATATGCCTTCCCAACACATATTCCCCTCTAGCTGAGATGTGGTTTAAACTAGACTTCAGAATATGCTCCAATATTTTATAAATTGTTTGCTCTCTGTCTCTTTCTGATATATTTAGCGTTAACTGGACTAGCACTTGGATCTGTAAAACATACTGGTTCTGCTCCAGATCTTTCTAAATTTCCATGTAGAACTAGCAGTCTACTTTACCAGTGTTACAGAAAGTATTTGTTGATTTTTTTATTGGGGCATATGTGTAAATATATGATATATTACATGACATATTAAACAGTTTAATTTAAGACCAAGGAACAAAGTTATGTTAAGTTTTCATTTTAATGCAGGCCATAATGTAAATCAGAGCATTGTAATGTTGCAGCAAATTAAAAGATCTTGTGTTCTCCTATTCTTTCTACACTGCTCCAAAGAATTAAGGATAAATCGCACATCAGATCTCAGATGCACCAATACATAACGTCTCAGAGGTTTTCAATTGGATTCAGGTCGAGGGAACATGCAGGCCAGTCAGTGGCATCAATCCCTTTGTCATCCAGGATCTGCCTTCACTCTGGCTACATGAGGCCGGGTATTGTCCTGCATCAGGAGGAACCCAGGGCCCACTGTGCCAGTGAAAGATCTGACAATGGCTCTGAGAATTTCATCCCAGTATTAAACAGCATTTATGGTACTACTGCCTAGCACGTGGAGCTCTTGTGCAACCCTCCAAGGATATTTATCTCCAGACAGTCAGTGACCCACTGCCAAACCGGTTCTGCTGAGTGATGTTGCAGGTTGAATAACATTGACCATGGCATCTCCAGACTCTTTCATGTGCTCATGCCACCTTTAATGGAGCCTGTTTCTGACAATTTGGTTAGAAACATGCACACCAGTAGCCAGATGGAGGTCATTTTGTAGGGCTTTGGCAGTGCTCCTGTTGTTCCTCCTTGTACAAAGGAGCAGATTTCAGTCCTGCTGCTTGTTTGATGCCCTTCTATAGCTCTATCCAGCTAACCCCGTGTAATGGCTTGTCTCCCGGTATCTCCTCCATGTTCTTGGAACTGTGCTGGGAGACGCAGCAAACCTTCTTGCAGCAGCACATATAGATGTGCTGTCCTAAAGGGGCTTGACTACCTGTGTAACAAGTAGTGACAAGGACACTAGCAAAATGCAAAACTAAAGTATAATCAGGAAGCATAAAGAGAGAGCGATTGTCTGTGGCCACCACCGGCAAAACCATTCCCTTTTTGAAGGTTGCAATGCTGTTGCCTCTCCAGTGCACCAGTTGTTACTTTCATTTTCACCAAAGCAGATGAAGTTGATTCACAATCGCTTATGCTTCCTAACTGGACAGGTTGATATCCATGAAGCTTAATTGACTTGGAGTTAAACTGTGATGATTACACGTTCCCTTAATTTTTTGAGTATTGTTATATGTTTGTTCTTTCTAGACACTTTACAAGAAGCAGCTCATGGACTGTGATGTTTGCTTTAAAACAATGTAAGCTCAGATGTCAAAAATAAGACATCTTTCTGTCTACCATGAATTATCATTTGCTCCTTAAGTGACATTTAGTGGTACAACTATTACACGATACACAGTAGACTGTTTTCATTTGCTCTGCTGAAGACCATCACTGTTCACTAAGATCATTAAATTCACTAAGATCATTAAATTCTGTTTGGCAATTTAACTGCTTGCTGCATCAAACCTTTGTAAAACTTTAGACCGACAGTATGCATCTTGCTTTCATAAAAAACTGACAGGATAATGTATAATGAAGCAGATCATCACACACCAGATAATTAATGTTTGGCCAGAAGCAGTGAATGTTCATTTTAGCAAAACAATTATTGAAACACTGCGGTGGGCTGGCGCCCTGCCCGGGGTTTGTTTCCTGCCTTGCGCCCTGTCTTGGCTGGGATTGGCTCCAGCAGACCCCCATGACCCTGTAGTTAGGATATAGCGGGTTGGATAATGAATGGATGGATGGATGGATTATTGATACAACCAATAGTACTTGGCATTTTTCTATCTGGTCTGATTCCCTCTGCTGTCAAAGTCAACAGAGGCATGTCTCCATTGATCCCTGCTCTACACTGGTGCTGCAGATTTAAAACATGGATTTCACAGGTCCTTTCAGAATGA
Source organism: Erpetoichthys calabaricus (assembly GCF_900747795.2). NCBI lineage: Eukaryota > Metazoa > Chordata > Cladistia > Polypteriformes > Polypteridae > Erpetoichthys > Erpetoichthys calabaricus. Next base: position 39,440,303 of record NC_041401.2, read on the forward strand.
AAGATATGTAAGTGCAGAATGCATCAAATATCTATCTATCTATTAAATAAAACACATTATATTTTTAACTGCAAACACTGCATTCATTCGTGTGGCTAATGCTGTTGCTGCATAGGTTCAGAAATCTTGTTCTGGGTCTTGCCTATGTGGAGTTTGCATGTTCTTCCTAAGTATGGATTTTTTTTCTGGTTTCCTACCCACATCCCAAAAATGTGTGTTACATTTATTGGTGGTTATCTCCATATCAGGAAGGTGTTTTACAGAAATTACCACTGGATCAGCACAGTTTCTTGAAGAAGCAGTGGAAAGGGTATCTTCATTGTTTGGTTATTTTCATATTTGTGTCTACAAAATATATGAAAGTAGTCACACGGCTTAATATGTCAGTACTATTTATTATTGCTCTCATAATGTATACAATGATTTAGCTTAATTAAATGGAGTTTGTATTTATATTTAAAAATAAACTTTATATTACCTGGCAAAGGTTGTTTAACACTAGAATTGCCAGAGTCTACGAAAAAACTCATAGATACATCCCACCATAAATCGCTTCTTAAATCCGTTCGCACCTCTCTGCCAGCGTCCTTTGTCCTCTAAATGTGCCGATAAAAACAAGCTGCAAGCAGCCGGCTATTCCATCCCCCCACCGACTTAGAACGTGCACGAGCATCTCCCAGCTCATGCCTTGATTGATTATCTGGGAGTGAAGTGGAGTTTTAGACTGGAAATAATAGATTGTTATTTGGAACACACGCATTTCATGTGTGTTCCATTTCTACAGTAATCTGTGTAAACACATTGTTAAAACAGAAACTTTTTCATATTTTAGTAATAAATGTTACAAAATATGTACATTTTTTTTTTAAGCACAAAAATTGTTAATTATACCATAGAACGCACAGTGTAAAATAGTACACTAAATGTAAAAAAACATTGAATAACACTGAGAAAACCTTGAACAACAGAGAAAAATAACATTGTAAGAGTTTGCGCTAGACCCTTACGAAGAGTTTTAAGCACAGGGAAAAACATTTAAATGTCACTTCTCTTGCGAAACTTCTCAAACCATCCTCTACTGGCTTTAAATTCCTCACCTTCGTCACTCAAAGAAGGATTTTTTTTTCAGCTAATCACCATGAATCTTCCTGGCTTTCTCGTATATGATCATCTCGCTTACGCTATCCCCTGCGAGTTGCTTCTCGTTCAACCAGACTAGCGACAGTTTTTCCACCTCTTCAAGCACTTGAGGCCTCTGCTTGGTTAACATTGTAACTCCTTTTGCAATATCAGCTGCTTTGTTAGGCCATGTATACGCAAACAAAGGAAAATAGAAAACAGAGAATGGGAAATCCTTGGCTCTTATGAATGTGCATAGGGAAACTGGCTGCCAGTGTTTTTGTTCTCCACCAGAGCGTGTGTTCGTGAACAGCTGCAAACTTTTTGATCGTAACCCAATTTGTATTTGTTCGGAAACGTTTGTGACCAGAGGTTCTACTGTATTTCCTAAATAATGCCGTTCTGTTAAAAAGTGATGATACCACAGTGAAACCTGCATTCTCCCAGTGTCTGTGTAAATTTTTCTGGAGTATCCAATTTTCCCCCTACCTCAGAATTAGCAGAGAGAGGAGGTTGGGAGCATGCGCTGATACGCATTGCTGCACCCACCACACAGACATTCAACCATAGACGGACTGTGTTTTTTGTACATCTTTGTTCAAAGCTTTGCATTCAATATTTCAATATTTTGTAGCTCTGTGGTTCACATCATTAAAAAGGACTCTGACAGTATGGTTAAATTTGACACCAAAGGCAGATAAGAGACCAGGAGGCTATGGATATGCAGCAAAATTAGAAACAAAATACAGGAAATTTGTAGATGTTACTCTGTGCTACAAACAGAAAGACTTCTAAAGGCTGTTAGGTGTGCAGTGGAGGAGGTTTGAAGTTGGGGTATGGACAGTGGTACAGCCAAGAGGACTGGAAAATACTTTAAAGGATTTGAACTGGATGATGGTGTGGGGAAGATTATGTGTGAGAAAGAGGATATATAAGCAAGGTTTGACACAATCAAGGACATGTCTAAGACCAGACTATGCCCAGATGGAGACAATCAGGCATGTGTTTTTGGAGTTCAGGTGAACAAAACAAGTGTGGACAAATGTGAAAGGATTATAGATAATGGACACAGATTCAGTTCTGATGTTTATGGGTTAATTTTGAAAGGGAGGCTCTAGCTAGAAATGGCAGAAGTTCAAGGGAAGCCTTTTTAATATGGCCTGTTATTAGCTGAGCAAAGTATATAGCATATGAGATGCCAGGGTGCATCCTGGTAAAAAGGTTTGTGACAAGAGATGTGCAATGGGTACAAAAGATTTTGGAACAGGAGCTTGAAAGGATAATAAAGAGGGAGGGGTTGCAGCTGCAAATGAGAGATGGAAGAGCTTGTGGATATTGGGGAATAAGGCTTTAATGGGAATTGCTTTTAAACCGAAATATATGTGAGTAGTAGTTTGGATGTTTGGTCCAATGTTTTACAGTGATGTGGGTTTCAGTTAAGAGATGGAAAAGGAAAATGACTGCATTTTTGTTATATAGTAAAATGACATTGCAGATTATATTTTATAATTTGGAAATAAAACCTTTTTTTTTTCAAAAAAAATCTACAGTAACTCTGCACCCAGAATTTAAAAGAATCATCTTCCATCACCTTCATTGTCTGCATAAGTATTTTCAAACTGAATGATATTTTAAACTGAACAGAAATGAAATATTATTTGCTTATAATAGATTAAAACATACTTGTCATTTTAGGAGAATCAAGAATAAACACATTTTAAAAATATGCCATAAGTAGTGATGTTTTATTATTGGGTGATAATTAGTAAAGTAGTTCAAGAAAGAACTGCATGTGTCTTTCTACTGGATAAAGTGCAGTTAAAGGATGGCAGATAATAAGGAAGTCAAACCATTCTGTTAGTACTGTGGTCTTCAGTTAATGTATGCATCTGTTTCTGAAATTGAAATTACACCTACACATTTACAGTGGAGGTAACTGCACTTGCAAAATTTCACAAATCCATTGCTTTAATATCATTTCTAAATAACTATTTCAAGTCATAAATAGCGATTTCTGCACTGCAGTGATTAACTGTAACATGCAGTATTGGTTGCCATCTTGTAATATACCTAACTCAACATCTTCCTGTTTGGAAATATACAGTGATAAAAGTTATGGTCTGCAGAGCACTGAGAGTTTTGAAAATCAGTTACACAATATTAAAAACTGAAATGAAATCATCAGAATTGAACTCAATGTAATTCAGTTTATTTTTGCATTAAGTACAGGCACAAAGTGTTTACACACGTTTCTGGTTATAATGTAAAGACAGAAATAATTAAACCATACCTTATTTGCATATAAGAAGGCACAAATTGGGGTTACTACACAGCAAAACCGAGCAAAATATTATAAATCAGATGAGTCCAGTTAACAATGAAGGAAAATAAACATTCCAGTCAGCAGGCCATGCAGTAACAAAAGAATGTGCTAGAAGATGATTAAACCCTTGCATCCATGACTTCCAAGACTTTCATCTCTCTGGTGTCCCAATTAGCAGAGGTAGTAGTTTAGCAATATACTGATGTAGTAAGGTTAGGAGCATGCACTGATATCTCGTTACCGCACCTACCACATGACAAACCACCTGGATAGACCTGAGTGTAGCGGGAGACACCTCAGCACCACACTGGAAGAGGGTGAGGTTTTTACGGTGGCTGGAGTGCCAATCCTGCCACCAAACCCACAAGTTTTCCCAGTTAGTTGGAGAACGTGCTTGCAGGGCTGGGTGCAGATTAAGATCACACCTAGGACGAAGCAATTGCTCAAAGACCCAACGGAGTAGAGTCACTTCTGGTGTGTATGGGATTTAAACTGGAAACCTTCCAATTGCTGGCGCCAATCCCTAGCCACAGAGCCACCACTTCGCTTGGAATTAGCAGATTAGGGTAATTTGTATGTATACTGTCTCAGTGGTAATGAGAAAGGTAGGTCTTGCCTTGGCCTCTACAACTGTGAATTGGAATAGGTAAGCTCTAAAAAATGTATGGAGGGATGGATGTATGGTAATCTTACTGTCTTTATTAAAGTGAGGAAAAATCATAAAAATATCATTGTGATTGTAACACTTTTACCGTGTAGTTTATTAAAAATAAATAAGGTCATCAGTACATAGTACTCCATAGTCCATCGTATTAATATCCCAAAGCTGTGACAATATTTCAAAGTGGTGCCAAATTTTACATCTTTTTATTCTGGTCAGAATGACTGTATTTGTACTTGTTGGGTGACATGATTCTGGCTTTTCAGCAGTCATCAGACATCCATTTAAAGGTGTGCTCCAGGCTGACAACACTCGCATGAAGGTACTCTAAAAGTAATAGAAAATAAATGTGAAATGTGTAACATTAATTACTGCTGAGATGGAGTTAAAAAATATGCTGCCATTTACTTGAGATCATCAGTGGAACTTAAGAGGAAGTGCATTTAAAATTGAAGCCAGAAAGCAGTTTTTAATGCAGACAGTTGTGGGAATCTGGAATAAACTACTGAGACATGTAGTTGAAGCAGAAATCCTGACAACCTTTAATAAGAATCTGGATGAGATATTGGGACAGCTTAACTATTAACTAAACAAATTACCTTGATGGACTGAATGGTCTCCTATCATTCGACAAATATCTTATGTTCTTATGAAATGTTATTGATACTAAGCTACTAATTAACTATGCATTAATTTTGCGGCTCATTTTTTTTGGACAGTTCTTATTTATTTCATCATCAGAGTGCCGTCACACATCTGATTTAACTTGAGCTATATAATTAGTATTTGTGACATCAATTAGTATAAATGTATAATCATGCTGGCAGTGCCAATCCAAATATGGAAATTGGATAACAGAGTGTAGGGCACTCCTTTCACTTGAAGCAGCGTATGGCTTTCTGTATCAGCTAACACTTGGGCACTTTTGCTAAATAAGAGAGATGAGAGGAAAAACAACTAATAATGTATTGTCATTGTATCAATATATATTGGTTTTGTCTGGGCCTGACTCACTTTTTTAAAACTTTGGGCTGCACCCACACCCACATAAATAACTAGTCTTAAAATTATTCTGTGTGCAAACTTTGTGAGTACCCAACCTGATGTACAGCCCTAATCCAGGGTAGGTTATTAGGTGGTGCCCAATTCTGATGAATACAGCTTCAGCCCCAGTGATCCTGAATTGAAGAAACTGGAATAGAGGATAGTTAAAGAAATGGATAATTACCATTCTTTGAATATTTCAGATCCTTAAATTATTTTTGGTGTTTATTAATAGTTTTTAAAACAAGTAGACTATTTGAAGACCAGTAACAGCGTACTGCTCGATAGCGTGCAGTGAATACACTTGATTGAGCATTCCTAGTTTTCATCCTCTTTCTCAGTACGTTTAGCATTCGTTTGCTCAGAGGTTGATGCGCTTGCTGCTTCCTGAGCAGCTCTTCTTTTCTCCACCCTAGTGGCCCGCTGCTTCTCTTCTTTCGTCAGCATCTTTTTGAGTTAAAACTGATTAAGTCAGTGTTTGTGTTGCAATTACTTAGTGTTTTCTTTAATTTTTCACTTAAGCTGGCACTTAAGTCTTCAATCTGCCTCAAGAATGATTTTAGATATGAAGAGGTAGGGGAAGTGATGGCGAAGGTGATAGGGAATGAGAACGGCACCAGTACGCATGGGCCGCATGTCCGCTGCTGAGAGTTGATTGTACAATAAAGTAAAATAAAAATACAATAACATTAGAAGTCAATCATCACCCTGAAAGCAGATAGTAGAAGTCACGTAGTATATATGTGCCAAATTTCAGGTCAGTAGGTCAAACGGTTTGCAAGCTACAGGTGATTTAAAAACCAGGACAGACAAACGAACAGCCACGGTAGCGTATTATATATAAAGATTGTTTAAGGCAGTTTTGGTATTACCTCTTTAAAAATGTGAACTTCTAATGCAGAGATTGTTATTTTTGGAAAAATAAAATTTCATTATTTACACATTTTAATATTTGAAAATATTTTTTTATTCTGTAGCACAGTGGTCTACTTTTAAATAACTTAATTGATTTTTTATATAGTACTATTATAAGATGCTTCACAGGGCAAACATAGTTATAATACAATATCAAATATACAAACAATGACTAGAATAAAACAAGCACAGCAAATTCATGAAATAAAACACTGACAGATACAGTACATGACTGACAGTAGACACTTTGTTCAGTCTGTTCCGGCTATTTTCTAAATTGCTTTTCTCAGTTACCAGTGAGTTCAGAGCCTTTCTCAGCACAAAGGAAAAACCAACCATTCATTATTCATTAGTCCATCACACGGCACACTCAAACAATTTAGAGTTGCCATTTAATGTAACTGGTATATCATTAAGAGGAAAGCCATAATACTAAGTGAAAAAATGTAATATAGAGGATGTGCTAACTCCAAAGTCTGTGGCTAAACTGGAATTCAAATCCAGGATTCTGAAGCTTAGGTGGCCACTGTACTGCCAAACCTTGCAAACGTACATACATTTTTTTTATTTCAGTGAATAGCAGGGATAGCTGAAACTCATGAATGAAGTGGCCTCTCTTACCTGTAAATTTCATTAGACCTCACTCTCATTCCAAATCATTAAGTTATACTTTACACAGTAAACTCTGTGCCTCACTATAAAATAAACAGTGTTGAGTAGAATGTCTGAGAAAATAAAGATAATTGAAGCATGCATGTCACATATCAGTAACAAAATTCTTAAATCACATAGAAATAATAGTAAAAGAAAGAAAATAATCCAAGACTGTTGTAAGTCAATGCCGTAGGCTAAGTTTAAAAGAATACATGTGTTGTGGTACGGAAATGCAACTGGCAGAAATCCGAACAGTGCACATATTGTGCTGTCAGATGACTAGGTTTGCTGTTAATAATTGTGCCATCTGACATATTGAAAAAGCAACTCTGGTTTCCATCTGCAAGGCATTTCGTCAGTACATAAGGGTGTAGCATACACTTAAACAAACCTAGTCCAGTCTTATCTTAATTTCACCCTTAAATCACAAGATATGTTGTATGTTCATGTGACCACGCCTTAAGCAGGAAATTTGAGTCGGCTACTCTAAGCCTGGATTAGAAGACACAAATGCAGGTGTTTATAGGCAAATGCTATGCACAGTGAATTTTTAAAACCAGGCAGTGATGTGCTAGAGCAAAAAGGATCAAGCAAACTCGCAGAGGACAGTCAAATAAGAGACAAAACTCCATCATGCCTCAGTCAGAAAATTTGAAGACTTCAAAAGGAGAGACATTTGTAAGTAGTTAAGTTAGAAATACTTTAATTTACGCATTCAGTTGATGTAGAACAATAGTTGACTTAATATTTGAAAATATATTGTACCTTTTGCTTTATATTATACATCACAAGAGTTTGAAATTATATGTTTAACTGTTTAGATTACTAAAAGTCTCCTGCATATCATTGTGGTTTTCAGAGTATATTAACTGACTGACCAAGATACAAGTCACATAATTTATTCTCCACCTTATAAATCAGGTAAGTTGTTATCAAAGGATGGCCTGTTCCTAGTTTTCACTTAGAGGTATGCATTAAATATGTTAGCCAGTGGTGTGTGATAAGATTGTTCAATTAACATGCATGTTGGCTAGTAATAAAGGTAGAATAAATGTAACTGACTTCTTTCTTTATTGACATACGGGCAGCTGTGAACCTAGGGTCCCTTCAATTAGTCCTGATATAACAGTCCAGGAGTCTTTAAGTTCAAGAATATCAATGTGGAAAAGTACTCAATTAACCTTAGGAATGAGTAAACGTACATTAAGATTTTCACAGGAATGATTGGCCATTAAATACAACTGGGCAGAAGTGGTGGATGTCATCATGTACACAGGCTAAATGGTAGGTCTAATTTGCCCTAGTATGACTAAGCATCCCTCCTGAGCTACACCATAGGCTCGGCTCTGGCTCAGTCTTTAATTGAGTATAAAAGGATACCTAACAATATGACCAAAGTATATAAACTAACTTATTATTATATTAAAAATCTACCACAAGAGAAAACTTCAAAAATACTTTTAGTAAAGCATTTTCAAACCAATCATTTGGTTTGTAAAAGAAAAAAATAAAAAGAAACACCTTTAGATATAAAATATACCAAAGGGATTATTGTTTGAATAGTTTGGTAAATTAATGCATACATTTAATAAATTAATAACTGATTCCGTAATGTGCTAAGTCTACTTGTAAAAATGCTAAATAAAGTTGGATTTATTTTTTGTTTCAAGCAAATACAGTAAATCAATAGTTGTTTGTGAATAACACTTCAGTTTTACTGTTTGCTTTACATATTTGCAGTTCTATTAAGATATTACCAGCTCAGTGAGGCTCTCTTGAAATGATGTTACCACCCTGGCCGTCACACAGTTATAGAACATGTACAGAACATGTAAAGAATGTCATAACTTACATTGAAGTTAACACAGTGACCTAAGAAAAACAAGAAAGTCTGTTTTGCCCATTTTTATATAGTGTCTGTGTGTTACGAGATAATTACTAATATGGACCACCAAATATTTGTAGCAGTACACCACCTCCATATCCACTCACTGTATAGTGACTGACGTAAAGTCTGTTTGATGCAGCAAAAGTCAATAACCAGCTTCTTGGTTTTATTGTGTTAAACTGCAGGCAATTCTTCTTGCGCCAAGAAATAGAGGTCTTTATCTGACAACCCTAGTCTTTCTAATCTTCTTTATAGTGAGAAGTTAAGCAAAATCACACCTTTTATTGGCTAACTAGAAAGATTATAATATGCAAGCTTCCGAGGCAACTCAGGCCCCTTCTTCAGGCCTGAGTCCAGCCTCTCAAAGGTCTTCATCCTGTGGGATGCAAGGGTCACTGTTTTGTAACCGTTAGGTGAATAGGTGCCTGCCATCTTTGGAACTGTAACAATACTTGTTGCTTATTACAGCAGTAGCACATTTTGGTGTCTTAGTGACAGACTGAATACAGTAAGTGACAGAGGATACCACAAAATTGGTTCACACAGGCCTTAAGAACTCTAGGACTGGTTCTGTGTAGTCTTGCAGCTTTTCCTGAGTGTATCATCTATAGTTGAAGAGATTTTCATCAATTAAAAATCTTAAAGAATATAAGTAAATGTATTTTATAGATTTATGAAATCTATTTAACCCATACAACTCACTTGGTGTACATTACATTAAGTAGTTTATTTTTGTGTTTGTCCTTCTATATACAGTATGTTTAACACTAGAATCCCTGAAGCTTGCGATTTTTTTTGTTGTCCCTCACCTCATTAAATTTTCCTGACATACAGCAAGAAACTCGTAGCTCTTTATCCATGCACTAATAGCCTGCTTTTGTTTTGCAAATGTGTGGTCTAGCAGAACACAGCCTGCTACACCCCCCCACCCATCAGTCAGATGAAGGCATCGCTCTGCTGCAATTCTCACAGTTCAAGTCTGTGTTGAAGAGTTTATCTGGCGATGCGTTTGTAAGGAAATATATACAGTCGGCCAAAAGTTTGGAAAACAAGTATTGGTTTTTACAAAGTTTGCTGCTTCAGTGTTTCTAGATTTTTTGTCAGATGTTTCTGTGGTATACTGAAGTATAACTACAAGCATTTCATAAGTTTCAAAGGCTTTTATTGAAAATTACATTAAGTTTATGCAAAGAGTCATCATTTGCAGTGTTGGCCCTTCTTTTTCAAGACCTCTGCAATTCGCCCTGGCATGCTGTAAATCAACTTCTGGGCCAAATCCTGACTGATGGCAGCCCGTTTTTGCATAATCAATGCTTGGAGCTTATCAGAATTTGTGGGTTTTTGTTTGTCCACCCGCCTCTTAAGGATTAATCATAAACTCTCAATGGGATTAGGGTTTGGGGAGTTTCCTGGCCAAGGACCCAAAATTTCGATGTTTTGTTTCCCGAGCCACTTAGTTATCACTTTTGCCTTATGGAATGGTTCACCACCAAACTGTTCTTGGATGGTTGGGAGATGTTGCTCTCAGAGGATGTTTTGCTATCATTCTTTATTCATGGCTGTGTTCTTAGGCAAAATTGTGAGTGAGCCCACTCCCTTGGCTGAGAAGCAACCCCACACATGAATGGTCTCAGGATGCTTTACTGTTGGCATGCCATAAGACTGGTGGTAGTGCTCACCTTTTCTTCACTGGACAATCTTTCTTCCGGATGCCCCAAATAATCGGAAAGGGGATTCATCAGAGAAAATGACTACCAAAGTCCTCAGCAGTCTAATGCCTGTACCTTTTGCAGAATATCAGTCTGTCCCTGATGTTTTTCTTTAAGAGAAGTGGCTTCTTTGCTGCCCTTCTTGACACCAGGCCATTCTCCAAAAGTCTTTGCCTCACTGTGTGTATAGGTGCACTCTCACCTGCCTGCTGCCATTCCTGAGCAAGCTCTGTACTGGTGTTGCCCCGATCCCACAGCTGAATCAACTTTAAGGAGATGGTCCTGGTGCTTGCTGGAATTTCTTAGGTGCCCTGAAGCCTTCTTCACAACAGCAGTGGAAATGAGTTTTTTGGGATTACAGTAATCCCTCGCTATATCGCGCTTCGACTTTCGTGGCTTCACTCTATCGCGGATTTTATATGTAAGCATATCTAAATATATATCGCGGATTTTTCGCTGGTTCGTGGATTTCTGTGGACAATGGGTCTTTTTATTTCTGGTACATGCTTCCTCAGTTGGTTTGCCCAGTTGATTTCATACAAGGGACACTATTGGCGGATGGCTGAGAAGGTACCCAATCAGAGCACATGGTTAAGTTCCTGGGTGCTGATTGGCTCAGCGATGCAGAGCAGCATTTGATTCTGCTTTGCGTTAGCCAGCATCTTGTTTCGCTCATTCAGCGTCAACGTGTTTTGCTGTGTAAAGAGTTAACTTTTGTGCTCTTTTGAGTTTATCTTTGTGCGTAGTCAAGCCCTTCGTTATGTCTCTAAAACGATCTGCTCCTGCTACTGCTTCCGGGGCCATGCCCAAGCGCCAACGGAAGATGCTAACGATTGCCAAAAAGGTAAAAGTTTTGGATATGTTGAAGGAAGAGAACAGCTATGCCGCTGTAGGACGCCATTACGGCATCAATGAGTCCACAGTTCATTATATTAAGAAGGATGAAAAGAATATAAGATCTACGGCTTCAGTGTCCTTTAACCAGGGCATGAAACGAGTTGTAAGTGGACGTAATAAGGCGGTTTATGCTGTATAACTGTGCGGGAAATGTTTATAAGAGTGTGGGAGAGTTTATAAGGGCTTAAAATATATAAAAATAACCATATAAACATATGTTTTTTACTTTACGGATTTTCACCTTTCGCGGGGGGTTCTGGAACGCAACCCCTGTGCTCGAGGAGGGATCACTGTAAGTTCATTTACATGGCAAAGAGGGACTTTGCAATTCATCTGATCACTCTTCATAACATTCTGCAGTATATGCAAATTGCCATCATATAAACTGAGGCAGCAAACTTTGTGAAAATGTAATATTTGTGTCATTCTCAAAACTTTTGGCCACGACTGTAGGTAAAGAAGCATAGTGATTTGAAATACATACATTTCATGTTTGTTCCGTGTCTACAACTATCTGTGTAAGTACAGAATGACAGAGGAAATGCGAGGCAAGACATGCTGAACACACATATGTTATAGTAATATCAACATAAATTTGAAAGAAAGATTTTGAGTTTAAGATGTGTGAAGACTGAAGCCCAAATATCCGAGAGTCACTTTCGCAAAAGGTGTAACAAAACAAGCATGCTTTTATTCAAGAATAAAACCAAAGAAAAAGGAATTGCTCAATTCACATATTGCTGAAGCCCAACTATCAGTCGGTACAAAGTAAAAGATGTTTGCATACATGTGTGTTTGCACGTTTCATTTTCAACCAGTTGTCACAGTGGTAATGCTGCTCTGTCACAGATCTGCGAGTGGATAAGCTACCGTTTATCAATGGCAAGGTAATTGGTTCAAATCCTGCATTGTTTCTGCATTTAGCGCTTTGAGTAGTGAGCTGCTATTGTTATTATTATCACAGAATAAAAACAAACATTTGATGTGAATCTGTAACATCCTATGTAAATTTATGGTACTTGTAAAAGTTGTTACTTTTCCTCACACATGGACATTCATATCAACATGTGATCTGAACAATTCTTTTTTTCTGTTTTATTCTTGGATTCTTGAATAAAAAAAAATCATTCAATTGACATGTTGATGTGAATGTCTGTGTGCGAGGAAAAGTAACATTCACCATAGACACTGCGTTGTCTGCTCAACAAGACACCAGGAAGAAATGATTGAGCTGCGTTTGTGTGTCCACTTTTATATCACCAGCTGTTACAGGCTCAAATTAAATGTATGTTTTTATTATATAATAATAACAATATTGAGCTCACTACTCAAAATGGTAAATGTGTGGAGGACCAAGATTGATCCCACAACCTCTTGATTATGAGGTGGCAGCCTTTATTTACCACTGCACCAGCCAAGCTGACGTGTCTATCCCCTGTCGATTGATAGTTGGGCTTCAGTTTTTACACATTGCCAGTAACGTGTAAATTTATTCTTGAATAAAAGCGCACTTGTTACACTTTCTATTAAAGTGTATATTTGATATTTGGACTTCAGTCTTCACACATTATACAGTTCATGTCAACATTTTGTCAATTATTACTATAACATGAAAAAAGTTTCTGTTATAGTTATGTGTTCAACATTTTTTGCCTCACATTTTCTGTCATCCTACATTTACGGAGATAGTTGTAGACACGGAACACACATGAAATGTATGTATTCCAAATAACGATATATTTATTTACCCTATACAACTCCAGACACCTCACTCCCAGATAAACAGACTTCAACTCTGAGAATTTTGTGTCTGACTTCAGTTGCCTCTGTGGGGGATGAATGAGCAGGCTGCCTGCTGCTAGTGCTGATTGACACATTTACAAAATAAAGATGCTGATAAAGAGGTGAGAAGGTATTTAAGGTGGCATACCATTACGAATATTTTCGTAGGCTTCAGGGATTCTAGTGTTGAACTTCATTTTTGTTTTTATTTGACTTTAAGATAACCACAGGGTGCTCTGACAGCTGCTTACAAGTGGTTGATTTCTTTCTAACACACAAAACAATTAATTTGTTTTAATAATACTGCAATATGTGTTAATCTTTATCACTGTTCCATAGCCTCTGTCAGTCTCAGATTTAAACTCTGACCAAGGAACTTTAAGTGTACACTTACAACATTAAACTTGTGTTTCTTTTAGTGTGAGCTGTGCAGTGTTGTTAATTCTTTTCTTAAAACATGCTGTTTAAATAAGTCATCAAAAAGATCCTCACTACACGCAGCTCTTTTCACCATATTGTATAGTGGTGATGGTGTTGCTTTGTTGATGAGTAGTGTCAGATAATACACTATAGGCGCCGTGTAGTGTACAAGTACAAACGTAATAACTAGGGGCTGTGCAGTATACCGGCAGAAATGAGACACTGGAAGAATTTTTCATATATCATTTCTCTTGTGGTAGAAACTATGTATCAGGAAGCCACCTTTGTTATTTGTTGCAAATTGAGACAGTACCTTGTGAGGACCTTCATACTCAACTTACGCTTCTCTCAGCACCCATCCACAAATCTCCCCACACTCCTCCTGCTTTCGTTGATTGCATCTTTGGACTTTGAAGAGGTCTCACATCCCCACCCCCAATCTCACTCCTTGTCACATTCAGAATTATTTTTAGATTCAAACACATTTTGACACTTTGAAGAGGACAATTTCCCCACTCCCCAGATGGTTAAAGTAGACAGAAGCTGTGAAAACAGTGTGGTTATTTATAATATTAATTCCTTAGATTTGTAGCACTTTTCTCACTATTCAAAGCTTTTTACTAAGTGGGGATCCACTCCAGCCACCACTAATGTGCAGCATCCTCCTGGATGTTGCAACAGCAGTCATTTTTTAGGACAGCACACTCACCACACATTAGCTGTTAGGTGGTGAAGGGGTGAAAGATAGCCAGTTAGAGACCAGGGGGCCAGAATGACTAGGCCATGGAGGGCAGTTTAGCCTGAGTATTGGGATACACCCAACTGTTTTTGAAGGGTGCTGAGGGATCTTTTATGACTACAGAGAGTCAGGACCTCGGTTTTAAGTCTGATCCCACATTTACAGCACATGTTCCTGCACTGGGGCCTAAGGATCCATGTTCAGACTACTGGGTAAGTGCCTTCTGCTGGCCTTACCAACACCTCTTCCAGCAGCAACCCAAGCTTTTTCCTGGTTGGTCTTCCATCCAAGTACTGGCCGGGCTTGAACATGCTTAGCCTCAAGTGGATGACCTGTTGTGAAGTGCATGTGGTATGGCTGCTAGAAGATGGCTTATTCCACTTCAAGCAGTGTTGATATTGTAACCCTGGATTAACCAATAAGCACATGCTTAGGTCACCAAATAAGTGAAACAGAGCAGCATAGACTCTTTAAAAAAAGTAGGAGAAAACTTCAGGTATATAAAAAAGTTCTAAGTAGTCAATAGTAAGCATTAGTAACAAATAATGTTTTTTCATTAATCACTTTTTAAAAAATTCTGCACCAACATCAGTTTATGTAGAATGAGGATTATGAAAATCAATTGTGAAGGCTTTCTTTACTAGGCTGTATAGCAAGCCTTGGTTTGACAGAGTCTGTTTAAGCAGTGTTCAATCAATGGATTGATATGTCTTTATATAGTTTTATACCGTAACCATGAGAAATTTTAATTATATTATGATGTAACATTTTGGCCATATCACTCACCCGTAGTAATCACTAAATTCCTTTTTGTCTTCAAAATTGGCTGAACAATGTTTAAATTATTCAAAGTCCAAGGATTACCTTAAAAAAATTAAAACTGACACCAGATCATGGCAACAAGCAAATATTGTTTTTTCCAGCCATGGTTTTTTCCTTGCCAATCTTCCATAAATGTCCTTTTTGTACAGTGTCTTGGAGATTGTTCAGTAATGAAGATCCTCTGCATTCACAGTAATAACTTCTACAACTCAGGCAATGTGACAGTTCATGTCAGAGTAGCCTATCTGAGAAGAGATTTTTCTTTTTCATTAACTAAATTTAGAGGGGCTGCCTCACCTAGGCAGTGTGACTGTAGTTTAGATTTTTTTTTTTTGCCACTTTCGTGTGATGGACCACACTGAGTTCCAAGGTATGCTCCGTGCCTTTGACGTGCTGCTTTTAATTACATCCCTGACTTGTTTTGGATGCTCTTTTTTCTTCATGTTGGATAGGAAACTCAATCCAACCATACTCTTGGACCTTAATGAAAGACGGGATTTATCTTGATAAATTAATTGAAATGGTTAATCTACCTATTTTCTACACAGGTGGAGACCATCAACAAATAGACTGAATTAGAAAAGCAATCCAATGCACCTTTGCAAAGTTAGTGTTATATTTGCAGAGGGTAAAAATACTTTTTAAGTCTCACAATTTTGATTTCAGAAAGGTTTTCAGTTTGTTTATATTGATTTGGCATGATGTACAATATTTTATAGATTAGCTAGAAAAAATATTTCATATATTCACTTTCGAATCTGAAATTATAACATATACTGTATAAATAAATTTTGGTGATGAGTGCTTTTCTAACACACTGCTAATAAAAAGATAAATAAAAATGTAGCCCCTGAACACTCTTGAATGTTACAGCATGCATATAGTTACTGACTTATTTTACTGGTGCCTTTTCTCTCAGTTCATACAAATGGTCCAAAACTAGTGTGCAGGAACTTTGAGAAGACAGTATTAACCAGTATAACACCATGCTGCCTATATTTCTGTCTCGTCAGGATATAGCTCATATCAATATGAGGACTGGTCATGGTATCAGAGTGCATTGTGGATCTCCGTTCTCTTCCTTTCCTGTGGTGTTTATATTCTTCTTGTCTGTATGTAAATGATTTACAGCTCCAGTAATTCCTATGAGTGTGGGGATCCTTCTACTCAATTTATTATGTCATTTAGCCATAGAGTTGGCATCACTTATGAGCTCTTGTCTGTCTGCCAGTTGTTTCAAAAGCCACTGTCTACAGCAGTCCCCCCTCTGAAACCGTAGTGTGTGTTTTTCCCATTGTTATTTGTGTGAACACCCACACTTTTCTTTAAATAGCAATTTTTACATCATTTAAGTTAACTTGGAATTATAAAACCTCTAAATAAATACCTCCAAAAGAGGTCTACTGTATTAGACTAAGTTTACAGTGTGGCAAATTATTTTGTTATTTACTTTTTAAAATGTATTTAACTTTTGTATAGACATATTTAAAACTGGTGGAGTTTTGCTAGTAAAGAAATAAAGGGTTTATTTGATAAAGTGCTTCTTCCTAATATTTACTCTAGAACATGAAATAAATGTTGATTGTAAGACTGCACAGTAGTATTAAGAAAAGAATAAAGAAGCAAATGTTTTAATTAGTATATTCAACATGTTAACTGAAATATCCACCCATCCATTTTCCAACCCACTGAATCCGAACACAGGGTCACAGGGGTCTGCTGAAGCCAATCCCAGCCAACACAGGGCACAAGGCAGGAACTAATCCCGGGCAGGGTGCCAACCCACCGCAGGTAACTGAAATATTCCGTAGATATCGTAAGTACTGTCTACAAAAGATAACTAAAACAGACATTGGCTTGTCGATCATACAGTTGTACTGAGTAAAGACAGATCTGAAACTTTAAAGTATGGGGTTAAAACCTGGGACTGCCTATTGGAGTTAGAAAGCAGGGTTTTATTAGAGTCAATGTTTGTGTTTATGGCTTACTTGAAATCCTGCAGTTTACGAAGACGTGGAGTAGTAGAAATAGTCTGTGTCATCTACTGTATGTCAAGACTAACTCTTGACTCACATACTCCAAATATAATGTCTTGAAAAAGTATCTGCCTCCTTCCTGAAATCCTGCATGTATGTGTGAGGAACTTGCAGACTTGAGTGTGACTGCCAATCTTAATGTGATGTGGGAGACGTTCCTTGACAAGACCCTGAAAGTTGTGGGCTGTGTTGGTGTTACCCGTGTTCCTAGAAGGTGGTATTTCATCTTGCAGGGCACACTGGGTATTATCAAGAAGAGTTGCAGAGTGCGGCTTGATGGCAACTCCAGTCTGTACCGAAAACTGAGAAGGACTGCTGCGAGGGCACTGAGAGCAGATAAGGAGGTGTCTGTTAGAGGAATCTTTGAGCAAGTGACACACCATCTATGGTCTAGTGACCCATGTCCTATTTACAGAGGAGTTGAAGCATTACGCACATCCAAATCTGTTCCTTGGAGTCGAAATCAGGGCAGTTAATGGAACCGTCCTTACAGATGATGCTGCAGTTTTGACCTGCTGGGCTGGCTATTTTGAGCAGCTGTTTAAAGCTAATCTGCTGGCTAGGACATGATCCTCCAATTAGCTGTGATCCACCCAATCACACTGAGATTGCACAGGTGGTGAACCAGTTGAGGGTAGGGAATGCTGCAGGGATCTGTTATATCCAGGGTGGACTTCTCCAGGCTGGCAGTAAGGCTATCCTCCTCGCAATGCAAGCAATTTTTGCTTCCAGTTGGGAGACGGGCGTCATCCCCACTGACTGGAAAACATGACTTATTGTCCCTATCTGGAAAGGGAAGGGTGATCACCTGGGTTGTTGCAACTACAGGGTGACAACACCACTCTCTGTGTCAGATAAGGTCCTTGCTAGGGTCATTCTCAATAGAATCCGTGATCACTTGCTCACTTACCAGCAACCAGAGCAGTCTGGTTTTGTGCCTAAGGAGTCTACCATCGACTGCATCCTGGCACTGAGGGTTTTCATCGAGTGCAAACGTGAATATAGGCAGAGTTTCTTTGCAGCCTTTGTCGATTTTCATAATACATTTGACTCAGTTGATCGAACTGCCCTGTCGGATATCCTGAGTCTTCGCAGGAACCCCCCTGAAGTTGCTGGATGTTATGGCCAGCCTGTACACTGGTACTGTGAGTGCTGTGCAGAGTGGAGGCAGAACCTCAGTGTTTTACCCAGTTGATTTTGGGGTTTGTGATGGGTGTGTTCTTTCTTCTACCTTGTTCTATGTCTGGCATGGAGTGGGTGTCGGGCAGGTTCTTGGGATCCAGCGGCTGTGGGGCATCTGTCGGTGAAGAAAGATTCACTGATCTTGACTTTACCGATGATGCTGTGATCTTCACAGAGTCAATGGAGGCTCAGATCAGGGCTCTCGAGGGACTGAGTGTCAAGGCTTGTGTCCTGCATAAAAACCAAGATCCAGGCCTACAATGACCTCTTGGGCGCAGCCATCAGCAGTGTGTCTGTCTGTAGAGCGTGTTGACCTTGTTAAGAGGTTTACTTACCTCAGCAGTGACATGCATGTCTTCGGTGACTCTTCCTATGAAGTCAGTAGATGGTTTGGGGATTTCATGAGGTCGCTGAAAAGGGGTGTGTGGCACTCCTGATATCTATGCGAAAGGACAAAAGTCCAAGTGTTTACAGTCTTGTTGCTTCCTGTTTTGCTATAAGGTTGCAAGACATGGACGCTATCCAGTGACTTAAGACAAAGACTGGACTTCTTAGGTACTGTGTCTCTTTGTCAACAATCGCTCATTCGACACAAAGTCAAACCAGAGGTACCCAAGGATTCTTCAGAGTCCAGAATGAGGTGCATTACCTGCATTGTGAAGGAGTGTCAGTTACTGCACCATGGCCATGTGGGGTGATTCCTCAAAGGTTTTCTGGCTTGCAGGATCCTCATTGTTGAGGACCTAAGCAGCTGGACCAATCCAAGGGGACTCCCATGTAACAACTGGCTGTGGCAGATAGATGATTATTTCCGGAGGGTGGGACTGGACCACTTGTCTGCCTCAGTGGTTGCCACCTGAGATCCTGAGCTCTTTTGTCACGTGGTGGTGCAGCAACACGCTGTACCAGTGCATGCTTTTTTTTTTTTTTTTTTGCCTATTTATAAAACATACTATAGATCGTCAAACAAATTTAGTACAATACAAAAGACAACCTAAGTAAACATACTACACCATTTTTAAATGATCATTTAAATTATTACAGGAAACCAGTTTTCCAACCCCTGTGTTACCTGTGTGCAAAAGTAATTGCCTCCTTAGTCACGCAATCAACCAATGAACCAAATTTAAATGATTATGGGTTAAATTAGACTGGACAGATGCCAGCCCTATTGAATATAAATATCACTTAAATATAATGTTTCCAGTGAAGTGCAGTTGGCTAAAATGTGTCACCAAGCAGCACACCATGTCTCAATCATAGGAATGATGCCACAAGGCCTGAGAAAGAAATCTGCTGAAATATGTACTTCAGGAAGATTACAAAGCACTAGACAAAAATGGCATTTGAGAGGTGCAAGATAAAAACCACTCCTACACATGACAGACATTTACCAAATAACACCTTGATTACCTCCAAAACGTTTGGGATAACTTTCTGTGGACTGATGAGTCAAAAGTGGAACTTTTTGGAAGACGTGTTCTGTTGCATCTGGAGAAAAGCTAACACAGCTTTCCATAGCAAAAATATAACTGAGAGAAGCAAGAGTTTGGTTTTGTACCATGATGAGAAGCTCAAGCACATTTGGGTTATGCAGGGACATTGGTCCAAAGAATAAGAGCAAGTCCACATCTGAATTGCTGATAAAAAGAACAAAATTAAGATTTTGGATTGGTCTAGCCAAAGTTCTGACTTTAACCCAATTGAGATGTTGTGGCAGGGCCTTAAATGGGCTCTTATGTGTCAATAACCCTCTCATGTGGTTGAATTAAAACAATTCTGTTGAGTAGGCCAGAATTTCTCAACTGTGATGCCGAAGACTTATCTCCTGTTAATAGAAACAACTGTTTGCAATAGTTGCTGCTAATGGTGGCACAACCAAGTATTTAGGAGGTAAATTTCTTTTTCATATGGGTGATATTGGTATTGGCATACTTTTTTCCTTCAATAAATCAAATGATAATTTAAAAACTGTGTATTATGTATACTCAGGCTGGCTTTTGTATTATACTATATCGTTTGGAATTAAGTGTTATGAATAAGCAAAAATAGAGGAAGTCAGAAAGGAAGCAAATACTTTTTCGTGGCACCAAGCAACAGATAAATTAGTTCAACATCTTATTAAAATGCATTAATAAAACACAAATGTTGCTCTTCCAACTAAAAGGTAAGAACATATAACTATCATCCATCCATCCATTCCTGAATATACCTAATTTAGCTTAGGATAGGGGGAGCCTTAGCCAACCCTTGCCACATTGTGATTAGGATAGGAACCAACTCTTACAGGGTACAAAGTCCATCGTAAGGCACATTCACCCATACACTACACCCACACCCACTTACATGGGACCACTTTAGAGTTTTCTTTTTAACAAACATTTAAGAAGTGGGCTAATCAGGTTGAAAATGGATGGATTAAAACAAGTTACAATTTATAGATAATGTGTGGAAAAATCCACATTGAAACAGTGTGACTATGCAAACAGCACACAGACAGTCTGAATTTAAACTCTGCAGCAGTGAAGCAGTAACATTAACCACTACACCACCATACCGTGTCGCTACATAATAAACTTTCTAAAATAAAGAGTAACAAGTGGTATGGTGAGGTATTGCAGGGCTGATTAGGAGCGATTATTCTGTATTTCTTTAATTCTTATCAAGTCAGTTCGATTCAAGTGGACTTTATTATCGCATCATCTATATACGTACCTTGGTACATTATACTGTGGTATGAAATTACATTTCCCAGGGACACATTGCAATAGTTAAGACAATAAATATGACACTATAATAATAAAAAGGGGTGGGTAATTTTTCATAAAGATATGTTGGTCTCACTGAGTCAGATACATAATATATATACGGTGTAGCAGTGGAGGCGTTTATCGACCTCTTGAACCCTCAGGTACCACTCCAAACACCAGGTAAAAGTACAATTATTATTTATTGTACAATAATTACGTGCACAAAGCATCCTCCACTCCACACTACTCATATAAATCACTAAACCAATTACAAATACCAATCCTCCTCTCCCAGACACTTCGCCACCCTACCTCCTAGCTCAGCTCAGTGTCTGGGCTTTCCCAGAGTCCTTTTATACTCCCTGACCTGGAGGTGTTCCTGCCCAACAGTCCACAAGTCCTTATTACTTCCGGGTCAGGGTAAAAGTCCTTTTCTTCAACCTGGAAGTACGTCTTCTCTCCTGTTCACGTGACCAGGACGTATTTCCAGGTTATAGGGCACATAAGAGTCCACGAGCCTCTCTACAGCGACTCCCAGTGGTCCCCAAGGTATCCAGCAGGGCTGTGTATAAAAACTACAAAGTCCATGAGGCCCTGCTGGAATTCGGGGCACATCCATGCTGTCGGGAGAGCTCCTCCTGGCGGCCTGGGGGTGAGGGCCGGAAACTCTCGCCGGCCATCCATCACAACGGTGTTTGGTAGTTCAACTGTGATATTGGGCATTGGTGAAATCATCAACAGCATAACTGCTTCTGAAACAGTCATGCTGTTGTGTCTGGGCCTTCTGTTATGCCCTTCTTCTCCTCTCTCTAGTCTTGTCCTGTCTTTACTAACTACGAGTTGTGTGCACAGCAAACTTGCACCTTACTATCTGTTTTAAATAACATTGCATCTATGATGAGGTCTCTAATTGCACAATTAATTATTTGGCACACCTGTGTCAAATGATAAAGTGGACACTAATCATTTAGAGGGCTTAAACAGCAGATATACCTGATTAAGTGGATGTTTAGTGAGGACTTAAATGCAAATGGACTGTATGTAGTGAATACTTGATGTATGGCTATTTTAAATTTAATGCAAAGGTTTATGGAATGTTTACATACAAAAAAAAGAATATATGTACTATGTGAATTTCCCCCTGGGATTAATAAAGTATCTATCTATCTATCTATCTATCTATCTATCTATCTATCTATCTATCTATCTATCTATCTATCTATCTATCTATCTATCTATCTATCTATCTATCTATATTACTGAATTGTGGTAGAGTCACATGCTGCTTTTGTAGTCTCCCAAGGTGTTGTTTAAAATGTCACTGTTAAAATATATTTATTCTTTTTCCTTATATTCTGTTATTCAGTACTTTTTCTTCATACGTACTTTAAAATTAAAAATGAAAGGGAAGGCCCAAACGTTTGTTTTATTCTTATTTTTTTTTTATTAACTGAGACAGTCTGGCCACAGGCCTATACTGTATTTCCTTTTGATTCATGCATTCAGTAAACATGTGTCTTTCATAATTGTACTCCAGTAAATAGTACAGCTGTTAATTCCACGCATTTGTGATCTTAAAACTATAATCCTATTAACCAATGCCTTATATATTTTACTGAGTTTACAGAGGTAAATTAAAATAAACCCAGTAAACTGATTTTCATTTCTGAAGAGATTATTATGCGAAGGGGTTATTAAGGGTCAGAATGCATTGCTGATCCCAGGAGGAGCCGCAGATCAAAGCACTCATTCTTGGCTGCTATAAAATGTTAGTGTGTGTGTGTGTGTGTTCATGAGGAAGAGAAGGAGAGAACAAGAGGAGGGAGGGAGTGAGGGAGGATCTAAAACACCACAGTGCAAGGAAAAGCTGTAAGAGGCTAGCAGGCATGAAGGACCCTTATCTGGGTCCAAAG
This sequence comes from Erpetoichthys calabaricus, assembly GCF_900747795.2. Taxonomy (NCBI): domain Eukaryota; kingdom Metazoa; phylum Chordata; class Cladistia; order Polypteriformes; family Polypteridae; genus Erpetoichthys; species Erpetoichthys calabaricus. The sequence continues at coordinate 39,463,157 of NC_041401.2, forward strand.
TTAACAGCAGAGGTTTTGGTGGCTATGACATATTCCCTTATTTCACTGGATTTTCCACCTCTCAGGGTAAGACAAGCGTTTTAGTGCTGAAATGTTGTTTTGATTGGAGAATGCTACACTTTTGTATGAAGAAAAAAATTTACCATATTTAATTGGACTGAATTTAATGCTGAGTTTGCTATTTTAACATTATTTCCCACAGCAGTACAATGGATAATGGAGAAAAATATATGATTAAGAGCAAATGTTTCACAGCAAAAACATGTACAAAAACATTATAACAACTTGATGAATGAAACTATTTGCTATTAAAATGTTTTAAACCTTTTTGTAATGTCTGCCGAAACTGTTCTTCCTTATTGTATGAGATGTGTCTGTGTATGTATTCATAGGACTACATAATTTCAATGAATTGTCTTAATAAAAAATTATAGAATTTCTGAAAATGCAGTTTTTATTTATTCAGTAATTAGTCAATTTTAGCTATAGTATCCAAACAAACAGCAATGGCTCTTTAGAGCTGTTACCATGCATGAGTGCCGGCAGCTTTATAGTTTCTCTGCTAACTTTTTCCAGCTGTGCTAATGGGCTTTATAGTCAGACAACAAGTGGGGCCAAAGTGGCAAAGTTGTATTTTTTTTTCTCTTTTGAACGGCTGTGTTCAAAAAAAAAACAAAAAACATCTGAGCTGAATTTCCTGTAATGTGTTAAGTAGTGCAACACAGTGTATAATCTCACTAAAGCATTCTTCTCATAGAAGTAAACAGAGAACGATATTAGTTGTTTACTTTTCTAAATTGCATTTTTTTTTGCTTCCTATGCCCCGTTCATTTCTTGTTGTCTTTTGCCCCTGACACTCCACAGAAGATTGGGATGGCTGTGCTTTCAGATGCAGATTTAACAAGTCTTATTGTGAATGCACCACTTCCTCAGTTTCATGTCTTTTTTTTTACTTTAAGCATTTATTACAGAATCAGTAAACAAAGTAGTGACAAAAAAATAATACTTTTTGCATAGACCCAAATAAAAAATACTGTTAAATTTGTTTTATTAAGTTGAACTTATGTGACATAGCATGTAGACAGCAACAAAATCCTTTTAAGAAAGGTAATGAAATGAATAGGAATTTATTGTGAATAGATTTATTTTGTATAGTTGATCATTTAAAGTTGATACATGTATTTTTGTAAGCCAAACATTAAAAAATGAATATTTATAGCAAAATACTACTAAGTTCTGATAAAAACGTCTATTCTAGTTTATAGTTTTTGAGTGGGAATATCCAAGCCCCTTTTTTTTTTTTTGCTATTTTCATCGTATTAATTCTTTATGTTTGTCTTTTTATATCATGTATACCATCCATCCATTTTCCAACCCGCTGAATCCGAACACAGGGTCACAGGGTTCTGCTTGAGCCAATCCCAGCCAACACGGGGCAGGAACCAATCCCGGGCAGGGAGCCAACCCACCGCAGGACACACACACACACACCCAGCACACACTAGGGACAATTTAGAATCGCCAATCCACCTAACTTGCATGTCTTTGCACTGTGGGAGGAAACCCACGCAGACACGGGGAGAACATGCAAACTCCACGCAGGGAGGACCCGGGAAGCGAACCGAGGTCTCTTAACTGCGAGGCAGCAGCGCTACCACTGCGCCACCGTGCCGCCCTCGTGTATACCTGTAAATGTAAAACTCTAATATAAAATATATAGTCAACTCAAAAGAAAACGATTCAGTGTGAGATGGATAAATACATGTTATTTGTGTTTATTAAATGAGTTAATCCATGTCCATTTATTCAGTCTCAAACTTACCTAATTCAATTCAGAGTCACTATAACTGGAACTCATTCCAGGATCACTGGGTACAAGGCAGAGACAACTCTGGACAGGGTACTAGTCCTTCACAGGTCACATTCCCATATCACTCACACTCAGCCAGTTAACAATGAACTAACTTTTTTGGGATGTGGAAGAGGAAACTCTATGCAGATGTATTATTAGGCACAATGCTGGATTAGCCAAGTTTATTGCAGTACACGCACATGCACAGCATGGCCAGTTTAGAGCTGAACCTAGGTATCTGTGAATCACCAAAGCTTGACTTGTGTTTTTAAAAATGGATAGAGACAAATTACAAATAACATCTTACAGTGTTTTAAATTAAGAGGCCCTACTGTAATTCCCCTTTCATCTAATAATATAATAGCTATATGAAGATGTGAAAATTTTGAGAAAAATATACTTGTTATCTGATGATGATATTTTAATTGTTTCTTTTCTTTTTAATTAGATTGTTTCAGGCAGTGAAAGCTGTTTTCTTCCAGCTTTTTAGAGACACTTCTGCCATCTGTAGTTAATCTTTCTGCTTTGCGTAGTGTCAAAAGAATGTTCCTGATTTAGTGGTGGAAAACCTTCAGCGCTAAGATAAACAGATGAATAAAGCAGGCTTACAACCATGTCACTTTTATTAAAGCTCTGTAATGCAAAACTGTTTTTATTTCCTGAAGCTGTGTATTTGTTTCTATATTTGTAGGTTTTACCAGTGCTAAGTAATAATGGATTTTATTTTATACAGTCTACAGAAATCGCCTATTCTATAATGTGTGTTTGCCTTTCCAGAGTATCTACATAAGGGGAAATGAACACAATGTAACTGTAATATAAATATACTTCCATTTTATTCAAAATGCTCTTTACCATTCATCTAACCGCTTGTTTTATTGTCAGTTTTAATTTAAAAAAAGAAATTTCTTCAGATTGAATCAGAAGATATTCGTTCACAAGTGACTTGAATTATAAAAATACCATTTTCATTTGTAAATGTGGTGAGATGCAGTTGTTAGGCTACTGGTGGGTTTGATTTTTCCACAGACCTAGCATCTTGGAATTACATCGCATATGTAACAAAGTCAGAATTAGTAAATTTAATTATGGTATAAAGTATCTCCCAGCAGTTAACCAATACTATTAAATATTTTTAACTAAACTCTGTTGTGTCAGGGATTCTTCAGAGGAGATTAGCTGCACACATTAGGTGCCGATTTGGCATCAAGAAGCAGGTTTTGTACATATTATGGGATGACTTTGTACTCCCCCCCCCCCCCCCCCCCACCATGTTATCTTGTTATTATGTTATTGTTAACAATAATTGTTTTTCTCTTCCCATGTGTGTCTGACTTTAGACCCACTTTAAAATGCAGTGAAACAGAAAATTAAGATTATTTTAAATAAAAAAATAACACACAGTGCAGCAGCCTTGCATTGATAGTAGAGAGTTCATATGTTGGGACAACACATTCTTTACAAAACAAAAACATACAGTAGTTGGCAGACTGCTTAAAATTGTTAGAAACAGAAAGGCAGTGTGCTAAAAGACCCTACTTTAGAGATTAGTTCTGTCAATATTCACCTCCAAGCCTGGGAAAGCACACCAATGGATATTAAATCTTTCTTTATGCTCAGGAAATACACTGCTGTTTAATAAGAAGGATTTCTCTACATTTAATCACATGCATCAAGCTCAACAGAGTTTTCTTGTCAAAGATTTTGATCTGTTGGATAAATCAGCCTAAGAGGTCTGTTGTTAGAAACTATTTTGTGTGCTATGCTCAGAGTCTTTGCTGGCAGAAGAATAATTTTATCATCCTGTTTGAAATGCGTGAAGAAAGGCAGGCAGAAGGCAAATTTTGGATTAACAATACTGTTTTTTCCAAAAAAGTTTTCAATCAGCACTTTAGTTCAGATTGTTACTTGGAAACTGTCAGTAGCGATATCTCATCTGTCTGCATTTAAGATGTTAAGAAGACAACAACATAAAGAACACAATGCCATTTAGGTCGTTGTGTGATCTCTGCTAGATTATTCTTTTCTGTTTGTCTAGTCTGCATCAATTCTTATTACCTGATCTACTTAAGAGCAATTTATGATTATTTTTTATTTTGTTTTAAGTCTGGACCACATAGTCTTGAAGATCGTGTTTATAACAAATTAGAGATTCATCCATAGGCTTCATATAATATTTGCTATTTTCATTTGTACAGTTCTTTACATTTTTGTTCATAGAATGAGGAGATTTGGGATCACTAGTGACTAACTCCACCATCAGAACATTGTGTGATTATCATACAGTTTTGGACATTTCCATGTGCCATGTAATATTTTGGAATGGCTGCGATGGTGTGTTTGGCAAGAGGTTTGTTTAAATTAATTTGGACAGATATTGACTTTGCTTATTGGAAAAGTTTTATTTTCCACAGTTATGTTATTAAACCGAGGTTATATTCCACTTACTCCAGGACCAAAATCCCATATCCTCTGGTAAATAGATTTATCTTACATTCTTAATTTCTTAGTGGGTGGATGTATTCTTAATTCCTCCTTTGGGAGCAGTTGAGACCAAGTAAATCTTTTTAGCAGTCCATTACTGCATATTAAAATATCTGTGCATGCTAATGTACTATATATAAAAATTGTAAGGTTTGGCATTGTTCTTACAGCAGCATTACAGAAGTAGAAGAATTCAAATGTGGCTAAAATATAAAATAAAATGGAGGATTATTAATAAATGTGTAGGGTAAACAAAGGGAGCACACTAAAGTATGTAACAAAAGAAGGAAAGTCAAAACCATACAGACTCTTTGAGCTAGCATACATTGTTTGAACTCTTGCTTACCAGAGAAACACCATATCACGCTACAGTACTTTTATATTGATTTTCAGTTGTATCCTTTATTTATATAATCTTAGTGATTATGAGGCAATCAGCAGCACACTCCTGTGCATCAAGGCGTGTAATGTGACATTTCAAACGACTCACTCCAACTTGTCTACATCTCACTCTGAAATAGTCATATAGGTTTGGTATTGTATTCAGTTGTAGATTTGGACTCTCTCTGCATGAGAGCTGACAATCAATGACTGTTCATTTGGAAGTACAAAGCATAGAATGCAGTGACATGCAATAAGGAACACAGATGTTTTGGACCTCACAAACAAAAGAGAAGCTGAACAGTTTGACGTCTTATGTTTTATGAACCAAGACAGAATGGAAAACGAAAAAATGATACAGACTGTGTATGAATTCACCATACCTGTTAACCCTTAGGGCAGTGCCGGCTCCGTGAGGCAAGCATGACTGTGCTGGAAGGTCATCAATAAGGTAAACACATGCCCAGCGCTTTTCATTTGTGTAAACCGACATGGTCCAGTGACTCTCACGTACCCCATGACTAGAAGTCATGTACAGGTAGTCCCCAGGTTACGGACACTCGACCTACGACTTACGAACGAGGCCGCAGCTGTGACACATGCGCCTCATTAACTGCCGCTCCGTCATCTTTGGCCAGAGGACGCTGCAAGTAGTGGCTGGAGGGGTGTGATTTCGCTGCTCGTGTAGTGTAGTGTCCCTCAGGCGGCTCCCGGCGGAAAGTGAGCGGTGACCCGTGGTCCATAGTAATTGGGGCCACAGCTATCGCTCGTGTGCAGGACGGAGGCTTAATGGGGCGGTTCGCTGTCCGCCTACTACGCCGCCGCAGCTACTGCTCCTGACTGGACGCAGGCTGGATGGAGCGGTGTAGGGCGTTTCACTGCCCGCCCACTACACACGGCTCCCCCCGAATCATTTTCGTTGGGTGGCTGGTAATGCTGCAAGCGGTGACCCGGTTGTGGCTGAACAGGGGCCATTGAGGGTGAATGGGGCGGCGGTGGGTAGCATTGTAGTTGAATGGGGGCGGAGGTGGGCAATTCACTACACACCTTTGGCCGCACCGTGTTCGTTCTCGGTGGGCAGACGCACGCTGCATACTGTAGTGGAGGTGACTGTGTGGTGGGTGGGTGGTGAACTGCCCCTCGCCACCCCCATTCATTCTCAATAGCAAGCCTGCTTGTACTGTTACGTACATAGCAGGAAGTTGTCTCTTGTCAGTACACCAAACGTGCTGACGAGGGATGCCTGCCTGCTGTGATAACGTGTACAGTGCTGTGCAGAAGAGCTCATCTTAACCTTTTATCTTCACCCTTCAAGAATGTCTCTGAAACACAAATCTGATGCAAGTGCTGGTGATAGAGTAAAGAAGAGAAAAACCATCACCATTGAAAATAAAGTAGAAATAATAAAAAGGTCAGAGAGAGGTGAAACTCCATCATTCATTGGCACAGCACTTGGTTCCAGTTGGTCTACAATAGCATTTATTAAAATAATGTACCTGTTCCGACTTACATACAAATTCAACTTAAGTACAAACCTACAGTCCCTATCTTGTACGTAACCCAGGGACTGCCTGTAATGTGATATTGGGTTAACGTGGTTCTCCCAGTTTCCCAACACAGTTTCACATTCAAGCACTCTGTCATACTGTCGTTGTCTTTCTCTCTGTGGACATCATGGACTGTCTCCCTCCTCCAACTCCTAGAATGCTTCTCCTAGCTCCATACAGTGTATGATTCAATGTTTAAACCCATCACAGAGGCACTAAACTCAGAGTCTGAATTGTGCTGGAATGTACTTCTTAAAGGGACCGGTCTACTAAGCAGTCTCTGTGATGCCTTTACAAAATGAACAAAATAACTACTCTCAAAGATCACGTGCTGCTAACAAGCAGGCTGGAAAAAAATATTGATCTCCTGATATTCTTATGATCTCATATCCCTGTTAGGACCTGCTGGAGTCCCAAAATATGTAGGTTCTGAAAACGGACTTGGAGCCCCAAAATATGTAGGTTCTGAAAACACTTTCAAAAATGCCCACTAGAGGGGTGTTACCATCAATACTTGGCCAGATTGAAGGTCAAACACAGGATCTTTATAAAATAAAAGGATCTATTGTTTCAAAATAATTGATAACAAAAAAAAAGATTCATAGAGCACAGAATGCAAAAGGAATCACCTATAAGAGACCAGAAGGTCAAAAATCTAGAAAACCACAAAAAACACAGAAAAAGACACAACTGCTCACCATCTCAAAGCACATTCACAATTAACCGCAAGGTACTATGATTTACCCCCAACCTCTGTAAGGCTGAGGAAAGTACCTTGTGGTGATGGGCAGGTGGCCCTGCCTATCAGTGGAGCATAACATAGGCATAATACATGGACAACATGAAAAACAAAGAATAATGCATATCATAAACAGAAATATTAACACAAACAAAGGAATCAATAACAAAGATGAACAATAAAGTCAGTTGAACCCCAGGCAGGAGGGGGGTTCTGGCTGAGACCTAACAGTTCCATATTTTGGGTGCATGTGGGCAACGGTTAGGGTTACATTCTTTTGGCCTTGAAGTTACTTCTCAAAAGCCCAAATCTCCTTTAAATCGCATCTCAAAAAATCAACCAATTGGTCACTTTAAAGGGCTGTATCCTTCAACCCACAAGGCTAAACTGAAAAGTTTAAGCTTTACATGAGCACACATGAGTAAAGGTACCAAAAACTCTGCAGGTTGAGAAAGCCTGCCATAGCAACCCCACAACAGGCCAGCACTACCGGACACAAAAAGAACTACATTTTTCTAGATAAGAAATTGAGCATTTCATTGAAAATTAAAAAACTGATTATGACCAGGGCGGCACGGTGGTGCAGTGGATAGCGCTGCTGCCTCGCAATTAGGAGACCTGGGTTCACTTCCCGGGTCCTTCCTGCCTGGAATTTGCATGTTCTCCCCGTGTTTGCGTGTGTTTCCTCCCACAGTCCAAAGACATGCAGGTTAGGTGCATTGGCGATTCTAAATTGTTCCTAGTGTGTGTGTGTGTGTGTGCGCGCGCCCTGCGGTGGGCTGACGCCCTGCCCGGGGTTTGTTTCCTGCCTTGCGCCTTGTGTTGACTAGGATTGGCTCCAGCAGACCCCCGTGACCCTGTAGTTAGGATATAGCGGGTTGGAAGATGGATGGATGAATGATTATGACCAAGTTGAGTTTGCTGTAAACATTTTAATAATATGTAGGATTATTGAGATGAGTTTACTACTTTTACACTATAGTACCCATTGCCCCACATACCCATAGTAAAGAGATGCCGCTGAAATACACAAGAATGTTAGGTAGCTTCATTGACTAAAAGTGCTGCTGTAATGAAGATGCTCCTTGTCCAGATGAGCTCCACAGCTTCGTACCATTGCACAAGAAGAAATTAAAACTATACAGTATATATATGGTGCTGAGTACTGATTATGCTCTCACTTCAGGTTCCTCCTTTTCAGACTTTTTGCCTCTTCTCGTTTACAAGTCTTTTACTTACAGCTCATACTATGGATGATTAATATTGCAGTTATTTCAGCTGCCGACTTTGCCTTTATGACTGCCTTTGTTCTTGCAGAAAATTTGTGAAACTTTAGATTCTGTTGTAAAAAATTTTCCACTACCGGGGAAGGAGCTGTTTAAATGTGACAGGGGTGTGGTTTTGGGATATGATATGTCTACATAAACATGCTGTACTGCTGTTTGATGCTGAAGAGTTCATTTAATAGTGTTGGGCCTGGGCCTTTAAAGTGTGCTGCAGCAGTTTTACTGAATAAGTATCTAACTGAACATGTTCAAAGAAGTTCTGTGAAAAACAGAGGCCTTTGTTTTCTAATTGAGTGTATTAACTTTACGAGCCAAGTCTACAAATAAAATATTAGGCTAACTATTGACTCAAATTTGAGCAAGCTTTTGTGAATGATCGAGTGTCCCCTGATTTTGAACTGGCACTCCATCAAGGTTTAGTTTTTGCTTTGTGTCTGTTGCTGTGGATAAAGAGTCCAGTACCTCAAACCTGATGTGAATTAAGCAGGTTTGATAATGAAAATATATATACAAATTTTTTTTTTGGATCAAAAATTTGTGATCATTGAGCCTATACTGTATGTTGTAGAGGTAATAACTGCCCATCCAATCTTTTTTCTAATCTGCTCATTTAGCTCAGGTCATGGTTAGTGCCTTTTGCGGCACTATTGGGTGTAAGGTGGGAACTAGCTTGGTCATGGTAATACTGCATGACTGAGCACATTCAATAATATTTCAGTGATTTTAAATTACTAGGCAATCTAGCATGGTTTGTCTTTGGGATGAAACTAAACAGCTAGAGGAACCTCGTCAAAGACATGAGGAGAGTGTGTAAAAAGACAGACAATGCCACGAATGGCATTCAAATCCAAGACTCTTGAATGCTATATTATATTCTTAATTTTTATTAATTTAATCCCTCTTCAGAATGACTTCCAAATATAACTCTGATAAATGTAATCAAATTGATTTTTCCTGTGATCTATCAGCCAGTTTACTTCAGCTAACACAATCAAGACATGGGGATTTAGAAGCAAACTAGGGGGCTCCGCCCCCTGCTCGCTTCGCTCGCCAACCCCTGGTCTTGGGTAACCTGAAATAGCGGGCTCGTGTTTGTATATCCGTCAGTGGAGGTCATTCGTTTTGAACCCGTGCCTGCTTTGCTTCCACATTTTCAGACGCGCGTTGTAGGCGCCTGATTTGAAAGAGATTATTTATCTCCGTCAGTTGTGGTCTTTCGTTTTGAACCTGTGCCATGCTTTGCATCAACAGTTTCAGATGTGCATCCTAACTTCACTCCGCAGTAGTGCCACTCACAATATGGCGGTGACGCCTGCGCCTTCACTCCGTAGTAGTGCCACTCACAATATGGCGGTGACGCCTGCGCCTTTCGCACTATCTTTGTGGACCTGTGGAGCCTCCGTAGCCTCTCACGTTTGACTCTGGGGTGCAGCGCAGAATCGTCTTTTTTCTGTGGTTGTGTCGTTAGTGGTAGCTATGGGCGCGTTGTTGCTTCATTTCTCATTCACGTTAGTTGAGCTCTTTTGGTCTTGTGCCGTGACTCCTTCGTTCGCGGTGGATACGACTTCGCTTGCAGTTTATGAGACGTGCGCCTGCTCAGTACGTCTCATGGTCCCATCACCATGTCCCTGCGTCCATATTCCGGTTTATTCTAAGTTAGTAATATGGATGGTTTTTACTGCTGCACAAGTGGAAGAAAAATATTTGTAGCCTCATTAAAAATAAACCTTGTCTGGGATAAATAAATCATTCATTGTTAATGTCTTTCAGACATTATTCAAAATGACTGAAAATGTTCCTTTTAAGAATAGGAGATTTCAGGAGAATTGGTGAAGCTCATTCTTTGTGCAGTGGCCAATAAATGTTATATAGCAGAACTTCCTACTGGCATAGTGAGAGAAGAGAGTGGCATACTGTATATTTACACACCCAGGAGCTTATGGTTTAGGTACAACTGGCCTGTGTGTGGCAGTTGACAAGGTCACACTTTAATAATTATAATAGCTTATTGATAGTATCCAGTCAAGTACTCAGGTGTCCAGCACAACTAAGTCAGGCTAAGCCTTTTATACAGCATTGAGTAACAGCCCAAGTTCCCCAATACTAATATGGAAATCTCTTCAATGCCTCTTCTCCTCATTTATCTGTCAAATCTGCTTTGTTTACTGATTGGATGTTTTGAGTTGTGAAAAGGTGAAGATTAAAAACATTTTATTTCATACAGTATGTCTCTTTAAGTAGATGGTCCCAATCATTTATCCGTCTAAGTAGCAAAGTGCAACAGAGGTTAGCACTACTGCTTCTTAGCTCCAGGGCCTTGGGTATAAATTCTGTCATGGTTGTTACACAATTTGCATCTTCTCATCCTTTCAGCATACGTTCTTCTCCAGTGACTGTATTCCTTCTTCTCACCTCTCAAAGATATGAGGGTTTTCTGCCAGCTTTGAGTTGGCCCGTATAGCTGAATGTAGACAGCAGTGAAGGGGAGCCTGTCCAAGGTTGGTTGTTGCCTTTTGCTCTGGAACTGGCTACTGGTGACTCTAAAATTAGTAAGTGAGTTAGAAAGAGAATAGATGTATGAATGGAATTGTCCTTGATCATACATGCAGATAAACCTTCAAGTACATGTTGGTACAATTCCATATTTTTAGCATCATGATGCACATGTTGAGGTGTACCAGTCTAAATGCTCTTTTACAGGTAACCACTGTTTTGATCAAAGTAAAGACAAACAAAAAGCAAGTCTTGCTTTCATTTATATCCATCAGATGGGAAGTTCAAATAAGAAAGATCTTTTGTCTTTTCTCAAGAGCAATAAAACATTCTCTACAATTATACGATCTGCATTTGTTTTTTTTAATGTTAACACATTAATGCACTGATATATTACTCTGGCAGTATAAGGAGAAGTAAAATATCCTCGGGTTTTAAATGTAAAGTAGCTTAGTAAACAAAAAAACAGATTTCCATATATTTTCAGGAAACCATATGCTGTTAGTCAGCATTTTCAAGGGCAGTTGGATGTGCCAGTGCCAGATTTAAGAGATTACATTAAAGTAAGCTGGAGGTCTTTGAGACATTTTTCACACTATACAACTTCTTTTTTGCACTGTATATGCCACTTTATGAATGTTTAAAATATAAGGAGAAGGAGGGCAGTACTATAACGGTCATATTTTGTGTTAAACCAACTATACTATCAATCCATCTGTTCATTACCACAACTTTCCATCCATTCAACCAAATCAAATCATTTCATCTATTAGCCCATTTTTGAACATGCTTAATCCTATTCTCAGTTACAAATACTTTTTATGCTAAACTTAAAAGTGCTTTTATTAAACACAGTAAATCACCATAAAAACTAAAAAGTAACAAGGCACGTATGAATGGGAGAAGAAAGGTCTCTCTCTCTGTGGCTGGGTGTTACAGTATATGTCAAAAACATTTCATGGGAAGACAGTGTCAAGCCAATCTGCCTCATTCTGCATATATGTTCCAGGCACAAATCCAATTATTACAGAATGAACAAACAGTAAAGTGCAAGAAGGTCATGTGTAGTCTGTCTCTGGTTTGCCTGGTTATTACCACATCATAGATATTTTTAAAGTAAATGTGGATTGCAGTAGTTCGGTAGATATTATTTACTAAGTGCATACACAAGCCTGGCCAGCAGTAACTGGTTCTCTTGCAGAATTCTTTCCTAATCTTTGCTTAATGCAACTGGCATAGGTTCCAGCCTCCTGACAAAGTGGGTATGAAAATGGATTGTATTTAAATTTTCAAGTATTAATTGCAAAAATCAGTAACTGGTGTTTTAATTTACATGTGTTATAAAAGAGCTTAGTTCTATGCTTCAGTAATTTATTTTGAATGAGCCAGTAACCATCTTTGCCTCCCAGTATTTCAAGGCTCATAATAAAATTTCCAATGGTGAAAAAATGACAGTCCTGTGAGAATTTGTACTTAGTTTTTGTTTTCAGTATTTTAGTATATGGTCTGACATTAAATAACTGTTAAAAGCAACTGGTTAATTCATAAATGAATGCGTAAATGAATAAATACAAATAATTGAAGTAGTATTATGCCTCAGCTTTGTAATTACGAAGTTTGAGATATGGTTGTCTTAAACATGTAATCCAACTAACTGTGCTAATTTAGTAGCAACGTTGGTATTATGCACTGAAGAAGAAGATTCACTGAAGTTAAATAAATGTAAAGAATCATTAAAGAAAATAACTTTTCCCTACCAGGAAATGGGAGCAGCCATACAATTTATGAAGGAAGACATGTTCATTTCCCAGAATGACAATTTTGATATCAATCAATATGACAAATTTAGCACTTATAATACTAAATTAGCAGTTGGGCCCATAAGTATACTTCAGTTGGGCAATAACTGTGAATAATGCAGTGAGTAAAAGAACTTCTCTGTTCATAGATTGGTCTACCAGAAATAGTAAACGAGCAATCAGCCTTGACAGTAGAGGCTATGTTTCTTTAATGGTAAGCAGACATGTGAGCAGTGCTTTATTTACTATAGGTTCTACAGGAATAAAGCCGCCATTATATGTTTGCTCTAATTAACTTGATAAAAAGAAATTAAATTGTTAACATAGTGTACATAGCAGGAGGTATAATGCGATACGTACACAGTGATGATTTTGTAACATTGCTGAAAAAATGGCTACTCACACATTCTGAATGTTTATAAATTAAAATACAGTAGCATTTTTAGTCTTAAAATTCACTAAGCAGGTCAGGGTGTCTTATTTATTATAGTAGTTTGTTTTGACAAAGCGAGTATTTCCAAGGAGAAACAACTTTCTATGATTAATAACACGCAAAAAAACAGCAAATGCCTCATTTTAAAAACTTTAAAAATAAGTAAATAACACTACCCCAATTACGAGGTTACTAAGGACAAGGGCACCACTAGGATAACAAAACACTTAACATTCTCTGGCTGTTTATTTCATCAAAATCAGAATGGCAGAGGCTCTGAGGATCTCCTAGCAGCAATAGGCATGAAGCAAGAGCCAACCCTAGGTGGAAGTGTCAATCCATCACAAGAGTCTATTTTGAACTGTCAGTTAACCTAAATGCTAGTCTTTAAAATGTCACAGGAAAAATGGAGAAAAACTCCACACAAACTACACAGACAGTGACTAGAAAAGAGATTAAATCTTCGGATGTTAGATCTGTGAGGCATCCAGGATAATACATGCAAGATGAAATCCCAAAAATAAACCTGCAAATAACAGAAACACCTTCACTATCATTAAAATAAGACTGTACCTCTGCATGCCACAGCTGGAACACTGGGTTACAGAAGTAACAATCCCCATCCTACAGAATTCTGCCCTGAAAAGAAATCTCCAGGAGCACCAAGCAAAAGACGAAAGGAGCCGTGGTGATCTCACTAAAGGTGAAATTGTCTCTTAGGATGTTAGAGGACATATTGTTCCTAGTGGGAAAAGATGAACCTTGGTGCAAGAAGATACCAGGGCAACTAGAATAAGCTTTAAGGTGCTAATCATTTCTTTTGCTAAATTAGAACTTTAAAAGATGATGGGATATTGTTGGATTTGATCCCAAGTAAGAATTAAAACTCTCTTAGGCGAGGGTGTGAGGTGAGTTGTACATCTCACTTATCTTCAGGCTGGCTAGTGTAGAACTTGAAGCTTTGTAAGGTTTTCTCAGATCATGGAAACAAACAAGGTTCAATTATAAGTAAAGTCTTTATTTTTATTACAAATTTTGAACCTTCTGGATTTTTTTTAAACAGTGCAGGCTAATAGAAGAACAAAAGACACTAAAATTCAATGGTAACTACCACCTTTGGTTCATAGTCCCTAAGTACAATGTTTATTTAAACCAGTTATGTGACCTTCCATCCATCTGCCCATTTAAAAAGCACATCAAGACAGAATCAATCCTGAAACAAAACTCATGATCTCTTATATCTTGATGTCAAATATGCACTTGCTGTGCTTTGCAAGACTTTTTACCCAAAAATAAATTCCTATTGCATTAGTTCTGCTATGAATGGAACCAATAAGAAGGTAAAAACTGACAAAAACATGTTGGCCAAGGTGAAACTATTTAGTTTGAGTTTACTACTTAAAGAATTCAAAATACAGAACTCAAAAAGTAACATGTACAAAATTTAAATAACAGAAAGGCAAACAGTGTTATGATTTGCATTATTTTCAAAGATTTTTCTTACCTTTATCTGTCTCTATGTCTGTCTTGTTTCTTTTGGGATTTTTTGATTTGAAGAATTCACCTTCATCATTTACAAAATATTTAAATGCTCTTTAAACAGAGTTATGTGATGCCAGTATGGGGACCACCATTAAATAAATGGTTTTGCTTATTTCGCAGAGTTTACCAGGAGTGTGTGATACATAGCATCATAAGCATGATTATTTAAAAGGGCAGCTTTGTGTATTTTCAACTCATCCACATGTGCGGATATCTCAAAACAAAACCCTCTTGTTAATATGTTTTCATCTGATAATTCTGGTATTAGAATCAGGTGCAAGGCTTGAACCAGCACTTGACATTTTTCTCAGAATGGTAGTATGTTAACAGTGCTGGAAGACAACGACAAAGAATGTCTGCCGTATCTGAGTTGGATAGATAAGGAATTGGTAATGCAATAGTACACACGTTTAGCCTTTAGATTTCACCACTAGCATAATGAGACCATTCAGAGTTCAGGGTGTGCTCAGTAATGTCTGAAGGCTGGGCATTGAGAATAGAATTGGCAGGATCTAGGATTTAAGATACATAAGCATAGTTCTATTGAAATGCATCATACTTCTTTACAACTGTTTTATATTACTAAGTGAAGAAAGTCTACTGATGTACTTAACCATCTCTGTGGCCCACTTTTCTACAGAAAGTGCTTTGTATTATGTCTGTAGGTTTAATGTTGTAAGTAAAGGTTCACCTTTTTGTCCAATAAAGCTTCAGGTTTGGATATTAAAAAGGATCAAAGTGCTTTTTCTAGTTTTATTCAGGTACAGAAAGAGAAAATCTTTAAGCTTTCTGGGTAAAAAAAAGTAAAGATGTTCAAAATAAAAATGCAAAAGGCCTTCCGAGTTTCTGCTCTTTAACCGGTCTATTCATTACACAAAGATTTTTAGGAGAATAGAGATTGACAGGAATAGGTTTGACTAAATGACCTGTTCACATCAAACCTTTTCATCATATGTGACTGGCACTAGCATCAAGCCCAGTGACATAACTTCATGCAAGGCAGGAACTCAGTGTAGACATGGCACCAGTCCATTGCATTTCATACTTCTGTACCCACTCATGCTCACTCACACCGGGACATTCCAGAAGTACACCCCAGAAACAAATAAATGACATCATTTTTGTTTCCCTGCACATTTCAAATGCTTCAGTAAATAGACTCGTAATGAATATCTCATTGATTTAATGAGCAATACCACTAAGAAATGAATCTGAGAGTGAGTCATGATTTCCTTCGCAGATTTCACTGCACTTTCAGAAGACTACTCAGCTTAACTTAACTAAGAGCACTTTGTATCAAGATACTGTAATTGGAATCTGTACACATAAACATTTGTTTTATTTGCCCCTTAAGCAGAATGATGACAAGTGAAATAACTATAGCTATGAAAGACCACATATAAAAATTGGGCTCTGACTCTTTGGAAGTTTTCACATTGCTGTTTATAAACCAACCAACATCAATTGTTTACATAAACTACTAGTAGTACCATTATTGTTTTTAAGATGCTTTTCCAGGGTCAACCAGCAAATATGACAGTACAGGTGTTCGGAATAAATGGAGTAGTGGGTGTGGGTGCCTAGTGTTCATGTAAAACTAGGCTCTCTAAATGTCCCATTTTTCACATTTCTAATCGGCTGAAACTCCAAAGGGGTAATTCCTCAATATTTCCTACTTAATTTTTTTATAAAGCACACCAAACTCCAAAGGGACCCATCCCCCACCCACACCCCTGCCTATAATCTAATCAGTGTTTGCCTAGCTCCACAAGCGTACCAGTGAGAACAGTTTATCTGGCCTTGCCCAAGAAGTGTTTGTGGTGCTTCAAATAAACAGGAGCACTTGGAAATACTGTATAGCACCCAGACCCTGGAATGACCTACCGAAATGAATTAGATCAGCTGACTCCATGAATTCTTTTAAAAAACAACTCAAAACTCATCTGTTCAGGAAGGTTTTTAGCTCCGTGCCTTGAGCATGGGAAAGGCGCTATATAAATAAAATGTATTATTATTATTATTACTGGAGGCAATCATACATGTACAGCCCCAGTACTTTATGAGGTCATCTGGGTGTTTATTAACAATTTGAACGAGCCAGGGTTTAAAAGGAGGAGGCATTTTTGAGACTTGGCACAGGTATGCTGATTTATACCCCTGGGTTTAGTCAGTGAAATTTTGGTTTATATCCAAACATTTTTTCCCCAGGTGAATTTATTTAGTGGCCATACTTACACCTTGTCCACCTTGGGCAATGCTGGGTACCCTTACAAGAACTTTTACATTCTTCCTTTTAGCTTAAATATAATGTTCTTGAGCATACTGTACAAATGTTTTTGGTTTCACTGGTCCAGTACTCGTATGGGTAGCACTGCATTTGGGAAAATCACATAAAGTATCCTTAGATCTTCAAATTGAAAACAGTATTTTTCATGAATCAAATGAAATCAGTCATATTGGTCATCAGGGGCCTCATGTATAAACGGTGAGTACGCACAAAAATGTTGCGTAAGAACGTTTCCACATTCAAATCGCGATGTATAAAACCTAAACTTGCCGTAAAGTCACACAGATTTCCACGGTAGATCAAACCCTGTCGTACGCAAGTTCTCTGCTCGGTTTTGCAGACTGGTGGCACCCAGTGTCAAAGCAGTGCTACTGTTCCTGTGTGGTTACCCTTTCTTTTTTAGATCCACATCTCTGATGCGGCTTTATCATATACACTGAAATTAACCTCATATTGTTTATTAGTTTAATGCATCTGATTGTAATTAACCTGTAACAATATAATGGTCCACAAAATGGTCAAACTATTCTAAATACCATAAGTGCTTTAGCGTTGTTACTCTCACTGCACCTTCTTCTTCTTCTTTCAGCTACTCCCATTAGGTGTTGCCACAGCGGATCATCTTTTTTCATATTACTCTCACTGCACCACTCGGAGTATTTATATCACTGTATCTGAGTGGGGAATCACAGCTGTACAGCAGCTGATCGGAAAGAGAATTATCAGTATACAGCATCAAGCACACGCTGCCTCAGCCATGCTGTCTATTGAACTGCTCTCACAGGACAAACGCTTCAGAGCCTTTCCTGTACGGACCTCGCAGTTCAAAAACAGTTTCATCCCAAGAACTCTAAATGCACTCACTCAGTCCATCAAGTGCTCCTTGTAGAACTGTTTGTACTTATAAGTACAATTACCTCACGGTAAACTTGTGATACAGTTACAATATTGCACAACCTGAGCCACTTTATAAAGCGCGTATTTACATATGATGATATCATTTTTAAGATGAAATGCAGCAAAATATGTTTATTATATTATACAGATAAAACTTTAACTTCTTTTAAATAATCTATATTGTTAATAATTAAACATGCCAGGACACGGTGCCGCAGCGCTAGCTAGGAGCTTGCTCTCCATTCACGGATTGTTCCTGCCTCGCGCTGTATTCTTGCTGGATAGATGGATAGAATAATTAGACACATACTACGAAAATATTTCGATGTTCCTTAAAAGTTTTGAAGAATTGGCATTCTAAGCTTACAGATGGCTTAACGTCTATTGCAGAGCTGATTGTGTGGCGATTGGGTGTTTGGAGAAAGAAAAGTAAGGACAGGAATTAGAGGTTAGTACGTTTGAAAGAGACAGTACTTCTGTAATAAAGTATTTCATCGAAGGTCGCGCATGGCGCAGCAAGCATCTTGCGTGAAACATGAACAATCACTGCGCCACCGTGTTCCCATGTTTAATAACATGCTTTAACTCCTATCATCATGAAAATTATATCGCGTATACTTCTCAGTATTTTAATTATTCAGAGAGCTGTAATATTACGAATGTATTGGATTCTGTGTCCTGTCGGAGGAAGAGAAAGCCTGTTTAAGAAGCACGTAGTGATTCACACACATAGAGCACATAGAAGATCAAATACAAAACAAAGCATTTAACGTGCTACTTTAGTTACGATGGGATTTGAGAAACTAATAAAACGATTTTAAGATGAAGTTTATGATGTTGTACTTTAATGACAAAATAAACTATGTGATTAAAGTGGAAATGTAGAAATTAAAGTTGACATTTCGTGCTTTTTTCCCTACTGTGTGCCTTTTTTTTTCTCTGTACCCTAATAAGCCTTCATATGACACTCAGACGGTGGGCTACGACTCACCTTTTCATGGCAACTTTGATATTTGACAACTTCTTTTTTATTTCGGGCACTGTGCGACTTTGTGAATGTTAGCTTTCGAGTTTCTCCGACACCCTATGTCACTCGATCAACTTACTTTTGTTGTTTATACCACTTTTTAAACCAACAAATAGTATGTTTTTCCTTGCCTCCACTTGGTATTCACTGAAATCCTTCTATTTTCCCTCGTGCTTTTGCCATTGCCTTTTCACAGAGGGCTGAGCTTAAGGGCTATTTATATTGATTTGCATATTCAAAGAGGCGTAATTCTGAGAGGAGTTGGGGCGGGACAGAAGGTGCGTGCACGTGCGTTACTTTTAACGCTGACCAGGATTTGTGGAGCGGAAGAACATGGAAGTTGGCGTTCGCACAGATTTATGCATCTGGATTTTTTTGTGCGTAAGCACATTTGCGCTTTTGTGCTTACGTCATGTTATAGTGTGTATTCTACGCACACAGTTATGCATGAGGCCCCAGGAGACCAGATGTTAGCCAATCATTTGACAAAGACATTAAATCAACACATCTGCATGAACAAAAAATGCTCAGGAGCCACAGATATAGCATGGTGACATCTTGATGCTGGTAAATGGATGTGGCATGAAGTTTCATATCTAGATAGTGTCAAGTGGAGAAGGGTTTGGAGTTTTTGACAAGTTACAATATTCCATTTTCCTATTATAACCCAGAATTATGTATGCTAGCTTAATTAGTTAATGTTCTTCCTGCAGTAGACTGGCATTTAAATCCAGGGTTATTTGCTACCTCGTGTCTCTTGCTGGTAAGATAACTTAACACAAATCCACAAAGGATAAAGAAGTTCATAAAATGCAGTGATGAATTTATAGATACTGGTAAAACTGCCCCACATCATTCACTGCTGATTATGATCTTTTGCATGCCTGTCATTGGGGAAAGTGGAAGTCATTAGGTTTCCTTCCTTTATTAATGTGCAGTATATTATTTGGTAAAGCATAACAGTTTTCAGCTTGGAAACTAAGTAGACAGTGTGCTTTGGGGGTATAACGGAGAGTCATATTGAATAGTGGTTTGTGGTTTGGCTGTAGAGCAGGTCTTGTATCGATCATAGTTTTCTGGATGAAAGTCTATAAGGCATCCTCAGGCATCTGTGAGTGCCAGGCTCACCTGCTAGTTAAGCTGCACTTTATTCCCAGTGAATATTTTTGTGTTCTTGTAAAAGCCTAACCACTGTATTACTTTAATCTATTGCTGCAACTGTATTTTTTTTTGCTTTCACCAAAGTATGTAATACTGAGAAATCATACTCACATTCTGCAGTTTATGGTGCCAAGGGATTCTAGAAATGTGGGGATCCCTGAACGAGGGTATATTTTATTTCCCATTGATAGCAATCAAAGGGTGCAACAAAACAGATCAATGTTTAATATTATAAATAAGAAAGAACAACAGCCTTAAGTACTCCTGTGTTCTGCTTTCACTATACCTAGTTATTTGCACATATTGGTGTTGTATCATTTTTCTTCCACCCAAGCCAAAAAGTAGAACACTGCCATCTGTTTCTACTTTAATATATTGATGTTTTTATAGCTTCTGTTTTCTCCCTACAGCATTCTGTTGTTTATCCTGAAAGATCATTACCTCATAGTTCTGCTTATTATTTTATTATTCAGGATGTTGTTATTGCTTACCTATGCAGATATTAATGTTATTTAACTATATGAAACCATCAGCTCTTGTTTTGACTTTAAAAGAAAAAAATGACTGCTACAAATATAGTTTTATTTTGCAGGTGGATTATTATATAAAGTAACATTCTGAATTTGGCTTGATGCGAGTCAGGGTTTTGAGGAGACAGACCCTGCCTCAGAAGCATCAAGCACAAGGCAGCAAACAACCCTAAACAGGTTGCCAGTCCATTGCATGGCCTACTTGCGCCCACACCACTTGGAGCCAATGAAGTAAACTCATATCTGAAGCTAGAACTGTGAACCAGTGCTGACTGAGCAAGGCCTGCCCGACAGACATCTCATTACCTTCTCACACATCACCATGTTCTTGCCACAGTAGTTATAGATTTTTTATTTTTAATAAAATATTTTCTCTGGAAAAAAACTCCATCCATCCATTTTCCAACCCGCTGAATCTGAACACAGGGTCACGGGGGTCTGCTGGAGCCAATCCCAGCCAACACAAACTTACCATCAGAAAAATACTACGTAAAATAAGTCAAGGATAGCAGCAAGGTACAAATCAGTATTTGCAAAGAAGAGCGTTGATAGTGTGCACAACCTGTTAGATGATCAAGATGTCTTGAGGAATAAATTAAAAATGGGTAAGGCAAAAAAAAAGAACACTTTTTACTACATGGTCCCATTATGTCAGCCAGAAGCAAAACACAGGAAGAATGAAATGTCAGGAATAGAGCGTTGGAATGTCATTGTTTGGAGATGCTATACTGTACTCCCTCAGGAACCAGCATAACTTACACCTTTGAAGAAAACAGAAATTATGCATTGAGGCATTTTTGGTGTGATTTGCTTTTTTTTGGGCTATGTCAAAAATAAACTTATTGTTGCTTTGTGTTAAAAATTATACAAGGGAATGCGCAGGTGCATTTGAGCCATGCATCACGACAGATTGTGCTGTGATCTAAAACACGAGCAAATAAGCAAACAAATGTGCAGACATTTATATTTGAGAAGTTTCAATTTGTAGTCTTCACCCAGACCCTTAAAATATTATGGTAGAAACTAAAATGTAAATGTCAAGGAATACTAACATGGAGAAAGTGGGAAGTGTTGTAATGTGAGAAGCTGATCAACAAATTTGGAAAGCAACTGCCTGCAGGTATTGTTGCTGAAAGTGATGCAATATTAGGGGAATAATTTTTTTAAATGTAACTGTTGCATCGTACAAGAGCTCCCAGCCATTATGAAACAACGGCCTGAAGCTGGCTGGACAATGGTCAAGCATCACTTACAGTTAGCTAATTCAAGAATTATTTAATGTATTTTATTTAAGTAATCATCAGTTAGTGAACTAGTTTACTGCTTTTGGTAAGATGGGTGTCAGGAACATGTTGTGGAGTGTTTTTAAAATTTGTCTAAGCATAGTATGTTTTATTAATTTTTATTTTTGATTGTTAATAGTATACTTTTCAATGTTATTTTTGTGATATATCCCTTTTACTATTTTGTGTTTGTTTTTTCATCGGTGCTTCCATTTCAGTACTTTACGTTGCTATGATGCTGTATGTTTGCAAGTCACTTGATGTGCCTATCATTTCCACCATGATATAAGTGATGGTACATCCATAATTTAAGCAAATGAAAGACTTTGTGAGAGGCTAGAGTGTGAGCAAATTGATAAACAATTGAGGAAAGTATTCTAGTTTTGAGTCAGACTGAGATTTTCATCCTTTAAATTTTGATGTGTGTATTATTCATGGCATTTATTTTGTAAAATCATTAATGAAAGCCCTCTTTTGATCTCTGTCATTTATCTAAAAAAAAATTGCTTGAAAGAACACGGTATAGGTCCTATTACAATATGACAACTTGCCTATGATTGCATTTCATCCATTGCTCAGCTAGAGTTACTCATTTAATGATCTCCATGAGATGCAAGGAACTGATTGTGCATAGTCTGTCCACTTCTGTGCTGCCACCATGCGCCGCCACAAAACAGTCATCTGTATGAAAGCACACTATTAATATTTTTGCAAAGCATAAAATGCTAATTTTCAGAGGTGCAATTAAAATGTAGATGTGGTCGGAGTATATCTCAAAATAACCAGTTATATTCACTAGAGAAAGAAGAGTCCATAAGGAAATGTGATAAAAAAAATAAACTGCAAATATTAATGTACAAGAGTATGCAATGTTCTTTGAAGAAAGTATGAAATTTGATAGTCACTATTTATTAAAGGATATGACTCAGCCAATCAGGGCGTCAAAGGCAATTCATGACATACTCTGCTTGGAATAAAAACTGTTTTTGAAATCGTCTGATCTGAGTTTTGAAGCTATGGTAATATTTAACCATATAAAAAAGTGAGAACAATTTGTGCCTAATGTTTTTGGAATCCTTTACTATACACAGGCTTTATTTTGGCAGTGTTTGGAATAAATCCCCATCATCTTTGGTTAGTCTGATAGTTTATTATTTTACAACAGCTTACAACAGCATTTTAGCTCGCCTTTCTGTCTTTTGGCTGTGTTGCTATAGTGTGAATTTTCTCTTCTTCAACAGTAAATGTTATTTAAGACTATCGTCTTATTCATCCCACTTTTAATTAGGTGAGGGTAGTCTTTTGGTCTTTTTAGCATGATGTCAGCATTGTAGCTTCAGATCTGATACCTATAACCTTGGGATTGAAGCATTAAAATTATTCTATTGTTGTTCCATTGAGGCTGCATCTCTGTATGTCTGCTGAAGATTATATTAAGATACTGGGATTGGTTGCTTTCACTATTGCACTGGATTAGATTTGCCACCTCATTGCTGTATGTAGTCTTGTTACCCATCACTCCAATCACTGTGGTGTCCTCACAACATTTGATTATGTGATTGTTGCTGTATTTGCCTGTGTATTTTTGGGTGAAAATGGCACATCTAGGACTGAAGCAGCTGCCCTGAGCTACTCTAGTGTGTAAAATCTGCACAAATGAAGTGAGGTTACCATTTGCTTTCTGACAGTTTGTAAATGTATAGCAGTAGAGTGTTGTACCGTGTTAGCCATAGATTGATACAGGAGAAAGTAGGGTGAAATGACACCTTTTATTGGGTAACTAAATAGATTACAAATACAAGCTTTCGAGGCAGCTAAGGTTACACCTTGCCTGATGAAGGGGCCTTAGCTGCCTCGAAAGCTTGCATTTATAATCTAGTTAAGTAAGCCAACAAAAGGTGTCATTTCACCCTACTTTATCCTGTATCAGTTTGTAAATGTAGCACACTAAAGATGAGATTTAACTAATTGCTATAAATTCATAAAAAGTGAGTTCTACCAAAGAAATAAATATTTTTCCAGTCTGGGTGCAAAGTCACTTCATTTTACATACTGAGATTATTGACCATTATATGATCTTAAAAAAGTCTTTTTTCTTTTAACAGCTATCTGGAGGTTGTGAATTGACAGTGGTTCTTCAAGATTTCAATGCTGGTTGTAGCAGCGAACTGAGCATCCAAGTGGGACAAACTGTTGAACTTCTCGAGAGGCCAAGTGATAGGCCTGGTTGGTGTCTCGTTCGGACCACTGACCGCAGTCCTCCACTTGAAGGCTTTGTCCCCAGCAGTACTCTCTGTGTGTCACATTCCCGCAGCAGTGTGGAAATGGAATGTTTCTTTCCAACAGGAAAAGGTAGGATTTTTTTATTTCTTACAAAAAGAATTGTTTTATTTAGTTTTTTGTTGTGATTTCTTAAGTATAATATATAGAGAATGTCAGACAATGTATACACATTAAGAACAAAGGAAAAAACACCAATGATGTAAATGTTTTATTTTTATGTCTACAAAAGTTGTTCAAAGTTACCAGCACATTCTGGTAATTTCTGGACAAAATGGACAGTGGTCAGATATTCACATTAACTTTATGTGACTGTTCCAATTTCATTTCTAAATGGCAGTGATCCCATAAATGTTTGTAATATGTTCCAAAGACATAGCCCAACATACACAAATACTGTTGCTGTAGAAATCTTGCACAGTAATGGGTTTCAACAGTGAAATGATGTTCTGTTGGAGGATCAGTAATAAATTTATGTCTCTACCATCTTTGTATTTTACATACATTCTGAAATTTCAGTACCACTGGAAAAAGTACTGTATGTTGAAAGCTCTCCAATATAAATTTAGTTTTTGTGATTCTGTCCCTATAATAAATTGTATAAAGGTGTAAGTTTAATTTTTGAACAAATATTATTTACCAAAATGTGTATACATTTTGACACACTCTGTATTTCAATAGGAATGTGAGTAAATGTTGAATAAACCTTTTTTTTTTTTCCTTTTTATGAGAAAAATTTTCAATAAAGTTTTTTGAGATTTAGAGAAATTCCAATTTATTAACTGGCACAGTGAAAAATGTAGTGGGTAGAAAATTAATTAAACTGTAGTTATTCAGCATGGTGTACAGTATTTTCTGAATAATTGCCATCATATACCATTCTTCTAATAATATAAGCCTAAAGATACAAAAAATGAAGACTTGTGTATTGTATGATAAGTACAATAGCTGTGATGTTGAAGATTAAGAACTATTTCAAGTTTCTGTTTTTCAACACTACCTATAAATTCTTTATTGATTTAATCATTATTGATACTTCAAATGATGTTGAAATTTTAGTGTTACGATAATGTAGTAGAAATTGAAAAGGGTTGAAGAGAAAAAGTTCAGTGGCATTTTGCAGAGAGGGAGGTAACCATACAGTATGTTGTACCCAGTTCAAACAGCTGAAACTTTGTGGCAGAATATCACCTTGTACAAGACGCTAGTGCCTCACACCCTTTGTACAAACACTTGTATATTAAGATCAGCATTTCAGCATGATTTCTGACTAAACACCAGGAAGAGCACACAAGATTTACACGTTGGGACATCAGAGCCCAGGATATAGCCTCCAGCAATTCCGTGATTTACAGTAATAAATCAGGATATTCAGGGTAGCAGTGGGGCTATATACAGTAGTACATGTCAGCTGCATTGACATGCTGTGTGCATAATGATTAGCTTGTATTATTTAAAAAAAAAATATGAATTTCAAGAAAAACCATGTATCTTAGAAGTTAGCACTCAGGCACAGGCATCACTTAATTAATTGTTGCACCGTGTTAAATTGGTAACAAAAAATTACATTTAGACTAAAGTAGTTATAATATAGTTCAAAATTGACATAATGTAAGTTTTTTTAACTTTGCATCCAAATTTTGAGATTAAATTTACAGTTCTACAAAAACAAGGTTATAATTGTCTTAAAACGCAGAACATTGTAACATCTACAGTTCTGTTTATAAAAGTAGCATCTGCTAATATATGAATAAACTTATTGCCTTTCATGAAAGATTAATCATGAGGTGCTTTACTATTGATAATTGTTGCTGAACTGTTCATCTAAGTAGTTAAAATGTTTTATCATTAAATAATCAACTTAAAGTAGGTATTTTTGTTTTTAGTGGGCAGTGCAAATGTATTCAAATGACAATGTAATGTTGTACTTGAGGAGCAAAAAGGATGAGTTAATTTTGTTGATTGAAAGAGCACAGAATAAAGGCTGCTTTGCAGTGGGAAACAGTCGCCTTATGTGAAGGACTTGGAGCCACAGTGTACTTGTCAATATTTAAAGCCAAGCCAGACAGTATAGTGAAGCAGTCAGGAAGGGTTAATAGGATATTAAGGTATACTGCACGATATTGAGTACAAGTTAAAGAAGGTTATGCTTAAGCTTTGTTACACACTATGGAGATCTCCATATTACAAAAAAATAGGTAGAACCACTAGAGAAGGTCCAGAGGGATTGAGAAGCATGAGCTATGAGGAGAGATGGAAGGAGTTGAACCTTTTCAGTTTTAGCAAACAGAGATGGAGAGGTGATATGATTGAATTGTTTAAAATGATGAAGGGAATTAGTATAGTGGATCCCATCTGTTAATTTAAATTTAATTATTTCAATTAAAACATGGGGACACAGTTGGAAACTTATTTAGGGCAAGTTTGCTTAAATGTTGAAAGGTTTTCTTCATACAGATAATCATTCACACATTGAATAAATTATCATATAGTGTGGTAGAGAGTAAGATTTTAGAGAATCTCATATTTTGATGTCGGAGAATCTTGGTGAGTAGGATTGTTGTAGCTTGTTGGACTGAATATTTAATGTTCAAAAATGAGTATTGGAAGCATGATGCATCCCTGTCAGTCGTAGGAGAGTTGTGACATTTATAAAACTAATCTCCAAACAGTTCAAAGATGGAAACCCGACTGATTTGCCATTTAGCACACACATAATCTAATATTACTTTATTTTTACCACACTTAACCAGCAAACTTTTAAATTGCCTCTGCTAACCAAGAGACGTGTTCAGTTTATAAAGTTCAAGGGGGGAGACCTAGAAATTCCTAGAATTGTAAAAAAAAAAAAACACTTCCAGCAATTCCCTTTCAGCCATCTTCAAAGTACTTTCCTTGAGATGCATTACACTTGTCCGAGTGTTCCACCTGTTCCTGTTTTCCTGTTAACATTTCCTGTACTCAACTTTTGTCACCATGTCTAGAACCTCCTGTGTTTTTTCCTGGATTTCTTATATAGTAGATAGATAGATAGATAGATAGATACTTTATTAATCCCAATGGGAAATTCACAGTAGCGTATCATCTTTGCTTCAGTCTCAGTTTTAATTTCATGGGGAGCAAGATCTGTCGATTATGGGAATGCAAAGCAACAAACACATTGTTTTTGGTCAAAAACTCTTTGGCTGATTGCAGGGTGTGTGCAGGTGTGCTGTCATGGTGTACAAATGCAGTTTTGTGTGCACCTCTTTTTTAGACTGTTTTCTTTTTCTGAAGCTTTCCTGTAGACACCATAGCAGCTTAACATAATGTCACTGATTAACCTCTTAATCAACAGGTCCATCAGTGTTGCCCTTACGGCTTGAAACAAAAAAAATCATTGAAGTCACAGGACAATTGAAAAATAAATCGTCAAAATAATCACTCAATCAGTTGAGTAGGATGCCACTCGGCAGACTGATTAACTACACTTGTAGGTACATAATACCTAGCAACATATTCAATAACTACTCCTGTGCTATTGACTGATTCCAGGAGTTTTTGCCCCCCACCCCATACACAAAAATGCAAACACTGTACCATTAATGTTGTGATATATGACATCCTTGACTAAAGACTGTATTGAGACATCTCCCAGGCTAAGCTTAAATAATCTTTCTTTTTTGGGGGGGTAATTAACTGTGAAACAGAACTGTAAATTTCAGTCTAATTAATTTCAATTCAATTCATTTTTTTCAATTCATATTTCATAGTGCAATGATAAATATCTGTTTCTAGTCCTGCTGGTGCAGAGACTTTACCAATGTAATGACAATGGTTACACGGTATCACAAAACAAATTGTTGCCAATTAGCACAAGAAATAAATATCAATGAATATGAATACAAGTCATATTAAAACAATGAATATGAGCTATAAACATAGAATATGTGACAAGGCATTTGTTGAGCAGAAAGTTAAAAATTTTTTTTTGTTTTTCATGCTAGCAATTCATTATAAAATTGTTTCGACATACTCATAACCAGATGTATCTGCTGTACTTCATTGCATACATAATCTGTGTGAAGTTCAAAAGCCTTGTACCAGAGAGAAACAAGAGCATGTACCTCTACTAAATCCTACACTCACGGCCAGTTTTCACTCTTTCAATAAGATTGGATGGAAACTGTAAGGACTCCAAAGATGTGGAAAATCAAGTTTAACGTTTGGTGAATGTTTGATACTTAATGTTTCCACATCACAGGAAACTTAGTAAATTCAGTTCTTTAAAACACTCGTCACCACTGAATGCCATATTGAAGGCCACCCATGCATGTACTACAAAACTGATTGTGCTGCAGTAGCAAGCAGGATATTTCAGATTAAAAGCGGAATAAGTTGTAAACGTTTCATATTAATTGAAGTGTTGAAGAAATTTTTTGCATCCATCATACCAAACAAAACATGTAGCAGACAGATATTGGAAGTAACTGAGCTACAGAATGATTAATAACATTGTATTGCTAGAGAAGGCACATATATAATGGCATGTAAGTCACTAGTCAAGCAAATAACCATTTGTGAGTCAAACAGCATAATGCTTAAGAATCTGTTGGTATGGCATTGAATTCTACAGTACTGCTGGATGGATGGTGGGGCGAAAAGTTTGTTGCTGGATTGTTTGAGATCAAAAATGATGGAACAAGCTTTCTGCAAGTATCTATGGTCATAAATGTTCTATGTGAATTGGTGCTTAGATCCAGTTATGATCCTGGGCATCTTAACTACTGCCAAGTCTAGTGATTCACCATACTAGACACAACTAGTCAGTATATTCTCCATTGGGTATATCTAGATGTTAGTCAGGTTATGGTGTGACCAACTGACATTCTATTGTTTTTTAAAAATTCTCCATTGGGCATATCTAGATGTTAGTCAGGTTATGGTGTGACCAACTGACATTCTATTGTTTCTTAAAAAATAAAGTTGAGCCTTCTTCACAGAATAGGTATAGGTGAGAGAACCCCAGTATTGTAAACCCCAAACGTTAAAGCTACTGACTGTATTCAGTGTAGACCAATTATATCATCAGTTGCCTAACCCACTCTAGGTATCCCAAAGTCCACAATCAGCTCCGTTGTTTTGCTAATGATAAAGGAAGATTGTTACTAAACTATTGCACAGGAAATTTAACTTCCTCAGTTTCCCATCGTTGTTTGTAATTAGACACTTATAAGGTGAGAAAGGAAACCAGAAATCTTCAAAAAGCAAAATTGTGGGAAGGGGGGGGGTCCTTGGAAATAAATTTTAATAACATATTATGGTGTTACAAATTTCTTGGTGCCCTTTAAAGTGGTTTCCAAGAAAATAAGCTAAAATATAAATTCAGAAGAAGGTCATTAATAAATGGCTTCCTTTTATTCCAGCCTGGCCTATTCCTTGAAATGGCATGCCTCTTCCATCTCTGCTCTTACCCAAGTAGAGCTGCAGTGCGAGCCTTTGGCTGGGTGCTGTTAATTACATTTATTTTAATTTGTAATTACTCCCTGAAACAAAGAAAACATATTTTTCTACTTGTAAATTTTAATGTATGTTTGAAAATTTTTAACTAAAACAATAAAAATGTCCCAAGCAAAAAAATTTCCACTGAAAGTTTCACTGCCATTTAAATGAACATCAGTACTGCTTTTTCAAATGAGCTGGAACTGTCCTGCACAGAAATGCATGTGTGCCAAGAAAAGTAGCTGACAGAAGTACAAGGTGGTGTGGTTTTCATTTGCAAACTGCATATCACTGTATGATGTAATTTGTCTATTTCAGATATTCACATCCCAAGTTATAGCATTTTATATTATATAGCTAATTCTACAGTATATTCCACAGTGCCAGAGTTACAATTTCATTTTCTATCCAACAATGAAGCAACACTGTAAAACATTATTCTTGTATCGTGAGCAAACTTGATGATTGAGTTTGTGTCATTCTACGCAATATATTTTCTTATAAGCCATCTATTATATTGAATCTCGGAAACATGCTAAAGTCTGTTTTTAATAGAATTATTTTGTTGTACTGCCCCTTTAAAGAGAGCTCTTTGACATTTTCAAACCAAAATACATCTTGCCTGAAGAAGGGGCCTGAGTTGCCTCGAAAGCTTGCATATTGTAATCTTTTTAGTTAGCCAATAAAAGGTGTCATTTTGCTTGACTTTCACTACAAACCAAAATAATAATAATACATTTTATTTATATTGCACCTTTCCCATGCTTAAGGTCCTTATGGGATCTTTAATCCATGAATGTTGAAAACTTTAGCGTGCAAGATCCCATACTGTAATTGACTAACATGTTATGTGCGCAGTTGGCGATGCAATTTTCTTAAGTACAATTATTATATATAAAAATAATATGTAGTGATCACCAGGGGGTGCAGCAGCTCCCCAAAGCTGACACAGACAGACGTGGACACAAGTTCAGCAACAAGTATTTTTTTTTATTTGGCTGTGGGAAACTGTGGGACAGCACAATTACAAGCACCAATAAAGCACATAGAAATTTCATCTCTTCTTCTTTCTTTTATCTTCTCTCTTTATCTGTCCTTCAGTCTCCAATCTTCCTCCAGTAAGCTTCACTCTTCCTCTTAACTCTGGCCCCTCGAGTAGTAACAGCGGGCTCCTTTTATCCAGCGTCCAGGAGTGCTTCCGGTTGCCTGTTTGCATTGTCCGGAAGCACTTGCGGATGAGATAGTAGCCCGACAAAGTAGGTCTGCACAGTCCCTGCAGCACACTCTGGCTGCACCCATGGAACCCAACAGGGCTGTGCCGAACTCCATCTCCCATGGAGCCCTGTTGGCTCCAGGGGAGATAATGCCCTGTATGTGTTCTTCTCCCCTGGTCCTTCCATTATACTTGCATCATGGCCAGGTAAGGACCCGGTCGTCTGCCACTATATATATATGTGTGTGTGTGTGTATATATACTGTATATATAATACACATACACCTTTAGAATGCATTTTTATATATTGGATTAAAAAAATTGGCGCTGTACTTGACTATAGGTACTAGTAATTTTTCTAAAGCAAAAGAGAGTTTGCAGTCTTGTATGTCAAAAATAGAATATTAAAATCTGCTCTAAATGTAAGTGAAAGTCAGTGTAGATATTTAAGAACTTGAAGTATTTGTTCTTTTTAGTTATACACTGCTCAAAAAAATTAGTGGAACACTTACATCACACATCAGATCTCGATGAATGAACTATTCAAGTGGAAAATCTTCACTGAGTAATACTGTGTAATTCATTGAGAACAAAATGATGTAACAATGGTCAATGGAAACCAAGATCACTACCCCATTAAGGGCTGGATTCAACACCACACCGAAAATCAAAGTCAAAAATTGAAATCACAGACTGATTCAATTTGCATGAATTTCATCACGGCAGCTCATAATGTGACTCAGTAGTGTGTGTGCCCTCCTTGTGCCTGTATGCACTCCTGACAATGTCTGGGCATGCTCCTGATGAGACGGCAGAATCTCCTCCCAGACCTGGAACTGGGCATCAGTGAGCTCCTGGACAGTGTGTGGTGCTGCTTGGAGGCATCGGATGTACCAATACATAACATCCCAGTGGTTCTCAGTTCAATTCAGGTCTGGGGAACTGGCAGGCCAGTCAGTGGCATCAATACCTTCGTCATCCAGAAACTGCCTACACACAGTGGCCACATGAGCCCAGGCATTGTCCTGCTCCATGAGGAACCCAGGGCCCACTGCTCGAGCAGAAGGGCTGACAATGGCTTGGAGGATTTCATCCCAGTACCTAACAATAGTCAGGGTACTATTGTCTAGCACTTGGAGGTCTGTGCAACACTCCAAGGATGTGCCTCCCAGACCATCACTGACCTACCACAAAACCAGTCATGCTGGATAATGTTACAGGCTGCATAATGTTCACCATTGCATCTCCAGACTCTTTCACATCTGTCGTGTGCTCAATGTGAACCTACTCTCACCTATAAAAAGAATGGGGTGCCAGTGGCAGAGCTGCCAATTGTGGCATTCTCCGGTGAATGCCAATCAAGCTGCACAGTGATAGACTGTGGGCACAGGTCCCACTAGAGGATGGCAGACCTTCATGCCACCCTCATTGAGTCTGTTTCTGACAATTTGGTAAGAAACAAGCACACCAGTAGCCAGCTGGAGATCATTTTGTAGGGCTCTGGCAGTGCTCTTCCTATTCCTCCTTGCAGAAAGGAGCAGATACCGGTCCGGATGGTGGGTTGATGTCCTTCTACATCCCTGTGCAGCTCTCCTCGTGTAATGGCCCATCTCCTTTTATCTCCTCCATGCTCTTGAGACTGTGGTGGGAGATGCAGCAAACCTTTTTGTCACAGCACATGTGATCCTGGAGGAGCTGGGCTACCTGTGCAACTACCTCATGCTACCAGTAGTGACAAGGACACTAACACAATGCAAAACTAGAGAAGAATCGGTCAGGAAGAATAAGGAGAGAGCAATTATCTGTGGCCATCACCTGCAAAACCATTCTTTTTTTAGGGTTGCATTGCTGTTGCCTCTCCAGTGCACCTGTTGTCACTTTCATTTGTACCAAACCAGGTGAAGTTGACTCACAATCGTTTATACTTCTTAACTGGACAGGTTGATATCCCTGAAGCTGGACTTGGTGTTAGACTGTGATGATTGAGTGTTCCCTTAATTTTTTTCAGCAGTGTACATTGGGCCCCACCAACTACAGTGTAGTAATCAAAAATTTTGAACAGCCCTGCAATACAAATTTACAGTGGTCAATTTTAGTTGTAGTACTTTTCTACTTCTTGCATGTTAAGAAAGTGTCTTTGTTATGCAAGTTATAAATTAAGAAAAGCAGGTTTTTGATGTTGTGGAAGGATGACAAACGTAACGTTTTTGGTGGATTTAACCAAGCTTAAATTCATCTGTTCTTCCATTTCCATAAACCCATGAATAAACTTGACAATTGAATTAAGAGTTGCAAATGTTGTGTTATTGTGGTATAATGGCACAGTGGTCTTTACAAATTCAGTGTCCTGGCCTTGAATCTCTCACCAAGTCACTGTCTATGTTCAGTAGGCACATGCTTCACTTGTCTTAAGTAAATTTTCTCTAGTTCCATCAATTTATCACCCATATCTTTACAATATTCTTTTTAGGTTTATTGTCAATTTTAAATTGTCTCATGGTGTGTGGATTAGTATGGCCTGTGATTGGTTGGCAGCCTGTTCAGAGCTTTGTTGTTGCCATGCACCTGATGCTGTCCCCGCTCCATCTCATATAGCCCTGAACTGGATTGAGTGGGTTTGATAATGGCTAGTAATAGTGTATGCTGTTGCTTTGTACATCACCCATTTCACCCTGCTTAAGGAGTAAAAGATTAAAATGATAAATTGAGGTAATTGTTGAAGAACTGTTATATGCCTTAGTTACTCGGTTTCAGGATTGCCATCTTTCCAAAAATCACAGATCGGGACAGCCACCATTTCGAGTGACCGAAACAAAGATATTAGGGAACTAAGGAAGACAAAAATAGATCACTTTAATTAAATTATAATTATAGATATATAAACATGTGTAATCTAAACATATAAGTTTATGTAAATAAGTACATATATAGAAGAGAACATATATAAAATAGTCACAAAAGTACAGGTATGTTTAATATAACTTGTAACATGTTTTATGTTTCATATCATACAACACGATATATGTAAATAGAATGCAGATATAGAGATATGACCCACTTTGTTAGTCGAAAAGTCTTATCAATATCACTTTCAAAACTAATTACACACGAGAATGACTAGCCATGTTGAGCTTGAGAAATGTACGACGACATGAGCACACGACATACACGAAAGCACACAATTTAAACACTCAGATTCAGCTGACAGTGACCAATTTTGTTCATTAAAGGTGGTACCCCAGGCTGTCTACAAAAATTTAGTGAGCCTCTTTAACTAGATATTGAATATAAAAATTGAATTAAGATTTTTTTTCTACATACAATTTTTGTTCAGTCAGGATTTTCTGAAGCAATGCAGGACTCTGGATTTGTCTGTTGAACTTGGGACGTCTGGCAACTCTGCTTAGCTTTATAAATACCTCGTTGTAGTAAAGATCTGTACTGTACGTCTTTGGCTATGCACTGTGTGCATTTCTATAGTCCTCCAGAAGAGGGCAGTGGTAATTTAAAAGTTACAGCATCCAGTCTCTGTCAGTGTGTTGAGCAAATATCAAATAAACACAGAATATCATGATGTGTACTTAAGTACAGATCTAACACTGTCATGTCGCCAATATGCATTTTTTAACTGTGTTTAAAAACATTCAAAAAGCATGCAGTTGTGCATTATGTAATTGTAATATTTAAGTATCAAAAGATTTTTCCACAACATGACATCTAGTTTAACTTGATTATTGCTTCTACAAAACAAATGGTTAACAGTGCCACATTTTTGCTTCTGTATTCTAATATCTTTGATATAGGAGAGGCAGAAAATGAATGGGTGACAGGAAATGTTTGTGACTATTTTTGCACGATTTCTTGATTCATTGGTGTACACTGACCTCAGCTAAAAACTTTTTTTCACCAAAATGTACATTTGTTCAAACACTGAAACAATTTCATTCTGTATCCTTGTTTCAGTTTAAAATAGGAAGTATAATTCTACAAAATTACTGCAGGCTGTACATTAATTAAACTAATAGCAGAACTGTGCTCGTTTAACCATCAGCGTAAATTAAGTTCTAAATACCAAAAATATCTTTTTTTTTCTGTCACTTTTATAACCGGTTTTGCTGAAAACAGAATAAAACGAGTTAGTTAGAAAGAATGCTACTAAAATGAAAGGAACAATAAATCAGCAACTAAAGACAATTCCATCATAAAAAATATTATTGTCATAACCTGTGGTAGACTGGCACCTGGTCCAGGGCTGGTACCTCCCATTTGCCTAGTGTGGCCAGGGTAGGTTCTGGCTAACATAACTCTGAACTGGATTAAGGGGATCAATACTGAATGTTTTTATATTTAACTGCAGTATATCAATATTTAGTTTTTGATTTCTGAAACAGTAAATGATAGATAGATAGATAGATAGATAGATAGATAGATAGATAGATAGATAGATAGATAGATAGATAGATAGATAGATAGATACTTTATTAATCCCAAGGGGAAATTCACATACTCCAGCAGCAGCATACTGATAAAAAAAAACAATATTAAATTAAAGAGTGATAATAATGCAGGTAAAACATACAATATCTTTGTATAATGTCAACGTTTACCCCACCCCACCCCCCAAGTAGAATTGAAGAGTCACATAGTGTGGGGGAGGAGCGATCTCCTCAGTCTGTCAGTGGAGCAGGACAGTGACAGCAGTCTGTTGCTGAAGCTGCTCCTCTGTCTGGAGATGATACTGTTTAGTGGATGCAGTGGATTCTCCATGATTGATAGGAGCCTGCTCAATGCCCGTCGCTCTGCCACGGATATCAAACTGTCCAGCTCCGTGCCTACAATACAGCCTGCCTTCCTCACCAGTTTGTCCAGGCGTGAGGCGTCCCTCTTCTTTATGCTGCCTCCCCAGCACACCACAGCGTAGAAGAGGGCGCTCGCCACAACCGTCTGATAGAACATCTGCAGCATCTTATTGCAGATGTTGAAGGACACCAGCCTTCTAAGGATGTATAGTCGGCTCTGTCCTCTCTTGCACAGAGCATCAGTATTGGCAGTCCAGTCCAATTTATCATCCAGCTGCACTCCCAGGTATTTATAGGTTACAAAATTGTTACAACTTATATAAAAGTTTAGTTTTGTCTGTGGCCTAGTATAACAGGACTTCTCTGAAGCAGAATCAAACTGAAAATCTAGTACTATACAGGGACATTTTTAATAATGAAAGTCTTTAAGACATTTACACACTCATAGTGCACTGCTAGGCACTGCTGACTTTTTTGTGCATTTTTTAACTCCACCTCAAACATGACACTATTTGTTTCTTTCACAGAGTTGAAATAATGTTTTATAAAAGTGAGAGTTTTATATTGAAAGGGAGATGTACAAGATAATACCCAGTACTGACCTAATAGACACAGTGGTTTGACCAGGCCCACCTAGTACAAATCTGAGGTAGTGTACATTAATGTAAAACTTTGCCTCTTGCTTCCAGTTTGTTCATTTTGAAAAGAATTCAATGTTTCTTAACTGGGAAGTCTGGTAATAATTTGGAATGTTAAGAGGTGTGCTTAAGATCAAAGGTTAAGCCAGGCTGGCACTACTGTGAGTACTAATCAGCAAACAAAAGTAACTGTTTTGTTGTTATTTAATTATTTCTGTATCAAAATGTTAACCCAAGGCAACATTACTTTTTATCCTACAGTGTCTGTCTATATGCTTCTATGTATCTAACCTTTTCTTAGGCCACAGACTGCTTTTGTCCCCTAATGTCCTGACATTAGGACATTAGGAGCCTTGCAGTGGGGCCTTCAGATTTTGTACAGATGCAATAGTATATTTAAGTGGGCAACAACGTAACTTACTGCAGCTCTTCCTTCAGAGGCCTTTATGCAAGCAGTATTGTAGTCTAAGACTGATACAGAATGCTGCTTGCAAAGTCCTGACATTTACAAAATACCATGAGCTCGTAATGCCACAGCTCGCTAGACTTCATTGGCTTCCTGTCCATTTCAGAATCCTCACCAGGATCCCGCTACTCACCTGCAAAGCACTGAAAAAGAACACCCCAGAAATCTGTCTACACAGCTTATCCCTCATAAACCTGTGTGACAGCTGAGATCCGTGGAGCCAGCTACACAGTACTTCAAGGCCTCACGATCCTTCATCTTTGTGGTGCCCACCCTCTGGAACTCTTCCCTTATGTCTTTTCTCAGGGGTTCCTCAGTCTCATCGTTCCAAGTCCAAACTGAAGAGCCACGAGTTGTCAGCTCCTTTCGGAAACTGATATTTGCATCTTTTGTCTGTGACGCTTAATTTTCTGGTTCTGCTTTGTTCTTGCCATTTTTGATGTACTGTTCTTTTAGCTTTTCTGCACTGCTTATATTTATGAATTTCAATGTATTTCATTGCATTCTCTTTTTGAACTGTAATAATGTTTTGTTTTGTAAAGTACCTTGTGATAGTGCTAACTATGAAAGGCACTATGTAAAGATTGTGTAAAAGTATACAGTATCTATACACAGAAAATTAAAAAGCATCTGGTATTTATTCTCATATTTAATAAAGGAAGATTTGTGAATAATTACAAGGCCGGTTGAAAATAACTTTGAAGCTGTTGTCTTATTTTCATAGTGTATACTTTTTTCAGCTTATCTGCATTCTTTCCTGGCGAAGAAACTGACACTACGTGAGATGCTAACACTGAAAGAATGCACAAATCTTAAATGTTGACTGGAATCACAGTAAGGGAAAGAAAGCTACAGTAATCTGTTGAGAATGGGTGTGAGAGCTTTAGTGGCCAAGAAAAAAGCATTACAAACTGAATTTTGTGCCTCAAAAAGGCGTTTCTTCTAAAATGTTCTCATTTGACAGTAG
Organism: Erpetoichthys calabaricus; assembly: GCF_900747795.2. Taxonomy (NCBI): domain Eukaryota; kingdom Metazoa; phylum Chordata; class Cladistia; order Polypteriformes; family Polypteridae; genus Erpetoichthys; species Erpetoichthys calabaricus. The sequence continues at coordinate 39,500,742 of NC_041401.2, forward strand.
TATTGAAGCTAAATCTTAATATTAATTTTCTATACCTTTAACATTTATGACAGGTAAGATATAAAAAGCATATTCCATAACACATGTATGGAGCAATTCAATGAAAAATTCTTTTTCAGCAGCCATAAAGAGGTAGTGGGCAACACAGAGCAGGAATCCCCTTGGTAATTCAGTTCATAATGAATTTTACCATCTGTGAAAGAGTTCAGCGACTGCCGTTCTTCACAAATAACTTAACAGTTGTTTATTTGTCCCGTAGGACAAAGGATTTAGGTTTTATATCTAGCATACTTGTTAATTTCCTCTGTTGTGTATTAGCTTCCTTGTTTTGTAAAAGCCCATTTAAAACCTTCTTTATAAAAATAAGATACGTATTGTAAAAGATTTATTTATTCCTGTGAGCTGACTGCCACTAAAAATATTTTGAGATGGATGAAGATTTCATGTAAGCAGGCTGATCTGCCCTGACCATTAATTTTAGCAAGCAGATCCTCAGGAGAATTCATTACAGTGTGCTGCTAATCTATACAGAAGCTGATTTCCTTCACAAGGGTGCGGTTTGTTCATGTTTTAGCAAAGCAAGCCATCTCTTGGAAAGGCATTTAAAAGTACTGTTGGAAAACTGAAAAACAAAGAGGAATTTGGACAAACATGTCCTACAGAACAGTACAAACAAAGTGTACAATTTGACTGGTGCAGAGATTATTCATGTCATGTGTCATGACAAGTGACTGAGGTGTGCATATACACTCAGGGGTGACTTTAGTAGGTCCATGTATCTAGTACCTGGGTACAACCCCCGTTTCTCTCCAAAACAGCCTGAATTCTTCAAGGCATGGATTCAAGAAGGTGCTGCAAACATTCTTAAGGGATTTTGCTCCATGCTGACTTGGTAACATCAAGACATTTCTCCAGATGTTTTAAAATAACGTTCATACTACAAACCACCTCATCCTGAAGGTTGTCAGTCATCTACTTTTGGAGAACACAACATGCCCTACAGCTTAATCTTCCTGTTCTCATGAAACAGAAAATTTGTAATTTAATATTATAACAGTTGGAATAAACTATATCAGGATTTTTTTGTCTCCCCTGCACTGTTTTCAGAATAAGGTTGGAAATCCTGCAGAATGTCCTTTGCCAAATTCCAAAATCAGTCATCTCCTAAAGCACCAGCCCTGCGCAGCTTTACATTTAGTAAATTTCTATACCAACGTTGAGCCACAGGTGGTACCTTAGAGTGCTAAGTTCAAATCCTAGCCTGGCAGCTGACTGTGGGGTGTTAAGTTTTGTCTGAGTGTGTTTTTCTCGTTTTGTCCGGGTGTGTTTTTCTCGTTTTGTCCGAGTGTGTTTTTCTCGTTTTGTCCGGGTGTGTTTTTCTCGTTTTGTCCGAGTGTGTTTATCTCGTTTTGTCCGGGTGTGTTTTTCTCGTTTTGTCCGGGTGTGTTTTTCTCGTTTTGTCCGGGTGTGTTTTTCTTGTTTTGTCCGAGTGTGTTTATCTCGTTTTGTCCGGGTGTGTTTTTCTCGTTTTGTCCGGGTGTGTTTTTCTTGTTTTGTCCGAGTGTGTTTATCTCGTTTTGTCCGGGTGTGTTTTTCTTGTTTTGTCCGAGTGTGTTTTTCTCGTTTTGTCCGGGTGTGTTTTTCTCGTTTTGTCTGAGTGTGTTGATCTCGTTTTGTCCGGGTGTGTTTTTCTCGTTTTGTCCGGGTGTGTTTTTCTCGTTTTGTCCGAGTGTGTTGATCTCGTTTTGTCCGGGTGTGTTTTTCTCGTTTTGTCCGAGTGTGTTTTTCTCCGGGTACTCCTTAAAGATCAAAAAGATGTGTCTGTTGGGTTAATTCATGAATCTAAACTGGCCCTGTTTTGACTGATGGTGCATGCAGGCACTTGTGTACCCTGACACTGGAACCACACAAGGGCAGATTTCTGCCTTGTATGCTAGTCTTCTGGGCTTATTTGAGAATGAATAGATAATTGTTTTTTTACATAGAGAAGTGAAAAGTCAAGCAAACTGACACCTTTTATTGGCTAACTAAAAAGATTACAATATGCAAGCTTTCGAGGCAACTCAGGCCCCTTCTTCAGGCAATAAAAAATTAAAAGATCACATTTGTGCATATAACACTTTATGTTCAAAGAAGCTTGTTTTATTTTTTTAATGGAGGAATTTCTGATCTTCATTTCTTCATTCATTTTTTTACTGAGTGAACAGAAGGCAGGATTATTTCCTGCTGTTTCCCTTTGCATGTTATGCCAGTTGTATTAACACTTCTTTACTGCGTGGCTATTCATTCCACAGACCGTGAAAAGTTGACTCTAAATAAAGAACTACAAATAGATCAGCAATTTTGAGAGCCTAAAGACTAAATATTTTTAAATGCCATTCTCAGGCTTGTTTAATTGAATTCTTGGTCACTGGAAACTGCAGCCCATGCCAGTACCATTGGGCGCAAGAGAAGAAGCAGTTCGGCACATGTTACTAGTCTCAGGGCTCAGAAGCACACCCACATTGGGTCATTTTAGGGTGACTAGCTGATCTAAACTTTGGGTTCTGGAAGGAAAACCAGATTATCCAGAGAAAAAAAACCCAGAGAGATACAGTATAGGTAAAATACACTCTGTCCACACAGGCAGTGCCTAGGCTGCAATTCTAGGGATGCTGGATCTGAAGCCTACAAATTAAATGCTTAATAATCAAAGGTATATTGAAGACACTGCCCAAGTTTAATTCAATATAATATTCCATACAATGTGCTGCCTGATTTATAGCTTTTGCAAAGTATTAGTAATTACAATTTAGTTATCCTGTGATGCAGGTGTTGCAGTACATTGACACTCACATTAGCAGAACAATGTAGAGCTCTGCATTTTTTAGTCAAAGCTATAGTAGTAGCACTATGAATAAGGACAAAAATGCCCTCAGGATGACAATTGTTTTACAAGGAAATGTATAAAATAATCTTGTATTCATACCGGAACAGGAGGGATTTTGACTGGTGAGTAAAACATGGGTGTGACACTTATTTCCATCGCTGAGTACAATTAGTATCAATCAGTCAGTTTGCCCTGCAATAGAATGGTATCCAGTACAGGGCTGGGCTCTGCCTTGTGCCTTATTCTGCCAGAATATGCCGCGCTCCATCCAAACCTAAATTACAATAGACAGGATAAGGAAATGGGTGGGTTTTTTTTTTTGGTTTTTTTTGTCAGAATTTACTGTCTTAATCTTCTTTATTTATTTATCTGGTTTGTACAATGCTATATACTGTATATTCTGCCGTTCTTTATTATATTCTGTAAGTGCCTTGAGCATGGGAAAGGCGCTATATAAATAAAATGTATTATTATTATTGAAAAAAGTATAATCACTCTAGCAGTTATCATTCTAAAAGAAGTTGAAAGAAACTTCCATCTCTGTAATGTAATGTCTTTAGTTGATGTTAGAGTGTTATTATTATGATTAGACACATTTAAGCTGTTACTTTATTATTTTACTCAAAAGCAGATTTCAAACTAAAATTGGTTGTTTTCCTTTCTGCCACTGAGATTGTGAATTTTAAATACTATCAACTTATTTCACAATACTGAATACCTTCTGACTAAAAGACCTGTTTAGCTGGAGGACACACTTGGTGGATCAGATTTCTTGAATATACAGTACTCTTACTTTGACATTTTGGTGCATTGTATTTATTTTTATCTTCTTGGCAAGTTCAGAATGAACAGCAAAAGGAAGTACATTTCAGTTTAAACTGTTGGCTTCTGTTAAGTACAAACAAGTGTGAGTGAGATTAGAGAAATGTAGCTATTGGTAGACTTTTCCTGCTATCTACCCTGCTTCTTTGAATTTTTCATTTGAGGAAATTAGCCTCTCTTTGAAACAATTTAGGATTTTGACATTGGCACTTTAATTTATTTCATATATTTTTATGCCCTACTTTTTCCAACTGTAACAGATATTTATGTAACGACAGCACAGCAAGAGATCATCCGTCTTTGTCAAGGATACATTTCTGCCATTTAAGGACACTAAGACCTACTTAATAGTGACACTTTAGAGCATATACATTATTGAACTTGATGTACTTATAAGTCAGCTAAAGTTACAGTACTTTTTTCTTGAGTGAATTTTCTTAAAGGCTTGGCTGCCTTTTTTTCTATATATTCATTTTTAAGCCTGTATATTTCAGGTTAGCTTTGGTGGGGACCAGGGCACAAGGGTGGAAATTGGCTAGAGTCCATTGCATGTGCACTACACCTAATCACACATCCGTGTGCATCCATACAGGCCACATTAGAGCATCTTTGGGATGTTGGAGGAAGACCAGAGTGCCTGGAGAAAAATGCCCAGAGACATAGGAGAGTGTTCAAAATCCAGGACATGGAAACTCTAGTCAGATGCTGACTGTGCTGGCATTTGAAAAATGGAGACACCACAAAGGCAGTGAATAGGTTTGGTTTTGAATTCAGAACCTATAGCTGTGAGGTAACAGCCCTGACCACTCCCCTGCTGTTACTTAGTGTTGCTTTCCTAAATGTACTACTTATAGCATAGTGTTTAATTAGGCTTAATGCTATTAATGATCACATGTAAGTGTGGAAGTATAGGTATTATTAAATATAATAAACTGGTGGAAATGAGAAATTGCATTAGCTTTATGTGTATTTCAGCTTGTATTGCAACATTTTAATTATAATATTACATGTCAGAGTCACATAGAGCTTCCCTCAGCGTTTTTATATGCTTTATATAACAAGATCCTGATCATAACACACAGAGTAATACTATTAAACTCACAAAAATTATATTTAAAACACCTTAGGCAACATCTACACTACTAAATTTTTATTTTAAAATGTCATCTTGATAAGAAAAAATAAAATCTTAATTCTGATTTTACATCATCACTTCTTCAGACTCATGCAATATATAATTATAAGAAATTTATTTAACAAAGACAGGTTTGGAGCACCCCATGCACCTGCCATTGCTATCACTGGTGCGCTAACAATCCTTTGTTTGAGAAGGTTTTAAAGTGTATGAATATACAAAAGAATATTTAGCATATAGCTCATAATGTGTTAATCTAATATAATAAATACTTATGGTCCATATATGAGACATTTGATCATCCTGTATTGGTTTCATAGAGAGAAACATGATACTTCATTTAAAGGTCAGGGGCTACCTCGGGGGCATACTTAAATGAACTTATCCTGCTTATAGCAGTTATACAAAAGGAATATAACTGAAAAGATTAACATTAAGGTTTTCCGCTACAATTTTTACACCAAAATGAACGCTGTGCATACTACCATTTTTACATCTTTTATGAAAGTATCTCCATCCACACTAAAACTGCAGAAAAGAAATGTGACGTAGATGCTTGCCTACACTGAGCATGTACACAGCAGCAGAAAAATCCTTGAAGGGCTGGTAATGCCACCAGGTACAAGATTTCTTTTGAAACTTTAGCGATTAAAAACGATTTGCCTTTAGTGCATTTATGCAGCTTTCAAACTGTGCAAAATGCAATATAGGGAATGCATTGTAATATAGGTAAGCAACACAAAAGGCATCATGGAAAGCAAGTCTTCTGTGTCTGCTGGGCTTTAATTTGGCTTTATACCATGAAGGGTGATCTTTCAGGAAATGAGAAGTTGAAATGCGCAGAATCCATTCAGAGAATGGCCACATAATAAGCACAAACAAATCACAGCATGATTAGGTTCTGCATTTTCGAAAATCTGTCTTTGCCATCCACTTTACAATACTGAGATTTAACAACTACCAATATTCCAAAAATGACTGGATTACACCCCAAGAAAGGGATACCTCAGCCTTGATAGCATTTGCTCAGCTTTTAGTATGTTAATAAATTACTTACTTTTTTACACCGATGCACATACTGTATGTGACTAATTATGATGACCCTTTAGGATAATTAGACCATTCCTTAGTTAGCCACCAGCTCTGTTTCAGCATCCTAATTAGCACTATTTCTTCTTTTGAAAGCCTGATGCTTCTTATGTCAGTACAGCTTGAAGGCAGTTTCACATTTACTGTAGTTTGTTTTGTTATGTTAATTAAATCCCAATGATTGTAAATGCACAGGACGAAGAAACTCTTCTGTTATTCAAAACAGAGTTTGTGAGTTGGCTTACCCTTCAATATACTGCGTATGGGTTTTAACTGAGATATAATAAAACTTAGCTGTAAACAGTTCACTAACCAAGAAGTCGGGCACCTAACGAGGACAATCAGAAATATTAGTTTGTCTTTAACAAGGTGATAAAAAAGTAAAGTTTCCCAACACTGGAAACTGGGACACCTGCAGCATTGGGAATTGGAGAATACTTGTTACATCCACCGTGTTCCAGTTTTCTTATACCTGACTTTTTCTTGGCAGTGTGTCTGCAGCAGCAGATGACCTTCTTATGCCCATGGGCTACAGAAGATGCCAACTGAAGGATGTTTTCAAGATGAGCATTCTAATGATAATAAATGGGAGGCCATGTGTGAGCTACTCAGTTTCAGTGTTTTAAATGGAAGGACATGTTGGCTGTGATTATTCACTCACTTTATGCCAGAGGCCTAGTCCTGAGTTTTACATTTCCACTGTAATTACCAGAATTCTGCTAGTAAAATACCAGCTACATTATCATTAAAGGTAAAGTACCTTAATTGTATGCTGTGTTATGCTAAGTCGATAGTACCATAACACTTCACTACATCTGCCCTCCCTTTATTTGCTTTTGAAGTATCTGCTGACACAAGGCCTCTGTGATACCGTAGTTTAAAATTTGTGATTTTCATGTATGATTGGGCTCAAACTGGCAACTGGTTCAGTGCTACATTAATGTAACTGAACTTATTTTAACTTTCTATGGTATGAGACTGTAAATAAACATAATGAAAATGACAAAGGTTTACATCACTGCATCAAAGTTCATTGGCTATAACCTTACTTTATTATACACGTACAACAGAAATATTAGCAACCTAGTGAAATGATCACAGATAACCCTGCTCCAGCTTATCACCTGGTTTCAGTCAACTAATAGTCACAGCAAGTCAGTATCGGAATGGGAGTGTCCACTGAACTCCAACAGTTGGCATTTTTCCAGTTACTGCTTATATTCAGATTTTTAGCTGTATGTTGTTGTTGTTTCAGTTCTGAGCTTCTTACATTATGTACTAAATCGAATTCCACCAACCTGACTGCATAGCAATATACAGTAGTATCTGTTATACTGATATCTATCAATCTGTCTATCTGTCCTCTACATAATATCTTAATGGTAAAAAAAAGTACCTTGTGTATTGAAGCCCAAATCACACCATTATTGTTTACATGTTGTCAGACAATGTGGCTTAATCTACCGCTGCTCCAGCTGTACTAAATTTATTTAAACAACTGTAATATACTTTAATCTAATCAGTTGCTTTGGGTGAAGATATGTGCCAAGTATACATTTAAGTAATTTGGTCAATGTAATATCTGTAGCTCCACTTGTCTTGACATGATTATAACATCATATCACTTACAGACATACTATACAAGCACTTTGTAATTGAATGAAACTTTTGAAGGCTATTTAATATTCATACTGCCTTTCCTGTTCTCTCATTTACTCAACATAATATAATTTTATTACAGAAATAAAATGGCTTTACAGCACCATCATGTGATTAGACTTTGGCACAGTGAAAAACCTTTATCTTAGCAAATGTAAATTTCATTATGCAAAGCTACAGTAGACGACAAATAGTACAAAGACAGCATTGAATGTTGGCGTTGAAGCATAAACCTTGCTTTACTGGAGATAAATTTACATGCTGCGTATTTCAAAATTAAAAGTTGAAATTGAAGCAAACTTTTATTTCTTAAGAAGCAACTTACAAGAGTTATCACTAAAAATAGATGTTTTTCATGGTTAGGATGCAGGGTTTGAGTAAATAACAGAGTCATTTAACATAACATACTTTAGTTGGATTACACAGTACTAAAATGATTGGATACTAAAATGATTGGATTCTTTTTCAGACTGTCACATTAGACGACTTTTCCAGCGATTTTCAGCCATAGCCTTCATTTATTTAAACAGAGGCAGTCGGCCATGCACTCCCATGAAGCCGATCATCTAATGTGACGTACCCAACGACTGAGGCCAACTAGTCTACAACTGGTATTGATTTTCTCTTTGGTTAAAGGGGTGGTCTTTTTGCGTGCGAGAGGTGACAACCAATGAGCATTCACCCGCAAGTACAGTGCATAGAGATGACGAATAACCTCACAAGTAGAAACGAAGTAGAGGAGAAGCTCGTTTGACTGATATTTTACATACCATAAGAGAATGGAAAAAAATAGATAAAGGGCAGAGATTACTGCTGAACTCACTGCAGCTCTTCGTACATTGCCTGCTCCATGAGGTAGCACATTACTGGCTGTCGACTGCACTGGAAGATCGGCATTCAGTTGGTAAATGTGACATGGGCTGCTATTTTCAGTTGTGTAGTTTGACATGTTGCACTGATGAAGCCAACAATTGAAGTCGGCGAATCTGACATACCCGCAACAAAAGAGTTGTGTAATGTGACATCGGCTTTAGTACTTAAGGAGACCAAGTTCAAATCCTGAACTTGCATGTATCGGCTCTACACTTTCTACTTTCTGTTTCTGTGGGTTTTTCCTCCATGTACTTCGGCCTTCCTCCTACATCCCAAAGATGTGTGTGACAGTAACTGGCCCCTTTAAAATGACCCAATAAGAGTGTGATAATGTGTGTGCACCCAGTACTGCTGTGATATGTCCAAGCCCCCTATAACCTTGAAAGATTACAATGCTGGTACATTATATGAGTGGATGGAGCTATTTGAATATGTTTACAATATTTATCCCTCTAATATGTAGGCAGGACTATTAGGCAGTATCTTTTTGGTTTCTTTAATGGGCTATATAACTTGGCAACTTAAATATAAGTAGGTTATAGAACTTGACACCTTATATATAATGTAAAATTGCAAAAAAAGTTGTAACTTTGAAAGACTGCATAATAGAACCTCAAGACGGCCCAGCTATTTGTGCTTGGCCGAGTTACTTAACTGCTTCAAGCCACACCTCACAAGAACTTTGAGATACTGTACTTATTGACTGAGTAATTTAGGTAAGCATTTTTGCTAAGTCATGCTGTAAAAGGTTGCTCATTGAAAAACATGTTAAATTAAAAAACATACACACAACATGTAACTGCATTTTATTATGCTATAAAAGTGATCTTTCTGTCCAGACAAGAATTCATATTCTTGTTTATTGTTGAAGCTTCTATATACACATGAATTATATTAGTCTTGCCTGACCAATATTTGAATGTTACACCAATATCACCCTAAGCTTGACTTGACTTGACTTGACTTGACTTGACTTGACTTAGGTTAGTTATGAAGCAATACTTTAAAGTAAGTTTTACAGCAGAAGTTGAATTTTAAATGGGCTCCTCTCTCATTGTGAAATATTACAAGTGAACTTGCCCAAACATTTCACTTAAATGTTTTTAGGATTCGTGGAACTGTGTCTCTACCCCATCTTGAATTTCAAAACCGGAAGCACTGAATCTTCTGGTGGTCTTGAAGAGATTAAATGATATTGTACTCCAGTTCCCATGATACCCTTTGGGTATCTAAAGGGGACCAGAATCCCAGATACATGAATAGGTAACCGGCTTTCAATTTTCTTTCTCCATAACACTGCATATGAGTAAGTAGAGCCATCTCTTTTTTCTAAGTTCCTCATTAGTGCAGTAGCAGTTTGTTTCACAATCAACCTTTCAAAAAGTCAGCAACCTCACCCATACTCATAATTGCCAAACATTCAGTCTTTCATTTGTCATATAAATGAAATAGGGACACTTAAGCCAATATGGCGTTTTGCTTTTTACAGCCTCCTATCTTTTTTCCTCGTACCATCCAGCATTGTAAGTCAACAGTATGACACTTTTATCGTCAAAATGAGCAGTGTATTCAAATATAATGGAAGCAACATTGATTCCATTACAAAATAGATACTAATCAGCAACTCCATGCCAGACAATTACTTTTCTCACAGTTTTGCATGGCAAAGCGGTCTTTGATTTAAACCCTAATGCTCCATCCATGCAGTGTTGGTGGATTCGTCCCTATGTTCATAGCAGTTTTCTTTGGGTATTTTACTTGTCTGTCACATCCCAAAAACATGCAGGTTATGGTAATGTTGTCTGCTTGACTGTGCCACATCCCGTCTATGGGTGGTTTCTGCCTTGATGTGCATGACAGGCAGTGCCTGGTTAAGAGTGATATAAAATATACAGAGGGATGGATTTTTACATTCTAAATTTAAGATATTTTTTACATGTGAATTTCCCATTGGGATTAATAAAGTATCTATCTATCTATCTATCTATCTATCTATCTATCTATCTATCTATCTATCTATCTATCTATCTATCTATCTATCTATCTATCTATCTATCTATCTATCTATTAAATTTAATTTGCCATATATCTGTCCAAACCTGTTATTGCTGTTGTGATTTTGCAGACTATAGTATATGTGATTGTCCGTTTATTGTAATCTGCACATTTAACTAACTTGTTAGTGACATATTATGAAAAGTATGTATAGAATTTGAAAACAACAGCAGTCCCATGACTGACCAGTACCAGCCGTATCTTTTAGCCTTCCCTCATTTTCAAATCGTTACTTTCACCTTACCCAGTTGTTTTGAGTGTTTTCATGCACCCATTTGTACATGCCTATTGCAGTTTGATTACTGGCCTCTTATGGGCTAGTGTCTTATTTGCTCACTCAGCTTAGTTTGGAAAGATTGCCTGATTTATAAAGTGCCTTGATCGTGCAATATATCATCCACTTCATTATAGACCTGCTGTTTTAATATCTCACATCATGAGAACCCTGGAAAAGCTTGTGTTCATCCACCACAGATCCTTGGTGAAAATAGCACTGGAGCTCCTGAAGTTCACCTTTCATGCACAAATTGCTCCACAGGGCCTACCCCCATAAGGATAGGGCTGTCGGCAAGGATCGTCTTTTTGATTCTCCAGTGCCCTTAACACTGTGTTAAGCCATAATGCTGGAACAAAAGCTAAAGTCAATCAAAATCGCCACCCCCACCTCGCATCATGGATTACAAGCCAATCAAAATTTTTTGGGGTTAAAGAGTTGTGTGTTATAATGGTTGGCCAACAACACAGGCCTTCTAAAGAACTACCCTAAACCTTTTCCTGTTCACACTTAGAATTCTAGGACATACCAGATGAGGAAGTGTTCAGTCAAATCTACAATCATGGGGATTAGGACAGCAGGAGGAATACAAAGACCTGGTGAATGACTTTACTGAGCTATTTATGTTCACCTTTTAAGCAGATGATGTGGACTTCTGGAAAAGCAGGGCTTGCCCGATTCTTGTCTCCAGCCAGGGAGTGGAAGTTGAGGTATGGTGTTCAACATGAGTGACTACAGATAGACAGAACTCGGGATTGAGATGTAAATATTGAATGAAATCATATACAAAAATGCCAAATGTAACTGGTTTTTCTGGGGAAGATTCAGATGCATTGGTGTGCGTGGAACATTTTTCCATTTGTTTAGTTTGTGGCTGCATGTTTACATTTTTATATGGTGCTATATTAGGGCAGGAACATGAAAACAGGAGATTACAACCAATTTAATACAGTAGACTATGTTCTGGAGGTAACAGCAGAGAGGAGGACACTGGCTAAGCTACTGGGCACCATGAACACCCTTGGCATGACTCCTTGTTTGACCTGTGGAGCATCTTCACCTGATTCAGGGAGAACTATAGGAGGTCTTTTTTTTTACCAGCTGTCTACTAACAATATGACTGTGATTTGTTTTATACCATTTATATATATATTAATTTTAAATTTCAAGTGCTGAAAATATATATATAATTTTTATCCTTTTCAGAGCATGTTTTGTAAGATTTTGTGTATACTATATGTGTCTGACTATTAATATGTTTAGGCTGTAAACTCTACTTTCCCCTAGAGAAAAATAAACTCTGTAGAATGGTCAGTTTAGATGCGCCATTAATCTAACGTGCTCACTTTAGATACAATGCTGACCTGAGAGTGCCAAAGCTGGGATATGATCCCAAGGCTCTAGAGCTACAGCTCAAAAATGCCAATTACTATGTGGCCACCTCACCCCTTAATCATCCTTCTATCCCTTTTCTGACCTGCTAAACCCAACTCAGGATCACAAGCAAGAGGAGCCTATTGTAGCACTGAGTACAAGTCAGGGACCATTATTTAAATTTTATGATATCTGGTTATACAATATAAAGGTAGTGAAAAATAAATATAAAATGTTAAAATGGCATTGCCTTGAAAACCTTGATTCACATCATAAGTAAAGTTTTTTTTTACAACAGCCGAGTTTAATTTGGCAGAAGGCACAGAATGTTGTAGTAGCTTTGTATTCATTTAAAACTGGTTTGGACTTTTACTATTTTAATTTCTAAACAGATGTGTACTTTCAATATGTCTTAAGTTAGTGCACTGCAGCAAATAAACCAATATCTCCTCCTTCCTCCTCCACAAAAGGTGCCAGTTTATGGAGTTAAGGTCCGTCCATCCAATAGCAAATCTACTTACTGAGCAGGAGCTGATCCTATCAGAATCAGGTGTAAGGCAGGGATCAATCCTGTATAGAATGCAATCCATTGCTGAACATACGCGCACACACACCCACAACTGGGAATATTTACAATAGTCCATTAATCTACATGTTTTTGGAATGTGAATGGGGAAACTGGAGTACTTGGAGCACATCCGCACTAACACAGACACAGTGTGCAAACTGCATAGGCAGTGACCAGGCTAGGATTTGAATTCAGGGCTATGGAGATTTGAGGCAGCAGTGCTAATCATTGTTTTACTGTTCCACCCCTCAGTGTGTCTGTATTTATTTTACACTACAGCATTAACAGTTTTCATTATCCCAAGGTGTATACTAACCAAATAAGTTTAACAAACAAATCAGTACAGTAAAAATAAAAACGAACCACTGATAATGGCAAGAAATACACAATCAAACAACTTCTAGAAGCAAATACAATCAGAAGCTCTCTTCCTAATCACTAAGCACACTTAAGAGTCGTAAACACCTAAAAAGGAGGAGAACAGTATAGAGTTTGTGGAAGTGAGCAGCCTGACTTAGTACTTGGTAGCAGCACGGTAAAAAGCAGAAGGGATTGGTGAAACTTAAAAATAACAGGACAGCAGTTAAGAGAGCCAAAGACCAGAGGTGGGCTTTCAGTAGAAATGAGTTTCTCATCTACCAAGGCAGAGAGTAGGAGCCACAGATCTGAATTAACTCTTTGATACAGTAATAGTTATTTGATAAGATTTTGGAACAGTAAAAGGCTGGCATTAGACAATTTCACTTATCTAAACAGTTCCAATGTACATACACTGCAAAGAAGAATTGTGGAGTTTTGTAGAAACAAGCTTTGTAAAGTAGTAGTAGAGCCCTAGATATGATCCGACATCGGCCAGGAAGCAAATATAGACAAGTCCACTCAGAGACTAAAGTGATGAGTGTTTAGTCAAATCTTTAGTGGCAACAATATTTAAAACACATTTAAAAGAGAACTTTCAGTTTTGAACAACTCAAATTGTTCAAAATAGTTTATCAGCATGTACCACCCCTAATGGCATCCCAAAACTAATAGTTGATCTCATTTACATGCTGTCGAAGTTTCTTGCTTCTTTCGACCTACTTATTTCCTTAGGACTTCTAGAAATTACCAAGCCCCTTGGGTGGCAGTCATCTCATATTAAGCTTATAAATACTAATGCATGTAAAAAATGAGAATTTCCAAATGAGAAGTACTTGAAGCATCGTGCAATATTTCTCCACTAGACCTTTGACTTGGGTGGGTGGTAGATTGATATGTATTGTTTACAGTTGTCTTCACATAATCTGAGGCTTATTTCAAAGCATTTCATTGAATCCATCCATCCATCCATTTTCCAACCCACTGAATCCGAACACAGGGTCACAGGGGTCTACTGGAGCCAATCCCAGCCAACACAGGGCACAAGGCAGGAAACAATCCTGGGCAGGGTGCCAACCCACCGCAGGACACACACAAACACACCAAGCACACACTAGGGCCAATTTAGAATCACCAATCCACCTAACCTGCATGTCTTTGGACTGTGGGAGGAAACCGGAGCACCCGGAGGAAACCCACGCAGACACGGGGAGAACATGCAAACTCCACGCAGGGAGGACCCGGGAATCGAACCCAGGTCCCCAGATCTCCCAACTGCGAGGCAGCAGCGCTACCCACTGCGTCACCGTCCCGCCTTATTGAATCCAAAGGAGCCTAAATAAACTGCTGAATTCATTCTAAAATCAGTCCAGTAAGTACTGTGTTACACAGATGTGTGGTCAGATGGTCACATCATAGCTTGTACTGCTTTTTAAGGATTTTTCATTATGATCCTGGTCTTCTATCAGAGATGTGTAGATTACTTTGACCAGTGACTCTTGAAATTCCCTGTATATGTGTGTGTGTCCTGTGATGGATTGGCAACTTGACTAGGGCTGGTTTTCCTCCTTCTGGCCAAAGTTGCTGGGCTAGGTGTATGTCTCAGATAACTCTGTACTGTTGTAAGAGCATTTAGAAAATTAATCAAAAGAAAAATTTACCTTTGCTGTTTTAGCTGAGGTAGGCACTTGTCCAGGTCGTCTCTGTGGCAGGTTTGGTTCATGACCTGTGGTACTTTGTTTGTGGAGTTAGCGTGTTTTTTGTGAATTTCTGCTACATAGTGCAGTTTCATGCGATAGTTTAAAGACATGTAGTTAGCCTAATTAACTTGCCAAGAGGGGAGTGTTGTTGAGCGTGCCCAGCAATGCCAGTTGTGGTTAGTTTCCTGCCAGATTAGACTCTGTCTCCCTTTGACCCTTTTTAATTTTGGCAGCAAAAACAACAACATTTATTTATATAGCACATTTTCCACAAATGGTGTAGCTCGAGATGAAGAGAGAAAAGTTTATAAAAATTAAAAATAAGATTAGGCAATACTAAATAACAAAGAATAAAATAAGGTCTGATGGTCGGGAGGACAGAAAAAACAAAAAAATACTCCAGAGGGCTAGAGAAAAAAAAATAATCTTCAGGGGTTCTGAAGCCATGAGACCACCCTGCCCCTACTGGCATTCTACCCAACATAAATGATCTAAATCAGTCCTCATGGTTTTCAGTCTTTACATGGAAGAAATAGATAGTGATGGTCATGTGGGGCGGCACGGTGGCGCAGTGGGTAGCGCTGCTGCCTCACAGTTGGGAGACCTGGGGACCCGGGTTCGCTTCCCGGGTCCTCCCTGCGTGGACATGTTCTCCCCGTGTCTGTGTGGGTTTCCTCCGGGCGTTCTGGTTTCCTCCCACAGTCCAAAGACATGCAGGTTAGGTGGATTGGCGATTCTAAATTGGCCCTAGTGTGTGCTTGGTGCGTGGGTGTGTTTGTGTGTGTGTCCTGCGGTGGGTTGGCACCCTGCCCGGGATTGGTTCCTGCCTTGTGCCCTGTGTTGGCTGGGATTGGCTCCAGCAGACCCCCGTGACCCTGTGTTCAGATTCAGCGGGTTGGATAATGGATGGATGGATGGTCATGTGGACACCTGGCCTTCAATCCATTAATGTAGGGATTGCCTGGTGCCCTGATCAGGTGGTGGTGGTGCAGAAAACTGGAAAAAGAACAGCAGAGAAAGTAGGGATTAATATGGACTAACACTAGGTAAAGGGGTTAAAATGCATCCATGGACTCTCAACCACACTTGTATAGTGTTGATATTGAATAAATTTAGTAAAACATTCTAAAATACATTTTAGTGGGAGATTGTAACATGGTTCGTATAGAAGAATCAGTTTTGACTTAAGTACACAGTAGTGCTGCTGCCTCGCATTTCTCTCGAACCCTAATTTAATATGCTGGCCTGGACACTGTGTACGTTTTTCTGTGGATACGCCAGTTCTCCTCCTAGACATTCATTTGAGTTTAATTAACAATTCTAGACTGACCCAGTGTAATTAAGTGTAATTACGTTTGCATTGTTATAGACTGCCATCTCATGCTGAAAAAATCCCTACCTTGTGCCATTCCCAGCGACGCAGAGTTCAGGCCCTGTTATTCTGAACTTGATTACGTGGGTATAATGATGACAATTCCAGGCTTTAAGATGTCAGAATGTGAATAAATGTTGGAGGAGTTCACACATTACAATAAACATTGCAGTTTTTATAGAGAATGTTGTTTTATTTGCTTTTTTCTATGCATTCAAAACTTTTTTCTTGTGTTAACCTGACAAAGTGAAGATCTTCCACCACGTCCCATCCTTTTTAACATGCTTTTCAGCAGTTTAGCAGAACCAAACCCATCATAATATTCTACGCTGATAGGCAGAGAAAAGTTAAAGCATTTCACTTGCTTCACAGCATAGGGCGCTTTTTACCTGTGGCTTAATGAATAAGAAAGAAAGAAAAGCCTGATTGGGAGCTGCCGAACCTGTCGTTTGTATTTATTTATTTATTTATTTGCTGTAAATAATTGCACTGTAAACTGTGAGGTTCATGATTCCAAACTGGCAACAAGGTAAACTTGAGTTATTGTGGTTCTGTTCCTTATCTGCTGCCCTTTGAGGACTGTAACGCGCTTATCCCATCAAATGTCATATAACCCGACCTCTGTGACCAGCAACTGTGCAGGAAAGTTTTATCTCGCCGATTCCTATTAAAACTTTCCAAGTGTAAAGGCAGCGTAACCCGAGCTCGTCGCGTTTTTGTTTTTTCTCTTTTTTTCCGTCCTGCCGATCTGTAGACAGAAGCTCCGAAAAAGTCCCGCCCTGCTCGCCGCGATCCTCCCCGCTCTGGAAACTGGCCCAGATGCATAGTAAACTAGCGAGCTGGAAAGTGGCGGCTCTGATCGCAAGGCTGCCAGCTCCGACGGGCTACTTTTAAGCTTCGGTCTGCAATGAGCAAAAGTCAGGCAGAATGAAAAGCGAGAGGGGATGCGGTTCCTTCCGTTTGTGCTTTCGCTGGATTCGGGCTAAATGTTGCTGCTGCCTGCACCTCACAGGTCAGTACACTGGACTTTATTCGTGTGTGCGGCAATGGGAAGGGGGGGTGAGGGGGAGATAGTAGAGCGACTCGCATTTGCGAGCTGTCACTAGAAAAAGAACACTTCGCCCACACTTAAGAGTGTCGTTTAAAATATTCAGTGTACTTAGGGGGGATCTTGGCTCCGTTTTTAGGTCGATAAACTGTGAAATGTGGATTTCGTCACCTTCTGATTTGCTCTGCAACATCCTGATTCAATGCTGTAACTAACATATGGCTAATCAGGCTGACTTCATGTTTTAAAAATAATAGTTCACGCACTTGCTGGCAGATAATTAAGGAGCTTCTCATTAGGCAGGCAGTGATTGGATTTGCTCACATGTTGAGGTGGAGGTCTTAGCTTTACACCTGTTTCCAGTGATTGTCGCAGTGTAGGGGGGATGTAGAGTTTCAGAATGTCATTATTGTCTCTAGTCCTGCATATCACTACTGGAAGCAACAGGGGTCGGGTTATTGGGCGGGGGGAGGAGGCGAGGGTCATGGTAGGTGCGCTGCTTTTTTAGTCATATGCTAATAAACCCCCAGTGTGCATTCACCTTATTATTAAATTGACTCTTTCCCAAACTACAATACCTAACGTAAATTGGAATGGTTATGTGAGACAGCATCACTTGCACCCTCCTAGGTTAGTTACCTTATTTGTAACCTGACCAATTATGAAGCACCTTGACCATGGGAAAGGAACGATATCAATAAAATTTGTTGTTGTTATTAATGTTATTATTATGACAAACTTTCACATTGTAATAAACTTATTAGAAAACATTATGCTGCCACCTACATCAAATGTCAGTTAATGACCACAGATTATGTATTTTCTTCTAACACACTGTTGTTATTTCTGCACTCTTTTCACGTGTTGACTTCAGCTCTCTACTCCAGGTAACCCAGACACATGGAAGTCACATATCACAGTAAATCTATAGTAAAAGAAGCTGCTGTTATGTAATCATTCCTATACCTGGTTACAAATCATTTTCTCTTCATACAGTATATAATTTTCTGCAATGTGTTACCAGTTCCATCATCTTACAATGCCTTGTTGATTTTGGAAGCTGACATGGATAATGACATCTCCCATATACATAATAATAATTATGGTAATTGATTACTACCGTCTCTGTTTCTCTGGTTGTTACTGATAACATTATGTAGGATCTAGATCAATATTTTACAGTGTCAAAGATGCACTACTGTATTACCTTGAAAGGACCTGGGTCAGTGCTTGTTTAGGAGCTCAAATGCGTGGAGTTAAAAAAACAAAACAACTGAATAAAGTTACTTTTAACAGCATTAGAGTTAACATTTACAACAATCTTGAAATCTATGGAAATATCCTTCAGTGCTTTAACATGTTGGTGATATTGGAATGCAATCTGAAGGTGAAACATGTCTGTCAAGATTTTTTCTGTTGTCACAGCAACAAAGATACTATGAGGAAATGTGCTGAGTCGTAAATAGGAATGCCAGTAAAGACAATCATTGCAAACTACAAAGTTAGCAAGTCTAACAACTTTTAAATACCAGCATTGGGGATATTTAAGGACTTTTTTCAATTTACATTTTTTGTTAATGAATATATTATGTGTATATATATATATATATATATATATATATATAAAATGTACTGTATATGTGTGCGTTTGTGTTTATATACTGTAGATATATGCTATTTGTACATCTGTTAATTTATGAATGCATTTCAACCAGTTCTGGGTCACAGGAGATGATAAGTGATATTCAATTATTTTTGACATGACTTTACAATAGAAAACCTATGCAAGCCCCCTGGGTCTGTTACACTATATACAGTATAACAAGCACTATTCAAAAATAAGAGTAAATTTAATTGAATAAGCAATATTGGTAGGAACTACCACAGTGCAGGTAACAATTTACAAACAGTATACCAATAAAGTTGCAAACTAAACTAATCATCTTTAGGATTTAAGTGAAAGAGCATGATGTCTTACCCACCAAAACACAGAGAATGTATAAATGTCAAACAGACAGTAACCACAATGGGGTTCATGAATTAGATAGATAGGCAGGTTGGTCATTCTTTGTTTGTGGCTTTTTACTGAACCTTAATAAATAAATATTATTATTTTGACTAACAACAAACCCCCTCTCAAATAAATACCATAATGGCTAAATAGAAAGGAAACATCTGACTTGGCTGAAGATAAAAAGAACAGTCCCAGTCACAGCGAGACATTATAAAGATAGTGACCACAGGGGGGCGCCACTGAGCCCAAGACACAGTAGTATCCAACGTGTTGTTATGATAAAATAAAAGGTATTTATTCACAGAAGGTACAAGCAAAAAAACAAAAAAACAAAAAGCCAAATAATTCTTCCTCCTTTCTGCCTCCACTGAGAATTGTCTGCTGCCTCCCAACTCTGACTCATTGACCTTTTAAGCTGGACCCAGGAATGCTTCTGGTAGGGCACCATGTTTTCGAGGAAGCACTTCTGGGCCATAAAAAAAGTGGGAAAGATCTCCCCCAACAGAGCCCTGTGTCAGTACCCAGGAACCTTGACAGGGCTTCACTTCCAGACTCCAACTCCCTTGCACTCTCTCCTGCGAGTGTCCCGATTGGGTTGCCATATGAGGACTACTGCTACCTGGTTAATGGAGGATGGAACAACTTCCAGTCCCCGGCTTCTGTTAATAATTTCGCTCAATCATACCAGCTGGGTACAAATTTATTTTTCTGTCCTGCAGACAATTTGTCTGATGATCCGGTCTGGCCTCCCGTCTGGGTAATAAATCATCTTCCTTCCCCATTCTCCTTTTTATAAGGTGTATTGATGTAGGTATAAAGGAGCCCCAATAGTTTTACTTAACACACTTCTACTAAATAATTTGCTGGCTAGATGTCCAGGGAGAGGATATGTAGCATTGTTTATAATGGCCATCTGTTTTGTTTTCATTCTCTACTCCGCTACTACCACCAGGGGACAGAAAGTGCTTCCCATAACTGAGCCCATGTTTTTATTTAGTTTGTTGATTTTTGTAAATTGTTTTCACTGCATGTGATCTTTAATTTGCACAATTTGCACTTGATTGTACTGGTTATATTAAGCAAACAAAAAATAACATGTTATTGTAAACGTATTGTGCCAAAAAGATTTGATTTGAAGTTGTGGATTGGTTATCAATATACTTAAAGCCAGCCATATTAATGCTGTTGAACACATTTAGTTTGAACTGCTTTCAGAGATGACTTATACAGCACAGCAGCAGAGTAGGTCATTTACTGAAGAATACTCATACATCTATCCATTATCACTTACACCTAAACCATTTCAGGGCCACCAGTACAGGAGCCTATCCATTTTGCATCAGATGTAAGGCAGGAATACTGAAAAATATTTTTTTATATAATATATGTACATTTTAACAATAGCAAAAATATTGGTTTCAAGTATTCAAATTAATGATATTGCTTAGAATTTATAGTTTTATTTTCAAATTGGGATTGATTTTGAGTTGTGTTACTGACATTAAATATTCTATGGTCACATATGGTTCACAGTTACAAAGATAGCTCCTGTTTGTGTTTTTAAATTAAAGTTAATGCTGAGTTTCATTTGGTCAAGTGGTTAGCACAATTTTAAAATGTGCAAAAAGTTGTAGATTTCTGTGACTGAGGAAATGTTTTAACATTTTCACAATGCACAGCAGTTTTTGTTTCTCAAGTCAGCACATAAGCAAATAAACCATAAGCATCTGTGAGAACGTACCTCTGTCGGCATGCAGGTCCACTTGCTCTGGGAGAAAAAGTGAGACCAGTCTTGGATTTGTGTTTCAGATTTTCAGTGCCATTCGCGCTCTCTCAGACTAGGTCTACTAACAGAGCTGAGAGTATATAATTCTACATAAACTTCCTTAAAGAATGTACCCAAGCAAAGTTTGGTATATTCAAAGAGTTCAATGCTAATTTAGTGTTTCCTAACACTATCTGAATTGCTGAAAATCGGTGTCTTAATTCCTTAATCAAAAGCAAGCACTGAGCAAAATTTAATTAGATTAAATCTCAACTCAAAAACCTACAGTATGTAGACAAGAATGGCCATTTGATCTTCTCCCTCTTTTGATAGAGAAAGATATCAATATGAACAAAGATCAAGTCATTGCAGTCTATGCAAACATGGGATCCAAAAGATGATTTTGTTATAAAACTCCAAAGCTGACAATACCTAGACAGGAAAAGGGTATTTTTTGTTTTGTTTTTGAAACTGTGTGATCTTAATAAATATAGTATATATAAATTAATTTTGCAATGTACTTGACAGTTCTGGACCGTAAAAATTGTACTTTTCTTGCTGAAAGCCTAATAACAATGTATGGTACCAGATGAGCAGTTCTAGCGGCTTCCTGAAAATCTGACCTACAATAGGTAGCTTCTGAGTTGAGCATGTGAACGCTTGTTTTTAAGATGGAAAGAACCTGCATTTAATATTCCATGTAACTTGATTGGAATATTTTATTTGCTCTTTCATCTCATTAAGAAGCATGGGTGTTGTGTCTTTTCTGATAATCCTAACATAATTAGAAATCATGGACAAAGAGTTTTTGCCGAAACTGTGTTTAATTAATGCCCCTGAAGTTACATCCTAATTTTATGTCTCTCCATTATAATAAAAACATCTTTGGAGGAGAGACGAGACATGATTTTCTCAGAGAGACACTTTCACGTCCCGCAAGACGAGACTTTGTGCCATGAGATTTAACCAGCCCGGGGTCGGAAATAAAAGACAAAGAGTAGATGACAAAGTAGAACGTCATAAAGAATTCAAAAACGTTGGTGCGATACACATGCAGAGCAGGTTAGAGATAATGAAAGTACTAAAATTCGAAAGTCTCAAAAAAATGATAGTAAAGAGATGTGATCTTCTCAGAAGACACTTTAACATCACGTGAGACAAGGCAGTGAGACAAAAGGACAGCTGCTGTACATGCTTTTAAATTATCAATGCACAGTGCGACAAGCAGAACATGCAGCTTGCCAGCAGCAGCAAGCCAGCAGATGATCCAACTGCATCTCCTTAGCGTGCGTTCACAACCCGAGCAGCGTTATATGTCCCACAAGAAAGAGATTTAACCACGCCCGGGGCCGGAAATAAACGACAAAGAGTAGATGACAAAGTAGAATGTTGTAAAAAGTTCAAAAATGTTGGCGCAGTACACATGCACAGCAGGTTAGAGATAATGGAAGTACGAAAATTCAAAAGTCTCAAAAAAATGATAGTGAAGATCGCATTAGCGCAAACAAACTGAAATTATTATTCAGTGAAATAACAGAACAGTGGAAAGAAATCGAATATATTGTTCTGATTTAAACTTTAAGTCGGAGACTTGAAGATCATCTAATTTGTGTTGCCAGCAGAGAAAAGTAGTGGCTCTTTTGAGCCACTGTCCACCAAAAGTTCTGTACAATGACTCACAATAATTTACAAAAAACAAGCTTCTTGAACACTGTTTAATTCTCAAATACAGATAAAAGTGATGTTTCTCGCCTCTCAGTTTTCTGTTTGATTATATCAGTTTTTGTTTTCTAAATAAATCAATTTTCATGCTCTTCTGTAACCTGGAGTTGGAGACAGTTCTAGTTAGTAGTGTTGCAAAGTTTCTGATTTTAATATAACAGAAATTATAAAATGCGTGTTTCATATTAATCTTATTGTGAAATTCATAATTAACCAAAATGTTTAGACTTAAACATGGACAATCCATATTACTAACCGAGAATGCTAAACCGGATGATGGACGCAGGCACATCCGGCAATGGGCCGTAGCTGCAAAAAGACGTACTGCGCAGGCGCTAAAAACAGTCCGCGAGAGTCGGCTGAGGAGCCGAGAAAGGCGGACAAAAGAGGGCGAGAGAGGCGGATGAGGGGCCGCGAGAGGCGGACAAGACCACAGAAAAAAGGAGTGAGCACAGGAAAAATGGAGAAATGAGGAAACGCAGGCAAAGCACGAAACACATTGCACACGAGACTAGACCCAAAAAAAAAAAAATAGAGGCTCGCGCACAACAGCAAGGCACCCCCCCCCGGGACACACATCAAGAGGGGGATTCAACAAGCCTATGGAACAGGGGTAGGCAACGTCGGTCCTGGAGTGCCACAGTATGTGCAGGTTTTTGTTCCAACCCAGTTCCTTAACGAGAACTCAATTATTGCTGATGAAGCACATATTGCTTAAGTGACATTTTAATGCTTCATTTTAGTGGTCTCGCTTGTTAAGGTTCTCCAACCTTAATTGCTTATTTCAATCTTAAACTGCTGCATTCAGTGTTTTAATTGCTCCTTATTAGCAATAAGATGTAAAAGACAAAGCAGCCAGCAGTTCTCCAGCTAGCTTTTTTCCAATTACATCTGTGTGTGTTCATCATGCACGGTTTGATTTAATAAAACACTTAATAGAAAAATGTGACAGACTGAAAATGATCTGTTTTAGGCTTCAAATCATTTGGATGATATCCTTGGAAAGGAAAAAAATCTACGATATAAAAGCCTTACATTGCACAGACTAACAAGCCATAAAATTAAATAAGGTCTGAGATTGGCAATGATTGGTTTCTAATTAAGCAATTGGGTTGAATGAAAACCTGTAGCCACTGCGGCTCACCAGGACCGACATTGCCTACCCCTGTTTTACATCTTATTGCTAATAAGGAGCAATTACAACACTGAATGCAGCAGTTTAAGATTGAAATAAGCAATTAAGGTTGGAGAACCTTAACAAGCGAGACCACTAAAATGAAGCATTAAAATGTCACTTAAGCAATATGTGCTTCATCAGCAATAATTGAGTTCTCGTTAAGGAACTGGGTTGGAACAAAAACCTGCACATACTGTGGCACTCCAGGACCGACGTTGCCTACCCCTGCTATGGAACACAAAAAAAAGAACACAAAACCACCCCACAGACCCTACAAGCAAGGGACGGGACACACACAAACAGGGGGATTCAACAAGACACAGGAACACAAAAAGAAAGAAGACGCTCGCGCGACAACAATCCTCAACCCCCCCCCCCCCCCACACACACACACACACACATCCATAAGAAGTGACACCCAAAGCCACATATTCTAAAGTGAACATCAACACCTTCACACTAGACAGCATAGGTGTCAGCATTGGTGGATCTCCTTACAATAAAGCACTATTAACCGTTCAACTGCAGAAAAGGAAACACATTAACAGTGACTGCGATCCTCCATATTACTTATCCATATTTCGCATGCTGAGAAAGAAACAAGTCATGAATACACGGTCACGGGTACAAAACGAAAAGGAAAGGATAACAGGAACAAACACACGAACACGAAAGAAACAACAAAATAGACGGCTATGCAGCATAGGTGGATCTCATTACAATAAGGCACTATTAACCGTTCAACCGCAGAAAAGGCTCCATATTAACAGTGAGTGCAATACTCCTTATTACTTATCCATATTTCTAAAAGAAAAAATGACTCGACTCCAAATACGCAAAGCTCAACTAAAGCTTCTAACTAACGATGTACCTAAAAGTAAAAACTTTATGAACTGCATTAGATCCTACAATAGTTCATTTAATATGCACAAATCTACATCCTAGATCCACATGACGCAAACTATCAATCAAAGTGCTGCATCGCAACAGGCACGGATTCAAAACGAAACACCTCCCGTCTCAGACATACGTTAATGGCAGCGAAGGCTACAACGGGCTTCTCACACAGCACAGGCAAATCGATTACAGCTCCAAAACAACACGTCCCAAATAATACACATGCAACAACGCGCCTCTCAAACGGCACAAGCAAAACATACACCAGGAAAATTCATTCGGATTAATGAATGTCATTTGCAATCATTGTCATTCAGTTCACTTCCCTGAAGAAACAACTGGCAATACAAGTTATACATTTACACGTTGTTGTCAAAAGGGTCAAATTAGACTGCCTTCTTTACATTCATATACTGAATATCTACAGAAGCTTATAACTGACGATGTACCTGAAAGTGAAATCTTTATCAACTACATTAGATCCTACAAATCGGAATCCACTATGAACATTAACGGTGGCACTGCACGTGACATCCGTCTTGAAAAAATGTTGTTTATTGATGAATGTTCAATGGCATTAACAAACGTTTATGAATAATAATATTCGATTTGGAGGAAAGGTACTTTTATGAGGAGGAGATTTTAGACAGTGATTAGCTATTCTTCCAGATGCCATGCACTCAGCTATTGTTCAGTGCACCTTAAAATACACAGACAATTGGCATTGCTTTCAAAAGATACAGTTGGTAAAAAAGATACGATGTCCAGAACCAGATCATAACAATTGCTTATTACAACTGAGAGATGGTACACTCACCAATACAGATGGACTTCACCCACATATTATTACAATTCCTCAAGCCTTTTATCTGCGACGACTTAGTTACAGAGAGATTTGGAACAGCAATCTCATTAGACCAAATGCCCCTTTTAACACAACGCACTATATTATGTCCAAAAAATATTAATGTGGAAAACATAAATACCCAAGTCATTCCATTACTTCCTGGAGAGACACAACTCTTTCTAAGCTCTGACAAACTTGACTCTGATCACAACAATAACCATCTTAAATGACCTTACAAGTTCTGAACTGGAATTACCTTTTACACTTAAACGGCGTGTACAAAGAAATTTTCAAATAAACCTTTACACTGTGCCACACACTTTATTGTTTGCTTTCTATTTGCATCATCTACACCGTCACACTATTCTATATCTCATTCATACATCACGCTCTTTGTCATTCCCAACACCAGGGGTTGGCGAGCGAAGCGAGCAGGGGGCGGAGCCCCCTAGTATAAATATAAACTGTTGAATGTCACATATTGCAGAATTATCCTGTTAGATAACAAAAGGGCTCTATGTACAACATGGACATTTCTGGATGGGTACTGTGAATAGCATGAGTTGTGACAGTTGATATACTGAAATTTCACTTAAGTTGTAATGATACAGCAAATATTTTCTTTACCTTATAAGTTGGAAAATGCACGTCTTAACCAGTCAAATACCGAAAAAGCATTCTTTTGCATTATAATTGATGACCACTCTCTGAGACCTTACACAACTGTCTAGAATTAATTTTTACTCCTTTAAATTCAGAATTTTTACAGACCAGTGTCATTACTGCATGACTTACATAATTAGTCTTTACCTGATCAATGTCTCTCAATGAAATTTTATAATGAACTTTTGCCGTTTCCTGCTGCGCCCTGTGCTAACTGAGATATCCTCCAGCATTCCTGCTACCTTGGTCTGGATTAAGCGAGTTAAAAAGTGACATAATAATATAAATACAGGGATTCCTATTTTTTGTGTATCATCTGCATGTACAGTGTTAAACATTTTAAAATATTGTCAAATATATAAAATATTTTATATTGGCAAATAAGACTTAGTATTTCACATAATTCACTTAAACGTTTTAGTAAAGTAGCCTTTGGCTAACTTATATTATAACAACTGAGAGTTTTCGTTAATTTTTTATTCACTCCTCCTAACAAGTCCCACTTACAAGCTTTTATTATCTAATGAATGGAATGAAATTTTTAAACCAGTCACAAAATTTTCATTCTGAATGCACTCTACTGTTTCCACATCTGCCCTAGTTGTTCAGGACTACCCGAAATTCAGGCAATATCTGACCCATCATGTTTTTCCAGCAAAACTTCTTTGTAGTATTCTTTTTCTTCTTCAATATCTCACAGGGAGTCCAAATTGAGTAAAATTATGCTCTAATTCACACTGTTCTGTAATTTTAATGTTATTGTTCCCCTGACTATTAAAATCTTCCATTAAATATCTTCACTGATAACTTGGCTTTGGTTTTCACTGAAGGATCTTCCAGGATAATTATCATGTAGACCATAAATCGGTACATATATAGATGAACCTACACCTAATTTATAGGGTAATGCTAAGTTAAAGTTGAAACAAAACAAACTCAAAGGCAGATTCCTAAACTAAATTGTTTGCTCAACTCTTTTAATTTTTAAAAAAGTTCAGGCATCATTAAATTTGCAAGACACTCCTTTATATCATGGCTGTCATGATGCTACATATAGTACAGTGATTGTATTATTTGACTGGTGACACACAACATCATAGGAACAGACTTCTTTAAAAATGGTGGCACCCTTAATTAATTAATTAAATGATGACTAGGTCATAAAGGTAAAACATGAAAATAAAAGCAGTTTAGTATTTCTTCCAATCTGTACCCTTTCTCCAGCATGTGATGTTGTGTACGGTATGTTGCGAATATATAGTGGTTCAAAACCTATCGAGAATTTGTTTCAATATAGGACAAATCTGGGGTCAGTGTCATTACTATCAATTGCACCCTTAAAAGAAAATCATGTGTTAACACCTTCATTTCCACCACCCACATATCTGCATCTAAAAAACACTAAAATCCCAGTTGTTGAATTATGCTACTTCAGTTTTTTTTTTTCTCCAAGATTGATAATTGTTTTTGCTTCTTGAATTCAAAATTAAAAAAAAAATGATAGCCAAAAAAACTGCTTAAATCAGTTCCATAAATCTACAACACCCAGTAACTCTAAACTGTAGGTAGAAATTATTAATGAGAGAATATTAAAGCTGAAGCAAGTACATTATTTTAAACAATGGAATGTCATGGTCACTGCCATTTATTTGTTTGTAAAAGGAGAAACCATCAACTCCCTTAAGGTGTGAAAGGCTATTAACAAATCCATGTAGTCAAGATACATGTTAGGAGCCTTGTTTGGTCAACTTGGACTTCTTATGGTTCCTTTCAGATATTGCTTGTGCTTGGTTTCTCTGTCCATAGAAACTGCCTCACACATAGGGTCATGACAATCTAGAACAAACTACCAAGCCAGTTGAAGTGAAAATGCTGATAACCTTTAAAAAAGTATCTGGAAGAGATACATGGCAACTTAGCAATCAGCTAAATAAATAAGCTCGATGAACTGAATTTTCTCCTCATGTTTGTCAAACGCCTTATTGTTGTGTTTCTTCTAGAGTTTTCTCTCAGGCTTGTATTTATGTGTTGTTTCAATGTTATTATTGAATTATATTTTTTACATTTTGTGTATTTTTATTTTTATTTTAATTATGTACAATGTTTTTAAATGTGTCCCCATTCTGAGTACTTTGTGGGTGAATCCCCAGGAAGTGGGGCCACCTTGACTTCATTGCTGCTTCATTCCGTTTAAAGGATTCATCCAGTGCATATTTGCAATGACGTGTGCATGCTGTTATACCAAACATAGAGAATGCAAAGTGCTTGGTCCCATAACAATAAATATTTCAACAAATTATTGATCCATAAAATCATGCCCTAAAATCAAATTGAATGTTCTTTGGTGTTTAAAATCCAATAAGTAAGTTAAAATCCATAAGAGAGAGGTTAACTCTATGCCGTGCCTTATTTCTCTTTTCTTGTCCTTGTCAGAACACTAAGAATTCCCCCAGATGCAGCACACTGCACCCCCATGATCTGGCACCTCTTCTTGTATCCGTGGACCCGAATTGTCACCTCAGCTGGTACCTGCAGTTCCCATGGTGTCATGCCCATCCTTGGGTGCCACCATGTCAGATCCCCTTCCTTCCATTAGCTCCCTTGGCCTTGCTTTCTCTCAACAGCCCAGCTTTCAGCTGTTCAGCTGATGAGAGCACTTCCAGCTCTCACAGCTCTCATTCAGCCCTCTATCCTGCCCTCCGCAATTAGTAAGACGGATGCCATCAAGCTCATCCTCCTTACACATTATCTCTCACAGCCAGTGATCATTTTATCTTTTCTATCTTCCTATCTCTGCACTAACTCATTCCCTTTTATACACCTTTTTGGGCTTAGCCAGTGATTCCAGATTATCACGTGGCTTCCTCCTGGCAATCATCAATTAACACCAGTACATGCTGGCATATGCACATCTCCACACTAACACACATAACAATGGGGCATGCTGCTACTAAAAGAATCAAATGATTAAAAGTCCCATTAATCATCTCATAACAAGATGACACATTCAACACTCAACAATGTATCCGTGTATTTTCTAAAAATCCTATACCTTAGCCAGATTTGTGGATATTCCAAAAGTAAAAAAGAAATGTACGAACTAACCCTTGAGGGGGTTTTTAATGGGGAGACTGGGGGCTAATCACGCTTTCATGTGAGTGTGCGATTGTTTCTGGTTTCATCATTGACCCCGTGCAGGTCATAGTTAGGACACTGTGCCCATAGTATTACAAAGATGCATGAGTAGGACAGACCAAGAGAGAGATTTTGAGAGTAAGAAAAGAGTAAGACAGTCAGGAGGTTAAATGAAAGAGGTGAAAGAGCAGGATCATGGCTGAGCTGGTGCTATGGGGAAGAAGCAGGCAGTCGGAAATGTGGCCCTCAAAAGAGTAAACAGATGGCGCTTATGGGGCAGGGTCACTCCTACTGAGCACTCAAGGATCAGAAGCGATCAACCACTCCTGAGGGTACTTGCAGACCCTGAGCACCTTTGATACACTACCCTTGCCATTTTGTTTGTGTCCTCAGTCGCCTTAGTCTATCTCACTTTACGACTATCGATCTCCAGGGTTCAAGAGGAAGTTTGCCAGGTTCGGGTAACCTGGATGATGGTGGGCAACCACAGGTGTCAAATACGTACTGTTATATTCATCTTCATTCAACATCAGCTTTACAAAGAGGTATGTCTTCACTGCAACATCCTATTTTTGGTTAGCTACAAGATGGTTGGTTGTTACCTTGGGTAAAAAGTGTCTAACATTATTAAAACTAAAGGAAAATGGTTGACACTGTTATTTTTTTTTTTTGTTCATCAGTTTTGGGACCGCGACTCTTAAAACTGTCTCAGGGGACTGGGGATTCTGTCTTCACTTACTTAGCCAGATTCAACAAGTAGGCTCTTAAAATACCTGCATAGATAAACAATAATTAAAGAAATTGTTTTAACTACTCTTATATTTTTCTGTAGTGTTAACAGTTTGAAATAAGTCCGTTATATATTTTTACACCCAGACTCAAAATGCACTGGTCCTAGATGTGTGTGTTACTGTGCACTGCAACAGGGTGCTGGCAGGGTCAATCAGTTAAAAGCTATTTGTGTAGCAATTTCAGATTGCATGAATAAAAATTTTCAGTGATTCTGTTTTATGCCAACTTCCTTGCATGTTAACCATCCATGTACATTTCCTAAATAACATTAGTCAGTTTATGGTTATGGGTTCCTGGAGCCAATTCTCGCAGTACAGGAAGTAAGGCAGGAACCAGCCCTGGAAGTGGGGCCAGTCTACTGCAGTGTAATGTAATCTTTCCGTACTAATAGGAAGCTTTGCATAGATATGAGTGTGCAGTCTGTTTTCTTTTTGTTTTCAAATTGATACTCTAAACATGATGTTCCAAATATGGGTGGATTGCTGATTAAAGAGATTAGCATCCACCTCAGTTCTAGCCTGTTTCAGGGAGCTTTCTGGCTTTCTTCAGTAATAATGGATAACTTTTAGAGGCGTAACTAGCACACTGAAGAAGACATGCAGAACTAATTAACCTCTCAAATAAACTCAAGAGGTCAAATGCCCGAGATAGTATAAGCATGTAGCAGAACTCTAGAAGAGCAGCCTTGACTATGTGGCTTACTGCCAAGGAGAAAATGTGACCAGAGATGTGTAAGTAAGAGACACTTTTAGGTCCATGATGGTAAGCAATCAGGAAAGCTTGCCTACCTCATAGTTTAAAACACTCAAGTTACCAAAATTACTAAAGTTAAGTTTAGGCACAGAGAAATGGTCCTAGCAATTTGGGGAAATGTAGAGAAACAGATCTTCAGCATTAAAAGAGCCAGTTGATGTAATTTGGGTCATCTAGTTTAGAAGGCGTTTAACATGGCAGTGTATTTGGCATGGGCCATATTAGGGGGTGATCAAGGGGCAGTCCCTGGACATTCTGAAAGGATTATAGCACTTAGATGGCCTGGAAGCACCTACATCCCAGAACTGATATGGATGTCTGGTCTGTCTGTTTGTTCTGTTGACACTGCTCCCCTCACCATGAGAAATAAATGGGAGGTAAAATAGGCGAGGGAGTATTAAATAAGAACATATGATGGGTGAAGAGATTTCATGCTTTTAGCATTTGTGACAGAAGGGAATGGATTTATTACCAATAGACTCTCTGTAAGATGTGCAAAACCATGATGGCGTTGCTAAACTGGAAATTCAGCACTAATAAATTGAATGTTTTTGGGCTATTTTGAAGTTTATTGTGAAAAGAAAGACATCTCAAGATGATAAGTATTTTGAGACAAAGTACTGAATTCATGATACAGTCTTCCAGATAGTATTCATGACCCACATGTTTTCTGAGCTGTACAACATGAAATTAGAGGTTATCCAAGCAACAATTGCTGCAAGCACTTGCCTGAGCGTTAAACACAAACTGACCTACACTAGAACAGTTTGAACCATAAGAAAAAAATGAGAAAACTGTATCAAGCACACAGTATGCAAGTAGATGGCTCACAGGTGTAGATCCTCACAGGTGGTGCAGTGGTAGTGCTGCTGCTTTGCAGTAAGGAGACTGTGGAAGATTGTGGGTTCACTTCCCGGTTCCTCCCTGTGTGGATAGCACTTTGAGTACTGAGAAAAGCGCTATATAAATGTAATGAATTATTATTATTGTTATTATATCAGTTTAGAATCACACTTTGGGCCAAAGTGCTGTAAAACTGCATTACTTCCATGTAGTGCCTTCCACAAGTATAAAAAATGTACTTATTTACATTCTGTTTTAATTCACTTACCTCATTTATAATAGATATAAGTTAAACATATTCAATACTTTAATTGTATTAGTTAAGATTTAAATAATAAAAATGACTTTGTTTTAAATAAATTTGAAAAGAAATGTGGACACTTATAAGTCTTCACACACTTATACGCAACATAATATTGTAAAGATTATAAGGAATCATTATTCTCCTGACTGTTAATGAAGCAGCATATGAGAAGTATACTTTATGTACCTGCACTGTAAATTTGAAGTTTCCATCCTTTCGCATTCCAGTAGTAAAATAAATTAAATGAAACTTCAAAAGATCAACCACAATAAAACAAAAACAGATGTGTGAAATAAGAAGGGAAGTGAGAATAGGATGAAACATGCTTGGGAGATTATAGTACTTTTGCATCAGCGTATATGATTTTTTTAAGACAATTCTTTCATTGGATTTTTATTTTAACCTTATTTAGATTAATATTTTAAGATATATTGTCACTTTGTGTATACAGACACAGCAGTTAGGCCTGCTATGTCACAGCTCCACAATGCTCAGTTCAAATATTATTCTTGTCATGTCTTTGTGTTTTGCAAGCTCACCCATGCCTCTGTGTGACTGTGTGTAGTTTTTCCCAGGGTACTTCAGATTTCCTTCTAAAGACATCCACATTAGGTTCATCGGTGACTTTTCCCAAGTGTTGGCGTATGCACAAGTATGTCCAAGTATGTGCTTTGTGTCGAATGCATTTAAAATAGGCACATTAATGGTGGGTAGATGTTATAATGTGGTACTGTTTTATTAGTGTGTAATTGTCACTTTTCTTAAAAGTTCCAATTTTGTAGCCATTGTGAAGACCCTGCCTGGATTTAATAAACATAGCACTGTCCATCTCTATATAAAACTAGTTTCGTTTCTTAAGGTACTTGTTATACTATTTATTTACATGTATTTGAGGATGTGTGAAAAGTGAGAGCTTTTCAAACATTTTAATATACAGTATATTTAAAAAAAGTGCCATAGTAGTAGATATTATCGTTTCAATAGTTTTATGGTGATTTTCTCCTGAAAGCAACAATCATATTGGGCTCAACAGTACTCGTCATACTCAACAGGAATTGAGGGGCTAATAGAGCTCAGTTTTAACGCAGCGTCTGTTCTCTACACAGAGTCTTGGGATCAGCTCCTTGAACAGATTTCCAGTCACTTGGGTGGTTGACAATGAACTGTCAAACCTTCATGTGTAATAGGCCTCCTTCATGTGTAAAAGGGCACAACTGAAAGGCACAATCTAAAGTTTCACTTGTTCCCTTATGAGACATCTAGAGCTCTTAAATCCTGTCTCAGGTGTTTTTTCCCTATTGTTATAAAAATCTGCCAATAGGCAGCAAAGTTAATTATGACAGTACACAAAGAGAAGAAATCCATTAGTCAGTAGTTTTTACTTCCCAATGAGATGCTTATTTAATTTTGTAAAGTCCCATATCATGGCACCTAGTTTCGCTTAAAACAAAGGACCATATTCTACATTTTGATAAAAATATCAAGCTGTTTAATACATGCTGCTCTCTTAAAAGGCACTGTCCATTTTCATCAATTGAAAACATGCTTATTTACTGTATGAATAACATTTAAAACTACAGCATTAATTTACAAGAAAGAGATAAACCTTCCTCAAAATATAAAATAAATGTATTGACTAAACATATCTTGACCAGGTTAGCAGTAGTTAATCTGGAAAAAGTGATGCGCTGTGAATACTTTCCGGATGCACTGTATGAATAACATTTAAAACTACAGCATTAATTTAAAATAAAGAGAAAAAATAAGCCTTCCTCAAAATATAAAATAAATGTATTGACTAAATATATCTTGACCAGGTTAGCAGTAATTAATCTCACATTAACCACTGGTAGTCAGAATAGAAAATGGGAAATAATTAACCAGATGAGGAAATAAACTAAGGAAAATTTTGAATGGAAGGCATTGTGTTGCTGGACATAATATACGTTTTGTTTATCTTAAGTAGCAAGATTAAAATAGAACAAGCTGGTGCTACTCTCCTATGCTTATGAAAATTACCTTAGGATCAAAATAAAATGAGAAACATGAAATGCACAAGGAAAGAGATAAACTGTAAATGTATTTTGAAGAAACTTAGTGGAAAAATGATAAAAGCAAATTTTAACAAATACATCCAGACATTGGATAGGACAACACAGAATGAGATGCCACTAGGGCCTTACTTTGACAAAGATACAATATTATACAATGTAATGCTTGTAATGCTTTAGATAGGTAAACTTTAGTTCCGCAGTTGTTCCAGGAAAACATTTGGTTAGTGTGGTGGTGAAAGTATTTTGATAAAAGCTATCTACTTCTAAAAAATAAATGAAAGTCTGACAAAGCAGCAGAGAATCAGAACTGCAGGTGGATTTAGTCAAGGTTTTTGACATGAAAGAAAGTAAATGGAAATCAAAGTTAAATTTGAAGACATGGATAAAATTTGAATCAATTAAATATGAATATTTATCCTTTTAAGCCAATAATTAAACAAGTTAGTTAATAATTAAGTTAAAGGTGAGAAAATGAGTGTTTTTAACAATATTTTAATTTCCAGAAGAACATTCCTAAAAACACTAGTGCAGCATTTGGGGCGTATTCCCACACTTTGATTTATGTAGCCAGGATGGGGTTCTGAGTGTTTCTTAAAATGGCATTTTAGAGTTTGTACCACTATGTAATAACTTGATAACAGTGTAGATAAATGCAAGAGAAGCAATCAGAATATTCCTCAGCAGCGTTCAAAGGAATTTTCCACTCAAAAATTGAATTTTTTTATATACAGTATGTTACTTTCCCCATGTATTTTGCCAAGAAATATTTTTAATCTTATGCAGAACAGAGATAAAACGTTTATGATATTATACCAGCCAATGGTGACCAATGCTGTAAATTCACAAACGATGCGAAAAATGTCCATGGAAAAAAGAAAAAAAA
This sequence comes from Erpetoichthys calabaricus, assembly GCF_900747795.2. Classification (NCBI taxonomy): domain Eukaryota; kingdom Metazoa; phylum Chordata; class Cladistia; order Polypteriformes; family Polypteridae; genus Erpetoichthys; species Erpetoichthys calabaricus. Next base: position 39,535,786 of record NC_041401.2, read on the forward strand.
AATCTCACATTACCCGTGTCATCTAATCCACATATCCAGTTATATGCTCAAAAAGCACAAAACATTTTTTTCTATTACAAATATGATTTAATAGACTTATCATTAGGAAAATTAGGGCGTATCATAAACAGGAAATGCAAGTCACATTTTCAAATGAAAGATAATACTCTTAACTAATGAAGGGGGGGGGGGGGTAGTTTTAACAACATTTTAGCACAAAGTTCATGTTTTGCATGTTTTGAACATACAAATAGATAAGTGACAGGTGGATTATGCTGCACGAGTTTTTGTGGACATTATTCACATTGTTTGCCAAAGTACAGCTTTGGTCACCATTAGCTTCTATTATATCACAAACTTTTTTTTATCCCCAACCTACATAAAAATATTTCTCGGTCATCATTACCAACTACATGGGGTAAGTAACATATAAAAAAATGTAATTTTTGGAAGGAGTATCTCTTCAGCACTGCAGGGGAATATTAATATTTTATTAAGGGTCTTGCACAAAGCCTGCTGGTCCATATTGTGTTTTTGGATTTTATTATTTTTCACCTGTTTTCTTTAAATCATAACATACTCAAATAAAAAAGCAGAAAATGTAATCTGAAATTTGTCAGAAATACAGAATCAGAATATCTTTATTGTCATTGTAAAAAATACAACGAAATTAGGTGCTGTCCCTGCGGTGTCAAAATATAAATAAAATATAATTAAAAAAAGGATAAGAAGAAATAAAGTAGAGCACAAACATTCAACATAAGACCTTAATTGCACATGAACACTATTGCACAAGATGTCATCTATTGCACTGCTGCATTGGAGGTGATTAGGTGGCATTCAGTGCCCTAACAGCAACAGGGTAGAAACTGTTATTGTCTATTAGTCTTTGTTTTGATGCTCCTATATCTTTTGCCTGATGGCAACAGTTGGAACATGTCATGAGCGGGGTGTGAGGAGTCTTTTAAGGTATTTTCTGCTTTCCTCAGGCAGCGAGAACTGTGCAGTTCATCCAGAGAGGGTAAAAAAGAGCCAATGATCTGCTGGGCAGTCTTTACGATCCACTGAAGTGTTTTCCTCTGCGCTGTTGTGCAGCTGGAAAACCACACGCAGAGGCAGTAGCACAGGATACTCTCGATAGAGCAACGATAGAAGGACACCAGCAGTTTTTGGGGGGTGTTATTTTTCCTGAGTACTCTCAGGAAATAAAGTCTCTACTGAGCCTTCTTTGCCAGCTCAGCTGTGTTCACACCCCAGGACAGGTCTTCCATGATGTGGACTCCCAGGAAGCGGAAGTCTGACATCATCTCCACACACTCCCCTCCGATGTAGAGTGGTTTGATGTCCATTTTCTTTTTCCTGAAATCCACAATGAGCTTCTTGGTCTTACTTATGTTCAGGAGCAGGTTGTTGTCAGCTGCTCCACTTCATCCCTGTAGGCGGATTCATCCTCCTCAGAGATAAGCCCCACCACAGTGGTGTCATCTGCAAATTTGACGATGGTGTTGCTGTGGTGGGCGGGGCCGCAATCATGTGTGTACAGCATGAAGAGCAGGGGGCTCAGCACACACCCCTGAGGAGAGCCAGTGCTGATGCTGATGGCCGAGGAGATGTGAGGGCCCACCCTAACCCTTTGTGTGCGGTCTGTCAGGAAGTCTTTAATCCATATACAGGTGGAAAACGGGAGTCCCAGGGATAGCAGCTCGCACACTAATCTGTGAGGGAGAATGGTGTTAAAAGCAGAGCTAAAATCAATAAAGAGGAGATGTGCGTAGCTCCCCTGATGCTCCAGATGGGACAGGGTAGCATGGAGAGCAGCAGCAACAGCATCCTCAGTAGACCTGTTAGCCCTGTAAACAGATTGGTGTGCATCAAAGGTGGGATTGCTTTATATAATTTTGCACATTTGGCGACACCTGTCAGATATTTCATTTTGGAAACTAATCTAATATAAATAAATACAATCTGTAGTTTCACTGTGACTTATTTAAAATAAGTTTTACCACTAAATAAAGTAAGACATTTTATGTCTTGCTACACTAAAAGAATGTAGTCAATCTTTGTATGTAGCACTGATAGAATTTTAATACAAGAATATTCCACATATTCTTGCCTTCCTGTTCCTGTGTGACTGTAGTCATTTTACTTTTGTGTTGTTCCTAGCAAAAATCCAAATATCATATCCTACAAGTTTAAAATGTAGTACTGTTAAGTGAGTTAATGCGTCTTTAAGCTCCCAACAAATGAAAAAGAACATGAATAAATGGATAGTATTTTGAGGGTAAGCAGGAAACTGTGGTTTTTATTTTTTGTTTCTATAAAACATTTACATACACCAATAGATAGGCCTTCTAGGTAAATATCTGCTTGTGTTGCTTTATTTATGATACTGACCAACTGGTTGCTTTTATTTTTGACATTTCCTGCTGTAGCTTCTTACTGTGTGGAAGTGTTGGTTCTCAAAACCCTACATTAAATGTTTTTTTGTTATGAATTTTTGTGCATTTTTAAAATGGCTTTAGATATTGTGTTTTGGCAAAGGTGTCTTATAAAATAACCAGTAATGACCTGAGCATTCCTAGTTTTCATCCTCTTTCTCTGTACGTTTAGCATTCGTTTGCTCAGAGGTTGATGCGCTTGCTGCTTCCTGAGCAGCTCTTCTTTTCTCCACCCTAGTGGCCCACTTCTTCTCTTCTTTTTTCTGCATCTTTTCGCGTTAAAACTGATTAAGTTAGTGTTCGTGTTGCAATTACTTAGTACGTTTTCTTTCATTTTTCACTTTAGCTGGCACTTCAGTCTTCAGTCTGCCTCAAGAATGATTTAAGATATGAAGAGGTAGGGGAAGTGACGGCGAAAGTGGTAGGGATGAGAATGGCACCCACACGGCCACCTTTCTGGCCGCTGCCAAGAGTTGATTCTACAATAAAATAAAAATAAAAAGAGGAATAACCTTGGAGGTCAATCATCACCCCGAAAGTGGATAGTAGACATCACATAGTATACAGTATGTGTACCAAATTTAAGGTCAATAGTTGAAACGGTTTGCGAGCTACCAGTGATTTAAAATCCTGGACAAACAGACAGACAGCCATGGTAGCGTATTATGTAAGAAGATTATATCTTTATATATAGTGTATTTTAAGGGTATAGCAGTTAACACTGTTGCTTTGCCACTTGAGGCACTAGGGTTTAGTTTCAGCCTCTTCATTGTTTTCATTTCCTCCCTGTATATGTGTGGGTTTTTCCACATCACAAAAATGTGTGCGCTATGTTAACTGGCTCTGTAGTGGCCGGGTGTGAACAAGTGTGGGTGTATTTGTAAATGTGCCCTGCAAAGGACTGACTTCTCATACAGCACTAGTTTTTGCATTGCACTTGGTGCTCCAGTCAATAAAATTTGATTAAATTAGTTTGAAATGGAAACGTGTATGGAGTGCATTTCTAACTCCATATATGAACTGCTGGACAACAGGTAATTTGGTAGTCACTGTGCAATATTAATTTCACCAATTTACTGAAGATGCCTGAATTTTAAATTTTTGTTTCACATGGAGGCAGAACTTGTCCAGTTAGTGGTGAATATAAACTGGAAACATACTGTGGAAAGGATGCCAGTCCATCACAAGGCATATTCATACACATACCCACAGTCCTAAATAATAATTGCCAATTAACCTAAATTGCATGGATTTTGGATTGTAAGAAGAACAATGGAGCCATAATGACACAAGAAGAATGTACAGATTCAACACAGACAATGATCAGAGCTGGGTATAAACTTAGTCTCCTGGAGTTATGGGGATACAGTGTAACAACTGTGTAATCATTGTTCCCGCTATAATGTAATCTGGTATCTACAAATCAATGCCTTGATACAAAAGATACAATATGAAAAATTAGTCAGCCATCCTTCTTTGCACTAGTTACAGGTTGTGGGAGAAAGCGGCCATTCTGGCAGCCCCTGTAGGAAGGCAGGAACCATCCCTGGACAATGTGTCTCAGGACAGATACCCATACTCACTCACCAAATACCAATTTCCAGTAGGCAACTAAGGAACTTGTGTTTTTGGAATGTTTGAGCAAAATCAGAGGACATGAAGAAAAACATACCCAGTTACAGGGAGAAGAACATGCAGACAACCCACAAAAAGTGAGTGAACCTGGATTTAAACCCAGAACTTTCGACCTCAGAGGTAGCAGTGTTAACCACTATACCACCTGCAGATATTCATGTTATTAAATAAAAACACGTGTAGAAGAAATATGAAAAAAAATGCTCCAGGGTCTTCTATCATCTATATATATAATTCACTAAGCCGGGAGACAAGTAGCCACCCATGGAAAGCATGCCGGAAGGGGCGTGGATTCACTAAACCGCCGACAAGTAAGACGCCAATGGCGCACGCAGGAAGGAGCCACGCCCACCAACTCTTAGACCATTGGATACAACGAAAAAAATCACAGAGCCATGCCCACCAACTCGGACGCGACGCCTCGGAAAACATGCCGTCATTTCCGTTTGTCTGTGCCACAGTCCACTTGCAGCTCTGAGCCACGTTGACTTTTCATTAGTCAACCTCAGTGGAACCTTGGTTCACACAGAGGCAGCGCCAGAGAGAGACAGAGGCACACACAGGCAGTGCGCGGCTCACTAAGCCGGGAGACAAGTAGCCACCCATGGAAAGCACGCCGGAAGGAGCGTGGATTCACTAAACCGCCGACAAGTAAGACGCCAATGGCGCATGCAGGAAGGAGCCACGCCCACCAACTCTTAAGACCATTGGATACGACAAAAAAAATCACAGAGGCAGCGCCAGAGAGAAACAGAGGAACACACAGGCAGCGCGAGAGAGAGAGCCGCGCACACACAGGCAGCGCCAGAGAGACAGAAGCACACACAGAGGCAGCGCCAGAGAGACAGAGCCGCACACACACACAGAGGCAGCGCGAGAGAGAGACAGAGGCACACATATGCAGTGCGAGAGAGAGAGCCGTGCACACACACACAGTGGCAATGCCAGAGAGAGACAGAGGCACACACAGGCAGCGCGAGAGAGAGAGCCGCGCACACACACAGAGGCAGCGCCAGAGAGAGACAGAGGCACACACAGGCAGCGCAAAAGAGAGCCGCACAATCCTTTAAAACAGAAGTTAAAACACAATGAAGGAAGCAGTCTTTAAAAACCAATAAGCCCTGTGCCTCTTTTTCATTAGCGTCTCACCTGCTTCAGGCCCTGCAACAGTCGAGACGCTCTCTCTGCAGCTGACCTTCTCTGTGCCTGACTCCACTACTGTCAGTCACCTGATTAAAAATGGCCTTTTCAAGGGGAGCTATGGACCCGCTATACCACAGGAACACATTGCCTTCGAGTCTGCTCTCGCTCACTCTAACGTATCGGCTTTCTCTCTCTCTCCTCACTCGCTCACACACTGCACAGGGGAGAAATGCCCGCAGCACGAGTCTACCCGGAAACCGTTTCAGCCACACTTCCACGCCCCTCGCTACACTGTGAGTGCGATGCTTATTTATTTAAAAATGGGCTTTTGAAGGGGAGCTGTGGACCCGCTATACCACAGGATCACCTGTGACATTGCCTTCACATTGTTTTCCTTTTATTTATGATCCTGTTGAGCAGATCAGACACCTAGGCAAACAACACTGAATAATCAATAGCTGTAACCACTTTGCCCGCCCCCACTCCTCACCTGAGTCGGTTTCGTCTCTGTTCAGCAGTGTTTCCCAAACTCGGTCCTGGTGACCCCCTGTGGATGCAGGGTTTTGTTCCAACCAGATTCCTAATCATTAATGCCGGTGAAACTCATCCGGGGTAAGTCGGTTTTTCAAACGCAGACGTGTAGCACATTAGTCTAGCAGACTAGCTGGATGTAAAAATGTCATTGACGAAACTGTTGCTCTCAAACTTTGCAACATGGCTTTTGGCTTTGTTTGCCAACATTGGGATAATGTTGGCGACGTGGTCACAAACTGCAACAACTCACCACACAAGGACGCCCTGTCTCTCGAGGCATTCACACTGCCGGAAGACAACCATGGGATACGCAGAAAACAGCCATGTCAGTCAACACAGATCAGACACCCAGGCAAACAACACTGAATAATCAATAGCTGCAACTACTTTGCCCGCCCCAACTCCTCACCTGAGTCGGTTTCGTCTCTATTCAGCAGTGTTTGCCAAACTCGGTCCTGGTGAACCCCTGTGGCTGCAGGGTTTTGTTCCAACCAGATTCCTAATCATTAATGCCGGTGAAACTCATCCGGGATAAGTCGGTTTTTCAAACGCAGCCGTGTAGCAGATTAGTCTAGCAGGATGTAATAATCCGAGATGAATGCGTGCCCTCGCGCTGAGTGAAAAGCCAATATATATTGAGTCTACAAAACATGATCAGCAAGTCTTTGATAGGCTGCAACAAAATGATAAAAGAACGGGTGCATTTTTTTCACACAAGCTGGGTGGGTGGGTGTTACTTAATTAGTTACTCGAAGGATTTCAAGATTTAATATACACAAGCGGTAACACTGTAAAAGCGGCCCAAACCAGAAAAGGCGGCTGGCAAAAAGTGGCTGACAAATTAAACGCGTGTGCATTGTACTTACTGAAAGCAGCGTTACGGATTTTGCAAATGTTCATTTTTTCCCTCTGCTTAAAAAACATTAAAAAAGCAGCGTGATCATGCAGCGTATACTACGCTGCGAGTTGGTATGCAGCGTGTAAAACAGTTTGTCGCGGATAATTTGCCTTTTACTTTAAGACGAAGACAGTTTCCTATTAGACTTGCCTTTGCGATGACAATTAATAATGCACAGGGCCAAACTTTCAAAAACATGGCTAGCGGCTCATACGCTCGCACTGATTATGTCCCTTCTCTTTGTACACCCCCCCTCGGTACTACCATGGTCGGATGACTTGGTGGATTATATATAGAAAAGCAGCCAAAACCGCAAACAACAATGAAAAGTCTACGTGACTCACACGTGCATATGGACTGTGCAAAGAGGAAAATTACTCAGGTGACGAGTTGGGGGTGGGCACATGAAATGTTACTTTTCTTGGTGATTTATTACATTTCCGATTTTTCAAATGTTAATTTTCTCCCTGTGCTTAAAAATCATTAAAAAAGCGGCCTGATTATGCGGCGTATAGTACGCCGTGGGTTGGCTAGTTTAAGAAAAATGGCTTACACAATATTTTGTGGTATAAATTCATTCTACATATTTTATCACATTGCCTGTTCACATTCAAAGCTTGAAAGCTTGCAACTCTCTAGTCTTGAGGTTGTTTTGTTTCTTTTATCAGCATATGTTGGGCATGTCAGATAACACTGAGTCATTATTGAGACACAAATATGTGGTTAAGGGTCAACTACAGTACACTCGAGCATTACTATACATATAAGAAGAAGCTGAACTGTTTACCATTAGACTCATAAGTATTTCTTGGCTTTATATAGGTAAAACAAATTGGAATAATAACCAGTACTGATATATGAGTCAGCATTGAACAGACATTTGTTTGCAGACGCTAAAAGAAGTAAATGGAGATGCCATTCTGAAGAGATTTGATAGAGAACAGTGCCTAGCTAAAGTTAGAATGACCACCTCAGAGTACACATATAATTCTTGAGAGGAGAGTCAATGCCATATGATTCAGGTTAAATAACTAGAATACCTGCAGGTATCTCAGATACAAAGCTAAGTTCAGTATGTAGGCAATGACATCGTAGCTCAACTTTCTGAAACAAGAGGAAGTTTAGAACAGTAAAATTCACTGGTGCTGCAAGAACAAGTTTGAACTGGTGGCTTTTCAGCAGTGGTGCAATTGACAGAGCCCCATCAACTTTATTTAATCCTCTCTCGAACTCTGCATAGGTTTGTTTATCAAGAATTAGGTGGTGAGGCTGTGGGGCTACAAGAAAACCTGCCTTAGAAATGGTATTCAAATATGTTTTGCATAACATTTTGGTGTAAAAATCAATTTATATTATACATAATACAAAAAGCATACCTTCATCATCGTCCTTTGTCTATATTCCTTGCCGCCAGCACTCATGATTTATGATAAAAAGGCGTTAATACAAATTCCAGTCCACACCAGAGAATCAAACTTTAATTTTAATCCTTTTCCTCAGTCCATGTTGTATCATTTGTTTCATGTAAAACATAATGATAGCAACCAGAAAAAAAATATGATTGACACAGGGCTAATATTAAGCCCCTCAAATAATCAACTGAAACATGCTTATTTTATCAGAAAATGTCACTGATGACTGTAGTTCCACTCTAAGTATCTTGTCTGTTCATCTACAAGTATTTTAACTTGAAAGCTGCCTGATTAAAGCTATTGAAGACTTACAGCCTTTAATGATTTAAGAAAGGTTTAAGTGCACCACCCTTGTGGGATCTTTATTGTGGTGTTACTTCTTGTCGATTTCTGATTCACATCAAGATGTACCACTTGTCTTCATTATAAATGTTACCAGAGGGTCTAAGAGGTGTGACCATCTATTGGTTCTTGTGTAGGCCAGCAACAGCTATTTCATGAACATTTACAGTAAAGCTCTCTTTATGTAAACAATTGTTAATAAATGTTTTCGACCACCCTGAGGGATTTTTAAAAAAATTAATTAAGTATGCACAGGCTAAAATGACCAATTGTTCTGTGAAGCATTTTATACCTGATTTATAGACAAAAAAGTCTACATCCAAGACAAACTGACATGAGATCCTTTGGGTCCTCGTAATTACCTAGGGAGTTTATTTTCACCACGTTTGCAATGAAATTTGGAAGTTCTTGAGCTTGACCTTTTGTTTTTTGGTTGATGACAATTAACTATAAGAAAATTTGCAGTTTCCACCAATTACGAATTTAAAGACATCCAGCAGAACCTTCTCTCTCCCAAATAAATACCTCCCACCTTTTATAAAAGCTTCTAAACTACTGATATGTGAGCCATTTCCAAAAAATGCTGAATGATTATATCTAATCTGATGTACAAAGAACATGAAGGTTAATGGCCACCCATGGTGGGGCAGCATCTGAAATGGAATTTGAAACAGCTACCTCCTTGCTTGAAAACCTTTAACCCCATGAACTCAGTGTCTCCATTCTGTTTATTCAAAGCATTTTTGTAAATGAAAGAAAGCCCAGTTTGCTCAGTTACAGGAACTGAACATATCTAATCCAGAAACCCTGAAAGGCTCATTCTCAATGTGAAGTCATATTGGTCTCGTAAGTCGCTTTAGTGAGTGTGGAGTAAATGCCCACGTATGAAGTGACAGAAGGCTTATTGAATTTAATCTGGCAAAACTGAAGTTGACATTTGTGAGCAATACACCCCAAGGATCTTTCTGGAAGGTGGTTTGTAGATTTTTGGCCTTTGATGACTTAATTAAGATAGGACTTCTTAGATATTTTTAACATATACTACACTCTCTTATTTCAGGCATACAAAGGCCTTATTTCCAGGAATATCTACACATAACTGTAGACTGTACAGCAGCAATTTAAGAGTGTATTTTTGAACTTGGTCCTTAGTGCTTATAATTATAATAATCATGTAACATGTGCAAAAAATGATTGTGAGCACCCAGTGTTTATGTGCTAGAGATAATAAAGCCTTTCTCTATTGTGGTCACCCCTTTTCCCCTTCGTTTCTCTTTGCAGTTTGAATTAGAGAATGCGCATGAAATCAGCTGACAGTTATTGATTCTGAATTGCTTCATAGACGACACTATAATGATAATGTTAACACCTTTACTTAAAGGCAGGCCAGCTATAAAGAATCCAGAAATGTATTTAATGCAGCCCTCATTCGGCTTGTTGGTTCTAGGCCTTTAGATACACATAAAGGCCGTGTTCTGTTGGCTGTGCTGGAATATCATTTGTAATTGTTGACAGTACTCTTGTACAGCTAGAAACTAGAAGCCCACACAGTGTATGAACAACTAAATCGTATTAGTAAAAATTTTACATGAAAAATATCAGGTTAAAAAAACATCATCTTTGTATGCATTATGTACATAAAACATTAAAAAACAGCATTTATATTTAAAATTTAATGCAAATAATTAATCAGATATGCCTGCTGCTATTGTCAGCATAATAAATTCCGTGAACAGCTTTAACAATAGTAATTGTGGGCAGTAAACAAAACTCCCCTAAAGTAACAAGCCCATCAAGCACAGTTGTTAACATTTAATGTTAATAATCAGAAATAATTTAATAAGAATCCCGTCTTTTGCTTTGCTTTTTCCTTGTGTTATACACACTCTCAGGCTTCATTTTCACTTTTCCTGCTTCAAATGATTACATTTAAGTAAAAGCTGATTCATGTCTACAGTATTATTTTAAAGGAACGGTCAAGTAAAATTAAAATTGTTCCTCAGTAACCTATGTACAATGGAGATGGGGTAATTCCTTGTAAAGATGAATTGTACAGATTCTAAATTTAAAAAGTTCTTTCACTCTGTCTTTCTTAATGAGCATTTCTATTTTCTGCATTGGCTCTTCTAGTTTATTTGCAAGTTAGGTATTGAACTGAATGGATTATTAGGAAGTGTCCTTAAAATCAGATACCATGAATACATCCTGCCTTGCTCTGTGAAACACATCACAGGATAAAAACAATATCAGTAGTGGAGAGGAGTCTGCAATAGTTAAATAAGCCTTTGTATTTTTCCTGCTTTTGCTCGTGTTCATCGCAAATCTTAAATGCAGTTATCTTTTGGAGTTGCAGTTTGCGTCATAGATACTGCAAGAAGGACTCACCAGTTCAAAACTATAAGTGAAAGAAATGAGAAATGTGATTTTGTGCAAGATTATTCCGATCAGCCAATAATTAATATTTTTGAGTTATGTTATTTAAAAAAGGCAGCCTGGTGAGGACTTAGGGTGACACAAAAGGCTTTAATAAAAGAACAAAAATGCTTAATGTGCAGCCTCATTCACTGCTCCAAATGTAAATAGAAACTGGCAATTTAATAGCCTGTCAGCGACCAGATCAAAACATCAGTTACCAGCCTAAAGTGTTACATAGTCTGACGCCCGTTAGAATGTGCCAGCAGGCTGTCTGGTGAAAGCAGCATACTGTACGAGTGGACTGAGCTAAATGAATGTCCCAGGAAGAGTGGCAGAATGGTTAGCACTGCAATCTAACAAATTCAGGAGACTGGATTTAAATTGCCCTTGTGTAACTGAAAGTGAGCGTGCCCAACTGTCCTCTGAGATGGACAGATGCTTCATTCAGGGCTGGCTGCCGTCTTAGGCTCAGTGCTGCCAAGAATTTGACTAAGCAAGTTCAAGAAACTGATTGGTGGATAAATATATCTGTAGAAGGGAAAGGATGTCTTGTTAGGTTTCAATAAGACAGTGTCTCAACCTGAGCTGCACGGTTTATTTATTTATATATCATACTATTCAGTACAGTTAACTTCCCATCATGCAACATGCAGCCAGTCAACTCACAGTATACATTACATTTTGATTTTTAAAAAATTTAATGAAAGCTTGTAATGGTATTTTGGTATGGTCTGAAAGCAAATCTGAAAATTAGAAGGCCTTGATAGATTTTAAAGTTGTGGGAAGAACACAAAATATAACCACTAAAACAAATTAGGACTACACTAATGTATGTATACGGCCCCAATAATGAAAGCGTGTTTTAGTACGTTTACAGGTTGACATCAGAGTGGAAAAAGATGAAAAAATGCAGAGAAGCAGAAGTAGTACAATGTGGAAAGATTTTTAAAGACTAATTTTTATCCCTGTGGTTTCAGTTGGAGGAAGTTCTGGAGGCTGGGCTGTGCACCAGAAGAGACAAATATATGTTATTCATACTCTTGTTTGTCCGAGGAACTTATAAACTTACTGGAAAGGGAAAGGGACATTGGCGTAAATGGAAAATTGGAAAAAAGACCCTACCAAAATGATCTGTTTTATATTTACATTTTTGGTAAATATTTTTATATAAATACTTTAAACTGTGCTTTAAATGTTCTAGTAATAGTTTTTATTTTTTTTAAATATTACCTAAATAAAATGTGTGAATTATTAATTCATTACTCATCTTTAGCTCAGAAAAATATATTCCTACTGTTAAGAGTTCTTCTGTTTGGAGAGTTCATGCAGTCATTAACTCAATTTGATTTAGCGTGAAGCCCAACTGTAAGAGGTAAAGCAGACAAGCAGATAATTGCAAGTACATTGGCACTTTTTATTTTATGTGACAGTGTCTTAAAAACAAAAAATCCATACATTTAATCATTTTCAAAACTGCTTTGTGCCATTTTAGGTCACAGGGAAGGAAAAAAAAATTATACTCTAGTCTTTATTAACATTAATGTCACTTTATTTTAACTTATAGCTGAACCATCATAACACATTATATCATTTACATTGTTAAGATTTCTAAGAGAAAATATTTTATTTTCAACAATTTACTTTGTAAAATGGAATTTAACCAACATGGAGGTGGCCATACAGCACTGAACTTTCAGGAGTTGCTCTTTCTGTGGAATTTTTATGTCCCAAATACACATAAAGGTGTATACCTGTACACATATTCAAATACAGTGCCAACAGGGATGACATGTGCAACGTTGAGACCCTTATCCTTGACACTGAGTGCTGCAGTGGTAGTGTTGCTGCCTTGCAGTAAGGAGACCAGGGTTCGCATTCAGGTCCTTCCTGCATGGACTTTGCTTGTTCTCCCTGTGTCTGTGTCCAGAGACATGCAGGATAGGTGCACTGTCGATCCTAAATTGGCTCTGGTGTGTACTTGGTGAGTGTGTGTGTGTTTTCACCCTGAGATGGACTGGCACCCTGTGCTAGCTGGCATAGGCTCCAGCAGACCTTGTGACCCTATCCAGGACTAAGCGGGTTAGAAAGTGACTGACTGACTTTCTAAATCCCATTATTTAGTGGCTTTAATTGGCTGTGGGGCTGTTAAATAATTAAGTGTAGACATATTTTCTACCTGCAGAGAGGTAGTGCTACAATTGTATTATGAAATGAATAGTAAGGAACAGTGCAGCTGATAACATTGCTACTTCCCAGTAATGCTCTAATGTGCGCACTGTGAGGGATCTGCATCTTCACCCTTGGGCTTTCGCCACTACCTCTAGTTTTTTAAAGTGTCCAAAAATCTGTAACAAAACATATTTTGTACATGTTACAATAAGATTGGACTTACTTTCTGCTCAGTATGCATTTAATAATGTCTTAGTTTTAGCATCTGCACATGCCCAGTAGTTGACTAGACATCCAGACAAGGTTTGTTTGTCGTCTGCCCAATGTGGACAGGAAAGTCTCTGGATTCAAACCAACATAAGCATCTTATGAAAACAGATGGATTAATAATAATACACCAAGGTGGCACAAACAGAAATTGCATTATATAAGGAATCCTGTTGATGTTTTTTATACATGTCACTTCCTCAGGAGCAGTGTGTGTGGTTTGGGTTATTATAACACACAGTGATAAATAAAATGTCTTTGTCATCCTAACCATACCTGTGGCACGCAGCTGCTCTGAGGAAAAGTTGCCTGCTACAAAAGTAAAATATATTTTCTCTTTGGCTGTTTTCTTCTGTCATAAACAGGGATTACGTTGATCAGTAAAAAGCATGCAAACAGCAAATGTTTTTTCTGTTCTTCCCATGTCTGCAGTGTTTTTCCCAGTTATTCTAGTTTTCCTCTGTACACATTACTGTATTTTCATTTAAACCGGCCTGATGTGGGTTTGTGTGGGTGTAATCTGCAGTAGATTGGTTCCTCATGCAGATACTGCCGGGAACTGCATAAAGTGGGTTTGATAATGGGTGGATATTTTCGTTGTTCCTATTTGTAAACCAGTTGGTATGATTGAAGTAAATCAATTTTGATCAGCAGTTGTGGAAGTTGACTTCATGAATTGAGCTTAACATGGCACTTTGTCACTCTGCACTGAAGCAAAGAGCAAGCAGCTTTGTCGTTTCGGCCTTCCACCTGCACTTGAAAGTGCATGTTCCGTTTTATTCTTTTTTTTTATTCTTCTGTCACCTTGAAGTCACTGACTCCATACAAACCTAAGAACACTTATGTTTGAAAGTTGACAAAGAAATTCATATTTTGGGTAGTCTTTTATAATTTGTAGTTCTTATATCTTTGTATATTTGCTTCTGAGTTTCTGTTTTGTTGACCCAGGAGAAATTTTGCTTTGTCAAAAAAGGGTTATTTACAGTATTTATATCAAACACATTTGCCAGTTTCAAAATAAAGAGAATATGTGATATATGATTTGTTACCACAGCATCTTTCTTTGGGAATGAGATAAGAGTAGGGATTTGTTCTGCTGTGTCCCAGAGGAGAGTTTCAGTGTTATCTTATACAGAGTGTGGACATTGTGATGCAGCTGCACTCAGTTGCTGCTTTTTCAGTTTTCCAGGTGGTTAATGCAAATGCCCTACTGCTGAGCCAAACAGCTAATTATGTGGCTGCAGTTCAATGTATTCAACATGCAAACACAGTCAAGCATTTTTGTTTTTTGATAAAACATTTGAATAAATAAAACAGAATCTAAGCCTGACTTCTGACACCAGAATAGACGGCTTCACTATCTCAGGAAAAAATGACCTCATAGAATGTCCATTCAATACAATGTCTAGAGATTACAAAGAGTGGAGTAATGAACAAAAGCATCCACAGAGAACTCCTCCTTGTTAATAAATGAAATTAGATGATAGTCAGACTTGTTCAAGATAACAAAAAGGCAAATATTTAAATAACCGCTTTTTCCACTAGTGGTTGTGACGATGCAGGTTCACTCCATGCTCCCGTCTTGCTTCTGGGAGCTCTTGAACCCGACACCGTCGGTAATGTCACCGATGAGTTAGGCAGTGAGGCACAATAAACCAAGGGGACGGTGTAAAAGTGTAAAGTGCTTTTATTTAAAATCAACAAACAAAACAAGGTGTTCAAAATAAAGTGCAGTGCTTCACAATCGAGTCAATAAATAATCCATAAAAACAAGTGAAACGTGGAGATTAAAATTCAATAGAAAAAAATCTTTTAAAAACAACGAGGTTAAAACAATGGCTGGAAGCTGTCTTTTTAAAATCAACCTGGTGCCTTTCTACTGGTGACACCTTGCTTCTCCCGTCCAGGCTATGCACCAGGGGAGTCACCCTACATGCAGCTAACCTTCTTCTGCTCGACTGGTCTGGTGGCCTCCCGATCCCTGGCTTTGTTCAGCCCCTACCAGACCGAGACTTGGCTTCCCCCAATGGCCAGGACACTCACGCTGGGGATTCTACTCCAAATCTCCGACTCCCATTGCCTTTGCTGCGGCAAGCCATCCTTCTCCTGGTCACTCCTGCTCCCAACAAGCGCTCAGCAGGAGCAACCACTACTGTCAGCCCTCGGGTGCCGGCCAAACACCCTACTCGGGCTCACCTTTCTCAGCTGTCTGCATACAGCGCGAGCCTGTGCTTGCTCGCTCTCCTTCTCTCCTGCACCAGCTTTCCTCTACCTGCTTCCAGCCGTCTTCCTCTCCTGCAACCTCCGTCCGTTTTTTCAACTTTTCTTCCTCTCCCTAGCTGCCTCGCACTTCTATTTATTACGCGGACGTGGATCAGATGTGGCAATTAGCAGCTCCCAGCGCCAATCACAGATGCGAACGACTCCTCACCTGTGCACTTAAGTGAGGACTGCCCGCATCACAAACTCCCCCAGGAACCGCTAGGCCACACACACCACGCCCCCCCACTAAGCCGCAAGTGCAGCGATTATTTATTTAAACAGTGGCCTTTTTGACATGAGCTGTGGACCCACTACACCACAGTGGTGCGAAGAAAGACATCTGTAAACACACAACATGTTGGACGTAGAAGTGGTTGGCCAGCAGCAGCACGAGACCATGAACTATTAAAGAATAGAAAAATGTCTACTAACAAATCTGGATGTGTGCTGTTAAATTTGGCATAAACAGCATTATCCATGGAAAAACCTTGCCTTGTGTTTATATTACATGATCTTACTATTACAATAGTGTGGGTCTTTATAATAACATACGTGAGCTTTGTGACTGACCTTGTACATCCCACAGCCTAGCCCTTTTCAAATGGATACTGATTATAATGCCCCATGTTTCAAAGAATGCATTGTCTCCTATCTCAAGATGTTTTTTTTTTTCTTTTCTTAACATGCCTGATCTCAATCTACAAGGGCAATCCTAAAAGTAAGGTCTCCTATTTATTTAGAAATACAAACAACCGTTTATTTTCTATAATGTTTAAATAATTTGAAAGGTTAAAGACTTACTTGTTTTTCTACATAATCGCCATTTCGGTCGATGCATTTTTGTAGACGCTGTGGTAGTTTTAGAATGCCCATGTCATACCAGCTCGCCGCCATGTCCTTCAGGAAGCGCTGAACCTCATCTTTCACCTCTTCGTCGGAGCAGAATCACCTTCCGGACAAATGTTCTTTCAACTTAGGGAACAGGTGGTAGTCACTGGGTGCCAAGTCCGGACTATAGGGTGGGTGATGAAGTTCCAACCGCCGATCTTTACGCATGTTTTCCTCAACCTTCGCGACTGTCTCGTCGGAAATTGACGGTCTCCTGCGCGAACTTCGCACTTGGCGGTAGCGTTCAACGGGAGCTCCATTTTCAAGGGCTGCCAAGCCAAGATTGAGCATCCCAGCGAAGCCGCACATGCTTGTTTGGGAGTGGAGGAAGCACCAATCACAACAGTGTGGCCAACAGCCGTACAAACAGTTTCTCTACGTCCCCACCGCTTTGGAGACCTTCCTTTTGGGATTGCCCTCGTATTAAAGAACCTTTAAGATCAGGTGCCATTACAGGTTCATAGTATGAAAGCGGGGGCCAAAAAGATCTGTGGGAACTGTGTGATGTTTTCAAATCAGCATGACTACAATCCTAAGGAATGTTTCAAGTTTCTTGTTAATTCCGTAACACAATGAATTCAGCCTGCTCTGTAGGCAAAACAAGTCCTACCTGGAATGTTATAGGTTGACCTAATAAAATGGCCACTGAATTTATTTTAAATTGATGGAATGTTCAGTAAAACACCAATTAAAGAAAACTGTTGTAGCAAGAAATTGATACATTTAGCTTATTATGCTTTTAGCAACAGTCTATAAATACTTTAGGAGAAAATAATTATGACTTTTATCTATGCATCAATATCACCTAGACTGGCTGGTGTCTCACCAGTTTGTTTGTTACCAAAGGCTTGTGCTATGTAAATCATGTTGAAAAATTCTTTTTAAGTGTTTTTTTTTTTCTTGGCCAATAAACCCAAAATATTTCTTGACCGGCAGTAACGATAGCTGCAGATTGTGGTAATAAGATGAGGTATGTGTTTCTCAGGTTTATATATTTTCCTTTTTTGTTCTGTTGTGTTAAAGATTAAAGTAAGTGTGTTCCTTAATGTGGTACAGTATGTGCTGACGAACATAGTAAGCTTTAATCAATAGACTCCAGCTGCGGACCTCCGCAGTCCGCTCCTCTGATCAACATGCACATATCTTTGACACAAAATAATTGACGTCACAAGTGGAAAATATGCTGTCAAAATAAAAGATTTACTTGCACAAGTGCTCAAGATATCTGCAATTAAGCATATAACTTCAAGAGCTAATTTCAACACTGGTAAAATTTTCTGTTTTGTTACTACAGTCATTACAATTAAATTATTTTGTGATAAACACTAAGCTCAAACAAGTGTTATGTATTATTTGATTAACGTTTTGAACTAAAATCTTGAATTTATCTTTGTGTACAACAACATTTATTTACATACTATTAGGGAGCTTCGCTCGCCCACCTCCAGGTTTGGTTTACCGGATATACAATTTAAAGAGATTGTTATTTTCATGGGAATTGTTACATATGCATTATTTTCACTTTTACTTTAAAACTTTTGTAAAAACAATATTTGGAATGAACTTTACTTGAAGATCGCATTGAATTTTGATTTTGTGTTTGGACTTGCATCGTGACAACGCAACGTATAACTGCCTGTGAGTGAATATCATTTCTTTCTCTCTAATACAGTCATATGAAAAAGTCTGGGAACCTCTCACAGCCTGCATAATAATTTACTCTCCTTTCAACAAAAAAGATAACAGTGGTATGTCTTTCATTTCCTAGGAACATCCGAGTACTGGGGTGTTTTCCAAACAAAGATTTTTAGTGAAGCAGTATTTAGTTGTATGAAATTAAATTAAAATTGAAAAACTGGCTGTGCAAAAATTTGGGTCCCCTTGTAATTTTGCTGATTTGAATGCATGTAACTGCTCAATACTGATTACTTGCAACACCCAATTAGTTGGATTAGCTCGTTAAGCCTTGAACTTAATAGACAGGTGTGTCCAATCATGAGAAAAGGTATTTAAGGTGGTCAATTGCCATTTGTGCTTCCCTTTGACTCACCTCTGTAGAGTGACAGCATGGGATCCTCAAAGCAACTCTCAAAAGATCTGAAAACAAAGAATGTTCAGTATCATGGTTTGGGGGAAGGCTACAAAAAGGTCTCTCAGAGGTTTAAACTGTCAGCTTCAACTCGAAGGAATGGAATCAGGAAATGGAAGGCCACAGGCACAGTTGCTGTTAAACCCAGGTCTGGCAGGCCAAGAAAAATATAGGAGTGGCATATGCGCAGGATTGTGAGAATGGTTACAGACAACTCACAGATCACCTCCAAAGACCTGTAAGAACATCTTGCTGCAGATGGTGTATCTGTACATCGTTCTACAATTCAGCGCAATTTACACAAAGAACATCTGTATGGCAGGGTGATGAGAAAGAAACCCTTTCTGCACTCACGCCACAAACAGAGTCGCTTGTTGTATGCAACTGCTCATTTAGACAAGCCAGGTTCATTTTGGAACAAAGTGCTTTGGTCATAACAAAAAGCGCTTTGCATGGTGGAAGAAGAACACCACATTCCAAGAAAAACACCTGCTACCTACTGTCAAATTAGGTGGAGGTTCCATTATGCTGTGTGGCTAGTTCAGGGACTGGGGCCCTTGTTAAAGTCGAGGGTCAGATGAATTCAACCCAATATCAACAAATTCTTTAGGATAATGTTCAAGCATCAGTCACAAAGTTGAAGTTACGCAGGGGTTGGATATTCCAACAAGACAATGACCCAAAACACAGTTCGAAATCTACAAAGGCATTCACGCAGAGGGAGAAGTACAATGTTCTGGAATGGCCATCACAGTCCCCTGACTTGAATATCATCGAAAATCTATGAAATAATTTGAAGCAGGCTGTCCATGCTCGGCAGCCATCAAATTTAACTGAACTGAGGAGATGTTGTATGGAAGAATGGTCAAAAATACCTCCATCCAGAATCCAGACACTCATCAAAGGCTATAAGAATCTCATGTTAAAAGTTTCCGTCTCACAGGACTTCATACCGCAACAACGTTTTTGGAATCTTTTAATTTTCGCTGGTAACACGAATTAGACGACCTACAAGTCTCCGACTTATAGTTTAAATCCGAACAATATATTCGATCTCTTTTTGCTGTTCCGTTATTTCACAGAGTAATAATTTCCTTTGTTTGTGCTAATGCAATCTTTCCTGTCCTTTTTTTTTGAGACTTTTGAATTTTAGTACTTCCATTACCTCTAACCTGCTGTGCATGTGTACTGCACCAACATATTTTTAATTTTTTCCAATGTTCTACTTTGTCATCTACTATTTGTCCTTTATTTCCGGCCCTGGGCATGGATAAATCTCTTTCTTGCGGGACGTATAAGGCTGCTCGGGTTGTGAAGGGGGAGCTGAACGCACGCTAAGGAGATGCAGTTGGATCATCTGCTGGCTTGCTACTGTTGGCAAGCTGCATGTTCTTCTTGTCGCACTGTGCGTCAATCATTTAAAAGCCTGTACAGCAGCTGTCCTTTTGGCTCACTGCCTTGTCTTGCGTGACGTCAAAGTGTCTTCTGAGAAGATCACATCTCGTCTCCCTCCCAAGATTTTTTTTTTATAATAGAGAGACATTTTTGTACAAACAATGGCGGCACGGTGGCGCAGTGGGTAGCGCTGCTGCCTCGCAGTTGGGAGATCTGGGGACCTGGGTTCGATTCCCGGGTCCTCTCTGCGTGGAGTTTGCATGTTCTCCCCGTGTCTGCGTGGGTTTCCTCCGGGCACTCCGGTTTCCTCCCACATTCCAAAGACATGCAGGTTAGGTGGATTGGCGATTCTAAATTGGCCCTAGTGTGTGCTTGGTGTGTGGGTGTGTTTGTGTGTGTCCTGCGGTGGGTTGGCACCCTGCCCAGGATTGTTTCCTGCCTTGTGCCCTGTGTTGGCGGGGATTGGCTCCAGCAGACCCCCGTGACCCTGTGTTCGGATTCAGCAGGTTGGAAAATGAATGGATGGATGGATGTAGCTTTACAAGATGTCAAAGAGAAAGTTACAAGAAAAGAAAAAAATAAGATCAGACAGTCATATTAAAGAATAGGTAACAAAGAAAAAACAAGTTAACCTAAATGACCTTAAAAACAGATAAATATGAAGTAGAAGAGTAGCATCCATAAATAAAATGTCATGATGCAAGTCCAGTGACAAGGTTAGATGACCGGAAGGACAGAAAAAACAAATACAATTAGGCTGGAGAAAAAATAAAATCTGCAGGGGAAGGCCAAAAAACAACAGGGGCCCACTGGGCATTTTGCATAACATAATATATATACTAGGGGCTTCGCCCCCTGCTCGCTTTGCTTGCCAACCCTGCAGGCCTGTGCTACGCGCCAGCCACTTTGCATCTCTACCACTCGCGTATGTGGATTTCACTTTCAACAAACAACAAATCTTTTAATTCTCGTGGATACGCCTCTTCATTGGTAAAAAAAAACAGTACTTTTCCCTGATGGCAACACGAATTAGACGATCTAAAAGTCTCTGACTTAAAGTTTAAATCTAAATATATTTGATGTCTTTTCACTGTTCCGTTATTTCACTGAGTAATAATTTCCGTTTGTTTGCGGTAATGCGATCTTTCTTATCCTTTTTTTTAAGACTTTTAAATTTTAGTACTTTCATTATCTCTAACCTGCTCTGCATGTGTATCACGCCAACGTTTTTGAATTCTTTACGACGTTCTACTTTGTCATCTACTCTTTGTCTTTTATTTCCAGCCCCGGGCATGGTTAAATCTCTTGGCACAAAGTCTTGTCTCGCGGGATGTGAAAGTGTCTCTCTGAAAAAGTCATGTCTTGTCCAGGCTAAAACATCTCGTCTCGTTCCAGGATTTTTTTATTATAATAGAGAGATATAATTGTATATACTGGGATAGACAAAGCAAAATTACTGGTGACACACATTGTGAAAGTTAACGGTCTTTGGTCCATAATAAGGAGCTGTCTTACAGGAACTTTGATTAGCTGGGAGAAAGTTGAGTTGTGTATAAAATTGAAGTCAGATATTCAAAAGCATTAATTTGTGATCTGAGGGAAACAAAATGTTACTTTAATTTATATTTTCACCAGAGATGGTTTAATTTCCTCTGTGATTTGAAATAAATAATTTTTCCCTAGCCTGGAAACGGGCCATTTGTATGATGTTGCAGAAGTGCTTGAAAGATTTATAGTTCTTATTGTCTTGTGTACCAGTTTCTTTGACCTCAGTTATTTGTCAGTTGATAGGAAGATTCTGTAAGAACAGAAGCAGTCTGGAACCTGTAGCTAGAATAGGTTTAATATATTAAAGTTTTTAGAAATAAGGAGGCAATTTGTGCTATTCATTTCTTAGAAGTCTATGCTATGCCAGAATTAGGAAAGAATTTCTTCAAGTTCAATGGCAAGTGTCCAGTATAGAGTACGGTGAAATTCTTACTTACATGCGTGACCAATATGCAGTATGCGGTCACTGTCTGATACCATGATCAGCAAAGATCTCTAGTCAAACGTGGACCTTACCTTGAGTAAAAGAAAAGTTGCCTTCTGGCCACCTCAATTTTTATCTTCTATTTCAAAGCTGTATTTCTCCATCTTGCTGAAAGTAAGGTTTATTGTGATTTCTTTTAATGAGCATTTGTAAACATACACTATCCTTTAGTAAGCACTTGCTCTGTCTTTTTTGTCACTCAACGAAGCAAGTGTTGGATAACTTTCACAGTTATTATTGGTTCTCTTCAGGGTCCCCTGTTCACCCAACTCTTAATAGTATTATAATTAATGATTTTGCCTATGGCAGTAAATATTTAGTAAATGTGATCATCTCTCTCTGGGTGTGCAGATGACTGGGCCTTATGGAAGGAAGGAATGATTACTAAGTTCTTAAACAGCAAATCCAAAAAAGAAGAAGAATGCTCTTTAGTATGTGCCTCGTGTGAAACCAAATGAATAAGCAGCTATAACCTCTGTGAACTGCAACACACCATCTGCTGACAGCACTTATCATTTCACTCATTCATTGCAGTTACATAGGCCACAGGAAAAGCTGAGTGTGCTTTCAAGAGGAAGGGTAACTAGGAAGGGAGGGTGGAGACACCTCATCCTCTCGTTAACAGGTGTAGGGACACTGGGGGGCCTGCAAAAGGGAGCTCAAGCTGCGTGTCCCTGTAGCCAAAGAGGCTTTAACCTGACTGACCGAGCAGAGAGACCCAGTCACTATCTCCAGCTATATTGTTCTATCATAACATGGAATGTTCACCTTGGGCACAACTTGCACACATTTATGGTAACTGATAGTTAAATCTTTAAAAGTAGGCATGTAAATGTCCTCGGTGTATCTTCTTTGTAGTGGTCTTGTTTATATTTGTGATCATAATTTATTTCCAGTTATGTAGACATCCTAGGTAGTGTAAGTGAGTGCAGTTTTATGGTTTTATTACATTTAACTTAATCAGCATATAGTGTTATATCAAGCAAGAAGGTGTTCAAGAACCATTCGTGATCTTAGATGTTTTCACAATAATACTCAAACCTGGATTGTTTACTATCATGCTTCAATACGTTCAGCCCAGTTGCTAAACCAAGGTTAAGTATCAAACCTTTTACAAAAGTCAGTTGTCTCTCTTCTGTGATAAGAACACACATAAAGCCTATTTAAAGTATTCACCCCCTTGTAAGTTTTCACATTTTATTGTTCTGCAACATTAAATCACAATGGACCTTGTTTGGCTTTTTGTCACTGTCAACAGAAGAAGACTCTTTAATGTCAAAGTGAAAACTGATCTCTGTAATGTTAATTAGAAATATAAATCACAAAAATACTGATCACGTAAGTATTAACCCCATTTAATATGACACACCTAAATGATCAATGATTAGTATAGAAGTGACATAATTAGTCTAATGGAGATCACCTGTCTGTCATTCAGGAGTTTCCATTGATTGTAGTACAGTAATTTCTCACTATCTGCGGATACCGTTCCCATGGAGTTGCTTATCCACTATTACAAAAGTGTAACCCATTTCACAACACCCATACACAGCACAAAAAATACAAAGAAACCTACCAAGCAGCAATGAAATATGAGATTAAGTAATAACAGGTCTGTGAGGCCCATATATATGTGGGGCTGCACATGCGCTACACTGAATGGATCAATGTTTGTCTATCTACTGCCAAGAGGCATGGGTAAGGCTCTGATCAGGGTTTTCTATTGTTCCCAAAGAATTCCCAGTAAGTGCAGGTTGTAAGCTCTCACTGATTAAGTCCCTGTCCTTTGTACACACCGCCTGTTGCTACTACCTATGACATAGTTTAGTGAAGTCCTTGGATAGGCCCAGCTTCAGTCGATTGTGGGCTGTAGCAGAGCACATTGAAATTGATCAAATTTGGCTATAGAAGAAGTAAGTCATATCAAGGTTTCTGTAGATGAATCTATGGAAGGATCATTAACAAGCTTGGAGTGGTGAGGGGGCGAGCCAGTGTTCCTCCAGTCTTCACAACCCCATCTACCCCAAGCCAGTCTCCCTAACCCCATCTTCCCCTACCTACCCTATTTTTCCCATAAGATCAGTGCTTTAGTACCTGCTGTTAATATACCCATGGGGGTTTTCAGGACGGTAACCCTTGCGGGTAATGAGAATTGGTTATATAAGTGTACTTGTATCTGGAAGGTCTAACCAGTATCATAGTCTAAGCTACCGTTCACAATAAATCCAAGTCACCAAATATCCCTTGGAGTCCAGTTAAATCAACTATTAAGAAATGGAATGAAAATGGCACCACTGTAAATCTGCCTAGAACTTGCCATCCACAAAAACTGTGAGATTGTGCAAGAAGAAGATTAATGAGGAAGACCACCAAGACCTATGAGAACTCTGAAGGAGCTACAAGCTACTATGTAAGAATGGAGAGACTGAGCATTAAATAACAGTTGCGCAAGTGCTTCACCAGTTGCAGCTTTATGGGAGAGCAGCAAAGAGAAAGGCACTGTTAAAAAACACACATGACATCTCGGATAGTTTGCTAGATGGCAGTCAGCTGGGAGTAGGTTCATTGGTTCAGTGGTCTAATGATGTCAAAACAGTGTTTTTGGCCATCAGACTAAATGCCATGTTTAGTATAAGCCAAACACTGCATATTATTAAAAAATACACCACCCCCTTCATAAAGTATGGTGGTGGCAGGAAAGACAATGGTAATGTTCTGGATTGGCCAAGTCAGTGCCCATATTTACAGTATCAAGAGTCTGAGAATTATGCCTAGGAATTGCACTAAAAGTCTGACTAGGATAAGAATTTGTCCTACCCCAGAGTTGGACACAAGAAGTTAGTTAAAAAGCGTCCTAGTCCTACTCCCAGACACATTTGAGAATGAATGATATCATAATTTTACAACACTCCTGGCCACAAACTGGTACAGGCAGTCCCCGGGTTACATACGAGATAGGGACTGTAGGTTTGTACTTAAGTTGAATTTGTATGTAAGTCGGAACAGGTACATTATTTTAACAAATGCTATTGTTGACCGACAATAACCAAGTGCTCTGCCAATAAATGATGGAGTTTCACCTCTTTCTGGCCTTATTATTATTTCTACTGTATTTTCCATGGTGATGGTTATTCCCTTCTTTACTGTATCACTAGCACTTGCATCAGATTTGTGTTTCAGAGACATTGTTGAAGGGTGAAGACAAAAGGTTAAGATGAGCTCTTCTGCACAGCACTGTACAGCTATCACAGCAGGAAGGCACCTGTCGTCAACACGTCTGATGTATAGGGTGGTCCAGATCTCATTATGCAATTTTCATTATGCTATAACTTATTCAGTTTATTACATAGAAAGATCACCCGAAAAATCCCGGACCATCGAGAAGTGTGCGAACTGACGACATGAAGAATCGTCTTCGCGCCGAACTGGAATCGTTCCTGCATAAATTAAAGTCATCCAGCCGATCTGGATCTGCATAATTAGATCTGGACCACCTTGTACTGACAAGAGACAACTTCCTGCTATGTGCGTAACAGTACAAGCAGGCTTGCTATTGAGAATGAATGGGTGCAGCGAGGGGCGGTTCATCACCAGCCCACCTCACAGTCACCTCCACTACAGTATGCTGCCTGCAGTGTACGCAACACCACCGCCCCCATTCAACACGCAGCCATCCGAGGCACACTACAATGCTACCCCCCGCCGCCCCGTTCAGCCACAACCGGCTCAGCACTTGCAGCATTACCAGCAGCGCACCTAGAATGAACGGGGCAGCTGTGTGTGGTGGGCGGGCAGTGAAACCGCTTGCCGCCAGGAGCCACCGGAGGGACACTACACTGCGCGAGCAGCGAAATCGCCCCCCTCCAGCCTCCGTCCAGCCACTGCTTGCAGCGTCCGCAGACCGAAGAAGACGGAGCGGCAGTTACTGAGGCGCATGCGCCGCAGCTGCTGCCCCATTCGTATGTCGTAGGTTAAATGTCCGTAACCTGGGGACTACCTGTACTCATGTGAACGATTTGTAGTATGCTGATACTAACACTAATGCTGCGACACAAAAATGATGATGATAATAATAATAATGAAGGGTATTATGAGAAGAATAAAAAGAAGGAAAACATACAGTAGGATGCTGTTCTAAACTTTATACCACAAAGTGTGCAATATATTTACTTGTTTTGGTTTTTAGAAGATGATCACACTGTAGTACCATTCATGTACACATCTTCAATATAATACTGGTAAAACAAAATCTTAACAATTATAAGATAATTGGCTGATGACATGTTGAGAATGAATATCAGTGTATTGAGGTTGCTGGCTGAGCAATCACTGCAATCTCTCATTTTTATTGTGTGATCTACACAAAGCAACTGTTAATTTAGCATTGTGCTACAAATGGCTACAAAACAGGCCTTAAAGTTTTATGTTGCTTATGATATTCATGTGGTATCCGACAATGACAACATAGTCACTTCATAAAGCTACAGCACATAAATTCCCTGTTATTTAGGATTAGCATAATTCATGTTTGATTAGTAGCAGCTTTGGAAAAGTGATGACAAAACTGACACTTGCCATGACTATACAGTTTCATTTCAATTTATGCAAAATTGTTACTTATTCATTTGTTTTTCTGGGTTGACTTTCAGCTGTAAACTGACCCAGTGTGCCAAAGAAAATGTGCTGTGTATTGGATGTAAATCTAAGTGCAGTTATTACCTTATGGCAGTTGCCGTCAATATGATCTGATTTCTGAATCTTTTTTCTTTTGTAAAAGCAATCAATGAATAACATTAGGTGGTTTTCATTTTATTTTACATAAATAACATGCAGGCCGAAATGAATTCTATATGTGCACCATAGAAAAGATTAGCATAATCATCCATTTGCTAAAGAGTAGGTTTAATGGTGTTGATTAATTGTTAATAAATACACAATCCTGAACACATTAATTACCTCATCTATTACAATCTACTTTTATACATAGTGTATTCCATACAACAATGTTAGTGTTTAACATTGCAATAAATGGTCTGTGTGTTAAATTTGTCAAATGATTCATCATGAAGGAAAAATAAGTACACATTTAAAGGACACTAGACAGGAAAATATACTTTCTTGCTAATAAACCTCTCATTGGTAAATTGTATTTTAATATCATTGTTTTATGCTTCTTCTTTTTTGGTACTTACTGAATAAAGATTGTCATGTGTGCCAAGAAAGTGACTTTTTGATTCAAAGCTCCAACATGAAATATATGACTGTATGCCTCTATAAAGGTTACAGTGGAGGTCAGCTGAACTCAACTTGAAACACAGCAGCCGATTCTGTGTCTGACATGTTGACTCATTTTTTGTGTACTGGCCTAGATGCATAACCTAAAAGCTCCCTTTATGTGAAGTGCAGCAGTACTGAGCTGAAGACAATCTATCAATAGATTATGTTGTCTTGATAAAACTATGAATTTCTCAGAAGGTTCTTTACAACTGAGGCTTGGTTGGTGGGAAGGACCAATTTTATATTGCTGCAAACTGTTCTCCTAACTGACTCATATGCATATGTTAAATTATTTTATATGACTTACCAAATCAAAAAACTTTATGTTGGTCTCAATGTCTTAAAAGCAGTACTACAGGATAAGCTAAACTACTTATAGAGAAGTAGCTAACTGGGAACACTCTAAACTACCACTGCAAAGTATGTGTGTGTATTTGTGTGTCTTGTGATGAACTAGAAACCTGAACACTGTATATATTTCTGCCTTGCACTTATTGCTGCCTAGTTACTTTGTGCCTCTCAGTTACCATTCAAGATAGATAGATAGATAGATAGATAGATAGATAGATAGATAGATAGATAGATAGATAGTCAACATTTTTATCAAAGTGGCCTGGTGGCATAGTGTTAAGTGCTATTGACTCACAACTTGGGTTCAAATCCTGAAATGGAAAAGGACTTGCAAAATTTCCCTGTGTCTGCATTTGTTTTGTTTTTTTTTCATTTTTTCTTTTTAATCTCCTGGGTACTATAGCTTGATTCCACATCACAAAGACATGTACAGTGGATTCATTAGTGACCTCAAACTGGCCATCCATGAATAAGTGTACTTTGCGATGAATAGGCCTGGTTCCTTTCTTGTGCTCAGAGTTAAAAAGGTGGATTTAGGCCTCACTACTTCACTACTAACTGTATTAAAGGAATGTGATAATGACTGTATGAGCACTTTCAACAAGTTTCTATGTGTTTTGGAAAACAGGCTTAATTTATGTTATAACAATGTCTATTTGTCCTTCTTATTGTACATATAATACGTATAACTTGTATCCAAAAATGTTGTTGTAGTATAGAGTGAAATTCTTACGAGAATAAAAGTTTCCCATTTTTCAATTAAATCTTGTCTTTAATCAGGCTTTCTGCTTTCACATTTTAGTCAGAAATATGCAACTGTGTAGATACAAAAGCACAATAAAGCTTGTTTATATTAGTGTCCGCAGGGATGGCATGGTAGCAGTTATGTCAGCTATTTCTTAGCTGTAGGAGACATTTTCATTCTGACAGATTTCTGTAATGACTCCACATTACTTCCACATCTTAAAGATGTGTATGTAAGGATAATTTGTGGGTGAAAACTGGCCCATAATGAATGAGCTTACGTGTGTGACTTAGTGTGTCCTGTATTATATTGCTTTGCTCAGTATTTTTGATTTCTTTTTATGCGTGTTGTGGGAATTAAACAAATTTTAGCTGAAGAAACGGGAAAGGTCATGGAGTACCAACATACAGTTGGTTAAGCAGGAAAAATTCCTGAGCCAGTAAGTTTGAACTGGGGTTATAACAAAAACTATAATAATAAAATCAGCATGACAATGAATTTATGCAAAATTTATGTATTGTATAAAGGACATAAATAACACATTTTTCAAGTGCTTAATTGTGTCAAATGTTCAAACAAAAGGCAACTTTGTTTCCTTTTTTATGTGCTTTTGAATAATATGAAAGCACCTAGTTGTCGTCATCTTTGTTCACATAAAACAACATCAGTCAACATAAAACACCCAGGCTCTCAATGGACTGAGTTTGTTGAAATATGGTTCATTTATTCTTCAAGGAAACGTGTTTGTAATGTTCAGTTTACTTTGAGATATCTTGAATAAGGCAAGCTGTACAAATTTTTGAAATTTTATAAACTCCCATTTAAAAAGTAATGGCGAATTTTGGATATTATATCTATTTTAAATTAAGAAACGTTTTGTGCAGCTTTGATTACTGATGGCAAACAAGTCTCAAGTTCAAGTTATCAAAACATTGCTGGTGCACTGGGGTGCATGCTCACATGTGGTACTTCTCAAAAATTTTATGTTTAGGAAAATATAAACTATAATTAGCTATATATAAACTATAATTAGCTATAAACCCTTGATAGTACATCAATGACACTTTTTACAACACTTAACTTGAAATCTATTCCAAGCCACTGTAAACCAGTTTGGGCTGAAATGTTAACTACAGTGGAACCTCGGTTTGGGAGTAACTTGGTTTACGAGTGTTTTGCAAGACGAGCAAAAATTTTTAATAAATTTTGACTTGATAAACGAGCGAGGTCTTGCAGTACGAGTAGTATGTATACGCTTTGTCTGCTGAGCGTCGTGATCACAACTGAGCTGATGGTTCTTCTCTCTCTCTCTCTCTCTCTCTCTGGCTGCGGGATTGTGGGCAATCGTCTCCTATTCTCCGTCTGAGTCAGCGTGCCTCACTCATATAGTCAACATCCGTACGAGCGTATACTGTTTACTACAGCATTAGCATTGTGACTGTGTGTGCGCGCGCACGTGTGTGTGTGTGTGTGTGTATGCTGTGACGTGCGAGTCCCTATCTTGCACCCTAAAACATGAAGCTGAGTCTCAGTACTTTAGCAACACTAGCGTTATTCAGCTTGTAACAGCAACAGTGCGGTTATTTATACACAGACACAGCAGTCAGACAGGGCCCTGCACATTTGTAATGTTCCTTCTTCCTTGTATCACCCATCGATGGCAGGCACTTATAGCATGTCCGCGATCTTTTCAGATTCGCTTTTACTGCGAACTGCTACAGCGCTGGGAGACTGCGATTGCTTTGGGACGCTCTTCCGCATGTCGTCCCGATGGGTGCAATCCCACAAGAGTTTAGAAACTCACTCACACCAGCCATGATTCTGTTCAAAGGTAAAGTGCAGGTTAATTTGTTTTATGTATTTTTACTTTATATTTTGTATTAATCATTTTTATATGAATAGTTTTGGGTTGTGGAACAATTCATCTGAGTTTCCATTATTTCTTATGGGGAAATTCACTTTGATATACGAGTGCTTTGGACTACAAGCACGTTTCCGGAATGAATTATGCTCGCAAACCGAGGTTCCACTGTATTTGTTATTGTAAAATGTTGTAAAAAAACATGTATTTTATTTTGTTTACTAATACATATTAATTGCATTCTATTGGCACGGCCATTTTTTAATATGACTATGTTTTACAAAAATATTTACAATATTTTGATACGAACGAACAAGAATTATAAATGTGCCAACTTTCAAAACAGTTAACTTAATACCGCTCGTTACACCGTATGTACATTTTCTAACTTGTTCTTCACAGCTATAAAAAAGAGCAAATGAGAGTGCAACAAGATAAATTAAAGTTGTTTTCTATACAATGCCTGAACTATGGAACAGTACCATGTGTAATTAAGTTGCTGGATTGTCTCTTGATAGATTTTACCCAAGTCATTGAGAATTATTGAGAATGACAGGTCATTTAAAGAATACCTTCAAACAATTGGTTAAAACAATGCTTCCCAAACTCGGTCCTGGGGACGCACTGTGGCTGCAGGTTTTTGTTCCAACCAGCTTCTAATCAGTGACAACACCTGATAACACTCTTTTAATTTGTTGATATTTTTTTCCTCTTATTCTACATTCAGAAAAGCACAATAGCATGATTTTTACATTTATACATTTTACATTTAGAAATATTTCTGTTCTTGCTATAGATTTAATGCTTAATTCTCTTTCGTTGATTTCATTATATTTTGCCCTTTCTCTGTGCAGTTTTTCCCCTTCGTTGCATCTTATTAATGACAATTAAAAACAAGCACAGCAGACACTCAGGCAAACAACACTGAATAATCAAAGGCTGCAACTACTTTAGCGTTAGACCCACTAATTAGTAAACAATAGATTAATTACACAATTAACAATGGAACAATGAAAATCAAGATGAAAATATTGTTAAAAAGAAAAAAAATACATTATTCCAATATAACTGCCTGATACATTTTAATTTTTTTTTAACCAAACTTACTTTTCTAATTTCAATATTGTTCACAAAACACAGAACTTGGGAAATAACAGTTCACTTAATTAGCCCAGGAGTCCAATTAAAAACAGTAGCTGGTTGGAACAAAAACCTACAGCCACAGTGGGTCCCCAGGACCGAGTTTGGGAAACACAGGGTTAAAATATTCAGTATCTACAACAAAACTCAAATTTTTAAGTTTATATTATTACATGGTTTCTTTAATAAAATAATGTACTCATTGTGAGTATTTTTATACATGCAAAATGGCCATACATTTGAACATCAACATGATGCCGAAAAGCCCTCAAAATGTCCTGTCTCCTCTGAAATAGATGTCCCAGTGTGGTTAAATAAACTGCACCTATATCCACAGTCTCATGTGCCTTATACCCAGAAGTATTGTTTCTTCTCTTTTGTGCTTTTAGCCATCTGAACAGTAAGTGATTCAATATAAAGATGATTGTTCAAAATCAAAAGATGTTTATCGAGGGTTTTTCTCTGAGACAGACATTTTAGTGTGGCCCACAATAAATGCATAATCTTATTCTGCAGAAATTTTTAAGAGGCTGTTTTACAGTCATGTCCCACCAATGAACTATTATGAGCAGACTGCCATGGTTAATAGAGCCATGGAGCCGAATGGGAAGGAGCTTGTTATGCAAAATTAATCAATGATTAAGTGATCTACACTTTTCATTGACCTAAAGTAAACGAACACCATAACTCTCATCGCTAGGCAGAATTAAGCATTGAAGCTCACAGATATATCACTAAATCATTACACAAGTGAAAGTACTGAAATGAAGAGAGTCTGTTGCAAAACACTCATGCAATTAGAGCCCAAAATTATTAACTGAGCAAAAGAATTTCTCCTTGGCTTGGCTATCCAGGGGACTGTTGTTCACTCTCCATGTGGAGTCAGAGGCTTGCTGTGAACTGGTGGGAGGCGATTCACAACTAAATTGCTGGCTGTATCACAGATACACATACTGCGCTCCGATTCTAACCTAATTTAGCTCTTGAGTTATTTTTGCATGCGACCTTTATTGTTTTACTTATTGGACTTTGGTTTCCACTCATATGCTTAGTAATATGAGTGAGAATTCCATGCAGAGTTAGGTTCTTCCTTGTTGTTGTCTCTTGCCTTCCTGCAGAAAACATACAAATGGATTTAAATATGCCTGACCTTGTTAATTTTAGTTTATTTTAATTGTGTGCTATTGGAGTTTTGTAGTACTTTATCATAGCTGTGTTTAATTTTGCGTTCTTACCTACCTTTTTTGTGCACATGATTTCTTATCTCCCCCTGTATTTTATATGTGCCTCCTATTTCCATTTATGGCAGTGTTTTAAGTAAAACACTGTCAGCCCTAGTGAGCAAAAAGTTAGAACACCTTGTGCTTGGTAACACTATGAGTTTTCTTGTCAGTTACAAAAACAGTGGATGAAGACATACTGGAATCCAAAATATAAATGTGAAAATTTCTATTGATATACTCCTACCAGAAACCATCAGGTATTCCCTAGCTACCCTGTCTTCCTTAAATGAATATCAGGCAAAGTACTTAACCTACAGTACTTGCTTAAAAGGTCTACAAATCAAGCAATGCTGCCTCAGAGAACTGTCTCAGGCATTGATACATTTCTCTTGATCACCTATGCACTTGCTGTGCGTGGCAGTTCAAACTTACACAAAATGGGAGCAGATACATTTCTTTCTGCTACACATTCTATGCCAATTGTATTACGTTGGAAGCTGTTGCAGTTGGTATAGTGTTTATACCTAAATTAAATTTGTAGGTGGCAACACTCAAGTAGAGAGCACTAGAAGCAAAATATGTATTTTTAACTAGATAGCCATTCAGTTATCTACTGCCATTCGTTTTTCTCTGCTGACTAGTAGGAGTTGCTGCATGCTATTTTTATGCCTTGATAAAACAGTTTTAATTTTACTTTTAAGTACATGACATTGGCAAGAAATCAGCTGCCAGGAATGCTAAATTTCTGCACATCATAATTACATTCTCTATCACCACTTTGCAGATGACCTTGTGTCTTCTAGCGAAAGACAGCATTTTACCCTGCAGGAAGAGGAGTCCCTGATGGTTTGTGATAACACTTTCATTCTAAGACAGTAGTGCCAAGTGAGAAGCATCCACTGTCAGTAATAATTACTGTTAGGTCTTGATAATAAAAATAAACTGTAGTTACAGCTTGAGTATACTATATTAATGATGTGTTCATATAACATGAGGTGTAAATGGAATCTGAGTGTTTGAAACAATGTAATATAGGATTTATTCAGTCCTCTCATCTCAGAGGTGTATTCTTTGAAGCTGTTTCTATCCTGCTACTGCATTCTTACTTTATCTGCCTAAGAAACTAATTTGGAAAAAAAAAAAACAGTAAGGACTACAAATCTTTTCTGGAATACTTTTGATACTGTTTTTCAAACCAGATGGGATGGATTTCTAATTGTCAAATCTCCCTATCTGTTATCCAAAATTTCCTGCTGCTGACCAGAGCACCTTTCATTTGCTGCTGTCACCTGCAAGTAATAAAATTACATTACTAATTTTACAATTTCCACCTAGAACCAATGAGCAGCCCTATTCCAGTTTGTAAAAGGTAGGGTAAGTCCACTGCAGTGCACACAAAGACCAAGTCCCAGCAAAAGTTATGCATAGCAAGTAACAATGTTTTTTTTTAACAGTCTGGAGATTGTGCCAGTGTAATACTGATTCTATACAGATATAAAACAAAACTCCAACTTTGAGAAATATTTTTGTATGGTTTATTCCGTTATCCTGCGGTGGGTTGGCACCCTGCCCAGGATTGATTCCTGCCTTGTGCCCTGTGTTGGCTGGGATTGGCTCCAGCAGACCCCCGTGACCCTGTGTTCGGATTCAGCGGGTTGGATAATGGATGGATGGATTCTGTTATCCATACTGGGGCAAGTGTCTCAACCAAGCTAGTATAAAAGAAGCAAGTTGCCCTTATTAACTAAATCAGGACTTGACATTTAGAAGTGTGACATTCAAATGTGTTTGTTTTATTATAGTCAAAATTGTCAAGTGCAGGTGGTGACTATGGGGTCACTTTTTTACATTCTGCATGTTAGCATTTGTATTGTACAGTGTACCGCTAACAAATGCCTCTCACTTGTTTCCCTGCAAAACAGAATGTGTGGGTTTTAGATGATGTTAGAACTGTTTCCCTAAAATGTTCATAAATTATAAGAGATCAGTTAACAAAAGGTGAGTCAATCACAATTTTGTTGTGTCCTGTGTAACAGTTTGCTCTTTATTACTGTTCCTGAAATGTTGACTAGCACAATTGTGGAAATTCATAAAGCTACAATTGCGCTGATCATAATACGTAATGGCATTCTTTGTGTACTGTTTACATTTTTACCTTTAAGAATGTCATTTGTGATGTTGTAAGTGAACTTAATGTTCTTTCTAAATGTTGCAATTATCTTGTTCTCAATATTTTTCTAATTTCTGCATTTATGCATAAATAAATTATAGGATACTACTTCTGGAAAGAAAATGATATATTTCTGCATCCCAAAGACAAGTATGTTAGGTAAATGGGTAACTTTGCACTGGCCTGGAGGGAAGTCAGAATGAATGTGAGTAAATGCACCATATAATGGACACCCACTGGTTCTTGCCTTGTGCCCAGTGCTTCCA
The DNA here is from genome assembly GCF_900747795.2 of Erpetoichthys calabaricus. Classification (NCBI taxonomy): domain Eukaryota; kingdom Metazoa; phylum Chordata; class Cladistia; order Polypteriformes; family Polypteridae; genus Erpetoichthys; species Erpetoichthys calabaricus. The sequence continues at coordinate 39,570,738 of NC_041401.2, forward strand.
AGATAGGCTTAGACACCCTGTCACCCTACAGCTGAATTAGGGAAGTTTAAAAACGGATGTACACTTCTAAAATTTCACCTTCAGCTTCCTGAAACCCAGAGTTCAAAATTAACAGGCTGGGAATGAATTAATGGACTGCCATGTTTTTGTACAGTTCCTAATCAGTGCTTAGCTGATGTCATTTATTTGGGATATTATTTGGGATAAAGTATGAGTTCATAAGATAAAATTCAAAAACAGGTTTTATTTTTTCACATGAAAATTCCATGCAGATGTCAATCTATCACTCTTATTTTAGTTAATTATTCTGGTATCACAATTAATAACTTACTTTCAGCAACAAAAATGTAACTTGCATTCCTTACAGTGAGTAAAATGCTTGTTAATTATTATTTTTTAGCCATAAGTAATAATACAATGCAGAAATGAATCCCTACATAGTGCAGTATGTACATTTCAGTGTGCATGATCCAAAACCAACTGCTATAATGCAAAACAACTACACTGTGAAATACTAAAAGAATCAGGTAGCATATCACTAGAGTCCCTGAAGCCTGCAAAAAAACTCATAATCCCGGCCCACCTATTAAATCCCTTCACACCTCTCCATCAGTGTCTTTTGTTTTGTAAATGTGTCAATTAGCGCAAGCAGCCTGCTGTCCCATCCCCCGCCTTGACGGAGCTCAACTCGGGTTTGCCCAGCTCAAGCCAAGGCTTCTTATCTACGTGTGAGGTGAGGTGCCTGGAGTTGTATAGGGTAAATAATATAGTATATTGTTAATTTGGAATACATGCATTTCATGTGTGTTCCGTGTCTACAAAGATCTGGGTAAGTGTAGGCTGAAAGAAAATGCGAGAAATGCAAGAAATGCTGAACACATACCTAAAGCAGAAACTTTTTCAATGTTATACAAATAATGATGTAAAGTGTATAATGTGTGAAGACTTTAGTCCAAATGTCAAATAAATACGTGCACTTTTATTTAAGAATTTAACCAAAGAAAAAAAAAAGCATTCAATTTAAATGTGGCTGTCAATGAGTTGAAAACTCTAGCTCAAATGTCAATCAACAGGAAGTTTATACGTATTCTTGAATGGTGCAGAGGTAAGAAGTGCTGTCTTATAACACAAAGGTCCTGGGGTTCGAGACCGGGCACTCCGCGTTTTGAGTAGTGAGCTGCTATTATTATTATTTCTACAATATAATAAAAACATACATTTGATTTGAGTCTGTAACACCCGGTGTAAATTTTGGCTACTTGTAAAAGTTAGCGCTTGTTTTTTTATTATTCAGTTTTATTCTCTCAGTGACATTCACTTGGTACAACAAACTTGCCTCTCCCTCTCTGAGTTGATGGCATTTATCTATGTTCTTTTCACAAGAGCAGCGCTGTGGCTGATGCCTGCTCAGAACTATTTTTGTTGTACCAGCAATCAATGATACAATGTCCCATGACCACTATCAGAATGGACAAAGGCAGGACCGTAGCAGCAGACAGCTTCTTCACAGCGCTTTCGCTGGATAATAGACTGCTGCACCATAAGTAAAATGTGACTTCCGCCTGCAGCTAAAGTCACTTCAGTACACGAGCAATTTGCCACACTAGTGTTTAGATCTGGCAGTGCCGTGCTGATGGTATACATGCCCCAAAAGAAGAAGCCTTTGATTTCAGTCTGTAACAGCCGGTGTAAAGTTTGGGTAAAGTAAAAAGAAAAAACCAGAAGGCTGCTGGAAACTTAAAACAGGGTCCATGTAACTTTAGAAAATTTAAACGATTCATGGTAAATATCACAACTCTTAACAATAGATAGATAGATAGATAGATAGATAGATAGATAGATAGATAGACAGACAGACAGACAGACAGAGACAGAGACAGACAGACAGACAGACAGACAGACAGACAGACAGATAGATAGATAGATAGATAGATAGATAGATAGATAGATAGATAGATAGATAGATAGATAGATAGATACTTTATTAATCCCAATGTGAAATTCACAAGTTGCACAATAAGTTTATACCTATTTATGCATTAATGATGCTAATAATGGTTGTTTAAAATAAAGAGGACTGCTGATTAGTTGCAACAGGAAAGTGGACATGAATCCTGGCCAATGTATAATAATAATAATAATAATTCTTTACATTTATATAGTATAGAGTCTGCACTTCCTTCCCTGGTGTCATCAGTTTTCTTCCCTGAACTCAAAGACATGTATTATGTTAATAATTAATGCTTGATGCCATTGTAATAAGATCTACCACACATTTAGCACGGAATGCAATAATAACATTCTGAAAATGGATGGCTGAGATCATGGATGGTGGCTGCAATCTGTGCTTAATAATATCAAGAGACTGTCAGAATAAACGTTTTTCCATGAGGAGGATTGTCTGCTGTTGGTCTTTTGCCTCTTCAGAGGATCAGAGTATGCATGCACTGATACTGCTCTTATATTAATTTTGTCACTTAACCTGGAAAAATTAATCAGGCACAAATCTTTCAGTGGTAACATTTCTCACTTAATTTAAGTTTTCTGTACACTAGTGAAACTAGATTTCTACATGGAAGGGAATTTAATTTAAACCCTAGAAAAGTCATTTTACAATTCACTTTAAAATGCTTACTTGCAATTTTCTGAAATTAAGTCGCAGAGGCTTTTGTCAGCTAACAGTACTTTTTTAAAAAATGATGGGACACCAATTTTCATAGAATACATTTTCCAAATTTGAAACTAGTGTGAAATGCATTGGATCATTCATTAAGGTCACTGGTGAACTGCAGATCTGTGGCTTCTTAGATTGAGGAGGCACAAGAATTGACGCTTAGTAAAAGCCTGAAAAACAGACTTAAAATTGAATGCTTTTAAACCAAACACATGTTTTAGCACAAACATCTTTATGAATCTAACAGCTCACTGGTAATAAATGCACCGTAACAGGTTTACACACAAAACACCACGGTGACAAAATGTTTGTCAATGCTGCCTCTTAACTGAAGTATCTCAGGTTCAATCTCATGTGCCATAAACATGTTAGGCTGTCCAATGACTCTAAGTTTAAGGATGTCAGAGTGTGTACATGAGTGTGCACTACAATGGACCTGTCCAGAGTGGGTTTCATAACACCTCAGGCTCTTTGGCCTGTGACCTTATATTGGACCGAGTCTGACTGATGATGAATAGTTGGAGTTTCACAAAGTAAACTAGTGAATAGACACGGTTTTGTATCAGAGTTTGGAGTTTGAACTCTCTGACCATAGCATCCTTTTTCAGATTTTTTGTGCTATACAGGCCTCACTTTAATTTCATTTTGTTTTGTTTTTTTCCCAGAAAATTATTCTTCCTCAAGCAATGAAAATGGTGCTAAGTCTGAGTCTGTGACCAACCTCCAGCCTCAGGCATCAATAAGTTCCATTCAGACAAGTTCCCCAGGACCTAAACGATCAGGAAACACCCTCAAGAAATGGTTGACAAGTCCAGTACGTAGACTGAGCAGCGGCAAAGCGGACAGTAGCAACGTCAAGAAACTGCCTAGCAAGCCGAAGAAGAGAGACAGCAGGAAAAGCTTTGATTTAGAATCACCAAAGCCTGGAGAACATGAAACCACACCTCAAGATGACAGTGCAGATGAGGTAAAACAATTAAGTTGAATTTTATTTTGTAACCTGGTAGTCATGTGCAATGAATGTTGCTGAATGAATGCAATGTAAGGCAAGAGAAAATTACAACACAGTAGCTACTAAATCATTAACTTTTCTCATCATCATCACATTGCTGAACATTGTTTTTGTTGTGTTTATTGTTGAAAGAACTGAATGTTTAAAGGTTCCATTTTTTTCTAATGAATTGGCCTCTTTTCATTTGGTACAGAAACATCTATTGATTAATCTCTCTCTATAATTTATCCGAATAATTTGTTTAATTCTGATGACGTCTGCTCTCATTTAAGTCCTTTGACATAAAATACATTGTCAATACAAGAGTAACATTGACAGCCACTATGCAAGTCAAGTATAGATTATTAGGTGGTTTACAGATGACCACCTTCTGAAAAAATTGTAATATAAAGAGCATAAGATGAATCAGCTAAACTATTAGTGTAATTGACATTTTTTACATTATTATTTCTACATTCTTCTTGTTTTTTGATCAGAAATTGTAGGTGTTTTGCATTGAGTGCTGTATTGGTTCATACCACTAGATTTTATTTAGTTTCATAGATGAATCTACACGCACTGGCCACTTCATTAGGTACACCTTGCTAGTACCAGTACTGTCATAGTTTTTCGTGTTATAGATTTAACAAGGTGCTGGAAACATTCCTCAGGGATTTTTGTCCATAGTGACATGATAATAGCATGCAGTTGCTGCAGATTTATCGGCTGCATATCTATGATGCGACTCTCCCGTTCCACCACATTCCAAAGGTGCTCTATTAGATTGAGATCTGGTGACTCTGGAGGCCATCTGAGTACAGTGAACTCAATCTCATGTTCAAGAAGCCAGTTTGAAATGATTTGAGCTTTATGAGATGGCACATTATCCTGCTGGAAGTAGCCATCAGAAGACAGATGTACTACAGTCATAAAGGGATGGACATGGTCAGCAACAATACTAAGGTAGACTATGGCATTTAAACAATGCTCAGTTGCTACTAAGGGGCCGAAAGTGTGCCAAGAAAACATTCCCCACGCCATTATACTGCCATCACCAGTCTGAATCGTTGATACAAGGCAGGATGGATCCATGCTTTCATGTTGTTGACGCCAAACTCTGACCCTACCATCAGAATGTTGGAGCAGAAGTTGAGACTCATTAGACCAGGCAATGTTTTTTCAATCTTCTATCGTCCAATTCTGATGAGCCAGCTTAAATTGTAGCCTCAGTTGCTTGTGCATACTGTAGCTGACAGGAGTGGCACCCAGTGTGATCTCCTGCTGCTGTAGCCCATCTGGATTTCAGAGATGCTCTCCTGCATACCTCTGTTGTAACGAGTGGTTATTTGAGTTACTGTCGCCCTTCTATCAGCTCAAACCAGTCTGGTCATTCTCCTCTGATGTCTGGCTTCAACAAGGCATTTCTGCCCAGAGAACTGTCACTCACTGGATAATTTCCCTTTTTTGGACCATTCTGTAAACCTTGTGTATGAAAATCCCAGGAGATCAACACTTTCTGAAATACTCAAACCAGCCTGTCTGACAGCAACGACCTTGCCATTGTGAAGAAGCACAAGACTCGTATAAAGGTTTGGGGTTTCCGGCCCCGTATACTGTAAAAAAACTGCAACAGAATAATGCACTATTAAAGTCATGCGTTCAACCAAAGACATTCATCCCTTCGCAGAGGGGAACTTAAATAAGGGGGGACCGGAAACTGGTGACTGGAATGCTGGGAGGAACCGAGGAGCGTTGTGGGTACTGACGTCATCATCATGTGCCAGAGGAAGGGACGGAAACACGGAAGTGGTTACGGGTGGATTGAAATGGCATCTTGAGCGTGTTTACGGGGTTGTTGCATCAGGTTTTCTGCGGGAATAAAAGAAGAAAAGGTTAGTACCCCGTCTCCTACCCCTGGCAGGCTGTACGCTGTTCATCGGGTCTTTCCGCGGCCCCCTAAGCGCGCGTGCGTGACACCATATTCAAATTCACTTAAATCACCTTTCTTTACCATTCTAATGCTCAGTTTGAATTTCAGCAGGTCATCTTAACAATGTCTACATAACTAAATGCACTGAGTTGCTGCCGTGTGATTGACTGATTTTATATTTGCGTTAACAAGTTGTTGAACAGGTGTACCTAATAAAGTGGCCAGTGAGTGCATACTTTATAAGAAAGTGCCAGTATTACCCTGCTAATTGTAGAATTGCAAACAAAAGAACAAGTTATTTCATCTTCCTTTTCACATAATTACAGCAGGGAAGGGGTATATTAAGCCTTAAAATACCCCTCCCACACACTTTAAACACATGTAAACTTATAAAAATGCACTTTGTAAACACATATGATATGTGGATGTCGGGCTAAGGATATGAGTAACATCTCTCTATTGTAAAAACAAAATCATGGCAGGGAGACGAGGCTTGATCTTCTCAGAAGACAATTTGACATCCCTTGAGAGACATTTTAACGTCACACGAGACAAGGCAGTGAGACAGAAGGACAGCTGCTGTACGGGTTTTTAAATGATCGATGCGCAGAGCGACAAGCAGAACACGCATCTTGGCAGAAGCAGCACAAAGCCAGTAGCTGATCCGTCCACTTCTGCTTAGCGTGCGTTCAGCTCCCCCACTTCACAACGCAAGCGGGAGAGATGCGAAGTGGCAGGAGCGTAGTGCGCCTCCAGGGGGGTTGAGTGAAGCGATCGAGACCAGATCATCTCTATGAGACACTTTGACGACACGCAAGACTAGACATTACAACATTATGAAGCAAATCCTGTGAGACGATGACTTTTGCACGTCACGCCCTACTTACAAACAATTTAAAACAAGTTAACTGACATCTAACCTAGCAGTTGTTGGAATGCTTTTGGCAGACAAACTTCAGGTGCTCCCAGCTCTTAAAACAACGACAAACAGAACATGCAGCAAGCCAGCAGATGATCCGAGCCCTTCTCCTTAGCATGCGTTAAGCCCTCACACCGTAACAACCCCCATACCCCCCCAGCAGCAGCAGCAAGACATCAGCTGAACTGATCACATCTCTTTAGCGTGCGTTCAGACCCCCCCCTTCGCAACGCGAGAAGCGTTATAAGTCCCGCAAGAAAGAGATTTGACCACGCCCGGGGCAGGAAATAAAGGACAAATATTGTTTTTACAAAAGTTTTAAAGTAAAAATGAAAATTATGCATATGGTACAATTCCCATGAAAGTAACAATCTCTTTAAATTGTTTATCCGGTAAACCAAACCCAGGGGTGGACGAGCGAAGCGATAGCTGAACCACGATAAAGCGGGGGATCACTGTATTATCTATTGAAACTCTTCTGGCTACATTTAAAGATAAACACTTAGTACATCGTCTGGTTTCAGAGTTTGAACCATCACCATATTCCTTAATGGATTCACAGTGATCAATAAAGTATAGAGTAAACCACTTAAATACGGTGCCTGACAGTCCACATAAATTCTTAAGGTTATGTACCAGAATCTTATGTTCAATAGTGTCAAAAGCTGTACTTAAGTCTAAGAAGCATAGTGAGTGTAGAATGAAATACCACCAGAATATCATTTACAACATGAGTTAAAGCTATTTTTGTGCTATGGTTGGGTGAACATCAGAGTGCAATTGCTTGTAAATTTGTGTTTTGTAAAATAACATTTCAGGTTTCACCAAAGTTTTTTTTAAAGAACTTCTATATCTGAAATAAATCTATAAATCTTAACAACAACATACAGTATGACTTCTTTAATAAAGGTGTAACAGTGGCCACTATGGGAGAATCTGGGAAAACACAGTTCCAAAATAGGCATTAAATATGTACAGTACAAGCTATGCTAATACACCATGTGACTTTTTCCTCAAACTAAAATTTATCTAAAGATGAAGTTTCATGTTCTGCCATTCAATTGTATATGTAATTCAGTAATAGTAAATATAATTAAATAAATATGATTTTAACTTGAAAGGACTGGCCACACACTCTTAGAATTCTTAAGAATTTTTTCACATAAATAAAAACTTGTAGCCCAATGATTTGCCATTAACATTATCTGTTATGTTCCAAAGGATGCAATTAGTCACATGGTGAGTTTGACCAAAATCAAACTTGCTTGCAAATTTAAAGCCGCTTCAGACCTTTAGTTTTGAAATGGACTGAATGGATAATGGTCTACTTAGGTTAATACCGGATACAATTAAAGTGCCTGAATTAATGAGGTGCCCACCTTAATGGTTTATTGAATAATTTATAATGATAATCAGATTAACCTGCAGCACAAAAAAATTAAACATTTCAGTATCCCATCTGTGTTTAATGGGGACCAGTTTAAATTTCAATGTTGACATACCTTTATAGAACAGTTGCTGTAACAAGTGCTACTGTTTGTTTTTCCATAAGAAACATAAACCTTAAAAAGGATGAGAGAAAGAAACAACGTTTATGTATGGATTAATTACATTCAATTAAATAGTACCAATCTTATATATTAAAGCTTATTGTTTAATACATTTTACTCTTTTTCCATTTTTTGTTAAAATGTTAGTTTTTGGCTCATCTTTTGAACTCCTTGCAGGATGTACTTTAAAAGTACAACGTAAGTAATCTGAACCTAAAAATATGTATTTTTTTTAAAAGGAAATTCAAAAAACATTGGATCTGAATGAAGGATTTTCATTTTACTTTCATTTCATTTAACAGTGGCTCAGATCCACATTCTTGTTGGGCACATTTAATGCTATGAGTTGGTATGAGACACTAAAGCTGGCGTCCTGCCAGTCCTCTATATTAACAGAGTGCTAGTGAACAATTTACTTCCAGGGCACTTTTATACACCTTACAGCTTTTGCAATCTTACAGCAAACTGTAACTTTTAAAGGGACCTCATACAATGCAAATATTTCAGAAGACAAAAATTTAAATGCAATAGCTGAGCATTAACTAAAATTAAATGCAAATAATAACAATGTAATTTTCTAAGTACTTTTGTTTCCCCAGTAAACTAATAAGATTAATTTTGTTTTTCTTCTCACTGACATTAGGTAACTGTACTGTAAGTTCTTCAAAGACAGTTAAGATGTCAGCTCAAAGCATGTAAATAATTGTAATGCAGCCTTCAAAATGAAGTGACCAATGCTGTTAGGATCAGCACTGCCTCAACAGTAAATATGACTGATTGGGGTTAGAAATGTGTGGAAATATAGATATTGCCAAATATTTATTATTTCCTACTTTTCAGATGTATGTGAAGGTATCTTGAGTACCAGAGAAATGGTATACCCATTTGGGAGTAGCTTTGACTGATATTGTCAGTAAGTTTTGAACTTGATCCCACAGCTAAATGTGCTTATGCTAGTTGAAGAGGTGAACCAGAATTTGATTGTACTGTTAGGAGAGTGATCAAGTTAATAAATGCAGAAATGCTCAAAGAAATGAGTGTACACTGTGTCATAAATGAAGACTCATAGCTGTGACAACTAACATCACTAAATAAAATGTATTTTCGGACACCTGAAAAGTTTTCATAGAACAGACCATTTGGCCTAACACTGCTCATCAGTTCTCATTCACCTAAGTCTTGAAAAATGTTGTCAAGATCTACATTTGTCCAAATACTACCATCATCCACAATGTCTGGTAGCTTATTCCACATTTTCTGTTTCTCTTTAAGAAAAAAAAAACAACTTTGTGAAATTTACCCCAATAGTTTGTATTTGAGCCTGTGAGTTCCTAACTGAAGAAATCATTTTAAATTAATAGTTGACATCCACTCCAAGTTTTAAACACATCTGTTATGCCCTCTTTCATACTCTGTGTGCTTAAACCAAAACAGTTCACCTCCATTAATTTATTCTTACAGCTCATGCATCATGGGGTGATGCTGTATTCATTTCTCATCATCGTGCATATATGTATTGAGCCTGATCGACTCTCTTTTCTTCAAATAACCCTTGATGAAAGTTCCTTGATTTTTATATGATTTGTACCCATGACGACTGAGTAGAACATGTTATGACAGCTTTAATTGTACAGGCCTTGTGTAAATTAATCTGCTCATATACATAGTATGCAAAGACCATAGCTTTACCAGTTCCACATCCTACAGACTCTGTAAAAGAAAGCCTCATTTTAATAAGATGGAAAGTTTCATTTTTGGGCTGTGAGTGCTATTACAAATGACAACAGAAACTCCTGCAGCAGATTGTTTCATATTCTCCTTTGCAGTGTTATTGTGTTCAATGGGTGTACTGATTTTATTTTGTTGCCCGTTCCTTAGAAAGGAAGAAGGGATGGTGGAACTTTATCAAAATCCTCTTCTGGAATGCAGAGTGGAGGAGAAGAGGAACCAGATGAAGAATCTCACACACCACTCCCTCCTCCTATGAAGATAATTGAAAATGACCCTACACAAGAAAATATGGTATGTCCCTTTCACATTATGCACTTCTTTCCCATAAGAGTGCAAATAATGTTGCCCTTTATTATCAGGTTTTTACTCTTTCAAAAGTAATAATGTTGTCATAAGTACAGAGTGACCTTAACTCCAATTCCATGTGCCACTTCATTCAACACAGGTTCATAATCAGACTCCACCTGTTGTGTTTTTTCTTCAGAGTTGTACCTCATGCCAGTAACTAATGGGATCTCTCGTTAATGTGTCTCTGCTGTCAGTCCATGGCAGTCATAACCATCAACACTTATTAATTGTGTTTTTCCCTAATGTTTCTTCAAATATCCTGCTGTAGCTCTAACCTTAAAAGCCTATCACACCAGAGTTTTTTCTTAGTTTAATAGCTTTTAATAAGAGCTATTAAAAGATTTTAATAACTTGCTAATTATTAAATAATACTTAATAATAATTAATACTTAATTCTCTCTTTTGTTGTGTATTTATCTCTTTCACAGCTATATCAGAAGTAAAATGTAGTTTAACAAAAAATTAGTATCATTACTTGCATTTGGTATTATTTAAAAAAAATACGATGACCTTTGTTTTTTGTGTTATTTGCAAGAACTGTTACAGTAGATTTACTTCTATTAAAAATAATATTTCACATTGTTTTTATTTTGATGAAGAATGCATTTTTTCTGGCAATAAAGTATTTATTAATTTATTTCCATAAACAGATACCTTTGTGGCTTAAAAAGGATATTTACTTATTTAACTATAATACAGATTATCTGAAAGATGAAGACAAAGCATAATTTGAATGCATACACCCCAAAAATGTACACTACTGTATTAACAGCAACTAGATGTAAATGTTAATGAAGTTTTCACCTAAAAGTGGAAGCATGTAAAAGAATTTGGCATTCTGAGAATAAAAAGGAGTTACTGTACCTTTCCCCACTTTAGCTTTCAATATTTATGTGAATACAGTATAATGAAAATATTATATTGCTAGATTTTGTAGCAAGCCTTCACTTCTCTTAGTGTGCTGTCATGAAATAAATACTGAAACATTTTCAAATTAAGACAGCATAAAACATATTTATGAGTTTGAAAAGATAGTAAAGTTCTACCTTGGTCTTTAAAATTTAAGTTTCACTACACATAAAATTCACATTACCTTTATAGAAGTCAAAAAACAGAAAATCCCATATAAACATACAGAACAGGATAGAAAATTAATTATTTAATTGCCCTGATACATGTTGTACAAACAAATATTTTAGTTTATGTTAAAACACTGCCAGATTCCTACTGCCATTGAAATATGGTTCAGTAGTAGACTATGTGAATCCTCTAACATGACTGCATTTATTTTCATATAATAAATAACTGTAATGGACCCTCATCTTAATTTTCCCGCCTCGTTTCTGTAACACTTGTCTGTTAACTGCTTGTTTCTTTTCTTCCTCTCTTGTTTTTCCATCTTGCTAATTCGCAAATCCTTTTTTATCAAACTGTGCCTTGCAGTCCTCCTCATTGCTAACCACTCGTCAATGCTCTGCTGATGTCCCCAGTGCCGCGGATCTTGTCAGTGCAATAGAAAAATTGGTCAAAAATAAACTGGTAAGTGTGGTGGTTGAACACTTGGGGATAGAACAGAAGTTAACCCAGTGTGACTGTGATCATCAGTGCTGGAAGAGGGAATTAACACTGGGAGTCTAGCAGTTTAGAAGATTGTTTGCAGTGTTTTGTGGGTTTTACACGCCATACATGAACAGGCTTGTTCAGTTAACAGAAAAGTACAATAACTGATTATTAATTAGAATGTTTGTTTGCTGCTGGTGATGCAGCCTAATAATCCTATAAATAAGAATTTTTCAACAGTGAAACTTCCTACCCTTCCAGGTTTCACAATAACATAAAAATAATTTAGATTAACTAATAACCACGTTCTTTTTACCAGTTTTAACTTTACACAACTACTCTCTAGCCACCTATCTGCGCATGCTGCCAACCTCTCTTACCCAAGTCTAATTTTCATATATGTGAGAAATTAACTTTGTGAAATTTATTCTACAACTTTAGTGCTTTAGTTCAGAAATCCTACATAATTTCTATGCAAAGGTTTACTTTTCCAGCTCTGTCCAGATGTTTCCAACATGTTCATAGGGATGCTCATTTCGCATATTGAATCCCATTCCAGAAATTACAACCCTCATAATTGTTTCCACTGATAAATAATTTTAAATGTCTAACAGGTTTCTGCATTTTCTTTTACACTCTTTTAGCCTAGTGAGATTTCATTGAAGTTTATGTTGGCATCTTTTTCATAAAACACATAGCTGAATAGTGTGGTTGACCCTTAAAAAGCTGTCATTTGAGCCAATATTTGAGATTCACATATATTTCCTAATAAAAATTAGCATTTGTTTAAATATATTCAGATGTGGCAAGAATGGTGGAGGGCTACATGTACGTAATTTCATTGTACTCTGTATAAGTAATAAACAAAATTGTCTTGCCCTTTTTTACCTTCACACTTTCTCTCCAAATTAATCAGTAAGCAAATCAGAAATATAACTAAGAGATTTAGATAAACCTGTCATGTTTTAAGAGATCTCTTTCTAGCCTGTTCCTCACCTACAGAATAATATAAAAATAGTTTTATTAAAGATTTTTAAGGCCACCTTAATAAATGTTGCTACTTTCAATCAGAAAGGATATAAATTTGGTCTTGGACACTACTGGTATGTCATGGGCCTGACATCCAACAACTTGTTGGGTCTTGTCTTCACACTAGCCAATGTTAAAAATGCATATTCAATGAGATATGATAGTGGAAAAGGGACCATTTTTGTCAAAAGTGAGTAGGCTTCTATTTGTGAGGACCAAAATACAATGAAATTTTGTTTTAACAATCATTTCTTCAAAATAAATCAAATCAGATTTTGTCACGTAGAAATTATACATACAGTACTTTATGCAGTTAAATGCTTAGTTGCTCAACTCCTATGATTGTGCCTTGATGTGAATATAAAAGGGAAAATAACAATAAATAACTACAGTATAAATTAAAAAATCATGAATAGAATTATACAATGTAATAAACAATAATAACTAATAAAAATAATAAATACTTATAAATAAATAGTTGACTTAAATATCTTAATGTAAGAAAGCTAACAATAGGGCATTTTGTATTTCTAGACACGTTCCTTATTTAATATGCGGATGAACTGTGGAAAAGGCTTCTCTCTGAACTGGACTTTAGGTAGTTTTAGCGTTTACTTAATCAGGGCATAGAAAAGAGGCCATTGCTGCAATGGCTGTTGTCTTAGATAATATTCGCTCTGGTTCAACATCACTTAGTGTAGATATCCTGGATGTTAGTGACTACACACCCTGTGATGTGTTCAGCTGACCACCCCACTCTGTGCAGAGCCTTCTGGTCCTGCTGTGTGCTGTTCCCAAACCATGCAGTGATACTTCCTGTCAGAATACTTTTGATGGTAGATGTACAGTATAGAGAATCTTTAGTATCTGGGAAAGCAGACTGAAATCCCCTAGGTGGTACAGCTGTTGCTGTGCCTTCTTCACCAAGTTGTTCATGTGCCTGGACTAGGTCAGATTCTCTGTGATGTGGACACTGAGATATCTGAAATAGTCCAATCTCTCTACCTTAGTGATGTTACTATTGAGAGTGTGATAGTGCCTCTGCCGTTTCCAACCAAGTCCACCATCGGCTACTTTGTTTTGCCACCAACCTTGTTCTGCAAACTGCATATCAGCATCTTCCATCAAGTCCAAATCAAATGATTTTAAATCTTCTGCTCCATAAGCTTTTCCATATGCTTCAAAATACTGTCTTAAATCCAGTCTGGGACCCTCTCTAGAGAGAATGACATTTTACAAAGTGATAGCCACCATACACATATATGATAAAGCAGTACTTTGCAAGCATCTTAAATGTCTTGGCAGAATATTTTGAAATGTCTGTGGTTCAAAGCTCGAGACCAGTTGAAGTTTTCTACTTAGACAATGATATCTGTAGGTACTTTTAAGCTTTACAGAAAGAGTTGTTGACAGCAAAGTATGGCAAGGCAGAAAACAGTAACACCACCTGCAGGGCCTGCAACATAGCTCTGAAGCCAAATTTCTTTCCTAACATGAACAGTGTATCATTACTGCAAATAAGGCCCAATTTACACCTTATAGTCCAGAACTAACTAAGCTTGTACACATGAGCAGGCTATGTGGTAGCCAACAGGGTTTTTATGTTGCAGTGTATCTCTCAAAACCTAAAAGTTGACTGCATTGAGCCTCATCGGTCCTTTAAACCAGTGGAAGTCCAAAGGGCAGAGTCACTTTCTTGAGTTCTTCCAGGAGTTAATCCAGAATACAAATGACATATCAAAAATGTGACAGACATGTTTCCTCTGTTGCTTAAAGACAACAACTTTTAACTACTTGTTGGGCATAAGGCTTGATTAGAGTCTCACGAGCTTTGTGATACTTTTGTTCTTTACAATTAGATATGCCATTTTGTAGAATGCCTTAACAAATGACCTTTTGACAAATGGCCTTCAAGTAAATACAAGCCCAACTTGAACAGTGTGTTTGATGTCTAGAATTGATCTTCCTTTTGCTTCAGTGACTGCAGTGAGTTTCCAGTATTTTCCTGGATGCACATTTGTGACTGCAAAAAACATGTTTGTGTGTTTTGGTTGTATCCTGGTCAAAACAGTATATGAATCCAAATTTCACATAATCAACATTATTAATTTTGTTTTCCTATCTTTTTGTACACAAAACTGCATTTAGAATAGACTATCAATCATACTAGAAGTTAAAAGTAAAAACAACCACCCACGGTAAAGACAAACTGCTAAATAAACTAGTGCACATAGGTAAAGTGCATGACAACGCTGAATTATGCATATGCCTGCAGTTTGTAGACTGCAGTAAACAACAAATGACAGGCATTTGTATATGTTGGTGTATTTAATTAATCAGCAAATCAAGCTATTTTTAATTAATATTAAATATACAAAATTTTATCCAGTAAGAAATAAACTACAACAAATTATTCTGGGAGGGACCCTCTGTACCTCACCTGGGGATGCACACCCCACACGTCAACAACCTTGCCATGTAATGTGCATAATTCCAGCAATGAGGATATTAATTGTTGTTCTTAAAAAATACTAAGCCTTCACACAGATTTATTGCCTCTTCAATCTCAATACTGAAGTTCAATGTCAATTTACCACAGGAAAAAAACATTTTACCATCCACATCCGACAAAATATTTTAGGACTTCTTTTCCCTTTCCCTGTGAGTGTTTTTGCTACTCAGGTTAGAGTTAAGTGCCAGTAAAATAATTAAGCATATATATTCTGCACACTGCTACGATACCTTTAAATATAGCAGTTTATCAAGCAGCTCTTAAAAACATGTCTCTTTGCAGGACATCTTAGATATATACAGTTGTACTGACTGCCAACCAGCTGTTATTTTGCTAGATGTTTACTTTTTATTCAGACTTAACACTGTGTTCTCTATTGGGTTTAATCCATGTAGTAATTGGTACAATAAAACAATACATTCAGTTGTTGAATCTTTGGAATACATAAAATACAATGCTTCAGCAGTTTACATAAATCACAAAACAGTTCCTGCTGTTTGCCAAAGCCCTAGGTTAACCTTGGACCTCCTGTAACCCTGAATTGTATTAGGCTGATTATTAAATTGATGGATGTATTGGCAGTGACACTGGTCCATTGTCCCTGAGTTGGTCACAAATTCCAAATATACTTTAAATTTTGAAATGTAATATTTAATATCATGTTGCAATTTGTTATTACACCTTCAAGAACAATTAAAAGTATTTTCTGTTCGCAAAAAAAATGAGAAAGGCTTTGTTCCTGGTAATTTACAAAATATGTACATTGTGTATTATTTTTAGGAGAGTTGTCAGTATATATATTTGGGTAGATAAGATTATAGTTAAACCTCTACAAATAATAATGTGTCAGTGGAAACCTGATAATATACCGTAGCTTTGTTGTGCTGTTTGCCTGTTTTTGTCATTTGTATGTTTTTGTGATAGTGTGTTCATGTTGTACACCATCAGCATGTTTAAATGTTGCCATTATGTTACAGTTATGTTAAAGGAACCTAAACAATGCAGTCTGACGTATAGTACAGGAATTTCCCATTATATATGTATTTGATTCATCATTTTACATTTCGGTGAAGCTGTTCTTTCATGTACATACCTCTGAAAGCAACAATAAAACAGCCTAACAAATGCTTTAACCTTCACTTTACTTACTCAGACCTTACTTTTTATTGCAGGAATACTGTACTGTCGGTGTTCAATCCATGTTGTTACTTGTTTGAATGGTAATACGGTGCACCAAATACTAAACACCAAATACCCAGTCCCCTTTTTAAAGGCAAATTAGTGTTGTCATGATTTTAAATGACACCATGATTTTATACCTCATAATAGTTATTTGCAATTTAAACATTTCACTTATTTGGAGGGAATCCAAATAAAAGAAAACTGAGATCAAAAAGCATATTTATAATTGACAATGTTGCTCTTTTAACTGCCATCTTGAATGTTTTGCTATTTTTGAAGCAACAGTTAATAACAGAATGTGATTAGCTATTGAAAATATCACTACATTTAATAGGATTCAGGTACAAAGCTTTTCTTCTTTAATGAAATACCACCACTACAACAGACTCAAAGTGATATGCTGTACATTTACTGTATCTCTGACTGCTGTAATAGCAGATACTGTGGGACTTTATTGAACACTGTCTTGGTCCATACTAATTAAACATAATTTGATAATTCAATATATTGAATTCTAAAAAAGCACAATTCTCAATTTAACAACACACAAATGTATCACCTTATAAACCATTGCTTCAACAGCATGATTCAAATTATTTTATAACCTTTGGCTTGCACATTCTTCAAATTTTAGTTTTGTAGTTATAAAGTAACATTCGTTTCTACTGGCTTGCTTAAGAGACAACCATCTTTGTCCCTCTTATCGTTAAAGTTGTGTGCTGGCTTTGAAGTCTAAGCCGGTCATTTGATTGTTCATTGATTGGGTTCAAATACAGGGGAACATGGCTAAATCTAAGAAAATTCAAAAGTTAGGAATATGTGTTTTGTTTCTGGCATACTGTCATGGGTTTAGTCCTGCCGTGTACTTTATCCTGCAAGGAAAGGCACCAGCTACATGACCCTGAAGTGAAATAAGGAGGTTCATAAAATGATAGATTGAATTATTCTGTCATTCGACTCCTCATTTTGTGGATTTTTTGTAGTTTGTACAAAACTATCTTGTAATACATGGA
This sequence comes from Erpetoichthys calabaricus, assembly GCF_900747795.2. Taxonomy (NCBI): domain Eukaryota; kingdom Metazoa; phylum Chordata; class Cladistia; order Polypteriformes; family Polypteridae; genus Erpetoichthys; species Erpetoichthys calabaricus. The sequence goes on from NC_041401.2 coordinate 39,588,177, forward strand.
CTGACTGTATTCAAATGGTAAATAGTTCATGTCATGACAAGAAATTAAAAATACAAATAATTTAAGGTATAAGTGTGCCAGGTGAGGGACTGGGATGGCAAAAGGGGCTGGTCCCTCCCTAGGATATAGCCCAGTTCAACCAATGCCATATTGGAGTAACTTGAAAAAGAAAAATGACTGCCTTGCTAAACATTGTTCAGTTTGAGTGAAAACACTTTGGGGATGAATGAATGCTTTTGAGAATTTCTCCAGTGGTTGTAGTTTACAGAATGGCGTTTTTGCTAGCATAATATAAACAAAACACAACATGTACAAAAAAAATGTTAAATGTTTCAACTTTTTTTTTTTCATTCAGACAACAGAATCTGGGTGTTCTCCAGGATTTAGTGCAATTAATCCTCCAGATTCTCATCCCACAACAGTGCAGCCAAGAAATCCAGAAGAGGGACAGAAAGCCAAAGCATTACGTGGAAGAATGTAAGTTAAAAGTAAAAAAAAAATATTTTAATTAGTTTTTACTTAAAGTTCAAATTGCTGATTTCATACTGAGCAACAACCTGACAAAATGATGATTACATAAATATAACATTGTAAAATAGAAATATAAAATCCTGAATACCAAACTAAGTTTACATAAATAACCCCATAATCTTGTGGGAGGACTAAATAAAAAAAATCTGGCAGTCCAGCTTTCTTATATTCTGTTAATACTTCCTTCTTGTACGCAGCCTCTTGTTACAAATTTCCCTGTAGAATCAGTTGGCTGAGGTAGGGAGCAGCCTTTCTAAGCAGTCCGGTAGTTTACTTTCAGAACATCTAGGGAGCCCCTTAAATGTATGTCTCACATATATAGTACAGCATCTTCTGGTGACACCTGACTCAATGATATCTCTGTGCCTAGTGTTTACTTGGAGTAGAGAACTCCTGTCCTATACAAGTTCATTTCTGCCATACAGGCTTCCAGATGGATTTTGTCTTTACTAGAACAGATCTTAAATAAAAGTTCAATCAATCCTCTCATTTAACTTTTGCTTCTTCTATGCCAGGTATTTCACCTGGCAATCATCCCAATAATTACCAAACAGAGTTGAAAGGGTAAATTAATGTAAACATTCTTATTATTCCTCTTCATCTTTTCCCACTTCAATGTGGGGTTGATGTGCTTGATCAGCCTACTCCAAACCTTCAAAACCTCAGCTTTCGCTTCTTTTCCCCTGTACTTCACTCTATTGCCCACATATTTTATTGTCTCTCCTCATCACATGTCCATACCACTTCAAACTACAGTACTTTCCTCTGCTTTCTTCGATATCTCCCACATTTGTTGTACCTCTGATTGTCTCATTTCTTATTCTGTCCTTTTTTGTAACTCCACACATCCATCTTAACATTCTCATTTCTACCACATCTAACTTCTTCACCTGCATTCCCTTAATTGCCCATGCCTCAGCTCTGTACATCACTGCTGCTATTACAACTGTCTTATCAACCTCACCTTTAACCTTCTCATTGCTGTCTAGCTCCAAACTTGATAAACAAATGCAAATTTACGGATACACTAAACCACATAAAACATCCAGTCACTGACCATTGTTCACAGACAGGTTGCTTAATTGAGGAGCACTAACCACTGGAGTATTATATGCATGTTATGAACTGAGTCATGTAAAGCAGAAAGTACTCCCTCTATAGTTATACATATCGGGACATAAAAAAAAAATCTGGTCCGAACCAGGTTCTAAAATTATTTAAATCTAACCTCAGGTGTTAAACAACACACAGCAGATTCCACCGTGTCATTATTTATTTAACAAAAATGAAGTGAAAATGGAGAAGCCATGTGTGAAAAACTAAGTACACCACATGATTCAGTAGCTTGTAGAACCGCATTTTGCCACAATAACTTGAAGTAATATTTTCTTTATGATTTTATCAGTTTCTCATATCTTTGTGGAGGAATTTTGGTCCATTCTTCTTTACAAAGTTGCTTCAGTTCATTGAGGTTTGCAGGCATTCGTTTAAGTACAGCTCAATTAAGGTCCTGCCACAGCATTTCAATCAGGTTGAGGTCTGGACTTTGACTGGGCCATTGCAACACCTCGATTCTTTTCTTTTTCAGCCATTCTGTTATAGATTTGCTGGTGTGCTTGAAATCATTGTCCTGTTACTGACCCAATTTCGGCTAAGCTTTAACTGTTGGACAGATGACCTCACATTTGACTCTAGAATACTGGTATACAGAGGACTCCATGGTCAACTCAATGACTGCAAGCTGCACAGGTCCTGTGGCTGCAAATCAAGCCCAAATCATCACCCCTCACCACCATGCTTGACAGTTGGTATGAGGTGCTTGTGCTGATATGCTGTGTTTCGGTTTTTGGCAAACATGGTGCTATGCATTATGACAAAACATCTCCACTTTGGTCTTGTCTGTCCAAAGGACATTGTTCCAGAAGTTTTGTGGTTTGTTCAAATGCAACTTTGCATACCTAGGCCATGCTGCCATGTTCTTTTTAGAGAGAAGAGGCTTTCTCCTGGCAATCTTTCCAAACAAGCCATACTCATTCAGTCCTTTTCTAATTGTACTATCAGGAACTTTAACATTTAACATGTTAGTTGAGGCCTGTAAAATCTGAGATGTAGCTCTTGGGGTTTTTGCAGTTTCTCTGAGCATTGCACAGTCTGACCTTGGGGTGAGTTTGCTGGGATGTTCAATCCCGGGAAGATTGGCAGTTGTCTTGAATAGTTTCCACTTGTGAATAATCTTTCTCACCGTAGAATGATGGACATGAAATTATTTGTAAATGGCCTAATAACTCTTCCGAGATTGATGGGTAGCAGCAATTGCTTTTCTGAGATCCTTGCTGATGTCTTTCCTTCTTGGCATTGTGTAAACACACACCTGAATGCTCCAGACCAGCAACTGCCAAAACTTCTACATTAATAGGGGCTGTCACGCTTGGTTGCACTTTATTCAAGTGCATTTGATTAGTAGCACCTGGATGCTACTTACCCTCTTAATTCCTATGGTAGCAGTAAGGGTGTATTCAATTTTTCACACACTACTTTGGCATCTTGGTTTAGTTTTTATTAAATAAATAATGACACGGTGCAATACGTCATGTGCTGTTGTATATGTGGCTAATTTTAAGACCTGCAAAGGACCAGATGATTTTTTACTATGTCCTGATAGGTGAAACCTTAGAATTGAAAGAGGGTGTACTTTCTTTTTCAATGATTGTAGGTATCTTTGTTTTATTTCTCTTCTATAATGAAATGTTATTTGCTCAGTTAAATGTCAACGCTCCACTCCATCAGCAAAACATTTATATTACATAATGCTGCCCAAGAAAAACAACACATGCAATTAGGAATCTTGTGTGTTCATGAATTTTCAAACAGTACATTGTAGTATTTGCATATTTTGGTAGATAAGTCAGTTTTAAAGGTCATGGAAAAGGCATGCATCTTCAGTTATTAAATTAACTTAAATACCTAATGCAGAAGGTACATTCAGGGCAGAAGTAAGAAGAGTAACTAACTCAAAAGCAAATGAACACTGTGGGCTTTCTGTGAGAGAAATTGTAAGTATGGATGTATAGCAGAGCTACTCTAGAGAGTTCCATTTGATTGCTTTGTAATTAGTGCCTTGATTAGGATTCTCAGCACAAGTAAGATGTTGGTGTAATTAAGCCAAATAAGTTCTGAAATAGTGTAGTGGATACTTAGTAGTGTTTTTACTAGCTAGAGTTTGTTTACTTCTACATTTTATTCAGTTCATACTTAAGAGATAATTACAGTAATCTCAGCTAAAAGTGATACAGATACTGAAGAGGAACTGGTGCCTAAATGGATGAGAGGAGTTTTTTTGATCATATAATGTACTAACAACAGATGAAACAGATTCAAATCAGTATAAGGAATGAAAACTCATTGGAAGAGACTTAGAAAATCCATAAATGAAGATAAATAAAAAGTCCACATTCCTGATTTGTAATGTGCAGTTGTAAATGCACTAAAATTAAATAAACTGAGACGCTGTTATAATATGTTTTGTTATTAAGTTTAATGTCACTGTTCTTTGTGCCCACTGTTATGGACTCATTCATACAGGCAGACCAAGTATGGTACGCAGGGGCTCAGCATCAGCATTTAGAATTGCAGAGCCAAGCACAGGACTAGAGAGCCAAAGACAACTGGAGAATTGAATAGTCAGCCTAAAGACAGACTAGTATATTTCTGTCCTCTGTCAGCACAAAAATCCTCTTTCCTTGTTGGGAGAATGAGAACTGCATGTAGGCATTGTGCTATTCCTGTATTTTTGAAGGTGGGGTTTGAGTCCTTTCCTGTCCTTGTTTGGATCCAGAAAAAGAGCCTGCACGTGGAGCAACCAGTATATAAGGATGGACCAACGGCCAATACACTTTGAAGCTAATGGACGGAAGATTATGTCCTCCGTCCGGAAAATCCTTTCAGCGTGGCGACGAAAGATGGCAGACTGCGTTGGTCAAGACCCCCACATGCTTGATAGAGTCTGTCATAAGCTTCCCGTTTGTAATACCGCGTGAAACCGTCAGTAAAGTGAGCTAAACTATCCTTATACTTCTCATGTAATCTTGTAACCGTCATATTGCATGCTGGGAGGGATAATACCTTTTTAATTTATAATTATTTAAATTCAGGTTAATTAAAACGCCACAACTGAAAAGAACACATTACCGAGAGCTAATGCCTCTTAAGGAAACAGACGCTTACCACAGCATACGGGCATTCTAGAGTACAGCCAGTTACGCTGAATCTGTCACCAAAGTTGACCTTCATTGTGCTCCAGGCGTTTCCCTGGCCTGCAGTCACCTCTCATTTCTATGGTAAGGGTACAACAGTCTTGAACTAAAAATGAAAAAGTAAATAGGAAATACACAATATATAAGCTGTACATACTGTGATAAAAACTCTGAACAGCTTCTGAATAGATCCAAGCTCAGCATTTCTAAATGCCTCAGTTACACAAGGTAAACTAGGTTATTCAAGTCAAAGTGCAACCCATTACAGTATTAAATATTTGAGAAAATATTTAGCTGCAGAAAAATTTAGACTTGACAAACCTGTAACTTTGGAATGTATGTGTATGAAGGCATAATTGTTGCTTTGACAGAGTACATTCTTTATGATGTATAGGTTAGGGCATGAACAGGATATGAAAGAAGGAATGTTCATCTATTTTTAATAAAAGAGAAGGCCTTTAAAAGCTGGCCTAGTTTTTAATATTTTCTGGTTGCAGAGAAAATCTGGGGTTTTCAAAGTGCATTACACAGCCAATTAAAGCAAGTACAGGTAGTCTTCTATTTACAAAGGGGTTACGTTCTCAAAAATCAGATTGCAAGTCGAATCGATTATAAGTCGCATAACCTAGCCTAAGGTACTGTACTCATAGCCTACTTAATATAAGCCTAGCCTACCCTGATTTCGTGGAAAATGTGATCAGTAATGCACTAATTTGTTAATAAATTGGGTAATATTTTAACAAAACTCAGTGTAGGCTACAGAGTTTACAATAATTACTAATCCATGAATGTTTTATTAATTATTGTAAAGTTTAAAAAAAATGCTAATTCTTTGCCTACATGCACTGTAAAAGGGTATCCTTTTGCATTGCACTTACCAATGGAGTCAAGTTCATTGTAAAATAGACACTTGGCTAATGTTAATTGGTGTTAAAATTATAAATAATACACTAAATAATCGTATCTAGTACATGCATTGAAAGAACATCAAAGGCTAGGCTGTACTCACCAATAAATGTGTCCTTTGTGTGCATACGTGACCGATGATATGCTTGATCTTGATGCCTTAAACCAACATTAATTATCGGATGATGAAGCTGGGGATAACACAGAAGCAGGGTCATCAATACATTCTTCTTCAGCTCTTGATTCAACCAAAGTTGCATCATGTTTCAATTCTGTCTCTCTGTGACTTTCACAAGATGTTGAAGGCTGGGGCTTGGACCCATCGGATGATGTTTTCTTTAAAAACATATCCATTGTAGCTTGGACTGTCGGTTTCTTCTGTTCTTCATACATAAGTTTACAGCAAGCTAATGCATCATGAATCTGTGTCTCAACTTTTGCAATTCTGTCATAGCTAACATCCATCTCTTCAAAACGTTTTAAGTCCTTGCTCAATGATTGAAAATGCTTCTACCATTTTCTTTGTTGTGAACTTTTCCGAATCTACCTTAATTTCTTCTTCCTCTTCAAACGTCTTTCTTTCTTCCTCATATTCATTCAAATCTTCAGTTGTTAAGTTTTCCTTCTGAACATCTAGAAGTTCTTGAATGTCATCTTCTTCTACTTCCAACTCCAGCATTTTGCCTAGCGATACAATCTTTTTGTTTATTTCTTCAACAGCATCATCTTTCTGAAAGTCTTTAAATGTGTTCACATACACTTTCAAAAGATTTTTCCATATCCCATTCATGCATTCCTTCGTTACTTCTTTCCGTCTTCTAGCTATGTTCTTAATTGCTTAATTGACTTCCAAAAAAGTCTAAGTTCCTTTTCTTCGATAGCTTCCACAGCTGTAGCGAAAGCGTTCCTCAAATAATACGCCTTGAATGTGACCACAGCACCTTGATCCATTGGCTGGATAAGGGAAGTTGTGTTGGAGGGTAAAAACGCAACTCTGACATCAGGATCTGCACCCACTATGTGCTGTGGGGGTCCTGGAGCATTATCTAAATTAAGGAGGACTTCAAAGGGTATGTTATTTTTCATGGCAGTTTTCTTTCACCTTAGGAATACAACAATTTATAAACCAATCTTCAAATAAAGCTGTTGTCAACCAGGCTCTCTTTTTGTGCCGATAATAAACGGGAAGCATTGCCTTGATTTTTTTTTTGCTAAAGCTCTGGGGTTTGCCGAGTGGTAAATCAGGAAAGGCTTTAATTTATAGCCATCCTTGAAATCCTTAAATCCTGGCATTGTCTTAACTTCTTGATGTCTTCATATACAATCCAGTTCCATCAACATTGAAGATTTGTTCAGGCAAGTATTTCTCGTCAACAATAATCTTACGAAGTCCTTCCTTGATTTTTTCAGCTGCTTCAGTATAAGCATTTGCTGCTTCACCGTTAATTTTCACAATTGTGACGATTCTTGAAACATCGAAACCATCCGCGATTTGCCGTAAAAGCTTGAGTGTAGGTTGGGTCATCATAGCGTTCCTTAAGTGTATCGAAAAGCGTACGCACCTTAGCCTGTATTGTGAGTAGGCTAAGCAGTATATGCTTTTGTATCTGATCTTCCATCCATGTTATGAGTAGTTGTTCCATATCCTCTAAAGGCCCTGCTGCCTTCTTAGTGATAATCATTGAATGCACCAAAGCAGATGTCTTAATTGCCTCCATTATCCTTTTCTTGTCTTATCTTTGATACTCAAGAGATATCGTCGACAGGGATAGCTGAAGATCACGTGCAATGGCCATGACTGACTTTCCCCCATCATGCAGGCATATTATCTTTAATTTCTCTTCCAAACTAATGGCTTTCCTCTTCTTCTTTTCACTACCAGCAGGTGAGGCACTTGGAATACATATTTACACACTGTTCAATGGGCTTCAAAAAGAAATCATAGAAAAAAAAATTCCACTGTAACAACAAGATCACTGATCTCTATCTATTGCTAGTGAGACTGTGGCATCTCACAAGGTGGAAGTTCCCAGCATACTGGCAGCATCCCAATGTATCATACCACATCGCTCGGCCCACAGAAACATTTGCTCGCCGCAGCAACTTGAAAATGTACACAGTATTTTACACAATTTTATATAAATTCTTGTATCGCTACCGCCATCTTAACTTTGAAAAATCATAAGTCGACCTATTGTAAGTTGAGGACCATCTGTATACCCTCTTCCAATTCTATGGTTTTGTGCTGTTGGGTGGTTAACTCATTTTTAGGAATGTGTCCTCTTATTTAAATCACAAGAAGTTATCAATTTCTGCCAAATAGGAGTGCTTGAAAAAGTTGATGAGCAAACCCTGAGCAACAAAAAAAAAACCCTGTCTTAACAAATGGGGAATACAGTAGATGGCTAGCCTCTCTCAGACATACAGAAGCTAAACATGGTGGCTCACTTTCAGGGAGAATGGAAGGACAAAGAACTGAGGAGGAGGCTGATAGTGAAAAATGTGACTCCTGGTTGACCCTCTGTCAATTCAGGTAATCTCTTAGAAGGCACCTAAATATACTGGCAAGAGATATATTTGTGATAATAGTCTTTTAAGTGTTACTCAATAAAAATCAGCTTGGATATCAAATTTCTTAAATTTTCCAAGTAAAAACAGAGAGTTGGGGCTTTCTAATGATATATGTGAATTCTTTGTGTGCTGTTTGCAACCCCTTCAAATCTGTGTGTTTACAACGTTAATTCTATTTCCTGGTCAACTGATTGCATCAGTTTTTTTTAACAGATTACCAACCCTATACAGCTAACCAGGGGACACTGATCCAACATGATTATTGCTTCCTGAGAGTAATTATTGTTGTTGGTGTATAGAATCTCCAAGTAACTTTTAATAATTTTGAAATCTCTAAGAGAACATGGCTGTGACACATTTTTCAGCAGCAGAACCACAAGTAATGATGCTCAAGGTGACGAGGAACAAGGAGAATACTCTACATCTGAGTCATGCAGTGCTGTGGAGAAGCAAGCTTTTGCAGAGGGGGTCACCACGTGACGCAATGCGTGCTCCTGTAGACGCTTCTGCTACGCAAGCAATATACTGTTTATACTTGCGCACGTACTTTACGTAAATCAGGAAGATTCCACCAGGTAGCAGTGCGAGATACTATCACAGTAAGAAAATGTTTGGCTTCTCTGTGTTGTGAATTGCCTGAAACATCCATTAAATTCCAAGGACACCTTGCTACAATATCTCTGAAAAGGATGGATGATTAATAATTACATCTATCAATCCAGGGATGCACCCATTCTAGTATGCATTGGGCATGAGGCAGAAACAATCCCAGTACGGGGCATCAGCTGATCACAAGGTAAATACAAGCACACACATACACTAGCATCATTTTAGCATCCCCAAACCTGCATGTCCTTGGAAGGAAGCTGGAGCACACTTTGGAAATCCACCAAGAAAATATGCAAGCTTCAGGCAGGGAACACCAGGGACGTGACTCTTACCATTCCGCCACTGTGCTGCCCCCACATGTGTAATTATTAACAGTAGTCATTATTTATTGTTGCCTGCTGCTGCTGTCAGTTCAGGATGAAGCCCCAAACGCACGTAGTGATTAACAACTGGGTTGGTTTTAAGATGGCATTTATGATGGTCTACTTTAATGACAAAATAAACTATGTGATTAAAGTGGAAGATTCGAGATTAAAGCCGAAATTTCCAATTTAATCACAAAATAGATCTTTTCACTGTGAACCTAACTTTTTTGTCTATGGCTCAAATACACTGCTGTACATGGCGTACATTCTGATGCTGTTGTGAAGGTGCCAAAAAAAGATGGCACAGATGATGGTATGTGAGACCTTTAAAATTTATTTCATCATTACATTAGGGAATATGCGACGCTTGAAAAAGAAAGCAACACGAATACATTTGTATATCAGCATTTTGCTTCACCACATCAAACCATTCATCAAACATCGAAGCACGAACATTGATCCTGTAGCATCAGCAAAGCGGCTAGCTGTCGCATGTTGATAGTAAACAGAGACTCTAATGTCATGTTCTAACTTCAACACACTGCGCCCCCCCAATTTTTTGCCAGTACTGCAACTGCATGCATCCTGTTAATTTCATGTTAATGTCTGCCTACGGTTCCCTAGCTGTAGCTTAGGGTCCTCAGCTCTGCTTCAGCAGTTCTACCCCATATGCTTCTGTGTCTTCCTAGCTTGCTTTTTCCTTCAGGGGTCGAGTGAAGTGCAGTTTATCACTTGTGAGATACTGTTGCCTCTTTAGTCATCCCTGGGAGGGATTTAATGTCCAAATCAAATGTTTTCCAGTTTGTTAAAAAAAGCAGACTGCAATTTTGTAATTGTCATTAATAAGCAAGCAGCATTTGCTGAGCTGAAAAATAAGTGAGGCTTCTGTGCTTTCTTTTTGTTAATCTAATCAACTAATAAAGAAAGAATCATTTGGCTAATTGTTGTGGCTCAGAGTTAGGGTAGAAACCGTAACAATGCTGGTCCCATTCCTAAAGCCGGGAAAGTAATACTTGCCAACAACTCCATTTTTCAATTAAAGGAACAGTTTTACTGAGCCTGTAAAGCTCTTTGGCATGGTGTTGGATATACAAAGATCCATTCCTCCATTTTCTGACCTGCACCTAGATCAAAAAAGGAACTATGCCTGGATGGAGCACCTTTGGACATATAAACATGCACCACTCTGGGCCACCTTAGAATCTCTTGTAATTTTTTTAAAATTGATTTTAATTAGAAGCAAATAACATTCCATATAATCAAGTCAAACTTAAACCAAAATTCAATCCCCACCCAAGAGAAAGAGAGGAGGGCCAGAGCAAATCCTTAGAAGCAGCAAGGAAGGAAAAGTATCCTTATCCCCAACATAGAAGCTTATTCTAAAATGTTTAGAAGCATTTAGATCCTGCCATATTTTTAAAAAGTTTTGAACATATCCTGTAAGTGAGAATTTGATTTTTTCTAATTTTTCATAAATTTAATCCACTTAATCTTTAATGTTTGGGAAGAAAATCTGAGAACCTAAGTACTATGGATGGACAGATCAATACCATAGTAATTGATTCTTAGATACTCAAGCTGCACTCATTTGGTATCGAATACCATTAAAAAAATATTAACTATTTTGTACTTTTAAGATACAGTAGCAAGGTTCTTGCAAAGGCATAGAATGTACTTACATACTTTCTGCTCACATGTATTGAAATGAGCAGACATGCTATGACACTAGAATGCCATAAACCTGTGCTCCTTGCACAAGCACTGTGTACAGCAGTGGCAGCCCAAAAGCAAAGTGTTATATACTGGTACTTTTCACAGATGGAAAAGAATATGGCCGCCTGAAGTAATATTTGTAGGAAGAAGGAGCAGTACAGAGGCAAAACAAGCAGCCTATTTAAACATTTAAAAAGCACACACATCGACTAACAGAAAGACATTTGTAAAACATAACAAAGATGCAAATCTGAAGCATGGCGATTTAGCTACAATTTGTGCCAGATAAGGGATGTTGCAAGTGAGTTTTCAAAGGGGCACAAGCCGGTATCTAAGTAACTCTGCTGCTAGCTAGTTTATGTTTATGAAAAAGTTTGGGAATCCCTCTTCTTTGGATTTTTGTTTATCATTGGCTGAGCTGTCAAAGTAGCAACTTCCTTTTAATATATGACATGCCTTATGGAAACAGTAGTATTTCAGCAGTGACATTAAGTTTATTGGATTAACAGAAAATATGCAGTATACATCATAACAAAATTAGACAGGTGCATAAATTTGGACACCCCAACAGAGATATTACATCAATACTTAGTTGAGCCTCCTTTTGCAAATATAACAGCCTCTATGATGTCTGGATTCTGGATGGAGGTACTTTTGACCATTCCTCCATACAAAATCTCTCCAGTTCAGTTAAATTTAAAGGCTGCCGAGCATGGACAGCCTGCTTCAAATCATCCCATAGATTTTCGATGATATTCAAGTCAGGGGACTTTGACGGACATTCCAGAACATTGTACTTCTCCCTCTGCATGAATGCCTTGGTAGATTTCAAACTGTGTTTTGGGTCATTGTCTTGTTGGAATATCCAACCCCTGCGTAACTTCAACTTTGCGACTGATGCTTGAACATTATCCTGAAGAATTTGTTGATATTGGTTTGAATTCATCCAACCCTTGACTTTAACAAGGGCCCCAGTCCCTGAACTAGCCACATACAGCCCCACAGCATGATGGAACCTCCACCAAATTTGACAGTAGGTAGCAGGTGTTTTTCTTAGAATGCGGTGTTCTTCTTCAGCCATGCAAAGCTCTTTTTGTTATGACCAAATAACTCAATTTTTGTCTCATCAGTCCAAAGTAATTTTAAATTTTTTTTTTAAAATTTGTGAATTTCCCCTTGGGATTAATAAAGTATCTATCTATCTATCTATCTATCTATCTATCTATCTATCTATCTATCTATCTATCTATCTATCTATCTATCTATCTATCTAAAGCACTTTGTTCCAAAATTAATCTGGCTTATCTAAATGTGCGTTTGCATACAACAAGCGACTCTGTTTGTGGCGTGAGTGCAGAAAGGGCCTCTTTCTCATCACCCTGCCACACAGATGTTCTTTGTGCAAATTGCGCTTAATTGTAGAACGATAGACAGATACACCATCTGCAGCAAGATGTTCTTGCCGGTCTTTGGAGGTGATCTGTGGGTTGTCTGTAACCATTCTCACAATCCTGCGCATATGCCACTCCTGTATTTTTCTTGGCCTGCCAGACCTGGGTTTAACAGCAACTTTTTCATATGACTGTAGACAGGGGATTACCAAATATTTTTTAGTTGAGTTTAACATTTTGCCGTTTACCACTCCATAAAGCCCGTTATTAGTTAAGCATAATGGAGGACACATAATAGTGTGAAGCCTAACTGTCAGAGCATTTTGTCACAGGTTCTGTGTGTTTTGTTTTTTCTTCTAATTAAAATGATTAAGTACAGTATAGTCAATATCCATAAATATGAATGTTAAATAGTCTAACACTAGGCAAAATACTTATTAGCTATGCCTAATTTGTAAATGAAATCTTTAACTGAAAGTAGTTTTTCTTTGAAAAAACTAGGGGGCTTCAATTCCCAACCCCCCCGGCCTGTGCTTCGCGTCTCTGCCGCTCACGAATGTGGATTTCACTTTCACCAAACAACAAATCTTTTAATTCTCGCAGATAAACCTCTTTAAATCTCTTGGCACAAAGCCCGTCTCACATGACCTGAAATTATCTCATATAGAAATCCAAGAAAACTCCTTTGTCCGTGTTTTTCAGATTAATTTAATGTAAAGTGCGATACTTTTGGACGTATGGATTTGTATCCATTATTGGCTGTAGAATTTCTAATACGTCCAATCGTTTAACACTTTCGATTCTTTGTTGCATCGCTTCTCCGTGATCATAATTATAAACCTGACCAAGTTGTGTTTTCTTTGAAATTAAACTTGTAGTAACTTTAATTGTTGTGGGACCACAGATTCTCATAGCGTATGGTCCTGAATCGTGAAAATCTACGTTTTGAGCATTGATTGATGCAAACGCGAACAGATAATTGTAGATTTGGATATTTTGTCAGTAGTGTTTGTGTATTTCAATTTCACCAAATAACAAATCTTTTATTTCTCGCGAATACGCCTGTTCATTGGGAAGAAACACAATTTTTCCCTGATAGCAACACGAATTAGACGATCTACAAGTCTCCGACTTAACTTTAAAGCCGAACAATATCTTATCTCGTGGGAACTGAAATTATCTCTCTGAAAAAGTCTAATCTCGTCCCAGGATTTTTTTATATAATAGATAGATAGATAGATAGATAGATACTTTATTAATCCCAAAAATAAGTGCCCAAGTAAATAGTAATAAAAATATTATTTTGCAAGTTATGTGGATTTAAAAGTACTTTAATTGCATTAGTAACAATATCTAGTTTAATAAAATATAATTTTTCTGATAGATACTTTATTAATCCCAAAAATAAGTGCCCAAGTAAATAGTAATAAAAATATTATTTTGCAAGTTATGTGGATTTAAAAGTACTTTAATTGCATTAGTAACAATATCTAGTTTAATAAAATATAATTTTTCTGATAGATACTTTATTAATCCCAAAAATAAGTGCCCAAGTAAATAGTAATAAAAATATTATTTTGCAAGCTATGTGGATTTAAAAGTACTTTAATTGCATTAGTAACAATATCTAGTTTAATAAAATATAATTTTTCTACTTAATTTTGTATTGTTAAAATTGTATCTGGCTCCTGTCTCCTCCCACAATCCAGAGACATTCAGGTTAGTTGGACTGACAATGTTAAACTGGATGTGCTGTCACCCTGTCCCAGGATTGTTACTGCCTTGCAGAGGCAAAAAAGGATTAAGTATAAAAATGTCAATGTTACCTTTTTCTAAATGCAAATTTCAAACATAACTAGATGTAAAGCTAATATGACAAAATCTTTCTCAATAAAACAGAAGGGCAGAATATAATAGAAAATGCAAATGTGCAAATATTTTTCTGTAAATGTTAGTGTTCTAAAGGGAACAGTTTAATTACTTTCGTGAAGTGATTGCCTGTATTATATGTATTAAAAAATAACCAATTCTTTATGAAAAAGTTCATGTTATCTTTAATACATTTGTATGTTCATTCTGGGTGGCATGGTAGTGCAGTGGTAATGTTCCTGCCTTGCAGTAAGGAGAAAGAGGTTTGCATGTTCTCTCTGTGTCAGCTTAAGTTTCCTCCCACAGTCCAAAGATATGCAGTTTAGGTCAAATGGCAAAGCTAAATTGGCCATAGCGTGTGTTTGCCCTGCAATGGATGGGTGCCCAGTCCTGAGTTTGCTCCTGCCTTATGCCGTATGGCAGCTGGGATAGGATCCGACACCCCCATGTGGCCCTGGTCTGGAGTAAGTGGGTTAGAAAATGACATGATATGTTCATTCTATTAGTATCTTGTAATAAATTTGTTATGGTGACCTTGATGCTGTGTTGTGATATTAATTCATTTAAATACAGATGACAATACTATCATCATTTGAAAATAACTTCCTATCTAAAAAATATTAATTATTGGTACTGTAAATATTGACACATAAAATACCTGAATCAGAATCAATGTCAAAAATAGCAGTATAGCACATCCCTACTGATACCACATAGGTGCTGACAGACATCCACACAGACAGGAACCAGGCTGAGATTTGAACCCAATCTTGTGTGTTTTAGGAAACAAAAGTTTGTTTTACTTTGACTATGTTTTATGTTTAACTTTAATTTTGTCTGTTTAATTTTAGGTTTGTACTTAATGAGCTAATTCAGACTGAAAAAGATTATGTAAAAGACCTGGGAATTGTAGTGGAGGTAAGTTTGTCTGGTTGTCTGCCTAACGGAATGATTTTTTCATATTTTTAAAATAATATAAATACTATGTAATTATCTACCATCATGAAGATAGGAGCTAAAGCAGGATGATCACAGCTCCAAACAACTCGTATTCTGAATGAAGTCTTGAGACTGTACCTGCCTTCTCTATACAGTAATAAGGTACCTGTATTTTCCTTGAAAACCTGGACTCTTCTTCCTGTCTGTCGTGCAACTCTGTAACCCATGCTTGACAATACCTGTATATATATATATATATATATATATATATATATATATATATATATATATATATATATATATATATATATAATATATAAAAATAAAAAAAAACAGTGCTTCTTAAACTGCAAAAAAGTTTTTTGAAAATGATATGTTAGACCTTTTTTTTTTTTTTTTAAACTAGAGATACAGGTATTAAAACAGAATGAAAACAAGACATTAGATGAAGATGAAGGCGTGATTCCAAAATGCTTTCACAACATCATTTTTCTTCATTCTGGAATCAAGTTTTTTCAGGATTGTTAATTTTTCTTTCAGTGTAAACTGACGTTGGTTCTTGCTTTTTTGTTGATCTCAAACAAAACTTTGAGAAGCGTTATGAAATTTGAAGAGTACTGTATCCGTACACAACACACCTTCCCATGCTGTGGCTCGTGAAGCACTGACTCAGAATTCGGGGGTGATGTCGCACTTACACGCTTGCTGAGCTTTGGCAAGAACGCCCAAGACTGGAAATTTTGCAATAGACTGTCTCTCTTTTTGAGACAACCTGTTGCAAAGTTCCCGAGACATGGCACGGAAGGTGTAGGAGCAACATTAAGTATTTTTTGCATCTCATTATTACCTTTGGTGGCCATTTTTGGTCGGAAAAAAAACGTTTGTTATACTGAGATTTACATTTCGTTAAAACGAGATTCATTTAACATGATGTTCTATGAATTTTTGTCCAGGCTCATAAAAAGTATTAGTTATTCTGAAAATTCTGTTACTTCAGTATTTGCTATTTACGGGATTACCTGTACCTAAAATTCACTACTTAAAACTTGATGCGCTCTTCAAGTTCTTTTCCGCTTACTTTTACTTTCCCTCTAAACAGCATTACAATAAATGTAAACCTTCATCTATTCCCAGCATTCCTGCATATAAATATATTCCATTACTCTAACCCATAGTCATTTTACCCTTATTTACTTCCTTACATCTCTGATGTTCATAATTGTAATATTTTAAAAGCCATCATAATTCCTTACTATTTTTGTGTATTTTACCATTTTCCTTAAGTACTGTCCATTTAAATGATGTTTGGTATTTTTAAAGTCAAAATTATTTCTTCACAAATGTAGTATATATGTATTTTATAAGCAAGATTGTGTTCTAAAGTTAGTTATTTTCTATACATTTTTAAAAGTATCTTCCTTGCACTGCTTTACAGTTGAGACTAATGGGGTATTATAAAAAAAGTAAAATAATTTAGATCTTTAGATAAATTATACTTTAAAAAATAGATTATTGGCTTTATTATACTATTTAATGTATTCTGACATATGTTGACTTATTAGTAACTTCCATCTCTAAGGTTTATACAGAAACAATGTATTTGAAAGGTAAACTGTACATACAATCATATGAAAAAGTTTGGGAACCCCTCACAGCCTGCAAATTAATTTACTTTCAACAAAATAGATATCAGTGGTATGTCTTTCATTTCCTAGGAACATGAGTACTGGGGTGTCTTCCAAACAAAGATTTTTAGTGAAGCAGTATTTAGTTGTATTAAATGAAATCAAATGTGAAAAACTGGCTGTACAAAAATTTGGGTACCCTTGTAATTTTGCTGATTTGAATGCGTGTAACTGCTCAATACTGATTACTTGCAACACCAAATTGGCTGGATTCGCTTGTTAAGCCTTGAATTCCATAGAATTCCATAGATAGGTGTGTCCAATCATGAGAAAAGGTATTTAAGGTGGTCAATTGCAAGTTGTGCTTTCCTTTGACTCTCCTCTGAAGAGTGACAGTATGGGATCCTCAAAGCAACTCTCAAAAGATCTGAAAACAAAGATTGTTCAGTATCATGGTTTAGGGGAAGGCTACAAAAAGCAATCTCTGAGGTTTAAATTGTTAGTTTCAGCTGTAAGGAATGTAATCAGGAAATGGAAGGCCACAGGCACAGTTGCTGTTAAACCCAGGTCTTTCAGGCCAAGAAAAATACAGGAGCTGCATATGCGCAGGATTGTGAGAATGGTTACAGACAACCCACAGATCACCTCCAAAAACCTGCATAAACATCTTGCTGCAGATGGTGTATCTGTACATTGTTCTACAATTCAGCACAATTTGCACAAAGAACATCTTTATGGCAGGCTGATGAGAAAGAAGCCCTTTCTGAACTCACGCCACAAACAAATGTAAATGCTCATTTAGACAAGCCAGATTCATTTTGGAACAAAGTGCTTTGAACTGATGAGACAAAAATTGAGTTATTTGGTCAGAACAAAAAGCACTTTACATCGTGGAAGAAGAACACCGCATTCGAAGAAAAACACCTGCTATCTACTGTCAAATTTGGTGGAGGTTCCATCATGCTGTGGTGCTGTGTGGCTAGTTCAAGGACTGGGGCCCTTGCTAAAGTCGACGGTCAGATTAATTCAACCCAATATCAACAAATTCTTCAGGATAATTTTCAAGCATCAGTCACAAAGTTGAAGTTGAGCAGGGGTTGGATATTCCATCAAGACAATGACCCAAAACACAGTTCGAAATCTACAAAGGCATTAATGCAGAGGGAGAAGTACAATGTTCTGGAATGGCCATCACAGTCCCCTGACTTGAATATCATCGAAAATCTATGGGATGATTTGAAGTAGGCTGTCCATGCTCGGTAGCCATCAAATTTACCTGAAGTGGAGAGATGTTGTATGGAAGAATAGTCAAAAATACCTCCATCCAGAAACCAGACACTCATCAAAAGCTATAGGAGGCATCTAGAGTCTGTTATATTTGCAAAAGGAGGCTCAACTAAGTACTGATGTAATATCTCTGTTGGGGTGCCCAAATTTATGCACCTGTCTATTTTTGTTATGACGTATATTGCATATTTTATGTTAATCCAATAAACAATGTCACTGCTGAAATACTACTGTTTCCATAAGGCATGTCATATATTAAAAGGAAGTTGCTACTTTGACAGCTCAGCCAATAAACAAAAATCAAAAGAATTAAGAGGGGGTACCAGACTATAATCAGACACAACAACATTATATAATACACATTTTGCTCTGAATGACATGCTCAAATGGGTATATTAATTTAGAACTCTGGCAGGTTCAGAGACTCAACATTACATAGCTCAAGAGAACTATAATTCAACATTTTTTGGTCTCCAACTTTTTAGCCATATAGCCACTTTTTCTGCCTACAGTGCACTTGTGATATACCTGGTAATGTTTTATGGGCACAGTAAAACACTTGTATAGTAAATGCCTGCACTTTGTTCCATCTTTTTTTAAATAGGGGTTCATGAAGAAGATTGAGGAAAAAGGTGTCCCTGAAGACATGAAAGGAAAAGACAAAATTGTTTTCGGAAACATTCACCAGATTTATGATTGGCACAAAGAGTATGATATTTGTTTTTACCTATGCATTTGCTTATTGCTTATCTGCCTTTATTTATAATGTTTTTAAGGGCTATTTAAATATAATAGTTTATTAATTTATTTGACATACACATAGACATTGGAATTTACACTTGTGCTTGCAATCAGTAAAGGCAGACTAAAAACTGGATAAAATGTTATGAAAAATAACAGTACAAGGTGTACTCAATACCCAGTATGTTATACATCATTATAAATGTTATAACAAAAAGAACTTTATAGTAGAAGTTAGAATAAAAAAAAGTTCTTCACAACAGAAGAACGTTATTCAACTTTTTTTTTAGTATTTTCTTGGGTATACTTACTTAGGTTGGCCAAATCAGCCAGTCTTTGTGAACTATTGATGCGGATCTTTGTGTGATTCATGAGGATACCAAGAAAGACACAAGGTTTAAAATGGCTGATGTATGAGCGCTGAAGGTAGAAAAGGTTTCCCAGTGTCATCATTAGTCAGCTCTGCTACAACAGCACAAAAATATCCAAAGTAATCCAGGGATGATGAGATTACCTCAGAGCAATTAGGCAAGTGGTCCACAGTGAAATGTTATCAGTTACTGTTCACCCCTAGCTACACCTGACATCTGTTACAAAGTGTTCGTCTGATATATTTTAGAGCTTGGCTGGGGCAGGAAGCATGATCTTAAGATATCAGTGCAAATGGTAGCATATCTTTACCATATCCATAACTGAAGCTAGAGCACATTTCATGAGAGCCTACTAAGAATTATATATGCTTAGGCAATTGGACACAAGGAATTAAACAATACAAAAAAGAAACAAAGCAAAATCAAATTCTAATTGAGTCATCAAAATAATAACCTTAATCAGTGAAGCAGTAGTTGGAAGAAAATAATATCCACTTTCAGAGATGACTTACTTGGATGATGCCTGCTTATATGATATTTGTAAAGCTTAAAATACATGCAGTTTTATTAAGTCACTGATCCAGATTCCTTGATTATCCAAAATTACACAGAAATATCATAATTTGACCAATATATGGAGATGTCAAAATGTCTTGTTAAAAAAATTTAATACATATATTTTAAAAGTATCAGTGCAGTTTATTTTATACTGTAATTATTATATTGTTTTAGTTTTTTCCAAGGAGAGCTGGAAAAATGTCTTCAGGACCATGACAAATTGGCAGAACTGTTTATCAAACATGTAAGTCTTCTCGCAATATACATTTTTGCCTGTATGAAACATAATTCATTCCATTGTTTAAAAATACAGAAGGAATGTTTCCTCATAACATTTTAGAAAAACCAGTAGTGCACCTATTATAAAACTAGTTTGCTTTTTGTTTCAAATGGTTACTTCTAATAGAAAAACATGTAACCAACACAGTATGATAGAATACTGAATCCAGTATGTTATTTAAGTACTGAAAATATTTGTTGTTGAGTAGCACGTGTGTGATCCAGTAGTAGTCTTAATTTAATGTAAAGCAGCATAGTAATGTTTGATGCTAGGTGCTGGCTTGCCTGACAGTTCTGGATGATTATATTGTTTAACTGTTATTGAAACCATCAGCCAAGCCAACAACTTGCTTCAAGCATTACTATGCTGGGTATCCATTTTGCATGCACAAGATACTGAGCTACAAGTCTAAAATGGGAGTATATATGATTGTCATGAGTTCTTTTATGTCAAACTTGCCATGTGATTAACAGTTTTCTACTCTATATTGCCGTATTTTGTAACAAGCCATTTTCTTTCAGGAGCGGAGACTGCATATGTATGTTGTGTATTGCCAAAACAAACCACGATCAGAGTATTTAGTGGCCGAGTATGATGACTATTTTGAGGTAATATACATATATATATATTTTTAAGAGCAAAGAAAACAACATGCCTTCAGGCACATAATTTTGTCCTGATTTACCGTCAACGATTTTACTTCTTGTAATGAAGTATTAGTAAGGAATTTGGTTTAACCTGAATGATAAGTTTATAGATAAGTGGCAAGCAAATCAGTTCAAGTCTTACTTAGAATATGTAGGATGGGATCATTAAAAGGGTATTATTTAAAAACAGTCCCTTCTTAAATACACATTAAATAGTAGATTTGAATTTGCTTTATTTTATTTATTTAGACAGGTAATGCTGTTCTTTTTCAAAGATACATTCAAAAATAAAAAAAATCACATTATAATTACACATGTATTGGAAATATTGTTTTTGTAGGAGGTAAAGCAAGATGTGAATCAGAGATTTACAATTAGTGACTTTCTTATAAAACCAATTCAAAGAATAACTAAGTACCAGCTACTTCTTAAGGTAAATATTACTTGTTTACTATTACTAATATTACTGGAATAAAATAACTCTTACATTGTTTAAATATGTTTATAAATAAATATGTTTAAATATGTTTATACTAAATGCTTTAGTTTTCTACCCCAAATTAATACTAATATGTTTGCATGCATATATTGTCAAAGATGTGTTTAGAATATGTAACAAAAAACCTAAACACAGACTAAGTAAAATATATTTTGACTGGGAAGATAGTATTAGTAGGGGATACACCACATTATGGGGTATATTTGAGGTGAGGCTAGACTGTGGACAAGTACATTTCCACTAGAGTTGGGGTGATTGCTACTGTTATGTTGCAAAGAGAAAGAAAACTTTCAGCTACTAATGCATTTGTCAAAATGTTCTACCATGTTGTTTTTAGTCGCTGGTATGCAACTATAAGCATTTTCCTTTTTGTGTTAACATTGCCATCTTCTGTACACAGTGGGTTGAGGGCAAACATAGGAAGATTTAATAAGGTGTACAAGATATTAAAAATGTAAAACATTGCACAATTTTAAAGGAAATTACTGCAGTTATTGTAATTAAAACAAACTGACATGCATTTCTCTATTGCTTTTTGCAGAGGACACAGTACATTTTAGCTTAACATATTTTTATATGCTTAACATATATTAGTAAATCTATCATCTTTTAAGCCTGCTTCCTGCAGGGTTGTGGAGAGTGAATGTCTATTTTGTCAACGTCTTTATTTTGAAGAGTTACATTATATGGGAATAAATACTACCTGCTGAATTAAAAAAAAAAAGTATTTCTATGCAATAACTTATCATGTTTTGCCTGATTTAGGATTTTCTTAAATTTAGTGAGAAGGCTGGACTAGACTGTGAAAATATAGAGGTAAAGTCTTTTTTAGTATTTTTTTCTGATTGCATTCTAATATTTTGCATAATTATGTAAATATCCAATTCACCTTATAAAGCCAGTCTCATTAATTACTATTATAATGTATTTAGCTGATAACTTTATCCATGGCAAATTTCAATTATAAAAATATAACTGTTTACATATACTGTATTTTTCATGATTGGAACAGAAACAGGTTCACTGACTTGCTTGAGGCTTATGATTCAAGCTTCAGTCCCATAGGCGCTATACTATACTACAGTGTCTGTAGGGGTGATCTCCATCCTACACCTACTGTTCTGTCCTCTTTTACAATATGTACTTTTAAGTTGTTTTTCATGTGTAAATTTCCCTTTTGCTCACTGTGTACAAAACTGGAACGCCCAAACGTAGTTGTATAGATCCTGTATGTATCAGGTTCTGGTCTAACCTTGTGGAAGGCAAAAATAATTACTTGTGTAACTTGACTAGAGACTTCATGAGAACTAGTATTTGAAATCCACATTAAATCAGAATATTAACCACACATTTTCTAATGCTCATAATGGATTTCAGGGTTGCAGGAGGCTAGAGCCTATACTCTGCAACGTCAGACAGAAAGCAGTTCATCCTAGGACCCATTCATGCACAAAACCACACTGCAAATTTAGAATCATGAATTAACCCAACATACAAGTCTTTAGAATCAGGATAGAGAATCCACATAGTTACAGAGAGGATGTTGCAATTAAAATAAATGACCTGAAAATGCAGAGTAACGATGCAATACTACTTGAGAACTGAAACAGTAAAAGATATACAGTCATCGCTTAAATGATTAAGAACAGGTTCATTGCATGTTATTACTCAAGTTGCATAGTTCATACACAGTTTAACTATAGTTACCTGCAAATGGCAGCTACAAAGTAAAATCCAAAGTTGTTTTTATAAAAAATATTTGCATATATTAGTATTATTTTAATTGGCCTCACATAAACATCTGTTCCTTGTACTGAATCCTCAGGTCAGGGCACTTGAGATAAAAGTTATTTAAAAATATTAATGTGTGCTTTTATTAAGTAGCTAAAATATGGACCTTGCTTTCAGATTGTATAAAATCTGAAATAAATGATTTTTGAACATAGTTCCTGCTATTATCATTGTTATAATAATTATTCAGAATAAAGTTTTTCCTTATTTTAAAATATCAAAAACTGAAACTCTCTTTGTAGCTTGCATTGCATTCCAAAAACCAAAGTAAATTATATTGTTCATACTTTTGGAATGCCTAAGCTAAGGTTTCTTGCTATCTTGTCAGCATTCCTGGTTCTAAAGACATGATATCTGTTACTGTTAGGAACACAGCGCATAACCAAACATTTGCTTTTGTCTCAGGAACTCAAAGATCAAAACTTTACACTGAAGACACTTTTATAGTGTTGTACACACCAGTTAAAAAGATGACTAAGATATCACATGACCCTGAAGGAGTCTATTATACTGTAACTGTCTTCTTTTTTTCTAACAGAAAGCTGTGGAACTCATGTGCCTTGTACCAAAACGCTGCAATGATATGATGAACCTTGGACGTTTACAAGGCTTTGAGGTATCAAATTATATACATTTTTAATATTTTAGTGGCTAAAGATTTGTATTACTTCAGATCACATTATTTAAATTGCATTAATAGAAGGAAGCCTGGAAAGAACATTAAATGCATTAAGACATCAAATGGTTCCTCCTTCTTTGCAAGCTCGCATTGTTAGTTTATTAAATTACAACAATTTTAAAAGGTTTTCAGTTATTAATTTTCATTGTAAAATGATTTTTTTTTTTTATAACCATGGTAGTATTTTGAGAGTAATTAAAAAACTGACTATGCGTTTATTTTTGAAAGATATACCTATCATATTTAGTGTTTATTTACAAAAGGCTGTGAGCTCAAGAAAAATGCCTTTAACAATGCTGTATTTGCTAAGTTAGTAAGGCAGAATCAAGCATTAGTCAAAGACGTATTAAAAGAAATTTCCCAGTCCAAAAAAGTTTTTTAAAAAAAGGTTTAGTGAAAATTCAAAGCAAACAGTTAACACAAGAATAGAGAAAAAAGTTGTTACACATGAAGAATAAAAGGCAAAAAAAGAAAAAGGTTTCTTCTTTAAACTTAACTTTTCTTATTAAACTTCAGTTGTTTTCTACTTAAAAGATTAATTATTTCTCTATGCTTAATACATTCAGTACATTCTATACACATGGCATGGCACATTCAATGGAACATGTTATGTTACATACAACTGGGCATGGTTTGAAATTGTATGCCCTCCATACCTTACCTACAGCAAGGCAGATCAGTAACCAAGACTTATCTGCAGCCAGAGAGACAAAAAATAATTAGAATTGAACCTCCCATATACTATGCACTAATATATACAAAAACATTCAACATAACTAAGAAAATACTTCTATCAACTTAATATAACCTAAATAACTAAAAAATGGCTCCTACAAATGCATTTCTACTTTAAATTTTATTAAGAGTTATAATTCATGCAAGTTTTAAGAGTTGCAGCTCTGGTAAAGTAAAGATTATGTAAATAAATGTTCCATTTCTGTTTTCATTTTTTTTCTTACATAATGTCACAATCACTGTAATTTTGTGTATTCCTTTTTTCATTGAATTGCCTTTATCATTGCTAGGATGTTGTGTGTTAGGCAGGTGGTGAACGCATTATACATGTGTGACATGATGACAGTTACATTATAAAAGATGGCTCAAAGAAACATATATGCTGAAGGAACTACATTGAGGAAAAAAAATGTTTTTGAGCAACCTTCTATTTAGAAATTAATGTTATAGACTTTAGTTTTCTTAAGCCATCTTGTATAGTTTTCACAGTTAATACTGATGATAGTTTTTTGACCTTTTCCAACTTTGACAACACTTCTGTAATATCCCTCAGTTTTCTTCATCTTAATTTAATAAAATTGGTCTGTCAGAAATCAGCTAAAATGTAGAAAATCAATCCAAAAGGAACAAGCTGGTGTTAAGGAAAAAAACAGCTGACAAAGCTTGGTAAATCAGAGTGCCCCCCCAATGTGCAGTGCTATTATCCAGTATCCCTCTCGAGATATTCTACATCCTCTCATTTTTGAGCATTCTTGTACTTATCTTTCCACAATTTAATACTATATCTGACATCCACTGAGTGTGTAACTAGTGTGTAATACGTAATTTGACAGTACACTGTTTAACAACTGCCATACTATGCATGTTGTCGTATTAGATAGAAGTGCCTCACTTACATGGACAACATTTGAAAGCCATATTCCTCATTCACTTTCATATACTTTGTCATAGCCAACAAAGAACAGCGTATTGTCCATTCAAGGATGTTTTAAAAAAAAAACTGTTCAGGTGCAAAAAAAACAAAAAAAAAAACAACAAATGTTGTGTGACCTGCCACGTAGTACATCATTGTGTTATTTCAATAAAGCAGATGTATTTTACCTGTAATAATAATAATAATACATTTTATTTATATAGTAACTTTCCCATGCTCAGGACGCTTCACAGAGTCTTAGAAAAAACAGCAGGCTATATGTAACATTGGATACAAATGTTTTCCTGAATAGAACAATGAAACAAATAAAGCATTAAATAGAATAAAGAACAATAAATGTGTGCATTTATTTAGCAATTATCCTACTTTATTATATTTTCAGGGTAGGTCATTACAAAATACAATTGATGTGCAATATTCACATGTCCAGGTTCACAGTGGCCAATTTAAATAAAACTACATGCAAAAATTTTGGGGGTTGTCAGACATGATCTGCATGTACAAAGTATTTTGTAAATGATGTGCAGTTTCCTTATTTTTACAGAGTGATGGCCCAGTGTATTACAGAAAACTGAATATGCTTTGTAAACGCTACCTCATTACATCCCTTCCACGGTGACTTTACATTTTCTGCTACATGTGGGCATACCTGTGCAATGGACATTGCAGTTTAAAGTTCTCATTGTAGTGGTAGCAGCATCACTCTTTATATAAAAAAAGAGACGATACTGTATTCATTTAGAAGAGTTGTTCAGGCCCAAGGACATACAGTAAGACAATGAAGCTGTTTTATGTGGTGTAAACTGTATCCCAAAAAATCGAGGAAGCAAGTTGATTTTTAAATTAACATGTTTAATATACAGCATACACAATTTAAAAAAGAATCATAGTTAACTGTACTGAAATATGCAACAGTAAATTTCTGATAACCAAGTAGTGCCCAGTTGTACTAAAGGGTATGGGGGCTTGCAAAACTTTTGGTTTCACCATCTGAGCAAGGCTACAGCAAAAAGCTTCATATTGAGAATTATAATGACAAGTCCAAAGAACTGGTCACATGAAATACTTGGCAACAAAACGCATTTGACATTACATTGACAACACACATGCTGTATTCATCTAAACGACAATTTACAAAATATCCTTATTGCCCATTGACTCATGTAACACCTGCCTTCATTTTTTTTTTGTTTTAATACTCACGTTTCTGGGAGTGTTTCTGGGACACAATCAAAAGAATTTAACTGTAGTTTGTTCATCAGTGTTCTACTTTGTTACTTAGAGATAACATATTAACTGTGGTTTGAGCTTTAAGTTCCTTGTATGTTCTGGTTCTATCCAGATTGCACTTGCCTAATATGTTGACAGTATAAGTCTTTTTTATGATACTATTCTTTATTTGCAAAACTGTAAACATTTCGCTCCACTGAAGTCTTTGCTTTCTCAAATTATCTTATATATGAACGTCTACACGTGGAAGTGTGTGTGTCTGTCCATCCAGCCCAGAAGTGAGAGGTGGAGTCGGGGTAAGAACTCCACCTCTGAGGATACACAAGCGAGGCGAACACGTTGGCAAAGCGAAACCTCTGAAGAAAGAGTTACTTGCTTAGCGGCTAATGCAGAAGCAAGGCGAGCACATCAGCAAAACGGTATCCCTTTTTAGTTTTCCTCCCGCCGCTAATACACAAGCGAGGCAAGCACATCGGCAAAAGGAAACTTCTGAAGAAAGACAGTCGCTTAGCCGCTAATGCACAAACGATGTGAGCACGTTGGCAGTATGAAACCTAGGCATGAGATGCCCAAAGTAGTTCCTTTCAATTACCTGACATCTCTACATTTCAATTTTTTTTCTGACAATTTCAATAGTTTCTAGGAAAAAGCACGAGCTTACACAGCTAGTATATTATAAACTTCTAATAATAACTTCAGACTACATTTAGAAATGTACTTGTTTCGCATGAATTTGTTATGATACTATGTTTGCATGTACAGTATTTCAGATATAGGTTACTTCTGTACTGTGGGCTATTAGAGTAACTAAATAATAAAGCATCTTTAATATTGATTTCAAATTGTAATTAGTATAATGCATTGCACATCTAATAAAATTATTTTCATAACTTTAAATCTCATTCCAGAATAACAGGGGACAAGCTGCTTTTAATCAATTAAGGGTCCAGTTTACTAGAAGTGCTTAACAATACACTTTAAAACCACTGTAGCTGGGGTCTGCTCTAACACCATGATGGTGCAGATCAGGGCAGCTGCGGATGCTTGTTTGGTCTGTTCCAGAGCTCTGAATCCATGGCTGGTGTTAAATGTGCCCTGCATCAACCTTTGGACGACAAACATGTTATGCTGTAAGCCTGCCAACTTACAGTTGCACCGATGGTGGACAACCAATCCCTGTGTGCGTTAGCAGAATTTCAAAATCAAAAATCTCACTATATATATACACAATGGACCCTTGACTTACGAACTCAATTCGTTCGCGAGGGCTGGTTGTAACTCAAGTTGGTTGTAAGTCAGGACTATTTTTCCCATAAGAAATAATGGAAATACCCATAATGCATTCTGAACCTCCCACAGCAACACTTACTTAACCTTTTCATAATAAAAAGGGTTGTATAATGTGCATAATTTACCAAAACACCAATAATTTTTCTAATGTACTAACCAAAAAGTTATAAAAAAGTGCCTAGCCTACCAGAAACAACAATTTCATACTGTACTCACCATTTAATTTGACATCTTTGGGCTGCAGGAAGGGAGAAGGAGGAGAATGAAATGGAAGGTGGTTATTGTTTGGAAGGAGCCTCCTTATACAAATCTTTTCTTTGTAAAATTGTCGAGATGGTGGATTTCGACATGCTGTACATATTAGCGAGATCGGTCACACGAACACCACTCTCATATTTCCACACAATTTCCTTCTTCGTTTCGATTGTGATCGCTTTCTTTACCTTCGTTACCTTCTCTTCCTTCCTTAGCAATTACCGAAAAAAATTATATAAATCACTGCACTGACCGAAATTACGTCCACAAACACATGTATCTGGGCTCCGACTGACGCTTACAAACGCTGTCGGCTATTTGTTTACAATCAGGCAAGCGGATACACGTGACCGCATTCGGGTCATAACGCAAGATGTTGGTCGTAAATCAAAATAAAAATTTTGGTCATAAATCAAGCTGTTCGCATGTCAGGCCGGTCGTATATCAAGGGTCGACTGTGTGTGTGCATATATATATATATATATATATATATATATATATATATATATATATATATATACACACACACATACACACAGTACATCCGGAAAGTATTCACAGCGCATCACTTTTTCCACATTTTGTTATGTTACAGCCTTATTCCAAAATGGATTAAATTCATTTTTTTCCTCAGAATTCTACACACAACACCCCATAATGACAACATGAAAAAAGTTTAATTTAAGATTTTTGCAAATTTATTAAAAATAAAAACATTGAGAAAGCACATGTACATAAGTATTCACATCCTTTGCCGTGAAGCTCAAAATTGAGCTCAGGTGCATCCTGTTTCCCCAGATCATCCTTGAGATGTTTCTGCAGCTTAACTGGAGTCCACCTGTGGTAAATTCAGTTGATTGGACATGATTTGGAAAGGCACACACCTGTCTATATAAGGTCCCACAGTTGACAGTTCATGTCAGAGCACAAACCAAGCATGAAGTCAAAGGAATTGTCTGTAGACCTCCGAGACACGATTGTCTCGAGGCACAAATCTGGGGAAGGTTACAGAAAATTTCTGCTGCTTTGAAGGTCCCAATGAGCACAGTGGCCTCCATCATCCGTAAGTGGAAGAAGTTCAAAACCACCAGGACTCTTCCTAGAGCTGGCCGGCCATCTAAACTGAGCGATCGGGGGAGAAGGGCCTTAGTCAGGGAGGTGACCAAGAACCCGATGGTCACTCTGTCAGAGCTCCAGAGGTCCTCTGTGGAGAGAGGAGAACCTTCCAGAAGGACAACCATCTCTGCAGCAATACACCAATCAGGCCTGTATGGTAGAGTGGCCTGACGGAAGCCACTCCTTAGCAAAAGGCACATGGCAGCCCGCCTGGAGTTTGCCAAAAGGCACCTGAAGGACTCTCAGACCATGAAAAAGAAAATTCTCTGGTCTGATGAGACAAAGATTGAACTCTTTGGTGTGAATGCCAGGCGTCACATTTGGAGGAAACCTGGCACCATCCCTACAGTGAAGCATGGTGGTGGCAGCATCATGCTGTGGGGATGCTTTTCAGCGGCAGGAACTGGCAGACTAGTCAGGATAAAGGGAAAGATGACTGCAGCAATGTACAGAGACATCCTGGATGAAAACCTGCTCCAGAGCGCTCTTGACCTCAGACTGGGGCGACGGTTCATCTTTCAGCAGGACAACGACCCTAAGCACACAGCCAAGATATCAAAGGAGTGGCTTCAGGACAACTCTGTGAATGTCCTTGAGTGGCCCAGCCAGAGCCCAGACTTGAATCCGATTGAACATCTCTGGAGAGATCTTAAAATGGCTGTGCACCGACGCTTCCCATCTAACCTGATGGAGCTTGAGAGGTGCTGCAAAGAGGAATGGGCGAAACTGGCCAAGGATAGGTGTGCCAAGCTAGTGGCATCATATTCAAAAAGACTTGAGGCTGTAATTGCTGCCAAAGGTGCATCAACAAAGTATTGAGCAAAGGCTGTGAATACTTATGTACATGTGATTTCTCAGTTTTTTTATTTTTAATAAATTTGCAAAAACCTCAAGTAAACTTTTTTCATGTTGTCATTATGGGGTGTTGTGTGTAGAATTCTGAGGAAAAAAATGAATTTAATCCATTTTGGAATAAGGCTGCAACATAACAAAAGGTGGAAAAAGTGATGCGTTGTGAATACTTTCCGGATGCACTGTACACACATATATATATATATATATATATATATATATATATATATATATATATATATATATATATATATATATATATATCTCCTCTTTAATAAAATCCCTGTGTGCGTCCAGGTGTCTGTGTGTATCTTCTGGTGAAGTGCGCATGCGCGGGACACAGTGCGATGCGCGATATTACTGTCAGAGAAAGTTAGAGGCGTTTTACGGAAATACAAACCAGTATTACTGCGAGAGGAAAATAAAGGTACACAATACAGTGACACATATTACAGCCACATACAAGCCAGTATTACTGTCAGAGGAGATTAAAGGCATATTACCGACTTGCACGCCTGTATTACCGCCAGAGAAAATTAAAGGTATAATACGGACGTACAAGCCAGCGGACATACAAGACAGTATTACTGTCACAGAAAATGAAAGACACACAATACACGGCGGCAGACCACGAAGAACGGTCAGCTCAGCAAGTAAACATCAACAAAAGAAAGGCTGAAAGAAAGAAAAATACGACCAACAAAAAGAATGAGGTCAAAGT
Organism: Erpetoichthys calabaricus; assembly: GCF_900747795.2. NCBI lineage: Eukaryota > Metazoa > Chordata > Cladistia > Polypteriformes > Polypteridae > Erpetoichthys > Erpetoichthys calabaricus. Next base: position 39,618,935 of record NC_041401.2, read on the forward strand.
CCCTTGCCATTTAATATAGACTGTTCCAACTAATGTTTATGCACTACTGTTCTAGCGCCCGTTATTGTAACTGGCTAAATGACTAGTATATATATATATATATATATATATATATATATATATATATATATATATATATATATATACACATATACACACACACACACACACACACACACACACATACATACATACATATACATATATCGTAAGAAAACAAAGGGAACAAGATAAAGGTTTGGGGGGGATCTGCTCTGCATATTGTCAGGTTCGCTGTAAGGCAAAATATCTTTAGGTTAGAAACAAGAGTAGTCTCTTCAAATCGAGTCATATAACAGACTGAAGTCCAGGAGGATCATCGGGTTTATATAGTGGAAAGGGAGGAAGAGGTGGTTCGTCGAGGGGAAGTAACATCATCCCAGGGGCGGTCTTATGCTGAAACAGGAACTGAAGTTCTTAAGTGTCCCTGCAAGGAATGAAAGAAGGTATTAGTGCACATAATCAGTCCCATATGGCGCTTCAACAGTAACTAGACCCTGCTGCTGACTCCCATGTGCGTGTGACAATATATTCACACACACACACATATATATATAATGTTGCATAGTTTACTGTCAAATAATGTAAAGAGTACGCGACACGTGTTTCACCCTCATTTGGGCTCATCAGGCATACACACTGTACTGCTCCCCTCGCGGGGATCGAACCTCAGGCATCAGAGACGAAGCCCTTTTACACTGCGCCATGGTGCGTGGTTCGCTTATTTGACAGCCTGTAGGTCCGGAGTAATTACATTCATTGCATTCGTAGTCTGAGTCCCGACCTGATTGTATGGGTGGTTACCTACCAGGTAACACATGTGGTTGGTCTGCAACTGAAGATGGCACCGTGACGGATGTTTATCCAAGGGCAGACATGCGTTACCTGGTAGGTAACCACCCATTCAATCAGGGCGGGACTCAGACTACAAATGCAGTGAATATATATATATTATATATACAGTGGAACCTCAGTTCACGACCATAATTCGTTCCAAACCTCTGGTCGTAAACCGAATTGGTCGTGAACCGAAGCAATTTCCCCCATAGGATTGTATGTAAATACAATTAATCCGTTCCAGACTGTACTTTTACGTAAGTAGTTTTTTCAAGCCTACTTTTTTACTTATACTTGAGTACCTTTCATGTAGGAAAATATTACATTAGTACATTTTTGTCTATGTAGTAATACTTCTACTTGAGTGTTTTTTTTTTTTAAGTAGTTCTTCCACCTGTGTATCTTACACTCATACATTTGTCTTCCGATTACAGATTTATATTTTGTGTGAATTATGTAAAATAAATCAGAGGCGTCATCTCCAATCCTGGCAGGCGCTACTGGCTGGAGGTTTCTGTGCAAAACACTTTATTAATTAGTAACTAATTACTACTACTAATATAAAATACTTCTTTTGACTTGACTTAATTGGTGTTAGAAATCATTTGTGGATCATTTAGGAATTAAGTCTTTGTTGAGCAGTTGGAAAGTAAACATTTTAAGTTCTCAAGCTTATGTCTGTTCCCTGGAATTTAATACTAGCTCTCGTAAATTAATACACTAACCAGGCTGGAGAAAGTCATTTTAGTTGAATCTTTTGTAAGTTTTTAAAGCATGGTAATGGTATGCAGAGAAAGAAATGCACTCTCTGAGGGTTATGTATGCAGTCTTGCCAACAATGTTTTGTTTTAGCCATGTAAGGTGAAGGAACTAGTTAACAATTGGACGAACTTGCTTTGCACATCCAGCAATCTGTTTCTGGCCAAATATGGCACAGAGTAATTATATATTTTTTAACAACTGCTGTGCAATCTGTACCTTTATAAGTAAATTTATGATAGGGCTGTTCATCTAACCTAATTAGAGGGACCTTTGTTTTACTCTAGGGCAAGCTAACTGCTCAAGGTAAGCTGCTACAGCAGGACACATTCTTTGTGACAGAGCAAGACTCTGGAGTACTGTCTCGCAGCAAAGAACGAAGAGTCTTCCTCTTTGAACAGATTGTAATCTTCAGTGAACTCCTCAGAAAAGGCTCTTCGACCCCTGGCTATCAGTTTAAGAAAAGCATTAAGGTACATTGTATAAAAAGTGTGCTCTATTAAAAGATACCCTAACTATCTGAGAAAGTTGTAAACCGCATGATTCCATACAAAGTAACTAAATGTTGAGTGTTCTCTGTAAACCTTTTTACAAATTCATCATTTACTTGATCAAAATCATTGTTGACTAAGGACTCGTACATTTTTATTTTAGATGAGTTACTTAAGTATGGATGAAAATATTGATAATGACCCTTGCAAGTTTGCACTTTACTGCCGGGGGTCATCTGAGAGATTCACACTTCAAGCTGCCAATCCAGATATAAAGCAAGCTTGGGTAAATGACATTAATCAAGTCCTGGATACTCAGAGAAACTTTTTAAATGGTATGCCATTACATTTTTTTCATAAGCATGTACTGATATAATTAGCTGCATGTACAAAGCGGCAGTGACTTACACTGTGATTTTTATTGTAATAGAGAACTTTATGAAGAAACCTAAATTATGCATGTCATTTGCACTGTAAACTTCATATATTATATACTGTACTTAACATATCATACTTTTTACAAAGCAAATAATACTTAGTATATGAAATATGTTTCTAGTGTTTTGAAATTTCTTTCTTTTATTTGCAGCTTTACAGTCTCCAATTGAATACCAGAAAAAGGAATCAGGTAGCCATTCCTTAAATAGATCACAAGGCAGCTGCAGGTCCAATAATCGTCCTGTTTCCTCAGCTCCTGCTGGTACAGAAAAACCTCCAAAAGCTGGGATGCATCCATCATCACTACCACCCTTAAAGATACCTACCTCTAATGGAAGCTCTGGCTTTGAGCACCATAAACAAGCAGATATGAATGAAACTAGCAAGGTCAGTTAGCTAAAGAAACAAAACAAAAATAAAAATTGTACCAATAAAATCATAGGAATATACATATATGGAGTGACATTCTAACTGTTAATACATTAAAACACATAGAAAACCAATGTAGGAAAAAATTCAAACTAGTTCTTTTAGGATTCATAATAATGATGGTGAACTCCATCTACTGAATAAAATATCCTGATAGGATGCAAAATCACATGAAGCACAATGATTTGCATTCACTGAAAATGCACATAGTAAGTGTACCAAACAAGAGAAAAAGCAGTCAATTTTACATAGCATTCATATGTTGCTCCTGCTTGTACACAAGTTTAATTTCCGGGCTCAGGTCTCTTCCTATAATCAAAAACAAGTTGTCCCCAGTCATGTGGGTATGCCCTTTGATGGAGTTGTATCTCTTAAAAAACAAGGTATTGGATTAATGGGTCAGAAGTGCTGACTTATCGTCAATGTTATCTTTATGTCAAGTTATTCTTCAGCTTCAATGAATAATAAAGTACTGTATAATGTGCTATACTACACTGTGTATATAACCAGAATAAAATAATAACAGTTTTCCTTTTTTTAATGTTTTGTTTTGTTTTGCAGAATGATATAGCTGGATGTAATGGAACCTCATCAACTATGATGGTAATCCAAGACTACAATGCACTGAAAGAAAATGAAATTTGTGTAATCCATGGTGAGGTGGTTCAGATCCTTGCCTGCAATCAACAGAATATGTGCCTGGTCTACAGACCAGCAAACACACACTCCCCAGCTGCCGAGGGGTGGGTTCCAGGATATGTTCTGGGTCCCATATGTAAAAGCTACACAGAAAATGCTGATGGAAGCATCAAGTAAGTGCCACTTGGCTTCCTTGAGAACAATGTAAGGAATTAGAGGCAATGAAAGAGATGATTCCCCTGCTGATCCCCCCCTCACATTCTTTGGATCAAACTGTAAAATACTGGAATAAAATCGGGGAAGACATACCTATCAGCCTTTTTGTTTATATTTGTAAAAAGAGATACAATAGGTGGACTGTAGGACAGTTATGACTTCTCTCATGAAAACATCTTACAAAAAATGGAACTGACTGGATTGGACATTAATTTCTGTTTTATGTTTCTAATATGTTTTCATTTGGGTTTTTAGTCATTTGGCCTTATGTCGTACAAAGGCCACAATCTCCAAAAGGAGATGGTTTTATGTTATTGTCTATGGCAATTTGTTTTGTACAGCTTGTATTTTTTATTTAATTTTTATTTCTTTTGAAAAATGTTGACAGTATACTGTAAAAATGTTTTGTTTGGTTTGCCACGACTCTTTCCAGTACATTCCTGTAAAAAGTCTTTTGCACTATTTAAAAAGAAGAAATTCACATATTAATGAAGTCAGGTTGTGCAATATAATGATAGTCACAATGTTCATCATTGTACCTGTAATGTAACTAAATTTTAATTGTATTATTTTAAATATGTAAAATAAATTTTCAACATGAGCATGACTTAAAGAGGCTAAATAAGTTGAACTTGTTTTGCCTCAAAAATATTAAAGGTGATATTTGCTAACTATTGGCAATATAGTACATGTACGTACAGTACAAAACATTTCCAGATTACTGAAACTTTTTTAATGTTAGAAATTAGAATGCAAAGTGTCAAAGGAAACAGTATACTTTACTTCAAGTAAAACAGTAAAAACTACTGTCAGAACAAACCTGGTTGCAGCCATTCTTAGCTAATGTTATTTTTATATCTGAACTATTAGATGCTTGAAAGTGATACTGTTTCTAATTTAGTTATATAATCTGCAATGTTCTACTTATTGGATTTGTTGCAGACATAGATCTCTTCAAATTTCACCCAGAGTAAATTTACAATTATATACACATAGCGTATTACTACTGTGGCTAACCATTACGTACTCACTAGCACCCATTTCTAAATGATGAACCATTTTCAGAATTGTGGACTACATTAAATCTGGTTATTTTTTTCTTTGAAAATGCTGTGATGCGTATTACTTTTTTTACACAGTGTTTTTTTAGGAAACTAGAATGGAAAAATCCAATTGAAAGTAAAAGGCCAACTTCCGTTATGTGTTCTTTATCTGCTTATTTATTTATATATTGTTAACATTTTTTCTACAGCATCATCTACTTTAAAGCATAAAACTGCATATATTTTCATGGAAGAATGTCCTAACAATGTCAAAACTACAGGAGTAATCAAAATAGTACTGGACTTAGTCTGGACACTAAAAGAAATGAACAATATGACAGAAAGTAAAATATTTATAAAAATCTAAATTTAAGAAGCAATCATTTCCACATAATTTATCAATGTAAAACTATGCAAGTATCTTCAGACCCCAGACCCTTTCACAGTTTTTAAATGATGCCTAATTATAAATGATAATAGTACTGTACATCCTGCTCCCGTCTATATTTTTATATAAAACTCACACTGTCTGGAAGACCATTTTTTGTTTTTTGTCAGTAGATATTTTAAAGTCTGAAACTGAATTATGCTGCTTTTTTCAGTTGTCTGGACCCCACAAAGTAATATTTGGTTAAAGCACATGTTGCTGCAATAAGTTAAATTGTCATGGTAATACATTAGGTGTCTACTTGTTTTGTAGACTGGTTAAGGGAAATTCTTTTCCACTCTAAATGGTAGGTTTGCTCCAACTCATAGTATCGCAAGTGTCAATTTTCAAATTGTATCACAGATTAAGAATTTACATTACTGAATTTGTACAAACTATATAATAATAAATTACCTTTCACCATGTTCAGTTAAATTATTTTTAGATGTAGAAGTAGAGAACACAAATAATAATATGTTTTGTCTTTGTATTATTCATTAAGGTTCCCTTCCCGGATGTATTACACTAATTTAAAATTTCTTTTGTAGGAAAGATGTTTTTTACGTTTAACTTATATTTCTGTAAATAGCAAATGTGGATTTCTTTGTAACTGGAGGCAAAAATGCTTTCATCTTTCACCATATCCTACACGAAGAGCTGTCCTGCCCAATTTGACTGGTGCGTTTTTTGGTATAACAGGAAGTCTCTTTCATGGCACACCCTACGTATGAGAAAGCGATCAGAAAAGGAGAGTGGTGGCAAAATTGAAGCAAAGGTAGACAATGGACTTCGTAAACCCAAGGAAATTCTGAACAGCAAGGTCCCTGTTAAAGTGAGTAAGCAGGTACCAAGGAAACACTATGCCACCTGCCTCTCCACCCGTGTTACAACCACTAACTACATTATTATTTACTTATTTACATAAATTGCATGGGCATCATACTCACCAACTTTGAAACACTGATTTCAGCAGACAATGTTAAAAATTGCTAGGTACTACTAGTATTTTTGTAAGTGTTCTGTGAAATAAACCACATTTTCACTACAGCTAATGTAAAAGAGACTACCACATTTTTAAAATCAGCTTAATGTGATCACAAACCAGATGTGTGTTTTGTGTTTTTCATAATTTATCACTATATTAAGCACAACTGTTCTGAAGGCATGCCACAAAGATTTTTTTTAAAGTATGACTTTTCTAATTTTTTACATTGTGTTAGAAATACCTTGTAGAGCTTTTTTTATTTGAGGCCTTGGAATTTTTTATATCACCATATTTGTTTGCTGGTTTTTATTCCATCTGAGCTGTGAATCTTTGAATTACTTGGAATAATTATGTCTTTATTATAATTAATGTTTTTGTATTTTGTTTCATTTAACTACATGTCAGATATAGCCGCTATCATCATGAGTTCCACTAAGCAGGCATGACACAGGAGAGCCACATAGGAACATGGATTAAGTGGTTGCGGAATAACAAAACTGACACCAATGCTACATTTTAGCAAAGATTTCTATGTGGCTCCAGATTTTTGAACTGTCCACATGCTTCAGCAAATGTTAGCAAGCCGAAATTAATTATTATGACATTTGGTTGTGTGTTTTTTGCATCGCTGGCCAACTACTTAACCATCTACATCATCAAGAGTAAGGTATTGCAAGGTTGTCCAAGTCAAATATCCAAAAGTTATTTACAAACAACCTTGCTAGGCCAGTTCTCTTCTGTTATATTTAAGGTATATTCTAGGTGGCCAACAGTATAATTACCTTCTTTGACTCAAAGACCCTACAGTCAGCACCTGGTATTTTGAAGAAGGGAATATTTATTAGATAGCAGATACAGTGTAACACAAAAATGAGTATTTGTACACCCCTGGTCAATATCAATATAATGTTTAGTAAGCACAATCCTGTTGATTTAATAACATTTATACTTGATTTTAGCGAGAAGAATGAAGTTGATTAATTTGCAAAACAGAAACATTCGACTATTCATCCATCCATCTATCCTCTTCCGCTTATCCGAGATCGGGTCGCGGGGGCAGCGGCTTGCGCAGAGATGCCCAGACTTCCCTCTCCCCGGCCACTTCTTCTAGCTCTTCGGGGAGAATCCCAAGGCGTTCCCAGGCCAGCCAGGAGACATAGTCCCTCCAGCGTGTCCTGGGTCTTCCCCAGGGCCTCCTCCAGGTTAGACGTGCCCGGAACACCTCACTAGGGAGGCGTCCAGGAGGCATCCTGATCAGATGCCCGAGCCACCTCATCTGACTCCTCTCGATGCGGAGGAGCAGCAGCTCTACTCTGAGCCCCTCCCGGATGACTGAGCTTCTCACCCTATCTTTAAGGGAAAGCCCAGACACCCTGCGGAGGAAACTCATTTCAGTCACTTGTATTCGCGATCTCGTTCTTTAAATCACTACCCATAACTCATGACCATAGGTGAGGGTAGGAGCGTAGATCGACTGGTAAATTGAGAGCTTTGCCTTACGGCTCAGCTCCTTTTTCACCACGACAGACTGATGCAGAGCCCTCATCACTGCGGACGCTGCACTGATCTGCCTGTCGATCTCACGCTCCATTCTTCCCTCACTCATGAACAAGACCCCGAGATACTTGAACTCTTCCATTTGTGGCAGGATCTCGCTCCAAACCCTGAGAGGGCACTCCACCCTTTTCCGGCTGAGGACCATGGTCTCGGATTTGGAGGTGCTGATTCCCATCCCAGCCGCTTCACACTCAGCTGCGAACCGATCCAGAGAGAGCTGAAGATCACGCCTGATGAAGCAAACAGGACAACATCATCTGCAAAAAGCAGTGACCCAATCCGGAGCCCACCAAACCGGACCCCCTCAACGCCCTGGCTGCGCCTAGAAATTCTGTCCATAAAAGTTACATTCGACTAATTAAACAATAATAAAAGGTCTGTAACTGCAACAAAAGCAAAGTTCACCCTTCAATTCAAGATTCAATTCTTTTATCTTTTTAATATTTTGTTTGTCGAGCTTTAATTTTGATAACACATTCAACCCCCCAGGCATGCGGATTGAATCATGGATGACAACAGTCTTGCCCAAATCTTTGGAGAGATTTTCTACCATTCTTTACAGATGGTTCTTTTCATCTGCTCTTTTGTTGCTAAATCTCCAGCTTTAAAATGCCTCTAAGGTGTTCTGCAGAAGTCTAGTCAGGGGATATAGTTGGCCAGGTCATAATTTCACATTTTTTTAAATTAAAAACTCTTTGTGAGATTTTTGCAGTGCATTTGAGATCAACGCTTCTTTTAAGACTGAAAAATCTTTTCATTCAGTACGAGGGTATGCAAACTTGCCTTCATCGTGCCATCTATAAATGTAGTCTCCTCTACACCTTTTGCACTCATTCATCCGTGTTAACAGTACACTGCTACCTCCATGTTTCACGGTTGGCACTATGCAGTGACTGTGGTAATCCTGGCCAGGTCCATGACAAACAAGCTGGAATCTCTCCGATCCAAACAATTTTATTTTGGTCTCATCTGACCCAAAGATGTCCTACAAATATTCATCAGGCTTCTTTTCATGTTCTTAGGCAGTTTAATCATGCGGTTTTGTGAGTAATGGGTTTCTTCTTGAATGCCGCCTATAGAGGTTGACTTCATGTAATTCCCTTCATACTGTCTTAGTAGTCACTGCAACACCAATTTCCACGCAACATTTTAATTTAAAATTAGTACAATTACTGAAAGATGATAACATTTTAAATCACTTTATATTTTAGTGATGGTGACCAGGGGTGTACTCATGTTTGTTACATACTATAAAATCAGGCCTCCTTCCTCTTTTTAAAAACATAAACTGGAATAAAATGTGTACCGATTCATTGGCCAGTTGAAAAATAAAAAATATTATACAATAAAAAACTAAAACAGTAAAATAGATGGAATGAGCAAATAGATGAGGATCACTTCTTATTATTCAGGTATGTGTATAAAAATATGTAAATCATTTAAAATGGAAGGATTCCCCAGTCATGGAATTATTTATTTCTTGCTTCAATATGTTTTAATTACACAGCTAAAATGTGATGTGCTCTATCTGTTCTTTGTTATTCTATTCTTATTTTCTTCTGAAAGTCCACCACCAAACAGAAAACAAATCCCCCAATTGTCAACCTGGGCTTATTAAAGAACAGACTTTTCCGTATAATGAAAATACACCAGGTTCTGACCTGAACTGAATTAAGCGGTTTAGCAATATATGTCTGTACACTACGGACCTAACTGTTGGACGTACAGTATGCTTGGTGGCATAATAGGTGATGAGGCAAGAGAAGGAAAATTTGACGTAGTTTGGGAAAAGTGCAAGAAGAATTAAGAGTGAACTGTGCCTGTGCCAGTGTTGGAGGTACTTCTTTGTATAGAGAAATTTTCTTTCAAATTCACAACACAAACACTCTGAAAGCTTTCAATAACTGGTGATGACATTTGGCATTCAAAATAGGTTACTAATCCTTTGCATATGGATAAGCAGATACCTGACTACAGCCAATTCTTAAAGCATGGTGTGATTTTCTTTAAAATCCCATACTTAAACATTTACCATGTACCAGTGAGTTCCATTCTGTAAAGATGGTTACTTTGTGAGTGAGAGGGGCCTGGGTCTTGCTTAGTATAGTGTGCCAAAAGCACTGAAGCTACCCTACTGCTTACATTTTGTGCTTCATTTATAACAAAATCCTTTACTGCTCAGCCCACCAAAGTCTCAGGGAACACACCCACTGATTTACTTTGTAGATAAATCTAAAAATTCTGCCATCATTATAGGCTCCTATTTTTGTTACACTAGTATCGAGTCTGCTGTTGATTTTTGTCTTGTGCTGCCAGAATGGGCTCTGACCACTGAAGTAATGAATTGGATTAAACAGGTATGATAATGGAGAGAGTGACTGTCTTTGTGAGTTAACAGCTCAGTTGGAATAAAAATCAGTAGGGCTACTAGCAGCACAATTTCAATAAAGGATAAAAACTAACGTAAAAAAGTATAAAATGTTCACCTAGCTTTTATGCAAATAATATTTTATACTCATTGAACTGTAAATTTATGCAACCAGTCTTTGTAGATTATAACAGAACACTAAGGAACATTCAAAATCAATTTGATTCTTCTGAGAAAAGGAATTAATGAGCTACACTTGACTGAATAGCCTCTTGCAGTGCATACTTTGTTTAGAACATGGCTGTTAATACAGGTTTCTAAAGTGTAGATGTTAGATTGCATCTTGTTCCACATAATTAAATAATATTTTGGGAATTTATTCTATGCATTGTTTTGCACAAATCTGTACATCAATAACTAGCAACTAGTAATAGTTAAATAATCTACATATTTCAGAAGCCTACTCATTTATCTTTCTTTTCCTTTTCTTTTGCTTTCAGCAGTTCATACAAAGGCATGCCATTTAGTTATACAGCAAGTTATTATTGTCTGTCACTTTCAAGTAGCAGCAGCTCTAATTTTGCTTTCTTTCATTCTGCACTGCAGGGATCTAACAGTTCTGAAGAGTCAGATTGTGATGAACTAGACCCCCAAACTAGCATGCAGGTAGTAATGTACATCAAATCATAATGCATGCAGCCCTTGACCAATAAGATGAAAAAAAAATCCCTTTTTTATGTTGCCTTTCATTGTTCCTAAAAAGTTCCACTTTGGAGATGCTCTGCACAAACATAACATTTTGGGATTTCAGGTACATAAAAGTTAACTTCCATCAAGAAGAAACAAGCAATAATCCACTCCCTGCTTTCCTCTTTGGGGAACAGCTATTTATTTAGGGTATATTGCATTAACATAACCACCACCTTGGCAATTTTTGACCCTACTGATTCTCTACAGAGCTAGTCTGTGCAGGGCCTCCACAATGGGACCTTATTAGCCTACTGCTTCTTTTTCTGTTTTCTTAGAAAAGTGTGTTGTGAACTAATACAAGAATGCATGTGCAAAGCACTTCCAATTACTAACCCTAGACTGGCGGTTTAATATGAAGCTCCCTTTTTAATCTTACAGTGAAGGTGTGCAAGAAATGCAATGTACAAGAATGATGCTTCACATTTAAACAAATGAACATTTTTCTTTGACAAATAAAACCGCAATCTTCTAGTGAATGAAATAATACATTTTTTCACCTATGCTGTAAAGTATTTATTTGCTTTGAGGTGGTACTTGACATAAAAGGCATGGACAGTGATGACGACCAGAAATAGGAAGATACTTTTGACAGCTGTGGCCTAATATTAGCATTCTCATATAAAATATTTCATACCAAACATTCATATCTACTATCACAAAGCCACTCATATGACAGGGCCTATCAACAAATGTAGTGACTGAATATCTGAAGCTTCAAGTTAAGTAAAATTTCAGGACACTGAAATAGCAAGAATAACAAAAGGAGACAATTGTGACTCATGAACAGAATATACAAAAATCAGTTTTAAGAATGTGTGTACTTTTACTGTTATAAAACTACTGTATTTTGCATCCCCATGTCACCTTTTATTAAGTAACTGAAGTTTCACAATTTGTCATCACTCATCCAGTGTTGCCATACACTTCAGCTAATTGTGATTATTGGAGGTTCTCATAACTTGTTGTTTTGTACAAAAAACAGTTTGGCTTCTCGGGATATAAGCAAAAATGCCAATGGCAACATACATTAAATAAAAAATACTTGGCCCTTAAGGGACTTGTGTCCTGATTTTATAGTAGAAAATGAGCTAAATTGTTTTCTCATAAATAAATCACACCTGCTCTCTAAATTATTCCATGTTGCACTTTCAATGGCAATTCTATTATTTATTTGAAGCTTATGATATGAGGTACAAAGACCAGATTGTTAAAATGTTTATTTATATTAATGTTTAATGAATAGTAAAAATGATAATATTAATCAACAGTCTATACAGGGCCTTTCACACAAATAATTATTGTAAGGAATGTCAAAGTGCAGGACTGCATATATTGGCTTTCACAGTGAACATAATCACAAGGCACCTTATAAAGCTAACACAAATACAATACCAAACATAGTAAGGTAGAGTGTAATGTTAAGGATGGTAAAGACTAAAGTCCTGGGTTGAAATCTTCATACATTATCTGGGTAGTGTCTATACGTATCGCAGCAAGTTTTTCATTATGGTAAACTTGTTTAATGCTGAAGTTAGGATGACTGACAAGACTATATCAATCTGGTGCAAGATGGTATATGATCAAGTGTATCTTGCGATGGACTAACACCATCCAGCATTCCTGCCTAGTACCTATGGCTACTGGAATAGGACAGGACTCCCTGCAACACTGAGTTAGAGTAAGCAGGTTGGAGGAGAATAAACTAAATTAATAAATTGGAATTAATAAATATTAAAAATGTGTAGTATTATATTAGTTAGTAAATCTCTTGAAAAAATATGTTTAGTATTAGGCCTACCTACTGGAAAAAATACTGATAAATGCAGCGGCCAAATATTAACACTGTTTGCAGTAAAAGAAGCAATGCTGCCATCTAGTGGAAAGTGTTTATTAAAACCATCACAAACACCATGCATTAATCACATATTGTTACAGTGCAGATTTAACTCTTATAAAATACATCCTGGGGATGGAAAACAACAGAATGAAGGACCCTATGATCCTAAATCTGGATTGATCTGAAAATGGATGGATGGATGGACAAAAAACACTACTTACTGAAAATAGAAAAAATGAAGTCTGTTACTCCAAAACATCTCTAAATTGAAAGTCAATTCTGAGAAATAGAGACATTGTGATGTAGCTTCATTTTTTAATAAACTCTTTTAATTTAAATTGTGGACACTTGACCTAACCCACTTAAGTGTTAAATACATTATATTGTTTAGTCATAAATGCATTTGAATTGTAATTCCTGATTGTTGTCTACTACTTCAAAGGTTTTCAGTGTTTTTTTTTTCCCCACTTATCCATAGCTGGAGACGCACAGTGTAATAACATGAAAGCTTGTGGAAAACCAATATGTTACAGGAGGCTTTGAATTTAGTAGCATGCATCCAATATTTGAATACCTTTCCATCAAAATTTTTGTTCTCTATCATGGTATTTATTAATTTGCCAAATGAAATTTTGTTTTAATGCAAGACTTTTTTATATATTTTCTTGTGGTTTAAAATAGGACATCACTCCAAACACAAAAACAAAAACCTTAACATACTCCACCCAAAAATATACATATATTTTTTAATCTGTTATAAGTTACTTGTAGTAATGGCCAAATAATGTTTATGTCATGCTTTTATGGAGAATGAAAATAAAGTTCTTGAGGCAAATGGATTCTAAGGAGACCAATGCTAAAGCCATGGTGAAACATAACTGTTGATGAAACAGAACTGGAGATCCGAAAAGAAAAAAGTATGCAGCCTTAAACTACAACAAGGCATACAACAACTGCTGTATGGCGATACACCTCTGGAAAATGTCAAAACTCAACCCACAATGGTCACTGTGACTAAAAAGAAAACAAGAAACCTATTCTTACCTCAAGAAAAATAGTACCAAGATCTGTGATAAAATATATTTCTATATATTTTTTATTGTCACTAACATGCCTCAGAAACACGGAAGGCATGCCTTCTAAAATCAAAACATTTGCTGCTTCAAAGTGGACCTGTTCGGTAAGTTTTAAAGCTTTTGTTTTCACATTTGCATTTGTGTCATTTTGACATTTTAAACCACTGGAATATGCTTGATATGGATGCTCCGATCAAGTGTTTTAAGGCTGATAACAATCACTAATTTCATGCTACTTGATCAGCAAATTCTGATAACAATTCCATTTTTTTTCTTTATCCCTTTAAAAAGCTTTTTACACTAATCTCCTGCACAACCAGACAAATAGAAGTCTTATGTCCTATTTTAAATTGTATTTTTATAATTAAATTATAGACCACAGATGTTAACTGTTCATTTTTTATTGACAAAATGAAATTCTGCAGGTTTATGACCATGAAATACTAAAATAATCAAAAAATTTCTTTAAAATGCATACTTTATAAAATATGTTCAAATATATATATCCATAATACATATGGCATAAAAGAAAAAATGCTACTCCTAATTACAAGCTGTCATTTTGTTCCATTTTTTCTGTAATATACTTATCTAAAATAAGGCTTAATTAACAAAAGTAATTTTCAGAATTTTTCTGACAACATATATATATTTTTTTCTCCTTACAATCAATTAACTGATATTGGCAATTAAACACTGCTTTAATGTGAAAATACATGGACTTGTACATTTTAATAATTTAAATCAGTAATTGTACTACAGCTTTTTGCTGTTAAAAAATAAATTTGCTATATTTATACATGTATATAAAAAGATTTATAATTCTTGAGGTGTAATTATACAATATGGATTACCACTTTAATTATATAGTACTTGTTTCTTACCAAAACCTACGCCGTATGACACACAGCAACAAATAATAAACAAAGTACACATCTTTTAAAAAAAAAAAAAAAAAGCATATTGTTTACCAAGCAACAATTTCAATTTTGTCTTTATCTTTTCTTTTTCCAGTTAAAGTGTAAGCTGCTGCATTTTAAACAAGTTCACTGTCCAAACTTGAGCAGTGTCTGTTTTAATTTAATGGACAAAACAAAAAAGGTCTGAATTCCTTAAAGTAGCTTTTCTTGCTATTTGTCTAGTTGCACAGAATGACTCAGATTACTTTTTATTCAGGTTGTTACTCCACCTTCTTTAATGGAAAGGTTAACAAGCTAAATCCCCTCTCATTCACTGAATGCAGTACACTTGCTGCAAAAGAAAAAAAAGCATTGGTTCAACTACTGGAATACCTTACATAAAAGGAGCACTAAAATACCATAAAGCTTAGAAAAGCAGGGACTGAAAAAATATCATTTTTTGTAATCAGCCTTTTCACCAGTCACCAATCAAGTCGATTTTTTAGTGAAAATCTGAGATTTTGATCTGCAGCGGATCAATTGGAGCATCCCTAATTTAGAACAATTTCAAGCTGCATAATTAATATATACCTTGACTGTGAAGAAATAATTCCAGCTTTAACAATACAAAATTATCCTTTAAGCCCAGGATCTATAAGACTTGGGGTTACTATTGCATTTTGAATTACAAGGGAGCCACTCCAAATATGCAGACCTCCCCCAATAGTCTGCATTACTCTAAACTTGCAACCCACACTGTTGTTTTTAAAGCAAATGATGTTCTATATGATAGTGACAGGAATGTAAAAGAAAGTTCTGAAACACCAGAACTACAACTCAGACTGTATGTCAGTCATTACTTGAGATGACTAAAATTGTAATATACAGATGCAACCATTAATTGATATTGATAACAAAATTAGTGTGCAAAACATTTTTTACAGATTAGTTTCCTAAATATGTCACATGGACATCTACATCACTTTATTGAGAAAGGAACAACACATGTGAGGAGGTGGAAATTAAAACAGTCTTGGTTCCTGTACTTCATAAGTGTACCAACTTTTTGCTTAGACTTCTTCTAAGAAGACAATGCTGCCAAATGCACAAACCTAAACTTGCACAGGGTGGGACAACAACCCTTCATGCTGTTATATGAGATGGTGTAAGGTCAATGTATGTACAATATGGGTAGATGTAAGGACCTTACCATACAAGGATCATAGTGATGCTGGATATGTATCATCAGTATACATTTGCCTTACGGGCTATTTATAATCCATTCAAATACATATTATGTTGACTATATCTACTTGTTTTCCTTATCTGAGTTAATTTCGGGTATCACAGCCACAGAAAAGGTGCAAAGCACCACCTGTAGCAGTGTGGATGGTTAGTTGTTGTACTCCTTATATAGTAAGGCATGACATCTGACCTTTTACCACTTTGTATCATTCACCAAAGAAATTTTTAAGTGAGAACATGATAGAGATAACATATAGAGGATGAAGTAGGATCAGTGCAGTAACAGTAGTTTTAGTGGAAAAGTCAAAGTAAAGCAGAGCCCTGCCCTGGTCACATTTTCAGTAACAGCTACTGCCACACAGTTGTACCAACAAGATTACACCCAAACCACTGGCAATAAACCAATACCAATTTTATAATCCACACTTATCAGTTAAATTATTAGAGAACATGTATGCACACCTGTTTTTGTTGTCAGTTATTTCTAAACATTTCATATTAAATGCAACCCATGATATTGTATATTTTTATACACACACACACACAGCCTTTGCTTTTTGAAAAACAGCATTGTGCAAAATGACGGATAATATATACATTTTTAATATTTTGAATAATGAACCTACTATTCCCAGTTATGACTAAGTGGTTAGCTGATTGTCAAAACAGTTGCTTGCTGCTGCCCTAATATCATAATTTCCTTAAAGCTGAAAATGCAAACAATGCAATAGGTAAAATACCCTGTAATAAAGGTATGATTTAGTTTAAGTTAAAATAATGACCGAAAACATCACAGATTTCTAATGAAAATAATTGACTCAATTTATACCATTTAAATATTTTTTTCTTTTTCAGAATGGATTTTCAATATCTTCTCATTCTCCAAAATTAATTTAAATATTTTTTTCTTTTTCAGAATGGATTTTCAATATCTTCTCATTCTCCAAAATTAGTCTAGGAACACCCAGACTCATGGTGCATAACACACACATTAGTACATTGTGTAAATTTAGCTCTGAGTGAGTAGATTAGGCCTGTAGTAGGAGTGTAAAAGAATTATTTAAATTAGAATGTTTAAAATACTCTTAGAACATACAAGTCTTTGTTTAAAATTATTGTGCTACATAAATGTATAATGCCATGAAGGACTTGCAAACCATTAACGTTACTTTCACAATAAGTTATTAAGCTTGCATACATGCTCAAAACATAGTGAACACAATCTAGATTAAACATGGGAAAAAAATTCCTGTAATGCTTCGCACACCTTTTCTTTTGCTTGCGTAGCTTCACTACTGCTCAGCTAAGTGAAGCCTTCAACAGAAGAGAAGCCAAAAAAAGGGGAAATGTATTTAACACTGAAGCCAGGAAGCACTTCTTTATTTAAAACGTTGTGGGAATCTGGAACAAACTACTGAGACATGTACTTTAAGCAAAAACCTTGACAACCTTTAAGAAGGTTGTGTCTGGATGAGATGGAACATCTTAGCTATTGACTAAACAAATAAACCTGATGGACTGAATGGTCTCCTTTCATTTGAATAATATTTGGATACACACTCTTCGGTTAAAATGGCCATTACACAGCTCAACCCACCTGCAAGAGCTAGCTGCAAGCCTTACCCATTTTATGGAGTCCTTCTGTTACTGCGTACTATTGTTGTGCCATCCATCCAATTGATACACAGTTCTAAGGAACTTCATATAGAGACAGGCCTTGAAATTCAGCACAGGATTCTGGGTATTCCACACAAATCAAGTAATTCCTGCAAATTCTAACTTTTAACATGAAAACTTAATTTGTGTTATGTTCACTAACAAATTAATAATAGTCCAACACTTACTCCAGTTCAGAGGAGCTGGAAATAAGAGCCTACCCTGGCAGGACTGAACACAATGCAAGAATCTCAGTGTCCACTCACACATAACGAGTCAATGTTAAAATCCAGCACCTGATTGTCTGCATAGTATGCTGGATCTGTAAAGTGGCAGTGCTGTTCACTGTGCAGTATCGTGCCACCTAGGCTACGAATATATTAATTATATGTCAACTAAATATCTCAGATTTCTTAAATTAACTACATTCACACTTACAGACTTGTAACTGCTCAACTGACTTGGAGCTACAGAAAATGATACTACCAACACCAAAAACAGTATGGTATGGATGAAGAATTCCAATTACACATTTTTCTTAGCAGGCTTTATTTTACAATCTGTGCATTGTTTTATATTACTCTACTGTTACAGTTTTTCTATAGCTATTCTGACTTTTTGGCTAAACATGAGTGGAAATCTTTACATGCAAAATAAAACATTTATTTAAAGTTAAAATAGTGGAAATAAATTATTTGAAAGACTGGATGATATCTTGAAAATTTTATAAACTACTGTAAACATCAGAAAGAAGTTATGACATTAAAAAATGCCTTAAGTAATAATATCAAAATGCTTTTTAAACAGTAGGTTTTGACCACAACCTCCTCATTCTCTGAAATCCCCCATTGTGTTAAATTATAGGGGAGATTACTCCCCAGTTCAAAAATTAATTTTAAGCCATGAACGCCTTTCCTTACAATTGTGAACACAATGTTTATTCAATAAAAATTTGAATAGTCAATTGGAATATCAGTACTGCCAGAAATAATAATATAATGTATCTTTGAACTAGAGAGCTACTGACAATTTCATGTGTAATTTACTGTCCATAGAAACATGTACAAATGACACAAAAAACAGTTGAGGCATGGCCTGTGTATTTATTTTATCATTAAACACAAACTTTCTTTGTATACATTAGCTTCTTTGGATTTATTCTAGGTTTGGAGTTGGCTAGCAAGTGATCACTATTAGTTCCTACATACAGAAAGTTTTTCCAATGAGTTTGTTTACTAAAATATGAATATTAAACAGCTGCTGACACCCTTTATTAATGCTTCAGATCATTTCATTGTTACATACATGAAGTTGCTGTCCCAGCCCAAACCCTAAATGCTCTTACAATTTCAGAAAAATTTACTTCAGTTAAATAAATAATAAAACAATACACAAAACCCATGGAAATCATACATATACAGTAAATATTGTCATACCTTAGGGATGCTCCGATCGATCGGCCACCAATTGGAATCGGCCGATTTTCACAAAATAAAATATATTTTCAGCACCTGCTTTTCTAAGCTGCATGGTAATTTAATTGCAGTACTCCTTTACACAAGGTATTACAGCAGTTTAGCCAATGCAAGGTTTTTATTTTTTTTTTTTTTTGCAGCAAACCTCCTGCAGTGTAAACAAAGAGCAGCAGGTAGAAGCTTGTTTCAGGGAATCAGAGGTGACTGATATATTAGCCTTTAAGTTACAAAAAAGTGAAGTAATAAACTGAAAAAAAGTAATTGGAGAAGTCATCCTGTGCAAACAAACACGAAAAGCTACTTTAAAGATTTCAGACCTTTTTTTTGTCCTTTAAATTAAAACTGACAACACTTGAGTTTGGACAATGAGCCTGTTTAAAATGCAACAGCTTTAAAAGATAAAGATGAATTTGAAATTGCTGCTTAGTAAACAATGGGATTTTTTTTTTAACATTTGTATTGTGTTTATTTGTTGCTATGTGTCACACAGCATAAGTTTTGGTCAGAAACAAGTACTACACAATTAATATGGTAATCCATATTTTACACTTACACCCCAAGAATTAAGAATGCCTATCTGAATTTGTTGTGCGAGAATTTATATAAGAATATATATTTTTTCTGTTAGATAAATGGTGTAAACTACATTTTTTTTTTTTAAATTGAGCCTGGTTTCAGAGAGGTACATTACAGAAAAAAATTAAACAATACGACTGCTTGTAATTATGAGAAGCATTTTATTTTATTTAGTGTTATGGATAAATATTTTTGTACATTTTATTAGTTAAAGTATGTATTTTAAGGAAATTTTATTTATTTTAGTATTTTATGATCAACTGAACAATAAGCCTGCAAATTTCATTTTGTTAATAAAAACAGAACAGTTAACACCTGCACCTGTGGTAGTTTAATTATAAAAATACACTTTAATATAGAACATAAGGCCTCTATGTGTCTGATTATCCAGTGTATAAAGTTTTTTAATGGGATCTGAATCGGCTCATCAAGTAACATGAAAAATCGGCGATGAGTATTGGTCTTAAAAAAAATAAATTAACACACCTGATAGGACCATCTCCATTATGCATACATACATACATACATACATACATTTTATATTTATATATATATATATATATATATATATATATATATATTCATGGCATTTGTAGTCTGAATCACAATCTGACTGTATGGGTGGTTACCTACCCAGATAACACTTGTGGTTGGTCAGCAAGTCGGCTAACATCCGCCACGGTGCCCTCTTTCAGTTGCGAGAAGCAGATCATAGAATGGTTGAAGTAGTTTACTGTCAAATAATGCAAAGAGTATGTGACACGTGTTTCGCCCTAATTCTGGGGTCATCAGGCATACACACTCTCTGCACCCCCTCTCGGGAATCGAACCTTGTACGTCAGCGTTGCGCCACAGCGTGTGATTCGTTTATTTGACAGTATGTAGATCGGGGTAATTACATTCATGGCATTCGTAGTCTGAATCACAATCTGATTGTATGGGTGGTTACCTACTAGGTAACGCTTGTGGTTGGTCAGCAAGTCAGCTAACATCCGCCACGGTGCCCTCTTTCAGTTGCGAGAAGCAGATCATAGAATGGTTGAAATAGTTTACTGTCAAATAATGCAGAGAGTACGCGACACGTGTTTCGCCCTAATTCTGGGCTCATCAGGCGTACACACTCACTGCACCCCCTCTCGGGAATCGAACCACAGACGTCAGCATCAGAGGCGAAGCCTCTTACGTTGCGCCATGGTGTGTGGTTCATTTATTTGACAGTATGTAGATTGGGGTAATTACATTCATGGCATTCGTAGTCTGAATCACAATCTGATTGTATGGGTGGTTACCTACCAGGTAATGCTTGTGGTTGGTCAGCAAGTCGGCTAACATCTGCCACGGTACCCTCTTTCCACACATACATTCGTACTTGTGTACTAAAAAGACGGCAGTGAAACCTCCCCCACGGAGCCCAACACTAGAATGGGTAGGGGGAAACCTTATGTAACCTCCCCTCTTCAATATGGTGCCACACCATCCGTTTAGTACACAAGTACCATACATTCCGATCCTCCCCCAGGGCGTAGGGCAATCCCTATCTGGACATAGTTAAAGATGTGAATGGTCTAGAACATTGTTTAACATTGTATAGCATTGCTTAGCCCTGGCTTCGATTATGTTGTAAAAAATATTTTCTCTCCATTCTGCTTGAAAACATTAGATTAAAATTGTTTTCTTTGCCATCAATACAAACTACATGTGGTAAAAAAAATAAGCAAAAAAATATTTTTGAGTGGAGTATTTCTTTTAATGTCCACAAGGCATCCAATTCATATGGTATTTCCATGCACATTTTAAAAATCTCCAGCAACCAATTTCTTTAGATCAACAATGACATTTCACTGAGAGAATCTGTGGTCCCCACCTTCTTCAAAAGGACCACAATTGTTCCTGTGCCTAGGAAAGCAAACCTTTACTGTGTGAATGACAAAAGAACAGTGGCACTTACTCCAGCTATGATGAAGTGCTTTAAGAGACTAGTGCTGTGACACATTTAACAGAACAATTTAAATTTGCATATCGTCAGAACTACACCACAGAGAATGCCGTATTCCTTGCACTTCATACCATCATGGCACATACAAATTAATAAAAACTATCAGCCAGACCCCTATTTATTGATTATAGCTCAGCATTTAACACTGCTGTACTGTCAATGCTGACTACCAAACCCCTTAACCTGGGACTTAGGGACAACCACTGCAAATGCATTTTGGACTTCCTAACTGGTAGACCTCAGCTTGTGTTGAATGGCAGCATCACATCCTCCAAGCTGACCCTCAACCCAGGCACTCGCGATAATCTGCTTGGTATGCAGCTCTAAATTTCTTGGATTCACCATTTCTGATGAATAGTAGGCACAACACATTTTGGCCCTTGTCAAAATGGTTTACCAAGATCATTACTTCTTCAGACATCTGAGGAAAGCTCAGATTTCTTCATTTGCTCTCACTAATATCTACAGGCAGTCATTGTAGAAGCACTGCAGAATGTGGTAAAGGCAGAACAGAATGTCATGGACACCTAGTGGTCTTTTGTTCAAGACATGTGTGACACTCTCTGGCTTTGAAAATTGTACTCACTGACTGACTTTTTTTTTTTTTTTTGCAATTTCTCTAAATGAAAGGCCTACACTTCTAAGGGTAATAATGCTCTGTCTCATTTTGTTTGTTAATTGCTGATTTCTTGCCATTATTACTGGAATATTATCCAATTAGTACTTCAGAGGGTGTAGTAACAGTCTGTTCCAACTGTGCTTTAAGACAGACAGACAGGATTTTTAAGTAATTAACAAGAATTGGGACACCTGTGCAAATTGCTTGCTTCAGCTTGCAAAGCTAAATTTATTTTAACTGCTGCAGAGCATCTGTAGGTTGTAACCTATTAGTTGTTACTTGAAGAAGGCCCATTTGTAATATTCTGATATTTTGTTTTTTCAGTTTTCGCTAACCTAAATTTTAAATTTAAACCACTGGCAGTTTACTGCTTACCTTTTCACCATTTTAGGTCATTCATTGCATTTCAATTGATTACATTTGAAGAAACACTGAAAACAATGAGGTGTTCTAAAACTTTTGACCAGTACTGTATGTACCAATGACAAAGATTAACTATAAATAAGGAAACTTACTATGTGTTCCTTACACACTCAAATATTTCTAAACTATTTTAGTTTTTCAAAAGTGCCAGGCAAGGCTGTCTACACTTTACATTATAATTTCATTCTTGAACCATTAACCATTGCACTTCATGTTCAATATTTAATTTCTCCTATCACAGCCTACAGATCCCAACAAAGGTTCTCTTTATACTGACTGTCCTGATCTAGCTTTTGATTTTAATTTTTTAGTTTCTCTTTGGCCTCTAAAAATTGTTCACCTGTCTTGTTAAACTCCCAACATGCTTTTGAAGCAGATGCATTTTGGACAATGTTAGAAATGAAACACGTTCTCTGCGCAGCTATCTTGTAATTGGTCTACAGACATGCGCTCAACAATGTGTGCATAATCTGATCTCTCACTCTCGCTATATCACAATTCCTGGGAACTTTTTGACTGCCCCTCATAAAAGGCCTTCTATTTAACACTTACTTTTAACATGGCTTGAAATTCATTTTAGAAAGGGAGGTTTTCAGACTTTGTGGGGCAAAATGAAAGTCTTTTAAGGTGGTGTCAAAAACGTACAGTTTAAAAATCACTTTGATATTAATATTTTAGGCAATTTTAATGGCAGAACTTATGAGGTATACATAAGTTTATAAAGTTGTGAGTTGATTAAGTTATCAGCCAGTATTTCAAAACATCTGTGCCATTTCTGCTGTTTTAACTTTTAAATAAATATTGCATTAACTTTGGATTTAGAGATTTTCATTTACATTTAGCCAAAAGACTTGCCAAAAAACTGCACCAGTTGAGTAATACAAAAAAAAAATCTACAAAGTAAAATTTGCTGAGAAAAGTTGTTTTTTTATCCATACTATACTTTTATTCTGTACTTCTACTATGTTATGGTACTTTACTTTGGATGTTATGGGGCATGGAGAAAAAGTTTAATAATTTACCAAATACGTTGATTTTTCAAGCCAAGACAGTTGTCGAGTACTGATCTGCATCTTGTCATTAAACACACATTGTAAAATAGTTTACATGTCATTTTTGAACAAGAAAACAACAATTTCATGAGATTCAGCCATTTTAAAAGAAGATCGGCAGCATGTGATAGCTCAGCACAGGGACTTTTTGTGCAACAACTTTTCCGTTCCCGGTGTATGGTTTCCTGCCGAAAGACCAAATCACAGTAAACTTATTGAGCCACGTGATTGGTTTTGTTTTAATTTACTTACATATTTATCTGAGAACTCACACAAGTGAACAGAAAATGTATCCTTACTACATGAAAAATAGTACTAGGAATATTCGATAAGATGATTATTTCCAAATCTCTTTCGCTGTCACAAACAAGTGTCAGAAACATGGAAAGAGTGGATCAATACTTAACAACTCTCTTGGATTGAACAGTGGATATATTTGGTACATTTTTAAGCTTTTCCTCCATGTCCCTTACTTTCTATTATAAAGCTCTAGTGCGGGCAAGATTTTTTTTTTTTTTTAATTCACAGAAATTACTTAACATTAGAGCAAAAGTTTGTGTGGTAAATGCATATATACCATGTTTGCGAAGAAATAACTTTGACTTGAAAAGTACCAAACCTATCCTTTAAACACAGAGCTTCATGTGTTGACCAAGTACTTGACGCCTGCTGTGCAGTTGTGCAGCTCCACTCCACTGTCGATTTTCGCAGCTGCATGTTACGGTCACAAGCAACATCAATAATGAAGAAAAAAATTAACTCTCAAGCAACAAATTAGAGACAATTTGTAAACAGTAATTTAAAAAAGACTTTGGATCATTTTGCAACAATCAAGATAGAATGCTTTTACCAAATAAATGTGCAATAAATTCGCACATTAAAAAAATTAAAACTTATGGAAATTACTAAATTTGTGTGGATATCCAGACATCCTGCATCGAATTTCAAGCCCTGATGTAATTTATGAAAGTTCTAATATCGGAGTGTTGTTACAGGGTTTGGAACTGTAGCACTGGGCATTTATACTTCATCCAATTTGGATCTGGCTAGATCCCCCATCAATGCTATCCTATGTTATCTTTCTAAAGTGTCTTAAGAAACAATTAATAGGAATTAATAGGATAAAATGGTTTTCATTGGTCCCATTTGTCTAGTTTGTATTTGTATTAAATGTTTATCAAGTTCCAAAATACAAATGTATCAAAATGAAGTAATTAATGTATAGTAATGGCAAAAAACATCGAGATACTATGTAGCCCATAGAAACACTAATAAGCACCTAAGGTGGCTATTGAGAAAAACGACTCCGATATGACACAGTTGTTGTTTTGAGATTTCCCCTCAGTGTTTTTCAAAAATTATTGTTTGGGTTTCAAAAAAAATGTTGAACCTGTTAAAAGTGTTAAAACGTCTCCCATGCAAAAAAAGCTTTTTTTTTTACTGACAGACGAATGTAATTATTAAATATCCCTTTGAAACCCTGAAGAATTCCTCTATAAAATGGATATAGGGGCTAACTAGTATTCTGTATAAAGATGAAATATGCAGCATGTATCCCAAGTTAATAGCATAGAATACAAAGTAATAGGGGATGGGACCCATCCTGACAGCACGGAGTACAAGGCAGGTCAGTTTTGACTGAACAGTTAACTTGGCCTGCACTTTTTTGTGGATGTGGAGGAAAAATTGGCAGAATCTGTGGAACAGCCATGCAGGCAAAATTAGAACATGCAGACACTACATGGAATATGTCCAAACATGGGATTCATTCACTCATTCGGCTGACACCTTTATCCAAGAAAATTTGCAAAATTTATGATACAACTGGTTACATTTCTTTTGGTTTTCCAATTGGAGCACAGGCAGGTCAAGTGACTTGCTCGTAGTCACACAGTGTCAGTAGGGGGATTTAAACCCACAACCTGGGGGTTATAAGTCCAAAGTTTTACCACTACACCACACTGCCTACAAATTAAGACCCAGGATATTAGATTCATGATGACAATAATAATAATTTTATTTATATAGCGCCTTTCCCATGCTCAAGGCGCTATATATGATATGGCAACTACAGTATATCCAAATCAACTTAAAACATATACACTTTAGGGATATTTAGCGACTGTGTATGCTGTACATGTGGTCTGTTAATTGTGGCATTGCTAAAATGTGTATTATTTGGATACCAGACCAGTATGGGTCGTATTTCTTACAATGGCAAGTAACAACGCTAATTTGGGTTTACGTCGGACAGTAGCTCACTGCTCTACCTGTAAGGTAATGGTTGTATTATCCGCCGAAACTGCTAGAATAATCCGTCTGACTCTGTCGAGTTATGTTAGCCCGACCGCTAGCAACCAAGAAACTTTTTTTAAGTGTTATTTAGCTCGAGGTCAACAAAACCAAGCAGCTTTAAACTTACCACTTTTCTGTCACACACAATCGTTCGAGGCGTTGGCGCGTGCTCCTGCTCGGCTTTGAGGTTAAATAAAATATGACTTCACTTTTAACAGCTCGACGTTATTTCAACCAGTGTTTGAAGTCCTATCAGCAAACCAACTCATACCTTGGTCACAGCACTTGGACAGCTTGCCTGATGACGTAACAGAGCGCAAGCTCCCAAAGCCCGCTCTCCTTCAAACGCCTCCAAACAAGTGAGGCGCAAGCTAGGCGAGTGTCACTTGAATTAAGCGGCAAACATGAGGGGAGTGTAAAAAAGATGACACAAGTGGAGACATTTGTGACGGTGTTTATTTTGAGGCAGTTCAGTTCTTTGATGGTATCGAATTTTTCTAAATGTAATTTTGTTCAACTATTTTTGTTATATGGAAAGAAGAAATGCGCATTTATTATAAGTTACGAACAGCTCCCCCCGCACTTAAAATTTGGTATACATCCATTAGATTCGTACAAAATTTAGCGCAGTTCCTTAGGCGCTTTTTCTGGAGGCTTTTGCAATATTTACCAAGATATTTGTCAGGACGTGAAATTAAAAAGGATCTGTGCAATTTTTTTTGTTAGCAGGTAGCAGGAATTTATTTGGAGAGTTGAACCATAAAACAAATTATTTCATTTATGTCGTACATCATTTTCTCAACTGGGTGAACTTTGTGGCACTTTAACAGAAATGCCCTTATATATGTCACAAATTCAATATTTTTCTCCAATACGTGAACTGTGTTGAACGATAAGAAAAAATGATAATCTTTTTCCTCTTCATCTTTTACTACTTCTATATGGGGTCGACGTTTTATTGATTTTCACGGCTGGATGCCTTTCCTGACGCCAACCCTCCCCATTTATCCAGGCTTGAGACTGGCTCCAAAATGGAGGCTGGGCTCAGAAAAATGATCTTTATTATGTCAAAAGTCATTGTTCTCAACTAGGTGAATTGTAAGGGTATTTTGCGTGTATAGCAGACTCAGTGCTTTATAGTTTTAGTTTGGTATTGATGGGGAAATAGTTTGTTTAGTATAGAGTTCATTTAACCCTTCAAGGAACTGCCGGTATGTCCAGGGATTGTTACCGCGAAGTGGGATAGGCTCCAGCTTCCCCATGACCCTGCTCAGGATAAAGTTCATTTTAACTGCTTGGCTGCAACTCTGAGCTGTTTGATTTCTGTGGCAATATTTACCAAGACATTTGTCTGGACGTGAATGTCTGCAATTTTTTTTTTTTTGTTATCCGCCTTTTAAGTTTTATTTTTGTAGCCTCAAACGACAAAATCATCAGTTGTATTGACCTAGTTTGCTCTGACACCTTATGGGAACTTTTTACTTGGGGAGTACAGGATTACAAGAAGGTTCACTGTATGCCTTGCAACATGCAGAACACACACACAAAAAAAAACTGGATTTCATGTAGTTGCTTTCCAGTTTACACTTGGGGATCTCACCCTAATTCATATCAGTGGTGTTTTTCACATGAAAATTGTGGTTTTCCTTTTTGTGCAAAGACTCCTGTTATGCTAATGTGGTTTTGTGAGCCTGAGTTTTCAGTAGCTGCTGTAACACGTACAGATACACTTCACTCAAAGAGCTACAACACTACAATACTTGCACATGCATCCATCCCACCAGCACATCAAAAACAAGGCTAAAAGGTGTTCTGAACCTCAGCCCCGCCCCACACACACACACATCTGGCTGACTCCCCCTGACAGGTACAGTTACAAATACAATGAAAAGATTTATCCACATAAACGTCAGAACAAAAAGTACTCTAAGTAATAATTAATACAGTGTTCTCTGTAGCCAAAATTGTAACTTAAATGACATCCAACATTAACTTACCTAACTATGCTTTTTTTTTTGTTAATGACTAGCAAGAGATGCAAGTTAATGCACTTCCCATCACAAAAAGATTGATCAGACAATAGAAGGCTGGTGTACGCTCTGTCTTGATTGGCATCAGATCATTGTGATACCTTCTGACATCATTATCATGTGACATAAGACAGCAATATGTATATTTAAACATTAAATAAACTCTCAAACTCCCACTGCCCAGGAAAATGTATTGGCTTATGATCTGTCTAAATTGAAAAAGCAAATTTCTCCATTCCTGTCTTTTCTGCACCAGGACTCTGCACCTTTTTAAGACAGGGGTATCATACTGCTGGCTTCCTTCTTCCACAAAGTGAATTGAGCACAAATAAGACTTATTTGGTAGTGTAGTACTGTCAGGTGGTCCTCCCTCAGCAGTAGGTAAATATCAGATGGTCTTTCTCAGCAATGGGCAAATGCCACTCAGCTCCATTCTATCCATGCTAATGCCTTGTGCTTGATGCATTCTTGATATTGATCTGCTTTCTTTCAAATTACTGTGACTACCGTTAAGAGTGAAAATGGTACTGGACTTTTCATACCTCTATACTCACATGCACTGCATAGCCTTTACTGGAAAAAAATGGAACCAGAAAAAACAAAAATAAGGTCCTCCTCTTTTTAATGTGAAAAGTATGGGGCTGTAGCCGGAAAGTTCAGGTAGCACACATACACACAAGAGTAAACCTGGGACACTGCAGGGCCAATGGAGCTAGCAACATGATCAGGAAATAGGTTTGCAGTATCTGGTACAAAGACAATTTCATATTTTACAAAAATCAACATTTCTCTAAATAAGAAATGACATCAAGCGTATGACAGAAAATTGCTTAAGAAGGCAATTTAATAAGTTAAATTACTGAGGGAATTGTATTACTTATGTAGCATAATATCGTATAAGGCTGTACCCCTCTAGCCCTTAATGCAGAAATGCCTCTGATCCATATAAATTTATAGGCTTATAGTTTCCTTATTGCCAGATGTACAAAGTAAAGTGAAACTCTTACTTGCGTGTAATAATCATCACACAAATCCATTGTGCCTCGAAAACAATTAAGCTGCTTTCACCAATACAGCTGGCTGAGCCTTGAATCTTTAAAGGAATACTCCACCCAAAAATGAAGCTTTTTTATGTTACCTACCCCATTTTACATTGTAGTGGCATCTGAGAAACATTTTTAATCTCATGTTTTCATTCAAAATGGAGAGAAAAATGTTTATGATAGAATGAGAACCAACACTGGCCAATGATGGAAAATAAAAACATAATGTGAAAAATGTTGATGGTAAAAAGAAAAAAATCTATCATATTACTTGCATCACACAATCCACAATTTAGTTAAATACATGCTTTAGTGCTAAAAAATAGTTTTATTGTTACTTTCAGAATTTACAGCGCACATCATAAATGGAAAACTAAAGCATCATGGGAAATACTTGTTGAATTGAAGACTGGATTGTTGATTACTGAATGAGGGGTTGAGGCGGGTCTTCAATTCAAAAAGTCCTACCCATGATGCTTTAGTTTGCAGTTTATCATTTGTGCAGTTTATGCCCAAAGTATCTATTTAACAATATTTTAGTAAAAAAGTATGCTTTGATCATATGAATAAAGAAGTAATATGTGGATTATGTGACACAAGTAATGTGAGTTTTTTTTTTTTTTTCCATGGACATTTTTTACATCGTCTGCCATTGTCCAGCGTTGATCACCCTTTGTTCCCATTCTATCAGAAAAAAAATCCTTTCTCCCCATATGTAACATATAAAAAAAAACAATGGTTAATTTTTGGGTGGAGTTTTCCTTTAACAGTTTGATCATTCTACATTATCTATGCGGAAGACAAGAAATAGGCTTGACTCTCACACTTTTAGGGCAAAGAAATGGAAGTATGCATAAAGTAAATTTTGATGTTTGTTACCACATAAAAAAAATCTTGCTTAACAGTGAAGCTGTCATTAACTTAAAAACACAAAAATAATTTTACCTAGTGGCATCACTTTCAGTATGTGAATTTCTTCATTTTGAAAGCAAAAAAAGTATAATGTGTTTAGGTGTTAATCACCATCCCAATGCCCTTTAAAAGTAGAACATACATGTTTTCTGTATTTCTACAAATGAAACATGCCAGGTAAAGTGGCATGGTAAGACACTTGTTGGCACTGAGCCTGCATCTTAGTGATTTACAGTTGGAAAGTCTTTAGGTCATCTTCCTTAATGAAATTAGATTGGGATCTGAATATCACTTATGCAATGTAGAAATTATAATACATTTTTAATTTAAATTCGTTACTCCAATGTAAGTTTGAAATTGTAATTTTGATTCCGTCAAAATTTCTTTAGGCAAAAAACTTGCTAACAATCATTTATTTATGTCTTTCACAGTTAATGAATCCAAATTTTATTCAAGAAGGTAAGCTGAATGTAAAAATAAATTATATACTTCTTCACTGATTTTAATTTCATTCATGTTTTATTTTGTACATTTTATTAATCCAACACATTTATTTCTAGTGGCTCCTGAATTCCTTGTTCCACTCTCAGATGTCACATGTGCTTTCGGTGAGACGGTAGTTCTAAGCTGTAAAGTCTGCGGTCGACCAAAACCAAACATAACTTTGAAAGGACCAGACCAAAACCTTGTGGTGAATAACAGCCGCTTTACACTCGATATCAGGTATAGGAAATCATTCAATAGCGATTTATTATAACTAACATGTATCAGAGGGACACAGAGGCTATTTTCTATGTAGAATCTTTGTTTACTTACTTATTTAATTACTTTAAAATTGTGTATCTGTTTTTACTAATATTTTCTACATTTTGGTCTTGATTTAAAAACTGGACGGCATGATGCTTTCATAGGCAAATTAAATCTTTGTCAGCTTGTCTCTGTTTTAATCTGCAATTCCACAACCCCCTAAGTAATGACTGAGTACTTCCATTCAAGTTAAAGCTCTTGCCTTAATCCAACAGTGTAGCAATTTATAAAGTAGAATCTACTGATACACAGTAAACCTGCAGACTGTGTGTGTTAAATGAAATTGATCCAATAAGCAGTGGATCAGTGTCAGTTTGTGTGTTCATCCAGTTGCTTTGTCTCTGTCATTTTAAAAGATGGTGCATCACAAACATTTTTAGTGATACAGTGCATTTGACTTTTCTTGCTAACAGAAGACGCATCACAAAAATTAATGAAATGAATCTAACTGCAGCCCACAATACATATGACATAGGTTATGTAACACCCACAACAAAACGAAATGCCCAAAACATCAGTCACAAAATGCCCATGGAGTCAGAAAACCCTCCCACAACTCTAATCTTAACTATAGTGTAACCGGGCATTCAATGGCCGTTTTGTTATGTGACTGTTCTCATAGATATCGCGGGCTGGAATTACACTCTGTTGACATTAACATTGCTTTTATAAATCCCATACCAAATAGTATATAACAGAGACCAACATTAATACTGAGGTCTACGCTGATAATTTAGATTTCAACCTGTCTTAAGATGGGTACCACAGCTAGTGATAACTAAATTTATCTGCGGAAAACAAAAGGTTCAAGGCTACCAAGGTTTGAATTTTCTTTCAATTTTCTTTTCTAACTGATCCCCCCATTTTGAAAGAATTCTAGTCTAAAGTAGACAAAGATGACAAATAATAGCAAAATGCATAAAAGAAAAGCACCATAAAAGCAAAATAGGTCAGAATGTCATGCAAAGGCCCTGAAATGAAAACAGAATTAGCATTTAGACATGTTAGGGCCTGCCCTATCCAACCTATCTTCCTCCTTGCATTAGCAATATTTCTTCAGTCATGTGAAAAAGTAAGTAACCAAAAGTAAGTAAACAAATCCAAATTATATTCTAAACAAATCCAAATCATATTATGTGATATCATCTACTGTTAAATTCTGCTCCATACTTGTAAAACTTTTATTTTTATACTGTATTGAGGATTTGTTCTGTTTTGTGTATTGTATTGTATTGACCCCCTTCTTTTTGACACCCACTGCACGCCCAACCTACCTGGAAAGGAGTCTCTTTTTGAACTGCCTATCCCAAGTTTCTTTCATTTTTTTTCCAGGGAGTTTTTTCTTGTCTTCTTAGATAGTCAAGGCTGGGGGGCTGTCAAGAGGCAGAGCCTGTTAAAACCCATTGTGGCACTTCTTGAGTGATTTTGGGCTATACAAAAATAAATTGTATTGTACTGTATTGTAACTACAACTCATGAACTGTTTTTTCTTTAATCTGTGGATATATCTTCATTTAAATATTATTTTTATATAAAGATGATGAATTTAAAAAAATAAAACAATGAAAATCTGACTTTGCAATAATTAAATTAACAAAAGTCAATAGAAATACCATTTCCATATGTGGAAAGGTAAATATCCCTTTGGCTGTAATAGCTGGTATTGATCCCCAATGCAGACTGTTTAGCAGTCTCTTACATCGACTGTGTGAAAGCTTTTACCACTCCTCCATAGAGAATTCTTCCATCTGTGTGATGTTTGAAGGGTGTCTTGTGTGCACAGCCTCTCCCCTCCCATGGCATCTCAAAGGGATTCAGATCCTGGCTTTGACTTGGCCATTCCAGAACCCTCCATTTATTTCTTTTCAGCCATTACATGGTGGATTTACTGGAGTCTTTAGGGTCATTATCATGTAAGGTCCACTTTCGGTTGAGCTTCTGACAGTTTCACAGTTATCCTCAGTCACCCTCTCTGCTACAATGAAGAATTCATGGTAGATTCTTTGATGGTGGGCTGCCCAAGCCCTGATGCAGTAAAGATTCCCCAAACCATAACATTTCTACTGCCATACTTTACAGTTGCTATCAGGTTAATCTTTTCAAATGCTGTCTTTGTTTTTCCTGCATTTCAGCGTAAATCATGATTAGACATATAGAGTACTACTACTAATTTGTATCTACGAGGCCATGGAAGTGCATTGGTATGCATTGATGCCTCCAGAGTAGTTGGATCAGATCCCAAGCCAATCACTATCTGTGTGGGTTTTATTCCTGGTACTCCAGATTCCTCCCACATCCCACGTTATATTAATATAAGACGGTAATTGATCTTGCATGTTCCCTGCTAAGGACAGACTTTCCAATCACACTTAGTCTATCCTTTATTCACTGTGCAGTTGGGATAAGACCCCACAAACTTAAATGGGAAAAAGCAGGTCCATGGAATGGATTGTCATTTTTTGGCAAGTTATTTAACCTTAAAAACCAAGGACAAACAGATATATAAAATTTCTGTCAGGGTGACAGGTAACATTAATATATAATACATTTCAGTTTTATTTTAAATTAAAGTTATTGAGGTCAAAATTTCTTTTCTATGTTTCCTGCAGAGAAACTGGAGAAATTCTTCTGAAAATCTGTAACCTAATACCTCAGGATACGGGTATTTACACCTGTGTGGCAGTGAATGACCATGGAAGTGCATCATCATCTGCCTCAATCAAAGTACAAGGTTAGGGCCTGGAAATTAAGCATTTACCTTCACTTCTATTGTTTCCATTTGACATTTTAAACAAAGTAAGATTTACACATTTTCAAGTCTATGGTGTAAGTTTAGACTTCTGAAACTGAGTTTATGCCATCTACTGAGGCAGATGTATGCTTTTCATCCAACTGAGCCTTCAAATTAGATCTATTAGAGATAGCTGACAAATGCCAAAATGCTCAAACTTCTCTATGCAGTCATTGTTTTACAGAAATAAGATGTAGTCCCATCCAAAGATGTTTCAATGTTCTTTGAACCTTGTTGCTTCATGCTACTGAGACCTGGTGAAAATATATGTATAGATAATGTGGAATTATTTTTTCATTCAATCTTCATTTTTGTTCTTTGTATTTTCATTTTATCCAACCATCCATCCATTCATTTTCTGAGCCCACTGATTTCTTTATAGGGTTGTAGAGCACTGCATGAAAGGCATAAACCACCCCTTAATATAACATGTCCTTAGATGTTGTTTTTTGTCTTGTGCCCAATACTGCATGGATGGTTTCCAGCTCACTGTGACCTCAAAGGGAATAACCAAGTGTGGAGGATGGAAAGAAAAGTGTGATTAGTCTCCCTCCCTGAATAGCAGCCTCAGTCAAGGCATAATATTTATTCTTGAACTAACTTCTCATTTTGCTACTTATTAATTATTTATTAAATGTTATGTTTAGATAAAAAATAAATGTGTTCAAGTAAATTTTACTCCATGTGAGGTGAAGTACAGTTCCAGAAAATAAAAAAAACAAAACAAAACTCAAGAATCCCCATATTACTAGCTGCAATCAGCTGACCAAATGCAATGTACAAGGTTTCTTCTACTGAACATCTCAGTAACCTGCTTTGGTCATCTCCTGTTCCTGCTGCAGGTGTGCCCGCAGCACCAGTCCAGCCAATGGCACAGGAGCGGAGCAGCACATCCTTAATCTTACGCTGGTTACCTCCAGCAAACACTGGCAACTGTGCCATTTCTGGTTACACTGTGGAATACAAGCAGGAAGGTAAGGATTTTCTAACAAGGGAAACTTGTTTCTTTCTATGTCTGGTGCCCTTGCAGGATGAGATCTTACCTTGTGCCTCATTGGGTCTCCCACAATTTCATGTGAGATTCCCTGGAGCCACAAGAAATACTGAATTTTATTTGTATCTTGATTAACATTCTTAACTTACACTGTTCTTAAATCTTTGCAACCATGGTATAATTGAATGAACAATTATGCATCACACACATCTTTGAAGATTTAAATTGCCTGGGGCAGAATCCTAACTGCAAGTAGTGCCTTCATACACTGTCCTCATTGGGTCATATATTTTGGGAATGATTTAAACTAAGACTATTTTGAGAGAAATAATGTGTTATTTTTCAGATGACATTGATTTACAATTACTCATGATCAAATACAACACAGGGTGGGCCATAAATTTTCATACATATGGTTTTTAACATTTTATTTTTTATATTTCAGATACCCTAAAAAATGCATTTGAATAAAGAGCAATGAATTGAAATCATACTGATGGCCCATTTGATTTTTATCTTTGGGGGCATTTGAAGGCCATGGTGTATCAGAAAAAGATATGAAACATAAATCATCTTAGGGAACGTATCACTGACACCATTACAAGCATAACTCCAGCTGTGTTAATACGTATTCATCAGCAGTGGTGAACACATATTGAAATGTGTTTTCAAAACAATGGCAGTCATGTAGAGCATATTATATAAATAAAATTGTTTTTTCATAAACAAATGTTTATTTTCCTATGTATGAAAACTTATGGCCCACCCTGTAGTATATTATAGAGTAACACCATACAGAATATGATTATGCCAAGATAAATTTATTTTAAATTTATTTAAAAGTCAAACACCTGGCAAATTTATTTATTAAAATAAAATTAGTGAATAATGAATGAAACATCTACTTATTTTTTCCTGAAAACAATAATAATAATACATTTTATTTATATAGCACCTTTTCCTTACTCATTGTTCCTAAAGTCACTTGCTAAAACCATCTGAAATATTTTTCTTGTTATGAAAGGTTCTGTAAAATGGAAAAGCATAGCAGTGTCCACTTTGGACACCTTCCTTCTGATTGAGGACCTAATGCCTGGAGGCCAATACCAGTTCAGAGTCAGTGCCAGTAACCCTTGGGGAATCAGCACTCCAAGTGAGCCATCCAACATAGTCTCACTTCCAGAGAATGGTGAGCACATTTTATTTGGAAATGCAGAGAAAATTTGCTTTAAAATGTGGCAGATGATCATAATGTATTTCATTTACACAGAAATGCAGCTCTTAATTAATCTCTCCGAAAGGATAAAATGAAATAATGGAGAAACAAACCTGTCACAGATGAATGTAACATATGAAGAGCACTACTTGATGAAAAAATAAGTTGTGTTTGATGAATATCTTTGGATCAAAGTTGCATTATTTTAAAAATTCAACTTTTTTTATTTCTCCTTGTTTTATGTGTGGATATGTGTTTTTCTTTTTCTTTTAGATTCTTCTTATGATGGAACCACCATTCACTGGAAAGACAACTTTGAATCTTCTTATATTAATCTTGCTGAAATTGGAAGGTAATAATGCATTTCATTAACCAAAGTAGCTTGTTTTTTTTAAGCTTAACACAACATAAATTGTTTGAAAAAAAGAAGGAAATATGCTTCATTCCTAGTGTTGTCTAAAGATCAAACGCTATGCAGAAATAAAATTTAGTACCGGAGTGGTGTGGTGTATGATCACTCAAAAGACATGAGGATTCAGTTAACAAACTAGCAGTACTTTCAGCCAACAAATCATTTATTCCAACGGCAATGCAAATGCATATGCATAATACCTCACTGGGGCTGGGACTGCCAAGTCATAAGTTTTCTTTCTTAAAATTGTCTTCCTTTTTAGTCATTTTGGTATATGGTCAGACCATACTGTGTGTGTGTATCTATCTATCTATCTATCTATCTATCTATCTATCTATCTATCTATCTATCTATCTATCTATCTATCTATCTATCTATCTATCTATCTATCTATCTATCTATCTATCTAAAGAGCTTCTGAAAAAAGCCAAATATCCCTCTGGGGACAAATAAAGTTCCACCTAATTTAATTTAACTGATGGTTCTAAATTTGCCCAGTATAAGCTTCTGTGTGTTAGTGGGTCCTGTGACAGACTGGTTTCTACCTTGTGTCCGATGTTGCCAAAATAAGCTCTGGCTTCTCTGACCCGGAAAGGAAATAATTGGATTTAGAATCTGGAAGGTAAACTGACAGCTTTTACATGACTGAGCTTGTTTCCAAATATTCTGTACTTCATGTTGTTTCAATGAAATCATGCAGCTATTGCTGTCATTTAATAAAGGTGGACATCCATTATATTATGAGTCATTCTCTTATTATTCACTTATTTACTTTCCAAAATCCAGGAAACTGTAGTCTATCCTAGCAGCATTTGAGGCAAAGCAGGAACCCCAAAGACTGAATGGAAGTCTATTAAAAACAAATACAATATGCAGTCACTCTTACCAATAGCAGGACAATTTAGTATTGCCATTCAACTTAATATGCACATCTTTGGCATCTGGGAGAAAAACTCAATGACGTGGGACCATTCTCCTTATATCCCCATATACTTAGGATGCCCCTATGAGAACATATTTTCAGTGATCTATCTACAATGCCCATAAATGTATTCACCCCTTAGATGTTTTCTTATTTTATTATTATGCAACATTGAATCACAGTGGATTTAATTTGACGTTTGACACTGATCAACAGACAGTGACTGCCAATATGAAAACAGATCTCTGCAAAGCGATCTAAGTTAATTCAATGTTGAATAACAATAAAATATGAAAACTTCCAAGGGGGTGAATACTTTTTATAGACACTGTATATGCTGTGGAGATACCACCACCAAAATAGCTCCATCTGTTATCACAAGCAATTGAAGAAGTTCTGCACTCAATAAATTGGTCAGATTTCTAAATTTTCTTATTCAACTACTGGGTCTCAGAGAGAATGAAATAAACTGCCAGCAGCCATACCACATGCACTTCAGAAAAGGTCACCCACCTGAAGCTAAGCATGTTCAGGCCTGCACTTGGATGGGAGGCCAACCAAGAAAAAGCTTGGGTTGCTGTTGGAAGAGATGTTGGCAAGAACAGCAAGGGGCACTTACCCTGTGGTCTGAATGTGGATCCCAATGTCCCAGTGCAGTGACAGGGACACTGTGCTGTAAAAATTATGCCATCCTTCAGATGAGACAAAAAACCGACGTCCTGACTCTCTGTGGTCATTAAAGATCCATGGGCATCTTTCATAACGAGTAGGGTGTATCCTGATGTCCTGGCTAAATTACTTGCCATGGTAATTATCCCCTGTCTCTTATTGGCTAACTTTCTTTCACCTGTTCAATGCCTAACAGTTAATGTGTGGTGAACGTACTGGCGCAAAATGACTGCAATCATATCATCCAGGTGGATGCTGCACATTAGTGATGGTTGAAGTGGAGTCCCACTCACTTTGTAAAGCACTTTGTGTAGCAAGAAAAGCAATATATAAATGTAAAGAATTATTATTAACTGCAAAGAAACTTCAATTCTTTAGATACACACATCTGCACTCACACATGCAGGGCCAGTTTAGAGCCACTTATTATGTATGTCTTTAAAATATGGAATGAAACCAAAGCACTAGAAAACAGTATGAATACAGTGGCCATAAACTTTGCTCCCTGTACTCTAAATGCCCTGCTGCTTCATTCAAATCTGATTTGTGGTATAGCAGCAGACACAACTTACTTTCATACTCAAAAACATTGTACATTATAGGCTATGTACAAGGCCTTACACTATTATGAAAGTAACATAATAGGAAGGCCTGTCATTGACGGCACCCAGCTTCTTACATCTTATTTGTCAGGGAACGTTTACTGTCTTAAATAAATAATAGTTGTGATCAACGTTACTAATTTCTATGTTAATTAATGTTGTCTTATTTTAATTTCTTATTTTGTCTTTTATTTTTCTTCTCTTCATTATGTAAAGCACTTTGAGCTACTTTTTGTATGAAAATGTGCTATATAAATAAATGTTGTTGTTGTTACTAATGAATCTAAGATGGGCATCCTTTATTAAAACAAGCTTAAAAGAACCTCCCATGGTCAGTGCACCATGACAAGACTGAGGAATGTAGCAAAGAACAAATTTTGAATAAGTTAGGTTAATTTGCAAAGTAGAGTTAAGAAACACATCAGTTTGCATCAATTAGCATACAGATACATGGTGTAATTTTTAACATACCTACAATTTTTGTATATCGGAATGTCTCAAAATAGTTAGAGATAAAGTCATGGCACACATCTATACCTAAACCAAAATGTCTTATACTGTATATAAATTCTTAGTGAGAACAAATTCATTCATTGCCATTATCTCATTATTGTACAAATGGTACAGAATGACTTAGTTATATAGGCAGTTACAGTCAGAAGCAGTTTACAAATTCATACAAAAAGTCTTCCTTGAATGATCATCAGTAAGAGTACTATAACCAAGAACCAAAGCTAATCATCAGTGCCACCTTACTGGTGGCTGCTGCTAGGCCTACAACTGTCTCATTTCTGTTTTTGTATTTTGCTTCTTTGTTTTCAGGGGCAGGTTTTCTGTAGTAAGGAAATGTGTAAACAGGGCTACCAAGAAGGAAGTGGCCGCAAAATTCATCAGTAAACGATTAAAGAAGAAAGAGCAAGTGGCACATGAGTCAGCCATCTTACAGCATCTTCAGCATCCGCAGTTCCTTGTTTTGTTTGATACATTTGAATCTCCTGGATGCTTTATTCTAGTTTTAGAACTGTAAGTAGGGAATGTGGCTTTAATATCTATAATGTTTTTAAAAATATTTTGTTAAAATCAAATCAAATGTTGTCACATACAATTATATACACACTAGCTGTGCTACCCATCTAAAACAGGCTGAAATTTAAGTAGTCAATGTGTCATCTCTTGTCTTTTATTTGATACATGGCTTGTCCATTTGGTCTGGTATGATAATACACACTCAATCTGTTGCCCTTGTGGCGTCCTTTTCACTTTCAGATAAATCTGCTTGTTTTCACCACTTCCTCTTGGCATTGCTCGTCGAACTGACTACTCTTAAAGATGAAGTGTTTTGCTTTTAAAATGTGGTGATGGCCACTACCGAATTGACCTAGTTTAGCAATTCTAGTCTAGATGTCCCAGGGATTTGGTTTCCCAGCATGTTGATTTATTGCTATCTTTACTCACCCATTGCCTGCCATGTGAAGTTATCAGTCATTAGCACGATAGATATCTCATTCACATAGCCCAAGTGAAAACAAGGTTTTTACCATGATGTCCTTACCGCTGTATAATGTTGGACAACAGAATAGGCCAATAATAACCAATTTTAGACCTTTATTTGGTATTTTTATTATCATTTTTTTACCCTTATACCAGGAAGTAATACTTCTTATCAGGATACTTTCAATGATGGATATGTAGAAATTCTTTAGTAATTGGGAGGGCAGCCTGGAATCCGTGAGGCATCTGCGGCAGGACTGTCTTAGCATATGGGCACAATGGGCACTGGCCAGGGGCCCCAGGAGCATAGGGGTCCACGATTTTTCTGATACCTATGTAAGTTTCTGTTTTGCTATCAAAACAGTGGCTCCAGCAGGCTACTTTGCCTGAGGGGCTACGATGCTGTTAAGACAGCCCTGGTCTATGGTGGTAAAGACATTATTGTGCCTTCTTTACCAAAGTGTCAATATGCTTGGACCAGGTCAAGTCTCTGAGATATCTGAAACTGTCTACCCTCGCCACCTGAGTGCTGTTAATTCTGAAGGGGTGATGGTGCATCTACTGTTTTTACTCCAGAGTCCATAATAAACTCCTTTATTATTTTGTTCTGGTCTGAGGTGAAATAGATGAAACTTTTACAAACTCCTACAGCTGCCACAGAGATGTTCTCTGAAGCATCAGCCTTATAAAAAATAGTAACAAAATGAGAATGAAATTAAGTTTAGAGACTTTGTGTCTATATCTCCTAATTAAATCTAAGTGGAGTAAATTTCTAACTGTGTTTGTGTGACCTGCAGTGAACTGGCATTTCATTACGGGTGGCTACCTGGGTTGCATGCATTGCAGGTATGATGGCCTGAAGCTGTCAGTGACCCAGAAGCAGAGGAGCCAGTAAATAAAACATAGACAGGCATACAGATGGATGGATCAATTGATCAATCAATCAGTCAATCAGTGCTATATTAGAATAATTACAGGCTTTCCATCCAGATTTCTGTTACATAGGCTCCAGCTCCCTGTGTCACTAAAATGTAGGTGGGTTCAGAGAGCGGATGGATATTTTTCCATAATTTTTCAATTGCACATGTTCCTGTCTGTATATATCTATTTACAAATTATTGTGTCATTGCTTGACAGCATTTTTTTAGAAATAATGCTTTCCTGAGGCATGATAGTTATTCAACAGTTTTGGTTGACTTTCAATGCCAAAATTATTCCTTGCAGCTTGGACGATGGACGAATTTTGGACTTCCTTGTAAATCATGATGAACTTATGGAAGAAAGGGTGGCCTTTTACATCAGAGACACTCTGGAAGCTGTTCAGTATTTGCACAATTGTCGAGTGGCTCACTTAGATTTAAAGGTAAATGGATACAGAACCATATTTTTGCAGATTATTGTTTTGGGATAAAGAAACCAATGCTTTAGTTGTAAATGTAATGGAATAAAATATGTTACTTGATAAGCATACCAAATGAAAACGTTTGAAATGTCAAAAAGTATTCAGACCCCCTCACATTCTGCACACTGTATTGTGTTGTTGATTTGATTTTAAATAGATACATTTGACATTTTTGCCAAGCAATTTGGTCTCAATAACTTATAATGACAAAGTGAAAACATGCTTTCAGGAGGGTTTGCAAATTTATAAAAAAAAATCAAAAACTGAAATCTCTCATTCAAGTATTCAGACCCTTCATTCAGGACTTTCTAGAAGCCTCTTCGGCAGCAATTACAGCTTCAGGTTTTCTTGGGTAAAATTCTACAACCTTTGCACATATGAATTTGGGTGGTTTATCTTACTCTTTCTAGCAGATCCTCTCAAGTTCCGTTAGATTGGATGTGAAGTGTCTGTGAATTGTCATCTTATGGGGATTAAGTCTCAGCTTAGGTTGGGCTATTCAGATACAATCAAAGACTTGTCCCAAAGCCACCTAAGCATTGTCTTGGTTGTATAGTATGTAGGTCATTGTCACGATAAAAGATGACCTGTCGCCCCAGTCTGAGGTCCTGCGCATTCTGTATCAGGTTTTCTTCAAGGACATCTATGTATTCGGCTGCATTCATCCTTTGTTCAATCTCGTGATCAATCTCCATTTCCCTGCCACTGTGAAGCACCCCATAGCAATATGCATAATATTAGGTGGCGATGAGCAATGCCATGCCTTCACCAGACATAATGGAGTTCTGCCCAAAGAGTTAAATTTTTGTCTCAATTAGAGACAAATACTCTCAAGGGTCCTTTGAACTGTCACATACTTTTTAGTTAAGAGTGGCTTCCTTCTAGTCATTCTACCATAAATAATTGATAGATGCAGTGCTGCTGAGATTGTCATCATTCAGACGGATTCTACC
The DNA here is from genome assembly GCF_900747795.2 of Erpetoichthys calabaricus. NCBI lineage: Eukaryota > Metazoa > Chordata > Cladistia > Polypteriformes > Polypteridae > Erpetoichthys > Erpetoichthys calabaricus. The sequence continues at coordinate 39,661,306 of NC_041401.2, forward strand.
ATCTCAGCAGAAGACTTCTGAAGCTCTGTTTAAGGGACTTTTAGGCTCTTGGTAACCTCTCTGACCAAGGCCCTTCTTGCTTGTTTACTTAATTTAGTCAAATGGTCAACTCTAGGCAGACTCCTGATGGTTCCAAACCTTTCCATTTCACTATATTAGAGGTACTGTGCTCCTGGGATCACTGAAAGCTTTAGAAGTTGTTTTATACTCTTACCCTTGTTTATGTGATCATGAAGGTCTATTGAGGGTTCCTTGGATTTTATGGCTTGGGTTTTGTCCTAATATGCAATGTGAATTGTGGGACCTTATATATACAGGTATGTGCCATTCTAAACAATGTCCAAATAAGCAAAACGGTCACAGGTGGACTTCACTCAAGGTCTAGACACATCTCAAGGAGAAATACAGCACACAGGATCCACCTGAGCACAGTTTGGAGGGCCACAGCAAAGGCTCTGAATCCTTATATGAATATTTCAGTTTTTGAGTTTTTAATAAATTTGCAAACCTATTTGAAAACATTTTCATATTGTCATTATGGGTTATTGACTGTAGATTGCTGGGGAAAAAATGTGAAATTTATCCATTTAAAATTTAATCTACGAAACAATAAAGTGTGCAGAAAGTAGAGAGGACTGAATAGTTTTTGAATCCACCACACAAGGAATAGCCATTTGCTTAGGAGTGTATATGAAAAAACAGTCATTCATGCAAGGTAGAAGTGACTAAGCCATAATGCATACCTAATCTTATGGTGGAAATAAAAGGGTTTAATATTACAGAAAATTAATAATATGACTATAAAAATTAAACCAAATGTTAGCTGCTAGTTTCTAATAGTATGCTCTTTCAACAATTGATGGAGCCAGTTAAATACAAATGCAATTTACAGTAAGTCAAACAGACTCTGAATTGTGACTTGATACTATTTGTAAGTAGTTGATATATATTGTTCAGCTGTATCATGAATTGATTCCTTCAACACTACAGTGACTGATATTTTTCCACCCATTTAGTCAAATTCTGCCTGCTAACTGAAATCCTTTCTTAGTCAGACTTCTTTTTTCTTTGTTTTTTTTTTCAAAACTGAGTTGCTGAGCATAACATATGTGGTGTCAGATACCTTTTGTTATCTGGGATGGGAGGGCCCACCAGATTTTTAATGAAAAGTAAATTTTGTTATTAATTTAATTCTTCCTTTAAACACATAGCCCACTATCTTCTGCCTTGGAAATTAATATAATGTGAATTTTACTTCTCTTTGAAATTCAGAGTGACATGCCATGGCTTTAAGTGCTTGCTATTTTCTTAAGTTACTGTCTTTGCTTATTTAACTTTACTTAATTTACTTGTTAAGAATTTTGAGTTATTGTTTGCTTTTATCATCCAAATGGCAATTATCACTGACTTCCATGTACCTATACATATATATCTGTTCTTCATTAAGTGGCTGGTTTTAAAATATTACAAAAATGCCAAGTCTTTTCTGTCTCTTAATTTCTTAAAAAAGCGTCCAATGATTACTTGATTGGAGGTAGCATTCTTCACTGGCCTGAAATAATCCAATGAACTATGCAATTTATGAGAAGGAAGTGAAGGTAAAACTGATACCATGTTTGCAGAGGCTAAATCAGCATCATGGTGAAACACTATAGAAATTAATATATATTCCTATTACCAAGTACACTGGAAAGATAAAATACAAATCTGCAATATAAAAGGGAACTTCTAAAGAGAAGAAAATCAACAGCCAGTGTGACTACCACCCAGGAGCCGAGTTCAACAGCCCTTTTTTAAAGGTACCCATATATATTACACTGATTAACTGAGAGCCAGGCCCTCATAGCAGCATGTTGCTTCAGAAAATTACTCTATATATTAAAGCTGAATGACCACATTCTTTTAGAATTGCAAGTGTTGTGATTTACAGGAGCCAGAGAAAAAAGGAATCAAGTCTAGAATTACTGAAATAATGACTTTCAGGTCCCTGGTCACCATCTGAGTCTATCTTTATCGAGCATTACTTTCTGAAGAGTTAAGGCTGTTGACTTCAAGTATTCCACTTTGCTATAGTAAATTGGTAGTATTATTATTTTTCTTGGAGTCACACTTCAACTTATAAATAGTGAAAAATCAGTTTGCTGAAGCCAATGGAAAGGTTACAAGTGCTGAAATTTGACCAAGGCCATCAATTAGTATAAACTCACTTAAAACTCCTGTTTCAAGAGGGTTCTTTTGCCAAGTTTGAATGAACCTTCACAAGGTATTTAAAACTTATTGTTGAGGAAAATACTCATAAAGAGTATACAAATAAATAAAGAGCCTTGAGCTATTGTTACATATGAGCTCCAAACATGGACAACCTTTATTTACACCAGCTGGTAAATCCTCCACAGGCTTTGTTTGATGCACCATAGCAGACTGAAGAAATCTAACAGAGCACTGTCTTATCATTGAGGTACATTTACATAACATATTTGAATGTATTTTAATTTTCACCAATCAGCATACAAATAAATGGTATACCCCAAAACTACCCCTTGTCATTAAGTATTATGTAAAGGTCCTAATTAGCTAAACATATTAAGAGCCATGTGTGATACTTGGTTAAAAGAAATAAGACATCTTATATGTAAACTGTTATCAGAGAACAAAATATAAACTTAAATATTATATATGATCTAATTTTCCAATTGAAATATGCTGGTACAAATATTGGGATGACCTAATTTAACAGGCAGGCAATTTCAAGAACATTTTCTCCTATAAATATTTAACAAATATTTATTTTCTCTCAACAGCCCGAAAATCTTTTAGTGGATTTCCACATCCCAGTGCCTCGTGTCAAGCTCATTGATTTGGGTGATGCCGTTCAAGTTACTAATCAGTGTTACATTCATCAGTTGTTGGGAAGTCCAGAATTTGCTGCACCAGAACTAATTCAGGGTTGCCCTGTTGCATTGAGCACAGATATCTGGAGCATTGGAGTACTCGCTTATGTTATGTTAAGTGGTATCTCTCCATTTCTTGATGAAAGTTTGGAGGAGACATGTATGAACATATGCAGACTTGATTTCAGCTTTCCAGGTGAATATTTCTGGAGTATCAGCAACGCAGCAAAAGACTTTATTAAAGCAGTGCTTCAAAGTGATGGCAGAAAAAGGCCTACTGCAGCAACCTGCCTACAGCATCCCTGGCTGCTTTCCCACAGTAGTGCATATTCTAAGACTCCCTTGGATACTTCTCGCCTGGCTTCTTTTATTGAGAGACGCAAACAGCAATATGATATATGTCCACTTACAAACATTAAGAGCTTCTTGCCAAGTAGCTCAAGCCACACTGTGTGAAATCCAACATGACTGACAAGAGACTAATCAGTTGCAGCATACTTATTGTGGCAGACCTTCTCTTCATTAAGTGTTTATTTCACATACAACTCTCAGCTAATTGATGTTGAAAGTTATCTATATGTAAATAAAATAAGATGAAAAAGTCACTTTTTGTGGTAAACCCACAATTTTGCTGATATTTGGTAAAGTGGATCATGCGTGAAGGTCACAAATTAAGCCAAATTAAACTCTGTAGTATCTGACATTGTGATACTCCTAAAAAGCTTGTTTTTATATGTCGGTATTTAAAATATAATAAACACAACCCACCTGTGAAGATGGGTCCATAATATGCAGTGTCACTCGTTTCATTTCTTTGCTGTCAGGTATTTTTGACCTTGTTTGTTTTGATCTTCTTTGTTTCATTAATGCACCTTATAATAATTTTTATAGTAAAAGGCATCTGATGGACTCATGTTCTAAAACTGACAATATTTTTTCTAAAACATGGCCTTAATTAAAATGATACATGTCTGATACAAGGAGATATCCACTAGCTGTATTAGAGCCATTTTTGACAACATTCAGCAGACTGGCAAAACAAAAAAGTCTGAATTAGCGTACACTGTTCTAATTCAGAGTGTTCATAAGAAATGTAATGATTTCCTCCATGAGGTAGAAGTACATAATAATAAACAAGAATACTTTCAATCAAATGTTTGAATGTTTAAAGTCTAAATATTTTCAATTATAATAAAAAATTGTCATTTTTCTCCTTCTGATAAAGGTCCATAGAGGGCTAGATCCCTACTAAAGGATCAAAAATCAAAAATAACATTATACTCATAATCACTGACCTTGAAATACTCTAAAACGATACCCCACATGCTTATGTTTGAAATGTGTCATTTTTATCTTTCAACAAGTTACTCTTAAAGGGGTAAAACCATTAGTAAAAAATTGAATATCAAAAATATGACCGTATTTGTGATCAGCGATCTTGAAATAGCATAAAACAACATGGCACATATCTATATTACCAATCCCCATTCTTTGAAAATTTTGTGAAAAGGAGTAACTTTGACCCCTTGTATCCCATTAGGGGGGTGAACCCCCGGGGGCTGTTGATATGGAATGCAATGCAGAACTTCAAGTGCTTCTTCTGATCATTTGTGCTGAAGACACTATTGGTTTACTCTTTATCATTAGGGTGTAATTTCCTGCACAAAATATGGTCAAAATGGCTTAAACATTTGTGTTTTTCAGGTATAGAGGGCCAAAAATAGTAGGAAACTGCAAAAAACTCAACATCAGACTACAAGCAAGTCAAATGGTATATCATGTGGGGGTTTTCTCGTACCACTGAGTCAGGAGGCAAAAAAAAAAACTAGTGACTTCAAAGCGTTCATAAGTAGTTCTTACGAACACAATGCAAAAAAAAATCTGGAGTGTTCTCCACTCGACTTTCTCATATACGTAGAGATTATATAAAAATTGTATGAATATGTCAACTTGTGAAGCAAAATATGTACTTATTGAAATTTTAACTTTATTTGATAGTTCTTTTTCCTGATTAGATAGTCTTCCAATTATGGTGTTATTTTGTGTTTGTACCATGTAATTTTTTTTGCATTGTTGATAAGTTAAATAAAAGTTAAAAATAATAATATGTGCAACATAGTTAATAAACTGTTACTAAATAAGATGAATAGTTAGATATTCCCAAAAGTATATATTATTCTAGCCCTGTCTTTAACTCTTTCATTCTGTTTATATGAAATATAAGAGTGTAAACATGTATGCAACTGATTAATTTTCTCCTGCCTTTGCGATGGTGTTTGCTTTTTAACTCTCATTTTCAAATAAAAAATTAAATGTAGGTAATAAAAAAAAGTTCAGGCAATCCAAAAAGTACGGAAAATGAGACGAAATGTCGAATAATTCACAAACAGTACAAAATTTGATGAAAGATCAAAACATATATGAAATACAATTCGTGGAATTAAACATAAGGACAAAGAAGTAAATGCGTACCGCAAATCAGAAAAGTATGGTATATAAATTTCAAAATTTAAAATTATAAAAAATATCTATACTTTAATTAAAAATAATCGCTTACCGGAAAAATTATAAAACAATGATTTCATTGATCATAATATCATTCATTAAAACAAGTAATTATCGATAAAACAAATTTGTTTAGCTGATAAACTAACATGTAACAATGAAAAACAAACTTAGCAACTGTTAGTGTTCGTATGTCGCCAATCATACGAGAAACATATTGAACACAAATACTTACTAACACTAAGTTGTGTGATTTTACCAATGAATTAGTAACCTTTTGTGGAAATTCAGAACCAGCACAACAAAGAAAATTTCACAAACACTATTAAATCACTAAAAGTACTGTATTTTAAGCACAAAACCAAAAAAAACAAAAAGTAAATTTCAAAAAACCTCAGCTCAAAACAATTGTGGAACACAATTTTCTTTAAGAAAGACAGTAATAAGTACCTAAATGTTGAAATATGATAATTTGTTTAACAGATAAACCTGCTTCAACAATTTCACAGAATCAGCTGTCAAGAAAGCAAATTGAAATGTTGTCAGTCAATCAAAGTGGTAGGGTAAATTCTAGAAAATCCCTATTTCTGGGTAAAAAAGGTAGACACAAATTTGATGCCCATAAAAACGTCAATCCTATGAGGCAATAAACTTTTATTATACCAGATGTGTCGCAATGATCCATACCAAACGTTGGAAGTATACTTACGTATATTAACTGTAGTTGGTTATTTTGTGAAGGGCATTGATGAGTGCCAATTTGCTAGTCTTTTATAAAGCTCCACACATAAAGCATAAAAAATCTGGATTGTTCTCCACTCAGCTTTCCTTATACCTGTTCAGGTAAAGTAGATGCCACTTGCGGTAGTCCAATTATAATGAAACTTCACATCTGTGTGTTTCTTACAAAATTTCAATCACTTATCTTTGTTTATAATACAAGTTTATATGGCAAAGAACTACTTCTGGTAATCCGAGCAAATTGAAATTTCAAATCTGATTGCTTTTTGTGATCAGTAATATACCACTTCCAGTCACCTGCTCTAGGTCAAATTTGATATCTAATGATAAGTAATGATCACACAAAATGTAAATTATTTATCAATGTTTATATAATGGTAGTAATGCATATGTAATAGTGCTGATACCTGTTAAGATATCATTTCTGGTTATCCAATTAAGGTGAATTCTATACCTATGTATTTCTTACCTTAACTAAAAACGATATTAAATTTCAATTATTTTTCTCTTCTTATAATGCAATTTCACATGAAAAACTACTATACAAAATTTCAATTAATTGTTTATTTAAACTATGTACCTGCTTATCTGAAAAAAATGACACCACAGCGGCCATTTTTGCACCAATACACTCACCACATATTGGATCCTGGACTTCTTGACAGAGAGGCCCCAGTCAGTTCGGATAGGCTGCAACACTTCCAGCATCATCACACTGAGCACTGGAGCACCGCAGGGCTGCGTGCTTAGTCCACTGCTGTTCACCCTGCTGACTCACGACTGCACAGCCATGCACAACACCAACCACATCATCAAGTTTGCGGATGATACGACAGTGCTGGGACTGATAAGCAGGGATGATGAAACAGCATACAGAGATGAGGTGGAACGGCTGTCCGCATGGTGTGAAGACAACAATCTATCTCTCAATGTCGACAAGACAAAAAAGATAATTGTGGACTTCAGAAAATCACATCCTGCCCACATCCCACTTAGCATCAACGATTTAGATGTGGAGACTGTTAGGAGTACCAAGTTCCTCGGTGTGCACATAACTGAGGAACTTACGTGGACACATAACACCTCATCACTAATCAAGAAAGCCCAGCAGAGACTACACTTCCTGAGGCGGCTGAAGCGAGCACGTCTTCCCCCTTCCATCCTCACCATGTTCTACAGAGGCACCATTGAGAGTGTTCTGACCAGCTGTATCACTGTCTGGTATGGCAACTGCAACATATCCGACCGCAAGCGCCTGCAAAGGATAGTGAAGACAGCAGAGAACATTATTGGGGTGCCTCTCCCTTCACTACAGGACATATTTTACAAACGTAGTGTCCGCAAGGCCTGCAGCATTGTGCAGGACCCCTTACACCCCTCACATGGACTTTTCACACTTCTGCCATCCAAGAGAAGATACTGCAGCATCAAAGCCAGAGCTGCCAGGATGCAGGAGAGTTTTTACCCCCAAGCTGTTAGACTACTTAACACCAGGCTGCCCCCTGCCCTTCCACATGGCCTCAACCACCTCTAAAAACAGAACTTTTATACATGCGAGCCACTGTCCTGTAAAGACGAGTGTGCAGGTAGAGAAGAACTGGAAATCTCATACTGACCTTTAAGTATTTTGACACTCTTGATATCCTTCTGACCTGTCATTGTTTACACATGTCTTAAACAACTATTATCATACACTGATCATTTCTGTATTATCTAAATCTATTATTTATTATATTACATATCTTACACATCGATATTGCTGCTACTTCTTTGTCTTGTCTTTGCACAATATCTTGTCTTGTTTATGTTTTAATTTTAATTTAATTTTTAATTTTAATTTAATTTTTAATTCTATTTTTAAATTATTATTTGCACATCATGTTGTTACACTGTGGACCCTGAGTTTCGCAATTTCGTCTATCTGTATACTTGTATATGGTTGAGATGACAATAAAGTTCACTTTGACTTTTGACTTTGACTATTAGGTGGTGAATGGGTGAAAGAGAGATAGTTAGCCAATAACAGAGAGCAGATAATTAGGGTGCCAGAATGACTAGGGCGTGGTAAGCAATTTAGCCAGGACATTGGGCCACACTCTACTTTTTTCAAAAGATGCCCAGAGATCTTTTCTGACCATAGAGAGTCAGGATTTCAATTTTATGTCTCTTCCGAAGGACAGTGCCAATTTTTACCACAGAACATCCTCATCACAGCACTGGGATATTGGGATACACACACAGAACACAAGGTATGCATCCCCCGATGGCCTCACCTATACCTCTTAGAACTGCAGCCCAAGCTCCTCCTAGATGGTTTTCTATCCAAGTACTGGCTGGGCCCAAGCATGCTGAATAATATTCTCAGTTCTCATGAAAGCACAGCTCAGCTTCAATAAAGTGCAGTTTATTATTTTTATGTGGTCAATTTTCCAAACAATCATAATAATTGCTTTAGTGGCCAGAAGAATAAGAATGTTTGTTCCGTTACAGTGCACAGGTGACAACTGTTGGTCAGTATCATGAAAAATAGTACTGTAATACAGTAGTAATACAAAATATAGTTTTCCTGTCATTTTGACCATCTATCCATCCATTTACTTAAAATGGTCACTCCGATTTTGGAATTCTAGAGAGGGAAGCCTGTCCTGATAGCATTAGGAGCAAGGCAGGAGTCAATAATGGACCAGTCCATCACAGGGCACACCAATGCAGATACCATGCACATACTGTACAGGCAACACTGATTTCAGTGTGGTTGATAAATAAAGATGATCTTATTTTGAGCTTTTAAATAATTTTTTACCAATCTGACATTAACTGGATGTTCCACCAGTAAACGACTGAGGTGGTTGGGATGAAAGCCGATTTTAACAGTTGACCTTGCATGCAGGCATCTATCTATCTATCTATTGTATCTATGCTGCAAGAAATCTGTTAAATGAACGGAGTGAAGTTTGAAGAAAGGCGCTGAGACTCACAGGAGGGACAAAAAAAATAGCCCAATTTTAACTTTCTGATTTTAATTCTTGATTTAAAATGTGATATGGATTACTTAATATTCACTGATTTTACTTCCATGGAAGGATGCCATTTATAAGGACTATTTACTTATTTGAGGGAAAAGCACTTACTTTTTGGACACTGAATTGTTTGAACTGTTTTAAATAAAAAACATAAAGCACATTTTACACCAGTCTTGCTGTCTGTGTGTCCTCATTTGCCTTAGTCAACCTTGTTTCATGATAATCAATGCTCCGGATTCAAAGAAGATATGCCTGCTGCAGGCAACCCAGGCATCACAATGCTCACAATTATGATTATCTTTGTAGCACTTGTAACATAAATGGACACTCCCAGGGCATACTTCAGGCAAAGCTATTGGTGTTTATTGCCGTAAACCCTGTAAATACTGTTATTATCTATTAGGATTCTTTATGAAAAGATAGATCCCTGGTTCAAAATCCAGCTTTGTCTCTAAATTAATTTATATTTATTTTTCTACTAAATTTAATAAGTTTATTTTCTATTAAAGTTCAGGTATATATTTTAATCCACCTTTTTGGCCCAGTCTTTTTTTCTAATTTCTGATTTGTAGTGTATTGGCGGAAAAATGCAACCAATCCAAGATGACGTGCCAGTCCATCACAGGGCACATTTACATGCACAAACATGCTAATTTCTTCAGGCTCAAACTGGAATACAATAACAATTATTCATATAAACTGATGAGATTCAGCACTGTAATAAAAAAGCAAACAGTTAACCTCTTCTATTCTGAACTTTAATATGAATTTATATTCCTGTATAGTAAATATAAATGTATAATATTATCAGTTTTATTCATGTTCCATTTACAATACAATACAATACAATTTAGTTTTGTTTAGCCCAAAATCACACAAGAAGTGCTGCAATAGGCTTTAACAGGCCCTGCCTCTTGGCAGCCTCCAGCCTTGACTCTCTAAGAAGACAAGGAAAAACTCCCAAAAAAACCTTGTAAGGAAAAAATGGAAGAAACTTTGGGAAAGGCAGTTCAAAAAGAGACCCCTTTCCAGGTAGGTTGGGCATGCAGTGGGTGTCAAAAAGAAGGGGGTCAATACAATACAATACACAGAACAGAACAAATCCTCAACACAGTATAAAAATAAAAATTTTACAAGTACGGAGCAGAATTTAACAGTAGATGATATCACATAATATGATTTGGATTTGTTTAGAGTCCTGGAGACCTCAGCCACCAAGCTGCCTCCCCCATTTGGCCATTCCACAGCTGAAACAGGGCTAGGCCAGCCAATCCGATGAAAGGACCCCTCTAACCCACGATTCCTGAGATCCTTCATCAGGGATGAATTTACCTTAGGCAGGCAAAACAACTTGGCAGGTGGGCTGTGGCAACAAGTGCCACATTTGAGTACCGAGAAGAAAAACAGAATAGGTAAGGTTAGTAACAAATTATAAGTATCATATTAATTATGTTTTAGTGCTAAAGACTAACAACAGAGATGCAGTCTGTACAGTTAATCAGCAGCTCTAGTCAGGATATGCTAAACTGAAGTAGTGAGTCTTCAGCTGGGATTTAAAAGCTAAGACCGAAGGGGCATCTCTTATAGTAGCACACAGACCATTCCACAGTTTAGGGGCCCTGTAACTAAAAGCTTGATCTCCCACTGTTATTTTAATAATCCTTGGAGTCATAATCAGACCGGCATCTTGAGATCTTAATGTGCGCTCTGGTTTGTAAGTTATGATAAGTTCAGACAAGTAAGCTGGACCTTGGCCATTTAATGCTTTATATGTTAAAAGGAGGATTTTGAAATTTGCTCTAAACTTAACCGGAAGCCACTGTAAGGATTTAAGAACTGGAGTTATATGTTCGTATTTTCTTGTTCTTGTAATAATTCTTGCAGCAGCAAGGTGCGACTGAAGCTGATTGGCGACTACTTTGTCTAGTGTTTTAGAGAGAAAGGGTAAATTTGAAATAGGCTTATAATTATTTAGTATGTGTGGGTCTAGGTCTGACTTATTAAGTAATGGTTTAATGACTGACACTTTTAGTGCATCAGGTACTGTGCCATGCAATAATGAACTATTGATAATGTTTAGAATAGGTGCTGCAAGAACATCCACTGCACTTTTTACTAGTTTTGTTGGCACTGGATCTAGGGAAAAAGTAGTGGGATTCATTTTAGAAATTAAAGTTAAGACTTCCTGCTCAGTTACAGGATTAAAATTACTAAAGTGCTGAATGCAATGTGAGGCAGAGTCTGCTAAGCTAGTATGTGGTTTGTACTGTGATGCTGAGATCTGGGATCTTATATTTTAAATTTTCTTATTGAAGAAGTTCATAAAGTCTGTACTGCTAATATCTGTTGGTATTTTGCACTGTAGGTCTGAATTCCATCCGTCCATCCATTTTCCAACCCGCTGAATCCGAATACAGGGTCACGGGGGTCTGCTGGAGCCAATCCCAGCCAACACAGGGCACAAGGCAGGAACCAATCCCGGGCAGGGTGCCAACCCACCGCAGTGGTCTGAATTCCCATTTGTTAATTTAGCCACTGGTCTAAACTGTACCTGAGGATTTTTATTATTGCCATCTATTATTGTAGAATAGTATTCTGAGCAAGCTTTAAAGAGAGCTTTTTTATATTTTTTAACACTCTCTGTCCATGCAATTTAAAAGACATGTAGCTTTGTTGTTCTCCATCTGTGCTCCAGTTTTCAACACTCTAATTTAAGAGTTTGAGTGTTTTCATTAAACCAGGGAGAGTTTCTATGTGCTTTGATCACTTTTGTTTTAAGGGGAGCCACTGCATCCAGAGCATCTCTCAAGGTCACGATATAATGTGATGTTAGCTGATGTAAGTTGTTTTCCACATTTACATTTGATGTTAACTGATCTAAATGGTTTTCCACAATTACACTCGACTTACTCAAAGTATCTGTAAATTTTGAAACAGAATTACAATCTAGATGTCACACTGTCTTTGTTTTAATCTGTGAGCGCGTTGGCAAGTCAAGTTGGGGAGCATGCACTAGTACAGTGCGTTGCCGCACCCACTACACAACGAAACAACTTGGGATCCTGGTTTGCAACCCCCCAGGCAGACACGAGGTCCAGTCCCACCCTCCGGAAATTACCCTCTATTTGCCGCAGCCAGGTGTTATGTGGGCAACCCCTTGGTCCGGACCAGCCACTCGGGTCCCCAACAATGAGGATCTTACGAGCTGAATCACCCTTGGGAAAACGCACCACATGGCCATAGTGCCGTAACTGATGCTCCCTCACAATGCAGGTAATGTGCCTCATTCAGGACTCCATGAGCAACCGCTCATTCTACACAAAGTCAAACCAACGGTACCCGAGGATTTTCCAGAGAGACACAGTACCAAAGGAGTCCAGTCTTCTTCTCAGGTCACTGGATAGCGTCCATGTCTCACAACCATATAGCAAGACAGGAAGCACCAGGACTCTAAAGACTTGGACCTTCGTCCTTTTGCATAGATATCGAGAGCGCCACACACCCCTTTCCAGCGACCTCATGACCCCCTCATGCTCTCCCAGTCCGTTTACTGACTTCATAGGAAGAGTCACAAGAGACATAAATGTCACTGCCCAGGTAAGTGCATTGACAAGGGCAGGACTAAATCAAATGTAATTAAGTAGTGATCGGAAATAACTTCATTTAATGGATAGATAGATAGATAGATAGATAGATAGATAGATAGATAGATAGATAGATAGATAGATAGATAGATAGATAGATAGACAGATAGATAGATAGATAGATAGATAGATAGATAGATAGATAGATACTTTATTAATCCCAAGGGGAAATTCACATACTCCAGCAGCAGCATACTGATCAATAAAATATTAAAGAGTGATAACAATGAATAATGTTAACGTTTACCCCATCCCCCCGGGTGGAATTGAAGAGTCGCATAGTGTAGGGGAGGAACGAACTCCTCAGTCTGTCAGTGGAGCAGGAAAGTGACAGCAGTCTGTCGCTGAAGCTGCTCCTCTGTCTGGAGATGATACTGTTTAGTGGATGCAGTGGATTCTCCATTATTGACAGGAGCCTGTCACTCTGCCACGGATGTCGAACTGTCTAGCTCTGTGCCTACAATAGAGCCTGCCTTCCTCACCAGTTTGTCCAGGCGTGAGGCGTCCCTCTTCTTAATATTTAAATTTTAAGTTATAATTAAATCTAATGTGTGGTTATGATTATGAGTTGGACCTTTGACAATCTGACAAAATCCTACTGAATTTAACAAATAAGTAAAACATTTGCTAAAAGTGTCAGTTTCCACATCAATGTGTACATTAAAATCCCCCATCAGAACTGTAAGAGCCAATCTTAGAAAGTTAAAGTTTTGAGTTAAACTCATATTAATGTTTGCTTTATTTGAATAGAATATAATATCTTCTATAGTCATAGACAATGGTATAGTCTTTTCCCCCTATAAGTTAGCAAGATATAGAATCTTCTTACTATAACTGAGAAACTGTGAGTTAATAAGCTCTTGTTGTGTTTACAGTACCGCCGCGCTCCCTATACGCAGAGTACGCAGTCTGCGTAGGGCACCAATTCCCAGGGGGACACCATCCCAGCTGCTCAAAAAAATCGTTTTTATATATTATAATAATAAATTAATATCAATAATATACATATACAAATAAACAAAAATATAAACGTATATATTGCATTTTACGGTGAACGCAGAGTAGACTAAGCAGCGCGCCCTCAACTCTGTTACGGCTGCCTATTTGGACAAAAATGATAATATTTGAACAATATGCCTGGTCCTGGAAAGAGACATCAACAGTCCGGCGCCGAGAAACGAAAGAAAAAAAAAGCCCATGATGAAGCCCGTGCATCACTTTCAGGTACGTTCATAATCCTGTGAAATTATGTATTTGCTTTTATTTGAATAAAGTTATATTTTGGCCCCTATAGTAGGTGTTTTTTTTATTATTTTATTTTTACTTCCGTAATATTTGGGGGAGGGGGCACAAAAGTAAATTTCTGCTTGGGGCACCCATTTGGCCAGCAGCGGCCCTGTGTGTTTAGAACGAGAAGGGTCCGGCTGCAGGTCGCAGACTTGGCCTTCCACGCCCCCGGCCTTCCACGCCTCCTGCCTTGCACAGTCCGCCCCACAACTGCCTATAGTCCGTAGAAAGAGAAGAAGAGCTGCTGTACAGTTTTTCCAATTCGAAAAAGAAAAGGAGCTAAAAACGTTTTCTGACACGGAACAATGGCACAACAGAACCAGGTATGGACTCACAGAATAAAAAGCTCAGTATATTTAAAGAAACTTTAGATCCATTAAACAAAACTAATGAGATGTACGATTATATACAGTATAGTGAATCCAAGTGTTCTCTGTTTATCGTCATTACTGACATATCCTATTTTTAAGCATATCGTTTTAATTATTTTTTACCTCTTGTATTGTTTCTTTTTAATATTTGCCGTATTATTTCATCTATATTAACTTTTTCACTTATTTATGAGATGCTATGTAGAGACTCTGCAATGTTAGTGTACAATATGAAAGGTATTTATGTTTATCGTCGTCATTAACGTATGTTAAATATCTTATCTTAACTTAGTTAAGTTAGCTATTTATAAAAGCACGTTAGCGCTTTCTGCCAAATTAGTATTACATATTATTTTTGTCTTGATTTCCACAGTCACATTTCACCATAAAGGCAGAGAATATAAAAACAACTTTGATAACATTGATTAAATATCCAAATGAATCCAAGTGCCCTCTTTGTAAAAAGCACAGAGACTACAGCATCCTGCTACGTCACCTTCAGAGTCATGAAGGCCACATTGTCAAGTATGCAGGTAGTATATATACAGGGTATGCTAAGAGTGTGTGCTTGCAAACAATACTGACGTTTAGATTTCTGAACTGGAACTTTTTTTAAATACAGGTTAAAAAGCTGAGCATTTTCCGTTGTTTGGCAGGTTTTACTATTTACAGATGTAACACAGGGTGTGTCCCAAGTGGCCAATTCCATTGTTGTTTTTGTTTAAAAGTCATTGTCAACAGTTTATTGTATGTCAGTATTTAATATTTTTCTTTGATTAAATTTTTTTACCCTTTGTATTAGGGCCTCCCTAGTGTGTGTTTGGTGTGTTGGTGTGTGCTTGGTGTGTGTGCGCCCTGCGGTGGGCTGGGATTGGCTCCAGCAGACCCCCGTGACCCTGTAGTTAGGATATATAGCGGGTTGGATGAAGGATGGATGGATGTATTAGGGCCTTCCAAGCCAAATGAATAGCCATGGCTGTGGAATTTCCATGTTGATGGTATGACCATTTCATATTGTAACTATCATTTTTTGTATGTCTGTATTTAATGTTGTGTCCAGGTTTCCAAAGGACCATTTTGTGGTGTCTCTGTATTTCATCCTCGAGGCCCCCTTCAATTTTAACGAGTTATGTCTCAATTTTAGTCCTCTCTTCTTTCATTGTAGTATTTGTAGAGGGAGGATTATATCTGGTTGCTGGTTCTGATTTTTGTCACCTTCTACAATTTGTGTTGGATATTTGTGTTATGTTTAACTTATTTTATTATATTTGTTTTTTTTTTTAAATTTCAACATACTGTCCATAGTGGTTTTGAAGTTCCAGAAATGCCCACCTTTCAAAATCCAGATCATTTAAATGTATGTTTATAATGGTTTGCATAAATATTTTTGTAACATTAAACTCCTTTTAACAACGTGACTCTGCTCAGTCCTCTTTAGAATGACATGCTGGCTTTGTGGAAGAGCTGGTGTAGAATGTTACTTGAGAACTCCAGCACCAAGGGATAAATGAAATTTAAATTTCCTTTAATAACTAATTTAGTTCTGCAGCAATATGGCAAATATACTTAGCCATATTGTAAATCAAAGACGAATAGTCCAAATGTTTACCATTATAAACTTAGTGCTTCTTTTTGAAATCACTGAAGTAACTGCTCACATCAGACTGAGCGAGCAAACGCCCTTCTAAATGAAGGCCAAGAACCAAAAAAAAATTAGAAGGTACAGAAACAATGGACAGCCAGGACAGGGTCATTTTTTGTGCTTATTCTTTTGGTTCTTTTTTAATATTTCCTTAGGTAAATATTATTTTCTATGTTTTTAGGTTTAGACTTTATTGAGCCATTAATGAGAAGACAGAGTAAAGACTTGGCACTACATCTGAAATGAACAAATGTCTTGCTATTCTGTTCCATAGCACTGCATTCTGCAGATTTCAGATTTTTTCTTTTAGAAGAAACATCAGTGTCCCTTCTCCAACATCCAGCACAGGGCACTGATGAGCAGGTACAGACACATCATTTTATAAACTTCCATAAGAAAGATAAATTACATTTTGTTGATGCTGGCTTACAATGCCTGTGGTATAGTGAATAAAATGTATAAAAAGACTTAATGCTTGTCTCAGATGCCGACTGTTAATCGTTAAGCAGTAGGAGTCAAAGCTCAAAAGACTAAAAGCCTGTTTTATATCTTCTGACAAACTGTAGTACTAGTACAACTCTTAAAGGCCTTAAAACATTTGAAATGCATTGTGTGCTGTATTAATAATAGTGTATTGTAAGAAACATTGAAGACTTGTAGAATCTGTGATCAAAAGCAGCAATGTTAATAATGTATAATAAATTAAATTTGCTGTACATTATTTTTTTTACTTTCCTTACATTCCTTGTAAATGTGGAGGAAAAGGCTATGAGCTTTATGATGACCATTTAAAGAATTTCCTTTCTTTCTTTTTTAATATAATGTATTACAGCAGCATGGAATCCTTCAGCATTTCACCGAGGCACAGAAGTGGTGTGCTGAGAACATTTCTGTGTTCAGAGGGCGAATCTCACTCCCTGCATTACTGTCAATGGACAAAGACGACACTGAGGAGGCCCTTCAGAAATTTGATTTGCTATCTGAATTTCCAGAAGAAGAGGAGAGAGAATATGTCTTTAGACATATTTTTTTCACTTATGGAAGACATGCATCTGTTTTTAGATTAACGTGAGAGGAAAAAGGAAAATGACTGAGTTTTGTGAGAAAATGTAACAAACATACATGTCCCTCATTGTTCAGTTACAACCTACAATTCTTGTTCTATATTTTATATATTCTTTAACTTTTTTGTAATAAATGTTTCAAACCAACTTCATCTTTACAGTCCATTGTCTTAGTGTTATGTATTAAAATAATGTTTTATAAAGCAGGGCAAGGCAATATTTATTTATAAACCACATTTACAACAGCAGCCAGAACTGAACCAAAGTGCTGTACAAGAAAGGGTAAAAGAAGCAGTTCAAATATACCGTATGTACACATCACAAAACTGCAAGAATAACCAGCCATTACATAAAAGATAAACTTAAAATACCCATATATACAGTACATATTTATAATCCTGAATGTACGTGAGCCAACATATACAAACAATGTCAACCTCTTGCAGGGTCAAATGGCAGCAAGAAGAAATAAGACTTTAATGATGACTTAAAAATGGCCTGTGATGGAGCAGACCTAATATAATAAGGAGAGCCATTCCAGAGAAAAGGAGCAGCCACCACAAACACCCGATTCCTCCTTTGCTTCAACCTCGACCTCGGCACAACTAAGAGCATCGGGCTAGTAGACCACAGGGATCTTGTTGGCACATACAAGTGAAGAGGTTCCAAGAGGCAAGATGGGGCTGATCCACTCAAACATTTGAAAACAAAAAAATAGAATTTTAAAATCAATTCTGAAATGGACCAGAAGCCAGTGAAGTGAGGTCAGTATTGATGAAATATGGCCACACTTACGAGAGCCTTCAAAGAGCGAACAGCAAAGTTGTGGAATAGTTGTAGGCGTCGTAACAGGGCTTGACCAATACCTACATACAAAGAACTGCAATAGTCCAAATGAGATGCTGTAAAAGCTTGGATGGCCTTTTCAAGATCACAGAAAGAAAGAAAAGCCTTTACCTTAAAGTCTCAGCTGGAAAAAGCTTCATTTAACTTCACAATTTATCTGTCTGTCGAGTTTGAATGAGCTGTCACAGATCACACCTGGGCTAACTGAAGCTTTATGATACGTATATGGAAAGGGGTCCAAGAGCAATATCAGAGACACTCAAACTTTCTTAACTCTTGGACACCATGATCACAGTTTTATTATCATTTAGTTTAAGAAGATGCATTGCCATTCAGGTTTTAATATCATTCAAGCACACATGGAGGGTCTGTATATTCTTGCTTTGATTTTAGTGGCAAATATATTTAAGTGTCATCAGTATAGAGAAGCCATACTTGTTAACAGTGGAGCCTAAAGGTAACATGCCTATCAAAAAGATAGCTGGTCCAAGGATGGAACCCCACAAGTAAGAGGAGCTACAGAGGATGAGAACTCACCCAAATGAATAGAAACTTTACTATTTCTTAGATAAGATTTAAACCATTTCATGGCATTACCTTGGATGACTACATACTGTTCAAGGCAGGATATAAGAATCATAAGATCCACAGCATCAAAAACTGAAGTAAGATCTAGCAGTACAAGAATGGCAAAATCTCCAGGATTAGAAGAGGTCACTGTTAACCTTTAACAAGGATGTTTCAGTGCTGCAAGAACATCTGTATCTGGATTGGAATTTTTCCAGAATACTATTTTCATCTAGAAATGTTTGAGTTAGGACAAGTTTTTCAAAGACTTTAGATAAAAAAGGCAGTTTAGAAATTGGCCTGGAATTTGACACATTGGAGGGTCCTTATTTTGTTTTTTATAATACGTTTCTGCACCACAGCGTGTTTCTAGGCAGAAGGAACAACCAGAAATCAAGCTAGCATTTATTAAGGTAACAATACGTGGTCTGACAGAATCAAAAAACCCTTAACTAATCAAGAGGGGGACACTGACCAGGGGGACACTTTGTAGGATTTCAGGCGTTACAACCAAATCAGACAACAGAGACGATGACACACGCAGGCACAAAGTGATCAAAGACAGCTGAACACACTATGGGAAGAATCCTGAGCAGGCAGTGACACCGATGACCTAATAACGGTAATCTTATTTACAAAAAAGTACATCTCCGTTTGGAGAGTAAGTTGGGGGTATGCAACAAATGACAAATTCCTAATACAAGAAATGGTATATGGCGATTAAATTATTTAAAATCACTAAAAAATTGATTTGTAATTATTGTATCGACCCAAACAAAACATTTTTAAAGTTAAGTTTAAAATCTGTTAGTTCAGTTCCAAAATAAATAAAAACGACGGTTTATGGATGTGCAACTTTCAATAATGCAAATGTTTGCATTTCTTTAGAAAAACAAACGATATATCTATTAAGCAATTTGAGAGATTCGCTTCACTTTTTTTGATAAGTACATATTTATAAGTTTGGGTCCCAGGGAGAACAATTATGCATTAAAATTAAAAATCAGGTAAACGTTTGAAAGTTTAATAACTCCACTTGAAATTTATCAACATTATAGCAGCAGCGAAGAACAAAATTAAGAAAACACAATTCAAGACAGACAATGGAAATGAAAGTATGAACTGTATTAGTAAGCTGGATCATTTAAAAAATTGTTCAATATAAACAATTTTAAAAGTTTCTTTTGAACTCGAAAGTTTAGACCTTCATTTTCATGCCTGTTGATTGCTTTGTTGTGTTATTGATCATCATTTATTTTGTAACATAATAAATTAATGTCATTAACGGAATTTTCCTTTATTGAACGAGGTTCCAGAAATAATGTCACATGCCGTTTAGTACAAAAGTACCATAAAAATAATTTCAAATATTTTGAATGATAGAATTCACTATAATAGCAGTTAGAGCATCCACATTCATATTTAGTATGGGGTTTCCTTAATCTAAAAATATGTTATGCCCTCTTTCTTTTAACTATCGAATCCTGACTCATAAATTATAAAACTGTTTTTTGTTTCTAAAAGTAAACACAACAGTAATACCATAAAGAGAAACTCGGATTCTTGCCTCGTGATTGCAGGAAGTCATATTAATATTGTCTTTTACGGTTACATGGTAAATCAACGTTACTAGTTTTTCAACGAAAGCGATGTGACAGGGGAACGCACGCGAATGATGGGGGCGTGGTGTGGAAGGCAGGAGGCGCGGAAGGCCGGGGGCGTGGAAGGCCAAGTCTGCGACCTGCAGCCGGATACTCTTGGAGAGAAGAACAGGTCCCTAAAAGACCCATTTTCAAGTTAGAAATGGGATAAGCATACAGTTTTCTGACCGTTTTGAAATGGTTCAGAAATTATAAGTAATTAGTAACGATTTAAG
The DNA here is from genome assembly GCF_900747795.2 of Erpetoichthys calabaricus. Classification (NCBI taxonomy): domain Eukaryota; kingdom Metazoa; phylum Chordata; class Cladistia; order Polypteriformes; family Polypteridae; genus Erpetoichthys; species Erpetoichthys calabaricus. The sequence goes on from NC_041401.2 coordinate 39,681,763, forward strand.
ATGTAACAAGATTAAGCTTAGAACTACATTTTTCTTATTATATTTTTTTCTTTTTTCTATTTTAATTTTCTTTTTTTTTGTGTGAACTGTTTTACTTTGAAACTTAACTAAACTTTTAAAAACTAAGCTATTTTGTCGGTGGAATCATTTCTGCGCGTCAGGCCTTTGCTGAATCCCATTTTTTTGAGTTAGTGCTGCAGAATTTTAGAAACTTTGGGAAAACGCAGCTACATTTTCGTCAGAAAACTTGCCATCTTAAGGCCTTGAAACAGGAATCTACCATCTGAAGACAGAGGACGCTTCTGCTCCTGAACTCGTCAACAAAAGAAAAAGAACTGAGTCACTCTGAGGTACTGTGCTCTTACCTTCTATCTCAGCGTTATCGTAATGAAAGCAAGGTCGCCGCACCTGACCTTGAGAAGATTTTAAGAGACTGTGATATTATAAAGACTTTGTGGATGATCGCTTTTGCTTTTTGCCTGAGTTTTTGAAGCCTCGCTATAAGGCAGTATCTGCTTTGTTGGAACGTTCCTATTGTGACGTTTGTTGCTGACAAGAGATCCAGCTGTCAGTCTTTTATCATGGCAATGTCTAAGCATAATTCCAGTGAAATTAGTAGTGAATTGAGTACAGACTCTAAGCCAGAGAATGTAATCGGAGATCTTAAAGGTCACATAAGTCAGAGGAAAGATAAACGAGCACACATTAAAAAAATTATGAACTGGCCTCCGATAAAGTCAGCAGAAGATGGAGGAGCATTGGTAGATTTAGCTCTCTTCCTCGATCGTTGTTTAAATGCAGCACCTACTTCAAGAAGAAATCAGAACGAATTCGATAAAGGTGAAAACTTGCTTATTGTAGTCTCCAAGCTTCTGTATGAATTGAAACGAGAGTGGACAACGCTAGCTTGCAGTATTGAGAGAGAAGGAAAATGAGACGTAAGATTTGATGATTAAATAGATTTCTTACATATACAGTACAAGCCCAAAACGCCTCTCATTCAATACACGGCCGAGCTGCACAAAGTTACACTTACATAGAACAAAGAGAGAGGAAGGACAAAGGAAAACCTTCTATGAATTTTAGTCAAAAAAGGGAAGTACTTTCGCTACAAACATCATTGAAACTGATGAAAAAGAAACTCCAGACACCTTAATCAAGAGCTCCACCATAGGCACTTATGCCTTTAAAAAACCGTGTGCCTTTTGCAGTGGTCAGCATATCCTTGCTGAATGTAGTAAAATCAAAGAATTGCCGCACAAAGAAAGAATTGACTTTTTAAAATCTAAAGGTTTATGTTTTCGTTGTCTCAAACAGGGGCATCTTGGTAAGAACTGTAAAGAAAGAATGAAATGTCAGACATGTTCTTTTCAGCACCCAGACATCCTGCATATCAAAAAGGATTCCGGAGCAACGTCTAAATCTACAGCTAGTGTGGCGACATCTACTGAAAGGGAAACCGAGACTGGAACTTGTAACTTTACTGGGGCCTGAGAAGAATGTGCATTACTAGTAGTTCCTGTTAAGGTAAAATCTAAGAAAGGTGAAAGGTATGTAGAAATATAGGCCTTTATAGACCAAGGCAATACAGTAACAATTTGCACTGAAAGGCTCCAGAGACAATTAAACCTTCAAGGGAGAAGAACTCAAGAATTTCTCAAAACTATGAATAATTATGATGATGATTCAAAGGTCCTAACTCAAAGTTCTATCTTGTCAGATTTACAAGTCTGTGGTCTCAATGATGATAAATATATTGATTTGCCAAAAGTCTTTACACAGGTCTCCATTCCAGTGGACAGAGAAAATATTCCACTACAAGAAGATATCGAGAAGTGGCCATATCTTAAAGAGGTATGTCTAACTCATATTGACTCTGAAGTTGATCTTTTAATAGGAATCAACTACCCAGAAATCTTCAAGCAGTCACGAATTATACCTTGCCAAGGAGGTGGACCCTATGCTATGAAGACTGCACTTGGATGGGTGGTTGGTGGACCATACAAAGAAACAGATGACCTCACAAAACAAAGTGGTAAGATGCCCAAACACTCAATCAATCGTGTGTCAATAACAGAGATTGAGGATATGTTGCTGCAACAGTATAACACAGATTTTCCAGAGCGCAGCTGTGAAGAAAAGGAGGAGATGTCACAGGAGGATGTCAAGTTCATGCGCATAGCCTCAGAATCTGCGAGTCTGGTAGGTGGCCACTATTCTTTAAATTTGCCTTTGAAGGATGAAACACTGAAAATGCCAAATAACCGCCATATTGCTGAACAGCATGCTATTGGACTCAAAAGAAAACTGAACAAAAATTCAGGTTTCCACGGGAGACTATAAAGCCTTCATGAAAGACATTATAGACAATGGTTACGCTGTCAAGGTACCCAAAGAAAGCTTAAATTGCAATGAAGGCAGAGTGTGGTACTTCCCATATCACGGTGTGTATCATCCAAAGAAAAATAAAATTTGAGTGGTATTTGACTGCACAGCCACCTATCAGGAATCTCACTTAATGAGCAGTTATTAAAAGTCCCCCGATCTAACTAACACACTCATTGGCGTCCTTACAAGATTCAGAAAGGAGCCAGTAGCACTAATGGCAGACATTAAGTCAATGTTGTACCAAGTTAAAGTACCAGATAAAGACACTGATCTTTTACGTTTTTTATGGTGGCCTGAAGGTAATCTAAATAAAGACCTTGAAGAATACAAAATGACAGTACATCTTTTTCGTGCTACTTTTTCACCCAGTTGTGCTTCTTATGCTTTGCGTAGAACAGCAGAAGATGCCAGAGATAAATTTCCTGAGGAAGCTGTTAACACCGTTCTCAATAACTTCTACGTGGATGACTGTTTAAGGTCAGTAACAACAGAAGAACAAGCTATAAAGCTGACAAAGGACCTCCAAGCTCTATGCCTAAAAGGGGGATTTCATTTGACTAAGTGGGTGAGTAACAACAGAGAAGTTTTATTGTCTATACCAGAAGAAGACAGAGCTCATGGACAAAAGGACTTAGACTTGAGCCACAGTCTCCTTCCCACAGAGCGTGCCCTGGGTGTCCAGTGGTGCACAGAAACGGACAGTTTCAAATTTCAGATTAAGTTACAAAACAAGCCCGCTACATGGCGTGGTATTATGTCCGTTGTTAGCTCAGTTTATGATCCACTTGGTTTTCTAGCACCCGCCTTACTGCCAGCAAAGCTTATTTTAAGAGACTTATGCAAAGAGAAATTTGGGTGGGATGAGGAAGTAGAAGTCAAACACATTCAAAAATGGAAAAAATGGATGGACGATTTACAGTTACTTACAGACTATAAAGTGAACAGATGCTTCAAACCTACCGGGTTTGGAACCATAAAGACAGCACAAATGCATCATTTTGCAGATGCTAGTGAAGATGGATATGGCACTGTCACTTACCTTGTCTTAACCAATGAAGAGAGCAAAAGGCATTGTTCATTCCTGATGGGCAAGTCAAGAGTTGCACCATTGAAACAGGTCACGATTCCAAGATTGGAGCTGACAGCAGCCGTTGTGGCAGTAAAAATGGACAAAATGCTTAAAGGTGAGCTTCAAATGCCCTTAGAAGAATCTACATTTTGGACTGACAGCACCACGGTGCTAAAATACATTTCAAATGAAAGTACTCGGTTCGAGACCTTTGTTGCCAACAGAATCTCCGTGATCAGAGATCCTTCACAGTGGAAGTATGTCACATCTGCCCTTAATCCTGCTGATCAAGCATCCAGAGGGGCTAAGCATAGAAAACTTTCTCAAAAGCACCACATGGTCACAAGGTCCAAGTTTCTTATTGAAGGCCTGAAAGGGTGTGGCCAAAAAGACCAGGGGCCTCATGTATAACGCCGTGCGTAGAACTCACACTATAACATGGGCGTAAGCAGAAAAGCGGGATTGTGCGTACGCACAGAAAAATCCAGAAGCAGGAATCTGTGCGCACGCAAAATTTCACGTTCTTCCACTACATAAATCCCGATCAGCGTGAAAAGTAACGCACGTGCACGCGCCTTCTGTCCTGCCCCAACTCCTCCCAGAATTACGCCTCTTTTGAATATGCAAATCAATATAAATGGCCTTCTGTGAAAAGACAATGGGAAAAAGCACAGTGGAAAATATAAGAATTTCAGCGAATACCAAGTGGAGGCAAAGGAAAAACCTACTATTTGTTGGTTTAAAACAGTGGTATAATCAACAAAAGAAAGTTGATCGAGTGACAGAGTGTCGGAGAAACTCGAAAGATCAAATTCACAAAGTCGCACAGTGCCCGAAATAAAAAAGAAATCACATATCAAAGTCGCCGTGAAAAGCAAGTCGTAGCCCACCGTCTTAGTGTCATATGAAAGCTTATTAGGGAACAGACAAAAAAAATAGGCACACAGTGGGGGAAAAAAAAAGCACGAAATGTCAACTTTAATCTCGAAATTTCCACTTTAATCACGTAGTTTATTTTGACATTAAAGTAGAACATCATAAACTTCATCTTAAAATCGTTTTATTTTACTAGTTTCTCAAGTAGCACGTTAAATGCTTTGTTCTGTATTTGATCTTCTATGTGCTCTATGTGTGTGAAGCACTACGTGCTTCCGTTCTTTCTCTTTTCTCCGACAGGACACAGAATCCATTACATTTGTGATATTACAGCTCTCTGAATAATTAAAATACTGAGATGTATACGTGATATCATTTTCATGATGATAGAAATGAAAGCATGTTATTAAACATGGGAAACACGGTGGCGCAGTGATTGTTCATATCTCATGCAAGAGGCTTGCTGCGCCATGTGCAACCTTCGATGAAATAATTTATCACAGCAGTTACTGTCTATTTCAAACGTACTAATCTCCAATTCCTGTCCTTCCTTTTCTTTCTCCAAATACCCAATCGCCACACAATCAGCTCTGTAATACACGTTATGCCATCTGTAAGCTTAGAACGCCGATTCTTCAAAACTTTTAAGGAACATTGAAATATCTTCGTAGTACATGTTTAATTATTCTATCCGTCTATCCTTCCAGTGTCGCGTCAGCGCAAGAATACAACGCAATGCAGGAACAATCCCTTGAACTAGCTAGCGCTGCGGCACTGTGTCTTCATATGTTTAATTATTAACAATACAGATTATTTAAATGAAGTTAAAGTTTTATCTGTATACTATAAGCAACATATTTTGCTGCATTTCATCTTAAAAATGATATTGTCATCATACGCGCTTTATAAAGTGGCGCAGGTTGTGCAATATTATAACTGTAGTGTCAGTTTAAAGTGAGGTCATTGTACTTATAAGTACAAACAGTTCTACAAGGAGCACTTGATGGACTGATTGGGTGCGTTTATAGTTCTTGGGATGAAACTGTTTCTGAAACGCGAGGTCCGTACAGGAAAGGCTTTTGACGCTTTTTGCCGTGGTTGCGGTAGTGTGTACTTGAAACTGTATACCGATAACTCTCTTTCTGATCAATTGCTGCTGTGATTCACACTCAGATACAGTGATATAAATACTCCGAGTGGTGCAGTGAGAGTAATATGGAAAAAGATGATCCGCAGTGGCAACCCTTAACGGGAGCAGCTGAAAGAAGAAGAAGATGCAGTGATAGTAACAACGCTAAAGCAGTTATGGTATTTGGAATACTATGGCTATTACCTGGACCATTATATTGCAACAGGTTAATTACAATCAGATGCATTACACTAATAAACAATACACTGAAACTAACTGCATATTTATAAAGCCGCGTCAGGAATGTGGATCTAAGAAAGAAAGGGTGATCACACAGGAACAGTAGCACTGCTTTGACGCTGGGTGCCGCCAGTCTGCAAAACCGAGCGGAGAAATTGCGTACGCCAAGGTATGAGTTACCGTGGAAATGTGCGTGGCTTTACGCCAAGTTTAGGTTTTATACATCGCGATTTGAGCGTGGAAACATTCGTACGCAACATTTCTGTGCGTACGCACCGTTTATACATGAGGCCCCAGATCAGCCGAACGATTCACTTATTGAAGGTGATCCAGAAGTTAAAACTTGTGCAGTCAACATGACAAAAATAGAGGAAGCAACCGAGCCCATCAACAAACTAATCACCTATTTTTCAGATTGGCATCGCTTGAAGAAAGCAGTGGCTTGGTTCCTCAAGTTTAAAGACTTAATGCTGAACTTAAGAAATAAAAGAAAAACATACCAACTAGAAGTCAGTCAGACTAAAAGTAATCCAGAAGAACAAAAATCACTCATTGCAAAGCACATGAAAAGGTATAAAATGACCTTAAAAACAAATCCAATTTCTCTAGACGATTTAGTTAAAGCCGAAACAGAGCTTATCCGCCTCAGTCAACAGCAAGAATTTCCAGAAGAATTAAAGGCTTTAAAGAAAAAGAATTGTGTTAAAAAGAACAGTCAAATCTATAAACTTGACCGATCATACAAGATGGAATACTGAGAGTTGGAGGAAGACTCTGCAAAGCTGCAATGCCGAAGAAGCTAAACATCCTGCAATTCTACACAAGCATTCACATGTTGCTTTTCTCATATTGCAACACATTCATAAACGAATTGGACATTGTGGGCGCAACTATGTGCTCGCACAGCTACGCCAAAAATAACAACAACAACAACAACATTTATTTATATAGCACATTTTCATACAAAAAAGTAGCTCAAAGTGCTTTACATAATGAAGAAAAGAAGAATAAAAGACAAATAAGAAATTAAAATAAGACAACCTTAGTTAACATAAAAAGGAGTAAGGTCCGATGGCCAGGGGTGGACAGAAAAAACAAAAAAAACACCAGAAGGCTGGAGAAAAAAAAAAAAAAATCTGTAGGGGTTCCAGGCCACGAGACCGCCCAGTCCCCTTTGGGCATTCTACCTAACATAAATGAAATAGTCCTCTTTGTAGTTCGGGTTCTCACAGAGTCACTTGATGCTGATGGTTATACAGACTTCTGGCTTTTAATCCATCCATCATTGTTGGAACATCATGGTGCTTTGGGTAGATGGTGGTGGCACAAGCCACCACCAATAGGACACCGGAAAAGGAAACAAAAATACTGGATACCTCAAGCGAATTCAGCTATCAGAAAAATAATTTCAAAGTGCACAACGTGCAGAAGATACAATGCAAAAGTAGGTGAGCAAAAAATGGCAGATTTGCCAGAAGATCGCCTAGCACCAAACCAACCACCGTTTACAAAATTTTGGAGTCGATTATTTTGGTCCCTTCCTAGTCAAAAGAGGAAGAAGCCTAGTTAAGAGGTATGGAGTAATTTTCACATGTTTAACAACCAGAGCTGCGCACATAGAGATTGCACATACCTTAGACACTGATTCTTGTATCCAAGCCATACTCCGATTTACCGATAGAAGAGGACAAGTTAAAATCATGCGCTCAGACAATGGAACAAATTTTTGTTGGGGCAGAAAGAGAGCTACGAGAAGCTATTAAAAAATTGGAACACAAAAAAAATCAGCGACGCTATGATGCAAGAACAAATCAAATGGATTTTCAATCCACCATCAGTTTCTCATCAAGGTGGAGTGTGGGAAAGACAAATAAGGAGCATAAGAAAGATCTTAAATTCAATACTAAAACAACAAACACTCGATAATGAAAACCTTCCTACAATGTTGTGTAGAGTGGAATACTCAATAACAGACCCCTTACAAAGACATCAGATGACCCAAATGATTTAGAACCACTCACACCCAATCACTTGTTGTTACTGAAGACAAAACCTAAATTACCACCCGAACTCGTTTCAGAGAATGAACCATACCCAAGAAGACGCTGGAAACAAATTCAATACATGGCCGATTTGTTTTGGAAAAGATGGACTAAAGAGTATTTACCAATACTTCAAGAACGTCAAAAATGGCTTGCACCAAGAAGAAATTTTGAACCAGGGGACGTTGTTTTAATTGTAGATAAAGCTACACCTCGCAATTCCTGGGTAATGGGTCGAGTCATCAAGACAATGCCAGATGCTAAAGGTGCAGTCAGAAGAGTTTGTGTGCAGACCAAAACCAGCACACTGGACAGACCCCGTGAACAAACTGTGCCTGCTTCAAGAAACAGCCAATGTTTAAAATGAGAAATTTTTAAAATGTTTGTTTGCAGTGTTATTGCTAGTGATTTGAAAACAATAGTTAAAATAAAGGGCGGCACGGTGGCGCAGTGGTAGCGCTGCTGCCTCGCAGTTAGGAGACCCGGGTTCGCTTCCCGGGTCCTCCCTGCATGGAGTTTGCATGTTCTCCCCGTGTCTGCGTGGGTTTCCCTCCGGGTGCTCCGGTTTCCTCCCACAGTCCAAAAACATGCAGGTTAGGTGGATTGGCGATTCTAAAAATTGGCCCTAGTGTGTGCTTGGTGTGTGGGTGTGTTTGTGTGTGTCCTGCGGTGGGTTGGCACCCTGCCCAGGATTGTTTCCTGCCTTGTGCCCTGTGTTGGCTGGGATTGGCTCCAGCAGACCCCCGTGGGGGTTAGAAAATGAATGGATGGATGGATAGTTAAAATAAAACCAACTGGCTCATATTGAAGTAAAGTATAGTAATTGACTCCGCTCCTGCATAGCCAATTAGGGGCCGGAAATGTAAGAGCCAATCTTAGAAAGTTAAAGTTTTGAGTTAAACTCATATTAATGTTTGCTTTATTTGAATAGAATATAATATCTTCTATAGTCATAGACAATGGTATAGTCTTTTCCCCCTATAAGATAGCAAGATATAGAATCTTCTTACTATAACTGAGAAACTGTGAGTTAATAAGCTCTTGTTGTGTTTAGAACAGGTCCCTGTAAACAGGGACTTAAAAGACCCGTTTTCAAGTTAGAAATGGGATAAGCATACAGTTTTCCGACCGTTTTGAAATGGTTCAGAAATTATAAGTAATTAGTAACGATTTAAGATGTAACAAGATTAAGCTTAGAACTACATTTTTCTTATTATAATTTTTTCTTTTTGCTATTTTAATGTTCTTTTTTTGTGTGAACTGTTTTACTTTGAAACTTAACTAACTTTTAAAAACAAAGATATTTTGTCTGTGGAGTCATTTCTGCGCGTCAGGCCTTTGCTGAATCCCATTTTTTTGAGTTAGAGCTGCAGAATTTTAGAAACTTTGGGAAAATGCAGCTACAAGAACATTTCATAATATTCGCATGAAGCATGCTCTTTCCAGGTATTACTTGCATTATAAGATTTATATTTTTAAAAAATTAGGATTGCTCCTTAAGGGACTAAAGGTTTAAGTACGCTATATATTCTCCAAGATTAAGAACTCTTTTATCTTATTGTTTCTTTTTTTCAGTTCAGCATCTTCAAAGACTAGGGTGACAATGCATTTGATTTCTTGAGCTATAAGCCCACAATCATGAGATTTTCATTTGAACTGTCTGTCTTATTTTCTGAATTCTTGGTCCCATAGGCCACCACACATTGAATTTACTGTATGTAGTAACAATACCAGTTTGTTAAAGTGGGGGGGGGGGGGGGTCACAAAATCCTATAATACAGTATAATTTTAGGAACTGGTATGATGCCCATTCATTGTATTGCCAATGATACATTTTACTAGACAGCAAACATAACTAATACATATAATTTAAAGTTACAGTGCCACATTGAAAAAGAGAGTACAAACGGATTTTTCAGACGTTTCATGAGAAAGCTTGCATAAAAGGTTTATTTATTAAATTTTTAATATGATGGGCTTCTTTTGGATGCTCACATTTGGGGTCGCCACAGCGGATCATCGTTTTCCATATCTTCCTATCCTCTGCATCTTGCACCGTTACACTCACCACATCCCTGAACTTTCTCTTTGGACTTCCTCTTTTCCTCTTCCCTGGAAGCTCTATCCTTAGCATCCCTCTCCCAATATACCCAGCATCTCTCTTCTGCACATGTCCAAACCAACACAATCTCGCCTCTCTGACGTTGTCTCCCAACCGTCCAACCTGAACTGACCCTCTAATTACTCATTTCTAATCCTGTCCATCCTTGTCGCACCAAATGCAATTCTTAATATATAATTTTCTAATATTGTCTAATATATCCGTGCCTGTTTAATTATTATGCATGTTTCTAGAAACGTCTACACAACAAGTACTGTACATAACAGTGTAACTTAGCATAACATTCTCAGTCACTCATAAACTCTGTTGGCATGTTGATTCATTTCAGCTTGAAATAGCTTTGGCTTCGCGGCATTTTACTTGAACTGAAAATAATAAAAGGTCCTTTTTTTCTTTTTGCGGTCATTCATTACTATATTTTCGACTCTGACATTGACGACACTTCAATCTGCGACAAAAAACGTATTTAACTCATTTTTATCATTTACTGTACAGTACAGCTCACAGTCTATTCTAAACTCAAAATGCTTTCAACTTCAAACCGTGTGACAATTGAAAACCTATGCTCCGATAAAGAACCTACCTCCATTTTCTGAATAATGTTTGCACTCGAGCGGTTTGTTGTAACCTGACTATATTAGCATTACACCATTATAGTGTGTTACTGTATTACCTGGTGCTCTTTCTAATAATGTGGTGGACACTTAACCAATAGAAGTCGGCCGAGGGTATGTCGCTTTGGAATTGCGTCATTTTCGTGCGACTAGACAAAGCGTGCAGCAAGCACACGCCCGATTCATTGCTACAAGTGATACTTAGACATACTCCTGTAGGAAAATGATGGATATCGAGAAATTGATTTTGCAGCTTTATGATATACAAGCGGTGAAGTTTGGCAAGTTCCAGTTAAAGAGCGGCATTTCTTCTCCGATATACTTTGATCTTAGGGTGATCGTCTCCCATCCAACTTTGATGAACCAGGTAATTTATTTTTGCCCAGGCCTTGTTTTTCACAAGTAACATGCTTTAAGCTGATCGTTATTTATATGTTTTAATTGAATCGATTAATGATATAATATACCAAATAGTAATGTAACAATTCATCGTTTTGTTATAATAATTAAATATGGGGTTGCACGTGTTGTAAGGCGCATAGTTTTCTTGATTTTTCTGTTGAGGCAATAGTTTTCAACTTTGGTGACGAGGTTTCAGGTTTTCCATTGCGTCAGGCATATCATGCTTCGTCTGTAACATTCCTACTTATATTTTTAAAACTGAATAATAAAAGTTGTAAAAATACTACCCATTGTAAACAAGATTCTAATTGATTCCAATCTAAAGATTGAATAGTTAAAACGTATTTTTATAATTTTTTAAATTCAGGTTTCCAGTCTGATGTTTCAGTGCTCAAGGGATGCTGGTTTGAAATACGATTTATTATGTGGTGTTCCGTATACCGCCCTGCCACTGGCCACCGTCATCTCTTCTTCCAATAATGTGCCGATGCTTATTCGGAGAAAAGAAGCCAAAGATTATGGTAATTAAACTTACATTTAAAGTAGTAATAGATTTTTCAGTTTTTCTGTTTAGTATCTGTAGCATTGCCACATGTACCAAAAACAGTGAAATTCTTACTTGGTCATGATTATACTAAAATACATAATTTTAATGGAAAATATAAAATCGGGTTATTTGAGTTGCTTGTTACCCTTGTTTTCATTCTACTTGTTCCATTACCTAAGAAAAGTACAACAACCAGATTTGAGTTCAGAAATTCAACGCCTTATGTGGAGAAGCTGCTCAAATAAAAGAGTAAATTACTTGACCCCTTATAAGGGCTCCGGATGTAGGCAAAGTCAATACCTTCAAAAGATCCCAAAGCTTACATTTGCAGAATCTCAAAAATAAGGTAAACCAAAACAATGATTTAAAATAACAAGGCTTCTTTTTTCAAGAATTGAATTTTACCCTAGTAAAAAAAAATTCACTTAGTTATACAGTATATTTATGGTGAAAGGTGAATGCATAATCAGCATTGAGAGACTTTATGATGCCTCTGGGACTGAGTGTTCTGGGTTCAAATTGTTGTCTGTTTGCACATTTTCCCTGTGTCTGTGTGAGTTGCCGTGAAAATACTCTGGTTTTATTCCCACATCCCCAGAGATGTGCAGGTTAGGTTAAATGGTGACTCAAAATTGTTTGTGTTTGTGTGAGTGGGACCTGTGTGCATTAGTGCTCTGTCTATGGTTGTTTCATACCTTGTGCCCAGGTATGCTCCTGTGGCTCAAATTTGAATTAAGTGGGTGAGAATTGATTTAGGTATGTAAACTTCATTTAATTAAAGTATTAGGAGAACATTAATTTGCTATGAACAGCAGTTTAGGAGTTGAAAACCATATCAAAAGTATTCTATCCATGATGTTACATATTAAGAGCAAAGTTCTTAAGATACTTCCTATCCTCCCTATGAAACCATTCTTCCCTATCAGCAAAGTAAACTGAAGATGAAAATGGTTAACAAACAGACAATAGTGTTTGTCCAGCTGATAAAAACAAGATACCATTTGCCTCACTCAGCAACCCAGTATGTTAAATATGAACCATAGAGAGAGATGTATACCAAGACTCTGTTCTGAAGCACCAATATTCATGCTGTTGCTATCACTAACCACACAAGTCTCAGCTTTAAGAGTACTAATGTACCATAGCTCAATTTAAAATGTTACTGCCTCTTGGTTAATATCTTAGTCTTGTATATTTACATTTATTTATTTGGCCTACATCTTTATTCAATGCGAGTTGCAACATTTGTGGTACAATTGGTTACATTTTTTTTTCCAGTTGGAACATAGGTGGGTGAAGTGACTTGCTCAGAGTCACACAGAGTGAATGGCAGGATTTGAACCCACCACATCAGCGTTTGAAGTCCAAAGCCTTAATCACTGTGTCACACTGCCTGCCTATTGTGTATGTCATTCCCAATCAACAAATCCTCCAGATTGCATAAATCACTTGTCCTTTGCACTTTTACTCCACATCTTGATGACATAGCTGCTCTGACTTTCCCACACCTGTATTTTCAATTGCTTCAATGGACAGAAAAAAATTCTTTTATTTACATCCTTTTTGCAGTTCGCATGTCACATTGGAAAACATTGTTAAAATACAGAAAAAAACATACCTTATTTGCAGTGGCGGCTCGCGTATAGGCACTGTGGAACTTCAGCACCCCCTATTTCCACTTGATATTATCGATAACATTTAATATAATGAGTCCTTTTTTCTTTAATTCTTTCTTTATACTTGTACAATATATAATCCTTAAGCTTAATGTCAGCAGCCATCCCCCAGTTTATGAAAAAGATACAAAAATCTTTGTATGGAATTGTGCGCTTCACAGTTCCAGCGGCGTGGTGTTTGGCTGTTGTGCGCATGCGCACATAGGAAGCAGCACGCGAGGCTGCAAGGGAGAGAGAGCACTGTCGCTCCCGCAGTGCCAACCCCTGCTTTCAATGGAGAAACATTTCCTCAGTTGTCATCCAGAGATTAAGGAGAAAATTATTGATCTTTTCGCGCAAATTAAAACGAGAAGAATGGATTTCATTTTTAAATGAATAGATCAAGCTTGAACTGTAACAATTTAGGATATAGTAAGTAAGAAATGTTTTGATTTTGTTCTTTTAGAATTTTATCAAGTTTCTGAATAAATTTTCTTTTTATACATGTTTAATTCCTTTTACACAATTTTAAAACAAAGGCTAAAAATTTTCTGGAGCAGCACCCCCACTAATTTTAGCTACGAGCCGCCACTGCTTATTTGAAGGTGCCTCATGCACAGTATTTGTTTTTACTCAACTGAAGTAATTCCAAAATATCTGTACTCTGGAAAGTAATACAATAAGGAGAAAAAAAATCAAGATATAAATATGCATATAGTATTTTGCATATGCCTTTTAAGGCACAGAATCATGGAAAAATATGTAGTACTGTACTGTATAATGTATACAGTGAAAATTGAAATAAGGTGAACAATTAGAAAAACAAAATACGCTTCTTCCCAATTCCCCCGGGTTCCCACTGAAAAAAAAAAAAACAAGCAAGCCTAATTCGACTTTAATATAGCATTTCAAAACATCTTTGAGTACATGAAGAAAATTATATAAAGACAAACCAAACAACCTCTGCTGATGCACTAGATGTACATTTATCAAACTAAACCCTACCATCCAGCTTACTAAAGAAAGGTTTCACACTTGTCATACTACTGAATTTAGGTGATCTCAAAACCATACCTTTCAGTTTTTGTAATCCTTTTTCTACAGAAATCAATGTGGAGGACACTTTTAAAAAATATATCTGTAATCAAGAAATGTTCTCATTTGTACCAAGCAAAACATCCATTCCATTGCTTTCTAATCTAATAAAAATAATGATTAGAAAAACAAACATCAATGAATTAGTTAAGAGTACATAGCAACTGAAACAATATGCCAGTGCAGGTATAGCAACTTCATTAATTTATTATTTCACAATAGTTGTGGCCAGATGGTATCAGAGAAGAGGAAAACAAAAACTTCAAAAGAAGATCAGAAAAGAAAATAAACCTTAGTGGATTCATGATCCTTACTTGCTAAAGAAAGCATAAGCCTAATAGTCATGTAGCTCCTCCTGGGCATTCTGTATTTTATAATCTACTTTGAAATTGTGGAGCTCTAATGGTGCTGAAATTACTGTAGAGATATAGTCCTTAAAGCTGAAGACAACTTCAGTTAGACTGCTGGAATATGTAGACAATAGTACAGTGTCACAAGCGGTCACCACAGGATACAGAGAAAGGCAAAGGGCTTATAATTTATTATTAGGTTAGTTGCTTCAAATTTTAGCACATAGCAAATGTTGCTTTAGGACAGGGGTCTTCACTCAAGGTCCTGGAGGGCTGCAGTGGCTGCAGGATTTCCTTCCAATTAGTTTCCTAATTACAAGACAATCCTTGCTGATAATGAAACTTTATATTTAACTAATTGGCCTGTTAGTGTGTTCATTCATCTAAGGTAAATTTTAATTACACTATAGAGTTTCTCTGAGAACATTATCCATGTGATTTGTGAACCAGAATATATTTAAATTTAACAGTCCTTGCAATTCCTCTCTCGTTTATTTGTAAACCTTTTTTTAACACAATTACTTCATGGTGCATATTCACAGGAATATTTTAAAAAAAGGAAGCATGTTAGCTGGAAAGCTGCTGGTTTAATGGTTATCTGCATTTCATTATTAACTAATGTCTGGTTAAGAAAACAGGCAACCATTAAAACTTAAATGCAGCTGCTAAAAACTAAAATACACAACTAAGGGTTCTGAATTTTAACAGGCAAGATAACTAAAATTAACCCGAAAAAACTTGCAGCTTTAGTAGTAAATAAATGGGTCCTAATTAAGGAATTGGTTGAAGTGAACGAACCTCCAGGACTGTAATTGAGGACCTCTGATCTACAATGTAACAAAAATTTATCTTTGATTAATGAAAGTGCTAACAAGGTATATTGTTAAATATCAAGCTTCATTATCAGCAAGTACTGAGTTCTAATTGGGGAAACTGGCTGGAATAAAATCCTGTAGCCACTGCAGCCCTCCAGGATCGTTACTGAAAACCCCTGCTTTAGAATATTAAGTGTAAATGGTTGTACTCATAACGGCACACATCACAATGTACCACTTTGTATTTAACTGAGTTAACACAGAATGGCCGATAGTGAATGCAAGATTCTTTGTTATAATTCCTTGATAGTAGGAGAGGGCAATGTCACCATCAAATTGAAAGTTGTTTGCAGAATAATTGTCCTGAACAATCTTGACTTGTTTTTGTTTATTGGAGAGTTGTTCTGTAAGAGGGGCGGCACGGTGGCGCAGTGGTAGCGCTGCTGCCTCGCAGTTAGGAGACCCGGGTTCGCTTCCCGGGTCCTCCCTGCATGGAGTTTGCATGTTCTCCCCGTGTCTGCGTGGGTTTCCTCCGGGCGCTCCGGTTTACTCCCACAGTCCAAAGACATGCAGGTTAGGTGGATTGGTGATTTTAAATTGGCCCTAGTGTGTGCTTGGTGTGTGGGTGTGTTTGTGTGTGTCCTGCGGTGGATTGGTACCCTGCCCAGGATTGGTTCCCTGCCTTGTGCCCTGTGTTGGCTGGGATTGGCTCCAGCAGACCCCCGTGACCCTGTGTTCGGATTCAGCGGGTTGGAAAATGGATGGATGGATGGATGTTCTGTAAGATGGTTATTAGAACTTATATATGCATAAATGGTGAAATCATGATCTATTATTTCAGATTGCCAGTGCTGGCAGTTTACTCTGTATAAAGTAAATAGATGCTTGTTGTACAGTAATTTGGAAAGTTTTTCTTTTTTTCAGGTACCAAACAGATTATTGAAGGTGATTACAAGAAAGGAGAAACTTGTTTAGTTATTGAGGATGTGGTCACCAGTGGATCCAGTGTCTTGGAGACAGTTGAAGTTCTGAAGAAGGAAGGACTAAAGGTCACAGATGCTATTGTCCTGATGGATAGAGAACAGGGAGGCAAAGCCAAATTGGAGGAATTGGGAATCCAACTTCATTGTGTTTGCACCTTAACAAAACTTTTAGATGTTCTTCACAAAAATGGAAAAATACAAGCTGAAATACTACAGGATGTTCACCAATTTATTAGAGAGAATAATACTTTTGTTAGCCCTGAGAAACAGTCTGTCACATCTGCAAAGAAAACTTGTAAAGAATTAAGTTATGGAGCACGTGCTGAACTTGTGGACATTCACCCTGTTGCTGCAAAACTTTTGAGGATAATGGAAAAGAAGAAGACAAATCTTTGCCTATCTGCTGATGTGACTTCATCGAAAGAGCTTCTTCACCTTGCAGACACTTTAGGCCCTCATATTTGTATCCTTAAGACTCACATTGATATATTGCATGATTTTCAGTCCATTGTTACTTCAGAGCTTAATGCACTGGCAGATAAGCATGAGTTTTTGATTTTTGAAGATCGGAAATTTGCAGACATTGGAAACACTGTTAAACATCAGTATGAAGGTAATTCAAATTAAAGCTGTAAAGATGAGAGTACCAAGCATAATGCATTCTGTGTGGAGTATTATGTCTGTTATTAAAATTTCTGCATATGAATTACTAGAACTAATGACCATATCTGAGTGAAAAATGTAATGCTTTATCTAAGTGAAGTGAATCCTTAAAGTAAATAAGCTATAGTGGTTAAACTGCACTAATGGTGTGTGCATGTTCAGTTGCAGACGAGAGAACATGAATCAATAAATATTTATTTTATGTAGTGCCCTTAACAGCTTGTATTGTCATAAGTAACTTTATGATATGTTAGTAATAAGTATACAATCTAATCAGTACCATAAAAGTCAAAAACACCAACAAAAAACACAATATCCAATAGATCTAGAGAGTAGATCTGATTGTTTTTCATAGTATTTGCAATCAAAAGGAATTTTACTTATCAAAATTAGTTTTTGCTTAACAGTACAAGCAAGAGTACACATGAGAGGTTAGGCATCAAACTAAAAGAAGTGGGACTTAAAGGTGAAGTGTGTATGTGGGTGCAAAATTGTTTTCAAACACAAGAAGAAAAGGGTTATGATGCAAGAAACCCAATGAGATTTGGTAGATGTTAGAAGTGGTGAACCTCAGGGGTCAGTGTTGTGGCCGTTGCTGTTTTTAATGTATATACATGATCAGAGTAGGACTAGAAACAACAAGCTGGTTAAATTTACAGATGATGCCAAACTAGGTGGACTGGCAGGTAATCTAGAATATGTTGAGACTTACACATCATACAGGTCGGGGCAGAATAAATTTAATGTAATGTATTACACATAGGAAGTAAAAATGTTAGATTTGAATACACCGTAAGAGGTTAGAAAATTGAAAGTACTGCTTATGAGAAGAATGTATGTGTCGTAATGGACTCGTGGCTATCAACTTCCCAACCGTGTAAAAAAGTCATTGAAAAGGCTAACAGAATGTTAGGTTATATAGCACGATGTGTAGAGTACAAGTCCAAGGAGGTTATGCTCAAGCTTTATAACGCACTAGTGAGGCCTCATCTGGAGGATTGTATGTAATTTTGGTCTTCAGTATGCAAAAATAGTACAGCAGCACTAGAAAAAGTCAAGAGGAGGGCTGATTCCAGGACTGCAGGCAAATTATTAAGGGGAAATATTAAAGGAGTTGAAAATTTTAAGTTTAAGAAAAAGGAGATTAAGAAATGTTTAAAATTATGAATAGAATTAGTACAGTTCAGTCTGCTGCTGTTCAACAAGAATACATAGACACAGTTGTGTTAACTTCGCAGAAACATTAGGAAGTGTTTCTTTACACCGGGAACCATAGACACATGGAATAAGTTACCAAGCAGTGTGGTAGACAGTAGGACTTTAGGGACCTTCAAAACTTGACTTGAAGTTTTTTGGAGGAAATAAGTGGACAAGACTGGCTAGTTTATTTCGGCTGAATGGCCTGTTTTCATCAAAATCTTTCCATGGCAAATATGAGAGAAAGGTAATAACTTTATACATTTTGGGTAGAGATGTCTTAGCTATCAGTCAGTGATAGTGTGCAGTAGTGGCATGAATATTATTATTCCAGATAAAAGAAGGAACTGTTGAAAATTGCAAATGAAGAAGCACCTTTTCAAATGTTACAAAAACAATGTAGGTCTTCCGTCTCTGTTTGAAGATCAGGGCAGATGGGAGCTGTTGAAAAGACCTTGAAAAAGATACCAGGTGCATAGGAGTGACAAAACTTATGCACATTTGCTAGAAGGTGATTATTAGGAAATCTGAAATGTCCAGTGGATCACAGTAAAACTAGCTGTATACTGTTATATTTAATAACATAATTATAATTTAAATGTGTAATTTGTTTCAATGTGCTGTATGAATAGCAAAGTGTTTTGGTCTTTATTATTGGTAATGTAAACTCGGAATATGGTTACATATATTAGTCATAAATAAAATAAGACATCAAATTGAAAAGTTGTCAAATCGGGATTAGTATAATAGGATCTAAGCATAAAAGATACAAATGGAAGTATAAGGCTTTTCTTAAATCTTGTATCTTTTCCTGTTTCATTAGAGGGTTTGTATCGGATTTCCTCTTGGTCTCACATTGTAAATGCACACGTGGTCCCTGGTCCTGGAGTTGTGAAAGGTTTAAGAGAAGTTGGGCTTCCCCTTAATAGAGGATGTTTGCTTATTGCTGAAATGAGCTCTCAGGGATCCTTAGCTGTAGGTGACTACAGCAAAGCAGCTGTAAGTATTGCTCGTTGGTTCTTCTTATTATAACCTTACTGTAATTTTATGCTTAAAGGTTTTGACACAGTTTGAAAGCATAATCCTCAGGTGATCATGAAACAATGTTTTAGTACATGACAGATTTTAATTTTATCGAAATGTGGATTTATTTTAAATAGGTTAAAATGGCTGAGGAATATTCCAACTTTGTTTTTGGCTTTATCTCTGTTTCAAAGATGACAAATAACCCAAAGTTTCTCCATATGACTCCTGGGGTTCAGATGCAGTTAAGCGGTAAGGACCATTTGAATTTGTATACTTCATATGTTAGATTTAGAAAGGATTGCAATGTCTACTTTCAATTCTTTAGTCTTTTTAC
The DNA here is from genome assembly GCF_900747795.2 of Erpetoichthys calabaricus. Lineage (NCBI taxonomy): Eukaryota > Metazoa > Chordata > Cladistia > Polypteriformes > Polypteridae > Erpetoichthys > Erpetoichthys calabaricus. The sequence continues at coordinate 39,701,310 of NC_041401.2, forward strand.
ACATTTCTTACCATGAAGAGTATTGATTTCCCATCTTTCTCCTTTTTTTTCACATGCATGTTTCTGCACGATCATTCCAGAGATAAAGAAACTTTACATCAGAGAAGGAAAAAAAAACAAAATGATGTTCAGAAAATATTACTGAACTGAACTGAATATTACTGAACTGTAGTTCTTTTCCTAAATTTTTTATTTACTTTCTTCATTATTTTCATCTTTTCCCATTACTATGTTGGGTTCATGTACGGTGGTTTCAGAGAGTATTTAGACCCCTTTATTTTCTGCAAACTTTATTGTTGTAGATTTACTTTAAAACAGATAAACTTGCTCTTTTTACCCATCAATCTAAATTCAGTATCCCATAATGACAAAGCGAAAACATGTTTTTAGAAAGGTTTGCAAATTTATTAAAAATCTAAAACTGAAATCTCTTATTCATGTAAGACCCTGAATTAATGCAGCACTTTTTATAAGCCCCTTTGGTAGATATTACAGCTTGAGTCTTCCTGGGTAAGTCGCTACAAGCTTTGCATGCCTGGATTTTGTCGGTTTATCTCATTCTTCCAGGCAGACTCACTCAAGCTTAATTTGATTGAAATGAAAGTGTCTGTACACTACCATCTTCAGGTCTTTCCAAAAAAGTCCTACAGGGTTTAACTCTGGGCTTTGGCTGGATTACTCAGGGACAGTGAGAGATTTGTCCCAAAGCCACTCCAGCGTTGTCTTGACTGTATGCTTCAGGTAATTTTACTGAATGTTGAGCCATCACCCCAGTCCAAGGTTCAGTGCACTCTGGAACAAGTTTTCTTCAAGGATGTCTCTGTACTTGTCTGCATTTATCAAGCCTGACCAGCCTCACTGTCACTGGCCCTAAGAAGAACTCCCATGGTATGATGCTGCTTGGCGTTCTTCCCAAAAAGTTTGTTTTTTGTCTAATCGGACCAGAAAACCTTTCTCCTCGCACTCTCAGAATCCTGTAAACTGTCATATAAGCATTTCATTCAAGAGTGCCTTCCATCTAGCCACTCTGCCATAAACGTGCAGCCGGGATGGTTGGCCTTCCGACAGTTTTTCCAATGTTAGCAGAGGACTTCTGCAGCTCTGTTAAGTGACCATTAAATTCTTGGTTACCTTCTTGCCCAAGTACTCAGTTTGGCTATAAGGCCTACTTTAGGAAGTGTCCTTGTGGTTCCATGGATCTTTGATTTCATAATTATAGAGGCCACTGTGCTCCAGAAAAAACTGGAAGCTTTAGAAATAGCTTTATACCCTTTCCTGATCTGTGCTTCATCATAATTTGATTTGATTGCGGAGGTCTATAGAGAATTCCTTGAACTTCATGGCTTGGTTTTTGCCCTGACATGCAGCATGAACTGTGGGACCTTTTATACACAGATGGTGTGCCTTTATAAACAATGTTCAGTCAATTCACTTAGCCACAGGTGGACTCCAGTCAAATTCTAGACACAGCTCAAAGGTACGTAAAGCAAACAGGATGCGCCTTGACCACATTTTGGAGTGTCACAACAACGGGTCTGAACAGTTACATGAATGAGAGACTTCAGTGTTTGATTTTTAGTAGAACTGCAAACCTTTCTGAAAACATGTTTTCAGTTTGTCATTCATGGGTATTGAGTGTAGGCTGATGGGCAAAAATGACAAATGTATCCATTTATAAATAAATCAACAGTAAAACAAAATAAAGTGTGCAGTAAGTGAAGGAGTCTGAACACTTTCTGAAGCCACTGTTTTTTATTTATCCATAATTAATATTATTTCTACAATTGTTGAATGTGAATTTCGTTAACTGTTGTGGAACTTGGCCCGGACACAGACAAGCAGACATGTTAATTTCACCACCACACGTTTATTTATACAACTAATATTTACAAGTATTGTGCCACAAACCCCAATCTTCCCCAAAGTCCAGGCCAACCACTCTGCCTCTTCGAACCGTCTCCTTCTCTCTTTCTTGCACCTTGTCCTGCTTCCACCCGACTCCAGCCTCGAATGAAGGGAGGCGGCCCCTTTTATCCGTAACCGGATGTGTTCCAGGTGTGCACTGGCAATCCCGCGGACACGCCCCAGTGTGGCGGAAGTGCCGGCTGTCCTCCCGGAAGCACTCCGGGTGTTCCCTCTCTTCTTCCCTCCAGCACTTCCTGGTGTGGTGGAAGTACTGGGGTCCAGGGTCCTTCAGGCAGGGGGACGACCCCTGGCGGTAACCATGGGCCTCTACAGGGTTGGGCTTCCAAGCCCTGTACCCGTGGCCCCCAATACAACCAGGGCAGACGCCCACTCGCGGTCTGGAGGAGGAATGAACCCTCCTCCTGTCTTCCTGGGCGTCCCGTCCGGGTGCCACACTGTAGTCATTGCATTATGCTTTGATGTTAAAATGTGTGTGGTAAATGGTGGTCCTGTTTAAATTATCTTTAAACAAACTGTTGGATACATAAATTGAACTGGTGTTCTTTAATCACCTAAGGGGCTGGAGACCAGTTTTTTGTTGTTATAACTTCCTGTTTTCAAAATCTGAACAATAATAATCCATCAAAGTATGTATGTGTCTTTTTTAACAGGAGACAATCTGGGTCAACAGTATCTGACACCAGAAGAAGTGATTGATAAAAAGAGGTCAGATATCATCATTGTAGGAAGAGGCATTTTAACAGCACCAGGTCGACTGGAGGCAGCGCAGGCCTATAAAACAGCAGGCTGGGAGGCTTATCTTAAAAGGCTTACAAAGGCTCCTTCATCAGAAGACTGAAAGGGAAAAGGCACAACATGCAAACTTCTGTATATGCATCTTTAAAACAAAATTTAAAAGCAACAAATATTAAAATCTCAAGTTAAATCACTACTGTGACTTAATATTCTATGTCTGCAAGGTCATCTGCTGTAACACTTGTTTACACAATGGTTGTTTACAGAAAGGAAAAAGAAAAGTAATTTTTATGTAAAAACAAGTAATATGATACACAACATCTTGGTTTGCACTGTTTGTAATTAATTATCCCCACTGATAAGTGAGTATAGTGTGTTTCCGAAACAGTTGTGTTGAACTCTGTGTTGTTTACCGTGTCCTTAATTTCAAAATGAAATTAATTTTTTTATTTATTAGTTACTAAAAGTATCAATTTGATAGTATTTTTACAAAAATAAATATACACATATTTGAAAAATATATAATTCTTCATAGTACTAGGGTGTTGTACCGTGTTAGCCATTATGAATGTAGAGAAAAGTCAAGCAAAATGACACCTTTTATTGGCTAACTAAAAAGATTACAATATGCAAGCTTTCGAGGCAACTCAGGCTCCTTCTTCAGGCAAGGTCTTGCCTGAAGAAGGGGCCTGAGTTGCCTCGAAAGCTTGCATATTGTAATCTTTTTAGTTAGCCAATAAAAGGTGTCATTTTGCTTGGCTTTTCTCTATAATTCTTTATGTAATTTTTTTCTGAAATAACTTTTATATGCCTGATTTCATAAATTTGTTACCACTTCTAACATTTTATTTTGGATAAGCAGGCTTTACAATTACAGAACATGAAAGCAGAAAACTGTCCATGTAGGTGGCATTTAGGATAATAATTTTAGTTTGACCAAAATGGAACCTTGATATCCAGTATCAAACATGTTTCTTCCTGCTCTTAAGGAGAATAGGATTGTTCCTAAAATAAGCTTCATGTTACATAAATGGTAAAGATAAAATGCAGCTATTACATAGATAGATAGATAGATACAGTGATCCCTCGCTATATCGCGCTTCGCCTTTCGCGGCTTCACTCCATCGCGGATTTTATATGTAAGCATATTTAAATATATATCGCGGATTTTTCGCTGCTTCGCGGGTTTCTGAGGACAATAGGTCTTTTAATTTCTGGTACATGCTTCCTCAGTTGGTTTGCCAAGTTGATTTCATACAAGGGACGCTATTGGCAGATGGCTGAGAAGCTACCCAACTTACTTTCTCTCTCTCTCTCTCTCTCTCTCTTGCGCTGACGTAGGGGGGTGTGAGCAGGGGGGCTGTTCCCACACCTAGACGATAGGGACGGTGCTACCTTCTGTGTGCAGCTGCTTCCTGAAGGACATGCTGCACGGTGCTTCGCATACTTAAAAGCTCGAAGGGCACGTATTGATTTTTGATTGAAAAACAAACTCTCTCTCTCTCTCTCTCTCTCTATCTCTGCTCCTGACGGAGGGGGTGTGAGCTGCCGCCTTCAACAGCTTTGTGCCGCGGTGCTTCGCATACTTAAAAGCAAACAGCCCTATTGATTTGTTTGCTTTTGTCTCTATCTCTCTCTGTGACATGATCTGCTCCTGCCACGCACTCCTTTGAAGAGAGAGGAAGATATGTTTGCATTCTTTTAATTGTGAGACGGAACTGTGATCTCTGTCTTGTCATGGAGCACAGTTTAAACTTTTGAAAAAGAGACAAATGTTTGTTTGCAGCGTTTGAATAACGTTCCTGTCTCTCTACAACCTCCTGTGTTTCTGCGCAAATCTGTGACCCAAGCATGACAATATAAAAATAACCATATAAACATATGGTTTCTACTTCGCGGATTTTCTTATTTCGCGGGTGGCTCTGGAACGCAACCCCCGCGATGGAGGAGGGATTACTGTACTTTATTAATCCCCAAGGGGAAATTCACATACTCCAACAGCAGCATACTGATAAAAACAATATTAATTAAAGAGTGATAAAAACACAGTGCAAGTTTAAAAAGTGCAAGGTGGTGAGTGCAAGGCAGGTATAACAGTCAGTAATCTTGTATAGTGTTACCGTTTACCCCCCCCGGTGGAATTGAAGAGTCGCATAGTGTGAGGAGGAACGATCTCCTCAGTCTGTCAGTGGAGCAGGACAGTGACAGCAGTCTGTCGCTGAAGCTGCTCCTCTGTCTGGAGATGATACTGTTTAGTGGATGCAGTGGATTCTCCATGATGTACCCTCTGCACACAGTAACCTCTGATGATCACGGGGTCCATGAGGAGCCTGGTCCTCCTGAAATCCACCACCAGCTCCTTGGTTTTGCTGGTGTTCAGTTGTAGGTGGTTTGAGTCGCACCATTTATCAAAGCCCTTGATTAGGTTCCTATACTCCTCCTCCTGCCCACTCCTGATGCAGCCCACGATAGTAGTGTCGTCAGCGAACTTTTGCACATGGCAGGACTCCAAGTTGTATTGGAAGTCCAATGTACTGTATATAGGCTGAACAGGACCGGAGAAAGTACAGTCCCCTGTGTCGCTCCTATATATTGAGAGTCCCTGAAGTAGTAAATGCAGGGAGAGACTGTTTGGAACTCTGAGTTCATACAAGTCCTGGAAAATCATGAAAAATTAACAAGGCAAAATCTACTTAAAAGTGATTGAAAATATAAAAGTGAATTCCAAGTATCGCATATTAGGAGATAAAAACGTCCTATATTTTCAAAACAAAACACCCACATCTCTCATTAATATCATGTTTAATGACCTTACACATTAATATCCCTTTGTGTTGTGTTCTGTGTGTGTGTGTGCAAACTGGTATAGATATGTACAGTAGTTACTGTTTGCCTGTATGTTGAATTATTAGTGGTGAGCTAGCATTGTAAATTACACTGAGTCTATTAAGCGTGACTGTGATGTATTGAGCCGACACAGTGCCAGGACAGTGTGCATTTAACATGAAATGGTTGGAAAATGCTGACTTCAAAGATTGGCTTCAGCCAGACAAATCAAATCAAGCATATGGCTAAGTGCCGTTACGGTATGAAAACGTTTGACATTGTGAATATGAATGAATCCTCTTTGAAAAGCCAATAATAAAGGAAATAAACATTATGAACTGACGAAGAACAAGGAAGCCAGAAATTCTGTTAAGAAATTTTTGGACCTTTTCTGGAGCTATTGCCACACCTGACTGTTACACCAATGAGATGTTCAAGTGCCAGTGGATTAGCCAGCAGAATCGCTAGTGATAACTTTGTTTTAACAAGGTTTTTGTTTCCTTCTTAATTTCCTGTGTGCTAGATAGGGTTTGTGATGCTGATCACAGAAATAACAAATTTTCCCATCATGCAAAGTTTTTGAGACAAGGCTAATTTTGTAATATAAATTACAAAATTTTCAAATTGGGATGTTTTGCATAGACATGGGTGCTCAGGTTTAGCTGCCTGGCAGTAGCTCATGATCTTCTTATGTCAGAATCATTATATTTTACAGCCATAACCGATGCAATTTATACCTGAGACTTGCTTAGCTAAAATACTGCAAGAAAATCTTCTGATCGTGTGTGCTCGGGTGTGCTCAGCAATGCCCAAGTGCGCCTTCAAGATTATGGCTTGTTTCCAGGGCAACGTAACCCTACATATATATATATATATATATATATATATATATATATATATATATATATACACACCTAGCAGCAGCTGTCTTTCTAACTGATGTTAGTGTCAATGAGTATTATATTAGAAATAAAACTGTTGAGTTCAAAGGCCATGAATTTCATTTCATATAATTTCTGAAATGTCGTGCCAATGTTGCAGTAACCATGACATATTTTGTTACATGACAAATTCACTTTGAAAGCGCAGAAATGGAGAATGACAGCACTCATAAAAAAAGCATGTAAGTTGTACTTCAGCTGTAAAATTGGTGACCAGGGTAACCCTAGTCGGGCTAGTGATACTTCTACTACAGTATATCAACATCTTCATCTTCATATATAACTAAAAATGAATGTCTGAAATCTGAAACCCTCTGTGATGGGGTCATGGTGAAGATGTGAGCAATCTTTTCCCGAGAGTGAGATCATACAGTGTACGTGTACTTTTCATCCACAACATCTTAAAATGTGCCAAAAATAATTTTTTATGTTCATTTAGTTGACTAATAGGTGTTGGGTTGCTAGGATCTCAACCTAGTAAATTTTCCATATATTTACATGCGCTTGGTAAACTGTGTTCAAACAAAGCATGCATTTTTCATGATTTCTTTGTACCTTTTGCTTGCACACAACAACAAAATATTGGCATGAGCCGAGTCGGTGCACACTACACAAACAATAGCGCACTTGGTGTCCTGGAAATGATATACAGTATCTGCTTTTAAAATGTAGTGGCCGTGCTTAGAATAGCATATACAGTGGTGTGAAAAACTATTTGCCCCCTTCCTGATTTCTTATTCTTTTGCATGTTTGTCACACAAAATGTTTCTGATCATCAAACACATTTAACCATTAGTCAAATATAACACAAGTAAACACAAAATGCAGTTTTTAAATGATGGTGTTTATTATTTAGGGAGAAAAAAAATCCAAACCTACATGGCCCTGTGTGAAAAAGTAATTGCCCCCTTGTTAAAAAATAACCTAACTGTGGTGTATCACACCTGAGTTCAATTTCCGTAGCCACCCCCAGGCCTGATTACTGCCACACCTTTTTCAATCAAGAAATCACTTAAATAGGAGCTGCCTGACACAGAGAAGTAGACCAAAAGCACCTCAAAAGATAGACATCATGCCAAGATCCAAAGAATTCAGGAACAAATGAGAACAGAAGTAATTGAGATCTATCAGTGTGGTAAAGGTTATAAAGCCATTTCTAAAGCTTTGGGGACTCCAGCGAACCACAGTGAGAGCCATTATCCACAAATGGCAAAAACATGGAACAGTGGTGAACCTTCCCAGGAGTGGCCGGCCGACCAAAATTACCCCAAGAGCGCAGAGACGACTCATCCGAGAGGTCACAAAAGACCCCAGGACAACGTCTAAAGAACTGCAGGCCTCACTTGCCTTAATTAAGGTCAGTGTTCACGACTCCACCATAAGAAAGAGACTGGGCAAAAACGGCCTGCATGGCAGATTTCCAAGACGCAAACCACTGTTAAGCAAAAAGAACATTAGGGCTCGTCTCAATTTTGCTAAGAAACATCTCAATGATTGCCAAGACTTTTGGGAAAGTACCTTGTGGACTGATGAGTCAAAAGTTGAACTTTTTGGAAGGCAAATGTCCCGTTACATCTGGCGTAAAAGGAACACAGCATTTCAGAAAAAGAACATCATACCAACAGTAAAATATGGTGGTGGTAGTGTGATGGTCTGGGGTTGTTTTGCTGCTTCAGGACCTGGAAGGCTTGCTGTGATAGATGGAACCATGAATTCTACTGTCTACCAAAAAATCTTGAAGGAGAATGTCCGGCCATCTGTTCGTCAACTCAAGCTGAAGCGATCTTGGGTGCTGCAACAGGACAATGACCCAAAACACACTAGCAAATCCACCTCTGAATGGCTGAAGAAAAACAAAATGAAGACTTTGGAGTGGCCTAGTCAAAGTCCTGACCTGAATCCAATTGAGATGCTATGGCATGACCTTAAAAAGGCGGTTCATGCTAGAAAAACCCTCAAATAAAGCTGAATTACAACAATTTTGCAAAGATGAGTGGGCCAAAATTCCTCCAGAGCGCTGTAAAAGACTCATTGCAAGTTATCGCAAACGCTTGATTGCAGTTATTGCTGCTAAGGTTGGCCCAACCAGTTATTAGGTTCAGGGGGCAATTACTTTTTCACACAGGGCCATGTAGGTTTGGATTTTTTTTTTCTCCCTAAATAATAAAAACCATCATTTAAAAACTGCATTTTGTGTTTACTTGTGTTATATTTGACTAATGGTTAAATGTGTTTGATGATCAGAAACATTTTGTGTGACAAACATGCAAAAGAATAAGAAATCAGGAAGGGGGCAAATAGTTTTTCACACCACTGTAGAATGCATACAGTAACTGCACTATTACTTCTGGTAAATAGCATGAGCTGCAATATCAGCCTGTGTAAGAAGTCTGTAATTTAAAATAGGCCACGTATTTGAGTTTATTTGTGCTGTTCTTAGGTTCGTGTAATTTTACTGTGGATAGTCCAGTATTCTTGTGCTGGTTGGTCCTGGAAAAGTCATAAAAAGTATTGGAATTTGAAATATGATGAAGTGTACAACCCCTGAATGCTGCATTATGCACAATTTGAGATAGTTTGATAGTTTTTTGTTTTTTTTACCACCATGTCTGTCCTAAACATGAAGCACCAGTTTACATCTGGGACCCTCGCTGCATCCTAGTGCCTGCTCCTACATTATTTGAGTTATAATATACCCAATTCATCTGATTCACATTTGGATGCTAAAGTCAAATATGCCCGGCAAGTTACTTTACAAAAAAAGTCCAGAGGAGTATTTCAAACCTCTACTTCCATATTAATAATAACAACATGATTAAATGCATGGTTTTATAGTTAGAATGTTTTCACTTCAATATTATGTTTTGCATCTTTTTTTCTGCAAAACATCCCAGTTTCTGGGTTTGTATGTTTCTAATCATGTCAGCTTTTTGCATTTACTTATTTGGCTGACGCCTTTATCCAAGGTGACTTACAACATTTATGATGCAATTTGTTGGCATTTCTTTTGGTTTTCAAGTTGGAGCACAGGCAGGTCAAGTGACTTGCCATTGGTCACATAGTGTCAGTAGTGGGATTTGAACCCACAACATCATGGTTTGAAGTCCAAAGCCTTAACCACTACACCACTTTGCTTATTATCATTAGCACATGCAAGTGGGAATTGCAGTGTACACTGTGCACATGACAGTAATGACCCCTTTAACCTATTATTAGAGGTAATTTCACAAATTTTACTAAAGGATTAATTTACTGCTTTATCTAAGAAAGCATTCGTTCTGTAGGCCAAACACTACACTTGTGAATCTTGAGAGTCCCAAAGTACTTAAGTTCTGAATAGTTCCAAAAATCCCCACTAGAGGGAGAAACACCTGTCAAAAAAAACCCAGCTACTAACACAGAGGGCTGAATAGAATATTTATAAATAAAAGATGTATTAATATAAAAATGCTCTGTAATAACAAGAAACTCCCTGGAGCTCAAAAGGCAAAAAAAGAAATGCTTGTAAAGGCTATCCCAGGTAAAGTCAAAAATCCAGGAAATCACTAACAACAGAAAGACAGTAATCTAGAGCAGTGTTTTTAGACTCGAGCTAATTAAGTGGTGTTTTTTTCCCAATTTCTGTGGGAACAACATAGAAACTAGAAAGATGGGTAGAAGTTTGGTAATAAATATATATATATATTAAAATGTACCAAGCAATTATATGGGAATAGTGTATTTTTTTCTTTTTAACAATATTTTCATCTTGATTTTCATTCTACTTTTCTAGGTGTTCTAATTATTTAATTAATCCATTATTTACTAATTAATGGATCTGATGCTAAAGTAGTTGCAGCCTTTCATTATTCAGTGTTGTTTGCCTGCTTGTCTGCTCTGCTCATTTTTAATTGTCATTAATAAGATACAACAAAGGTGGAAAACTTCACGGAGAAAGGGCAAAATAAAATCAACTAAAGAGAGTTCAGCATTTAAATCTATAGCAAAAGCAGAAATATTTCTAAATGTCTTATAAATGTAAAAATCATGTTGTTGTGCTTTTCTGAATGTAAAATAAAAGAAAAACAATACCAGCTAATATAATGAGATCAGTGTTATCAGGTGTTGTCACTGATTAGGAATCTGGTTGGAACAAAAACCTGCAGCCACAGTGCGCCCCCAGGACCGAGGTTGGGAAACACTGATCTAGAGTACGGGTGTTGAACTCCAGTCCTGGATGGCTACAGTGGCTGCAGGTTTTCATTCTAACCATCTTCTTCATTAGTGATCTTTTTTTTTCCTGCTAATTATCTTCTTTTGCCTTCATTTTAATTAACTTGACTCGGGGCCCCATAGTTGTCTCTTTTTCCTTAAGTAGCAGCCAAACAATAATGAGACACAAAATGAGCCAACACATGACCAGCTCACCTGTGCCCATCACACAATATCAGAAAATAAAGAAAGGTGATGGTTTTGGTAAGGCTGATCTCTCAGGATACGGTGTTCTTATTAAAAACAGAAAAATCAACAGGTTTGGAAACGCCTGCTGTGACAAAATGAGAGCAGCAACAAGCCATGGAATTAAATAAAGGGTTTAATTAACAGCAAGAATCAGCTTCTCATCAAGAGATCGGTGGGAGTTTGAAATCCCAGTTTGGCTGGTCATTTGTTGGCTCGTTTCACATCTCATTTCTGTTTGGCTGTCATTTAATTAAGAAAGGAATAAATTCAGAGGACTGAATCCTTAAAAGTAGGGCTATTAAAATGAAGGGAATAGAAGTTAATTAGTAGTGAAAACTGATCACTGATTAGGAAAAGGGTTAGAATGAAAACCTGCAGCCACTGTGGCCCTCCAGGCCCGGAGTTTGACACCCCTGATCTAGAGAACACACCACACTACAAGTGCATTCAGATGAACTGCAAGGAACTGTGGGTTGGCCCTGGCTTTAAAGGGTCATGGAGAATGAAGCAGATAATTAACAAAAGTACCATTGATGTAAATGACACAAAAATAAATAAAAAGGGCATAAAACCAGAATTTGAACCCCAGCCAGGGAAGAACCCTGGATAAAATATAACAATTCTTTTCTCTAGATGATTTTAACAAACATGAAGTTTGTGTGAAAGTTAACACAAATCTGATTAGACACTACTTAATCTAACTCGGGGCTTGCAGGACTGGATGCAAGGCAGGATACCAGTCTATCACAGATTGCACACTTGGCCAGTTTTGAATCTCCAGTAATCCTATTGTGCATGCCATTAGGAATTTGGTGGGAAAACCAAGAGTACATGGAGGAAAATCCAAACGGGCACATGCATACTCCACATGGACAACAACTGACTGCAGAGTTTGAACTTGGAGCACTCCGTTCACAAGGTGGCAGTGGTACACACTCCACTGCCTTGTGAAAAAATTGATTTGTAAATATTAATGTTGAATGTTTGGTTCTCAAATGCAATGTGTGGAGGGAAGCAGTTGTTATGGGTTTTCCAACCTTTCTTTAAATCAGAAGGCAATCTGCTGTTCATGAAGCACGTTATATAATTCTGTACTTCTGCCACATGAGATATTTCTAATACTGGGGGTTTCCACTATTTTCCTTTTTTATTTAAAGAACAAAAATATAATAGTAAAGCACAATCTAATCAAAAGAAAAAAAAACATAAGTACAGATATATGTTACCAAAAATAATCCAATAAATAGAACACAACATTCTACCCCTACCTGAATCAGCTACTGAACGTATAACATATACAGGTGCTGGTCATAAAATTAGAATATCATGACAAAATTGATTTATTTCAGTAATTCCATTCAAAAAGTGAAACTTGTACATTAGATTCATTCATTACACACAGACTGATGTATTTCAAATGTTTATTTCTTTTAATGTTGATGATTATAACTGACAACTAATGAAAGTCCCAAATTCAGTATGTCGGAAAATTAGAATATCAATTAAGACCAATGCAAAAAAAGGATTTTTAGAAATGTTGGCCAACTGAAAGGTATGAACATGAAAAGTATGAGCATGTACAGCACTCAATATTTAGTTGGGGCTCCTTTGGCCTGGATTACTGCAGCAATGCGGCGTGGCATGGAGTCGATCAGTCTGTGGCACTGCTCAGGTGTTATGAGAGCCCATGTTGCTCTGATAGTGGCCTTCAGCTCTTCTGAATTGTTTGGTCTGGCGTATTACATCTTCCTCTTCACAATAGCCCATAGATTTTCTATGGGTTAAGGTCAGGCGAGTTTGCTGGTCAATCAAGAACAGGGATACCATGGTCCTTAAACCAGGTACTGGTAGCTTTGGCACTGTGTGCAGGCGCCAGGTCCTGTTGGAAAATGAAATCTGCATCTCTATAAAGTTCGTCAGCAGCAGGAAGCATGAAGTGCTCTAAAACTTCCTGGTAGACGACTGCATTGACCTTGGACCTCAGAAAACACAATGGACCAACACCAGCAGATGAGATGGCACTCCAAACCATCACTGACTGTGGAAACTTTACACTGGACCTCACGCAACGTGGATTCTGTGCCTCTCCTCTCTTCCTCCAGACTCTGGAACCTTGATTTCCAAAGGAAATGCAAAATTTACTTTCATCAGATAACATAACTTTGGACCACTCAGCAGCAGTCCAAAGGCGAGACGCTTCTGACGCTGTCTCTTGTTCAAGAGTGGCTTGACACAAGGAATGCGACAGCTGAAACCCATGTCTTGCATACGTCTGTGCGTGGTGGTTCTTGAAGCACTGACTCCAGCTGCAGTCCACTCTTAGTGAATCTCCCCCACATTTTTGAATGGGTTTTGTTTCACAATCCTCTCCAGGGTGCGGTTATCCCTATTGCTTGTACACTTTTTTCTACCACATCTTGTCCTTCCCTTCGCCTCTCTATTAATGTGCTTGGACACAGAGCTCTGTGAACAGCCAGCCTCTTTAGCAATGACCTTTTGTGTCTTGCCCTCCTTGTGCAAGGTGTCAATGGTCGTCTTTTGGACAACTGTCAAGTCAGCAGTCTTCCACATGATTGTGTAGCCTACAGAACTAGACTGAGAGACCATTTAAAAGCTTTTGCAGGTGTTTTGAGTTAATTAGCTGATTAGAGTGTGGCACCAGGTGTCGTCTATATTGAACCTTTTCACAATATTCTAATTTTCCGAGATACTGAATTTGGGACTTTCATTAGTTGTCAGTTATAATCATCAACATTAAAAGAAATAAACATTTGAAATACATCAGTCTGTGTGTAATGAATGAATCTAATATACAAGTTTCACTGTTTGAATGGAATTACTGAAATAAATCAACTTTGTCATGATATTCTAATTTTATGACCAGCACCTGTATAGAAGGGTGCAGCACAGGACTGGTGTGAGAGATTTCCATTTCCGAGAAGCTGTTCACAACATTTTATGGATCTGAATACAACACTGTTTCAATATTTTGCTCAACATTTTTCAATCAATTTTTCAAGTGTTTGATTGAAAAATTGCATAAACATTCACAGAAACAATTGAGATTATTTTAGCTTTTGGTTCCCTTTATTAAAATTTGATATTTTGCTTGGGTGACTAAATAAAACACGTTTTCTAATCTTATTTGTGTTACAGTATATGTGACGTTTTCCCCAGAAATAAATGCTGCCATTCTTTACTTTAGTTTCATATTTATCTTTACACCTAGAATAAATATTTTATAAACATATAACAAAATACCCTTTATTGCTTCACTGCTCAAGTATTTTTGCTTCTTACTGTAGCTGTAAAGAAATGCTCAATACATTTATATATCGAAGTTTTCAAGTAGAGCAAAAAAAGTATGCAGTACAGTGAATCTGGCTGTAGGCTTAACAAAACAGTGACTGCTTACTTTGAACACCAGGGGGAGCAAGATCACCATTTTCAAACCAGGCTTCTTACACTAAGACTCCCAGTATGACTAACTGGAAAATCTTTCAGTATGGTTACTAGTACTATGGAAAAATTAGTTTTGTTAAAGAAATCTTGTCATTCACTAATGTAGTTAATGAGACAGCATTGTTTAAATTATACAGTGCCCTCCATAACATTTGGGACTAAGACACATTTTTCCTTGTTTTACCCTTCTGCTCCACAGTTTAAAATTACAAATAAGACAATTCAGACGTGATTAAAGTTCATATTATAGACTTTCATTTAAAGGGATTTGCATACATTTCAATCACACCATGTAGAAATGACAACACTTTTTCTATATGATCCCCCCATTTCAGGGCACTGTAATATTTGGAACAAAGCAACAGCAGATCTATTAAAGCAGTCATATTTAGCACTTTGTCACATATCCCTTGCATGCAATGACTGCTTGAAGTCTGAGATTCATAGACATCACCAGGTGCTGAAGATCTTCTCTGGTGAAGCTCTGCCAAGCCTCTAATGCAGCCATCTTCATCTCCTGCTTGTTTTCAGGGGCTTGTCCCCTTAGGATTTCTCTTAAGCATATGGAAGGCATGCTCAGTTGGATTTGAATCAGGTGACTGGCTTGGCATTCGAAAATTTTCAGTTTTTTAGCTTTGAAAAACTCCTGTGTAGCCTTAAAGATATATTTGGATCAATATCTTGTTGTAGGATGAAGCACTGTCCAATGTGTTTAGAGGCATTTACTAGAACTTGAGCAGATCAGATGTTTCTATACACCTCACAATTCATTGTGCCACTGCCATCAGCAGTTCCATCATCAATGAAGATAAGTGTGCCAGGACCTGTGGCAGCCATACATTCTCAAGCCACAACACCCCCATCACCATGTGTAACAGATGATGTGGTCTGTTTTGGATCTTGTACAATTTATTTTTACCTCCATACTCTTGCCATCACGCTGATACAGGTTCATCTTCGTCTCGTCTATCCACAGGATCTGGCCATCCTGTTTCAGTAGCTAACTAGCGTTTTGCATCTTGCAGTGTGGCCTCAGTATTTCTGTTCATGAAGTCTTCTGCTGATAGTCATCTCTGACACATCCACATCTGCCTCCTGAAGACTGTTTCTGATCTGTCAGACAGGAGTTTGGGGCTTTTTCTTTAAGGATTTCTCTGTCATCAGCAGTGGAGGTCTTCCTTGGCCTACCAGTCCCTTTGTGATCACGGAGCTCACCCCTGCGTTCTTTCTTCTTAATGATACTCCAGACAATTGATTTAGGTCATCCTAAGGTTTTACTGACGTCTCTAATGGTTTTATTCTTGTTTTTCATCCTCATGATGGCTTCTTTGACTCCCACTGGCAAAGCTCTTGTCCTCATGTTGAACAAAGACAACTACAGACTCCAAAGGGTAGAAGCAAGCCAAGGGATCTTATGAAGCGATGAAACACACCGGAGGAATCACAAACACCTGTGACGCAAATTGTCCCAAACATTATGGTGCTCTGAAATGGGGGGGCCACTTAGAAAAAGTGTTGTCATTTCTATATGGTGTCACTGAAATGTATGCAAATCCCCTTAAATGAAAGTGTGCAATGTGCACTTTTATCATGTCTGAGTTGTCTGATTTGTAATTTTAAACTGTGGACCAGAGAGGTAAATCAAGACAAAGGCGTCTTTGTCCCAAACATTATGCAGGGTACCGTATTTCCTCCTTAATCCCAAAGATGTGTCATGTCCATTTGCAATTCTAAATCGACTTATTGTGAGTGGCAGTGGTTTTGTGTGTGCCAATGTGACCTGAGTTGGTATCAGGTCTGGTCCCTACTTTGTCTTCAAGGCTGCAGTGATGGACTACAACTCTAATTGAACGTAAAAGTAAGATTGTGTATTAGCTTGGGAATGAATGGATGAGTGAGTGTAGATCTGTGTGTTCTACTGTAAGATCAGTGACCTGGGTAGGGCCAGTTCTTACCAGCTGTGAAGGAAAATTCAGATTAAAAAATTTGCAGATATGTTTTCTTGAAATGACTTTAATTTAATTCCAAGTGTTTTGTGACCAGGCAGATAAATGACAATGCAGATAAAATAAAGAATGCCACCATCCTCCCAAATTTTGAAGCTGAAATCTTTGTCCAGTCAGGGCCATACCCAGTGCCAGAGCCAAGTTATTTTGCGCCCTAGGCCAAGCTTATTAGTGCGCTAACCGACTGTAGCTAACCCATGCGTCTGGGTTCCCCCATCACTTATAATCTGCACCCTAGGTGAATGCCTAATTTGTCTTAATGGTGGCACCAGCCCTGGCCACACCCACACAGTAAAGGCTGAATCATTGAATAGGTGTTTCTTGTATAAGCTAGCGTATGGATGCTTGTCAGAACTTAATGGATGTAGAAAGTGCAAGATGACCTAGGAGAAGGCCTGCTTGTTAAAAATTCAGTTTTCATCAAGGTGGTAAAGTCAGGCATATTGTAGTGCTATTTTGGCTGGCTTAAATGAACATGAGGATGTTCCTTGACAATCAACAAACAACCCAAACTTTAGTCTGAATTGAAAATGTCATCTCACATTCTAATCTGCTTAATCCAAACCAGCATTGCGGTGGGAGGACTGAATCCTACGCCAGCTAACATAAAGTGCAAGGCAGCAACAAACACTGGACAGGGTGCCAGTCCATAACAGGTTGAATGCAGACACAAACACACACAATTTAGTGTTGCCAATTCATCTAACCTACCATCCCCAGAGTTTGGTTAATTGGGAGCTCTAAAGTGGTCACAAGATGTGTGTGTGTGTATGGATGGGACTACAATCCTGGCTTGTTTACCCCTTTGGGTCCATTGCTGTTTGAATAATCTCTGGCTACCTTGACCCTAACTTGAACTTAATGGGATTAAGTGTGTATGTACAGTGCAGGGAGTGAAGGAACCAATGGCCCTTTTGTAGAGTGTATAGTGCAGCTACTTTACTCTGAATGTGAGCCACAGTATAGGTATAGATAAGCATCTCCTGGTACAGAGTAGTTCTTTGGATTTGGTGTGTGAGGGGGCGGTGCGAGGAAGAATAAAGTTTCATGTAGGTAAGCAGGCGAGCTGGAATAATTACATGGGAATCCCAGCACCAGACAAGAAAGAAAGGTAGTAAGGAAACATGATGTATGTTTTTTGTTCACGGAATGTAAAATAAATCCCTTATATTTGTACCCAATATTTAGGTGCTGGACAATAGCAAATGGTGATAACACTATTAAATACAGTACTGCGAGATCTGCCTGATATTCCCTCCAGCAAGGTATAGAATGGCATAGAGAGTTTCCATTGGCAGGTGTTTTCTAGCTGTATGTTTTTGTAATGTCAAGATAGAAAAGGCATGCTTACTCCCAAATTAATGAAAGCATGGAATGCAGGAGGATCCTAATATTGAAGTATCATTAAGTGTTTCAAGTGCTGACATTACTGATATAGCAGAAATAAGGAAAGTTAGAGTATTTAGGTTTCACTACAGTTTCTGGATCCTAAGTTCAGTTCCCCACAGAATTTGTGCAGTTTGTGGCTGTAAATATTTTCTTCAGATATGCCAGTTTTCTTTCATATTGTAAAAAGTGCATTTTGGGTTGAGTAAGACTGGGGCTGTGCCTTGTCATGGACTGGTATTCCACCCAAAGCTGGTCCTTACCCTATGTGCAGTTCAACTTGGTTATCTTCTCACTTGTAATGGACTAAATGTGTGTCCAAACACTCCGTGGCATACACACACTCACTGGTTCTAAATCCACACTTGCTAAGGTTCACCAGTCTTCTATTTTGAATAACAAAATTAACACAAATGCCTGGGCGTTAACCAGTCTTCTAATTTAATTAACAATATTGACACAAACGCCTGGGCGTTATTCTTGACAGTACTCTGTCTTTTACTTCCCATATAAGTAATGTTCCTCAGACTGCCTTCTTCCATCTCCAAAACATTTCTAGACTTCGTCCTGTTCTTACACAACAGAGTACTGAAGTATTGGTTAATGTCCTAGTCACCTCACGTATAGATTACTGTAATGCTATTCTATCTGGCGTTCCACAAAAACTTATCCATCGCTTACAACTTATTCAAAATTCTGCTGCCAGGATAATAACCTGCTGTTCTAAATCCACTGAACATATTACACCTATTCTCTCTCAACTTCACTGGCTCCCTGTTAACTACAGAATACAATATAAAATACTGCTCTTAACATTTAAAGCTCTCCACAACCTCTCTGATCTCCTCCAGACTTACACTCCCTCTCGCTCACTCAGATTCTCATCTGCAGCTCGACTTTCTGTACCACACATCAAACTCTGTTCTATGGGAGCTCGAGCATCTCTCATAGTGCTCCTCAACTCTGGAATTCTCTTCCCTCTCATATACAGTGCATCCGGAAAGTATTCACAGCGCATCACTTTTTCCACATTTTGTTATGTTACAGCCTTATTCCAAAATGGATTAAATTCATTTTTTTTCCTCAGAATTCTACACACAACACCCCATAATTACAACATGAAAAATGTTTACTTGAGGTTTTTGCAAATTTATTAAAAATAAAAAAACTAAGAAATCACATGTACATAAGTATTCACAGCCTTTGTTCAATACTTTGTCGATGCACCTTTGGCAGCAATTACAGCCTCAAGTCTTTTTGAATATGATGCCACAAGCTTGGCACACCTATCCTTGGCCAGTTTCGCCCATTCCTCTTTGCAGCACCTCTCAAGCTCCATCAGGTTGGATGGGAAGCGTCGGTGCGCAGCCATTTTAAGATCTCTCCAGAGATGTTCAATCGGATTCAAGTCTGGGCTCTGGCTGGGCCACTCAAGGACATTCACAGAGTTGTCCTGAAGCCACTCCTTTGATATCTTGGCTGTGTGCTTAGGGTCGTTGTCCTGCTGAAAAATGAACCGTCACCCCAGTCTGAGGTCAAGAGCGCTCTGGAGCAGGTTTTCATCCAGGATGTCTCTGTACATTGCTGCAGTCACCTTTCCCTTTATCCTGACTAGTCTCCCAGTCCCTGCTGCTGAAAAACATCCCCACAGCATGATGCTGCCAGCACCATGCTTCACTGTAGGGATGGTATTGGTCTGGTGATGAGCGGTGCCTGGTTTCCACCAAACGTGATGCCTGGCATTCACACCAAAGAGTTCAATCTTTGTCTCATCAGACCAGACAATTTTCTTTCTCACGGTCTGAGAGTCCTTCAGGTGCCTTTTGGCAAACTCCAGGCAGGCTGCCATGTGCCTTTTACTAAGGAGTGTCTTCCGTCTGGCCACTCTACCATACAGGCCTGATTGGTGGATTGCTGCAGAGATGGTTGTCCTTCTGGAAGGTTCTCCTCTCTCCACAGAGGACCTCTGGAGCTCTGACAGAGTGACCATCAGGTTCTTGGTCACCTCCCTGATTAAGGCCCTTCTCCCCCGATCGCTCAGTTTAGATGGCCGGCCAGCTCTAGGAAGAGTCCTGGTGGTTTCGAACTTCTTCCACTTACGGATGATGGAGTCCACTGTGCTCATTGGGACCTTCAAAGCTGCAGAAATTTTTCTGTAACCTTCCCCAGATTTGTGCCTCGAGACAATCCTGTCTTGGAGGTCTACATACAATTTCTTTGACTTCATGCTTGGTTTGTGCTCTGACATGAACTGTCAACTGTGGGACCTTATATAGACAGGTGTGTGCCTTTCCAAATCATGTCCAATCAACTGAATTTACCACAGGTGGACTCCAAATAAGCTGCAGAAACATCTCAAGGATGATCAGGGGAAACAGGATGCACCTGAGCTCAATTTTGAGCTTCATGGCAAAGGCTGTGAATACTTATGTACATGTGCTTTCTCAGTTTTTTTATTTTTAATAAATTTCCAAAAATCTCAAGTAAACTTTTTTCACGTTGTCATTATGGGGTGTTGTGTGTAGAATTCTGAGGAAAAAAATGAATTTAATCCATTTTGGAATAAGGCTGTAACATAACAAAATGTGGAAAAAGTGATGCGCTGTGAATACTTTCCGGATGCACTATACGTCTGCTCGATTCAATAACACATTTTAAAACTGCCCGCAAAACGTATCTTTTCAAACTGGCATACCAATTGTGAATTTTGCACTGTTACTGCCAGTTATCTTTGTTTGTTTGCTAATTATTGCTTTTTGATTTATCATGCTCTTCATTTTTATTTTACTAATGTTGTTTAATTTCATTGTAAGGTGACCTTAAGTGCTAAGAAAGGCGCCTATTAAATAAAATGTATTATTATTATTATTATTTATTATTGCCACCTCAGTTTTTTGGAGCCTCCCATTAAGGTCTTACATGTTCTCTGCATGTGCCTGTGCATGTGGATTTCCTCCAGTTTCCTCTCTGAATCAGAATCATTTTTATTTTCCAGTACTTAATGTAAAGGAATTTAGCTTGGTAGCTTTAAAGATGGTTATAACAGAACAACATCACATTTAAATATCCTAAATAACATAAGTCAAACAACATACATTATAAACAGTTGAAGAATTGTGCATTCATGAAGGAGAAATGCAAATGATGTGCAAATAAAAGCACAAACACACTCACACCCTTTCATATATGAAAGAACACATGCATAAGTGTGGAAGATGGCTAAGTTTCTGGTTTCTGAGGGTTATGGCTCTGGGAGATAAACTGTTTAGGTGTCTATTGGTTTAGTTTTAATTCACTTAAAGTGTGTACCACAGGGGAGTTTTTAAAACAAGTGATGATATTTCAGATGAGTCAGTGTTGATCCTTTTGACATGCCTTATGACACTAGATGCCTACAGATCTGCAACAGCTGATCTCACAAACCACTGTAAATTATTTTTGGAACAGACCGTTTCTGAACCAAACCAGACAACTATGGAGAATGTGATTACACTTTCAATTACGGCTTTGTGGAATTGTACTAGAATGGGCTGGGAACTACTTCATTTCTTTAGTTAGTGTATAAAAAATACATCCATTGCTAAGCCCTCTTAGGAATGGAAGTGGTGTTAGTGTGTCACCTGACAGTGTTTGTGATAGTTGTGCCCAAAAATTTGAAGGATTCTACCATATTGACTGTATAATCATTTCTTTCTAGAGGGAGAGGATGTAACTGCTGTTTGTGAAAGTCAATTACCATTTCCACTGTCTTGGTGGTTTTGAGTACAGAATTATTTGTGGCCCACCAAGACAAAAGATGAGTCTCCTCCTTTCTGTATGCTGTTTCAGTTCTATTAGTAATTAGTCCAATGATGGTGGTGTCATCAGCAAACAATAATTTTTACTGAAGGGTCAGTGGACCCACAGTTATTGGTGTACATGGAGCAAAGTGTGTTTTTTGGGGGCTACACTGCTTTAAAATTCACCTGTGCTAACATGGAGACAGTCTGAGAAGTGGGGGCCCATCTGAACCTACTACTTGCTGTTTGTGAGAAAGTATTTACAGATGGGAGCATTCAGTTCAGTTTAGAAGTTTAGTTAAGAACAGTTCACAGAAAATGGTGATAAATGCCGACCTGAAATGTACAAACAGTCTCCTTAGGTTTCTTCACAGTTCTAATTATGTTGTCAGAACGACTGTGTGAAAGTGTGCCAGTAATCATCTGGTGCCCCCCGAACTGGAAAAGTTCCAGCTTTGTGCCTATTGCTCCCAAATACAGAATGCAGCTCTATGAAACCCTGAACTAGATAAAGCAGGTCCAGATTACAAGTGTTCATATGTTGGGACAGAGACAAAGTAAGACTGTAAAGGTTATAGAAGTAACATTCTGTAAGGTTCCTTAAATAGCAGGTTAAATTGTAAAAGGTGTGGGTATTAAGGTTATGTATGAAAGGAGAATCCACCAAAGTTCCAGTCTTTGTAAACAAAGATGGGTCGTGGCTCACCATTTTCTGCTAAATTTCATGAGAGAATTATCTGTCATTTTAAAATTTGCCCAAGCCTGTATGCTGTCCATGTCCTTCTGTAATGATGTAACGGATTCCAGATTATCTGCCAATCCACCTATCTTGGCATCATCTGCAAACTTAATCAGCTTGTTACTTATATTCCTATCCAAATTGTTTATGTATATTAAAAATAGCAACAGTCTTACCACTGACCAATGTGGAACACCACTCTTAACATTAGCCAATTCTGATAAGGTTCCCTCTACAATTTCTAAATCATTCAGTACCTTCTTAGTAGTCACTTTTACTGCTGGGAGATTATCTACTTCCTCACTTTTGAAGACCTCAGAAAAATGTGAGTTTAGAACATCCACTATTTCACTGTATGAATTTTTAACCCCCCTTTACTATTCCTGATGCACTTCATCTCCTCCTTGACTGATCTTTTACTACTAAAATACTGAAAGAATCTGTTAGGGTCGTCTTTCGCCTTATCTACTATATTCCTCTCTAACTGTCTTTTAGCCTCCTTGATATCCTTCTTAATGGCTACCCTCATGTTCTTATTTGCCCTACAATTCACTTTGGAGTTATTAGTCTTATATGTGTTATAAAGCAGTTTTTACCGTTGCAGATTCTTTTTAACTCTTTACCCACTGTGGAGTTTTTTACATTTCCTACTAATTCCAAATTTAGGTATGTACCTGTCCTGCATTACAGGTAAAACATTTTTAAAGCTATTCCACTGCTCCTCTACTGTCTCCACACTTAAAAGCTTATCCTAGTGTATGTTCCTTAGACTTTGCTGGATCTGCTCAAAATTTGCTCTACCAACTGTTAACAGTCTTAACAGTTTTGACTTTACATCTGCACTCTTCCAAAACAATGAGAATTATATTATATTATGGTCACTTGACCCTAGTGGTTCAATTACCTCTGCACCCTCAATTCTATCCTTGTTATTATAAAATATTAAATCTAGACAGGCTTCACCTCAAGTTGGTGCTATAACATACTGTATTATAAAACAGTCACTGACTACTTCTAAAAACTTGTGCTCCTCTATTTGTAAGGTTATCTAAGTTAGTATTTGGATAGTTATGGTCCCCCTATGACTATAATATCCCCCTGTAAACTTGCCTTTTAATATTACTAAAAAGATGTGTGTTGAAATTACTGTCTGCATTGGGTGGTCTATGACACACTCCTAAAATAAGACCTCTTCTCCTAATGCTTTGCAGGCGAAGCCACGTGTTCTCACTAAGATGGGACTCATCATTCAGCTGCAGAGGTTGATGCAGCCCCATCCTATGCAGTAAGGTAGGCAAAATCAGTCAGGATTTCAAAGACTGGGTCACATATATCAGCTTTAATTTTAATATGCTAAGCTTTTTATTTTTATCATTCCCATAAATCTCCAGACCCTTTCCTGCAGTTTCTACTTTGATGGTTTAAAATGTAATCCGTCCAGCATTAAATACATCTGAAATATGTTTAAGCCCATTCACCACAGTCATAAAAATACCACAATACCTGAACTTGCAATTAGATACGACAGTTCTTTCAATTTAAATGGTGAACAACCATTCCTCTTTATATGTAGGATAGTCAGTTTTGAATTCTTTCCACCTAACTTTTATATTTGCCCAATATTTTCACCCTTGCCATCTTTGGACAAGCTGTTCCTGTGGTAAGGTGTGAGATAGCTCCTTTGGTGGAAGTGATTGCAGTACATTCAGCTGAGTACAGTGATATTTAATACCGGTATACCCTACATTATTTTCCTCAGGTTCTTGTTTATTCTCAGATGTTGCAGATGTATCCTTTAGTCTTACTCAAGTTAATCCAATTTCCTCTCACATCACAAAGACATATGTATTAACTGTCTTCTTTAAAATGGTTCTGTGTTATACTGTGTGTGTCCCATACAAGGCTGCCTCCCATTCTGTGTTTCTGGTTTAAGAACACCACAACACTTTAATTTAGAAAACTAGTTAAAAAAAAACAAATATCTGGTTCTTCTAGGATCTAGCAACCAATGGACAGAATGACAAGGTTGCCAGTTTGGTCTAATTCCTTTGGGTGATCTGCAAAAGTTGCCTTTCCTGGCATGACTTCAATTTTATTAAAAAGATGTAAACAAATCTAATAGAAGTCTGCTCTTATAAAACACTTTGAGATGGGGCTCACTATATGATAATGTTATAAAAATGTTTGCACAGTACAAACTCTTTCAAAATGAAAATATAAAGCTTCAGACTGTTTTTCAATGATGTTCTCTCCATCTATTGCTTTTTTCATGAAGTGAGTCAATAATTGCAGCCAGGATACTGGGTGAATTCTTATTTACTAAGATCATTGCTCCCACAACACTCTTCTTAGACTATCTGTGGCATCTCTTTGGTCCTTTGTTTCTGACTCCCTCCCTTTAGTTCTTTCTTGTTATATTCCAATGGCCCCTCAAGTGGTCTTATTGCTGCACTGTTCCCCTTTCTCATCTCTCCAGTGGAGACTTACAATGTTAGTTTATTTTGCAGCAAAGTCTTATGCTTACTGTCTTCTCCTGTCATTTGGAGATCTTCTTTGGACAGTGTTTTACACACAACTTTCAACTGCTTGGATCATCTGCTCACCCAGCTTCACTATCCAGATTTAAATGAATGTGATCAAGTTGGTCAAGGACTGTGCAGTCCATTTGGGCAATTTCCCTTTCTCTTTCTTCTTCTCTCCACTTTTTTCTCTTTATTGCCAATGGCTTCCCTGGTTGTCCGTGCTACTCGATCCTGTCTGATATTTGG
Source organism: Erpetoichthys calabaricus (assembly GCF_900747795.2). Taxonomy (NCBI): domain Eukaryota; kingdom Metazoa; phylum Chordata; class Cladistia; order Polypteriformes; family Polypteridae; genus Erpetoichthys; species Erpetoichthys calabaricus. Next base: position 39,726,318 of record NC_041401.2, read on the forward strand.
AATGAGAAAGAAGCTTTCTGTTTTTCATTTTTCAGGACAGGTGTGTAGTGGATGAATGAGCTGCAGGTGTTTTGCATTAGTACTGTTTCTAATTAAGTATTGCTTAATATTCTATTTTTCTTTTTTTTGGCTACACATTTTATGTTCGTTTGAATTAATTATTTGAATTTATTCCCTTGATTTATTCTGGCCAATAAAAAATGATTACAAAAAAGCAATTTAAATGATTGTAAAATAGGTCAATTAACACTTTTGGATGATAAAAAAAATGAAAATGCAACATTCAATTCTTCTGATCAAGTCAGGTCAACTTTTCCAAGATCTGAACATTGGCATGCTGGCCATTTTGGTCTTATCTATTTGATGTAATGAGGCTCTGTCAAAATCAGAAATGGAGAGAGCAATGGCTGTAGTCTGAATCTGGAGTATGGCACAATTATGTACTTCTCCACCATTTTAGTATGTGAGCCACACAAATGAACGAAAGGCCACATTATCTGACTTTATAAACGTACACAGTTGGCATTTCATTAAGACTGTCAAACTCAATAAGAAAAGGAATGTCTGGGACAGACACTGTGCTTTACATGTCATTTACAGTGTACGTCATTTTGATGAAAGCATCGGCAGAATGATTATTTTATTGCTTACTTGATTGAGTTAAGAGAAGAGGAAGTAAAGGATAATGAGTAAAATATATAGTATTTAGAAGATGATACCTACACATCTAATTTAAAGGCTGTAGCATATCGTTTAAGCCCACAAAAGTATTTAAAATGTGTAAGGCAGCACCAGGGACCCAGAGTCGATTCCTTTCACTATCTGTTACAAATCTGTATGGCCTTTTCATGTTAATGTGGGTTTTCTTAGATGCTTTGCTTTTGCTTTCCAATCTTTCAGATTTTTTTTGAACAGACACCTGAATTAGTTGACAAAAACAAAGCATAAAACATCATTTACTTTGACTTTCAAAAAGCCTTTGATATAGTCCCACACCAAAGATTAATTCTAAAACTAGAAGTTGTAGGCATCAGAGGTAACCTACAAAACTTGATCTAAATGTTGGTTAGCTGACAGGGAACAAAGAGTACAGATAAGAGGGGACTGCTACACATGGAGTGAGGTTATCAGTGGAGTCTCTCAGGGGTCTGTCCTGTCCAGTGGCTTTGACTGAGGAAGGAGGAAAAAATAATTCAAAAAGGCATGGACAAGCTTCAGAACTGGACAAACATTTGGAAAATGAAGTTTAATGTGGAAAAATGTAAAGAGATGCACATGGGTAACAGGAACTTCAGTAATAAATATAGATGAGAGACACTTTCCTAAAGGAAGCAACCTCTGTAAGGGGTTTATGTTGACACAACATTATTATTTAAGCAATGTGCAAAAGCAATTAAAAAGGCAATCAAATGTTAGGTTACATCATAAGAACTGTTGAATATGAATCATAGGACATTATGCTCCGACTATATAACCAACTACCAAGATGTGTAGTTGAGGGAGATATCTTGGTACCCTGACTCAATTCATTCTTTTAGAAAAACAACTTGAAACTCATTTAATCCCAAAGGCATTTAATTGGCCCTAACTGTTCTAACTCTTCTTTCAGTTCACCTTCTTTGTCCAGACATTCGGGATCATTTGCATTTGGATCACAAATTAGGTGATTTGTTCATGGTTTTCTAATAGTATTCGTATTTTTGTATTTTATTCTGGGGCATTGTCTTTAATTCTATTTAAAAGCTTTGTATAATGTTAATTTATTTAAATGAGTGTTTTATGCTCGATATTTGTTTTATCCCATGTTATATATACCCTGTTCATTCCAAATTTCTGTGAACCACTTTGACCATGGGAATGGCACATTACATATAAAATGTATTCTTCTTCTTCTTATCTCTTTATTATGAAAGGAAATCCTGAGATAAGACTTCCTCAGGGATAATTTCAACTCCCGTGAGACGAGAGTTTTTGCCAAGGGATTTTGACAAGTCCTGCCCTCCTCTCAAACATTTACAACCACACCAACGGTCCAATCACGTCTCATTCATGTGAATGCTATTGTCAGACACAGTTCCTGCGCTCTCAGCTCCAAGCGGGGTCAGAAATAAAAGACAAAGAGTAGAACACAAAGTAGAATGTCGTAAAGAGGTTCAAAAACATTGGCATGATACACATGCAGAGAAGGTTAGAGATTACGAAAGTAATAAAATTCGAAAGTCTCAGAAAACTGATAGTAAAGATTGCATTAGTGCTAACAAACGGAAATTATTACTCAGTGAAATAACAGAACAGCGAAAAGAGATCGAATATATGGACATGGGTGATATGACAGAAGAATGTAGATATTGTTAGGCTTTAAACTTTAAGTTGGAGACTTGTAGATCGTCTAATTCGTGTTGCCATCAGGGAAAAGTAGTGTTTCTTCCCAATGAGGAGGCCTATCTGCGAGAACTAAAAGATTTGCTGTTTGGTGAAAGTGAAATCCACGAGCGGCAGTGACACAAAGTGGCTGGCGCATAGCACCTGCCTGGGGGTTGGCAAGCGAAGCGAGCAGAGGGTGGAGCCCCCTAGTTATGATTATTATTAACCTTTAAAAAGTATCTGGATGACATTTTGGGACAGCTTAGCTATCACCTAAACAAACAAGCTCGATGGTCTGAAAGGTCTCCTCTCCTGTATCAGATTTCCTGTATTCTAAAGCGAGCGTGATTCTGCTCCCATCCCATTAAGTTTTTCTGCATCCTCCCCATGTTCATGTGGGTGTTTCTTTGCATTTGTAGGTTTAATTATTGACAAGCCCAAAGATAATTTGATTGTGCAGACCAACAAACTGGCATCCAATCAGTTACATTCATCCAAACATGGCTGCTGTTTCCCTCCCAGTGTTTGCTGTGAGACCCCTCTGCCCTGTATTTGAGAAAGCATGTTAATGAAAAAGATTAAAGGGTACATAACAATATTTAAATTTAAACATTGTACTCCTTATTTAAACAACATTTTTGGAATTGAACAAACATGCTCGCTTTCTTCATTTCAGTGCTGCTACATCATGTCACGACACAAGAGAGCTAAGGAAGGAGCCAAGTGAGCAGCAGGATGTGGAATGTGGGGTCAGTAGGGCATATGATGGTGCTTCAGGGCCTCATTTCTAAAACAGGTATATGGGTATGCGTATTAAGAGCCTAAAAAGGCTAGAAATGTCATCTAGTCTGACAGGGTCAGTTTGGAGCCACACTTTAGCGCATCTTTGGGATGTAGTAGAAAAACATGCGCATATACTGGAGGTAAATGTAGACTTCACACAAACTTTTCCAGATTTGGAATTGTCCCTTGCTGCTCATATATTTGATATATTCAATCTGTCCATCTGTTATCAAACCAGCTTAATCTAATTCAGGGTAGGGGAGGCAGTGTCTGTGATGTATCTACTCAATGCTTGGACAGCACAAGGAACTGCCATTGACACACGGACCTTTCTGCGCCTTCTGTTAAGGGGTCATATACGTCCAACATTAAATCACTTTGAATAACTTAGATATGTCCCTGTCTTTTGGTGGAATGGCACTCTGCTCAGGGTTGGCTCTTGTTTGGTGCCAGTTATTTGTAAGAGACTGCCCCAGACTTTCCTTGCCTCTTATAAAAAATTGACTTATGGTAATGTTTACTTGATGTACTGTGTCTAATATAACTTAAAATAGTCATACTTGCTAATATTATACTGCATTTTATAATTGCATTGACTAATTCTCTTAAATGTCACATCAAGATAATTAAATTATGATGAAAGAAAACCATTAAATTATTTTCTTTCAACAGAGGCGTATTCCGCCTCCGGGAATGTAGTCATTAGTTACCTATTTTACATTACTCTTATTCAGAATTAACCATTCTTTAATACTCTGTTATACCTGCATTTTTAGCACTCTTTAATATTGTTTTTTATCAGTATGTTGCTGTTGGAGTATGTGAATTTCCCCATTTGGATTAATAAAGTATCTATCTATCTATCTATCTATCTATCTATCTATCTATCTATCTATCTATCTATCTATCTATCTATCTATCTATCTATCTATCTATCTATCTATCTATCTATCTATCTATCTATCTACTGCAAACATGGCATTCTCATTTTCACAATACACAGATGAATTAAGTTCACTTAACTTAAAATAAACTGTTTTTACATACATGACTCCCCTATATACAGTATTTGCATAAAGTATGATAGTTTGCATATTCAGACTCCCCCCCCTCCCCCCCTTTATTGCATTGTGGTCCAAGGGATTCTCCACACCTTCGTACAGCTGGAAAGGAATTTAAAGACTTTTAGTAAACTGATTTTTTCTAAATGCCATGGGTCTTGTGTGGTTTTGGGAAAATATTTTTACTTGGTTTGATAGACTGACAATTAGATTTTAGAAAAGCATCTTTTTATGGGCTTCCTATAAAACAGAATAATTAGTTGTTTAGATGATATGAAAAGTGCTATCAACCAAAATAAACAAATGACATCCCCTAAATGAATATACTTAGCATCGGCCTCCCCTCCAAAAAACATCATGATAAATATCCATCCATCCATTGTCCAACCTGCTGAATCCGAACACAGGGTCACGGGGGTCTGCTGGAGCCAATCCCAGCCAACACAAGGCACAAGGCAGGGAACCAATCCTGGGCAGGGTGCCAACCCACCGCAGGACACACACCCACACACCAAGCACACACTAGGGCCAATTTAGAATCACCAATCCACCTAACCTGCATGTCTTTGGACTGTGGGAGGAAACCGGAGCACCCGGAGGAAACCCACGCAGACACGGGGAGAACATGCAAACTCCACGCAGGGTGGACCCGGGAAGCGAACCCGGGTCTCCTAACTGCGAGGCAGCAGCGCTACCACTGCGCCACCGTGCCGCCCTCATGATAAATATTTGTTGTTTTAATTTCATTTGGATATCACTGTGTAAAAAATTATCTAGAAAGAAAGTAATGATGGCCTTAAGAAAAGAGAAGGAAAGGACTCACCAACATCAGGACTTGGCTGCCCCTAAAGTACACAGAACAGGAAAGCTGGAGCTTTACTGAGGAGACATGGTCTAATAAGTCCCCCTATGACTTTCCACCTGCCCAAACCAGAAGGAAAAGAAAGCTTGGAATAATTAGAAACTTCTAAAGGAAACCCTGAAAAAAAAAAAAAGAATACGATATGAATTAAGGAAATACCCAAAAACGAAGCTGAAGATGTTTGGCTGATGGTTAACAGCAAGAGACTAGATGATCTGGCATGGGAAATGGCACACAACATCCTGGACACTAAGAAAAACTTAGCTGGGAGGAAAGACATCTGGAATGATAAATGCCCAATGATGAATTGTAAGGGTATTGAAGGTGCCAAGGATGTAATATGGGATACAATTAGGCCCAAAAGGTTGGGAACAAGGTCCAAATCCCCATGTCTAGCAACACAAAAATAAACAAAATAAACTAAGAAAAAGTCCTATATGGTAATACCCAAACCCCAGTAATAAGTGCTGGATAAGACTAAACATTATTAAAATTGTACATGAGAGTACACATGGGAGTCAAGGAGGCTGCTAACAATAAATGATAAAATAATGCCAACTCAGTGTTTTTGAGATTACAACGGAACGGGTCAAAGAAACAAGAATATACTAAGAAAAGTGAAGTATTAAAATGCTCTTTTTGGTTAAAAGGTGTTTTTATTTCTTTTTTTTTTATTTAAAGATTTGTTAATCCTAATCTCCATTGTGTTAATGTACACAGGGGAAGGAGGAAAACTGAAAGATCAGATATAATTATGTTTTCGATTCATATATTTTTTAAAAAAAAATGTGAAATAAAATAGAAAACAAAGGAAAAGGAAATCTTCAGTGTTCTTTATTATTTGTACTGACACAGCATAAATGGATATTTGAATGTTAATTATATCTAACATACATTGATAACTTTAAAATAATTTCAATGAATTGCATTGGAGATTTTTTTTCTTTGAATTGCTAAATTCATCTACACTCTTAAAAATATAGGTGCCAAAAATGGTTCTTCAGAGAGATGCCATAGGGTCTACCATCTACAGTACATGAAGCTCCCAGAAAGACCCCTTATTTAGTTAGAGCTGTAACAGGCTTCATATAAACAGTAGATGATGATAACATATTGGTGAAATACCACTGAGTTCCTGATTTTACAAAGACAACAGCACTAGCCATGTTCAGATTTTCTTGATCTGTCTGTTAGGGTCCTGCTTGGTACCCTAATAGACATACAAGATTTCTCTTTCTCCACATATTAGGAACCTTTTCAAAGCTCAAAGAACCAATTTCAAGGAACTCTTCCTAGAATTAATGGTTTCTTTATCAAGCAATTGTCCTACCAGGAACCAAAACTGTAAAGTGTCATTAAAGAACAAGCATTTTTAAGGGTGTAACTGTGGATTAATTAATTTCATCAAAATAAAATAAATATATGTAGTATACACAGCATTGTATATTTAAGTACAATTTAATTTATTTAGGTGAAAAAGCTTGGTCATAAAACACGTAATTAAATCGAAAGATTTATTTTTTGAGTAAACAATAGATGAATATGTTAGATCTAAACATTTATTTTAAAAGAGGAGAGCTTAAATTATTTAAATAAAAATAGATGTCATCATTTAATAAAGTACACACAAGAAGTTATTCTCTAAATGTACGTAAAAAATGGAAAAGATGGAAAGAACGGATGTGATCAGAAGAAAAGGGAAATGAATGAAATGTATTAGAAAAGAAATTATAGGTTTTGAAGAGATAAGAGGAATATTTTGAATAGATGTTAAATTTCGGTGCTGTTTTTACTGTGACACGTTTGTGTGTTGATGGACCCCGAAATAAACACACGGAGATTGCACAGCGTGACACCTTTAAACTGTAAGGTCCAAAGGTGCTCGGAGAACCCACAACGTGCAGGGTTTTTAAATCTGGCCCTGAATTTACAAAGGCAGTGAGGGCTGAGGCTCGTCTGTCTTCTGTTTCAAAGCCCTTTCTTCACACTAACATTGTCTTTGTTCTTCCTAAAGTGGACAGGTGAATTACTGAGGTCGCTTTTCATTGTCTCTCCATTTGGACTGCGAACTAAATGAGTTTAATATCGTGACTTGGATGATTCAGAATTTCACTTTCTTTACGATGTAAGCCATTATGAATGTAAAGCCAATCAAAATGACACCTTTTATTGGCTAACTAAAACGATTACAATATGCAAGCTTTCGAGGCAACTCGTTGCCTCGAAAGCTTGCATATTGTAATCTTTTTAGTTAGCCAATAAAAGGTGTCATTTTGCTTGGCTTTTCTTTACGATGTAAATAATGCTACATTTGCATAATAAGTGACTCAATATGTGAAGTTACGTGTTTATGCTTATAACTCCCACGCACAGGCGCTTTTTATTTCTCTTATAGTCATGCACGAACTTACAGTCCTTCTCACGGTGGCAAATATAGAATCGCGTTTTAACTGTATTTTTATTTTTGCAAATTGTTCACAGACAAGGCCAGTGACCAATGCTGAATTACTTGAGTTGTGGGGCAAAAGCACCAGCCCCACCACTGCTTCTTCTTCTTCTTTCGGCTGCTCCCATTAGGGATCGCCACAGCGGATCATCTTCTTCCATATCTTTCTGTCCTCTGCATCTTGTTCTGTTAAGCCCCACCACTTCCATTACTGCAAATAAATTATTGAGACTAAAAAAGCTGAGTTGTATCTCGGCGCTCCATCCTTTAATTAACACAGAACAGTGAAATATATCCCGTTCTTGAACTGCATGTGTGACGCAGAGATTGGTTTTAAAAATCAGTATATTTACATTTATCGAATACAGGGCGGAGCGATACTCCACACACTCAGTTACCACTTCAGTGGCAACTGCTGAAGAAATGGACTGCAGTGTCTCTGACCGTGAGGTGCAACAACGGGTAGTGCACGTAGCCGAAAAGATCATTAGGACCTCTCGGCACTGCAGTCCATTAAACACGTCTTTATAAAGCGATGTAACCGCGAAGCCCATAGTATTGTGAAGGACCGCTCGGTCTCCTCGTCCCACTTCCATTTGGCAGACGGTACTGCAGCGTCCAGACCACTTCTGTCAGATTCTGCCACAGCTTCTTCTATCCCTTGGTTGTCTGAACTCCGAACTCTGCGCTGCCCTTTAGATCTTATCCTAATGGCTACGCAGTACATTTGTTAGTTGTTACTACTGTTTTATATCAGTAGTTGCTATTATTTATTTATTACTGTTAAAATTGATTAATATTTATTCATTAACTATTATTTATTTATGTGTCTTGTATCTGTTTATTGCATAGTTCACTTCTCTTACATACTTTTCCTGTGTTTATATACTGTAAATTGAGCACCGCAGTCCTGTTATATGTTATTTCGTGTCACTGTATGCTACAATACTGTGTATGAATGGCATGACAATAAAGCCACTGGACTTGACAAAGAATCAACAACATCTCCTCTGATGGCAAACATAAATGTGATTGTCTCATTTTGGCTCCTGCCATTCCCGGTATGGGACTCATCCATCCATCCATCCATTATCAAATTCACTTGATCTTGTTTAATGTACACTCTTAAAACTATTGGTTCCTTACTGGGTTGTGTGGTTCATCGTCATGCTTGAGCAAGCACCATTTCAATCTGGGAAAAGTTCTTAGTGCTTTGAAAAAATTCATAATATGTAAAAACAAGAAGAAGAAAACACAGATCAAAACAAACAAACATTTTTTTCCTGGAACCTTTGTGTGCATGGATTTTTGGGATTTCATTTCCCTTTTCTTCAGATCACATTTGTTCTTTCCATCTTTCTCTATCTTTCAGGTACATTGAAAAAAATAACTTCTTGTATGTACTTAATAAAATGATGAAACCTATTTCTATTCAATTAAATTAGATTGCCTAATTTTAAAATAAATATGTAGATCTAATATATTCATTTCTTGTTACACTCAAAAAAGAATTCTTTTGATCTCATGAAATGTTGTCAAGATTTTCCACTTATATAAATTGAAGTATACTTCAATATAGGATGCCGTGTTTACTACTTATATTTATTTGATCTTGACGAAATTAATTCATCCACAGGTACATCCTTAAAAATATTGGTTCTTTAATGGCACTTAGCTGGGTTTTGTAGTTCCTTGTAGGACGATTGTTTGATAAAAAGCATTCCATGCTAGAAACGGTTTGGTTCTTGAATTTTGAAAAGGTTTCTAATATTCGGACAAAAGTGAAATCTTAATGTTTCGTAGGCTACCTAGGAGGACACTAATTGGTTAAGAAATCCTGATATTGTATGCAGTAAGAGTCCTTTTAAAATCATGAGCTATTGGAATTTTTTAATCGGTTACCATCTGTTCATGCGCCTGTTACGAATTTCTTTTTTCTGGAACCTTCATTTTGATGGGTCTTCTGGGAACCAAAAATAGCTCCCCCATGACATCGCACTTAAGAACCACTCCGGCACCTTTATTTTTAAGAGTGTTACGGGGTTCCCAGTTCTAACCGGGTGCAAGACAAAAATCGGTGTGCCAGTCTATCGCCCGGTGGGTACACTCGCTCACACCCGCACTCACTCATACCAAGGCCAATGTAAAGGTGCCAGTCTCCCTAACGCGTATTTTATCGGGTGGTGGAAACACCTCTGAACAAGGACCGGTGAAGACTCAAAACTGACTAGAGTAAAGTGACACATTATTTTTAGGGAAGCCATTCATTACTGCCAAACTCTGAAATGAAAGCGAAAATCCGAAGTGATGTAATCCCTCCTCCCTTATACATCAGCAGTCGGTATCGCTAATAAACACTTTAATGTTCCCAAACGTAAGGCCGGGTTACGTCAATTTATTTTTTTTTGCCAAATCCACTTGAATAAACATTTAAGTCACGAGCCACCTATACGCACTGGTGACAGCAGGTCCTACCTGTTCGAGACAACAGTTGTGCGATCTTTAACTTTCGTCTCTACAAATAATTTTAAACAAATAACCTGTGCTTTGTGCAAAAGGCCCAGAGAATGTTTGCATCCCGCCCAAGATGAGCCGGTTAGCTTTCGTCTATTGATGATCCGACTTTCCAGCTCATGTATTTAGGTGTTAATGCGGGACAGCTGGTACCACTGTGGCCTTATATTCCAGCCCAGGGCACTCCGGGGGGTGCGCACACTGTACGTTCTCCACTTAGTCTGAGTACCTTTGCACGAGGGCACCCCGGGAAAATCGATTAGTGATCTTAACAACGGATGGGCAGCTCGTGTTGATAAAGGTGCACACACCACAACTATCGCGATGCTCCGTACTTTTTAATGCTAGGAGTTATGAAATTCTCCCAGCTGTGTGCATCTCATCCAGCTATCCTATACAATGTCTTCGACTAACCCCCCCCCCCCCCCCCCCCCCCCCCCCCCCCCACTACACTGGAAGGTGTGTGCAGAAAATGTATCGATACAATGTTTTTTTTAAATTATTATTTTGTCTAAAACGTTCGTTTAATCCCCCAACCGCCCTTTCGCCCGTAGCTCTTTCCTAATCCTCATGCTATCTCATGCTACCTGCGTTCCGGTAACCAGGAAGGTGTCTTCATTTGCAAACCATATGGAAATGTTTGTGTAAATGAGAGACTGCAGGTGGGTGGAAAGTGGCAGGTGTTGTTTCAGCACAGGTTAATGAATGTATACGCGTCTCAATGGCCTATTCTCTTCTGTTTTACAATCGCCTGAGCAGAGCTCACCCTCCAGCGCTCATCCTATCAGCTCCATCAACTCTAATTAACAAAACCGGAGTAAAGTTAGTTTGCATAGAGAGCCTGCAGTTTGGAATAATCACGAAGACTTAATCGCCTCCTCCTCCTCCTGCTGCCCTCCCCTTTGGATCTTGTGTCAATATTTGACCAGAGCAAACGCACCGTGTGACAGGTGTACCAGAGACAGTCCTCTCACTTTAAAAGCTCATATCCTTTTTTCACTCCTATACCTCTACAGATAAATGGCACGGTTGTTATTTTTAACCCGGCTATATAAACACGCACTTTCGAGCAAAAGGTTCATTTTCCCCTTATGATCGCAAGAGGGAGAAATCGCGAGTTTTCATATTTATCTTCAACTGCCGACGTGTCACCTTTAGGAAAAGCCGACAGGTAAGCGGGAGAGCGCGGCGTGCGCACGCACCTGTCTGTCTGCCTGCCTGGCTGGCTGGCTGGCGGCGCGCGGAGGACAGTTGCGCTCCTCACAAAGATGTTTCGCTTTACTGTTCCTGTTCCTATCATAACTTTTTTGTTTCCTTTTCGCAGGTGAGACGATTTCATTAAGAGTCCGGGGGATTTACTCTACAGTTTGGACCAAAAAAAAAAAAAACAGAAGGAAAAAGAAATGTTTAAAGTTCAGTCAAGAATGGCATCCCAGACGGGTAGACGTACAGCATCTGTACACGGAAAGCTTCAACCGAAGATATCAAGAAGTGCTGAAGTGGAGCAGTCGGGACCCCCGAGCAGTTTTCTGTATTTGCCTCACGTTGAGCCGGTCGTACAATACCTAAAGCTGAAGTTTTGTTCGTTCGGCTCGCGTTAAGCAGCTGCAGATTTTCAACGATTCTGCCAAGCGAAATTATGGACAAGAAGAAAACCTTTTTTGCCTCCTTCACTGTGCACCATACTAATAACATATTTTTATTTAGGAAATGATGAAATATCACGTAAAAGTAACTTTGAAGAGAAAGCACGGTGAATAATTAAGCCTGATCCTTTTTAAAGGAGGAGTGTATGGACGTTTCCATAAAATATTATAAAAAACACTATTGTTACTTTATTTCAAGGGCAACTGCTTAAATTAAGTACTTTTTTTGTAAAATAAATTCCTTTTAAATTTTCGGAGATTAAGGAAGCCAGAAAACAATTGAAAATCAAAAGAATTTACTAGTTTTATAAGTTTGATCCTTATGGCAAGGCTAACGTGTGACACTATTTCGTGTCTTGCAGGTGATCTTCCTGGCAATAAAGTATGGAAATAGAAATTTCATGTCAAAACTGCAATTCTAATTGAATTTTTTGAAAAATATATTAGCGCTATTTCCAACTTTGAATGCTTTTCAAAGGTTTGGATTCATCCATATAGAGAACTCTTGTTAATGTATTAACACAGACCTCCGCAATCCTGATCTGGGAGATTTTCTAATCTGAGTTAGAAAATTTTATAAAATGATTCTTATGGATCTTGTGGATCTTTGTTAAATTAGCAGATTAATGTACATACTGTTGATGCAGTTAATCTACATTAAATTAGCACTTACGTTTGTGGGTATATTTATATACTCTATGCACAGCCAATCCATGCTGGCAATGCTATTCTGAGGGAAATCACCTATGGGTGGATGTTTATTGCATGTAATAAAAATATTTTGTTTTCTCAGGGTATATGAACTTTCATTCTTTGAAGTCTGAATGCCTCTAGCAGTGAAACTGAAATACGTTCTTGAAGTAAAGGTTCTTGAATGGAACTTGATGTTGAACCATTTCTCAAAAAATAAACCATTTTATTCTGGAAAGTGTTCTTTGAATATAAAGTTGGTTCTTCGGGCTTGAAGAGGTTTCTAATATGTACACAACATATAAATCTTTAACTTATATTAGATTACCTAGCAGGATACTGACAGATGAAGAAAATCTGAAGTACCCTGTGTGAGTGTATATGCAGCAAGAGATCTTTTCAAAATCTTGTTAATCATATGTTCATTTATGGAACCCATTACAGATCTAAATAAAGGTTCTTTTTGGAACTCACCTTTGGATATTTATTTTGGGAACTAAAAATGTTCCTTGATGACTCTGCTCTGAAGAACCATTTTGGCAACTTTATTTTTGAAAGTGTAAGACACAGTGCATCTCTGTGGTATGACTGGAGAGGGAGCTCTCATCTGAGTTCTTATCTTCATAAAGTGCGTGATGATGTTTAATAACCTAAACCTTGTGCTTCTAGCAGCCTTATTATTTTCCAGCTTGGTGTTTACCTTGACCTTTTTTTGTTTCTTTCCAGTGTGGAACATTATTTCTAAGGTTAGGTGCATTGTATAATAATTAATTTGGTTAAATCAGGGCTAATGGGAATTATGGGTAAATAAGACAAATGAATATAGATAAAGTTTAATGAATGCACCAAAAATGTGCAGTACTGTATAAGAATAATTTATAGGAAATGGTTGCAAGTTTGTGTTTTGAGAAAGTGCTCCTGGTCTTAAAAATTTTGGAAAGTTTTAAAATTGGAAATATTTCATAGTGATGCAAGTTTTCTTTTACACAAGAGACCTTCTCTCCTTCTTTCTGTTTGGCAAAAAGATCTCCATTTTGTCATCACTTCTCATCTTGTACTCACTGCTAACCAGAACCGGCAATATGTTAATGAAGAACAAAATAAATATTTCTTTTGACTGCTTACTTTCTCTCCTTGTTCCCATTTGTGGATACTCCTACTAAAAGAAACATGTTTACTAACTTCTAGGCAGCGCTGTATATTTTTTCCCTGTATTTTTTCATTCACTGTTAATTTTTACAGACTAAAAGGTCTGAGTTAAGTGAGTAGGAGAGATGTAGAGCTGAATGGCTTCATTTTAATTTTTCAAGCAGTGTGTACTCCCTTTTCTCATATTGCAGCAGAAACCTGACCTTAGACTATTTTGAAACAAGAATATGGAAGTTCCTGTAATTCATTAAGACTCGATGCTGCCATTCATGTCTCTTCCAGTTTTTGCACAAATTCTGTGCTGTGCTATTATATTCCTCTTTTTTAAAAATTTGTTTCCTACTTTACATTTCAAATACAAATTAATCCTTCCTAGAGCATAATCCCAGTATCTGAAACCCCAGTTCATTTCCCTTAGCTGACAGCACCAGTGGTTTAAGTCATTGCCCCAGAACAGTTGTCCCAGAAAATAAAAATAAATGCATAATTGTTTAATCAGTAATGCATTTAGGTCCATAATGTTATAGCAAAGCACAATGTTCCAGAACTAGAACATTTTTACAATGTACTATAAACTTAACACGTAATTGTTATGAGCTTTATTTTGTTCAAAATTAACTTAATAAAAACAGTTATATTCTACACACTAGTGTAAATTGTGCAGAACAAGCTGATACTGGGCAGAGTATTTGGTCATTTGTACCAGTGTCAGCTTCATTACTAATTCTCACTTTTAATAAAAATTATTTTGAAATGTAGAAAAGGGGAACATCTTAGAAAATCAGTAAAATAATTAATTGATGAATCATATGTGCATCTTTCTTAAAGATAATCACACAAGTAGTTTTATTTCTTAAACCCCAAAGTTTTTTTCAGTGTTGCATAGTGATGAAGGCTTTGGACTTAAAGCCTTGAGGTTGTGGGTTCAAATCCCACTACTGACACTGTGTGACGCTGAGCAAGTCGCTTCAGCTGCCTGTGCTCCAACTAGAAAACCAAAAGAAAATGTAATCAAATGGTGTAAGTCACTGTAAATGAAGGTGTCAGCCTAATAATACAGACAACCGATCTTTGCATTTGAATAATAAAATCTCCAGATGTGTCTCAGTCTCCTGATATCCTGTGAGCAACTGCTTCCCTGTTGTGTCAAAGCCAAACGGAATCCCTAAGCACGTATCCCTCCCATTGAATCATTTCAAGGCAATTCTATGTGTAATGCCTTACATGTACTGTAGCACTCCTAGTAACTGAACCCTGCTTTTGTGGACCACTCATATTTTGTAGCTTAATTAAAAACACAAACATTTGGAAAGCTGCTGTGTCCATATGAACTCCTCATTACTTACCAAATCTTCAGTTTTAATTAGTATTTTTGGAGTTCAGATATGGTCTTCCACGCTATGTAAATATACATTATAGAGTAGAAAGCATATACCTTAATCATCCCTTAAAATCTAAAACTACTGAAGTTTTAAAAGGTTAAGGTAATGCTCTTAATTTAAGTGTTTGGAGAGCTTCTCTGCAGTCGCAAATTTGTAATTAAACACAAAACATACACTGTTTAAAAATATTGATATAAATCAGATGCTAGGCTATTGAGGAGTTCTCCCAGATTAAATAGGAGTAGTAAGCACATACCTTAGGTATCCTTCAAATGCCACAGTTTAAAAAGATTAAAAGGATGAGCTAAATGTAAAAAATGTCTGGAGAGCTACTCTGCAATTACAAATTCCTTATTAACCACCAAGCTTTCTCTTTTTACAAATATTTCATTTAGCTATGCCATGTCCTCTGAATTAGATTATGAACATTAGGACATGTATAGCTTAATTATTATTCAAATAGTGCAGATGCCCCTACAAAGACTGAGAAAATTGCAATTTAATTTTAAAAGATTAAGATCATAGGCTCATTTTAAAAACATGGATTATGAATGTGCTTTATTTTGGTGAAAATATTTTTAAAATGTTGATCTGTGCCATTGTTTTTTCTCTGTATATGGTGGAAATAATGTTACTAGTTAACATGTAAGCCATTGGAACTCTCCAGTATCAGACTGGCAAGGTGGTTAGGACTTTGGACTACAAACTGCAAGGCTGTGGGTTCAAATCCCACTTCTGACACCTGTTGACTAGAAACAAGTCACTTCACCTGCCTGTGTTCCAAAGGGAAAAACAAAAGAAATGTAATCTATTTTATTTCATATCTAGTAAGTCGCTTTGGATAAAGGCATCAGCCTGATAATAATTAACTGCTTTAACTTAAAACATTTGCATTCCCAAAGTGAAAAAATCTCAAAACACATTTGCTATCACCAAAGCAAGTTACACCTAAGAACATGTTTATATGGAATGCATCTTAGAACAGATCTATTAGCTAGGAGTGACAGATGGCAACTCCAGCACTTCTTTAGTATTCTAAATATTTCCCTGTTCCTGTATTTACTATTGACATACATTATTTGCACTGAACTTTTGACAATTATTCAAATATTCAGAAAGAATACAAAAATCCTTTTGGTTGCAAAAATACAGAGAAACCAACATCGCATGCAACAGCATTATAAAAGTTGAAAAATTTTGAAGTGAACAGCCCATTCATCCTAACAAAGCTCAGCAATTGCAAGGAACAGTTGTGATTCAAAATAATTTTTAACCTGAAAAGTTTCATGTCCTTTATACCTCACATTTCACAACCCATTATTCAGCCTAGTCACTCTTTTCTGGATTTTCTTTAGCGTTGTTATGTCTTTTTTGAATTATAGAGACCAAAACTTCACACAGTACTCCAAATGAGACATCACAAATGTATTATGTAGCTTAATAAAACCTCCCATCACCACAACATATTAGGATGCAATATAACGTAACATCATATTAGCCTTCTTGATCACTTCTATATACTGTGTGGATATAAACAGTGATGAGTCCACTATGACTCCTAGATCCTTCTCATAAAATGTACCTTCAAGTTCCCAACCTCCCATCATGCATTCATTTTTGCTTCATAAGTGTAATATTTTACATTTCCTTACATTCAGTTCCACCTGTCAGTCTGAATTTTGTCCAGGCCCAACTGTAATTCTGTGACCAATACTAGGCTGTCTGCCATTGTGGCCCTTACAAAACAACATGGACTTGGTTGACTAAAAGGAACAGTGCAGAGATACTGTAAACTCAGATGCTCCATAATCCCAGGAACCTGAGCTTAGTTGCCGTCTCTTTGTGGTGTTTGTATGTGTTCCCTGTAGAGGATTATGTGGATTTTCCAAGTTCTGTCATTTCACCTTTAAGGTTTGTGTTTCAGGTGAACTCACAATTCTAAATGTGCTTGGTAGGCCTGCAGGTGAGTGTGTTCTGTGATGGACAACATTTGTTCGTGCTTAATGTTCAGTGCTGCTTGAATAGGCACAGACATTAGATTTCATGTAATATATAATAAAACCCTCAGGTCTGTGTGTGTGTGTGCATGTGGGTGTGTGTGTACGTCTGTGTCCAGTCCCTCAGAGCAATCTGATTGATCAGTTTTCTTAGAAAGAGGAAGTGTAAGACACACTGGGAGAGAAAAGTCATAGAAGGTACACTGAGAAAGTCACCTTCAATGTTGGCAAATATAAAAATGGACAGGAGATAAGAAAGACGCTTTGAAAATAATGGCGGGATTTGAGAAGCAGGCTTTACAGGAATGTACTTGATAGAGGGAGTGTCGAGCAAAAGACGTTCAGACACACACAGACACAGAGGAAAGGCACTGAAGGTACACAAAATTCACACAGATAGCAATTTTTAAAAAATTATTATATTATTTGTCCTCTTCAGGGAGCATGGCTCGTAGAATGTAAAATAAATGATCAATTAAAAGTAAATAACATAATTTGTTAGAAATGCTTTTTCTTATGTGTTATACATTTCAAGTCATAAGATAGAAGGGTTAGAAAATGGATTGAAGAGTGAAGTACATCAGATTATTTTATTTAAATGATAGCAAGTAGCAGGTGTAAAAGGGTGGCAAACATAAAACATATACAACCTGTTATACAGAACAACAACACAATATCTCTCTATTATATAAAAAAATCCTGCAACGAGATGAGACTTTTTGGAAGAGTCCCGCGAGTTGAGACCTTGGCCATGAGATTTTTTTCAAGTCCCGCCCTCCTCTCTACCATATTCAAACACGCATGCGGTAATCTCACCTCTTATTCGTGTGAATGCTTTTGAGAGACACAGTTTCTGTTCTCTCAGCTCTTATAAATTTTAAGGTTTTCCTCACTTTAAGTTCCTAATTAAAGAAGATGTATTATGTCCAAATCTTATTGAAGAATTTCATCACGAAGGGATATTAACAGAAAAAATAAGTACATGGGCAATCCAAATAAATTTACTCCAAAAAAGTCGATTGGTTAAAAGTGTAAGTTTAAAAAGTATTTGCATGTTAATTTCAAAGCCAAACAGAACAAAATCATTTTACGCAACAAATAACTCTAACGCAACCTGAAACATAATTTACTTTCAAATTATTACGTTTTACTCTTTTTTAATATGATTAATTACTCGCTGTAATGTAAAATAGTTCTATTATGCATATATAACAATTCCCATGAAAATAAAATCTGTTTAAATTGCGCATCCTCATACACAAGCGACAGAATCACAAAGAGGCTAGTGCATAGTGCAGGCACGGGGGTTGGCGAGGGAAGCAAGCAAGGGGCAAAGCCCCCTAGTACTGTATAATAAAAGAGAGCTCACAACTATGAGTATGAGCAGAGGAACTGTGGAGCACACCTCTATAATTGAAGGGGAGATGCCGACAGTGGTCAGGGGTCAGTGCAGCAAGTCATTCTTCTCTCATTCTTGGAGTTTTTAGTGTCCTTATGATCTCATGGAAGTGATTCTGTGCTAACCCGAGGGAACCCACTTTTATGACAGCAGGTCGCTGGAGATACATAAATGGAAGTAAAGCAGAGTGCCTACGTTGATACTGACTGTTATGCAACTCCAAAGCAGCCCACCAACTAGGCTGAATATGTGTGGTCTGTGATGGAGTGACGTTTCTTTTAGGGATCGTTCCTGCCTTGCACTCACTGCTGACAGGATTGGCTCTGTAATAGGAAAAGTGGATTCCAAAACTTGAAAGTAACAAACATGTTAAATACCCAACTTAAACACTCTTATCCTTGAACACACTACCCAATGTCCTTACTTAAAGATGACTGACTGAAGTAACCTACAAGACTGGAGAAGTTTCAGCTGTGTGCACTTAGCGCCCCATCCTCATCAAGGAGGACCTTAAATTCTGAATGCTTTGCCTCACACCCTGACAGGCAGAATGAAGTATTTTGGTAAACTAAAAAGTACGCTGGCACCATTAGCTTGACTTAAAGATGAACAACTGCTGAACCCACTTTTAAACAGGAACGATCCTTGTTTGAAAATATTAGGGTTATACCAAAAGCTATGCAAGTGTAAATTAACCAGTTCAATAAGTTATGAATATAATATTACTACTTATCAAAGCAAATCTAAGTATCTTTGTTTAACTTTCCATGAAATAATTAGCCTGCCCTGGCATTTTTGCCAGCATTCTGTATCTTAGAAGACACCCTTGTGAAGTCCATTCCTGCTGTTTGCTTTTCAGGTCAAGTGATGATAACTTTAGTCACCAATTATAATGAGAAAAAGTCATCCCTTTAACAGCATTGTTCCCAAGCAATTGAAAGGAAATTTGTTTTTTCAACAAATTTTATTTCTCATCCAGCCCGTATCCTATCTTTCTACTTTCTGAGTGTATGCATAATCCCATATTATTATGATTTGGCCCATTTTGAAAATTTTCCTTTTTTTTATGCACGTTTTTTGAAACTTCTTTGTGGCCGTAAAGGTTTTCACTGATGCTGTCCTCTAAACAAAATTGAAAATGTGCTTTAGGTCCGTTGTACTTTTTCATGTCTCTTTTATTTGTATTGTCATTCTTGCTTCTTTCATTACAATGGTTTCCAACTGGGTCATCCAAGATTAAGTTGCATTATTGTATATACTCGCGTATAAGTCAGGTCTTGAAACCCGAAAAATTGATCATAAAATCAGACCCTGAATTATACGCCTGTTCAAAAATGCGACACTTAATTATTTGGTTTTTTTTTACATCTTCTTGCCTCCTCCAATCTTGCATTAGTTTCACAGACACATTGACTTTTGTTGCAGCAGCACAGTTAATAATTTCTTTCGCCAAATCAATGACTTTTAATTTAAAACCAGCTTCATATTTTCTTCTGATCGAATGTTTCAATGTAGATAAGGGATACTCTTACAATAAAGGTGTATGAGGGTGTGAGATACAAAAAACACAAAACAGTACAAACATCACTTCGGAATAGTTTGGGTACTACCGTGTAGTCATGTAGGCACAATACATAGAAAAAAAGGCAGTGTGCTCCGTGGTTACTCTATCAGGTGGGCGTTAGCATATCATAATCTGTTGGATCATTAGTGTGAGTTTTCTGCATTCGACTAATACGACCAACATTATAAAACACCAGAAAATATATGGTAAAATCAAGCCCAGACTTATCCGCAGGAGAACTTATCCATGAGTATATACGGTATTTAAAAGTGATGTTGAATTATGTGACTAATAATAGGGTATGTCGGACTCGCTGATCGCTGTTGCTGATCTCATCGCAAGACCATGTCAGTTTATAAGACTGTACATGTATGGGCCAGTCAAATTTAATGAATTATGCCCATCTCCTTTTCTGACAGACAATAACATGATGTCTGACAAAGCTGATTCTGTATGAAAGAGTTCAGCTGTAATCTCAGGTGTTTCCATCAGTTTTTCATTCTGTCATGGTACATAAAACATGAGACATCAGACAGACAAGCTTCTTTTCTGTTTGTGAGGTCCAAAACGTGGATGAGCATTCATTGATTGTCAGCTCTCAGGCACAACAGAGCCCACACTACAACTAAAGACATAATCAATCCCGTTTAACTAGTTGGTGTGAGTCACATTATGTGACTGACTTTATGGGAATGTGCTGCCACTGATTATGTAAAAAAGCCTACGACTGAAAAGCGCTGGAAAGTCAACTATTGTGACATGGCCTTTAATGTGCAGGGTACTTTAACTTATTTTTGACCTTTGGTATGAACATTTCTCCTATTGATTTTTTTCAGCTATTACTTTTGATTTTAGACTTAGTTTTTAGCAAAAGAAAGGAGTGATTTTTGTTTCTAAACTTCAGTTCATGCTAAAATAAATCTTTGTGCTTTGTCATTTCAAAGGCTCAACACATACACAAATATTTCCTGCAATTTCTTTATTTTCACGTATTGATTCCCTCTGTAATGAGCTCATTTATTCTGTGCTTTGTCCAGTTTACTGTCTTTGAAGTCATTACCTGACACTGCTAGTAGCCATGTGGCATCTCCATGTACATTTTGAAGTCTTACCTTATTGTCACATATAATCCATCCATCCATCCATTTTCCAACCCGCTGAATCTGAACACAGGCTCACGGGGGTCTGCTGGAGCCAATCCCAGCCAACACAGGGCACAAGGCAGGAACCAATCCCGGGCAGGGTGCCAACCCACCGCAGTGTCACATATAATGATTACCTAATTTTGACAAAAATTATATTTCCTTGGTGGATATTGTAGAAATGAGAGGTCAGCAATTTCTTACACTAAACCATGAACACTTAACTAAAGCAGAAGACAACATTTCATTCAAGTGTGAGATGATAAATAAAATTACTAGTACAGTATCACGTACTACAAAATGACGAAGCACTTACTTTTGGTATGAATTTTTAGTTTATTATCCTTAAGTTGCATACGATGAGTTCCGAGTTTATGTTAGATATATCGTGGGCACATAAATATCTGGGAGTGCAGCTGGATGATAAATTAGACTGGACTGCCAATACTGATGCGCTGTGCAAGAAAGGACAGAGCCAACTATACTTCCTTAGAAGGCTGGCGTCCTTCAACATCTGCAATAAGATGCTGCAGATGTTCTATCAGACAGTTGTGGTGAGCGCCCTCTTCTACGCGATGGTGTGCTGGGGAGGCAGCATTAAGAAGAAAGACGCCTCACGCCTGGACAAACTGGTGAGGAAGGCAGGCTCTATTGTTGGCATGGAGCTGGATAGTTTAACATCTGTGGCAGAGCGAAGGGTGCTCATCAGGCTCCTATCAATTATGGAGAATCCACTGCATCCACTAAATAGTATCATCTCCAGACAGAAGAGCAGCTTCAGCGACAGACTGCTGTCACTGTCCTGCTCCACTGACGGATTGAGGAGATCGTTCCTCCCCCAAACTATGCGACTCTTCAATTCCACCCGGGGGGGTAAACATTAACATTTAACATTATACAAAGTTATTGTCTGTTTTTTCACCTGCATTATTATCATTCTTTAATTTAATATCATTTATTGTATCAGTATGCTGCTGCTGGAGAATGTGAATTTCCCATTGGGATTAATAAAGTATCTATCTATCTATCTATCTATCTATCTATCTATCTATCTATCTATCTATCTATCTATCTATCTATCTATCTATCTATCTATCTATCTATCTATCTATCTATCTATCTATCTAAAGGCTATCTCACATTAGATGACTTTTCCAGTGAGTTTCAGTTGTACCCTTTATTTGCATAATCTTAGCCATCTTGAGCTGCGCTCTCGTGAAGCTGATCGTCTAATTTGACATACCAAACTACTGAGACCAACTAGTCTGTGACTGGCTAAGATAAAATTAAACAGGTTTGATTTTCTCTTAGGTTGAAGGTGTGGGATCTTTGCATATGAGAGTTGAGAACCAATGAGCATTTGGCCTGAAGTACAATACACAGAATGTAGTGGTGAGGAATAAGGAACACACGTTTTGTACCTCACAAATAGAAGAGAAGCTCTTCTGTCTGATTTTTCATGTTTTATGTATTTAAACAGAATGGAAAAAAGAAAAATGGGCGAAGACTGCGGCTGAATGCACCACAGCTATTTGTACAGTGCCAGCGCAACACCACCTCTGTCAGGCAGTATGTTATTGGGTGTCAGAAAAAGGGGCGAGCATGACTGTGCTGGAAGACTGGTAAGTACTGTAAATGTGACATGGGCTGTGATTTCAGTCATGTTATTTGACTTGATGCAGTGACAAGGCCAGAGACTGATCTGACATACTCCATGACAAAATGTTGCGTAATATTACATCAGGTTTAATATCAAGCCTTTAAACTTATATGATGAGGAATGTTTTAAATGATTAGCTCAATAAAGAAAAAATGTGTGAATTCCTTTTTATGAGCTTAAAGGCAAGCATTCATTTAAAGTAAAGCTACAGTGTATTATTCCATCCAGACTCATGTGCAGCAGTAAAAAACATAAATGTCAATTATCTCGAGAGAGGTCAATGTTAGCAGAAAGGCAGCCTTCTCTGTTTGTTTTCTTTGTTTTGTGTTTTCTTTGCACAACATTGGATGTACGGTACACGTTTGAAGAAGCTGATTTATTTAAGTATAACACCTTCTAATTTGTCCGAAGTACTGTTATGAAAACCAAGTAACTATGGGAACCAACTCGGGGATTTGAAGTGTAGCAGACAGACAATGAAAGGCTGCAGATATAAAATGTTTAATAAATACTTTACCGGGATAATGTAAAACATTAACTACAGCAGAGCCCGGAGGTCAATAATGTGAAAATGTCCATCTGTCAGCTGAATCACAGGGACAGCATACATTTGCCTCATTGAAAATGAAGAAAACATAAAAGGACGTCAACTATCCACCTATAAATTATGAAATGGTTCACAATGTCCCTGACAAAACCTTCTTTGCAGCAGTTGCCTTTGTTAGAAATACACTATTGAAGACATATATGCTTACTTTGTCAAACCTACTTAATGCAATTCAGGGAGCCACATACACCTTTGGGGATGTGGGAGGAAAATCCACATGGAATTTCCAAATCCATTCAGACAATGACCACATGCGGGACTCAAAGCCAGATCTGTGTGGTGCCAATGCCAACCTCTGTGCTTGTGTGCCACCACTATTAAAATATAACACACAAACTTAATTAGAAAGTTTATTAGCATGCTTGTCCTGACTGGAGGTTTTATTTTCTTGTACAAGTGATATTCACTGAGAAATCTAGGAACTTGATGTTCTATTTAGAAACCCATTTTATCAATATACTAAAAGTTACGTTTGCCATGCGCAAACATTTCTTCATAAACCTGGACTTTCACTGTACATCTTTTTCAAAGTACCAAAAATAATTCAAAATACCATTATCAACAAAAACCACAACAGTCATATAGTTTAATTAATCCATGTGTCCATTTACTTCTCTTGGTGTCTGTAAAGGGTTTCTCCTTGTGCTTTGAATTTACTTCTCCATCCTAAAGATGGCACTGGCTGGTGTGTGGTTTTCTTGTTCTCACTGTGTCCCTGCCTTTGCCTTTTATCGAGGTAATTTACTATCTTTCCACATTCAAAAGATCTCTGTTGATTAATAACTCAAACTTAGCTTGGTATGAGTGGATATGTCCTCTAGTTGATTTGTGCCAAGCACCTATTGCTGTCGTAATAAGTTCTGACCCTGTAATGGAAAAAATGGATTTATTAAAATGGATGAACAGATAATAATAATAATAATAATAATAATAATAATAATAATAATAATAATAATAATAATAATAATAATAATAATAGTCTGCGGTGGGTTGGCACCCTGCCCAGGATTGTTTCCTGCCTTGTGCCCTGTGTTGGCTGGGATTGGCTCCAGCAGACCCCCGTGACCCAGTGTTCGGATTCAGCGGGTTGGAAAATGGATGGATGGATGGATAATAATAGTTGTTAGTATTACCATCATCATCTCATTTTGAGCAGAGAACAATTCCAAAGCCCTGTGTTCAGATCTTGGCATTGATTTTATCAATGTGGGATTTGCATGCTCTCCTACATTCCAAAAATGTGCAGATGACGTTGACTGGCAGTTTTGACATAGTCTCGTCTGTAAATGAATTTACCCTGGGATGGTTTCTGTCCTCCATCCAAAGCAGCTGAAGAAAATTTTGTGTTTCTGTGACCTTATAGTGCAGGGGTGGCCATCTTTGATCCTGGATAACCACGTTGACTAGAGGTTTTCATTATAACTATTTTCTTAATTAGTGACTAGTTTTTGCTACTAATCAAGTTCATTAAATTTATTTGATATTTAAGATTCACACCCTTAAAATCAGAGCAGAACATCATTGGTCCTGGAGGGCTGCAGTGGCTTCAGGTTTTTGTTCCAACCCAATGCTTCATGAGAAATCATTTATTGGTTAAGTGACATTTTTCTGCTTCATTGTTGTTGTCTCGCTTGTTAAGATTTAGAACCCTTAATTGCTTAATTCAGTCTTAAACAGCTGAATTCATTGTTTTAACTGCTCCTTATTAACAAAAAGATACAAATGACAAAGGAACTACCAGTTCTCCATCTAGCTTGTCTCCGTGTCCACCCATTTGTCTTCCTCACTCACTATTTAGTTTAATCAAGTACTCCGAAGGAAACTGAAGAGAAAGTGAAAAACTGAAATTACTCATCCGTTTTAGGCTTCAAGTCACTTGGATGATACTTATTTCATTAGAAAGGAAAAAAAATCTGTGATTTAAGGATGAACTGCCATGGTAGAGTTAAAACACTTAACAAGCCATGAAATTAAATAAGATCTGTTATTGGTTAGGATTGGCTTCTAATTAAGCAACTGGGTTGGAACAAAAACCTGCAGCCACTGTTGCTCTTCAGGGTCGGAGTTGGCCACATCTGGAATAGTGGAAAAAATTGGTTAATAAAATGGATGGCAGAATGGATGGTATTATCAAAATCATCATCATGGATGGTGCAGTGATTAGTGGTACTGCTTCATAGTTCTAGAGACCTAGGCTAATTGTGTTAAATAGCTATGTGTCATGTGTGTGTTCTCCACAAGTCTTAGTGAATTTTAAGAAAGGACTTTATTTTAATATCAACTTCAGAAGAAATGTACATAAGGTCATTGATGTCTTCAAACTGGCATTCCATTCTAGGCTGGTTCCCACAGTGGGTCAAGTTGTCATGCCTGATTCCTCACAACATTGTAATGGAAAAAGCAAAAAATGAATGGAAAGTATGAAGCTGCCCATGAATGAAGCCATCGGTGCAAAGGTCATTAAGTATTTGATTCTAATCACAGTCTCCTTTTTAACATCAACTTAGACAGTTCTGCTCGTGTAACATCACAGAATGACTGTCCATACTGAATGTCCTGCTGAAAACAATCCAACATTCAGCATATCAGAATCAGATATAACAAGGCTTGCCCTTAATTTTTACATATGACTAATGGGTATGCTTAGATTGAAATGGAATTGTGTTCAGGAAATGCACGGTAAATTGAAAACATAATTCTTTATGGCCAGCTTAGCGGGTTTATGCTCCCAGGGTTCAATTTCTGTACTCTGATGTGGTTTGTATGGAATTTGCATGCTCTCAATTGGGAGCATGCGCCCAGTGTAGCTGGGTTTAGGACTGGCTGAACAGGAATTCGTTATCATCAATGACACTCAAAATAAGAGCTATTAAGACATGTCCTCAAATGAACACATACAATGTAAAATTATTAATTTCACCAATTTACCCCACATTTTGAGGGAGGACATAGAAATGAATGAAACAATAATCATGTCTGCAAAGATGGACTTGAGAGGGATAGACATGCAGATGTGAGATGATTAAAGAATGCAGCAAGGACTTAGTATGGAAAAGAAGAGTAAAAGATTTGGGATTACCTGGCACAATAGTGTGAACATGGAGGGTCCAGTCTAATGATTTCTGAATGGATTTTGCTTCAATGGGAACACTAAAGCTCTCCCTCTGTAGGTGTACACAATGATTGTGACACACTTCCCATTTGTGCTAATTTCCTGCCTTGCATCTGCTCCAGGGATCAGCAACTGCCATTTATCAATCATGGATGGAGGATACAGCATTGTGCTTTCTTAATGAATATTTCATGTGCAGCTCATAATCCTTCATTCACTTATTTTTGCTTTCATCTATTTCAACTCTAAGATGGAGCTATCCTTGACTTTGTTGTGAGGTAGGCATCAGCCCTGTATGGAGCCCTTCACGGGGCACAATAATACTGGATACATTTGGCATTGCCAATCAACTTGACCTACATAAGAGTGAGATGAAACTGGCGACTTCAGAGAAAAAGTAAAAGTGACACAGGAAGGGCGTGCAAACCTCTCACACATAATGACTGGACCAGGATATGAACCCAAGGTGTGGGACAACAGAGGGGAACAATGTGCAACTGTGTTGCTCTGGCTTACAAAATGTGAGAAAAAGTGAAGCCTTTAAATAAAACCTACTCAGGCACAATGAGAACAGAAGAACAGGAAAATCCAAAAGATATGGTCACCAGGCTAGGGTCTGAACCCAGGACTATCAAGCTTTGAAAGCTTTGAGACAGCAGGAAAAAACAATGTGTGACTATGCTGCTCTACCTTAATGTTACTAAGGTATTTATTGAAGACTCTGTACAGTATGACACACGTACACACACACACGCACACACACACATCCATCCATCCATTTTCCAACCCGCTGAATCCGAACACAGGGTCACGGGGGTCTGCTGGAGCCAATCCCAGCCAACACAGGGCACAAGGCAGGAAACAATCCCGGGCAGGGTGCCAACCCACCGCAGGACACACACAAACACACCCACACACCAAGCACACACTAGGGCCAATTTAGAATCACCAATCCACCTAACCTGCATATCTTTGGAATGTGGGAGGAAACCGGAGCGCCCGGAGGAAACCCACGCAGACACGGGGAGAACATGCAAACTCCACGCAGGGAGGACCCGGGAAGCGAACCCAGGTCCCCAGATCTCCCAACTGCGAGGCAGCAGCGCTACCCACTGCGCCACCGTGCCGCCCACACACACACATATATATATATATATATATATATATATATATATGTATAGTATATATAGTATATATATGTATAGTATATATGTATAGTGGAAAGAGAATATGGACACGGGTTCAAGAGTTGGGTTGCCTCCCAGGTATACCTATCTAATTTAGTATAGAATCTCAAAGAAATTGCACACAACATAATATTCTGCTATCTATCCATAGAGCAGGGTAGAAGTTGTGTTAGGTGTCTTCTGCATCAGGTGCCTAAGATGGTGGAAAAAGAGAAAAGGCAGTTAGCCAAAGTGTCCCCTCTCTCCGTGTGGTTGTAATACTCATCCTAACAGAGCCACAAAGGTGTCGCTAAGTGTGTGTGTAAGGAACTATATATCTTATATATAAACATCTACGTGTGGAAGTGTGTGTGTCTGTTTGTCCGGCCTGGAAGTGCAAGGCTACAGTGTGAAGCACAAAGAAAGTGACTCTGTCACCAAAGTGAAACTGTCACCACTAATACACAAGTGAGGTGAGCACATCACAAAAACAACATCTCCAAGGAGAGAAAAACTCGCTTAGTTGCTGATAGACAATGGAGGCGAGCATGTCGGCAAAACAAAACCAACGAGGATCTGCTAAAATACAACCGATGCGATTGATTGATTGAAGTGCCAGAATCCATGGTTTGTAGGAGCCCAGGCTTTTTATAGCACAGGTTTATACAGCTAGTCTTGTATATAAACGTCTACGCGCAGAAGTATGTGTGTCTGAGTGTCCCGCCAGGATGTGCGAGGCTACAGCAGGATACTCAAAGAAAGCAACTCTGTCACCAAAGTGAAACCACCAACAAAAGAGAAAATTGCTTAGCCGCTGACACACATGCGAGGCGAGCACATCGGCAAAATGAAACCTCCGAGGAGAGAGAAACTCGCTTAGCCTCTGATAGACAATGGAGGTGAGCACGTCGGTAAAACAAAACCACAGAGAAAGACAACCTCACTTAGCCGCTAATGCACAACTGATGCGATTGATTGAAGTGCCAGAATCCATGGTTTCTAGGAGCCCGGGCTTTTTACAGCATGGGCTTACACAGCTAGTACATATATTTATAGATAGATAGATAGATAGATAGATAGATAGATAGATAGATAGATAGATAGATAGATAGATAGATAGATAGATAGATAGATAGATAGATAGATAGATAGATAGATAGATAGATAGATAGATAGATAGATAGAAACACCACCACTCATGGTTATCGTGAACTTGAAACCAAATTGTGTCAATTCATAAAATACATTTGATTTTCTAAACCCCTTTCATACGAAAGTAAGGAAAATTATAGATTTCTGCTTGTCTGCTAATCATGAAGCCAGCAAATGTGTCTGTGCTTGTCATTCTCTAAATTTCCAGTAATTTTGGTTGCTTGGTAAGAAACAGTTGACTTATGCCTTCCTGTTCTCAAATTACTAACTGGTTTTAAAAGAAAGTATTAGCAGCAGTCGTTGCTTAGTCTTGAGACTTTGTTTATCATATTCAGTGTTCTTTACCCTCTAGATCTGATTCTGTGTGTGTCAGATCTTTAATCATTAGATGTGAATTTTGATTTTGTCTTTTAAAGCTTGACTTGACCTTATGTTTAATAATCAATGTCCCTCTAGATTAATCAGTCTCCTTAATTAATTTAAGAAATTCTGAGATGGATTAGAAGTAGTCCATCATGAAATGCTAACTAGGACTGTAATTTAAACGAAGCTTTAAAGGGTTCAACTACAAATGTATACCATGTTTACAAGCTAAAGCCAAGAACTTCCAGTTGACTCTGACAAAAAAAAAGGATATTCAATGCAACGACCTTAATCAAATACCTTTAGAAGACTGAAAATCTGTTCAATACAAAAAGAGAATCTTTCATGCTGTTTTATGTGCGTATTCCATTAATCCACAGGAGTAGTCTGTGGTGGTAGTGATTTTGTGAAATCATCTTAATCCGGTTCAGGGTAGAATCACATGCAGTGATAAAATGGGAAGAGTAGACCATTCACCTCCTTCCAGCTGTACACAGGGCACCACACTTTTGAAGGCTAACGCCTCCCCACATTTCACATTAATACAGGGTCAACCAAACAGTCTTTGCAACAGAGGCTTGAACCTGTGCCAGTGATATAAGTAGTAACAATGTGGTACAAACTAAAGCAGGAGTGTTCAATTCAGATGATGGAGGGACATAGTGGCTGCAGGCTTTTCTACCAGACATAGCAGTTCTAGGTTTACAGAGTCATTACTGCCAAAAGTACAGAGCACAATGAAATTCTTACTTGCATGTGGTAATCAACATGCAGCCGTCTCCACTCTTCAGCTCCATGATTACTGCCCTTCATGGAACATCCTTCTTTGTTCCTTGTTTTAACTCACTTGCTTTTCAAGATTCAGAACCACTAATTGTATAGTTTTTTCCTTAACCAGCAGTCAAACAATAATAAGATGCAAACAGATGACCAGCTAACTTAGGGGTCTCCAGCTCACTTCCTGGAGCCCTAACCTGATCCTATTTGCACCTATTTCTGCATCATACAAAATCTTTTTTCAATAAAATATTTGAAAAACAAAATGTCTGAGAAATACTGATCTTTTCTGATTCACAAAATTTTTTGATGGTACTATCTGAAAAATGAATTAACAGCTTTGGAAATGACTGCTGTAGCAGAATAAGGGAACTAACAAGAACTAGAAACTAGTTGGTACAAAAAGGGTGGCCCTCAATGACCTGAATATGAATCCTTAGATTTAGCTGGTCATCAGCTGGTCTACTTTGTATTTCATTGTTATTTGACTGCTGATTGCTGAGGACAAAATAAACAGTTAAGAGTACAGAATCTTGAAAAGCAAGTCAATTGAACTTAAGGCAAAAGATGAATGTTCTGTTAGCAACACTAATTAGCTACTAAATAAGAAACCCTTCAGCCACTGGGGCCAGTCCTGCACTGACGGAAGATGTCTGGTGTCTCCTATTGAAAGGGTATAGCATTACAATATACTTTTTAAATTTCTTGAACAATCATTTAAGTTATTTTAGGCTTCCTCCTCTCTTTATGACAGATCAGCAGACTGTTAAGAAAAAAACACTTTAGCTTGAGTGACCTGGCGATGATCATTGGACATTCTTCATTGTTGGTTTAATTGTCCTGTAAGTCTGAGGACACCTCTAAGCACCTTTTCAACCATGTGGGAGGTCAGTGGAACCTTAACTTTAGAATATAAGACATACAACAGACAATTTGATGTCTGCTGAATATTAAAAGTCCTCAGCATCCTATGGTCTACTGCACTGCTTTGTACTTTATTCCGTGTGTCTATGGCAGTGGTTCTCAAACTGTGAGGCGGGCCCCCCTAGGGGGGCGCGAAGTAACAAAAAGGGGGGTGCAAAGATGTGAAAAAAAGAAAACAAAAAATTGAAAATATGAAAAAAACATCTATTGAAACCAAAACATATTAACTTAAACTACATTCTGATACTAGAAAAATAAATGTAGAGTTAGATAAATGTCGATAAAAGTTAAGTAGGTATAATAAACTATGCATCTATGATATATCATTAATTTAAAAAGAACAAATTGGTATTAGTGGGCTCCTTTCAAAAAAATGTTTGGGGGCGCGATTAAAACTGTTATGAAAACTCGGGTCGCAAATACTTAAAGGTTGAGAAACGCTGGTCTATGGTTTTCTATGTAAAACAATCCTTGGTAACATTGGTAGAAAAATGTATCTTCATCAGTTTTCACCTACACTTCCCTGTTCGATTTGAAGAATTCATTTTTACCTCCATCTTTCATGTGCTGATCCTTTTACAATTTCTTACCCTATGTCTTGTAGAGCTTGGAATGCTTTTGTAAAATTATTCTGAGCGTCAACAGATTGTGGGCAAAATATGGAAACTCTTGATAAAATGAGGGACACATATTTCCTTGAAAGAAGATAGATGGTTGCTGACTTTTGATGTGATTTTCTTCCAGTCTGTCCAGGCATATATAAGAAAGGTGAGAGCTGGCTTTGTTGTCTTGAATTCTGACTAGAAGCTTTTCAAGAGCACAGATTGTTGGATCATGTTTGTCAAGAGCTTTAGAGAGGAAGACATTTCAGTGTTCTGACATTTCATGTAGATCAACATTTCATAGATGTCAGTATGGAAACATACAATCACAGAACAAATTATTAACAGCACCTGTACCCTTGAATATCCATTCAATTATCTAATCAGACAATCATGTGGCAGCAGATCAATGCATAAAATCATTCAGAAGCTTCAGTTAATGTTCACATCAAACATCAGAATGGGGAAAAATGTAACTGCAGTGATTTTGAATGTAGCCTGATTGTTAGTGCCAGATGGGCTGGTTTGAGTATTTCTGTAACTGCCAGTCTCCTGGGATTTCTCAAGAGTTTATTCAGAATGGTGCGAAAAACAAAAAGCATCCACTCAACAGCAGTGGATGTGGATGGAAATGCTTTGTTGATGCGAGAGGTCAGAGGAGAATGGCCAAAATGGCTGACAGAAAGGCTACAGTAGCTCAGATAACCACTCTGTACAACTGTGGTGAGCAGAAAAGCATCTCAGCATGCACAATGTGTTGAACCTTGAGGAGGATGGGCTAAAACAGCAGAAAAATGTAGCTTGGTTTGATGAATCTCAATTTCGGCTGAGGCACACAAATGATATGGACAGAATCTGGCAATAACACAACAAATCCATGCACCCAACTTGCCTTGTGTCAACTGTCCAGGCTGGTGGTGGTGGAGTAATGGTGTGGGGATGTTTTCTTGGAACTCTTTGGGCCTGTTAATACCAATCAATCATTGCTTGAATGCCACAGCCTAATTGAGTATTTCTGTGGTCAGTGTGCATCCCTTCATTGCTACAATTTAGCCATCATCTAATGGATACTTACAGCATGATAATGATCCATGTCACAAAACAAACGTTGTCTCAAACTGGTTTCAAGAACATTACAATGAGTTTAGAGTTCTTCAGTGGCCTTCTCACACCTTATTCCAATAGAACACCTATGGGATGTGGTAGAATGAGAGATTCACCGCTTGAATGTGCAGCTGACAAATCTGCAGAAATTGTAGGATGCAACCCTATCAACTGTAAGATCAGACAAGGCTACAATAAAGATTTGGGAAACCACCCTGGTAACCCCATATAATTGAATGACAAGAAAAAAAGGAAAAACATGCAACAATTGTGAAAACATCTTCACAGACCTGAGTCAATATGGTGGTTCTTCTGGTAGGATGAGATGTATGAACAGCAGATGTGACACCACTGGTGTTATAGCCATCAATTGTCAGTCTGCAGAGGGAGGAAAGAAAAAGGCATTAGGAAACAGCGCCAAACCCTGGAGCAGCAGGGAATTACAATCACCACAGCCATTAAGATGTCACCTACTGTATGCACACGTGTGTGACACAACATGGACCAGAATCTCAAAGGAATATTGCCAGCATCTTGTGGAATCCATGACACAATGAATTGACTCTGTTTTAAGATAAAATGTTCAGGAAGCCCTACCCAGTATCAATATAGTGGAGTGAGTGCATACTCCTGGAGTATCATTTCTGCATATTTGTTTAAGATTTAAATAATAGGATTATCCATCTTTCCATCAATTTCTTTATATACATTTTATATTTAATTCCATAGAAATAGGGAGTCTGGACATGTTGCTACAACACTGGGGGCAAAACTGAAAGAAAACCTGGAAGGGACACCAGTCTGTTACATGGTTCATGTGGGAAATGTGGTAGGAAAACCAGAAGACTCACTTGGACATGAGGAATGCATGCAAACTTACAACAGATAGTGACAGGCAGGGATTTAAACCCACAAGTCCAGGGCTGATGGACAGAAGCACTAACCACTGCACCATCCCTAAGTAAAGTAAATGAAACACATTTAGTGTCTCTTCTTTGAATTTATCTTCAAACAATCACTGATCACATTTGAGAGTTTCAAAATGGCTTTCTTTCCAACAGCTTTTCAGTAAAACTCAATGCATCCATGTTTAATTTAACTTGTTTTAAAATCTGGAACTATTTAAGGAACGGGAAGAGAAACCAAAGTAACAACACATTCTCTTTGTTCTGCAGCCTCCATGCCTTTGGCCATTATTTTTTTAATTGATGTTTTTTTAATGTTGTTAAAGGCATATGCAGCCTTCTTTAAACGTGTATCCTGGTCAACTCCCAAAATGCTAACTTGCACACCCTTCCTGCTGAGGTCTCACATGATTGTACTTTAAAAACCTGTTGAGTCTGGCAGCACAGCTGAAACTTGAGCTGTCATGGTTATGGTGACTTGTATTTTTTTAATGTACCAAGAGCCCTTTATTTGAATCTTTATTTTTATTTTAGGGCGCTGCCTTACGGATTCAGCGTCCTGGTTTCAAATCCCAAATCAGGTCATTGTGTCTGTGGAGCCAGCACGTTTTTCCCTGTGTCTGCATAGGTCTTTCTCTGGGTACTCTGGTTAGATAAATAGGTGGTTCTAAAATGGCCCGGTGGGGGTGTGGGTGGGAATTGGGATGAACTGGTGCTTACCCGGGGTTTGTTTGTATATTGCACTTGATGATGCTGATAGACATTGCACCCCTGAAATAGACTAAGAGGATCTGAAATGTTAATATATTTATTTTGGTCAAATTTCTATAGTTCTTGTGCAGAAATAATTAAAACCTCAAGTTCAAGGAATCCCTAATTTCTTAATAAATTGGACAAAATATATAGAAACTCATTACAGAAAAAAATATTTGGTCACCCACATCACCTTGCACAACCTTACTCACTGCCAATAGTTATAGTGGCACAATGGTTTAATGCCCATTCAGGTCACTATATTGTGTCTACCCCCAATCGCACCTACTCTCCCTCACATCAGGTCAGTTTACCAACAGGGTGCAATTTGATTTTTTTAGGGGGGCAATTCGAGAATTTAGGTACGTTAAACAATTTATAAAATGAAAAAACAGAAATTCACTGTTGAAAATGATAGAAAAAAAAAAATAATTTTTATTTTTTACAGAGACATTTATGTATTTATATAACCATAGAAGGGATGGTGTAGAACCCTTTAATTTATGATTTTACAACTAGCTTGGGTTATTCTATATAGAAATCGTTTTTACCATTAAAATAATATGAATTGTAACAATGATTATAAAATTTTGCAATATAACAAAAATATAAAATGATCAAAATATTACAGAAAAAGCTGTCATTAAAGTTATTTTATATCTATGAATATGTCTCTTATTATATGTTTTCAAAACTGTATTTGCTGTATTTTCATATTACTTCATATGTTATTATTTTTTTAACAATTTCATAGTGATTTCTTTGTCAGTACTTCAACTATCCTTTCCCTCTTTTGTTTCCATGTTCTTTGGAAGCTTGTTTAGACCAAATTGATGACATTATGGGCTTCCTCCATGTGAGTAGGAGTTCAGTTTTTGAATAGGTAGTAATAATAAGAAAGTATATGTTACAGTGGGGGACATCATGATTTTAGAGAGGCCTAGGTGGGGCATGGCCAAAAAAAGGTTGGAAACCACTGGCTTACAGTCTCCTTTAAATACAACATCCACATCTTTGGGTGTTGTAGAAAACTATAGCACCCGGAAAAAACATGACGAAAAATAAATATATGTTAAGTCAATAGAACTGGCCAAATTACAAGGTATAATAATAATAATAATAATAATAATAATAATAATTAAAGCCATCAATACATATGCTATACCAACACTCACATATTCCTTCAGAATTATACATCGGTCTCAAACAGATGTACCACAGCTCAAAAGGAAAACATGAACACTACTTGCAAAAACAAACAACACCATCCCAAAGCAGCCATAGAGTGACTCACCCTTCCACGTGTTGAGAGGAAAGAATCTCATACATATAATTAATTTGTGTAACACACAGAATAGTAACTTAAGAAAATCTTCCAGACCAACCATCATACATCAACACTATACAAAGCAATAGTTCAAGAATATGCAAAGTACACACCACTTAACCTACACAGCACAGAAAATATATCCCAGAGGACATCAGATTCACACAACTTTAAACACAATCATGGCTAACATTCTTATTGCATTTGATCAGCCTTGTGTGGATAAGATTGTGCCAAATAGCTGGCTAAGGTGGGGTGATATTATTGACAAGATAGAAAGGTTTATGTTAGCCATACAAGATCAAGTCATAAACATGAAAAACTACAGAAAAAAATATACCTAAGGACACTAACATTACAGACTGCACATGCTGATATTGCCACAAGGAACCAGAAATAATCCTACACATCATATCAGGCTATAAAGTGCTGGCACAGGCAGATGTCATGTACAGATACAATCAGATGGCAAACATTACACGTCAAGAACTGGCACTGTAACACAAACTGATAGACACATACACACCATATTATACAGTACAGTAAGTACACCCCACCACAGAGCTTGAAAATACCAGCCATAAACTATACTGGGACAAAACTATACTGACAGACAAAACTATCCTCCACAACAGACCAGACTTTACACTGGTAAACAAACAAAATAAAACTATAGATATTATTGACATTACCATAACAAACACACATAAACTACAAAATACACAAAGAAAATGCAGAAGTATTCCAACTGATACAAAAAATATTTTGCTTGAAGAGAATGGTCAAGGTGATTATTGTGTCCATTGTTGTATCCACCACTGGTGTCATCCCACTTAGACTACAGAAAAGCCTACAGATATTACATAAAAAACCAAAGCACATGCATGAAACTACAGAAAACAGCCATTTTAAATACATGTCACATAGTGAGGCAATTCCTTAAATCACATACACACATATTCACCACATAAAATTTCCCTATGTCTTGATCTAGGCCTGATATAGATGGTAGCAATCTCAGAAAATACTTTGAACCATAATAATAATAATAGTAGTAGCAACAGTAATCATTATCATAATACTACTACTACTTCTACTACTACTAATAATGCCTTTTTCTGTTTTAATATAGCTATGACTCTGGTTCAAAGAACATGTTTCATCACTATCTAGGTTAAATATGCACATTCTTTCTATGTCTGTGTGAATTGTTTTTTTATCTTAGTACTCTGGTTTTCCTTGAAGATTCCAAAAAGAGATAAGTTATGTTATTTGGCAGCCCCAATCAGGCTGGTATAATTGGGAGGTAGAGGGTGTATGTGTGTGAGTAGGCCCAGTAATGGCTGCATCTTGCCTTGTACCTGATGCTGCCAGTATAGACTCTGGTGATACTGAATTGGATTCAGCTGGTTAGAGAATGGTTATTGCATTGAATTCCATACAGAGATCAGCCCAGTTCCCCTAAAACCCAAACCACAATTCAGTATCACAAGTCAGTGAGTAGATCACAAACAT
The DNA here is from genome assembly GCF_900747795.2 of Erpetoichthys calabaricus. Taxonomy (NCBI): domain Eukaryota; kingdom Metazoa; phylum Chordata; class Cladistia; order Polypteriformes; family Polypteridae; genus Erpetoichthys; species Erpetoichthys calabaricus. Next base: position 39,763,284 of record NC_041401.2, read on the forward strand.
ATGGCACGCACAAATGTTCAGCTACAACTGAGACAACAGAAAGAACTATAGCAGTGTGATCCCTGGAGTACAACACATCCATGAGGCACGGTTGAAAGAAATAGTTTGAGGTGATTTGAAAGAGAGGTCAAGGAACTGGAGGGTTAATGAGTTGGGCGGAGTAAAGGGTTTAAAAATGGGCATGGTGCATCACTAAAAAAGAAAGTTCATCCCATCTCTCCATCCATCCATACATCCATCCATCATCAAACCTATCTAATCCACTTCATAGTTGCTGAGGTTAGGCACAAGAGAAGAATGACCAATAAATAGTAGGCCGGTACATCATATGGGACCTTCAGTAATGCTCTCAAACTGGGGACAATTCAGAGTTGCCAACTAATCTAACATTCATTTTTTGAATGGGAGGGCAAAACTACAGTAGCAGGGGAAAGACCCACATGACACAGGAAGAACGTGACTGTGCTTGGCTTAAACTGCTGGAGCTGTAATACTAGGGTGTTGTACCGTGTTAGTCATTATGGATGTAATAATAATAATAATAATAATACATTTTATTTATATAGCACCTTTCCCATGCTCAAGGCACTTACAGAATATAATAAAGAACGGCAGAATATACAGTATATAGCATTGTACAAACCAGATAAATAAATAAAGAAGATTAAGACAGTAAATTCTGAAAAAAAAAACAGACAACATAATTGATGGTCTAGCACACACACACAGGTTACATTGGCATCTTGACAGAGAAGTAAACTGAGAGAAAGGTAATAAAGTCAAGTAGAGCTAAAAGCCTTCCAGAACAGATGAGTTTTGAGTTGTTTTTTAAAAGAATTCATGGAGTCAGCTGACCTGATTAATTTTGGTAGGTCATTCCAGAGTCTGGGCACTATACAGCTGAAGGCCCTGTCACCCATGGAGTGTAGATTAGTGAGGGGCACAACAAGATTACCAGAATCAGAGGACCTTAGTGGGAAGGCAGGCACATAGTGATGGAGGAGGTCACTGATGTAGTTTGGTGCGAGGTTATTTAAAGCTTTGTAGGTTATTAGTAGGATTTTATATTCGATTCTGTAGGACACAGGGAGCCAGTGAAGACGGAGCAGGATGGGTGTGATGTGCTCGCTGCTGCTGGTTCGAGTAAGGACTCTTGCAGCTGAGTTTTGAATAAGCTGGAGCTGTGATATAAGATTCGAAGGGGCACCTGCCAGTAGGGAATTACAATAATCGATGCGGGATGTGATAAAAGCATGGACAAGTTTCTCAGCATTAGAGAAGGAGAGGAAGGAGCGAACACAGGATATGTTACGGAGGTGAAAGTAAGAAAGTTTCTTAATGTGATTTATGTGGGTGGAATAAGTGAGGGAGGAATCAAAAATGACACCAAGATTTTTTACAGTAGAGGCAGGTCTGATGAGATCACTGCCAAGATGGACTGGGAAGGAGCTCATTTTATTAAGTTGCATTTTAGTCCCAATTTGCAGGAGGAGGAGGAATTTTAAAGAGTTCTGCTCCATCCAGGTTTTAATTTCACTAAGGCAGGTTGTGAGCTGAGAAAGCTCTGATGAAGTTTCACTTTTAACATTGAAGTAGAGCTGGGTATCATCTGCATAAAAATGATAACCCAGTCCATAACTACGGATAATATGGCCAAGGGGAAGCATATAAATACAGAAAAGCAGAGGACCAAGGACAGAGCCCTGAGGAACTCCTTGTGTGACTGGCACGGAGTTGGATCTGCTGTTGCCAAGACTAACAAACTCTTGCCTATCAGTCAGATAGGACTTGAACCACTGGAGGGCAGTGCCAGAGATACCCAGCATGTTCTCCATTCTGGACAGTAGGATGTCATGTCTAACAGTGTCAAATGCTGCACTGAGGTCTAACAGAATTAATATGCTAGTTTGTCCAGAGTCTGCTGCCATAAGCAAATCATTGGTTACCCGTAGCAGAGCAGTTTCACAGCTGTGCCGCGCCCTGAAACCAGACTGAAAGGGTTCCATCAAATTATTAGAGGTTAGGTAATTGGTGAGTTGGGAAGCTACAACACGCTCAAGAACTTTTGACAGGAAAGGTAAGTGAGAAATAGGCCGGAAATTGTTAAGATTGTCAGCATCAAGGCCAGACTTTTTTAACATTGGGGTTACAGAAGCAATTTTAAAAGTGAGCGGCACGGAGCCAGTGTCAAGGGATGAGTTTATTATTGTTGTAACAGTCGGGATTATGGCATGAGAGGTCAAGCAAAATGACACCTTTCATCGACTAACTAAAATGTTTACAATATGCAAGCTTTCGAGGCAACTCGTCCCCCTTCTTTAGGCATTGTTTGAATTTGTATTTGAAAAATGCCTTGAGATTGTGAAAGAAAGGTGCTATATAACAAAAAAAAGTTGTCTGCTTATTTCCTCTTCATATTGAGGGTGTGCTTGATCATTCTATTTCTCTCCATTTGGAAAACTGTCCATTCTTTATTATGCTCTTGACTATGCCAGGACATTTACATTACATTTACATTTATTTGTTTTAATCCAAAGCAATTTACAAAAGAGGTCAACATAATCAAGTAAACATCTGTCTGGTTGACTGTGTAGGAACAAATGTTACAGGACATGGTTATCAAATTAATCACCACATGTGAAGAGCGCAGAACAAAACTGAAGCGAGTTACATATCCTTGGTTGCAAAAACTAAACAGCCATTATCAGTTAGACCGCAAATTCACAGAACAAAATGCTCTTAATTTGAATGGAGATGGGCAGCTCATTCCACCAGCCAAGGAGCTACACATGAAGAGAGTCTGGATGGAGACTTGATGCCATCACCAGATGCCGATCATCAGCAGGCTTGAGTGGTTGAAAAGGAACATTGGACCTCACAAGTGTCTCCATATATACTGGCACTGACTCAGTCACTACTACTCTGTAGGCAAGCATCAAAGATTTGAATATAATACGTGTCGCTACAGGAAGGTGGAGATGAAGTGTGTTCTGGTTCTACAGGGAACAGAGTGGGATAGCGTTGGGAATGGTACACTGCAAACAAATGGCCAACCATATTGCCTGGCATTGTGGTCTACTGTGAAAGACTGTAAAAGACAAAGCCAGTGGTTCAAATTACACTTTAACTGACTATGTAAACCTGCCAGAGCTCCAGAGCTGTAAGACTGAAGTCTGCTCTGTGCAAATTATGAAAGGCACCATATCAAAACACTTTACTTGCACTGGATAGGAACAAATGGCAGGCTTTTCATGCCTATAACTGTTTTTAACACAAAGCCAACCAATTATGTTTTTCATATACTTTACAGTAAATTAAGAATTTGTCAGCTTTGCTGGCTTTACATACATACAACTGGAAACAAGGGGCAAAGCCTGTGTTTGTGAGCACTTTGTACAATTACAGTTACCATATGCAGAGGTACTTTGACGAGCAGCAGCATCACAGACAGCCCACGCCTTTATTGGAAACGCATTGGTAAAAGAGGAATGCTCCATGTGTTATCACTTCACATCAGGGCTTTTTTTTCTGCAAGCTGCAGCAATACTAAATGACAATTATGTTTTCCAGCTTTTCATAGATAATTTATTATATTTACAAAAGCCAGAGGAAAAACTGGCTTAATGGGAGGACAATTGATGCCTGTAGGGCGTGTGCTGTTTAACACATGGATGCATGAAAGATAGCTAATGAAATATGCAAATGTCTGTGGGCACTGTTCGTTGGTGCTGTGTACAGTAAAGCACTGCTGAAAATTAAGGAAACCGTGCAAAGGTTACAGCTAAAAGTCTCACTCTCCTGCTAAGAGCACAATTCTATTGTATGTGAAGCACAGGGCCATTGCTAGAACCTTTCAAAGAGCAGATGTTACCTGGAGGACCCGTCGATGCTTGTTCAAATTTGTCCTTTGGAGGATTAGTTTCTATGGCAGCAGCAAACATGTTGAGCAGGTCGTTTTAATGCTCATTTGTTATCTGTTTAAATAGCATTTCTCAATTTTAAACAGCAAAAGATGCCTAGTAACTGAATGGCTAACATTACCTGCATGGAAGAAAGGAGTCAGGCTCAATTGTCTATTAATATTGATTGCCTATGGATTGCTGGTATCCTTAAAAAACCAAGAACAGGCTTAGTAGATGAACAACAAAATGTATAAAATACACATATAAACACACTGTACATTGTACATAAATACCACAACAAATTTACATTTATAATTGTATAATTTGTGTAAGTGTGGGTCTATAAAATACATATACATACAGTATATATCACATACTGTGCAACAGATAAACTATTTACATAGAGTGTATATCTGCATCCATATGTATCCTTACAGACAGGCTTTTAATGATCCAACTCTGGGTCACACGCACCCAGAGTCAACCCAGAAGCACAGGTCACAACCCAGGGTGGGCGTCAGTTCATCACACGGCCCGCACACACCCACACTGGCTCCCTCTGGGGATGATTTCGAGTCATCAGTTAGTGTAATCTGCATATCTTTGTAATGTGGGAGGAAAATTGGAGCACCCAGAAGTATTAAATATGAATATGAAAATATGAATATGAAAATAATTGAAACATATTTTTAGCTTATAAATTATCCACTTCTATATATACCTTGTAGAATTTACTGTATGCTTGAGCAGGGCCCTTTATGCTGTTAATTAATTACTTATAATAAACATGAAACCTTGCCAAACATTTCAGCAACTTCATTTAGAATTATCTCCACAGTTGCCCTTATCATCATATAAACATATCCATTATAAATACACATTAATCCATATATACTGTATATGTCATGAATGTGCATCTGTGGATCAACCTCCAGGATCATCTGAAGCAGGTATTACCACCCTGGGCTGAGAGGGGGCACTTACACTAACCTTCTCCTCTTCTGTTCACTCTCTAGCACTGAGAAGATGTCCTGTGAGAGCGATATTCTTGCCTTGAGCCTGATGTTGCCAGTATCCAGTAGTTCTATTGAATTGTATTAAATGCGCTCAGAAAATGCAAACAATAATGGATAAATACTGTAGAAGAGTATCAAAGAATATAATGTGTTGAAGTAAACTCATGTTTTATACTGAAATGGTGTGTTTTATTTTCAATAACAGGAAGGATGTTTGGGTGTTTATTGTAATTCGTAAAGGTCTGCCATGTTTTTCCTTGGCACCCCACCCCAATCTGTTGCTCATCATAGTCAGTTTAACTCTTCACTGGATACTTTAAGATCCAAGTACCTTGTGGTCAGTCAAATGGAGTGATATGTGTTCAGTAAAAGCTTAATTTCTATTAGAAAGGTAAAGAGTTGGATAATAACATTCACTGCCATCATTGTTATAGTTTTAAGTTTAAAATAAAGTTAAGAAAGCACTAAAAACTGCTAACTGGGTTGTTTGGTCCATTAATAGTCTCCTTGTAATGCATGCTGTATTTAAAAGATGCATTTTTAGACTTGAACTAAGAATGACCGAATATCTCCTGCCAAAAATGGTTAAAAAGATTAAAAGTTGATCAAATAACAAAATACCTAAATATTTTTTAAACAAAACTTTGTGCATTTTCTAGTGACTTTTAACCTGCTGTTGGGAGGCCTGTATGTAAATACTGCAATTTGCAAGTAAAATGTGCCTAACTGTCTGTAGAAAATGATGTAACCAGCAGAAGTAGGAAGAGGGCCCAGTCGCTTACTCATCACCTCTTTCAAATTTCAAATCCTGCCAATTAGTACAAATTTCGTCTTTAGTTGAGTTTTTAAATAATGAAATCTCAAAATGAGGCAAACCGCATTTGCATGTCGTAAATTTATACGTCTTCTGACACTCGGATATGCAATGCCAAGACAATTATAATAGTACAATTACAAAACCATGGCAAAGAGATCTACTTTTTAGTTAGTTTTTTTTTTTAACAGATGTCACGTTTCCCAGTCCTGCTTTATCCAGGGGAGTGGAGATCAAGTAAAGTCGCCCACCCTGAAACATACTGCTTAGGAATAAAGTAGGCCGGGCATACAATAATTTGCTTCCTATTCTTGTGAAATTCTCGTTGCCTTAGAACACGTATGTTTACTCTGTTTTATAGTCAATATGGTAAACCCGCAGCCCTCACATGTTGTGGCCAACTGCTGCCAATTTCATAGTCTGGAGTGACCCTCACCAAGCACACAAATACAAATAAACTGAGTGGGTGTCTCATACTTACAAACCAGTGGCTATTAATTGTAAGAAAACACAACCCAATGTACCCTCACTGTGTGGGCCTTTCTGGAATTACTACAGCAGTTGTCCTCCATACACATTAGGGATTCTCCTTTTTTGTTTTTCTGTACTCTTTCATCAGTCCTGGTTGGTGGGCACAGTTGATCTGTTTATATCTCATTCACAGCTTATTTGCAAAATAACTCACTGCCTAAACTGTACCCCTGAAATTAAACTCTGAGTACCGTACCCCAGTTTCCACTGAGAGAAAATGTCACACTGATAAGCTGAAGGGATTCTGACATAAAATGACTGCTATGTCTGGGTGCCATAATATTTGAAAAGAGAACTTCTGTCTAGGGTTTGCAAAGCAACAATGACAACATTTATTTCATAGACGCGATGTAGCTCAAAATCAAAAACTGAAACCATCTCTCTTTTATATAAGTATTGAGACTCTTATGTGTGGCACTCTTGTTTCCTTTAGTTCACCTTGAGATGTTTCTAGAACTTGATTGGAGGCCTCCTTTGACAAACTTAATTGATTGGACAAAGTTTAAAAAAGCACACGCCTGTGTATATAAAGTCACACAATCCTCACTGCATGTCAGGACAAACAACAAGCCATGCAGTCCAATGAACTTTCTGCCAACCTTCGTGATAGAATTGTGGTGAGGCAAAGATGAGGGCAAGAGGGTAAAACCATGATTTGAGAGATCCCAATAGAACAGTGGCCTCAATAATTATGAAATGGAAGCAGAACTCTTGCTAGAGTTGGCCATCTGTGTCTAAAAGTGCCAGAATTGAGGGAAGGACAAAGCAGCCAGATATAGAGAAATCCTTTAAGAAAGTGGAATGGCTTTGGGACAAGTTTGCCTCAGTCTTTGATTAGGCCCAGCCAAAGCCCAGACTTAAACTCCATAGTACATCAGTAGGTAGACCTGAAGATGGCACTTTACAGACACTTTACATCCAATCTAACAGAGCTTGAGAGGATCTGACAGGAAGAATGAGGTAAACAGTCCAACTCCAATCATGCAAAGCTTCTAGAGACTTACCCAAGTAGGCTAAAAGCTGTAATTTCTGCCAAAGGGGCTTCTACAAAGTACTGTATTAAGGGTCTGAATACTTTAATGAATTCACTTTGTCATTATGGATTATTGAATGTAGATTGGTGGACAAAAATGGCAAATGTATGCATTTACTATTAAATCTATACCAAAATGAAGTGTAAAAAGGTGAATACTTTCTGAGTCCACTGTAGACAGATAGAAATGAAAGTCATTATATAATAAAAAGACAGATCGATTTCTGCCAATATACAGTATTTCCCTGGCATCCATGATGTCTATATTTTGAATGCATTTCCATTTCCACAGTAAGCAAAAACAAGTGAAGTGACAACATGCCATCTGTAAATTGCTCTTCACGTGTTTTCTTACAGCTGCTGGCTGCTGAGCTTATGGCCGGTAGCAGCAAAGCTGACATAACAAGAGCAGGTGCTGGACTCACGGAAGCAAACAATGCCAGATTTCCATCAGTAAGAAAGGCAGATGTATTTGGACATTTAAGTCTCGTCATAAATTCAGCAAATGATCTCAAACTAGTCAAATCTCTTGTTCCTCTTCTGAAACCGGTGCAGTGTAATAGCTGCTCAATGGCTTCTTTTACCGCACTCGTCCAGCCAAATTAACAAACTGCGTTAATGAGATATTTTGTTGTTCCTCCATTATTAAACCTTGCATTCTTATTCTATTTGTGGTTGTTTTCACCAGTTATTATATATAGATGTGAGTGTCATTAGGCTTGGTGCCCCAAGAGCCAAGTTATCTGAACTATTCTATAACATTTCAGTAATTATTTACTGCTCTGATGCTGATCTTTCAGTTCACAAAATAGGTCATTACGATAGCAATTGATGAGAAGAATTCATAATTAATTGCAGAATTCTTTTACATGATATGGCTCAGAAACTAATCAGCACGTCTTCAGCTCATAACAGGTTTAAGTTTCGAGTTTAGTATTTTTCCGTCCACCTCTAGATCGTCCTCAAGAAACTGTGACACACAGACACACACCCACAGACACAGACAGACACTCACCCATCATTGAGATATCAACGTTTTCGGTATTAGAGGACCGTAAAATGTCAAGATTCGTCGAAAGCTGGAGGTCAAAATTTTTGACATATCTGAAGTGTTCACTCCTTCCCCATAGATGACGGTTATGGTTGGAGAGGGCACAAAGCAAAAATACAGGCCAAAGCAGATCCCTCTTAATGCATCGCCATCACCAAGCAGTAAATGGTGCTCACTTCTAGTGTAAGGATTCTCATATAGTCTTGAAAAATAAATTATTATAGGCTGATGAAACAAAATCAAAAGGGAACTTCAAATTAAAGTACAAAATCCTACATTTCTGTTAGTTGCTTAGTTTTTCCTTTTACTTAGAGTTGATTAAGGAATAAATGTGGATTTTTTAAAAAGGGAGCTGCATGGCACACAAGCCAGTGCATTGAACTTTAAAGCACAAGACTTCTTACTCACCAGTGGGGCATAACTAGGGGCGGGCGGAGGGGGTGGTCCACCCCGGGCTGCATATTTTTGGGGGCATTATTGGCCAAAAGACTCAGTACACTTTGTGTGTAAGCAGCAGAGTTCAGAAAAATATCACTCATGAATGAAAAAAGTAAAATTCTCTGATTTTTATCCACAAATGCTTCAAAAATAATTTTCAGACTGTTCTTCTGTGACGGCATCAGACACAGCAGTTGAAATGTATGAGGCAATAACAAAAATAAACATACACCGATAATAATTTCTAGGAAGATAAACAACTAATTTACTATTTATATTTTCGTTTCGTTATCAATCCAAATGCGTTTTTGCTCTGCGCAGAAAACATCCCCACCTGTCACTTGTGCTGGTTCTGGTTTTCGCAACGTAATTATATTAAACTAATAAATACAACACGGTTTATCAGTGCGTCTATACTATATTCTTATCTAGTTGATGCTTATAAATAATTATTTGTGAAAAATGATAGCTGTTTCTCTATGTATGAATAAATCTATGCAAAATGTATCTTAATTTTTCTCTATACGTCATTTACATTTTCTATTTAAATAGATTAACATATTCAGATATGTTGGAGGGCAGCAAATTGAAGCCCCGCCCTGCCCCGAGCGGCACAAACTCGAGCTACGCCACCGTCACTCACTCTGTGACCTGACCACATCTGTCTGTTTGCTGGAGCTTCCTTTGTAAGCAACTGGATTTTAACCAGTGACTTTCAAGCTGACTGTTCATTAAACTTGTTTAAAATAGGATCTTTAGCAGGTTAAGTGATTTAACCAGGGACACATATTGAGTCAAATGCAGACCTATGAGTTAAGGTGTGCCGCCTTATTGTTAGCACAACACCAGTGCATCATCTTGTAGCTGCTTTATGTAAAGGCATCATCCATATAAGCCATAACGTAAGGCTAGGATAGTCAAATTAGGCTTCCTTTGTCAGGTTTAGTGTCCCCAAATAAAGGTACCTTATATTATATTAAGCAGGTTTAGAAAATGGATGGGTCAGTATTTGAAAGAATTTATTGACCCCATGGCTGCCTTCCACAACTAGAGATCCAGACTGCATTTTTGATAGCAAATAGTATGCTCTGTGCTTCCTATCCAAGTATAAAAGTTTTTTTCTCAATAAGTAATCTGGGGTTTGGTTATATAAATCATCATCATCATTGTGAATTGAAATTATCTATCTATCTATCTATCTATCTATCTATCTATCTATCTATCTATCTATCTATCTATCTATCTATCTATCTATCTATCTATCTATCTATCTATCTATCTATCTATCTATCTATCTATCTATCTATCTATCTATCTATCTATCTATCTATCTATCACATTCGTCCATTTTGCACCTATTTGTTCTTCTTCTAAGTTAGCCCATGACACAAAACTCCCTCAGTCTTGGAGCACACATGGACACACACCCACAGCAGCATAATATAAAGCTGCCATTCAACCTCACAGTGTGTGTTTGGGACCTGCGAGGCAGACGAGGTTCCCTGAGAAATTCGGGAGAACCATACAGACTCCACAGAGGAGGCGTTAGAGCCGGGAATTAAAGTGGGGGGCTGGTAGCAACATCTCCCACGGTGCCACAGTGCCACCCTGCAGTTCATTGTGCTTATGTAATAATTCACAATGTTATGCTATCATGCAAAACACAAGGCTCACTTCCAAGCCATTGCATAACATCTGTTTTTATGGATGGACAAAAAAAGCTTTGCACTCCCAAGGTAGATATTACTACTGTGTTTTATTTTGCTTCAGAAATAATAATGTTTATTATGTGTAGAGTACTAATGATATTCTAACACTGAACATTCTTGTTGATCATGGTGTAACAGAGAGTAGCACTGTATTGCAAGTTGCTCAGACATGGTAGTACTGGTAACGATGCTGCTACTACTACTACTACTATAATTCAAAAATGCTATGCTGAAACACAGCCAAATGCAGCTGTCATATGGTAAAAGTAGGGCCATCTTAACAGCATCATAGACCCCGGGGCAAAGTAGTGTGCTGGGACCCCTGTTTTGATAGCAAAACAGAAACATTCTTAGGCATCAGAAACATCGTGGGCCCCTATGCTCCTGGGCGAGTGTCCATTGTGCCCATACATTTCTTGGGTAAAATTTAGCACTAGCAAGGAGACGCAGTAGTCAGCACTTCTGCCTCATACTTAACTCCTGGGTTTGAACCCTGGCTTGCTGCCATTTTTTTGCCTGAATATTTTCCCCATGCTAAGCAAGTTAGGTTAATCGATGACCCTAAAATGGTCCCTGCATACAGTAAGTGAGTGCATCTGTGATGAACCAGACCACTATGGTGGGTGTGATGACGTATTCAATGATTTTTTTCGACTACTGACTGGGAGAGGTTAAACTTTTTTGAGTTAGTGAAGAGAAAAGGCATAGACTATTCAGCATTTTTGATCAGAAACATTATGTTTCCACCCTACTTCAGTGTACGTGTAATAGTGGCTCCCAGGAATTTAGATGGGATCTACTCCCTCCCTCCATCCATCCATCCATTATCCAACCCGCTATATCCTAAATATAGGGTCATGGGGGTCTGCTGGAGCTAATCCCAGCCAACATAGGGCGCAAGAGCAGGAAACAAACCCCACGCAGGGCGCCAGCCCACCGCAGCTGCTCCCTCCACCCATTTTATATTTCTGGTAAGAAAATAAATACATTTTATTTTTTTCTAATACAAACACAGTTTATTATTTATAGCACCTTTTAACAATGAAATAAGTTGAAGGAGTGCCAACTCCAGCTCACCCTGACAAACATTGACCTTTTAGTTATCCCTGCCAGCCAGACTATTCAATACCCTGTCTCGGTTCAGCTCGGCTCCATATTGCTAAAACACCCACCACGTCAGCGCACAACCTTGGGGTGGGGATCGATGGTCAGCTCTCTCCCACCGAAAACATTGCGTCCGTCTCTTGGTCTTGCAGATCAGACTCTATTTGACAGAGTATGTAGCACAACTCCTAAACCAGGCTTTGACTTTGCCACATCTGAACTACTCTTTACTGTTTGGTGTACTGCATGTGCCACCAAGCCATTGCCAACGATTAAAAATGTGGTGGCCTGTTTTGTGTTCGACAAGCCAAAGCGGTCACGTGTCATTCCTCTTTTCAAGGTCCTACACTGGCTCCATGTTGCAGCACATATTAAGTCCAAATCCTTAATGCTTGCCTACAGAGTAGTTAGTGGGTTGGCACCTTTGTAAATGGCAACACTCATGAGGTCTTTGTTTCTTTCACATCCACTCAGGTCTGCTGGTGAACAGTTCCTGAAGCATCATACCTCAATCCAGACCCATTCATGTATAGCTCTGAGCTGGTGGAAAAAACAAACTGCTGACCCCCTCAATGTGTTTAGGCAGCTTTTGAAGAATCTCCAGTTCTCTGAATATCTCTGTCTAATTCATAATGGCTTTGACAAATATTTAAACTGGGGAAAGAGTAACTTATGGTCTTATTTTTGGTCTGGCGCTCTTAACTTGTGATGGCCGATCTGAAAACCTTGTCCTGTAACACTTACTTGTTCCTAAACCATCTCTCAGACTGATGTTTACGCAATTTTGCTCACCTCTTTAATAAGTCACTTGGGATAAAAGAATCTTCTCGACTTTTTGTTGTGGGACATTTCAGATTTGCCAACTGAAGTCACTGATTTCGTTATTGCACCATGTCAATTTACATGACTGAAAATCATAGCCCATGTCACAAGTACCAGCTGAGCACTGATCTCCCAGCACAGTCATGCCTGCCTCTTTTTCTGACTGCTAATAGCTGCAGTGAGTTTAGCAGCAATTTCTGCCCTTTATTTATTATTTTCATCCTCTTCTATTTGTGATGTTCAAAAGACAAAGGTTCTTATTTATTAGCACCACATTCTGTGCATTGTACTTCAGGATGGGCATTCATTGATTCATTTGGTTGTCAGCTCTCCCCTCCTACTAATGAGAAAATTAAACCTGTTTGATTTTTATCGTAGCCAGTTGCAGACTAGTTGGTTTCATTTGTTGGGTATGTTATCTTAGATGCCAGAATGTCATAAAGTATGCTGTAATGTTTTTATGAATCAAAAAACTTTCTTCAAAGTACAGTCAGCAAAAAATAAAATAAATCAATATCTAGAGTTACCAAAACAGAATTTCTCTCAGGCTGTCATTCCAAGGTTTTTTAGAGAACTTGCCTCAGTCCCACTGTAGACTTTGGCGGTCTTACTTGTAATCCCAGAGTGGCTTGTTTGTGTTCAGATGAAGGCATTGTGGGCCACACTATCTGCTGCAGAATTCCCCGTTCCTCTTTTTACTGCATATAGTTGTTTATTATTTTGTCTGTGTATTTGGGATCATTGCTATGCTGTTGGGACTAATCAAATGCCTCTCTGATGGTATTGCATGATGGATAACAATCGGCCTGTAGTTCTCAGCAGCGAGGGGGCTGTCAATTTTGATCAAATTACCACTATTGAAACCTATTGAAACCCCAAACCTGCAGGGAACCTCCACCATGCTTCACTGATGCCTGCAGAAAAATTCATCCATGTGTCACTCTCCAGCCCTTTGGTGGAAACACTGCTTTCTGTAAGAGCCAAAATTAAATTTAAAATGTTGACTCATGAGTGCAGAGCACCTGCTGCCATTTTTTCTGCACCTTTGTCCTTGTGTTTTTGTGCGTAGGTGAGTCATCTGGATTTATTTCCACCTCAGAGGAATGGCTTTTTGTTTGTAACTCTTTCCTGAAGACAGCGTCAAGTAAGACTCCTAATACTTGGGTACCAGTGGTTTTAGCCAGTTCTGCTTTGACAGAGTGCTGAACAGCTTTCAATTTGAAAAGGAAGCAAGTAATGATGAATTTCTTTTTTGAAATTTCCATGATTGACCACAGGCCTTTTTGGTCTTCAGTGTTGTCCATTTGTTTGTGCTTCTGCAGAATGGCTTGGACCACACCTCTGGAAATATCTGTCTGCCATGAAATTTCTACTTGGGAGCAACATTTATGATGCAGGATGACTGCCTTGTGCTTTTTTGTTAGGCTCACGTTAGCCATGGTATAAGATTTACAGGCTATACTGTCACATCTACTATGACCTCACCCATTCAGTATGGCTGTCCCAGTAGAGGCTGGAAACGCTCTGCTTCTATAAAAACACAATCCACATGCACTGCAGTGTGGGAGGAGGCAAGTTGATGAGTGAATAGGCAACAGATGTATATACTGTAGGTGAATCACGTTCAATAAAAAGTCAGTAGTTTTTGCCTGGCATGTTTTCTTTCCTCGCAGGGTACTACAGTGGAGACCCTGAAGCTCTTGGATGATTCCAGAGTTATGTTAGTCATGTCTGCCGACACGGTGGCATTAAAGCTACTGGAAGTTTGGGAACAGCAAGCCGCAGCATGGTTCGCCCAAGCAGACATTACGGCAGATGACACGAGGTACTACCAAGTCGTTGCAACAACAACAACATTTATTTATATATCACATTTTCATACAAAAAAGTAGCTCAAAGTGCTTTACATAGTGAAGAAAAGAAAAATAAAGGACATAATAAGAAATTAAAATTAAGCAGCTCTCAGCAGCAGGGTAGTGAGACTGCTTGAAAATCCCCCACATACGGACATGTATGTAACCTTAAAGGCATACTTGTTAGAGACACATGGCCTCACAGAGTCAGAGCGGGCATGGTGGCTACTAACATTGCCGGGCCTCTGAGACGCGAAACCCTCCTTGTTGTTTTATATTTAGAAAGCTGTTTCTCCAACAGATGCCGGAACAAGTGTGTACTGCCCTGGCCAACGTGTCCGTCATTGACTATTGAGAGTTAGTCAAGATGGTCAATAGCCTGCACTCTGCTTCACAGAGCTATCATCCACCTGTAACCCTTGTCAGTCCCATTAGCAAGCCCGCATCTCATACTGCTCATCCCCCTCCTGCTGCCATACAGACAACTGTCCTGTGTTTTTATCATGCCCGATTCAGCAAGAACACAAAGAAACATTGCCCTCCTTGTAAGTTTAGCCCACCCGGGTCGGTCAACACTATCTCATCAGAACCAAAAGACTACGTGCTCTACATAACAGATGCCCAGTCCGCCCACCATTTTCTATGTGATACTGGTGCACAAGTGAGCATGCTTCCTGACACCATGCACAGCTTCTCACATCCAGGACGAAAGGCATCCCATCATTTGGTGGCGAGCAAATTTGTTTGGCGGGGCTTCAAAAAAGTTGTTTGTAGCTGGGCAGCAGCTTGTGTTGCATGTCAGAAGGCTAAAATACATCGCCATGTTAAAGCCATACTGACACCTTTCCTGGTGCCTGCTCATCATTTCGACCATGTTCCTGTGGACATGGTAGTCCCCCTTCTTCCTTCTCACAGTTTTACCCACCTGCTCTCTGTGGTTAACAGGACCACCAGGTGGCCTGAAGCTGTCCCGTTGACATCCACGACTGCAGCAGAAGTAGTGAGAGCTTTTATCAATACTTGAGTTGCATGGTTCGACGCGCCATCCCACATAACATTCTACCGAGGCGCACAGTTCACTTTACAGCTCTATGCTTCATTGGCACAAGACGCTGGGACTACCCTGCACCATACCACTGCCTACCACCCCTAAGCTAACGGCCTTTGTGAGCGATTTAACCGGTCGCTAAAGTCAGCCCTCAAGGCCTCCCTTACCAAAGACAGTTGGATTGACTGTCTGCTGTGGGTGCTGTTGGGGTTATGTACAGCTCCGAAAGAGGATCTACAGGTCTCGTCCACTGAACTGGTGTTTGGCCAGCCTCTGTGTGTGCCCGGGGATTTGATCCCTCAGAGTTATGCCCCCAGGACTGCATTCCAACACCAATCTCTGCTCCCAGACACAGCGGTCACCTTGCAGTTGGTACCTCCCACCCAGCATGGCTTTCCTCACTCCTGGTTCCCATACCACCTGCAATCAGCAAAGATCGTGTTTGTCGGGCACAAGGTACATCGTGACACACTGAAACCACCTTATGATGGCCCTTTCCAAGTCCTGGAATGTGGAAATAAAACGTTCGTGCTTGACATCGGTGGCAAACAGCACATGGTCTTGGTGGATCGCCTCAAGCCTGCGCACTTGGATTCCTCTGAGATTTTTGACTCTTTTCTGGCACCTGTTGGTGACCCAGCCCCTGCTTACTCTAACACACCTGTACCTACCGGGCATTCAGATGTTAGTTCTCCAGGTCTGGCCACAACCCTGCCTAACCACACTTGGGCAGGGCGCATAGTGTGCTCCCTAATAAAGTTAACATTGCCTGTACATGTAAATTCTGGGGGGGCCTGTGTAGCGGCTGGAAGCGCTCTGCCTCTATAAAGACACAATCCACACGCACTGCAGTGTGGGAGGAGGCAGGGTGATGAGTCAATAGGCAACAGATGTACTGTATATAGTTGAATCACATTCAATAAAAAGTCAAGAGTTTTTTGCCTGCATTAAGAAAACGTTGTCTGGTGTGTTTTATTCCCTCTACACAGCTATTTCTGTTTCAGTTAATAACTTTGGTCAACCTACATGTTAGATCGTTGATCAGCATTGGTTTCTTATATTTGCTTAATTAAATGCTGTGTTTTATGCCTACACAGAGATCTCATGTTTTTTTTAACTAGAAGGTGGTCTATTGCTATGTTAGTTTCTTTCTTTAAGGACATTCAAATATCTTATTGTATTGTTTCAAAGGACAGTTTGGAAGTCTAAAATGCACTCTTTAATATTGACCCACTAATCTAAAAGACATAAATATTTTCTAAGACAAACATTTTTTGTGAACAATCTGAAGTGCAGTACCTTTGCAGTTCTGTACATACAGTCCATACATACTGTACTGTACATATATACTGTTTACACTATAAATACGTATGTACATGCCATTCTTCCTGGCAGATTTTCTCAATCTCAGTTAGACTGGATGGTGTAGGAGGAGAACGGCCATCCTGGCCAGGGAGGAGTGTGGGGTATTACCTGGACGGGAGGCTCAACACGAACAACACAGGGAATGGCTGACTGGACGAAAAGATAACTTTGTGCCCAGCTGGTATGAAATAATGGATGGACCAACTGAAGCGGTTCTATCCCCCATGTGCTAGGTGGCAGTGGTCCACGTATGGGAACCCAGTCGGGACACTTACATGGGTGCTAGGGAAATGGAGTCTGGAAGTGCAGCCCTGTAGGTGTCTCTTGGGATCAGTAGAGGGTGCTGTCAGAGGAGGACCACCGTACTTTGTCTGTGTCCTGGAAGTGCTTCGAGGGGAGACAGAATGGCATTCCCGGGTCCGGCATAAAAGGATGACTGCACATGGACAAGTCAGAGTCGGGATGCAGCAGGCAACACTTAGCAGAGGACAGAAGAACTGGTGATTTATTGTATTCATTTATGGTATAATTGTGTCACAATACTGGGAAGAGGTCTGTGAAGGTACATTGATGAATTCTTGAACATTCTTTATTTTATTCTACTAACGTGTGGTGCATTGCTTTGTCTGTGGTTTGGGGCTCTCTGGCACCCCTTTGTGATCACAATGGGAAGAGTCTGTTAACTGCCATCTTCAGGTCCCTCCCCAGATGTTCAATGATTTTTAAGTCTGTTCGTGGGTTGGGCTCCAGTCAGACAATCATAAACTTATCCCAAAGTTTCTTCAGTGTCTCGGTTGTATGTTTTTCGTGTTTTGGGTCCTTGTGTTGTTTAAAGGTGACCTGTCTCCTGTCAAAGATTTCAGTTTTTAATTTTTAATAAATAGGCAAATCTTTCCGAAAACATATTTTCACAATGTCATTATAAGTTACTGGGTGTAAGTCAATTGGCAAATTTATCCTTTTAAAAAGTAAATCTAAAACACAGTAAGGTGTGAAGAAAGTGAATGGGTCTGAATACTTTACGAATCAACTGTATATTGTAACCAGGTTCTCTACACAGCATGTCTCCCCTGGACTCCCATGATGCAAACCTGGGTCTGCCCTCTTCTGGCTATAATGGTGCCTCTTCGTTCACAGCTAGATTGTTTTATTTGAGCCTAACAGTACTACTCGCTTGCAGAATCTCACCCTTCATGTTGAATTGCTTGTTATGCTGCCTTCCTTTGGTATGCCTCAGTCACAGAACCGATGTAACTGGGTTCTTCATAGCAGCACTGGGCTCCTAGAATGTGAACTCAGGTCAGCACTTCACCGTGAGCCAGTGCTGCTATAGGCAGACAGTATATATGTGTACAATATATACATGAAAGCTGTAAGAATAATAAAGAAAATAGTTGGTTCTATTGCCCTTAAGCGAAACAACAGGTGGATTATTATTATGATTTTTTTTTCTTAAGGATTTTGCAAGCAATCAAAAGCAGCAGAAATGGCATCGCCTGTCTTCATAGTTGAGATCAAATTCAAATTACACAGAATAAGAAATGCAAAAATTTACATGTTGTTTCGATTTCCCTAGCAAAATAAGGAGTCAGCTGATGAAGAACAGAGACAGATCTAATCATTCAAATAGCAGAACAAAGGTCACTTGCTATGCATCTGCCTGGCTTTTAACAATGAGGGCAGTATGCACGAGCTAAGCAACAGATCTACAAATCAATCATGCAGCCAAGCACGGTGAACGGCAGTGCAAACACACACCTCAATTAGAGCTTCCAGCTCAGAGAGGCAAAACAGACCACTCTGTTTGCAGAGTTCACTTGAAATTTTTAGGAGTATTTAAAAAGGTGCCCACTTTTTTATGTTTCTTCCATAATTAAGGCATAATAAATGAATAAATCCAACACAAGCACCCAGCTCTGGTGAATGGATGGCCTTTACTTCAACCTTCACTGGCTGTACCACGTCAGCATGATGACTCAAAGTTAATTATTGTAAATGACTTTAAAGTGCTTGCTGTAAATTTAAAAAGTCACATTATACTCATCAATATATCGTATTTAAAAAGGAATTGCAGAGGCTTATGGCCTATCATGTCACAAACTAAGAAAATAAAATATTTCCAAAAATTGTTTATAAGTAGTAAAAAATGGGAAAGTATTTTTTATGAATGTGTGAAATATGATACATTTCTGGCATCTTCACACCTTAATCCAGTTGTAGGTTTATGGAGGGCCAGCACCTATCCTAGCAGCAACGGGTGCAAGGCAGGAGCCACTCTTTTGCCAGGGGTTATCTCAGAGTCGTCAGTTATTCCTTCTTACAAGTCTTTGGGATGTGAAAATTAAAACCCATTTATAACCTACAGGGTCTGACAGATGAGTGAGTCAGGAGAACAGAAGATACAGGGAGCTCTTGTCCATTTCTTTGTGCTCTGCACTGACTTTCAGGATGCAAGAAAGCAGCATGTAAAATGAAGTACAAACATATTTTTTGGTGTTCGATAAAGAGATCGATATATTTAGGAGGTTCTATTGCTAAACCTCTTCATCTTTATGACATACAGTAATGTAATTTAAAATTAGGTATCAGGTGTGATAGACGTAATGGATGGAATGGCATCTTACTCGGCCAGGAGGTCATTATGGAGGGGTGGTGTGGATGGATCCCACATTCTGGCTTGGATAATTCCTATTTCCTTTCTCATAATGGATGGGCAGAGGGAGACTACCTGTCAATAATAGTTGTTTCCACAGTATGATAGGTGGCAGTGCTCCTCTGCAATGGCTCTGGTTTAGATACAACTCAGGGTTGCATAGGAAGTGTAGTTCTGAAAAGCAGACTTGTTGGGCTCCTGCCACTGAGTGCTGCAGTGAGAGGACTCCTTTTTTTGTAATGGCAGTTCCACCTGACCCAAAAGTGCTACCTGAGTACAGTGTTGTGACACCAGAAGTACTCCTGTACTCTTAAAAATGATGCATCTTTAATGGAACTTTAACGTTCTTTACTGGGTTGTGTAGAACCATTGCTTGATCAAGCACCATTTCATTCTATGGAGGGTTCCTTACATAATAATCAACCTCATATGTAAGGAACCCTCCACAGAATGAAATGGTGCTTGATCAAGTTGTGCTTTGAAAAACTTCCTAATATGTAGAAAAAAACCTGAAACATTTAATGTATGGTAGGCTACCTAGCAGGACACTAACAGATTAAGAAAACCTGGACTAAGCCTGAGTTATTGTATGCAGAAAGAGTCCTTTTAAAATCATGAGCCATTGGCATTTCACAAATCTGATACCATCTAGTCATGGTTATTTACTGCAAAGAGTCTGTTATAGAATCTAAAAAAATAAAGGCTCTTTCTGGAACCTTCATAGAGATGGGTCTTTTGGGAACCATTTGGCGTCGCTCTGAAGAACCACTCATGATTCACTGATGATGATGATCATCACTGATGATCCACACTCATCACTTACAGTAATAATTCTTTACATGTATGTAGCAATTTTCTGACTACTCAAGGTGCTTTGTAATTGGTTATGTATGTAGATTTGGTGCTTAATATATTTAATTTATTTTGACATTTGTCTGGTATGTTTTGTTGATATTTGGGTGTTGGGCTGGAAAATACTGTAGGTGTTGGTTTAATTCCATCCAATCCTTCATTTTACAAGAGTAGTGGCTTCATCGTTATGTAAATCTGTTGGCAACCTCACCACCTCCCAGTAGGCTACAGTTTTTCAGATGATGATGTTATCAGAGGATACCACAATGATCCCAATGATCCGATGCCAATCGAGACAGGCCAGGCAACAACATCCCATTGTCTGACTGATTTTTTGTGGCATGAAAAGTGGGTGAATTTGCATGTCTCGCTAGTCATTAGCAAAAGAATTGCAGATATTATTAGATAGGTAGGTTAATTTTACATTAGAGAACTCTAAATATATACAGGAAAATCATGGTATGGCCCCACCAGAATGTTCATGCCAAAAATACTACTGCTCATGAAAACTCTAAATAACAATTGAATAAATACAAATACATATTAATGCAATAAAAAGTAGCAATTTCTTGTGTTTTCTAAAAACCTTTTGATAGCTTGTGAGAAGGTCAGAACAACAGTTTGAATCCCAAACCTCTCCTCAGGGTATTACTGCCATTCCAGGTGTTTGCTTAATTCCACCAACAGAACAAATGCTCAAATTAATGAGGTAGTGGTTAACCAAACCAGGCGTTCTAGTGGTGTAATTTAACAAATAAAAGAAATAAATGGATGAATTGGATGGTAATGCTGGGGTGTCTTGAGGAGAAGTTTGGAAATGGCTAAAAATCATAGTTTTGTACTGACAATTCTATAGTCAGCTAATCAAAGGCAGATTAAGACCCTCACAGCCCCCTGGGTGACTTAGCTCCTTAACTGAGCATTGATCTTACTTCTAACAGTGCAGCAAGCGGACACCGGGTCATTTAATGAAGCGCGTTATTTCTCACTCTTGATTACAGCATCGTTTCATCAAGCTTGGGGCTTCCACCTTGGTCATTCTGGTGGCACCCAGCTACGCAATTGTTTAATCAAGCTGTGGGACAATACTCTGTCATTTCATCAAGCAAGGTGTGAAGTGCTCTTCTTGTCATTTGCCTTTGGTCTCTGGTCATGCACCCAGAACGCCCTGATGGTAGATCTGCCCCTGTAGCTAACTATAGCACACCAGGTGTTCATGATGTGGTGTACAGGCTGTCATGAAGAATTTTGAAGCAACTGGGCTGAAGGCAGAAAACACAGTGGAGAACCCAAATAGCTGTTTGTATCTGATGAAAGTGCTTAAAGGGACTGAAGGAGATCCCTTGAAATGATTGTTCACTGTCTGGCAAAGTCATTTAGCACCAAGCTAATTGCTTCTACCATGTGAAGCCATCTTAAATTTTTTCTGTTTAACCAGGCAGAAATTGAAAAGCTGAAAATTATGGAAGGAATTAGCATGATGGATCATAGCAATCAATTTACACCCACATTTAAAGGATAAGACCCAAGTGCAGATCTAAGACACCCTGACAAGATTACTCAGATTGCCAGAGGGCACTCCAGAATCTGCTGAGAGGAATCTGAATACTAGTATTGTCATTACGAATTCTGGTCAAACCTGCTCAAAGGGAAAGTAGTTACAAAATGAAAGGAGAAATGGCATCACGTGAATGGTTCAGCAGAGGGCTGGGTTAAACTAGATTTTTTTAAAAGGTAAAGTATACTGTATGGGTATTAAATGATACTTTCAATTTACATTCAGACCTTTCTCCTTCAGTCAATTGAGCACAGGGACAAAAAGTTTGTTGGTGAGAGGAAGGAATCCCCACAGAGGCACGAGGAGAACATACACACCATCTCTGAGGATTCATATTCATCAATAAATTCCTGCATTCACTGGCTGGCCTCACATTTTATTTTATATGCAGGGGCATTGGTACATGTATTGTAACAGACTTAACACCCCTGTGTTCATTAGAGTAATAATGATATCATACAATTTCAGTGGCCTCATTAAACTTATGGAGGGTACTCCATAGAGACTAAGATTGGCATTGTCATTTATGTTTGGTTAACTTCTTCTTTTCCCACTTCTATGGGGGGTCGATGTGCTTGATCAGCCTTCTCCATACAGCTTGGTCCTGCACCTTCTCCCCAGTCAAATTCTTTTCCTTCAGATCTTCTTTTACTTTATCCATCTACCTCCTCCTTGGCCTCACTCTCTTTCTCTTCCCTTGTACTTCCATTTCCATCACCATTTTTGGCCACATATTCATTATCTCACCTCATCAGATGTCCATACCACTTCAGTCTAGTTTCCTGTACTTTCTTAGATATCTCTCCTACTTTGTTATCCCTCTGATTGTCTCCTTTCTTATTCTGTTCTTTTTTGTAACTCTACATATCCATCTCAGTATTTTTATTTTTGTCACATCTAACTTTTTCTCCTGTGCTCCCTTTACTGCCCATGTCTCAGCTCCATACATCTTTGTTGGTCTTACACCATCTTAAAAAACTTACCTTTAACCTTTGTTTTAATTATTCGATCACTCAATACTCCGGATACCTTCTCTCAGTTGTTCCATCCACACTGCACTCTGTGGGTTATATCTGCATCTAGTTTTCCATCTTCGGTTACCACTGATACTAGATGTTTAAATGAATGCTGGAATCAACCCAATCAGCTTTGGATATTAATATTAGGTTAACTGGCAAATTTAAATTGGCAATGCATCAGTGAGTGTGGTTGTATGCTTGAGTGTGCCCTGGCACTTCATCCAGGGTTATGCTTAACTCTGCCAGAATAGGCTCTCCTCTGTGACCCTGAACTGGATTAATGTGGTTCAATGATGGCTAGATGTGTGGATGGAGAATGGTAAGGGGCAATGAAAAAGAACACTGCTACTCTTGCTGTTCTCAACTCAACTACTATAAATCACAAAAAATGGTAGAGCAGGATTGTAGCCTTATGAAATGACCATGGATATGCAGATGGAAATTCCCATTTCAAAGAAATGAACTAAGTGACAAAACTGAGGTTCTCCTCATTGGTACAAAATCAACATTATCCAAAACTGATCATTTTTCATTTGTTATTGATAATTCCTCTGTCTCCTCTTCCCCACAGGTTAAGACCCTGGGTGTCATCCTTGATAGTACTTTATCCTTTCAGTCCCACATCAATAACATCTCCCGGTCTGCATATTTCCACTTGTGTAACATTAATCGTATTCGCCCCTCCCTCACTCCCCACACTACTGCTATTCTTGTTCATAGCCTTGTCACTTCTCTCCTGGATTATTGCAATTCCCTTTTCTTTGGTCTTTCTCGCAAATCTCTTTATAAGCTTCAACTGGTCCAGAATTCAGCTGCCCGCATTATTACTAGAACCCCCTCTATTTCCCAATATCACTCCCGTTTTGCAGCAGCTTCATTGGCTTCCAGTTCAGTTCCGAATTTCATAATTCTCCAACTAACTTTTAAGGCTATCCACAGCCTTGCCCCTCCATATCTGTTTGACCTCCTCCATGTTGCCATTTCCTCCCGCATCCTTAGATCCTCTTCCTTCATCCACTTGACTGTCCCCTTCATCTGTCTTACCACTATGGGGAGCAGAGCATTCATTTGCTCTGCTCCCCAGCTTAGGAACTCACTACCATCTGAGCTTAGAAATATTGAATCATTTTCACTTTTCAAATCTAAACTTAAAACTCATTTGTTTAAGACTGCTTTTTCTCTTTGATTACAATTGCTCTGTCTGATTTTAACTTTTGTATTTTACTTTTGTTTATAATCTGTGTTTTGTCTATAGTTTGGTTTCCTTGAGTGTTTAGAAAGGTTGCCTACAAATAAATAAAATGTATTACAGTGGAACCTCGAGATACGATCACCTCTGTATACGAGAAATTCAAAATACGAGGAAAGTATGAGCGAAAAATTCAGATCTAAATACGAGCATTGGCTCGCGTAACGAGCCACGAGCCAGGCTGTGGGTATAGCTCGCGGCTTAGCGAGGGGGCGTGGTAGCAGTTGCGAGCCGCGATCTGCGGTGTCTGCGTTTCTCACTTAAGTGCACAGGTGGGAAACTGCCCACATCCATGATTGTTCCTGTGGCTGATGGGCTGCAGCTGCCATGTCCTCCCCGCATATATAGAGAAGCGCGAGCCGGTTAAGGGGGAGAAAAAGTAAAAGAAAAGAGAGGAGAGGAGAGGAGAGGAGAGGAGAGGAGAGGAGAGGAGAGGAGAGGAGAGGAGAGAAGAGAGAGAGAGAGAGAGAGAGAGAGAGAGAGAGAGAAAGAAAAGGCAGGCAGGCAGGCAGGCGTGTGAGTGCAGGCTCGCGTGTAGCTGAACAGTGAGCTGAACAGGCGAGCCAAACAGCTGAAGCAGGACGGTGTAGAGAAGGTCAGCTGCATTAAGAGTGTCTCGCCTGTTGCAGAGCCCGCAGGTGAGACGCTAACAGAGAAGAAGCACCGGGGATTGTCATCTGTTTTTTAAAGACGGCATCCTTTTGACGTTTTAACCTCGTGTTAAAGGATTGTTATTCTTGTGTATTTTAAACCTCCACTTCACAACTGTTTTAAGGATTATTTATTTAAAGATTTATTGAATGCTCTACTGCACTTTGGACACCTGTTTTGATTCTTTTAATAATCAGTTATATTATTTACCAGTGTTATTTATTAAAGGTAGACTACAGTATATATAATTTATCAGTGTTATTTGTTAGGAAAATTGATTTTTATGTTAATATATTTGGGGTGCAGAACGGATTAACTGGATTTCCATTATTTTCAATGGGGAAGTTTGTTCTAGATACGAGAAATTCGCTATACAAGCTCAGTTCTGGAACGAATTAAACTCGTATCTAGAGGTTCCACTGTATTATTATTATTATTACTAATTTAAAATGTTCTGTTTTGTTGCAAAGGCAGCAGTCAATAAAACAAATACATATTCGACTGGTCCCTTTGAGGGCAGTCATTGTTATACTTCTAAACTTGACAGGGCCTTCTGTTGTGTCATTGTTGTCACTCTGTTGTACATAAAAGGACTGCTGAATGTGCTGTTGAACTCTTTCCAGCACCTTCATGCTGCCTGCTGCCCTGTGTGAGTTGGGTCAGAAACTTGTATACATAACCATTAGGAAGTTTTTCTTCACACAGAGAACCATAGACACATGGAATAAGTTACCAAGTAGTGTTGTAGACAATAGGACTTTAGGGACTTTCAGAACAGGGCTTGATGTTATTTTGATGGATAGGACTGACAAGCTTTATTGGATTGAATGGCCTATTCTCGTTTAGATTGTTCTAATGTTCCATGGATGTGCTCTTCTGTTCTTTTTTATCATACTTATAATTTTTTTCTCTTTTTCATCCTAATTCAATCACTTCACACCTGAATCAGGAGCCACTACAGTGCGTTCAGAAAATATCAGATCCTTTCACTTTTTGCACATTTTGTTATGCTGCAGCCTTGGGCTAAAATCATCTCTCTATTATAAAAGAAAATCTTGAGACAAGACGAGACTATTGCCATTGTCTCCTCTCAACCATTTTCGACCACGCCCACCAGTCCTCTCACCTCTCATTTGTGTGAATGCTTTTGACAAACACAATTCCTGTGCTCTCAGCTATTATAATTTTTTATGTTTTCCTCACTTTAAGTTCCCAATAAAAGAAGACTTATTATGTCAGTCAGTCATTCTCCAACCTGCTATATCCTAACACAGGGTCACAGGAGTACTTGTTATGTCCAAAGGGCTATCAACAGAAGAAATGTGTAAACGGCCAGTCCTAGCACTGATAAACGATGAAGTCAAACGAATTAACGTGAAAATTGTCGATTGGTTACACAGCAAATTGATTACATGTGTTTCAATAAACTATGCTGAAACAGTTGGTGGTGATGGTGTGGAAGATGAAAACATCAACTTACAATATCCCGTGAAATATCTACAACTGTTAACAACGTCTGGTCTTCCACCAGCCGAATTACTGTTGAAAGAAGGATGTATTGTAATGTTATTGCGTAATTTACTGTATGTATGAGTGATGGGCTATGCAATAAGACAAGATTAGTTGTATTCAAAATTGTTCGAACAATTCTGACATGTAAAATTTTAACAGGCGACAAGAAAGGTAATGTAGTACATCTTTCACAGATAACAACATTAGATACCAAAGGAGATCTTGACATGCCATTCATATTAAAACGTTTACAGTTTCCTGTTTGAATAGCTTTTGCTAGGACAATTAACAAATCACAGTATCAAATATTCGAAAAAGTTGGTTTATACATTAGAAAGAAAGACACAATATTAATTCATGGGAAGTTATATGTTGCGTTGTCACGATGTAAGTCCAAACACGGAATCAAAATTAAATGCGATATTCACGAAAAGTTCATTTCAAATATTGTTTTTACTGAAGTTTTACAGTAAAAGTGTAAGTTTATAAAGTATTTGCATGTTAATTTCAAAGCCAAACAGAATGAAAATGTATAACGTAACGAATACCTCTAACGCAACATGAAACATAATTTTCTTTCAATTTATTACATTTTACTATTTTTTACTAAGGTTAATTACTTGCTGTAATGTAAAATAGTTAGTTCTATTATGCATATGTAACAATTCCCATGAAAATAACAATCTGTTTAAATTGTACATTCCAATAAGCAAGCGGCAGAGTCGCGAAGTGGCTAGTGCGTAGCACCCGCCCAGGGGTTGGTGAGCAAAGCCAGCAGGGGGCAGAGCCCCCTAGTTTAAATTCATTTTTCACTCATCCAATAACATTCAATACCTCAGACTGACAAAGCAAAAACAAGATTTGCAGAATTTTTCCACATTTATTAAAAATAAAAAATAGAAAATTCACTCAGACACAAATATTCAGACCCTTTGCTGTGCCGCTTGAAATTTGGCTCAGGTGCATCCTATTCTACTGATCATTACTGAGATGTTTCTACACCTTGTTTTGGAGTCCAATCCAAATGAATGGACATTATTAAGAACGGTTCACATTGTCTACAGAAGGTCCCACAATTGACAATGAGTATAAGAAGAAAACCAAGCCATGAGTTCAAAGACAGGCTTGTATTGAGGCACAAACCTGGGGAGGGCTACAAAACAAATTTAAGGTTCAAAATACCACAGTGGCCCTCCACAGTTCTTAACTGGAAGAAGATTGGAACAATCACGGCACTTCATCCAGCTGACTGCCTGGCCAATCTGAGAACCCAATGGGTGAACTACAGAGAACCTGTGGGAGAAACTTCTAGATGGACAACCATCACTGCAACACGCCACTAATCTGGGCTTTATGACAGAGTGGCCAGACAACATATAAAGGCCTGCCTGGAGCTTTCAAGAAAGCACCTAAAGGGCACTCAAGTTATAAGAAACAAAATTCTCTAGTGTAATGAGACCAAGGTTGGACTGTTTGGCCTCAGTTCTAAGCATCACATTGAGAGGAAACCAGGCACTACTCATCGCCTGTGCAATACCATTCCAACAGTGAAAAATAGTGGTGGCTACATCATACTGTGGGGTTGTTATTTTCATAACAAGGACTAGGAGACTAGTCAGGGTTAAAGGAAAGCTGAACAGAGTAAAGTATAGAAATATCCCCAGTGAAAGCCTACTCCAGAGGGCTGTGGACCTCAACACTCGATCAAAGGTTCTCCTTCCAACAGAACAATGACCCTTTGCACAAAGCAAAGATAACACCTTAAGTACCTTTGGGACAACTCTGAGAATATTCCTCAGTGGCCCAGCCAGAGCCAGGACTTGAACGTAATCGAACATCTCTGGAGAGACCTGAAAAAAGCTATGTGCTGACGTTTGCCATCCAACCTGATAGAGCTTGGGGGGATCTGCAGAGAAGAAAATTCCCAAATTCAGGTGTGTGATTGTCATGTCACGTCCAAGAAGACTCCTGGCTGCAATTGCTGCCAAACGTGCTTTAACAAAGTACAGAGTAAAGGGTTTGAATACTTGTGTCAAGGGGATATTTGAGATTTTTATTTTTAACCGATTTGATAACATTTGAAAAATCTTGTTTCTGCTTTGTCATTGTGGGGTATTGAGTATTGGGTGATCAGGAAAAAATGAGTTTAAATGATTTTAACATAACAGAACAAAATGAGTAACAAATGAAGGGGTCTGTTTTGAAGGCACCTCCAGCAGTGTAGCCATGTTCAAATCATGCCCAAAATAATGGATATGTGAGGGTGACGCATTGATCTTAAGCACATGCCAATTTTCCTTCCAATATTTTCAAGGGTAGTGCATCAAAACATTACAAAAATAACACAAAGTCAAATTCAGTACTACATTTTCAAGTAGGTAGCTTTTCAGATCCTTGTCGACTATTCATTGTGCTCTCAGATCTGGCCCTGTTTGAACTCAACGTTAACCTTCCTATGCCAGCATGAAACTCATTAAGCAGTAACATAGTGGTGCCATTTAAATCCATTCCTGAAGTCACTCGCAAGAACAAGAGTCAACCCAAACGTCCAGGGTGGTCTTATAATACAGCATCTGGTGATTTTCAATCCATATGGTACCACTCATCCGCTGTTGTACTTCAAGAGCCTGGCTGTTTCGAATGCTCTCTAGTTATCTTCAGCTCGGTCCTGGCAGTACATTCCTAGAATCCACTGCTACTCATTGTGAAGATTCACACTTGGATGCCCTGTACATCAATATTCCCTAATAAAGTTCACATAAGTAGGCCTTAGTCAAAGAGATAAGGATGACACTTTCCTGCTTTCTTCCATGCACTCAGTTCCCTTCAATAATATTTAGAGATTACCATACACCAGCAACATATAATGGGGGCTATCAACTATACTGGCACTGCTAGACACAAGCCATATACAGAATGACCTTCATTTCCTGGACTGAAAGACAGCCTAAAGAAGAGATTTGACTACCCCTGCTCCTTCCTTGTAACAACAGATAATGATGACCCACCTTCATAGGCCTCAGGCATCTCTCTCCTTTATTCTTTAAGCAAATGCCTCTTAATGGCCTCTTCATCAGTATTGATTGTATCTACAGTATACGAATGATAATAGGCATGAGAACAAACAAGACAATAACGGAGTGGTTAACTCTGCTCCCTCACAAATCCTGAATCCTGTTTATGCTTAGTCGACCTTCTGGAGTTTTCATGTTATTGTCATAATTGTGTAAACCTCTCCAGGTTTCCTTCTGTATCTTTAAAAACGTGCATGTTAGGGTAATGGGCAATTCTGAATGGTTTTGTGAATGAGGCAGGGACTTGCCTTGTGTGTTATGTAACCCCCATTTGAGGAGCTGAGAAAGTTATGTAAGATGTAATATTATATGCAGTTTCACGCGTGACACTAGTGACTGTAATTTGACTTCCCCACAAGGGGTTGGTGCTGTGTCTTAATGCCTTCTTCTCTTCCTCTATCTACAGACCAGATAATTGACAGCAGATCATCTCTGACATCACTTCCGGTGTCTATCCACCGTGACCCGCCTCTTCCTGCTGGGATGACTGAAAACCGGAAGCTCGTCCATCTTTGCCAGTTCTGTCCTGAACTCATGTCAAAAAAGATCTCTCTGTAATTATTTGCTTGTTTTTTGCAATTTGCTTATGGTTCAATTATACAGAGTTACCGGGTAGGTACCCAACTCTTATCATTGTCCTTTGATTCTCTTAGCTACAACCCAGAGGCTGGTATGGAAAATGAACAGGTGGATAATAACATAACAGAAAATTCTCAGAACTGCTTAATTCATTTCAGTGACAAAGGGGTCCAAGGTCTCCTGATGCAGCAGGGTACACAGGACAGGAATAAGCCCTGGATGGGGCCCACTCACACTCACTCTCACACAGAGACAAATTGGAATCGACAACCTAACACTCAGGCTTGTAGGGATGTGGAAGGAGAAACTGGAACACTCAAAGAAATACCTGCAAGGACATGGGAAGAACATGACGTATTGCACACAGGCAATGAAAAGCTGTGGGATTCAAACCCAACATGTTGGAGCCATGAGGAGAGCAGCATTAATCACATGGATGGTTAACATAAAATTCCAATTATTCTTATTTAACATACGATATATGGCGGGGCACCCATAAATTCCTGGACTAAAAAATTCCAGGAATAGGATGTAGTTATAGAATCTTTGCCTTCTTCTTCTTTCGACTGCTCCCGTTAGGGGTCGCCACAGCAGATCATCTTTTTCCATATTTTCCTGTCCTCAGAATGTGCTGTGTAAATGAAGTACAAACAAAAGATAAAGGTTTAGGGTGCCCTTGGGCAACCCTTTATAACTATAGAACAAAATAACAAACATGAAATTAACATGTTGTTTGAAAAACATCTTCACAGACATGAGTCTATGACTAGACTGACTCCATGATGGTAGGGAAGCCGGTTAAGAGGCATGCAGAGCAGAAGAGGGGTCAGGACTCCAGAAGTGATGTCACTTGTCTTCCTGTTTCCTTTTGTTCGGTTTGCAGAAGAAAGGAGAGGAGAGGCATTAGGCAACAGTGCCAACCCTCAGTTCGGAGTAGCTGGGCCCTGAATTCGACTCCCATGAGCATGTGTGTGACAGCCTTAGGTATCGTAAGCTTACAGTCTGGTTAATCATTCCGTCACATGCATCATGCTGGGATGATCAAGTGTGTATTTCTGGGTTTGATTCTAATATCGCAGAGGTAACTTTTTTTTTTTTCCATGCCACCATAGCTGATTTTCAAAAGACGATGATCTTGTTTTTCAACATTGACAGATTTGTTCACAGAATTTGTTCTCCGTGAACAGACTGTTAATCATTTCATTGCACTGCTGAAGTGTCTATGGGGAAAAACCAGGAAAACAATCTGGAGCAGTGACACACACAGAACTTTATTTTAGACCAAGACAGTACACCTGCACACACCATATTGACAGTCAAACCTTTTTTTGACCAATAACCATCATTCACCAGATATCACTCCTTGTGGCTTCTTTTTCTCCTAAATTTAAAATTCAGACTGAAGTGAATAAGATTTGATACAGTGGAAGAAATAAAATCCAACTAAAAATGTAGGAGGCTCTAGACAGGGTAACAAATTTGAGTAAATGTTAACAGAAATGGAAGAGGTGCTGGAATAAGTGGCTTACATCTCAAGGAGAGTATAATGAAGGTGAATAAAATGGAATTGATGTTAAGTTTTAGCATGAAGTATTTTTTTAAATAATTATGAGAATTTTTGGGTTCTCTCCTGTATTAAGTAAAAGTATATATTTTTCAGGGGTGGCACAGTAGTAGCACTGCTGCCTCGCAGTTAGGAGACCTGGGTTCGCTTCCCGGGTATTCCCCCCGTGGAGTTTGCATGTTCTCCCTGTGTCTGCGTAGGTTTCCTCCCACAGTCCAAAGACATGCAGGTTAGGTGGATTGGCGATTCTAAATTGGCCCTCATGTGTGCTTGGTGTGTGGGTTGGGTATGTGTGTGTCCTGCGGTGGGTTGGTGCCCTTCCCGGGATTGGTTCCTGACTTGCGCCCTGTGTTGGCTGGGATTGATTCCCGTGACCCTGTGTTAGGATTAAGCGGGTTGGATAATGGATGGATGGATATATTTTTCAGAATGCAAAAACTAAAATCTCAAGAGATTTTTTCTGCAGCATACATGAATCATAACTAAAAATAGATTTGAAGACATTTATTACATTTAAATTGACAAGTCCTTTTGAAAAAAAGTGTTGAAGAAAAAGCTTGGTGATAAACCATTGAAGGATGATTGTTTTGCATTTGGTTAGAAACAGCACACCACAAGGGTTGATTTAAGGGATAAGGAAATAAGACAAA
The DNA here is from genome assembly GCF_900747795.2 of Erpetoichthys calabaricus. Lineage (NCBI taxonomy): Eukaryota > Metazoa > Chordata > Cladistia > Polypteriformes > Polypteridae > Erpetoichthys > Erpetoichthys calabaricus. The sequence goes on from NC_041401.2 coordinate 39,795,331, forward strand.
TCATAAATTTAGTCAAAAGTCAAAACAGAAAGAGAGCCTAGCGGCAAAGCCAAAATCCATCCATCCATCCATTTTCCAACCCGCTGAATCCGAACACAGGGTCACGGGGGTCTGCTGGAGCCAATCCCAGCCAACACAGGGCACAAGGCAGGAACCAATCCCGGGCAGGGTGCCAACCCACCGCAGGACACACACGAACACACCCACACACCAAGCACACACTAGGGCCAATTTAGAATCGCCAATCCACCTAACCTGCATGTCATTGGACTGCAAAGCCAAAATGAAATTCAAAAATGCAGTCAAAGAGAATAGAGCCAGGGCTAGGATATTAAGCATGGCAGAACGCGCTCACAAACTCATTTTTGTAAGTTTAATCTACAAACTCAAACAATAATGAATTCACAGTCAACAACCATTATACCTTTAACTCCAGACATAATGGCAGCATGAGTCTGAGTGTCACAGTAACCCCAACCAAAAATGGCGATGCCTATGAAAACCAAAATATATTAAGACTTCTAAAACAACTGAATCCCAAAAATACTAATAACAAAAATGGATTTAGAGTCTCCTAAGGAAACTCCAAAAGAAGTTTATAACTGAGAAATAATGTGGAAAACAAAAAATAATGAAAAATCAAACATGAAATCCACTTACAATAGTGACAAGAGGACCTAAGGACATCTCCTACTCCTACAGATTCAGAGAGTTAAACGTATTTAATCTTGAGTGGAGATGAGTTTGTGTGGGCCTAATGGTCTTCCAAATTTCCAAAGACTTTGATAAAATAGTTCCAGTGAATCACATATGAGAGAACACCAGTGGAAATTAAGGGGAAAAGCATTTAGGACTGACTCCAGGAAACACAAGGCTTTGGGAGGTAGGAACACACTAGTGAGACATGTAGTTGATACAGAAACCTTAACAACATTTAAGAAGAATCCAGAGGAGATATTGGGACTGCTTAGCTATTAGCTAAACAAATGAACTTGATGGACTGAATGGTCCCCTCTCGTTTGTCAAATTTCGTATGTCCTTCTTCTATGTTCTAACTTGGATTGTACTGGTAGTACAAATAGTATGTTACATGAACAGAGCATGGTGAAATTCTTAATTGAAAGTCCAACCAACCTGACAAATGTCACCCCCCTTAGGTATCTTGATGTATTCATGCAGATTTACAACATAATCTAAATCACCTTGAATTCGCTACAAAAAATCACTAGGAATAGAAGAATATTTGTCTAAGGCAGTGTGCCCCCCAGTGGCTCAGATGTTGTAAAGCATACAACCACCTATTCAGTTCTCACCACTTAACTCCATGTGTTAACCTGAACCATTGTTCAAACAAAACAAACATGGAAAAAGCTGTATTGTGAAGTTGTGCGTTGTAACTTGCTGATCATTAACAGTGTCATTTACATAAATAGATGTTTTTATATATTTACATCAAAATTTCTGTCTTTAAGAGTTAAGTGTATCTTTCTCCATCTTTCTCTTTGTTGTTTAGGAGCAGCCCATCCTTAGAGCTCTTGGGGTTGGATGCTTTTTGAATTTAAAAGAGATATTATTTAATAATCAATCAAAATAAGCTGAATAGCAATAAATTTTTATGTCAGAAGAAAGATGTAAGTATTGCCCAAAACAAGGTGACATCTGAAAATAAGAAATGAAGCCACAAATTCATAGATAGCAAGAGATACCACACCTGCAGTTGACCCCAGTGTCCATAAGATGGCAGTGTTATCGAGGCTGTTGAGCAGACCAGTAGCCGCAAAAACTGACACTGAAATGTTCTGTCTGATGTCTTCTCAAAGTTAGATTTACAGATACCATTGTACTGAGCAGATGCTGCATATAATCAGGGCTGTGTGAGCAAATGCATGGTAGGAAATATAGCCTGCAATATTCTGATCCCATTTCACGTCTTAGAAGGCTTCTTTTAAGAACAGCCTGAAACAATCAGAAAAGCTTTATTTTCTGTATAGTCCCCTCTGCCCCACAAAAGAGCTTTATCAGAATACAGATACAATTCAATTTGTCAGTCAACCATGAAATCAGCATTTACCTAAACAAATACCCCAAAGCCTTCTGTTAATCTTTCATCTGAGAAGAAGAGGGGGATTGGGGAGGTGGGGTGGGGGCTGGAGTTAGAAACTGGGACTTCCATAGCTTGTGTCACATAAAGAATGGAAATAATATGGCTGGCGTCGTAGTCTCCATGTATAAGCTTGATTTGGCCACTTGAATTGTATAAAATCATTATCAAAATATCAGTGTAGATTTCTGCAATGTGTCCATGTTCCCATCATAATTATCTGTTCTCTTTGTGTTTCTTTTAATTGCCCATGACACATGCAGTTTAGTAAGTGCTATAATAAAGCAGGTTTGCTAACCATAATGAAGTATTAATAACTTTGTGAAGCTGAGAAGCATTTAACAAGAAAAATCACCTGAGGGCTCCAGATTCATTGAAACCGTAGCTCGGGGTTATTTCAAATGTAACATCAGTGTCAGCTGTTGTTCCACATTACCTTATATTAAAGAGTCTATAGAGGAGCTGATGTAGGCAATGTCCATTCATTTATTACCTTTAAAATGTATTATTATTATTATTATTATTAGTAGTAGTAGTAGTATTAAAGAGACTGTTCATCATATCAGCACATAGGACATTTGCTGTCAATCACCTTAATGTCAAAACCATTAGACAAACTTTCTGTTTCACATTACACAATAGTAGCAGGGCTCTTTGTAACCTCCTGACAGGCACAAGAGGAAAACCTTTAAGAGCCAAAGCTCAAAGGACTATACTGAGTTCAAAGGAAGGATCCAAAACAATCGAGTGAGCACTGAGGAAGTACAAATTAAAGTTCGAGTTCAATTAGTGTCTCCTATACATAGTTTAATGAAGTTCTTACCTGCATGCCCATTGAGGGGCGGTACAATGACACAATGTTGGCACTGCCGCCTCGCAGTAAAGAGACCAATGTTTGCATCCTGGGTCCTCCCCATGTCAAGTTTGCCTGTTCTCCCCATATCTGCGTAGGTTCCCTTCAGGTGCTCTGGTTTCCTCCAACTGTCCTAAGACATGCAGGTTAGGTAAATTGATGATGCCAAACTGGTCCTAGTCTGTGTGAGCCTGTTGAGTGTATGTTCATCCTGAGATAAACTGGCACCCTGTCCAGGGTTTGTTCCTGCCTTATGCCCTTTGCTGTCTGGGATAGGCTCCAGCTCCCAGGTGACCATAGTCTGGAATAAGTGGATTAGAAAATAATTTGACATGCCTGCTGAGAATAGTAACATTGATCTTTAGCAATAAAGCGCACACACAAATAAAATAAACAGCATCCATATTGTTCAGCATATATACAATTATATACTATTTACGTTATAGTGGTTTCTGAAACTATTCTGTACACTTTGATTTTTGCCTTCACTCAATAATGCATAATGATGAAGTGAAACAAGATTTATCCATCCATCCATTATCCAGCCCGCTATATCCTAAGTACAGGGTCACGGGGGTCTGCTGGAGCCAATCCCAGCCAACACAGGGCGCAAGGCAGGAAACAAACCCCAGGCAGGGTGCCAGCCCACCGCAGAACAAGATTTATTAAAAATAAAAAAACTAATATCTCTCATTTATATTAGTATTCAGAGTTTTAGCTATGGCACTGCAATTTGTTGTCAGGTGCACCCTGTTTGCTTTAATTCTCCTTGAGATGCGTGTAGAACTTGGTTGGAGTCCACCTGTGGCAAACTGAATTGAATGGACATCGTTTAAAAAGGAACACGCCTGTGTATGTAAGGTCAAACACGTCACACTGCAGACCAGGACAAAAACTAAGTCAACAAAGTCGAGGAACTCTCTGTAGACCTTCATGATTAAATTGTAAGGTGAGGAATAGATGTGGGCAATGGAATAAAACCATTTATGAAGCTTTGAGTGTTCCTAGGTGCACAACAACCTCAACAATTCTGAAATGGGGGACATTTAGAACCACCAGGACTCTTCTTAGTTTTGGGGAACTGGGCAAACTGAGTAACTGGGCATGAAGTTGGGGAGGTGACCTGGAACCCAATGCTTCAGAAGTCCTGTGTGAAGGACCTGTCAGAAGGATGACTATCTCAGCAGCACTCATTCAATCAGGCGTGTATAGTAGAGTGACTAGAGGGAAGCTACTCTTAAGTAAGAGGCATATGACAGTTTAAAGGACTCTGAGAGCATGAAGAAGAAGTTTCTTTGGTCTGATGAGACTGAACTCTTTGGGCAGAACTCCAAGCTCGATATCTGGCAAAGACCAGGCACTGCTCATCACTTATGTAATACCATCCCTACAATGAAGCACGATGGTGGCAACCATCATGCCATGGGGGTGCTTCTCAGTGACAGGGACAGGAAGACTGGTCAGAATTGAAGGATGAAGGATGAATGCAGCCAAATACAGAGAGGTCCTTGAAGAAAACCTTCTCCAGAGTGTACTCGACCTCAGACTGGGCTGATGGATCACCTTTGAGGACAAATCACTTTCCATCCAATCGGAGCTCGAGAGAAACGGCAGGAAAAATGGGACAAACTGCCCAAATCCAGGTGTGCAAAGCTTGTAGAGGCTTACCCAAGAAGAGTCAAAGCTAGAATTGCTGTCAAAGGGTCTTCTACAAAGCACTGAATTAAGAGACATAACGATTATATGAAAAGAGATGTCAGCTTTCTGGACAAAAGTGTGCAGAAATTGGAAAGGCTCAAATACTCTCCGATTCCTCTGCATACAGTACTGTATATACAAGCCCCATATTTGTTATTATGACTGAGTGTTCTTCAGTTTATTTGTCCATTCGTTTATTCATTCCTCCATCTTTTGTGCAAACTTTTTCCACTACAGGGTCATGGGAAGCAGCCTTAGGTGCAGGCAAGTAGCCAACTATGGATGGCACCTCTGTTGATCATTGGACCCACTCACACAGCCACCTACATGTATTCAATTTATTGTCATCATTTCTTGTAGCCATTTGGAGAGACTGCATGCACACAGAGGTAGTACAGGTCTGTTCCACAGGCAGGGATCAAATGAGGATTATAACACCTAGAAGCCTTGTCACATTACATAACTTTTCCAGTGATCTTCAACCATAATTTTAATGAGTCGGAGGCAGCACACTCCTGTGATTTTCAGTGATGTAGTCTCATAAGTAGTACCCAGTGATTCAGTCCAACTAGTTTGCGACTCACCCCGACAAAACCAAGCAAGCTTCATTTGTCTTAAGTCATAAGGGTGGGCTTGTGTGCTTATGAGAGCTGAAAACCAATGACGGCTCAACCAGATGTACAATGAGAGCTTGTCATTCCTACAAAACCTTTGCACAGGCACTGGATCCGTCAGGCAGCATGTTACTGGTTGTCACGAAACGGTCATACTTACAGTATGATACACATCGGAAATGTGAAAACATGCTAGAAAATTATCACATAGACATCTGCTACATTACAAAACTTTTCCAGCAATTTTCAGGTGCAGACGTAGTTACGTATTCTTAGTGAGTTGGAGGCAGTCGCGGTGCGCTCCTGTGATCACTAGTCATATATTCTGACATACCAGCAACTCGGCCCCACCAGTCTGTGACTGTCAGGGTGGACATGTGTGTGCGTGAGAGCGGACCACCAGTAAGCAATCACCAATGCATACAGTGTAACCACAGGTGGAATGGGGGAAGCTTCTGTCTTGGAACTTGCAAACAAAAGAGAGGCTCGTCTATGTGATGTCTCTTATTTTATGTATTATGACAGAATGGAAAAAAAGGAAAGCAAAGGGTAGAGACTGCAGATGAAGCTATCAATCCTGTAAAACGTTCAAAGGAGCTCAGGTGACTTCAGGCAGTGTGTTACTGGGGGCAAACTCACAATACTTTGAAAATGTGAAACTGTGCTGGAAAGGTGTAATGGAACTGTGTAATTTGACATACACATCAATTATTAATCACGTAGTATGACCTGCTCAGGCAATCAGATCAGCAATTGCAGTCATCACATTTGACATTCCCTCCAACTAGAAGTCAAGTGATGTGACATTGGCTAACATAATCTGTATCACCTAGTTGTGTAATATGACACACAATGGAAATGAGGGCAGCAAATACAGCCATCACGTTTGACATCCCCTCCAACTAGAAGTCATGTAATGTGTCAGAAACGGACATAATCTGTAATAGCTAGTTGTGTAATATGACCTGCTCAGGCAATTAGATTACCAATGCAGTCATCGAACTTGACATCCCCTCATGCTAGAAGACATATAACGTGACATTGGTGGACATATTTTGCAATATCTAGTCATGTAAGAAGTTATGTAATATGACATACTCAGGCAACGAGGTCAGCAACAAATTTGACATTCCCTTTGATGAGAAGTCATGGAATGTGACATAAGCTGACATATTCTGGTATAGCTAGTTGTGTAATATGACCTGATCAGGCAATTAGATCAACAACACAGTTATCAAATTTGACATCCCCTCTCATTGGAAATCATGTAATGTGACATCAGCAGACATATTTTGTAATATCTAGTTATGTGAGAAGGTGTGTAATATAACATACTCAGGTGATGAGGTCAATAATTGCAACCGCCAAATCTGACATCCCCTCCTATTAGAAGTCATGTAATATGACATTGGCTGGGATATTCTGTAATTCCTGGTTGTGTAATATGACATATTCATGTAACAACAACAACATTTATTTATATAGCACATTTTCATTCAAACAATGCAGCTCCAAGTGCTACAAGGTCAATAATTGCAGACATCAAGAGTGACATCCCCTCCAACTAGAAGTCATGTAAGGTGACATAAAGTGACACATTCTGTTATAACTAGTTGTGTAATATGACCTGATCAGGCAATTAGATCAACAACGGCAGTCATTGTATTTGACATGTCCTCCGGCTAGAAGTCAGGTAATGTGACATAGGCTGACTTATTTTATAATGTCTAGTCAAGTAAGAAGTCATGTAATATGACATGCTCAGGTGGCAAGGTCATCAAGTTTGACATCCCTTTTGACTAGAAGTCTTATAATGTATGTTGTAACATCGGCTGACATATTTTGTAACATCCAGTTAAGTAAGAAGTCGTGTAATATGACATATTCTGGTGACGAGGTCAGCAATTGCAGGCGTCAAGTCTGACATCCCCCTGACTAGAAATCATGTAATGTGACATCAACTAAATATCGAAGCTATAAGGCAGCACTGCTAGTCACATTCTAATCTTGCTGCCCAACTCCTGCAAGAGTACAGAGATAAACAGAAAGGAATAAAAAAGACTGTTACAGAAGATAAATAAGTCTTTAAGAGGATATCCGAAATGCAAAGATACCAGATCAAAAAACAAGCACTTTAATACTTGATAAAATAAGTGGAACAATGTGGGGAAAACCAAGCAGCATCTAACTTAAATAATAGTGGAAAGTGGGCACTGAAAAGGACATATCAGGGAGAATCTCCATAAGGAACCACCAAGAAATGCTCTAAGGCTTATCTAAAGGACCTGCTGAATAAAGACGTTTGTAAGCAACAACTCCCTTATTAAATCTGCTGGCCAAGATAACTATCAACAGCACAACTGCCAAGTTTTTCCACCCACTCTTCAAAGAAATTTGGAAGACTAAGCAAATTCCACTGGAATGGCTCCAAGGTCCCATCATTAAACTCCAATGAAAAAAGAAGCGTTGACTGCAGCAGCTCCTAGAGTTTTATTCAAATGCTTTCTTTGAATCAACACCTGAGGAAAAAAGCAGTCTGAGTTCTACCAGGGAAGCCCTTGCAGTGACCAGGCACATTATGTAAATGGAAACCAAAGTTGCATCATGAGTTATCCACTGTAAAAAGAAAGAGGAAAGACAAGATCCCTGAAAGCTCTCCTATCCCAGTGGCATGCCGTCTCAGATCATCTGTCCCAATTTAGAACATTTCATTGCTGTCTTCAGTATATGGGTAACCACAGCATGGGGTTTTCAGTTGAGTTCAAGATCAAATTGAAGCTGCCCGTTTTTCCTTTTCAGTTTTTGAAACATACAGTGCCCTCCAAAAGGTTTGGGACAAAGTCACATTGTTCCTTGATTTACCCCTCTGCTCTATATTTTAAAATTACAAATCAGATGTGGAGTTTGCATGTTCTCCCTGTGTCTGCATGGGCTCCAAACCCACAGTCCAAACACATGCAAGTGAATTGTGAATTGGCGATCCTAAACTGACCCTGGTGTGTGTGTGTGTGTGTACGTGTGTGTGTGCGTGTGTGTTTGCCCTTTGCCAAATTGCCAATTGTCCCAAACATTATGGTGCTTTGAAATGGGGGGACCATGTAGAAAAAGTCTTGTCATTTCTATATGGTGTCACCGAAATGTATGCAAATACTTTTCAATGAAACTTTAATCAGATCTGAATTGTCAGTCAGTCAGTCAGTCAGTCAGTCAGTCAGTCAGTCAGTCAGTCAGTCAGTCAGTCATTTTCAAACCCACTTAGTCCTGGACAGGTTTGCAGGGGTCTGCTGAAGTCTATCCCAGCTATCACAAGGCATAAGGCAGGAACAAACCCTGGACAGGGCGACAGTCCATCACAGGGCACTAAAGCCAGTTTAGTGACAACAGTCCACGTAACTTGCACGTCTCTGGACAGTAGGTGAAAACGGAGCACCCACACAGACACAGGGAGAACATGCAAACTCCGCACAGGGACCACATGGGATGTGAACTCTGGTCTCCTTACTACAAGTTAGCAATGCTACTACCACCGAAAATGTGACATTAAAAATCTGATTAAACATCAAACAATAAAAAAGGTGGAACCAGAAAACCCTTATGGTGTACCCAGCTAGAAAACTGGAACTAGATTGGGTATTTAATGAAGAAAGCAACACAATCTATTCCAAATGTGGACCTTTTTTAACCTTCTGAACTAAAAAGGAAAAGGGTATTTTATGCTATTATTTGCTATTAATACTAATCACTTAATGAGAAATATGCTTTGTTTGTATTTCGTGCTTTGTCTTGGGTTTCAACAACAGCAACAATTTATTTCTTATATAGCCCAAAATCACACAAGGATTGCTGCATTGGGCTTTAACAGGCCCTGTTTTTTCACAGCCCCCCAGCCTTGACTCTAACCTTGATTTAACATGGCATGCTCATTACTGCTGTTGGTGGAGCTGCTTGTGCTGACTCTAAATAATGCTGTTAATTCTAGTGAGTGAAATGCCCTTCCCAAGATTTCTTCCTTATTTTTCCAGTATGTTTTTTTCTTGTCTTCATAGACAGTCCAACGATGGGGATTTGTCAGATTGGGCCAGCTAAAACAATCTGATGTGTTAGAAGTCAGAAGTTTTCACTCTTTGTGAAATGTCTTCCTTTTTTGTTATTTTGTGTGTGTTCAGAACTATACTGTGTGTGTGTATACCCGGCTGGGATGCCCCTTCTACTTAGGTTCCAGGGGAGCAGCCATGGGCTCCTCAGTACCTCCCCCGGGACGCTTGGTGGCAGCCGCCCTGGTTGACGATGGTTCCTCAGTTTCCTGCAGGGTTCCATGGGAGATGGAGTTCTCCACAACCCTGTGGGGATCTGGGGTGGCCACCAGGGGGTGCTGCATGGATCCTGGAGCCAACCTGGACACCTGTACAGCCCTGCCTGGAAGTGAAATTACCAACAGGTGATCAAGCACCTGGAGCACTTCCGGGTGGGCTATAAAAAGGGCCAGCATCCACCACTCAGGAGCCAGAATCGGGAGGAAGAGGACGAGGTTGCCTGGGAGGAGTGGTGGTGCCAAGGTGGAGAGTTGTGTTGTTTATATTAAGTGCTTTTGGGAGTGTGTTGTGGCTGGGGGGGTTCACGGGGAAGACATGCCATCCAGCTGAAGAAAATAAAGTCTGTGTTTGGATTTTACACGTGCCTCTGTGTCAGTCTGTGCCGGGTCGGGCGCTATATAGCGCCTTTATCACACTGTATATTTATCTAAAGCCAGAAAGCCAAATAAAGTTCTATCTATCTATCTATCTATCTATCTATCTATCTATCTATCTATCTATCTATCTATCTATCTATCTATCTATCTATCTATCTATCTATCTATCTATCTATCTATCTATCTATCTATCTATCTATCTATCTATCTATGATTTAGAACTATCTATCGTTGTTGTTGTATATTAAGTCTATTTTTCTACTGTCTATTTTGGTAATCGTGAAGCACTTTGAGCTACATTCCTCTTATATTTTGTTGTTATTACCTATCAAGAACTCTTTTTCATTCCTTTTTTCTGTTCTATGAAGTTGTCATGGATTGACAGCTGAGTTCACTCTATAATGGTCCCAATAAACCCCTTTGATTCAATAGATCCAAGGGAGCAAGGCGTATTAACTGCTCAGTTCATAATGGCTAATGCTGACTATTACATGGAGAGCTAAGCTTTGGAGTACATGTTTGTCTGTGGATCACCCTCCAGGCTCTTCTGAAGCAGATTGTACCATCCCAGGCCGAGAGGTGGTGCTCATGCTAACCTTCTCCTCTTCTTTTCCCTCAGTTCCAGTGAGAAGACGCCCAGTGAGGGCAATTGACTTCGTCCCTTTTGGTCTTCACCACTGCTGGAAGGAGGCGGTCAGTATTGAAATGACTGGACTAGAAGGTAGAGCTTCAAAAACCGAATGACTAATTGGGAAAGAAGCGGCTTACTGGCCATGCTTTTTGTTAATTTTATAGAGGTGCGCATGGCAGGTCTTTTTTGTAACGTTGTGACTTTATTAAACAGTGATGACTGGGTTGGGTTGCAACATTTTTTTGTGGGAACCTTTAGTTCCTTATTTGACCACAGCTTATAAACACTAGGATATTTGGCATATCATTTTGCACACATCGCACCATATACAGTACTATATATGGATAATAAAGTTACAAAGACAGTTAAGACAATTTGAAAGTGTCTGGTACATAATTTGTCATGTGATTGAATTGCTGCCATCTTAGTCTGTGGCTGGCAAGAAATCTTAGTTACATAAAAAGACAGAGATGACAGTATTTCTGTTACAATGGCAACAGTACTGCCTTAATTACTTTATTCATCCTGACTTTGAAATGGAATGATGGACTGGATTTGTTATTACCAAAGACAGATCTGACATTAGAACTAAGTTGCATTTAGTTTTTCATTTCCTGCCTCTTTTGTCATTTCCTGAATCTATCCACAAATGTTTCAGGCGCATAAGTTAGGAACTTTGCTTCACTTTACTCTCAGCTTTCTTTTCCTAGGGTCATGGTGGCTGCATGAGGTCCACAACAGACTATGTCACCCTGTCCTCATCAACATTTTCTGCCTCTTCCTGAGAAATTTCCAAATGTTTCCAGGCCAGTTTAACATGTCCTGGTTCTGCTGTTGAAAATTCACTAAATATTTGGTATCTGGTATATACCCTTTCACAGATGCCAAAGTAAAATTATTAAACTTGGGGATGGAGCACCAATAACCCAAAGTCCTGCTGAGCTCCTCATTTTAGCTGTTTATTAGAGCATTAGAACAGTTGTGATGAGAACAGGCACAAGCTCGGCCATCTCGTTCACCAAGTTTGTCCAAAATAATATCAAGTCGAGTTTTGAACATCCCTGAAGTCCAACCCTTCACCACACTACTTGGTCACTTATTGCATGTGTCTATGGTTTCTTGCTAAAGAAAAGCTGTTTAACATTTGTGCAGAATTTCCCCTTAAAAGTTTTTTTATTGGTGTTCTTGTTAAAGAACTCATTTTAAAGTAATTTCTCTGATCCACTGTATTAATTCCCTTCATAATCTTAAACACTTCAAACATGTTACATCTTGATCTCCATTTGCTTACACTGAAAAGGTTCAATTCCTTCAATCCCTCTTCATACCTTCAGTCCCGGAATCAGCCTAGTTGCTTCCCTCTGGACTTTCTCTTGCCTTGCTACATCATATTTTGGTCATTACCCACAGCTATAAACTGCAGTTGTGGGTGAAGATTAACTGGTAAATCCAAAGTTTTGTAGAAGAGTAGAATGTTAAAACAATCCACATGAGAACAGGCCATTCAGCCCAACAAAGCTCACCAGTCCAATCCACTTCATTGTTCCAGAAATAAAATCAAGTTGAGCTTTGAAAGTCCCTAAAGTCCTTCTGTCTACCATACTACTTGGTCACTTATTGCATGTGTCTATGGGTCTCTATATGAAAAAGCACTTTGTAACATTTGTGTGAAATTTACCCTTAACAATTAACCAAATGTGTCCCTGTATTCTTGATGAACTCATTTTAAAATAAAATGATCCACTGTAATAATTCCCTTCATAATTTTAAACACTTCAGTCATGTCTTGTATTAATCTTTTTATCTTACTTCATAACATTTTCTGTGTAGCCCCAGAATCAGCCTAGTCGCTCTTCTCTGGACTTTCTCCTTAAACGTAGCTTCCACTTCACCATCATGATCTGACTTACAGTTTTAGCTAGTGTATGACATTAATCAGCTTCATCTTGTCTGGCTAACAACTGGCAAATTCTAACACCTTAGGACTTCCAAAAAGCAAGAACACAGTAGGTCACATTTTCTCCAGTATAATATGCAAGTGACGCTAACATAGTTGGAGAACAGACTATAGGAAAGCTAACTGGGCACAGGGCGGCACGGTGGCGCAGTGGGTAGCGCTGCTGCCTCGCAGTTAGGAGACCCGGGTTCGCTTCCCGGGTCCTCCCTGCGTGGAGTTTGCATGTTCTCCCCGTGTCTGCATGGGTTTCCTCCAGGTGCTCCGGTTTCCTCCCACAGCACAAAGACATGCAGGTTAGATGTATTGGCGATTCTAAATTGTGCTTGGTGTGTGTGCGTGCCCTGCAGTGGGCTGGCACCCTGCCCGGGGTGTGTTTCCTGCCTTGCGCCCTGTGTTGGCTGGGATTGGCTCCAGCAGACCCCTGTGACCCTGTAATTAGGATATAGCGGGTTGGATAATGGATGGATGGATAACAGGGCACACTTCTAAGATATGTTTGAGCAACTAGGGGTATACCTCAAAATATTGTGGGGCAGCATCTCATCTTTATTTTTTATAGCCAAATAGTCAATCTGTTGGCCATTTTCGTGGAACAAACCTACCTTTACAGCAACAATTTGAAAGAGGTACTGTATTTCTAAATCTTTCATATTTTTACACTACATCATACTCAGCTTTGTACATTCAAATAGAAATGTCTTGTTGGTAGACCACAATATGTCATGTATCAATCAGCTTAACTAGATAATGGAGTCCCTGATCCTCAGTAACCTAAAGGGGAAGACAACTACAATAGGGCACAGGGATATCATGATTTTGTTTGCAGTGTCCATTTGTTTTTTTATTGGTCATGGCCATATATCCCTTTTAATAATTTCCTGCACTAATGACTGAGTTGGGTGACTGAATTTGCAGTTTTTAGCACAGTACATAACCAGTGGTGTAATGAGAATAAGGAAACAGGATTTCCTTTATCATTTTATATATTGCAGCAGGGGAATGGAGTGACTTTACTCCCCTCATACACTTCCTGTTTGCCAGCCAAAGTACAATTTTTTTGCACCTACATCCAATAAACATTTTCTAATCTGCTCATTGTCATAATAACAGGCTATTACACATACAAGTGTATATTTTATACTTTATGATTATTTCTCATAAAGACTCCATTTCTGTGGTTTATATTTTATTTTGATTCGCTTTTGGTTTGGGTTTTGTTTGTAAACATGACACTTTTTAGAGGTATCAAATGACTGTGATGTGATAATATTTAAATGTGTCGTGATAACAGTATAATAATATTATCATTAAAATATATAATTAGAAAAAATGATACTTTAGAACTTACTACAGATTAAAACTAGTAATGATAAAATTTCAGAAACTGACTGGTCAGCTAACCTGGGGGAATACAGTTGGGCTGAGATTAAAGGCCATTAACAGGCCAGTATAGCCCAGAATGGAAGGGAAAGGTAGAATTTATGACATCCCATCCCCCCTCCAGAAGAAAAGACTGCACTAGAATGGGGGCTGTGATTGGAGGACTGAGCTGTGGTTGAATAGGACTGGCATGAAATAAGGACTCAGCTTATCTCATTGGCCTGAGAAATACATCAGGCAAGCTGGACTAAGACAAAGACAGATGTAACAAAGAGGTTCCGTCTCTCTGTCATTTTTGCAGCCATGGAGGAGGAAAATACCATCTGTTATTTAGGCTGCAATATTCAAGCAGCCCATTTCACTAAGTTATACCAGAACATAAGACAGAGACACCTCGTAATGTAAGCAAAATGAACTGATTATTACCCAGAATGTATTATTATTATGCCAACACTCACTTGAACTCACTTGGACATATTATCTACAATACATAAATAAATTTGTAACTTTTCCTCTCTAGCCTGTTTTGGTACTCTATCCAGCTGCTTGGGGTTAAATGTAAAAGAAAGGGGGAATATTAAACTACAGTAGCAGTCAACCGAGTGCTAAGTGTGTGGGATTTGGGACATTCTTTTAAGGTGTACATAATAAAAAGTACAGGAAGGAAAGAGTGTCACCCTAGGATCCTGACATGACAAAACAAAAAGCAATGTTCACAGCCTGCATTATCCCTCAGTACATATAACATGAACAGTGTCACTAGTAGTGTACTTAATTTCTATTTCAAGTGGGTCCTAGTGATAGGTTTGTGTTTCTATTTTTGTTTTTTTATGATTAATATATTTACCCTTTTATTTGTCTTAAATGCTGATTTCAGATTCTGACTCCTGGCTTTGACCTTTGCTTTGCTTAACACTATCTTTGTCTTGCATTCACCAGCTACTGGTTTATTTATCCTCAGAATAATTCTTGAACATGTCCTGTGTTGCAACACTTAATTCTTTCAGGACTGCAGGGTTCCAGAATCTACCTTTTGGCTTAAATGAGGGTACCAGTTCATCATGAGTGGGTACACTTACAGTAAATACACACCCACACCAACTCAGACTGGACTAATAATCTTAATCTCTTTGGTTCAAATTCTGGCTCTATCTATATAAGTGGATTAATACAGTGTACCAAAAATTCTCTCTGTGTTTGTGTGCTTTATTTTTTTTAATTGCCTTACGAAATTAATTCATCAACACATAACTACTTGGGCCTTTAATACATTTATTTACCTAAATTTGACCACAAATTGTTTAAAGGTTGCACCAACTGCAAGCACTTGGTTCACATTTTGATTATCATATTGGCAAGAATTGGTTAGCTAATTACTTATTAAGAGAAAACCAGACAATTGTGAGTTATGCCAAAAGGGATTATCTCTGCCCTTCACATCTCCATTTTCTAATTACCAGAATCCCATCTTCTTATATAATACACTACCGTGGCCGTTCCGTTTGTCTGTCCAGGATTTTAAATCACCTGTAGCTTGCAAACCGCTTGACCTGAAATTTGGTACACATATACTACGTTATGTCTACTATCTGCTTTTGGGATGATGAATGACCTCCAAGGTTATTTCTCTTTTTATTTTTATTTTATTTTATTGTGGAATCAACTCTTGGCAGCGGCCAGCAGGGCGGCCGTGCGGTGCATGCGTATGGGCGCCATTCTCATTCCTTGCCACCTTCGCCGTCACTTTCCCTACCTCTTCATATCTTAAATCATTCTTGAGGCAGATTGAAGACTGAAGTGCCAGCTTAAGTGAAAAATTGAGGAAAACGTATTAAGAAATTGCAACACAAAAACTGACTTAATCAGTTTTAACACGAAAAGATGCCGATGAAAGAAGAGAAGAAGCAGGTTGCTACGGTTCAGAAAAGAAGAGATGCTCAGGAAACAGCAAGCGCATCGACCTCTGAGCAAACGAATGCTAAATGTACAGAGAAAGAGGATGAAAACTAGGAATGCTCAAGTCAAGTGTAACATGCAGTGCACTGTTACTGGTTAGTAATAATGTCAGATAAGACTATGCCGAATATGGTAAAATGAGGCCGTATATGGAGCCTGCATACTATGACATGAACTTCATTGTCCATAATATGACATATCAGACTTTCTCCTGATCACCACGTATTTATTTAAAGGTTTTGAAGATGTATATAATCAAGCTTTTAACACATAGATAATGTTCAGTTTTGGTCTTCATATTCTTGGTTCTCTATTTAAACTTCCTTGAGCCTTCTATCATCTCTCCTCATGTTCATGACTTCTTCACTTTTACTCAGATTGTTGTGAACATGAGTACAGGAACATGGCAAAAGGTGTGTTAGGACTTCAAAAATACCACAAACAACAGGCCAGGACCTTCGCACACACCTGACCAGATTGCCCCCCTCCCCAGCAACTGCCTCCAGGCTTTAGCCGGAACCAGGCCCAATATGATGTAACTGGCTTTTAAAGTTTAAAATGCTCTTAACAGTCTAAAAAAATATTAAAGGGAAGGAACTGTTCAAACTTGTATATCCAAAAGAAAATGAGGATTCTTTATAAATTAATATATTTACTTGCAAAAATGATACAAAGGAAAAAGCAGATGCCTAAAAGACAATCCCAGCTAACAATGTCCCAATACGCAAACCAAAAGAATAATCCAAAGACCACAGCAGAAATAAATTCAGTAACCAGGAAACTTGTTTCCTGAATAAGTATGTGCTGAATACTTGCTCCGCATATTTCAATTAGACGTATATGCAGCTTGTAACAGTGCGCATGCACTAAAGAAACAGTGTCTTATGAAGCATTTTGAGACAGAACTCGCAAACCCTCATTACAGACACGTGGCTTTGCGGTCATTTGAAGTGCTTGTTCTAGCACTGTAAGATGATAGTGTCTTTGTGTAAGAGGTTTCTATCTTGGGACTGTAGAGGAATTGACATTTTTCAGCTTGGCCAATACTGGATGTTTGCTAAACAAACATACTGTGGTAATCATAACAATTTGTATCTACTTGGCTTTCTCTTTCCACAATTTGTTTTCAATTTTGGGAATCTTCCTCTGGATATCTGTGTTTAGGCTTTCTTCAATGTTTTGGTTATGATGTGATGCAATTATTATGTACACAAAAAGCTTTTATGTTGCAGTCTAGAAGACCCTAAATGTCTCCAGTCCTGAAGTTGGCATGAGGCATGGCGGATATATCTAGTGCATATCACAGATGGCAGTGGGGAGAGCTCTGTACTGTTTTTCAAAATTATTGTCAATGTTAAACAGCAGTGGAGGCCTTCATAAGTAGACAAAAGGCATTTCTGAAGTTCATTCTATAATACTGAGCTTCTTTCTGCTTGTCTTTGTGTGCCTTGGAGCTCTGTAGGCAAGGCAAAAAAAATCTGAATGTAAACAGACAATAGGGAACGACTTCAAGCACCACCAATATGTAGCATTAACCTGGATAATGTGATGACAGCCATTCTTGTGCTAGTACACGCAACACACATTAGATATTAGGTGTTGAAGGGGTGAGAGAGATAGTTAGCCAGTAAGGTGCAGGGGATGATTAGAGGGGACAAAATGACCATGACATGGAGGGCAATTTAACCAGGACATCTGGAAACACCCTACTCATTTGCCCAGTGATGCCCAGTGATCTTTCATGATCACAGAGAGCCAGGACCTTGGTTTTCGAAGGAAGGTGCCCATTTTTACAGGACAGTGTCTCCATCTCTGCACTGGGGCATTGGGATCCACACAAAGACCACAGGTAAGTGCTCACTGATGGCCTCACCAAACCCTCTTACAGCATCAACCCAAGCTTTTCCTAGATGATCTCCTGTCCACATACTGGTTTGGCCTAAATATGCAGGCTTGAGGTGGATAACATATTCTGAAATGCAGGTGGTATGGCTGCTAGTAAATTCTTTAATGTTCTCATCAGCAACCAGGGCTGATACATAATGTAACTTCTGCAGATGCTGGTGATTTTTTTTCTGTAATTAATTTGAACAGTAATAAAAAAATCAGTCCTGTGGTGGGTTGGCACCCTGCCCGGGATTGGTTCCTGCCTTGTGCCCTGTGTTGGCTGGGATTGGCTCCAGCAGACCCCCGTGACCCTGTGTTCGGAGTCAACGGGTTGGAAAATGGATGGATGGATGGATAAAAAATCATGATCATGAGTTGGATTAAACATGTTCATTGAATTAATAGATGGATAAATTATTGAAAGAACAGTATTAAGGAAAATCTGTCCAGTCTTTTTGTAAACCTGCATAGTCTTAGTCAGTGAGCAGGAGTCTGTAATAAGAATAATGAATAATAATAATAATAGTAATAATAATAATCTTCATTAATGAAGATACCCAGGAGTATGAAGATTGCTAAAATAGATTCCATGTCCTTATTTTTTTTACATTGCATAATATGATTTACATAATGTCTTGGCTCTTGTCTCTTTCAGGTTTGCAGGAGACTTTAAAGAATGAGCATCTCTCGCCTCCTTTAATTTAGAAATACAAGTGAGGTGCCACACGGCTGCTCGAAGCGCCATCTCACTCGTTAATCTCCCCGAATGCTGGTTTTATCCTGTTTCCAAATCAAACTGTTGTGTCAGTTTATTGGTATTGAAGGGGGCTGTCAATCACGCGTGAAGCACCAGCTTCCATTTTGATGAGTCAGAACTGCTAAGCCGTTCACAATGGACCCAGAGATGCGCAACAATAGTTTGAACTAATACGCTCTTTCAGCCGGGCCTTGCTGAGTGGGCAGAGGTTGTGCAAATTCTG
This sequence comes from Erpetoichthys calabaricus, assembly GCF_900747795.2. NCBI lineage: Eukaryota > Metazoa > Chordata > Cladistia > Polypteriformes > Polypteridae > Erpetoichthys > Erpetoichthys calabaricus. The sequence goes on from NC_041401.2 coordinate 39,814,078, forward strand.
CATTTCATCTGGGGCCTAGCACTATAAAAGCACTAAAGGGAGACTTGTCCCCGACATTGACTTTTTTCTGGATTTGTCCACTTCAGAATGTAAGTATTACTCTGTACAGTGTGGAAAGAAATTAATGAATGAAATGAAATGAAGGAACAATTTGTCCAACTTGAAAAGACACAATTTTGGGTCATTTGTTGATTTATCCAAATATTTTGAGAAGTATTTCAGATATAATGGATATAATTACATCTTGCCTGAAGAAGGGGCCTGAGTTGCCTCGAAAGCTTGCATATTCTAATCCTTTTAGTTAGCCAATAAAATGTGTCATTTTGCTTGACTTCTCACTACAGATATAATGGATATAAACAGACTAAAAATAAATTCTTATTATACAAAAAAGTTTACATTTGAAACTAAAGGACTGATTCATATTTGGGGGAGATATCTGGCTATAGTTTGTTGAGTTACTAAACTATTTTTAATATTCACCTATTTATATGTTTTGTAAATAAGTACAGAAAATAGTGAAACAAGCAACAACAGCAAGTATGACCACACAACAGATAGAACACTTGGGACAGTGGAAAATCACCGTGTGGGAGGAAGAAAACTTCCAGGGCAAACGATGTGAGTTCATGATGGAGTGTCAGAACATCATGGAGCGGGGTTTTCACAAGATCCGCTCCGTCAAGGTGGAGAATGGCCCGTAAGTTCTGCATTCTCTCCTCTGCACACTCTATCTCAGGTCTTTGTCTCTCATTTCTGTAACCATTGGTGCTAAAGAAAGAAGAGCTGTAAAAAATTCTGTTGTTCTTTAAAAAGCTGCTTTTGAATCTTGGTGTATTGTATTTTCTTCATTAACGTAAGCATTTTCTTATGGGCCTCAGAATTGCAAGCAGCATTGACAAAACTCACTTAATACTTACAATAATAATTTATTAAGATCTATCTGATAGCTTTGTTCTTTAACAGAAAGGTGCCGGATGTCTGAATGTGGAAAGATTTAACTTAAAAGTGATGCCTCCTGTAACTTTTAATTAAAATCTTTTATGGAATTTAGTTCAGTGAAATTCTCTGTCCCCCGTGACCCTGTGTTCGGATTCAGCAGGTCGGATAATGGATGGATGGATGGATGGATGAATGGATGGATGGATATTCCCTGTCAGCTAGGGTGCCAATGAAAAATACTCTGAACATTTGTGCAGCAAGGGTCTAACTCCAATTAGTATTAATATTACTTCAATCTCAAAAGACCTTTGTAAAAAAACTTACCACTATATTATATTATATTATATTATATTATATTATATTATATTATATTATATTATATTATATTATATTATATTATATTATATTAAGGTCGGCACAGTGTTGCAGTGGGTAGCGCTGCTGCCTCGCAGTTCCCGGGTCCTCCCTGCGTGCAGTTTGCATGTTCTCCCCGTTTCTGCATGGGTTTCCTCCAGGTGCTCTGGTTTCCTCCCACAGTCCAAAGACATGCAGGTTAGGTGCATTGGTGATCCTAAATTATTCCTAGTGAATGCTTGGTGTGGGTGGGCTGGCACCCTGCCCGGGGTTTGTTTCCTGCCTTGTGCCCTGTGCTGGCTGGGATTGGCTCCAGCAGACCCCCATGACCCTGTAGTTAGGATATAGCAGGATGGATGGATATTATATTATATTAAATTATATTATTCAAGAACAGATTGACATAATAAATATGGAACTAGATGTTTAGCTACAAGGCTTCTTCTGGTTGAATTCCTGCCAGCTCAAGAGCCTTGGGATGGTGTTTGCTATTAAAAGGCACTTTATGAAATAACAGTGGTTTGCTGTTCATTTTTAATTTTTTGATTTTTTTAAAACCCACTTATTATGACAATGATATAATATAAGAGCACCTGTTGTGTATTGCAATCTTTTGTTTGCTTTGAGGATGTGCTCTGACGATAGATTAAAGTGCATTGTTTTCAACCTTCCTGTCTTCTTTGAAGCTCTTTGAAATATTCATTAGTTATAAAAATGACAAGCAATTTGTTTTTGCCTCATAGAAAGAGCAATGATGTCTTTTCACATTTTGCCATATTACCTTTTCCTGTTTGTGTCTGACAGATGGGTAGGGTATGAGTATCCTGAGTACCAGGGCCAGCAGTTCATACTTGAGAAAGGAGATTATCCTCGCTGGGAGGCCTGGAGTGGGAACAGTGGCTACAGAACTGAACACCTGCTCTCTTTCCGACCAATCCGCTGTGCTGTAAGTAACAATGTCCTTGTAAAAGGCAATGTGTTAATCAATCACTCATATGCTGCCTTACATTGTTATTTGTTTAGTGCAGGACCTCATCATAATGTGTTTGTGAGGGGGGCATGTAAAAGAAAGATTAGTGTGCAATTACAGTATATCAAGTCAAACGGCTGCAGTTATATGCTGCTTAGTCCCAATGTGCTGACCTCACCAATCTCCAGTACATCTTGTTGTTTGTGCCTTTGACATCAATATCAAGATCTTCTTGAAATGTTCCTTCACTGTCATTACTCTCTGTTCCACAGTTTATTTGATTATGAAACCAAATATGTAGATGAATGTCTGGTATTACTTGATTATTATGTAGGCCTAGGATGCTTCAGGGCTTCAAGAGTTTTGATGATGCGTAGTGTTACTTTGTAGTCCCCACATTGTACCCCCTGTTTGTTACTAAAAGCCTTTGTTTCACTTTTGGCTCTTTCTCATTCTGTGTTTTTATAATCCATTGTGCCCTTAAACGGAGTAAGCACAATAAAGCCTTTCTGTAGAGTAACACCATCTACAGATGCCGTACAAATACAGAGGTAGAGTGTACTTGTTTATGTGTGACTGACCTGCTCAAAAGCAAGAGCTGAAACTGCAATCCTGTGGTCTGAAGTCCACAGAATTAGCCCCTACACTAAAATGCCTGTGAAGAAAGGCTTATGATTAAACTATTCGCATGTCATAAACCACCAGGACACTAAAGATAAAAGTAATACACTAAATTCAATAATTAAAGGACGCCAACATAGTGCTACTACTTCACAGATCCATCCTTGAATCCCGTGTCCAGTCACTTTCCGAGTGGAGTCTGAACATTCATCTCATGCCTGAATGATTATCTTCTTGGTACTTTAATTTTCCTTCAACACCATCAAAGATGTGTATGTTTGATTGGTGGCTCTAAATTGGCCGTGGATAAATGTGAGCATAAATATATGCACGAGGGGTCCCCAGCAATGACCTGCTTAACCCAATTCAGGGTTTTGGTGGGCTAGACCATATTCTAACAACTCCAGCTGCAAGGCTGGAAGCATCTCTGGATAGAGTTACTAGTCTATCACCAAGCCCACACAGCCTCTCACTAGGCAAATAAAACACATGTGGAAAATTAGAATGACTTGAAGAAGAACAACTGAATCATGGGTAGAACATGTAAACTCCATTTAGACAATGACCATGAGTGAGAGTCAAACCCAGGATGATAGGACCACGATGTGGCAACTATGCTACTGTGTCACCCAAATATAAGTAAGTAAATAAAAATAATTTGAACATACTTTGCTGATAGGGATGCCAAGCGAATGGGACATCAAATGTGGTAATGAGACAAAGAGAGTGAATTAAGTGTCACAGATTAAAAATAAGAATAAGAGCCATAAACAAAATGAGATGAGGCTGGCTGGCCTTTCACACATTCTAAACTTGAGCCTCCTGGATAGACAAATAGGGGATAAAATAGGGAAAACTCCGTGTTCTACGTACTTGAGAAGCCAGTGTACTCATACATGAGGACAGGGATGGATTTCTTAAGGGATGAACCTTACAGTATTTTCTTCTTTCTCTACAGAACCACAGTGACAGCAAAGTGACTCTGTATGAGTGTGAGGACTTCCAGGGTCGTAAGTTTGAAATGTGTGATGACTACCCATCGCTGCAAGCCATGGGATGGTGCAGCAAGGAAGTTCCTTCAATCAAAGTTAACTCTGGCGCGTAAGTCCCTTCATTCAGCTGTGACTTTTTACATAAATCGAATGAAAGTAGCACATTTAGAAAACATGAAGGTAAAGATGACTGCCATTCACAAGTCATTCTAACAACCGCTTTTACAATAAGGGAGGTTTAACTAATAGATCTAGCTAGGTAGCTCAGAGGACGGCGTACACTTTATGGGTAACTCATAGAAACAAACTGCCTCAGAGGTTAACATTAATTGAATATGAATTCAGCAGAAATAAAGTAAACACTTTTGGAAACGTCATGCAGTTGTGAGCCAGTAGTACTGTTAAGATGTGTCTAGTACAATGGTGACAAGCACAATTAATTTATGATATATGATAATACAACATCCTAAAACCCACTTCAAGACTGGGCTGAGCTGGGCTGCAGTCTGTCTTGAAGCCTTGGGTGCATCGCAGGACAGCTGATTTATCCTTCAGTCACGTCATGTTTAGTTTGTGTAAAGCAGCCATTTCTCATACTTTTAAAAGAAATAGGAACTGCTGAACTGTGTGACACTGAGGGAATGCTCTCGTCAAACCTTTCCTTGTATTCTAAAATATTCATTTACAAAATAATCCTAGTAAGCCTTTCTATCTGCAAGAACAGAAAAATAAATAAACAATGGACAAATTAGATCCAAATATGTTTATACTATATTTAATTCATGCAAAAGATTTCCAATGATAAAGCTACCACGAAGGCACAGGATGCAGGACGGTTCTAGGCAGGACCTCCAGAACAGAGACAGGCCCACAGGAACAGATTGTGAGCTCCTTGTAGTCTGGTGTGAGTAGACAGGAGACACCAAGAGGAATTTGACTCCTGTATGCCTCTGAACAAGAAAGTGATTGTGACAGCCTATCTGTAGGACCAAAAACTGTCTCTCCGATTGAGAAAGAGTGGAAGCTCGGACAGGTGGTGGGAGGTTGAACAGCCTCCTTTGGGCTGACAGGTGTGACAGGAAAGATCCATCTAGGGATATGTAGTAACCATTATTCTCAAAACATGGAACCAGACCTTCTGGAAGTTTCCCTGGTGGACTGCCCATTTAAAGATAGAAAAGTGCTTATGATTTCAGGGACAATAACAGTCACCAGAAGGCAGAGTGACTTGACCATCTAATTACTGTATGACAGAGCCGATGCTGAGAGACGGAAAGAAGATGATATGATAAGCAGAAGCTCTTCACAATAATGTGGGAAAACAGCACACCACACAAGGGATGATGCCTGTATAACTGGACAGCTTGGTGTTATTTTATTTGCTAATTTTTCATGGACATATTGTATTTTCCCTGCAACCACACCTACTTTGTGCAGTTGGATTATCACAGCTTTTTATTTCTTTTCCTTGACCTTACTCTGAGGAGAAAGACACTAGATGTAGTCTCTCCTTTGACACCTGCTGCAGTAAGCTAGTCATGCACAGCTCCATCAAAAGAGCCCTGGACCACAGCTGACATGTTTAATTTTGCTTTATGTCTTCTATTTTCCAGTTGGGTTGCTTACCAGTACCCAGGATACCGTGGGTACCAGTACGTCCTGGAAAGAGACCGACACAATGGAGAGTTCCGGAACTACAACGAGTACAGCACCCAGGCTCACACCAACCAGATCCAGTCTATCCGCAGAATTCAGCACTAAATCAACCTGAGCAGGATGATATTTCTGAATTAGCATGAAATCTACCATAACAGGCAATAAAAGAATCATTCAAAGAGTGGAAACGAGTAGTTCTGCCAAATTATTATAATGAAACTCTTCTTTGGATAACAATGTTGCATTTATTTGTTTAATAAATAACATCTTATGATGGCTGATGGTATTTTTGAGCAGTATCTCTGTACTCTTAACTTGCCAAAGATGCTTGTTGTTCCTCACAAATATCAATTGACTAAAAACCTCAGCAAACCAGTCACCAGAACAAAGACTCTTCAGAAAGATAAAAAGATATTAGTGACGAGTAAGTGACCTTAGTGACAATGCCTCTTTGTCAACATTTTGCATCCACATTCTACCTAAACTGTTTTCAGAGCACTAGAAATACAGGTATAAAAAAATGGTCTCATGTTTGCCCCATCTACACTCTTAAAAATAAAGGTACCAGAGCGGGTCTTCAGAGCAATGCCATAGAGGAGCCATTTTTTGGTTTACAAAAAAACCCCATGTACATGAAGGTTCCTGAAAGAACCTCTGATTTATTTAGATCCATAATAGGCTCCACACAGTAAATAACCATGAATAGATGGCAAAAGGGTTGTGAAATACCAATATGGCACAATTTTAAATTGAATCTTACTGCATGCAATAACACAAATTAAGTCCCAGATTTCCTAATCTTTCAGTGTCCTTCTAGGCAGCCTACCATTTTTTGTAACCTATTCGGAAGTGAACTTAATATCCAAAGAACCCTTCAATAGAATGAAATGGTGCTTTGTCAAGAAATAGTGAAGAACCATAAAGTGTCATTAAAGAACCATTATTTCTAAGAGTATACACATACACTCACCTATCACTTTAGTAGGTACACCTTGCAAGCATTGGGTTGGACCCCCTTTTTCCTTTAGAACTACCGTAATTCTTTGTGGTGTCGATTTAATGAGGTGCTGGAAACATTCCTTGGGGATTTTAATGCATATTGACATGATAGCATCACACAGTTGTTGCAGATTTGTCAGCTGCACATCGATGATACGAATTTCCTGTTTCACCACAAATGTGCTCTATTAGAGTGAGATATGGTGACTGTGGAAGCCATCTGAGTACTCATTGCCATGTTCAAGAAACCAATGTTAGATGATCTGAGCTTTGTGAAATGATGTGCTATCCTGCTGGAAATTGCCATCGGAAGATGGGTGCACTGTGGTTAGGAAGGGATGGACATGGTTAGCAACAATACTCAGGTAGGCTATGGCATTTAAATAATGCTCAATTGGCACTAAGGGACCCAAAGTCTACCAAGAAAACTTCTCCCCCATCATTACACTCCCACCAGCAGCCTGAACTGCTGATACAAGGAGGGATGGATCCATGCTTTTATGTTATTGATGCCAAATTCTGACCCTACCGTCCAAATGTTTCAGCAGAAATCGAGACTCAGCATACCAGGAATCATTTTTCCAATTCAACTGACCAACTTTGGTGAGAATGTGTGAATTGTGGCCTCAGTTGTCTATTCTTAGCTGACAGGAGTGGCACCTGGTGTGGTCTCCTACTGCTGTAGCCCATCTACTTAAGGTTTGACGTGTTGCGTGTTCAGAGATGCTCTTCTGCGTACCTTGGTTGTAACGTGTGGTTATTTGAGTTACTGTTGCCTTTCTCAAACCAGTCTGGCCATTCTCCTCTGACATCTGGCATCTAAAAGGCATTTTTTGCCCAAAGAACTGCCGCTCACTGCATATTTTCCCTCTGTCAGACCAGTAAGCCCTGAAGATGGTTGTATATCACCTTTAAAGGCAAACTTTTAAATCAGTGGGTGAAGAATGGTGTTTTAAATGGGGAGTAAAGCCCAGCTATGAAGTTAGACTCTGTAGTATTGGTATTTATCACTAATTAATACATTATTTTATTCACTTTTTGTCTATTTCACAGGATAGGGTTAATTTTTCTCAACCACACCAAAACAGCCAATGAGTACATTAGCATATGCTTTAATAACCCGGTTATTCACAGAAACCTGGTTTCAAAACTGCCTTATAAATGCTTATCCTGGTTAGAGAAAGTTTTCTGTGAGCAAGCAAATTAACAAAGGTAGGTTTCTTCATGAGAAACACTAAACTGAGTTAAAGTTAAGGATTTTGTATTCTGCACATGCACGCATGCTTTTAGCAGCCATGTGTAGAAAACGGTCAAAGCGTCCACAAAGAAATTTGTAGAGGCAAATGCTCATGTGATCACATTATTTCTTCTCTTGGTTGAAATAATCTGCCTTACTATTTCAGAAATTGCTAATTTTATATAGATGAGCTGAACGTATAGTTCTGAACTCAGCAGAACTATGTCAGGAGCAGTGTTGGGGGTAACTTGTTAAACATAATGTACGTTATGTAGTGGAATTATTTTTTGGAGTAATGAAGGACCTAATGCAGTAATTACTTTATTGTTATCGCAGTCAAGCAGAAAAGATTTCACTACGTACAATTTTGATAACAGAAACATATTAATGCAGTGTCAGTTGAGTTTTAATCTGGTTGTTTTCCATTGATATATTGAAACAGTGTGATCGGCTGACGCAGGAGCCAGTGTGCAGTGGTTATGGGAGGTATTTTCTGCAAAAAAGGAAATTAAAATTAAAATATTGTAATAAATAGCATATCAATTACTAAAGAACTACATTTTGTGTGGTCTTTGGATTTTGTGAAACAGTTTTGCTGTGAAGGTCAGAATACGAAGGTGAAAAGATCAAAGTCACACAGTTTAAACACAGTCGAAGAGAGAAGTATTCTATCGATTGAAATGGCTACAGCTATGAAGGACAAAGAATGGTGGGAAATCGAGGTGTAAAGCCCCGTCCATTGACCCACTCTAATTAAAATATATTTGCATGGTGAGAACTTGAAAATAAAAATGTTAAGTGCAAAATGAAAATTCAATAAATGCAAGTTATCGCAAATATACTAATATACCAATTGTGCTTCACTCACTCAGAACATGGAACAAAATTAGAAAGCATTTTAAGATGGAAAATCTTCTATCTGTGCCACCCCTGCAAGAGAACCACCTCTTTCAACCCTCACTTACATATCCAGTTTTTAATATCTGGAAAAGATTTGGGATTAAATTGCTCAGAGATCTTTATATAGACAATATCTTTGCATCCTTTGAACAATTACATTCCAAATTTAACCTCCCAGCTACACATTTCTTTCACTATCTTCAAATTAGAAACTTTGTCAAACAGAACCTGCCCGATTTTCCTCATCTCGTACCCTCCACCATGCTGGAAAAAATACTGCTCAACTTCGAGGACTTAGACACCATTTCTGCAATATATAAAATTTTATTAGAGTCCCTTCCTTTCAAAGATCCAAGAGGACAATGGGGAAAAGAGCTCTTAATTAATATATGAGAAAAGGAGTGGAAGGTAGCAATGCAGAGAATTCACTCGAGCTCCATATGCGCAAAGCATAGAATTATTCAACTCAAAATTATATATCGAGCTCATCTGTCTCACTTAAAACTGTCCAAAATGTTTCCAGGGCAAGATCCAACCTGCGAGTGCTGCAACCAAGCTCCTGCCTCACTGGGTCACATGTTTTGGGCCTGCACCAAACTAACATCATTTTGGACAAAATTTTTTAAGTGCCTTTCAGACAGCCTTGGTGTCACAATCCCTCCTAACCCATTAACAGCTGTGTTTGGTGTTCTTCCAGATGGATTTGAACTGGAGAAGGACAAGCAAACTGTGATTGCATTCACTACACTTTTGGCACACAAACTGAGTTTGTTAAGTTGGAAGAATCCTAACTCTCCTCTAATAAGTCAGTGGGAAACCGATGCTTTATATTATTTGAAATGGGAAAAAAATCAAATTCTCAGTTAGGGGATCTGTACAGAATTTTTTCAAAACCTGGCAGGACTTAATCAATAATATTTTAGAATAAGAAGAAATAATTATTTCCACATTTCTTTTCCTTCTCCATTTATCTTTTTTTGCCCTATTAAACTCAATAATTTAGGCATGTTTACAAGCCTTAAGTATTACTCCTGGCCATGCTCTCCTTCTCAGGGGTGGGGTTTGATTTGCTTTCAATCCTATTTTTTGTAAAAATTGATCTATATGTACCGAATGATTACAATAAAATAAATTAAAAAAAAAGAAAATCCAGTGATCGGCAGGTGCTGCCAGTGGTTATTTGTGTTTTACTTTTCATTTTTGCAGTTTCATTGCTGTTCTGGCTGAAAATAAAATTGGAAATGGTGCTATTTCATTTTATTTTTAAATTTTACAGCATTCTTGTGCACAGACTTTGAAAAATAAACAGCAAAAGAGAGATTGTATTTTGATTTTATAATTCTAATTTTCAATTACTTTTTTTTTTTGGAAAATACCTCCCATACTGTGGTGGGCTAGATTGAGAATGAAAAAAGCAGGAATGATGTTATTTACTTCACAGTACATGAAGAACTGAACATATTTATAAAACACAAGAATACAATAATGTTTTGCTGTGATGGGCTTAGAATTTAATAACAGATACTGGCCAGCCAAATGTGCAGAAGAAGTAATGCAAAAGTAACACACTGGTTGTAACTCATTACATTTCATAATACAGTAGGTATCTATATCACTATATACTGTATATACTGAAAACTAGAGAGTGCACTGTGGATGGAGCAGTTACTGAAGAAGAAGGTATCAAGAGTATTATGTAATTGAAGAAGGCTCAAGGTGAGGTTTCTAAGACAGTTGTAAACCCAGCAATGATGTATGGAGCTGAGACATGGAAGTTAAGGGGGCGAAGAAGAAGAAGTTAGATGTGGCCAAAATGAGAATATTGAGAAGGATGTGTGGAGTTACAAAAAAGGACAGAATAAGAAATGAGGCAATCAGAGGTTCAACAAAAGTGGAACAGATATCGATGAAAGTAGAGGAAAGTACTGTAGTTTGAAGTGGTATGGACATGTAATGAGGACAGGCAATGAATAAGTGGCCAAAAGAGTGATGAGAATGGAAGTACAGGGGAAGAGAAAGTGAGGAAGGCCAGAGTAGAGGTGGACGGATAAAGTAAAAGAAGATACAGTATGAAGGAAAAGGGATTGACTGGCGAGAAGGTGTAGGTCCAAGCTGTTTGGAGAAGGTTGATCAAGCACATTGACCCCACATAGAAGTGGTAAAAGATGAAGAAGAAGCTCCTTTTTATTAAATTAATGAGTAATGTAACTAAGTTACTTTTAAAAGTAATGTTCCTCATACTACATGGAAGACACAAACTCCATACTTGTTTTCAGATTCACGGTGGCTGTTGATGAATAATAATGATTTTTTAGCGCATTTTTTTTTTTTTACATCTGAGCGTTTTCCCAAAGGAGAGCTCCATAAGAGCCTTAACTGGCTTTCTCTCCTCATCCTGGTTATCCCCTGGTCTGTCTCTGTGTGTTCCCCCTTATTATAGGCTCATATCTAAATACTTTTCTGTTCTTCATTCCTTGCCCATTGTACATCTCCTATCTTCACTGATCGCTGTTTGCCAATATGATGTTGATTTATACAGAAGTTCTTTGTTCTTAATACCCTTTATATAAAATTACCCACCCCTCTGTATTATTATATTTTCATATTTACTGTCTAAATATTGCACTGTGGCCCTGGGAAACGTAATTTCATATTACTGTATGATGTACCAAGGCATGTGTATGAAGCTCACTTGACATGACTTGAGGTGAAACTCATAGCACAATAAAGCTGGCACATAAATCAGGCAAAGGTATCAAAATACTAAACAAAGGGAAGCAAAAAGTCAACACCTACCAGAAACCTGTAAAGCAAACCAACATACTGTATCTGTGAGCTTGAGAGCAGTAAACTAGACGCTTTCAGAGAACCAAATTAGAAAATTGATAGAAACAAAGACCTCTAGTTGAGTTACCTCTTGTGTTTCTATTGCCTCTCCCGTCACATGACTAAAGCATCGTTAACACTGCATAGCAACAGACAGTGAAAGGCGGGGCCAAGGGCAAAACACATGCAAAAGGAGGGACTAAGGGCAGACATCAAGCACATTCCTGACAGACAGGGCCTTTGTGTGCCACCTGGGAGCCACCTTATGGTAATCTGTCTCCCTTAATTGTTCCCGTCTTGAAATCTGAACAAGGCCACAAATATAAAAGCAGAACACCTCTACTATTGGGCCTCCAGTAAACACACAATAAGGAGGAAATCCACTTAAACAAAATGAGGGGTTAAAGTGATTTGGCTCTAATTTCCATGCTGCAGTCTACTGGGTGTACTGATCATTCAAAAGATTAGGATTTACAAGCCTTTTGCTATTGTTGGTGAGGCACCTTATGATTTAGTAGGATAGTTCAGCCTGGATTTGGGTGTAAAACCTGTTATAGTCGTGTCTATTAAAGGCAATTTCAGAAAAAATCTGTTTTAATAAAAGGCAATATATACTGCACCTTTCAGCACAATATGTTCATTGACTATAGTTAATTTGTTACTGTGCATATTTGTTATATCCATATTGTTTATGTTGCTTGTTAATTTAATAGCATTTTATTTTAATGGACTATTTTCCATAATACATAGTAAACAGTCAGCTTTGAGAATTTTAGAATGCAGAGACAGTTTTTTTTTTGCCATTGGCTCTCTTCAAGCCTGAAGTGGATAAGCAGATTGCAGCACTACATACAGTACTCAGTCCCAAAAAGGCAGTATGATTTCTATAGTTCGGTAGACCAAGCTACATTAGAAATTTACCATTTATTTAAGTTCAGATCGCATTAATCATTCAACTACTGTAAGGATGAATAACTCCAGAGAAATATGGACAATATAAGTCAGTGTGCTGAGGACAGAATAACTCAGCAGTAAGTGAGAATGTCATGAGAACAGCTCCTGTTGAATCACTTATTATCATTTTATCTTTATATTATAACATGATATTTTTTATTTAGACAATCTCAGTGAATAGGATGGATGAGCTTGTTGGGTTGAATGGCCTGTTCTCTTCATAATATTTCTAATACTGTAATTAGTAGCAAATGGAGCACAAAGCAGGGCATAAAAGGAAGACTCAGAACAGGAATTGTTTTCCATTGCAAGTCAGGCCAGTGTGAATTCTGGAATTTCTGTTTGACTTCCAAAATTTTATTGTGCAATTTACTAAATATATGGAACCAATTCAGGATATATTTCAAGGTAAAGAAGCTCCTTTCTATTGCTCCTGCACAGGATAATCACCTTTTTCCACTTGCTCAGGCATATTCAGTGTGTAATTTATGAAACATGCTAGGGTATAAGACACTTATGATCAAAGTTTCTCCATTTTATGAACACTTAACTCTCCAAATTTAACCTGCTCGCTGCACAGTTTTCATATATGCAAATTAGACACTTAAAAGAAGCCTACCCAACTTTCCACATCTCGCACACATGTCAGTCCCAAAGGCCATTCTAGTTAGTCTGATGAAGACTCAGAGAGCACTTCAAAAATATATAAAAACATTTCAAAGAGTCTACCCTTCAATTGGCACCTCAGAAAAGATATTACACTTAACCATATATAGAATATGTTCCACAGGTATATGTGCCAACCACTCCATAATTCAATTAAAGGTCTTTCATTGGTCACATTTGTTTTGTTTTAAATTGTCCAAAATGGCTGAACCATCTCTAAATCTTGGAAATTTTGGACCAAAATCTTTACATACTTTCCAGACAGTCTTGGTGTCACAATCACTCCTAACCCATCAATGCCAAAATTTGGTGTTCAACTGGATACCATTAAAGTGCATATGGAGAAATTGATTGTAATACCCAATACCACACAATACTGGCACACAGACTTATCCTGCTGAACTGGAAGAATGCCAGCCCAGCCTCTATAACTCGGTGGGTAAGTGACAATCCAAATAATCTCAGATTAGAAAAAAATCTAATTCTGTTTTACTTAATATTATTTAGTATAAACAGGCTGGGCCTTTATTTACTCTCTTATATTATTTATTGTTTTATTGTGTTTTAAAAAGCTTTTTTGTTTTTGCTTGAATCTCTCTTTTTCTCCTGGTTGAATCTTGTTTTCTTTTCTTTTTTTGTATATCTATTTTTTTTTACTAATTTTGAAGACGATGGTTGTATCTGCATGTTATGCTGTTCTTATATGTGTGATTGAGTAGCATGTCATTGTTTTTTTCTGGTTTTCGAAAACAAAACTATATATTATATATAAATATACATAGCAAACAAAAACAATACAATTCTCAAACACTCTTAATTCAATTGAGGAGACTTGTCCAGGGCAATGCAAATGGAGAAAACAGCAAGAATAAACGCTTCAACAGCAAGGTTTAGAACCTGGACTCGAATTTGTATTCTGCACCTGGCCATCTGTCCCCTCTTGTGTGACGTCATCTTCAGGCACTGACGTCAGTAACTGGGCGGGCGGCTGAACCAACTGCAGTGCACACCCCAGCTGACGTTCTTTGCACATGAATGCACTTGCATGAATGAACATAACAAACCGGGAATCAAACACTAACATTATCTTTTATATTGTGTATTAAAATATGCATCATTTACTAAAAATTCAAACCTATTCAGATAATAATAAAAAACTTTTAAATATATTTTATATATTTACTTTAAAGTTAGACCTATTCACCTTGGATAAAGGTTCCTGCTATATAAATAATACCAATAAAAAATAACATTGAGTTATTGTAACATTGAGCTTTGGCGTTTACAGCTTACACTAAAAAAACGTAAGGTTCCAATTATCACAATAACAAAAAAAAAAAAAAAAAAAACACGCTATAAATGTTATCACATGCGAGATTACGAGTAGAGGGTGATTTTCCTTCTGCCGGCAACATCCCGCAGCCACGCGGACACATCCTGCTCTGAATCCGCCTACCGCGGCAGTGTCAGCTCGCTGCTCTCAGTTCTTTCGTGCAGCAATCACAAAAGCGCGACGGTGCTTTCTGAGTCAGCTTAAAACAAATCTTCCCACACCCTAACCAGGATCTCCTAATAAATATTCTGGTAACACACCTTTCACAAATACACATTCTCAACGATTAAAGCCAGTGTATATATTTTAGTTTGAGTCAACGCACCGTAGCCTACGCAACGCAGCCTACAGATGGAGAAAATCGCCTCTTGATAAAGAAATATCATTTATTTTGTAGCACTGTAATTATACATTTTTTTTCTGCTGGCTTTGAATTCTTTAATTACAGGTGAGATTTGATAATGATTTTTCTTAAATATATATATTAAATTAAATATTGTATTGTAGTCTTTGGAAATCTATCTATCTATCTATCTATCTATCTATCTATCTATCTATCTATCTATCTATCTATCTATCTATCTATCTATCTATCTATTTTTTTTCTTTTTGTCGTATGTCAACACCAGGTAACGAGATGCACCCGAGGTGTCTGCCACCGTAGCTTTCTTCCTCCAATTTTTTTCCTGCACGCTAAGTCAAGGTTTCCTTTTCATAAAACGTCCGAATATTCGGCTTTATCAATTTTCATAGAATGGAACATTCAAAATCAGTCTTTCAACAAGGAAGTCAATAGTACAAAATCATATTGTCTGATATTTTTGTTCTGTATAACCTGCATATGATGCCAACGAATTTGGAGAATGGCGTTCAGATCTTTAGAAAAAAAAACTAATTTGATAATTAATACAGAATAAATTACAAAGTAATATTTATATGATGAAAAAATTATGGACTAAAATTATAATGTGCATTTGTTCACTACATAAAATCTGAGCAAACACTCTATTATAGATTCCTATATAGTTTGTTGTTAACAGAGTTGAGGGCTTGCTTGCCTCATGGCCTGACTAGCGTGGACCAATGTGAACAATTACCATGTGAGGGTACAGCGATAAAACAACTTTTTCAAAATCGGACTCCTTTTTTCTACACAATCATAATTTTAAATCACACAACTGATAATTCATCAGAAGTGGTAGATTTGTTTCTTACTTGTCTACAAACAATAGTGTATGGATGTGTGTGTTTGTATTTTAGCCTCACGTTTCTTAGCTCGTTGATAGACGAACCAGTTTTTCAGTCGCGGGGAGGCGGAGCCTACCCCGGCAACAACTCTTACAAATAAAGGTACCACAGTGGTTCTTAAGAGCAAAGACAAAGGGGTCCATTTTGGGATTCCTAAATAATCATCCATACGAAGGTTCTAGAAAGAACTTTAATTGACTAACTTTTATTATTCGTAAACGGTTTCATATAAATATATAATGATGTATTTGTGAAATATTAATATGATTTAAATATATTCTTGCTTCATACAACAACACTGGCTAAATTCAGGTTTTCTTCAGTCTTTCAGTATCCTGCTTGGTAGCCAGCTATACAATAAAGATTTCTGTTTTGTGCACATATTAGGAACTGTATCAGTGCCCAAAGAACTAATTTCACATACAAATAACCTTATCCAGAATGAAATGGTTCTTTGTAAATAAACCGTTATTTGTAAAAAAAAAAATGTAGATTTTACGCCGGCTTATGCCCATTACACACCCGGACACTATGGTGTCTCCAGTTACCTCACATTAGAAGAAAATCTTTTTTTTTTTTTTTTTTACCAGTGTTGAGATCACACCTTGGCTGCTATTCATTACCTTTCGTCACAGATTTTATTGTAAAGAATCTAAAACAAAATTG
Source organism: Erpetoichthys calabaricus (assembly GCF_900747795.2). Classification (NCBI taxonomy): domain Eukaryota; kingdom Metazoa; phylum Chordata; class Cladistia; order Polypteriformes; family Polypteridae; genus Erpetoichthys; species Erpetoichthys calabaricus. Next base: position 39,830,442 of record NC_041401.2, read on the forward strand.
TCAGGAAATGTTGGGATGTTTAAAATTTTGATTGCATTTTCAGGTTTTGAGATATCTCCTGAATTGCGGGCTTGTTTTAAGTTGCCTGCGATTTTTTATTAAAACTCAGGCAGCTAAAGCAAGTCTGGAAAGTGGGAGCTTCATCCAGCGCTGGAGTCAACTATACAAGAACATCGCGGATAAAGAAAGCCTTCAGTTAAACGGAAATAAAATAAAGATGTAACTCCCGAAATGCTCGTCTGTTTCTTTGAATATATTGTAAAACAATGTCCTCATATAATTTTATTTTATTATTAAAAGGTGTTTCTTAAATGTATAAAAAATGTTTAGTGCCATTTTTTTTTTTTGTAGTAAGTTATTTTGCAGAATAACCTACTAAAAACTATTCACATAACATTATTAATTAACCTTTATTTCACATATTGTATTTTATTGTAAGTAGGCAGGGAGGGGTAGTGGTTACGGATTTGAACTTGAAACCCTGAGACTGTTTGTTCAAATCCCGCTACTGAAATTGTGCGGTCATGAACAAGTCACTTCGCTACCTGTGATCCAGTTGGAAAAAAACAAATGGAATGTAACCAATGTTGTAAGCCAAACTCATCAGCCTAACAATAAAAACCAGGATTCCTGGGTGCTCAATTCTGCCTCACAAAACCTGTACGCCATCGGCAGAGTCTTCATTAAGAAACAGCGACTTTGAAAAATGCAACGACAAGAATAGAACTGATATTCAGCATTGATCTGGGGGTGAACGGAATACAATACAATACAATACAATTTATTTTTGTATACAGTAGCCCAAAATCACACAAGAAGTGCTGCAATGGGCTTTAACAGGCCCTGCCTCTTGACAGTCCCCCAGCCTTGACTCTCTAAGAAGACAAGGAAAAACTCCCCCCCAAAAAACCTTTTAGGGAATAAATGGAAGAAACCTTCTGAAAGGCAGTTCCAAGAAAGACCCCTTTCCAGGTAGGTTGGGTGTCAAAAAGAAGGGGGTCAATACAATACAATGCAATACAAGACCTTAATAGACAAAAGACAATAACCTTTTCATAATACGAGCCAATATACGGAAAAAGTCCTTACATGATTATTTAACATAATTATAATAAGGCTGCAGCATTTTTAATCTAAACCAATATATTTTCAGGGTAAAAGAACAATACATTGGCCAGTAAATGTTATTTCTGTTATTTTAACTGTGGTACGGTAAAATGTACTTTTTTAAAATGACTTTTTACAAAACAGTTTAGTTCAGCGTATGTGGCTGAATTAAACAAATCTTGGATTATAAATCTTTCCTCTTTGTAATCTGCAGTAAATAGCGGAAAAGTGAACTCCTGTTCCTTACAGTAAACGACATCAAGAGATCCGTCTTAAAGGCTGCAAACGTTAATAATTTCTTCGATCAATGGAAAATGTACGAGTTAAAACTATTTGCGACCAGATTCATCCTTACGCGAACCCATGTAACCTCTAGCCCAGTATTTCGTTGTAAGGAAACTTCTGTGAACCAATCAGTAACCAGTCCAGTACTGTGCGTCATTACGCAGGTCGCACGCACGTGCACACTCACCGCCAATCAGTAACCATTCGTGGACAGGGTGTCAGTCCATCGTAGGGCACACTCGTGCCGATAGTTCACTCTCTGATCTCAGCAAATCTAGAGTTACAAGGCATTATAAACATACGCCTGTGTAAGAAAAACGAGGGAAAGCATTACCCTGGAGGCGCAGTACCAATAACCGCACAATTTCAGAATTGCATGTTACAAAATACAGGTCTTTTTTCCAATTTCTAAGTACTGTATTAGGATTTTTCATTTGCACCAAGGAATAGGAAATTAAGGCAGGTGTATATAAAGTAACGATCACATACAGCATTCAGCAGAAATGTGCTGATTATATTTAAAATGACCCATCTGTTAATTTACCAACCCCTTTGTGCGCTTTACGGTTATGGGTAGCTGGCGCCTATCGCTTCAGTGCGATTCTCAAGCGGGAATCAGCACAGAACGGGCCACTAATCCACTGCACGATATACTTACTCGCTCATTTAATAGTGAACCAATTAAAAATGCCCACTGAAGGTAACAAAGGTAGAAGTACATTATTTATACATACGGAAAGAGAGAACACACGCGAACCCCACACAGGCAATGTATGCGTTCATCCATTTTATTTCCGTTTAAGAATACGTGTAAAAATCAAAGAGAGATATAAGACCCAGATACCTGCAAAATCTACAAAACGCCATGAGGTAAACTAATGGAATCGAATGTAAACAATACAAATGAAAGGTAGAATTAAAACCTCAATTTTATATGTCCACTTAATTTATGTTTTAAAACACAGCACCCCTAGATGAATCTCCATACTTAATATTTTAAATCGCCACCTTGCTATGATCATATTGCAGATTAATCAAAATCAAATTACGAAACTACATCAGATACGGACCGTTTGGGATTATTAGTAAACAGAACATACAGCCTCGCTCTATAATATATTAATCGATCAATTCATTCATCCATTTTCGATCCCACTCAATCCAGTTCAGGATTGCGGGGATTCAAGCCCATCAGACAGAAGCCAGTCTTGGACGCGGTGCCAATCCATCACAGGGCACACTCAGACACACACCCATACTCATTCTCTTCTGTTCAAGTCGGACTTGCCAATTCACCTAAAGTTCAGGTCGTCGAGATGTAAAAGGACAACCGGAGTACCCGGATGAAACCCGATGGTTTTAAATATAAAAGTGCTAAAGTGGCTCTTAAGAGCGATGCCATAGGTGAACCATTTGTGGTTCTCAATTTAACCGTATACAAAAAAGTTCTGGAAAGAACGTTTATTTATTAATATTTATAATAGGCTCTACAAATTACCATTAATTGACGAGAACAAATTTGTGAAATAGAAATGTGTTCATAATTTTAAAATGACAGTAGCATTAAGTTCAGTATCCTGCCATAAAATGAAGCTTTCTTCTTTGTTACGTATGAGGGACATTATCAAACCCAAAGACTGAATTCCATATGCAAAACAATCCTTACCGGAACTAAAATCGTTCTTTGCCAAACGGTGGTTGTACGGGAAATCACTCAACCCAGTAAAGTGCTATTTCAGAATCATTAGTGTTAACACTACACGCACAAGTAAATCCTGTAGACACTCCATAGTGACCTGTCTCAGATGTGCAGGGAACCGCTGTTATCAAAGGACTATTCTGTTACCCTGTAATTCTATTGTTTTCTAACAATTTAATCATATATACTGTATATATATGATTTATATATATATATATATATATATATATATATATATATATATATATATATATATATATATATATATATACATCCATCCATTTTCCAAACCGCTGAATCCGAACACAGGGTCACGGGGGTCTGCTGGAGCCAATCCCAGCCAACACAGGGCACAAGGCAGGAAACAATCCTGGGCAGGGTGCCAACCCACCGCAGGACACACACAAACACACCCACACACCAAGCACACACTAGGGCCAATTTAGAATCGCCAATCCACCTAACCTGCATGTCTTTGGACTGTGGGAGGAAACCGGAGCGCCCGGAGGAAACCCACGCAGACACGGGGAGAACATGCAAACTCCACGCAGGGAGGACCCGGGAAGCGAACCCAGGTCCCCAGATCTCCCAACTGCGAGGCAGCAGCGACATCCTGAAGTGGAGTAAGCGGATTTGAGAATACCATGTTGTAAAACAGGAGCCCTCTGTGAGCTTTAGAATTTAAACCACAGCCTGCTTTAGACGATTCTATTTTTTCAAGTGTGTTCCACGTTTTACGGGCTCTAGATCGTAACAAAACAGGGCTCCTCTTATGGAAAACATTTTGGACAGGTGTGCTCCTTTTCAAAATACACTCATTTATTTCAATTTTAATACATGTATAAACGTTATCAATAACATATACTGCTAATTATATATGCTAAGGTCGGTATCACCGTGCAGGCGCTTGCACCGGCCGTCCCGCGATAATCACTTGCTCCCAGTGACCCCAAACTGGGCAGGTTAAATGTACCCCTCGGCACTTGTAGGATTAAATTTTAAACCTGCGATTTTTTTGTTCAGTTCTTGTCACTTAATTGCGCGTGTGCATAATCTGTTACTCACTAGTTGTCACACTATAGCTGGAACACGTCCGTGCACGGTGACACCAACCACACAAGGCAGTTTGCGTAGTAACATAATACTTTTGCAAAATAATGCAGCAATTTTCTATCTATCTATCTATCTATCTATCTATCTATCTATCTATCTATCTATCTATCTATCTATCTATCTATCTATCTATCTATCTATCTATCTATCTATCTATCAGTAACATGGGGACAGCTGATAACTGTACTGCTACTGGAACAATGGGTACAGAAAATGGACGAATGGCACTTGAGACTAACAGATACTGTATGTCTAATGCCGATCAATTCCGTTAAAATGGCGCAGTTTTGAATTTAAGACGGACAGCTTTGTGGGATATCGGGGAGTCAAAGATTTTCTGGGCTAAATCAGCGTGAGACCAGGCCTAAAAATAACGGCATTAATAATAACGATAATTTTTTTTTCTGTATTACCCTGCCATCTTACCTTATCATCGGATTCATCTAAACACATTCTATATACTGTATAAGGACTCCACTTCTCTATTAATTATATATATAGGCCTACATTACGAATGCATTTTTTGCATGTACTTATTCATTACAATTCTTAATCTAATTTTAATTTGCGTTTCTTTCTTTGTAACAATTTCTTTGATATCTTATAAAGCACTTTGAGCTACATCTAGTGAAAATACGCTATAGAAATAAACGGTGTCGGTTCTTTAATGGCATTTTACTGGGTTGTCTGGTTCCTCGTAGAGCCATTGCTTGGTAAAGGGCCATTTCATTCTGTGGGTTGTTGAGTATGAAATGATTTGAAAAAATTCCTAATGCAGTATGTGAGAAAGCATACATCTTTGCATAGTAGGTTATCTAGTAGGATAGTAACAGATCAGACACGCATATCACATGATCGGAGAGTAACTGACAGTCACATCTGAGCTCAGTTCCTGCTTTGCGTTCGGTGCTGCTGCGATAGGCTCCGGCTCACCATGACCTTGACACTGAGTCGCCAGCCAAAGAGCTTTATTAACTTGCGTTGAATGGATTAATCTAACGAAATGCTCTGCAATCGAGCATTTTATTTTTCAACTCCTTTTTTAATTTTATTTTTTTGACATGACCTTCACGAATATGTTCACCTATGTTAATTTTATAAGTATTATTATTACATAATAGTCAAGCTGTAGCAAGAAATCTGGGTTAAAAAGAGTATAGGAAGCTTCGAGTGCTACCCTGTTGAACAGGAAATGAATAAAAGTTTAATTTTGATTGCTGTATGTCTAGATGTATTGATTAATGTACCTTTATGTGTTTTTCCTTACAAAGGCGGTCATCTTCGTCTCATTATGAATCCTCCTTTTGTTGATTATTTTATTTCTCTGTATAATGCACAGATTGATTGGACACTACCCTACCTCCTTCTAAAGCACTTTAGGCGTCTGTTTTCCTAGATGCGCTGAAGCAGAATTTTAAAAGGTAAACATTTTATTCCAATATAAACCAAGCGACTCTATTTATAAAGAGTTAAAAAGGCGGAAAATTAAACGGATCTGAACAGGTTTCCATGTCAAACACTTCAATTTTCCATAGAAACTCTGATCTTAACTCGGAAACTTTATTAAACCCGATGGAGGATTGATAAAGCCGAATTTCTATCAGCTTTTTATTGTGGAGACCGGGCTAGATGACAGAGTTAAATTGCTCTTTTAATTAAAGCAATGCTTCGAAGGAAATTACAGTCTGAATATTGTCTCAGAGACGGGGTTTGTGACTGTTGCCTGGAAACTTCTTCAATCTGTTTCACATTTATTCCAGATCCCAGTTTTCAGATAAAGTTTAATAAAAATCCTTCCACCAAATGAAAGTCGTTCCTTTCAGATACACCAGGCACAATGAAGCAGAACTGTGGAGCAAACCTTATGTTTAACATGTACCTTCCAGGTAGCCTTTTATTCTATCTTTTAAATTCTTTGAACATTTCGTAGAAACGGAATTTTGTTTCTAGAAATGCAATGTTTGTTTTTGTGAGATTCCATGCCGTTTTCCTTACAGTCTTTCCATTTAAAAAGCCCTCTCATCTCTTTGTCGGAAATCGGATATCCTTTTTCCTGAACACGCTTCCTGCCTTCACCTCCAAAATCTCGGAGCGGAGACTTCTGACACCAAAGAAAGAGAAAAAGAAAAGATGAAACGACCCACAGAAAGCAAAGGGGAAAAAATGAACGAATTCGTGTGCGATTGGCAAGCAGTGATTTTAATTACATGAACAGAGGCACTTTAACTTAAACGAAAGCCATGTTATTATTGAAATGAAAAACACCATTCTGCTAAACTTTATTAAGATACGTGCAGTTTTCCGTTTTAAAGTTTCACTGAATATTTTTGTTACGTTTGTAGAAGAGTATACGTTTTTTTTTTAAAAAAAGATGCCATATAGTGTCTTTTTCTTTTAGATCCGGGACAAGAAAATTTAATTAAAGAAGGAAAATCTTCATCCTGGAGTTCCATTAACCCTGGAGTTCAGAAGGGTAAGTCGAATTTTTCTTTCTTTATTTACTCGAATATTTTTTAATTTAATACGACTATTATTATTATTATTACCTTCTTGCGGGATTTGTTCAGGTGAATTTAAAAGGATAAAACAATCTCCAAGACAAATTATAATTTCGGTGTTTAAAATGTAATTCACATTTAAATTATCTGTTTTATCTCTTCATTTGTACATTTCTTTTTCATTTTTACACAAGTGCAGCAGTATTAAATGATAAAGTCAACTTTTGCTAAAATATTTTTTTCAGAAATGAAAATTTATGCTATAAATAGTATTTACAATACATGAAATGTATATTTATATGAATGCAATATTACTTTCCTTTATTCAAAATCTCAAGAAATTAATATTTTCATGAGAATTTATATTTTGTTTATCTTTATATTCCTGGCATCATAAAAAAGCGTTTTTTTATTTATTGGCTGTTATATCTTACATATTCTACAGTACCTCAAACTGCATGACGTTAAAGCCACGATTTTATATTTTACGTTATGTTTGCTCTTTTGTATTTTGAAAATCTTAAATTGAGATTAGCAACAACACACACATTTAAGGTTTCTTTAAAGGTATGCAAGTACAATTTATGTGTTATTTTAACACATGGGGCCAACTATCTTATTATACAGATAGACAGACATGAAATTCATTATATAATCAACTGGCTGATATGAAGATTGCAGTATAATGAATTTATACAATAAACTTAAAGGTGCAATAGATTGATAAATGGATAAATAAATAGATAAGAAATTCATTACATAATCAATCATCAGATATGAAAGTTGCAATATAATGGATATATACATTTTAAAGGTAAAGAAGCGACAGACAGATGGAAGATTACATGTATGTTTTGTCTCAGTTTCATCCAAAATACTTAAAAATGCCGGCTCTTGAATGGCACTATGTGGTACTTTACCTGGTTGTGTGGCTCCAGAACCATTTCTTGACAAAGAACCATTTAATTTGGGAGAGGTTCTCTGCATTTGAAGTTTGTTCTTTGTGCTTTATAAAAATACTAATATGTAGAAACCAATGAAATCATAAAAGTATTGTAGACTACCTATAGGAGGACACTAACAGAGTTAGAGAACCTGTCATAGCCTGTGTTACTGGACCTGTGCAACAAAAGTCCTTTTAAAACCCACTGGTAAGTCACCAGTGTGTTCCCATCTATTCATGGTTACTTACTGTATGGAGCCAGTTACGCATCTAAATAAATTAAAGCTCTTTCTGGAACCATCATGCAGAAGGGTCTTTCGAGAACCAATAATGGCTCCCCTATGGCATTGCTCTGCAGGACCACTCCGGCACCTTGATTTTTAAGCGTGAAGGTATGATTTCTAAACAGTTACATTTGTTCTGATGATGTTCCATAAAAATTTTAATTGAACATAACAGAGAATTGTATATGTTTTCTATAAATAGAATATCGACAAAGCACATTTTCTAGAAAATTGTCAACATTTACAATATTATCAAGGCATTGAACCCATGAGCATTATTAATATTATAAAAATAAAAGTTAGAAAAGGAGACAGCACATTGTGCAATATATTAAATAGCCATGTTGCATTTAGTATTGATCAGTTTTTACAGTGAATAATCTGTTTATTCAATTATAAACAATTATGTACATCAATGCATTTTATAATTGTTAGTCCATTGTGGACATGATGCTCTATTTTTTATTTATTGACTGCATTTTTATCATTTAAAACTTTATAATTGCTAGATGCAATATTTTTTGTCTTTTGAAAGATATTTATTTTTATTATAGACATGTTTTAAATTGTTTTTATTGTTTTTCATCACAATGAATTTAACACAAAGTGTAGGAATTTGAAGTCATTTAAACAGACTGATTTAAATATTTAGAGAAAGTGAATGTATCCGTTTATCAATCCATCTTCATTACCCACTTCACTCTGAGAAAGGTCGCGGGGAAGCTGGAGCCAAAACTGGCAAGCACAGGCACAAGGCAGGAACAGTCAGCGGACACAGGGCCGAGCACTAAAGTGCACCTCTGGAGATGTGTGCGCTCCAGACACATTTACACACATTTACAGAAACAAACATGGTAACCGAAATGTACAGACCCTTACAACACTTCCATACAGCCTATAAAACAGACAATGAACTCAGACATAATGCAGAATTCAATACCACTGGTTAATATTAAACAAAGTCATGCAAATTGTCATAAATATAAAGATAAATGTTAAAAAGGTCACAGGGTAAACATGCAGAAATATTGCACTGTGACCTTGTGACCTTAATTTATGTGGCTATTGTGTATAGTATGCGATATGGCTAATGTGAATACGAAGACATCTGCATTAGTTCGGTCAGTCAGTCAGTCAGTCAGTCAGTCAGTCAGTCAGTCAGTATCCAACCCACTATATCCTAACTACAGGGTCACAGGGGTCTGCTGGAGCCAGTCCCAGCCAGCACAGGGCACAAGGCAGGAACAAACCCCGGGCAGGGCGCCAGCCCACCGCAGGGCTGCATTGGTTCACTTTTATTCTAATGACATATGGTGTTGAGAATGCACCAACTATAAATGAATATTTTTCAAGTTCAGTGAGGCAACAACATGCACTTTGTTGTGACACAGTTTACCTTACATTTGTTTTTATAATATTATTTCTACAAACATTTAGCAGATTATTATACTGGTAATCATATACTAATAACGGAATAGTAAAAGTAGATTTTAAAATATGCTGTTTAGTAACAGAACGGCTTGCAAAAAAATGTTTCTGTTTTTTAAACTTTCACTTTCATTAGATTACTATTTTAGGTTGCAGAATTTATAGCTGATTATTAAGTTTGTCACTATTTATCTGTACAAGGAGGAATCCATCCATTAGTCCACCAGTGCCGGAATGTGAGGTGAGCCGGAGTCTGTCCTTGTATAACCGGCACGGGCAACAAGACAATTATGTTGTTCACTCACACATACTAATATCATATCTAGTGATGACAGTATATTAAATGTGTGTATGTACTGTATATATATATATATATATATATATATATATATATATATATATATATATATATATATATATATATATATATATATATATATTGCATATGAGATTTACAAGGTATACACAGATTCACATATTTATCACTCTGAGTTGTTGATGAGTGGCCTTACGGACCGATGATAAAAACAGTCTCTCACTCCATGGGTGCAAGTGCTGACGCTCATGTATCACATACCAGAAGTGAGGAGGGAGAAGAGACATCAGGGCCGCCTCATCAGCTTTATGACTTGATAGTTTGCTCCAGATTCCCATGACCTTTTGAGTGGCACAGTGGTAGTGCTGCTGCTTTGCAGTAAGGAGACTGTGGAAGATTGTGGGTTCGCTTCCTGGTTCCTCCCTGTGTGGATAGCGCTTTGAGTACTGAGAAAAGCGCTATATAAATGTAATGAATTATTATTATTAAATACACTCTTTCAGGTTTTGGGCCTGTAGTAACCTTTTCTTTTCCTTACAGTTACTTCTGAGAAATTTCAAAAGCATGTAAGTTTCTCTGTTTGAAGATAAAGAGGTGTGATTCCATCAGTCTGTCCGAGTAAAGCGGGAATGTGCTTGGTTGCTCTTCTCTGCATTATTAAAAATAAAAATGCCAAAGTGGTTTTACAGAGCAGTACACTAGGGGAACCATTTCTGGTTCCCAAAAGAACTATCCACTTGAGTCCCAGAAAGACCCTTATTTTTTTAGATCTTTGACAGGTTTCATTTATAACTGTGAAGAAATGATATCAGGTTTGTGAAACACCATTAAAGGGCTCTTCCTGCATACAGTACCACAGGATGAGTTCCGGTTTTCTTGATCTGTTGGCTTACTGCTAGGTAGCCTTCTACACAGTAAAGATGTCTGTTTTGTCCGCATATTAGGATCCTTTTTAAAAGCCAAAGGACAAGTTTTCATTTACAAAGAAATCTTCTCAGGATGAAACTGTTTTCTGTCAAGCAATAGTTCTACAAGGAACCACACAACCAAGTAAAGAGACATTTTTGAACCATTATTTTTATGAGTGTGCAGATTTTGCATACAGCTGCTATGTTTTGGTAGCATGGACCCAAAAAGGACACCAGTTTTTTTTTTTTTTATTCTGGCTCATTAATTCTGCATAGCATTTCAATACAACATTCTTCATTTTACTTTTGGTGAGTTTTTGCGATATAACATTTAGCTTATCCTTTTGGTGTCTTCTGTGCACTGTCTGTAGGTTGAGAATATTATGTTGTATATTATATACAAACAGTATAAGGTGAAAGTACACTGATAAGTGAAGCAAATCACGAAGTATCAGCAGTCCTCATCTTTGCATACACGTTAAAGAACGACTGCTGTGAGTGTGCACGTTAACAAGTCTTGTGATGGACCAGCACCATTCCTTAGTCTCACTAATACTGCGAAAAACGGTGTCTCTCTCCAGCTCTGACCAATAAAAAGAGAAACAGACAAACTGATGTATTAGAAAGCACAACATGATCTTTAAAAGATCTGCTTATCAAGTTCAGTTCTGGGGTATCCCTCTGGTTGCAAAAATTTCTTCCAGCCAGTCTCATAATCAATAAATCATTTTACCTTGTTTAATTAGATAGTCTTTTCTTTGTTCTTGTTCTTCTTCTTTGTTTAGAAAATCAAAGTAGTACGAGTTTTTACATTTACAAGTAATATAAATGTATTTATAGTTTTTTCATACTGTAGCTATAAATTCTTAGCTCTTCTGTCATTTTCCTAATAATTCACCTTTTTAACTGTGAAGTTTGCTTTCTTACCTGTATAGCTTAATATTATCACTTAACAACAAGTGGAGCAGGCAGGGTAAATGGCACTGAACGCTGAAAAGGCTGCAGCCACTTCAGTGTCAAGGCCACTAATGCCCTCGTTAGTATACTGGCTTAAATAACCAGAACACATGGACAGGCAGAATTAAAAAGGAGATGATGATGAAAATCTCCAAGTAAATAAACAGTAAGGTATTCCCAGTCTTTACAGGAAAAATAATCGCGTAAAGACTAACATGATCACAACAACTCTCATGACATTCTTTAACTTTCAGATTACAGACAGCATTTCGAAGATATTATGAGTATTGTCAATATTATTATTACTATTACCATTGTAAGCTGACCCTGCGCTGTGACTGCCAAAGTTCATGCAAAAAGACAATTTCCCACTGGGGATTAATACAGAGTGCCAAATTTAAAAAAAAATGGTTAAAGCCAAATTATTCAGAGTCACTTGCAAAACTGGGATGAGCCACAAATGTATGTACACATTCTCGGGCGCAAACGGTCTAAAGGACTTGATCAGGGTCATAGAGTGAAGTAGAGGATGGAGTGGAGGGCGCAGATGAGCCACTTCGTCACACTGTCTGCCTATTCTTAAAAATATAAAGGTATTAAAGCAACTCTTCAGATTCATGTCATAGTGGAATCATTTTTGGTGTCCTCCCTCAAGATTCATCCACACGAAGGCGTCACTCCTCGTCCGACATGCATGTCCGACCATTTCTTAACATCTTCATCCACTCGAATACGCTTAACCTAGGTAAAGCATCATCCCCAGAACTGCAATGGAAAACATCCAGTGAAAATACATTACGTTTGTTGTATATTTTCACACTAAAAAATTGTAAAATGGTTATATTAAATAGATAAATACATGTAAAATTATATTTAAGCAGTGTGCAATGTGCAATACTACTTTATGAATAACTGTTGCATTATCGTGAACTCATAATGATACAAAATTGTAAATCAGCATAAATTTATTTTATTTGCCTAAGAATACACCCTCTGTGCAGCAAATCTGTACATTCTTCCTTATAAGCTGATTTATGATGAGGTATTTTCGATTTACTGGCTAATGTAGCACACCCTGTATCAGAAAAGCAACGGTTCCTTCTCCAGTGGACAACGTGAGTTTCGTAATCAGGGCATTTCCTCCAATTACTAAAATAACTGTCTCTTGAAAGCATTTATATATTTATATTTCAGTATTGATTAAAGGGATGTTATTAATTTGGTATATATAAATAAACGGCACATTATAAATTAAATGTTACATTACTGAACTATTTAGCTTGAGTTGATTGGATTTAACATAATTGTAAGATGGGCGTTAAAATCTAACGAAACACTTCCTATGAATGATGATAGAATTACAATCGTTGACTTTACTGAGACAACCCGTACATTGCTCTTTGCTACGGACTGTTTTTTTTTTACTGTTAAATAACTGAGAGCTCAGCTGCCAGTCATTTAACCGTTAAATTACGGCCATATTAATTTTTTCACAGTGTTGCGTATAAACAGTCGTGATTTTCAGCCGCTGTATCACATTTTCCCCCTTTTTTGGGGTCAGCAGAACGAAAAATGCCGAAACCCCGAGAGCACTGGTGTCGGGTTTGGGCTTCAGAGGCTTAAACCGCTGATCTTTTTCTCGACAGTATACTAGATCAGCGTTTTCCAGCATCTTTTTCTGTAGTAGCACTTTTTGTAACCAAAATCATCCGAAGGCTCACCACTAACCCCAAACACTTACGCGGTATATATGACACCCTTGCTCAACTGCCCAAAGGAGCGGGACTACCGGAGAATCAGGTAAAAAGAGGAGCACCGACATCAGCGTTCATACACACGGCACTTAGTGAGCATCTCCTAGCTGCTTCACCCATTTGCCCGCTCCTCGTATTATCCACATTCCACCAGCCATGTGAGTCTCGCTGGTGCCCACACACCCAGGGCAGATGGACTATTGCAGCCATAAGAGACACGTCTGAAGTGCTCTTACATGGCGATCGCCGAGCTGCTTTTATACCGGCTTCTCCAGGCAGTCCTATTCTCCTGAGACAGGTGTCGACCACCTGCTGAGCTTGTCCCTCTCAGGTTCAGACCCAGGTGCGTTACACTACTATTTCCACGGCACACCTGGGTAGCTCTCATGGCGCGTTAAAAAACACGGTACTAGATCAATAGAAGTAACTCCTGATCTTTTTGTTCGTCATACACGACGTAGACCCGATCAGTGTTACACCATCTAGAATGAAAGACGGCGCGAAACCCCAAGAGGACTCTGCGTTTTTATTTACAGGCAAGACGTACGTGAAACTCCAAAAGGGGTCCCCACATCACCCCCATATCCCATCTCTTCAGCTTTTCGATTTTTTTTTATTTAAATCATTGTAACTAACAGAGGGGGCGTTACCAAAAAGCGCGGAAAGCCTTTGAAGGCTTCTGTTATTATAGCCTAGTTGTGCATGATAATGTACTGTACAATCTACCGAAATGTTTAATCACTGGAAGATATTGTTAATTAAAGAAAAAAGCTTAGTCGAGCTTATCAGAGTAAGTCTCCGTTTATGAATTAGCAATGCAAATCGATTTGGCGCTGCTGATGCATTCCTGTTTACAGAAACTGAACAGAACCTTAGTTGTATTGTGTTTGCAAACAATTTTGTAACCAGACTTAGTTGCATCTGCTGGTCTGCAAATTTAATAATGTAGTGTAAAAAGAAAAAGACATTTATTGGTTGCTAGTGGTGTCAATGGGCGGCACGGTGGCGCAGTGGGTAGCGCTGCTGCCTCGCAGTTGGGAGATCTGGGGACCCGGGTTCACTTCCCGGGTCCTCCCTGCGTGGAGTTTGCATGTTCTCCCTGTGTCTGCGTGGGTTTCCTTCGGGCGCTCCGGTTTCCTCCCACAGTCCAAAGACATGCAGGTTAGGTGGATTGGCGATTCTAAATTGGCCCTAGTGTGTGCTTGGTGTGTGGGTGTGTTTGTGTGTGTCCTGCGGTGGGTTGGCACCCTGCCCGGGATTGGTTCCCTGCCTTGTGCCCTGTGTTGGCTGGGATTGGCTCCAGCAGACCCCCGTGACCCTGTGTTCGGATTCAGCGGGTTGGAAAATGGATGGATGGATGGATAGTGGTGTCAACAACAGCAAAGCCTGCTTAAGTGCTTTGAGGACACAGTCGCTGGATAGTGATGCTGCTGTGTTTTACAATCATCTCTGGTTCTAGACCAAAATATTGAGGGGGGTGTCTGAAATACATTTGCCGTGATTTAATTCAACAAGTCATTGACATGATTTGAACTGGGATTGGGGTGGTCTTAGCCCCACTAAATGACCCCCTGGCCTGTTTAGAACACCCTGGCTTTAAATCCCAGTTCTGCTCATGTGTAATTGTCAAGTTCCCTCAGTATTCAGGTGGGATTTTCTTTTGTGGTACTCTGGTTTTCCTCCAACATTCCAAAATGGTGTGTTAGGCTGGTGAGTGTTCCCTGAAATTCGACTAATGCCCTGTACAGAGTCGCATTTTGTTATGTCTCTGATGCTGGAGAGTATCTGGCTAAATGTAATGTTTTTTTAAAGAAAAAAATAAACTGAATATGTGTATTACTATTAGGATTTCGGTTATACAATATGTTTTGTTGTAACATGAGAGTTTGTTCCATTATTTTATTATTTAAGGGTGTTGTCCAACATTCCGAAGGCAATGTGGTCTTAAGATGTTCTTAGCAGTCCATTTGATTTATTAATGTTATCAGTTTAAATGTTGTTTCCATGGACTTCATGCATGTTTTAAAAATTTGAAGACCGAAGGAGGTTTTGAGATTGTGTGAATTTGTCAGATTATGCAGTGCTTGTCACTCTTAACATGAGTATCGCAACTTGAGCATATATTTAAAAATGTAAAGGTTTTAAGAGATCATGTATGTTTTATTTGTACATTTTAGGTTCTGATGTGGTGAAAGAGACAATGGGAGAAGATGTGAGGGCACTAACGTTAACAGATTTTTGTTGTTAATTTTGTATATGTTGAATATTGTATTTGAATATACTGTATGGAGTCATTGACAATTACCCAATCTTTTAGTATGTGGAAGCCATTGTGCTCTTATTTTAAAATGATGGTAGCTATTGTGATAGAGTAATATTTGTATTATATTTTAAAACATAGGGGATAGGTAGCTGTAGCTCCTTAAATAAGATTTAAATTTAAAAATTTGAGTTTGCTGTTTTTTATTTAACTGTTTTGACCACTTGCAGCTGGTTTCTATATCTAATTGTGATGATTTGAAAGTAGCGTTGGATATAATTAAGTTCAGAAAATGAGCGACTCAAAATGCTGGAGTAGTTTCTGAATGCCAACAGAGATTGTGCCAAGGAGACATGATTCAGTTGGTGAGGATAAACCTGCACTCTTGAAATTAAAGGTGCCAAAGTGGTTCTTCAGATCAATGCCATACAGGAACCATTTTTGGCTCCCAAAAGAACCATCTACATGAACAACAACAACAACATTTATTTATATAGCACATTTTCATACAAAAAGTAGCTCAAAGTGCTTTACATAATGAAGAAAAGAAAAATAACAGACAAAATACAAAATTAAAATAAGACAACATTAGTTAACATAGAAAAGGAGTAAGGTCCGATGGCCAGGGTGGACAGAAAAAACAAAAAAAAAACTCCAGATGGCTGGAGAAAAAAATAAAATCTGTAGGGGTTCCAGGCCACGAGACCGCCCAGTCCCCTCTGGGCATTCTACCTAACATAAATGAAATAGTCCTCTTTGTAGTTAGGGTTCTCACGGAGTCACTTGATGCTGATGGTCATACAGACTTCTGGCTTTTAATCCATCCATCATTGTTGGAACATCATGGTGCTTTGGGTAGATGGTGGTGGCGCAAGCCATGAAGCCATGAAGGTTCCAGAAGACCCTTTATTCATTTAGATGCATAACAGGTTCCACAAATAACCACAAATAAATTATAGCAGTTTCACAAAATGCCAGTGGGTTCCAGATTTTAAAAGATCTTTTGCTGCATACAATACCACAGGCTAGGTTCAGGTGTTGTTGATCTGTTAACATCTTGCTACAGTAGGTACCTACTACATGTTAAAGATTTTGAACAAGCTTCAGAGCTAGGCAAGGACTTGGAACATGCAGGTTTACGTAGAAAAGTGTAAAGTGCTACACATGGGAAAAAGGAACATCAAGTATAAATTCAAGATGACAGACATTGTCATACAGGAAGGAGCCTCTGACAAGGATTTAGGGGTTTATGTTGACACAATATTTTTATCATCTAAGCAATGTTCAAGAAGCTATTAAAAAGAAAAAGAAAATTTTAGCTTGTATCATTAAAAAAATGTTGAATATGGATTGAGGGGCAATATGTTCAGACTATATAATGCATAGTGGGATTGGGTGCAGTTGTGGTCACTACGCTACAAAAAAGACATAGCAGCACTTGAAGGTGTGCAGAGGAGAGCAACCAGGTGCATCCCAGGACTTAAGGACTTGTCCTACTGCGAGTGACTCAGAGAATTAAACCTGTTTAGTCTAGAGGTGAGGTGACTGCATGGGGACCTAATCCAGGTTTTCAAAGTTCTCAAAGGCATTGATTAAATAAATCCAGCAGAATCTTTCAACTTAGTAGTAGTGAATCATATACTTGAGGACATCCGTGAAAATTAAGGAGAAGAACATTTGTTATTATTAATGTACATATTTGCCTGACACCTTCATCCAAAGCAACTTACAACATTTGAGATACAATTGGTTACATTTCTTTTAATAATAATAATACATTTTATTTATATAGCCCCTTTCCTATGCTCAAGGCACTTTTGTTTTTTCCAATTGGAGAACAGACAAGTAGAGTGACTTGCTGATGGCCACACAGTGGCAGTAGTGGGATTTGAACCCACAACCTCAGCGTTTGATATCCATAGCCTTAACCACAGCACCACACTGCCTTCCTAGGCCTGAAATCAGTAAGCACTTCTTTACACAAAAAGTGGTGGGACTCTGGAACAAACTCCTGAGACATGGAATTGAAGCTGAAACCCTGACAACCTTTAAGACGTATCTGGAGGAGGTATCTCGACATTCAGTAAACAAACAAGCTTGATGGACTGAATGTTCTCCTCTTTGTTGCCAGTTTCTTATGTTTTATGTCACGTCAAGACGCAACACGGTTACACTCTCCGCGGCCATGATTAGTGAGTATGACTACCTTACCTCAGAACTTATGGTTTTCTTTCTTGCAGTAAAGGAATGTAAAATACTACACTGTCACTGAACAAATCCTTCTGCCACCCTGTATTTTATTGAAGTTACCTTTCATACAGTCTTTAAATGTTAAAGACACATGTATTTACTGTATGTTGCTCTACAAGCTTTCATCTTAATTAACATGGCTAAATAAATTGGTATTTTTTTCTGTTCTTACTTTCAGGTAGTGGACAAATTCAGCTTTGGCAATTTTTGCTGGAGCTTTTATCAGACAGCGCCAATATGAACTGCATTGCTTGGGAAGGGACCAACGGGGAGTTCAAACTTATTGACCCAGACGAAGTGGCCAGACGATGGGGAGAAAGGAAAAGCAAACCCAACATGAATTACGACAAGCTGAGTCGAGCGCTTCGGTATTACTACGACAAAAACATTATGACAAAAGTGCACGGAAAACGCTATGCCTATAAATTTGATTTTCATGGGCTAGCACAGGTTTGTCAGCCCACCTCTACAGAGCATGCTTTGTACAAATTTCAGAGTAATTTTACGCCTCTTCCATTTTCTGGGATTTCTAAACTTAACCTTGTCACGCCAAGCGTCTCTGCCTCTGGGTTTTCGTACTGGACCGGCTCCACGTCAGCCCTGTATCCGAGTCACAGCCTCCAGCCTCCTGGGCCGTTCACTCCAGTCTCCGCATCTCATATCAGCAGTATTAATAATATTAGCAACATTAATAACCACTACCACTGAATCAATGCACTGTTTGGTAAGTGGCATCACGGCAGAGCCACTCATGTTTTTCTGACCTTTTTTGTTTGCAGGATATCTGAGAGGTGTAAAATTATTTCCAGCGTCCTTTTTATATTTTAAGGTAATGCTGAAATGCAAATGTTTCGCACAGCTCTTGCTAGTGAGATTTAGTTGTACAAAGCAATTGCTTGAATATGCAAATATTCTAAAAATTGGCTTTTTCATATATTAAAAGTATAATCAGTGGTAATATTTTCTAAACAAAAAACAAATCGTTTATATGTTTGCACATAACACAGTATTGTAAACTTTTTATTGAACGTCCAAGGTGGGAACACGGATTTGCTTTATTCTGTGCCAATTCATATTGTTCATGATTTTGCACTGGAGCATAAGGGATATTTTTTAATGCAGGGAGTAATAACAACAAAACACATATTAATGACGGGGATGGCATTAGGGGTTAGTTAAAAGGGTTATTTATGTGCTTTTTAAGTTATGCATTTTACACTTGTGTGAGCTGGAGGTGCTTTAAATGAGTCCGTTAATTTTACTCTAATTTGCTGCTCTGAACTGTTCCAAGTGTGTCCGGACAGCCCAGCCGCGCAGCTCGGTGGGTGCAGGTGTTTGTTCCAAGCAATTCTTGACGTTAACTGGACTTTTAGCAGCTCAATTAAACATGCCATTATTTGGCAGTTCAATCCAGGGTTCATTTTCTTTGTGAAGGAATTTAGCAAGTATGACTAAGCTATGTAATGATTTCATTGTTTAAGATTATGGCTATTTCATTTCTTTTTAAAAGTCTTCATTTTTTAATGAGTTGAAACATTAGTAAAATTTAGATGAGAACAGACCAGTGAAGCTTGCCAGCCCTATCCAATTAATTCCTCCACAATAACATCAAAAAACATTAGTTTTTAATCAACGAAGCAAAAAAGTTGATGCTCCTTCCATTTGCACCCATCCCGGCTCTTTCTTAACTGACACTTTTTGGAAAAAAAATAACGAATACCGCTTCTGATTAAATAATGTCAGAAATACATTGTTTTTTCCTTTGATTTTAGTAAAAAAAGTTTATTTAACAATGTATTCTTTTTACTTATAATGCTAACAAATTGACATGTAAAAAAGATAGGACAAGGCACTAAATGCTAACAAGAAGCAGCTGTTTCAGTAACATTTCCACTTGTGAAATCATTAGCATTTAACAGCTTCAATAACAAAGACATTTCAAAATAAATAACACAGCAAAATCTCAAGATCTGAAAAAATACATCATCCATCATCCAACCCGCTATATCCTAACAACAGGGTCACGGGGTTTTGCTGGAGCCAATCCCAGCCAACACAGGGCGCAAAACAGGAAACAAGCGCCGGGCAGGGCACCCGGGCCTCCTAACTGCGAGGCAGCTGAGCTGTCACTGTGCCACCGTTTATTATTATTGTTTATTATTATTCCTAATATATTGTCATGGGTTGGGGGCTGGATTCTCTAATGGCACAATGCGCTTTAAATTTGAGCAAGTTTAGTTAAGACGGGAGTTGGAACAAAAACCTGCACTCAGATAGACAGAGTGGTCCTCCGTGGACTGAGTTAAGTAGCTGGGGGTAGACACTGATTCGAAATGAATCGAACGTTTTCAAAGATGTGTTTCTCAGTAACTACGTATCGTGTAATCATGTGGTAGGAACCAAATTGTAGAGTTACGCTTCATTTGTTTCCAGAGTCAGGATTTTGTGAGTTGCACGCATTGCCGTGTCAACCATCAACAGTGATTTGCTGTAGAGGGCCTGGGACGAAACAGACTACGGGATCGATGTGGGACATGGCGGGACCAGTATTGGTCACTTGTAAGACTGAGGAGAAGCTGCGACGTTAGCTTTGCAAACTGGCTTAGAGTACATGTTCATACGATACTTAGTTACTCAGCAATACATTTTGAAAGTGTTCAGTTATTTTTGAAACATGCTATATATCTTGAAAGTTGTCAGCTGCTTTAAGGTTGATCCAGGAAGGTTATAACTAGCACTAGAATAGACTTGTAGGAGCAGAATGAAGAAGAGTTAAACTTTATATTTAATGTAATTCTTGTGATTGTGATCCTGTATGTGTAATAGGTGCTGCACACTTCTGAAACTGATGTAACAAGCATATATGATTTTTTATGTGTCAAAAAAGATTACATGAAACTGAAATATTTGCTACATGTGAAATTTTCTAATGTCTCTTAGATAAGCAAATTTGAATTTAAATAAGTATTTGTACAGCTCAGTTATAATAGCTGCATCATGTTAATATACATAGGAATTTAAGATTTAGTTGTAGTTATATATATATATTTGTTTGTTTGTTTATATTTTTTATTTTATTGACTCATTTTGTCACTGTACTAATATCTGTCTTTATACTAAATGATGGAGTTCAGGATTGTGAATAGCCAGGGTTTGTCCTGGCAGCATTAGGTGCACAACAGGATTGAACTGTGCATGGAATTTTGTTATATATATATATATATATATATATATATATATATATATATATATATACTTTTGTAAAATATATAGAAATATTTTGCATAAGTAAATATACAATAGATAAGCAATGGGGTTTCTTAAATGGTTTTTCTTTTTTTATGTTTCTTTTCCTCCATGTATACAAAACCAGATATTTCTCGAAAAAGTATGCAGTCTTTTTTAATTTACAATTAGCTGAACAACATTTCAAAATGATGATATATTTATAGACTAGAAATTGGAGGTGATGTTTGAGCTCCAGTTGGGATGCAAGAGGGCTGTTAATGTCAGCGGGAAATGCTTCACTGCCGATTTTAATCTAATCGATTCATTAACTAAATGAACATTCACAGTTTTCGTCGGAGGGGATGTATGACCAATGACTCTTCTTATTTGAAATATTATAAAGTTCAATGGTTGTCCTTGTGAGACATTTTAATCCATCTATCACTCCCTCTTTCCTAAACAATGCTTAGGCCAGTAAAGAGCTTCTGAAACAATGGCATTGTATTTTTTTGTATTTTAGCTAAAATGCCTTGATACTTTGAAAACACTTACTAACTGAACGTGAGCATTACGGCAAGAAATGACTGACACTGTGTTCACAAGGAATTTCAGTTACAGTCAAATATCGTCCAGTGAGATGAGTGGTTAGATTACCATTAAAATGCTAATGTGGGTGCCATGCATCGACTCTGCATGCACTAATTATAGGAGAGTCACACACCAACATTTAGCCGGACATGTGGCTCTTTTCTCTCATGGAAGTCCATCCCTTTGTCAGTCTCACAAATGTGAAATTATCAGCTGAACTTTATTTAACTCCACTATGTGCATCTCTGCTTTTTGCTTGAATTCAGCAGTGTAGGGGTTTGTCATCTCATTTTAGAAATTGCAAGAAGTGTAGGAGGAATGTACAGGGTACAAGAAAGAGAGGGGAAATCTGGGATTTTGGGAGCTCTTTTTGCTTCATTATACTGCAGAGTGTCAAAATAACAGCAAATAACCATTTTAGAAGATTCACACTTTAAAGACAATGGATGAAGAAAATTAAAAAAAGGAAGAAAACCCGTGAATCTGATTGAACTAATGTATGTTTGCAACGTTTTTACAAAATACAAGTAACAAGTGTAGGTTCTATAGACATTTTAAGGCAGTACTTCCCAAGTTCAGTGTCGGGGATGACACCTTGGGCTGGCTGCAGGTTTTTATTACAAAAGATTTCAAAACCCGTACATCATTCTTAGTTTTAATTTATCTCACTGTGTAGCGAGCTGTCCTCTTTTTATATTCATTTATTTTAAGAAACTCTGAAATATTTGTAATATTGACCAAACAGTGTGCTCCCTTAATTATATCTTAAGTGGTATAGTGGGGACAATGACTTCAGTGTAATGTTCACGTGTCTGCTCATTTATAAGAAACGCTGCCTAATGAGCAGACAAGTGACAATGGCGGTGAAGTCACTGCTCCCTTTGGCCATTCAGTGCTGTGTGCACGTGTGTCTGCACTGCTCGTTGCTGATCATCAGCATTTGGACACAATTAAGGGAGCAAACTCATGTTAAGCTATGGTAAAGAATATAAATATTTATGAATTTGTCAGAAATATTTGTGCAGCTGACAACTAAACAATTGGCTCAAATGAAAGTGAGAATGATGGAATTGGTTTGTATGAAAAAAACCTGGAGCCATGAGGGTTGTGCAGGGCTGAACTTGGAAACCACTCTTTTATAGTGTTATAGTAAAAGGTCATTTTCTGCTCAATACATTGTATGGCCTTTACATCAACATTCCATCTGCCTTCCCATCACGCTTATCCAGGGCAGGGGCCAGTTGGTGCCAATCATTGGGCACAGGGCAGGAACAACAACATGGACCGGGTGGCATACCATCACAGGATGAACACACACATGTGCTCGGGCAAATTTAGCTATGCTATGCCAGCATTTTAAAATGGCATTGTGGTGGTTTTTGGCATGTTAATTTTATTTAGATACGTCTATCATTATTTTTGTGTTCCAAGTGAAGGCTAATTCTGTTTAACTGAGGGTAATTGGGGTTAATTCTGAAAAAAGAATACTTTTAGCCAAAACAGGTACATCCCACATTAATAGATGCCAAGCCCACGGTTGTTTGCAGAAATAAGTGCATAGTTGAAAAACTGATGTGGTATCATGCAGTCAATTAATTATGGCTATTTATTATTTTTGTAAGAGAGATGATGTGTAGAGCTGTTTTAGATTTAGCTTTAAAAAGCTAGTTGTTTGAGATTGTGCTAAAGTCCACTCAGCAATTACATACAGGAGACTATTGAAACTGGTAGGTGAAGGCATTGTGATGGACCGGCCCCCCATCTCAGACTGGCATTGCTTGTATAGGCACAGGTCACCCGACGATAAGCTTATCAAAGATTGTTATGCTGTTTTACTGTTTGAAGTACATAATGAGTATATTTCCATCCATTATCCAACCCGCTATATCTTAACTACAGAGTCACAGGGGTCTGCTTGAGCCAATCCCAGTCAACACAGGGCGCAAGGCAGGAAACAAACCTTGCAGGGCGCACACACACACCAAGCACACACTAATTTAGGATCGCCAATGCACCTAACCTGCATTTCTTTGGACTGTAGGAGGAAACCCATACAGACACGGGGAGAACATGCAAACTCCAGACAGGGAGGACCCGGGAAGCGAACCCAGGTCTCCTTACTGCGAGGCACCAGCGCTACCACTGTGCCACCGTGCCGCCCATGAGTATATTTTCTTACACATATTAAGAAAATAAAACTGAAATAGTCCATAGAAGAATAAGGCTCTGATGGCAAAGCTAAATGCCAAATTTGCATTTGGGTTTGGAGGCATTTTTTTCCAAGCCCAAAAATACAGCAGCACTTCAGAACTGGTTTACCACATTAAGTTTGTACTCAGTACTTATTTGTGGGCTACATTTAATATCCAGTTCAAGGCTGATTCCAGTTTTGCACCTGCTGTTCAAGCTCTTGTGATAATGCAGAGGGTAAAGCAAGTTCAGAACGTGGTACACAGACAAATGTCAAGCAATAGTTCAAAGAAAACATTGCATTTTTCTGTGTTCTCCATGGTTGTATCTTGCCTTATGCCCAGCGTTTCCAACATAGGCTTTGGATTCCATGGTCCTTCAGTGGGGTGCACAGATTTATAAATCTGGTGGATAGTGTTACTCACTGCCAGTGCTAGGTTATTTTGCACCCTAGGCTGAGCTTATTAGTGCGCCAACTAATTGTTTGGTAGCTAACCAGTGTGGCTTATGATCTGTGCCTTAGGTGAAAGCCTAATTCGCCTTAATGGTGGTGCTGGCCCTGGTGCTACTGTAATGCTTGCTATTAAGTGTAAATTACTAGAACTAAGTAGAGAAAAACTCTTTACAATGCAATCACTTTTTGATTTAGCTAAGTTGCCTTAATGTATCTGTCTACTTACATGAGCTGGTGTTCCATTCTAAGTTAGGTTTTGTATTAAATGCATTTCTAGGCCTTGTTCACACTACTACATTTTTGTTTAAAAATGCAGACATTAGTCTCCCTTTTCGCTTTTCATCCACACTACCCTAACATTTTCAGTCTTTGAAAATGCTCTTTTGCACTGTATACTTCTGAAAATGCAGCCTCAGCATTGTGGTGTAGACGGGTGAAAACACAGTTTTTCACAAACACAGACTCTAATCAGAGTCTCATATGTTTGTGCTTATTACGTAGCCCTTTCCTGATTGGATCCTGCTCGTCACAACTTCTCATTACCTGATTGGTCACCCTTCACTGAAGAAAACCATATTCCAGCATAACAGACACAAAAAGAGTAGCTTTCCATGGCACTTGTTGTGTTGCTTACTTGTATGCATTGTAAGTTTTGGGTTTTTCTGGCCCAGTTCAGAA
The DNA here is from genome assembly GCF_900747795.2 of Erpetoichthys calabaricus. Taxonomy (NCBI): domain Eukaryota; kingdom Metazoa; phylum Chordata; class Cladistia; order Polypteriformes; family Polypteridae; genus Erpetoichthys; species Erpetoichthys calabaricus. The sequence goes on from NC_041401.2 coordinate 39,855,382, forward strand.
TATTGGTCAGTGATTTGCTACCAAGCGTTACAACAGACAACATGAAAATGGCGAAAAGGAGCAATTTATAGGGTGGGACCGGAAACAAACAAATGGAATGCTGGGAAGGAACCGAGGTGGTGTATGGGAGTCATGACGTCATCAGGAGTGGACCAGAGGGAAGGAAGGAATGTGGAAGTGGTAGTGCGTGGTTAGGGAGTCTGGGTGAATTCAAGGCGGCGTTGCTTTGTTCTTTCCGTGGAGATAAAGAAAGAGATGTTAGTACCCTGCCTTTGCCCCCTGGCACATTATACTACATTGCTCGTCGGGTCTTTACGCGGCTCCCTATGCGCACGTGCGTGACAGCATCTAAATTGTGTTTTGTACAGTGTGAATGCTGCATCCATGTACAAAAGGCAAATTAAGTACCAGTCGCTACAGTTTTGTGATGCACCCTGTGGCCAGTGGCATTACCACCCCTTTCAGGATTTTTCTGGTGATGTGCACACGCCCAATGACTGCGTCATAGGCATTTTCATTGTTTTATTTTGGACAGAAATACTTTTGTAAATGATAGTATAGATGAAAATCATTTCAGTTTAAAAATATAAATACAGTATGATTACAATAAAAGATTTAGTAATGGACAAATACTTCTGTAACAAAATGTTAAACAACCCAAACTGCTACACTGTAACTTTATAAAACCATGGTTGATGTGCAATACAGGTTTGCACCGCTGAACAAGCTTGTATTTCTTGAAGTCACTTCACAGTATTCTGTACAGGTGACAGGAATGATCCTATTGATCTATCTATTCAATGATAAACTCCAAAACATAACATTCTTAAACCCAATGCAGGGTAGTGGAGGTTACTAGAAACAAGAAACAACCACGGACAGAATTCCAGCCCCTCACAGGACCCACTCACATTCACACAAGACCTTTTTGGAATCACCAGTTAACCTAAACTGCAATTCTTTGTATATGTAGATGGAAAACTAAAGGAAAAATAAACACACGTACATGGGGAGAACACGCAAACTGCACACAGACATCAACTGGGCACAGGAGTCAATCTCACGATGTTGGATCCATGAGGCAGCACCACTATCTGCAGAGCTACCAGCATATAATAAACTCCAGTTTTCTTAAAACTATACAATTAAAGCATTGATGGAAACTGTCAGAAGATTAACACACGTGTTGACTGTTAGAAGGTTCGTGCTTAACTGTCAATCCATGCCATTACCCTGTAATTACAGTTATAGCAAGCAATTTCATAAATGAGAATTTCTTTCTGTTTCTAAGGGTCACATCAGGTAAAACAGCTGTGGAGCAACAAAGCCTCCAATATGCAATCTTCTCTCCCTTTCACTCGGCTGCTGCGGCTATCAAAACGCAGTGTGGAGTCCTTTGTCTGCACAGTGTATTCATTTATTGTCAGCCTCTGTGCAAAGAAAAAATGTGTTGTCTGATTACACTTTAACTGTTATAATGACAACTAATTCTCACTTTCAAACAAGTTAACAGATAAACAGTTTTGTAAAAATATAAGGCTTATAAGCACAGAAAATATTTTGTATAGGGTGTATATGTATCTCACCATCACAAACTGGACGAAATGGGTTTAGAAATTAAATTGATGGGCTTGAATATACTGTATGTAGGAAGACCAAGAGAAAGAGACAGAAAAAAAATGCATAAAATACTCATCAAGTATATAGTCTGGCACTGTGGTAAAAAAAGAAATTGTGCTACAGGAGTTAGTGTTGATGTCTCACAACTTCTTCTTCTTCTTTTTTTTCTTCTTCCATATCTGTTCTATTTTCATATGGGGTCGTTATTTATTTTTTTGACTGGACTTTTCCAATATAGGTTTCGGCATGATTTTTAAGGCCATTTGCCTTTCCTGATGCCAGTCCTCAACATTTATCCAGGCTAGGGACCGTCTTCAAAATGCAGGCAGGGTTACTGATGTCTCACAACTACAACGATTGAATTTATATACGGACCTAAGCACTCTCTGTGTTGAGCCTGTATAATATCCTGTGTCGGTGTGAAAGTTTTCTTCAAATATTATGATACTAACTGTGCTACCTGTCTAAGAAGGTTTGAAACCTAAATAATCAATGTAGGCCTCTGTGTTAAAAGTTCGAAGTATGCCGTGCAATGCATATGTCTCTGTTATATGCCATTTGGTATGTGATTCGTAAAAGCAGCAGCCATCTTTTGGAATGACAAATGCAATGCATTTTATTACAAAAACTGTTTGTGATGCACCATCTTTTGGAATGACAGAGACATAGCAGCCAGATGGACACACAGACAGACATACAGATGCTTATTCTTTTATTAAGCTGGGGCATGCAACTTTGGTTGATTTATAACTCTGAATGTGATAACATTGATGTGTGTGGATATGTCCTGAGACAAACTTACATCTCATCCATGTTCTCTTTTTTGTTTTGCTTTGTTTGCTTTGTGTCTCTATGAATCTAAAGAATTGTATTATAAATGAGTGGCAATATTCAGTTCAATTCAGTTTATTTTTGTATATCGCTGTTCACCGAGTTCAGGCACAGACAGCAATTACATGTCCATGTCCGTATAACTGTATACATGTTGTGGAGGAGAATCTTGTCAAAACTGGGAATGAAGTCAGGATACTTTAATAAGGTTGAGAAAGCCCTAATGGTTGGGACAAGTAAAGTTCAATCTATCTATCTATGGTTTAAACTGACAACAGCAGGGGGCAGTAGTGAGTGCCACAAACCAAATATTCCAGGGCACAGAACTAGGAGAATGGCAGTGATAGAAGATATGTGATCTAATAGAGGAGTGACAGGGATGCCTGTTATGCCACCATGCCCCTCACTATATGTCATGGCAGTCTGGCTTCCTAGGAGGTTGTCTGGCCTTTTAAAGATGGGCAGACACTTAGGGTTGCAGGGATTGGAGGAATCACTGGAATCCTAAGAGAATGGCCCAAGTAGTTTCAAGGTCATCTAGATGTTTTTGGAAGTAGTCCTTTATCCAGGGATACAAAGCCCTATAGTATCACTCCACTGCTGAGTTTAGAGTGTGGCGGGTATGGAATGGCAAAAGTCCAGTTGCCAGGAGGAAGATGAGTCAAAGCCATTGAGGAGATAAAAGTGGAAAATGAAAGCAGGACAATTGTAAGAGGTACATGCCATCCTACCTACCCAATAGAGCATAACTTTTCTGTTTATTTTCTGCCATTTATTCTCCATTGTTCACATATCCTTCTTTTATTTCATACATAAAGCAATCTTTTTTGTGAGCATTTTAGCCTTTGTGGTGTTATTTTGAGTTTCGCCATAGAGCACCTCCTTCAGGTCACAATGCACACAGCACTCCGTTTAACAGACCTGGGTAATACAATTTTTATAGTCTAGATGAGGTCAAACATATAAAGGATACTGTATGAATAAGCATGCATCCACATGTGTATGGGTATGTCAGCTATCTCATCTTCTTTATCAAAATTTTACAAAAGAGAAATGAAAATACCTTCTTTATCTCTTAGCTATATTTTGCATTCATTCCATGGTAATTAGAGTTCTTTTTGTTTTCTTGTACTTTTACCAAGTAAGGGCAATGCGAGGGTCAAAAGTGAAAATCAAAAATAGAAAAAAGTCTATCAAATGGGCAGAGTTTTATTTCAAAGTGGCAATAATCAAAATTCAAAGTAAACAGAATACTAAGTTTGTTCCAATTTCAGATACTTGTGAGTATTTTAGGGTGACCTTCACACCGTTGTGCCAAAGACATCACAAATGATATGGCCCAGTGTGTCATGGGAAAATCCTCATGGAAACGGATGACACAAAAACCACAAAATAGTTAGGTCTACCACCACTTCAAAATGTTGGACAAAATGAACATCTAAACTGAAGCTGTAAAACCTGTAATTGACAGCAGCAGCTCTCTGTTATTCAATGCAAGTTTTCATGTGTGTGTGAGGGGTTGTTTGTTTTTATTTGTTTAAATTTTCTTTTTTGGCAACTTCTGTAAAATTGTAATTTTCCACTTGGGGACAAATCTAATCTAATCTAATCTAATCTAATCTAATCTAATCTAATCTAATCTAATCTAAATAACATTCTGATTGCACAATTGGATTCCTTGGGTGTTAAAATCCTCCAAAATGGCACCATGATGAGTCTTCCAGCTTTAGGGAAACTCAATGAAAAATTAAAAATGAGCTGAAATCATAACAGAGCTATGCATAGGTCATCAGAAATCATTGCTGTAGAATTTTGAAAGGTTATATACAGTACATATTTTTCTCACAGTGGTATGGAATTAGTGTCCTGAGTTCAAATCCTGTGTCTGGTTGCCACCAGTGCTGAGTCTACATGTTCTCTCCATGTGTGTATGTTTGTTTTTGGGTGTTGCACTCCAGATTTTCTCCAGTATCTTCAAAGTAGTGAGTGTGCCCTTCAAGTGGCTACTGCCCTGTACAGGATGTTTTCCTCTTTGCACTTAGTGCTCCTGGGATAGGCTGGACAGGATCTTAGAAAGTACATATGTATCTTTATCTGAGGAACACGTTTTGTGTTTTTTGCTAAATGTGTTGAAGGGCTCAACATTAATGACATTCCTTAATAGTTCTCAAAGTGAGAGATTTCAAAACCTAAGGTTGTGGGTTCAAATCCAGTTTCTGACCCTGTGTGACCATAAGCAAGTCACTTCACCTGCTTGTACTCCAACTGAAAAGACAAAATGAACTGCAACAAATTGTATCTCTCAGATGTTGAAGGCATAAGTCAAATAATAAGCAGACTTCTCACGCGAGTCTCCCTCTACTGATTTCTAAAGCAGTGGCTTTTATTTTCTATTGAATATGTACATTGATCAATGCCAAATAACTGAAGCAGAACTAAATTGGGGTGGATGGTGTGATGAAGGTTGAAGGGTGGCCATGGTGAGTCTGGGACATCAGAGGAGCAGCAGGCTGTCAATTTTCCTTTGCTCTGGACATGCAGTATCATCCTGGTCAAAAAAAGGTGTCAATCAGGATCAAAAGCCTGCTGCCCACCCACCCACTTTGTTTGCTTTCCTTTACTGGAGTGTCTCACCAGTGCACCACATTGCATCTTCAAGGAGGAGAAGGCAAAGCAGCAGTCGATGAAAGGTGTAGCAATGGCTCTGCAGGACAAGCTAGTGCTGACAGCAGACCAATTAAGGATTGACATTAAATGTTGAGATGTTCTGCACATTTTGTAACAAATATGAGCGGAGTTTTGTTCAATATTTCAAGTGGTATAGTGTTTTGAAAACCGAGAGATCAGTGTTACGAAAAGAAAGCAAGGTTCGAAATTTAATTTTGTAGGTATCTCAAGAAATAAGTCACACCTGCCAGCTTTTTGAAATTATTTTCCAAGACTGTATACAGTTTATAGCGTATACGTGCATAAGTATATGTACTGTATATGCATGTCTGTGTGTATTTGTATATATGTATACTGCTGCATATTCAAAGTCTTATCGTATATCATACAGTATTATGTTGTGCTTGTAAAATAAAACAAAACCGGTTCACTCCAGAAGAATCCAATAAAATGCAAATTCACTTCTGTAAAATATGAATTAACAGCATAAACCAAATATGAATAGTGTGGTGAGAATAGAAATAGTCTCTGTAAGTGTTCATTTGTGACATTTTTCTGTATTGTTGTCATCAGTGTTTTGTTAATTTGTAAATATCAATGTAAATTTCTGTTCAGTGAATTGTAACTTAAATAGAAACTTAATAAAAGAACCTAAAGGTATAAAAAGAAAATTTCACTGCTTTTATTAATATAAACATGCTTGGGAACTTGGAACTAAAGCTAGTCAAGATGAAGCAGAGACTCTAATGATTTTTAAATTGGTGTAGATGAGACTTTGGGACACTTGTACTATTAGCTAACAGAAAGAGTTTGATGGGTTTGTCAGACATGTTATGTTCTTGACAGCAGAAGTGGTCCACGACTTGATTAGGGGCTTTGGTGTCTCCATAGTTTTGTTATTTTACAGGTTATCCACATTTCATAGCAGATTGCTCACTTCTGATAAACTATAATGACATTAACACTGAAGGATACTTTGATCATACTTCACTTGTCTTTGGGATGTTTACGGCAGTCAATATTATCATTCTGAAATAATAATTCAGACTTTTGAATAAATTCAGAGCTGCATGATATCAGCGTACACGTGCCAGGTCTGCCAGCCTAAAACTGACTCTTCTATTCTAATTTGCCTTCTTACTGAGACTGATAGCCGGATATCAGAAGGTCCACTACTCTGCATGACACTCCAGCTGAAACTGAGAGAGTTTAAATGAAGGAACAGATTAGTTTTTGTAGTATTCTGTTTCATCCATTAAAATCACATCAAAGCTGAAAGTGGTATGCCTCACAAACCTAGTTAAGTAAAAAAATTAAATTCAGATAGATAGATTGAACTTTATGTATCCCACGGGAGAAATATGGCTTGGATCCATTGTTGTTTTAGTGATCAAGACTTGGTACTACAGTATATGTTTCCTTACTGACATTGCATACTTTTCCAGGGTGCATATCAGTATACTTGGTTCCTGCCTTGTGCCCTGTGTTGGCTAGGATTGGCTCCAGCAGACCCCTGTGACCCTGTGTTTGGATTCAGCGGGTTGGAAAATGGATGGATGGATATCAGTGAAGGTCTGTCCATCTATCCATTTTCTAATCCCCTTACCCAGTTTAAGTCATCGGGAGCTGGCTGTTACTCTCTGTATTATTGTGGAATGAATGGAACTCATCAAGTTCGTTATTGGATTTGGTCTACTCTCACACCCTAAGCTTCACACACAGAGAAGGATGAACACACACAGACCCAATCCTCTTAAGCACTGAGTGCCTACAATGCCTGCAACTCTTGAGTACTCCACAAAGGGAGTATCTTGAGCAAGAACAGCACACAGGTGTCCCTGGATGAGTCTTGGGCAGAGGAGACTTCAAGGAGACCTGAAATCAGGTCTTCCAAATCTTCAAAGCCATTGATTAAGTTGATCCATCAGAATTCTTTCAACTTAACGGTGAATCGCATACTTGAGGACACCAGTGGAAATTAAAAGAAAGTGCATTTAGGTCTGAAGCCAGGAAGCACTTTCTTATGCAAAGAGTTGTAGAAAACTAGAACAAAATGCCGACATTGGGAGTTAAAGCATAAACCATGGCAACCTTTAAGAAGAATCTGGATGAGATATTGGGGTTATGAGATAAACCAACAAGCCTGATAGACTAAATAGTCTCCTTCTTGTTTGCCTAATTTCTTATGTTCTTATGTTCCAGACCTAAATGCTACTTTGGTCTCTAAATATGTCCTAGACACATGAAGGCTGATACACCCTTTGGTTTTATGCCACATACCAACAAACAATGTTTTACTTCTACCTTGCTGTTCTTCTGTTGGAAATGACTTTCCTTAGCCTGATAATCCCGTAGGAAGGAATATGGCAACCCCCTCTACACCAGGTGACCCTGTTTACTTCATTACTTCAGTTACTCTAGGTTTAAAGAAAAAGTAGAGAAATTTAAAAGAAACATGGTACTTATTAAAGTTAAATAACACCAGTAGAAGAACATATAATAGAACTGGGGGCTTTGCCCCCTGCGCGCTTTGGTCGCCAACCCCCCCCCCAGCCTGCACTACGTGCCAGCCACTTTGCATCTCTGCCACTCACGTATGTGGAGTTCACTTTCACCAAACAACAAATCTCTTAATTCTCATGGATACGCCTCTTCTTTGGGAAGAAACACTACTTTTCCCTGATGGCAACACGAATTAGACGATCTACAAGTCTCCGACTTAAAGTATAAATCCGAACAATATATTCGATCTCTTTTCACTGTTCCATTATTTCACAGAATAATAATTACTGTTTGTTTGCGCTGATGTGTTCTTTACTATCATTTTTTTGAGACTTTCGAATTTTAGTACTTTCATTATCTCTAACCTGCTCTGCATGTGTATCGTGGCAACGTTTTTGAATTCTTTACGACATTCTACTTTGTCATCTACTCTTTTAATTTCCGTGGTTAAATCTCTTGGCACAAAGTCTTGTCTCGCGGGATGTGAAAGTATCTTTCTGAAAAAGTCACGTCTTGTCCCAGGCTAAAAAGTCTTGTCTCATCCCAGGATTGTTTTATTGTAATAGAGAGAAATATACTGTAACTAGATAGCAAAGTCTGAATGCGAATAGTCTTAGAAAGCTTACTGAAGATCAGCTGCACTGTCAAAAAAGGATGTTTTCCTAGGAAGCTTTTAGATGTAGCAGTTGGGGTGATGCATGAATTGCGTTCTCCGACGTCCAGACGTTGCTTTCTGGTCTCTCAGACCGGGTGTTATTCATGTGAAAAATTCATGTTGGGTTCCAAACCTCATGAAACCACACACCTAGGATTGGGTAGCTATCCTGGTGATGGATGGCTCTGCCTAAAACCTTTGATCCTCATACTTTTTCTGTGCAATCTTTTGCTTGCTCCAGTTCTTTTACTATTAAATTGTAAATTGATATTTTTAATCTGAGTGTCTTAACTTATTTAGATAATAATAAAGAAAAATGTACAGATGCAGTTAGATAATTACTTGTCACAAGAAATAAAGAATGACCAAATGTATTTGGGTCATGAAGTATTGGTCACAAGAAATAAAGACTGAAGATGTAATTAGCTAAATTATCTTCAGGAATCTTTTAAAGTTCATCGCTGTTCATCGTTTGAACAAGAGCTTGTAATTGAAGCAATTAGCAGCTTATTTTTTAATATAGTTTTTAATATTGTGTCTGTAGTTCCAAAATAATGATTTTATCCCTCCAGCACATCCTGGAACCATCTCTGGACAGGCAGCCAGTCCATTGCTCACTCATGAAGTATGCGGTGCAATTTGGAGTCACCAATCAACCTAAAATATATGTGTTTGTGATATCAAAGTAAAACCCAGCACAGAAAACATGGAGAGAACATACAAGGTCCACATAGGCTTGAGAGCTGAACTGAGGGCTTTGGATCAGTGAGGTAGCAGCAGGAGACAAGAAGGTGACCGATGGGGACCCTACTTGCAGTATATATGTTTAGTAAGATGGTCCTGATTTATAGTGGATTTACTTGACACCAACCATATTCATGATAATCTCTAACAACGCGTATTGTTGCCAAGCCCTTTAAGGATGTCAGCTTGCAGGATCCATTGACCATGAAACTGTCTTTGGGATTACTTGAGAAGAACACTCTGAAATGGAGCATACATGTTCTCTTCAGGAAGAAATCATTTACTTTAGGGTTGAATGGTATGCTGTGGAAAGTCATTTGAAGGAAATTTTCATTGTTTTATCTTTATGTATTTGTCTGTACAGTATACTTTTCAAGGGAGCAAACACTTTTCAAGATGGAGATGATGGGATCATATGATATTTAACTCTTTCATTTGTTGCAGTATGTTAGTAAGTAGTGCCTAATCAATGATAAGATATTTAACCAAAGATCTTTAAACTGTAAAATGAGCCTTAATCAGCCCAGGTATCTACATATTCTTTAGCAGTTATCACTGTAAAGTGAGCTGTTCAAATAGCAGAGGTACCTCAGATCTGTTGTAATAAAGCCTGTCCATCAGAACCATTGTAGTGGTGATCTCAGCTGTTATTTAGGAACAGGGATCACTGGACAGATGTTAGTGTGCTCATAGACTGAAAAACTAATTATGAAAAAGGAGACGGGGATGTTGTTTGTCACACTTTTATGGGGGATCTACAAAATGGATTTGCCTAATGTTGCAGATCCAGATTAGTTAATTTGTTTAATCTGTAATTCAGAGTGTCTCACTTCACCATGCCATCTTCATATTTGTTGTTGAATAATGCCTGTCTTTTGTATATTTTGTTTTTGAATGTCAAATCTGTTCAGATCAAAGAGTTTGTCTTACCTTCATTTATTTCAAGGTTGCTATTTCCTCAGCTCCATTTAGCAGAGAGCTGCCTCTCTAACAACAAGGATGATTGATTCTTACTTGGTTCAGGCAGATTAATTGAAACATTTATGTTGTCTGACACCTGATGCCAACCTAGAGGTCCCAATCAAAGTTACAGCATGCCTTTGCATCTTCAAAGGTGCCCTGCTTATGGATGCTGTCTCACCGACTGGATTTGAGTTTTCGCCTGGTCGCAGATTTGTGGAGCTTCAATGTTTTCTCTATGTCTGTGTGGGTTTTTTTCCATTTTTTTTCTTGAATATCCCAGCAATGTATGGGTTAGATTTATTGGTTATATATTAATTTGGACTGCTAACTACAGTAAGTAATTGAAAGGAATGATAGGCCAAAGCCTCAAACCTCTGGCTCTGTACTTGTAAAATGTTTATTTTTATACTGTATTGAGGATTTGTTCTGTTCTGTGTATTGTATTGTGTTGACCCCCTTCTTTTTGACACCCACTGCACGCCCAACCTACATGGAAAGGGGTCTGTCTTTGAACTGCCTTTCCCAAGGTTTCTTCCATTTATTCCCTACAAGATTTTTTTGGGGGGAGTTTTTCCTTGTCTTCTTAGAGAGTCAAGGCTTGGGGGCTGTCAAGAGGCAGGGCCTGTTAAAGCCCATTACGGCACTTCTTGTGTGATTTTGGGCTATAAAAAAAAAAATTGTATTGTATTGTATTGTATTGTACCTACGATGGAGACCTGGCACAAACTCTGTCTGTGCTGGGTTTGTCGAGTCTTTTAGTGCTTGATTGGATTTCCTCCTACAACCTGTTATGAAATTTAGCCTTTTTGAAAATTGATCCTGTTATGTTTGTGATATAAATTATTCATCACTAGCTTAACATCAGTTTTCTGAGTGTACCCATGTTTGCCCTTTTCTGCACTCTGGACTTTCTTGAAGGTGAAACACAATCTTTGTACATTATCTGACACCGTCTCCAATCATGTCTTCCTTGGCCTCCTATGTTCTTATTATTTTGTGTTATTACTTTTCTTTTGTTCCTAGTGTGTGGTTGGTGTGTGTGTGTGTGTTTGTGTTTGCCCTGCAGTGGACTGGTGCCCTGTCCAGGGAATTCTTCCTGTTTTGTGCCCTCTGGTAGCAGGGTGGGCTCCAGCACCCCCTGTGAACCTGTTCAGGAATAAGCAGGTTAGAAAATGACTGACTGACTGACTGACGGACGTTCTTTCTCCGTGAGATGCCATTTTTGTATTTATTTATTCCTTTGCCATTTTTTCAGAGCCATGTTGTATCTAGCAATGGCTTTGGTTGCTGGACATGTGACCCAGCGTTGAGTCACGACAGTCACCCTATTTAAGAAGGCATTGATCATGTTCCTGTACCCAAGCTTTTGGATCAATTGCAAACACTTTTACAAATCTTTGCAAAATTTAGTTTAGCTAGGGAAGGGATTGCTAGTCACAGTTAAGGCCTTATTTTTCTGTTCTTTGAGCTCCACATTTTGATAAACATTTTGGTTTGGTTTGCAGGCTTATTTTAAATTTTTGGCTCTGACCAACTCTCTTGAAATTCCTTTTGATACTTTTTCTCATTGCTCTTGTTTCTGTCCAGTTTCGGACTGAATTTCTTCTATCTTAAGGCAAAATACTTATACATGTGCAGGTTAAGTTGACTGGTAATTCCAAAATGGTCCAATGTGAGTATTCACCTCATGTAAAGTTGGTTATTGGGATTACTTGCGGGGCTGATTTCTACCTTGTGAACATTGTTACCAGAATGCACTATGGCTTCTGAAAATCCTAAAAGTGTTTAATCAGATTCCAAATGAATGGATGGATGATATTTTTTTGTCTTTGTCTCCTCACTCCTATCTCCGTTCAGTTTCTGAGCTGATCAAAGTTGGAGAGGTGAGAAGTGGACAGCCATTCGCTCAACTCCACATTTAATTGCCCCACTCTAGGGATGTCTAAAGTAATAAGACAGACTAAGGTGTGCTTTACTTAGATTTTTGTAGTGCCTTGTCTGGTCTTCCAGCTCACTTTGCCCACAAGAGGACGGGACAATTCCATATCTTTACTGAGAAGCTGGACAGGCCTAATACCCCACCGTCAGGAAACAGAGTGGATTCAGAAAGCATTCAGACCCCTTCACTACCTGCACATTTTACTGTGTTGCAGATTTAATTTAAAATGGAAAACTTTGCCTTTTTTACCCATCAATCTACACTCAAAAACCCATAATGGCATAGTGCAAACATATTTTCCGAAAGATTTGCAAATTTCTTAAAAACTGCAATCTCTAATTCATATAAGTATTCAGAGCCTTAATTCAGTACTTTGTAGAAGCCCCTTTGACAGAAAGTAAAGCTTCAGGTTCCGTCAGATCCTCTCACGCGCCATTAGAAACGGTCATCTTCAGGTCTCTCCACAGATGTTCTATGGGATATTAGTCTAGGCTTTGGCTGGGACAGTTAACGACAGTCAGAGACTTATCCCAGAGTCACTTCAGTGTCTTGCCTGTACGTTTACATGTTTCAGTCATTATTCATGCTGAAAGGTGTACTATTGCCCCAATATGAGGCCTTGTGAACTCAGGAACAGGTTTTCATCAAGGACCTCTCTGTATTTGGCTTTTCTTATTGTTCCCTTAATTCTCACCAGTCTTCCTGTACCATAGCATGAATTTTTACCTCCATGCTTCAGGGATGGTATTAGGCAGGTGATGAGCAGTGCCTGGTCTTCAACAGATGGAGTGCTTGGAGTTCTGCCCAATTTTGGTCTGGTTAGACCAGAAAATCTTTTTCCTCATGCTCTCAGAGTCCTTTAAATGCCATTTGACAAGAGTGGCTTCCTTCTAGTCCCTCTACCATAAACACTTGACTGATGGTGTGCTGCTGATTATTATCATTCTTCTGGCAGGTTTTGCCGTCTCAGCAGAGGACTTAAGAAGCTCTGTTATAATGACCTTTGTGTTCTTGGTCACCTCCCTGACTAAGGTCCTTCTTGCGTGGGTACTCAGTTTGGCTGGGTTGCCAGTTCTAGCAAGAGTCCTGGTGGTTTCAAACTTCTTCCATTTCACAATTATTGGAGGCACTTTTCTCCTGGAAATACTCAATGCTTTAGAAATGGTTTTATATCGTCGCCCTGATCTATGCTTCACCACAATTTCAATGCAGAGGCCTACAGAGAGTTTCTTGGATTTCATGGTGTGGTTCTTGTCATGACATGCAATATGAGTTGTGGGACCTTCTATACAAAGGTGTGTGTCTTTATAAATGATGTCCACTCAATTCAGTCTTCTGCAGGTGGTCTCCAGTCAAGTTCTAGACACATCTCAAGAAGAATTAGAGCAAAAATGATGTACATGACCACAATATGTAGTGCCACAGGAAAGGGTCTAAATACTTCTATAAATGAAAGATGATAATGAATAAGATATTTCAGTTTTTGAATTTTAATAAATCTGCAAATCTTTCTCTTTTTTATTATGGGTTTTTGCATGTAGATTGATGGGCAAAAATGGGAAATGTATCCATTTAAAATAAAATCTAAAATGCATTAAAGTATTTAGGAAATATAGGAAGTTATGTAGAAAGGTAAGGTGTCTGAATACTTTCTAAATCCAGTGTACAATTCTAATGTTTCCTATTAATTTGTATGTGAAAGATCAAATATTAAACCAATGTGTATTAAAATTGTGACATTTGATTTCACACGAACCAATCAATCAGTCAATCGATCAATATGTCATAATGTCTGCATAAGCAATCTTCTCAAGTTAATAAAATAGTGCCCTATAATAACATTTATTCACTCGTCTACTTTCTGATGCCACCTTTTCAATATCGAGGTTGCAGGAAGTCAAAGTTTCTCCTTGCAACGTCAGGCAAAAGGCAAGAAGTAACCCTGCATTAGACCCCGGCCCATCGCAGGGCACACTCATGTACTTTACTTAAGCCCACTCAATTACCATTTCCATTTGCTGAAATTATTGATCAAATGTGCTCCAATTGGGAAACCTAAAGAAATGTAACCAATTGGATAAAGGTGTCAGCCTAATAAGTAAATGTTAATGTTAATAATAACAACATCACACAAACAATAAAGTGAAGCTGGGTCCCAGAAATTCAAACACATTTTAAACATATGTGTTTTAAATCAGACAAAACACTCCACATTAAATTATGTTATATTGAAAAAAATTAAACATATAAAAAGTGTCAAAAACAACATGCAAACTTAAGCATTTCCAGAAGCCTGCTCACCCCAACAAATAAATGTACGCAATCACTGATGTACAGAATATGGCCACTAGGGGGTGATGTTAGACTGTAAAAGCTGTGCTTTTTGGCACATACATTAGTTCTGTGGAACTTACCAAGTGGAAGATAATATTTGTTCTCATAACTTCTGTTTTCAAAGGTGCACAATTTGGGTTGGGTTGCATTACATTCATAAAGTTTTTATTTTAATGTCAAGAAAATAAAACAAAGACAATGATTGACTGTAAGCCAGATCATACCTTTTGTAGTCTGATGGTCATTAGTGAGTGATATCCATGTCATGTTACAATTTAATATGTGCCGGGGATGGGCTCCTGCCACACAAAGCTGCTGACTGTTGGAAACAGGTTTGATAATAGATGGATAATATAATACATTATGATATAATGTAGCATAATCTATATACAGTATATAAAAAAGAATGTCTGTCTGTCGGTGTGTTCCCTATACAATCTTATACCCTTTGACTGATCTGGACCACATTTTGTATAGTTGCTCTCTAGGGCCTTATGGACAAGACAGACTGCTTTGGAATCCAAAATTTTGGCCCGAGGGGTCCAACTGAACACACTTGGGTGCATGGATTCATGATATTGGTGCCAAAGTCTGACCCTGCCATCTGTTTGCCTCAGCAGAAATCAAGACTCCTCAGACCAGGCTGCACTTTTCCAGTCATCAGCTGTCTAATTTGGTGAACCTGTGCCCACTGCAGCCTCCAGGTTTGACAAGTTGTGCTTTCTGAGATTCTTTTCTATACCACGTATGTACAAAACGGTTATCTGAGTTATTGTAGCCTCTCTTTTGGGTGACCTCTTTCATTACTATTGCAGAACTGCTGCTCACTGGATGTTTTTGGTTGTTTGCACCATTCTGAGTAAGTTCTAGAGACTGTTGTGGATGAAAATCGCAGGAGATAAGCAGCTACAGAAATACTCCAACCATCCCATCTGGCTACCATAGTCAAAGTCATTGAGGTCACATTTTTACCCATTCTGGTTTTTTGATATAAACATTAACTGAAGCCTGTGGTGGGCTGGCGCCCTGCCCGGGGTTTGTTTCCTGCCTTGCACCATGTGTTGGCTGGGATTGGCTCCAGCAGACCCCCGTGACCCTGTAGTTAGGATATAGCGGGTTGGATAATGGGTGGATGGATGGACACTGACTGAAGCTTCTCACCTTTATCTGCAGGAAAATGGCTGAAATTATTATAAAACATGGTCTATTTATTAATTTCTTTCCTTTTCTTCAGATCACCCAGTGCCAAATCAGGGACACCTATTGTAGAGTACACTCCCTTGTAACGAGTCCTTAGTTTTGACTAGAAACAGTTTAATAGATTCTCACCAATGCTGAGATTTTAGGCAGGTCATCTAAATAGTAGTTGCACTTACAATTTGATTTTAGTACACTTTAAACAAACTTTAACTAATCCATCTATCACTCCATCCATCCCAAACTTTTATTTTCCTGAGCAGAATCAATGGGAGCCTCATCATGTCCTGGCGGTCAAAGGGACAAGGCATACAGCCATCTGTGGATTGCTCATTCCTGGGCACACATCAGCACAAACTAGAGTCACCAACCAGGGAGAAAGCTGACAGATTAACACAGTAAGGGCACGCAGACTTCAAACAGGAGATACCCCAGGCTAAAACGCAACTAGGGTCTGATCCCAGTCATGTAGTACTGCTGTCTGCCTCTCCACCATTTTCAGCATACTGAATATATTTCAAGCAGGATTCATTAAAGAGATGTTTGCTGCAGTCTCCTTTTGAATTCCAGTGTCCAGACTTGTTTAACCCTCTGCTGTTTTGTGTAGCCAGCCAGTGAGACTGTTTTACCAAACTGCAGAATCATATTTACTCAATTTATTGCCTTTAATGCTTAACTCTACCTTTATCACAAACGGCACTGTCCAGCTAACCCAGTATTTCTTTAATGCAGTGCCTTTCATGGTGAGCAATGTCCTAGAGCACTTTACACATACATTATAACACAAAAGACTCCTAAAGAATATAAAATATTCAGGTGATGGGTTATTAAAGTAGGAAGAAAACTGAATATAAAAAAATAACTAAAAAACAGCTGGACAGACCGGTGAAGGACCTGAAGTCCAAATTTAGAATACCATTTTCCAATAAAGGTTTGACCATCTACCTGCAAAATTCTATAAGTATTATTTTCTGATGACTTCTCATTACTTAATCAGCTTAACAAGTTCTACTATCAGCTTGGAAGAAGACACTCCACTGGCACACCAGGTGGTGTTTATGGCCATGCATCCTGCAGCTTCTCCCTGTAACCTTTCCATCCTGTCAACCCTCTTCACGTAACTAAGTGTGAGGTTCATTTGTTATTGTGGATGCTGACAAGCCTGATGGGCTGAATGGCTTTCTCTCATTTTTTTTTCAAATTTATTACATTCTTATGCAGAACTGCAGAAATCTAGCTGGCCCAGATAGCATCTCTCCTTCCACATTAAAACACTGCAACATAACACCTATGTTTATGGATATCTTTAAATGATACTTAGCACAATGCAATTTCCTGCCAGTTTGAAATTATGCATAATTACCTCATCCCACTGAAAGCAGACAATTTGCTGCCTTAATGATTACAGACTAATGACACTAACTTCTGCGATAATTAAATCATTTGAGAATCTGATGTTCCACATTTCAGCTTTGCCACTGATATTCTTTTTGACTGGTGTGGCCTGGAAGAGGAGCTTCTGAGCAAATCTAAGGCCCAAAATGGCAAAGGAGACCAAAATTATATAAAAGAAACAAAGTCTATAAGTACAAAATGACACAATAAACAGAGAAGAGTGTAGGGGTAAGGACATATGGAATTGATGGGAAAACAACAAGCCTGCTGCCCCTCTGGACCTAAATACATAGGTGTTACCATACAGTATCTACTTGATATGGTAAGTATCCTACTTACCAGCGTTTTTGTACCTCCTCTTGATGTTTGACCCTTTCTCTCATTCCTTACAATGGCCATTGTTCCTCCTGCAAGATGACCCTTGCCAACACCACTCCTTCCAACTCTAACCTTTTTTGTATGGTTCCAGGAGCCCCTTTTAAATCCCCCATGGATAGTTCTTGGGGGGCTGGATCTTGCACCCCTTGTGAGGTCTGAAGAGTCTTAGGAAATTCCTTGGGACATCTGGCTAGAGTTCTGACTGATGGTTCCAGTTTTCCCTGCAGATTGACTCCCTATGTCTCCTTAAAGGGGCAGACCAAATCAAGATTACCTGTCCCACATATGGAGTAGACCTTTCTAACTGGTGAATTCCTGCCAAATGCCCTGGGGACAATTTACGCCCCTAGAGTGATTTGCTGCTGGATATCTGTACAGTTGGGGCATTACAACATATATCTGCCATTTGCTATCCTACCAGAGCATCTTATGACGCGATACTTGCCTAACATCCTCTCACTGCTGCTTTCATGCCAGTAAGATTGATCATCCCTTCACATTGTCTTCTGGTTGCTTGTAATGTTCATATTCACACCCACAGACATTTTAATGCAATGTTATGTAAAAGGTCTCAGACACATTTCCTCTTCACCCCAAACTGGAAAACGTGATCAGTCAAAAGAACATAGGAGATTTGACAAATGAGAAGATACCATTCAGTCCATCAGGCTTGTTTGTTTAGCTAAGAGCTAAGCTGTCCCAGTATCTCACCCAGATACTTCTACAGGGTTGTCAAGGTTTCTGCTTCAACTGGAGTTCTCGATAGTTTTTGGTAGACTCCCACAACTCTTTGTGTATGATTTGTCATTATGCTGAAAGAATTCTGGTGGATCTACTTTATGAACACATTGGTAGATCTGCTGGATCTATTATACTTACACGCTGGATCTACTGTGATATATACCCTATCAGAACAAGAGGGCATCTCACTTCAGACACCCTGACCAATGGAAACTTTGAAAACATAACTCCTCCAATCTAGACAGAAGGCATAGTAATCAATAAAAAGATCTTATAAACACCTCCTTCTGCCACGAAGCAGTCACCTTAGTCAAACAAATGGTTCAATATTTCCATCCTGTCTGATAATGCAGACATCCTAGTTAATAGAAGAGTCTGAAATGTGACACACTCCTTCCTAAAGCATTCATCATGGTCAATCAAAATGTCTGACACACGCATAGCCTTCTATATTAGACTATCCTAACCAGTCATAAGTTCTGATAACCCCTAAATTCACCTTAAATCACAAACAGTAGTCAAGAAAATGGTATGAAATCTACCTCCTCAGATGAAAACACCCTGGGCAATGAAAGGGTCTGAAACATGATAACTCCAACATGATAACCTGCTCAATTAAACAATCTGATACACAATCCCTTTTGTTTCAAATCAGTCACCAAGGCCAATTATAAGCTCTGTTCTACTCCTCCTCCCTAAATCACTCCTTGGTCAATCATTCCCACCAGTTGTCACTTCAATCAGTTACAAGGTTTGGTATATCTGGTTTTCTGCCCAAAAACAGTTTTCCTGCCAGCAGTCATAAGGTATGAAACAACCGTCCATGTAGCTCTCTACCCTCATCATGCTATAATCTTTCTCCTCAGCTTCATCTTATTCTTTCGCATCATGAGGTGAGTGGAATATGAAGCATAATGCAAGTGTAATTATACAAGATGTGACACTGCTTACGTATTATTTAGGTATTGAGTATTGGTCACTCTATTGTCTTTTGTTTTTGCTGTAGATGCAGTGTTGGAAATTGTGTGCGGTTCTGAGTTCAGATATATCTATTGTTGTGTTAAGACTCACAATTATGGCTACACCTCAATGCGGGATTCACCTCACTGTAATATGTTCTTAATGTCTGAGTAATTTGCTCAAGGACACACTGTATGGAATCACCTTTTGTTTTCCAGTGAAATTCCATGATCATCCCAGCTATAAGCCATTATTACCCGATGCTTTACAAATCTCACATGTTTTTTGGGTGGAGTACTCGCAGACCAGGAATTGCTCAGCATCACACATTGGCTTAGTTGTGGGAACTGAACCCGTGTCTTGTAGTTTATAGTACATCACCATTATCTGCTGAACAATGAAGCATGAATTTTTACCATGCATTTATTTTGTCTTCTCTAAATTAATTTTCTCTCTAACTTCCCTCCCATTTTTTGCATTTTTTCACATTATTTTACAGTTTTGCCAATTGCCTTTTCTTGAAGACCTATTAAGTAAGACATTTTAAGCTGTAGAATAAAAGCTTGACTGGTTGAATTAAAATAAAAAAGCTACCAGTAAAAACACCCTGGTCATGAAAGATTAGTGCTGAAAATCCCTCCTTTGAAAAGTAAAAGAGTCGAAGGACCCTGAATTAAATCTCATTCCGACAGCTTACACAATTCCACAAAAAAGGATTTCCAGTTATAATTGATTTCACCTCACATTTGCATTAATTATCAAATTTGAACCATTTAAAACAATTACATTTTATAATGCTTTGGCTTTGGATGGACATGAAGTTGTCTTTGTTCTACCTTGTGTTTTGGTAATTCTTTTGCAATCTGCTTCTTCAAATTTCATCAGCCATGACTAAACTGACACCCACCTCTGAGTTTTACTCATTAGTGTCTTGTGAGGCAGTGGCTCACTTTTATCTCCCTGGAGACCGGACAAAATGGGGATGTTTCTAAGGAAATAGTGTAAGGCACAGAAATCTACGCCTACATCTCCAAGCTCTCTTTTTCCTTTTAATGTTTCTCAGGTTAATATCACAATCATCACATTCCATTTTGGGGGAAAAGAGACAGATTTCCTTAATGCAGACTGGGCTGAGTCCACTGCATGAGATATCTGTACTAGAATATGGGATGCCTGGGTTGCCCACAGCTGGCATTACCTCTTTGAGCCCAGGCCATCGACAGTCATGTCGCTAGGGCAATGAGGATACATAATAACAGAGAAAGGTGCTTCAAAAGTGCTCTGTGTTGTTTTATTCAAACAATAAAAGTGGTGTCAATACTTAAATAGTGCTGTGTACTTAAATAAATATTCTTCAATAAATAAAAACACTGTTTTGGTGAGGAAGTTAAAATCCAAATAAATACAGTTAATAAATACTTCATTAAAATTCCAGGCAAAACCAAAGTCAGAATCACCATTGTATTCCATCCCAGTGTTCTCTCTCTCTTTCTTACGCTCATCTTGCCCTGCTCACCCAACTTCCAGGTATGTTTAGTGGGGCTGAGACCCTGGCGAAAGCGTTCCTTTTAGACTTCTGTCCAATCCACCATCCCACAGGCACCCACCAGGACACTCTGGATCTGTATTTGTCTTTGCTACTCCCATCTCGGGGTCCTTGGGATTTCTGGGATCTCCACTATCACTCCTTCTCTTCATTGTGCAACAGGAGTGATCTGGTCCACCCATGCAGCTCCACCTTGCTGCCATCTAGTAACGCTGGCTCCCATTTCATTCTGTTTTCTCTTTGTCTTTTCGCCAGTCAAACTTTCTACTGATTACCCACAGAGAGCTAATGAGGAAACCGGCTGAACTGGTCGTGCCTGCATGTGAATGCAGGACCAGCCAATGTTGCTCATCAACACCCAGAGGCTGTCCAGCCATGCAGCTATGCACTCCAATATCCACCAAACTTGAGCTGCGGTGTTTTTATAAATTAAAAATAAAGCTCCACCACAGACCCCTAATGCACTTCATCACATCATCCTAGTCAGGAAACAGGACGCCAAGCAGTATTCAATTTGCAGAGCAATTCATTTCTACAGTTGCCTTAAAGATACAACACACCTTACAGAATTATGAACATTGTAAGTCTCCAAGGCCTTCTCATAACAGGGCTTACTGACATTTGCCTAAAATCTTCTTGTTTACCTCGTTGTAGCCTTCATAATCTTATTTCACACCTCTGTGTACAAGTCATCAATTATACAGAGTGTACTCAAAGGCTGACATTAGGACATGTCTAAACTGAGACACTGCTTGTTAAGATTTAGCATTATGGGGAAGGCCAAGACAGTTTCAGGCACAATGACAAACAGTAAGAGCGGTGAAGTATATACTGTAAGTACTGTATCTTCACAGTGATAAATCAGGCACTTCACAAGGTGGACTAAACGGATTCTGTGTTTCTTAATCAAAGAAAAGTCTGAAACTCATTTATTAGCTGCTTGCCCAGTCATCGGGCGTTGTGGAAATTGTAATCTAGGTCTGTTTTGTTGACCAAGAGAAGTCCTGATGCCATTTTTGGAAGGTAATGTCATTTATTTGTAATTTTGGCTTTCATAATAAAATAAGTACATGTCTTTTTATGTGTGTGTGTGCCCATGTGTGTATAAAGGTAGTTAACAGTATATTCATCATCTCCATCCATTTTTCATCCTGCTATACCTAATCAGGATCACAAGGACAATCTGGTAGCCAAAATGTTACTTTCGATAACAAATTCAATTCAACTAAGAAATTATTGCTGTTGCTTTTGCTAGCATCAGCATGTCCTCTTTGCCAGTGTAATGTAATCAACTTTTTATGCTGCTTTGGAATGAATAGAATATCATTAATAACAGTGGGCATGAAGTGTGTGTCAACAGCATCATCTGCTAAAATAAAGAAAGTAGCAGTTTAAACTTTGAGGATTTGAATTTAAGTTATATTAATTCATCTCAAATTGTCCTTGCATGCATTTCAGAATATTCATTTTGAAACAGCTTGAAATCACTTACTGTCCAATTTCCTGTTCTTTTAATTGAAGTTCATTATGATTATCCAAATTAACATTTAGAGATATCTGAAAATAAAACATATTTGAAGATATCTGAAATGTATTTAGGATATCTTAAAATACTAATTAAAGTCTGAAAATACATATATTTGAGGATATCTTAAATACATTTCCATTTATCTGAAACAGATTTTAAGATATCTTGCACTGATAAATTTTATTTTGAGACATTGCAAATGCATTCCAAGATACTTCAAATGCAGGTTGTGACAGATGACTGGGGACTTTGCCTCACTGGGATGCCTGGAGAGCGGAAGGACCAGGAGAGAGGCAATACCTTCCCCGAGACACGAGAGGGCAGCCCCCCTGGTTTGCATTGGGGCCACGGGACTGGAGCTTGGAAGTCCAATCCTGTTGGGGACTATGGGCACTGCCAGGGGGCGCTTGGACAATCCTGGAGCCTTGGACAGCAGCACTTCCACCACATCAGGAAGTGCTGCCAGAAGAGAATCCGGGCACACCTGGAATGTTTCCGGGTGCCCATGCAGCACTTCCGCCACACCAGGAAGTGCTGCAGGAAAATTATCAGGGTGCACCTGGAGCACATCTGGGTGCAACATAAAAGGGGTTGCCTCACTTCATTCAAGGAGCCGGAGTTGGGAGGAAGAGGACAGAGCTTGCAAAGAGGAGTGGAGGTGGCAGAAGAGAAGATAAAAAGAAAGAAAAGAGAGAAGAAGAGAAAGGATTGAGCCTTGTGGTTTGTACATTGTGTGTGCAGAAGGAAAATAATAAACGTGTGTGTTTTTTGGGACATTGTGTGTCTCACTGACTCTCTGTAGCCGGGCTCATCTTCCACAAGGTCAAAATATCTTAAAATAATTCCGATGCATTTTGAGATATCTTCAGTAAATTTTAAGATATTGTAAAATAAGTCTGCAGCTATATGGAGATATCTGAAATGCAACTTAAGAAATCTCAGGATCACTTTCTTAGAAATTGTCTGTTTTCACTGGGAATTACTGTCACTTTTAAGGTATTTTGAATTGATTTTGTGATATTTAGAAATGAGAAGTTATTCTGAGATATCTTGAAATGGATTGCTGATATCTGTAAATGAACAGAAAGCTATTTTATGATATCTGCAAATGTATTTTGGATATCTCAAAATGGTTTGGATGTTCTTTTAAGATATCTGAAAATGTAATAAAGATGTCTTAAAACAGTATTTCAGATGTCTTCACATTGACTCATTTTGATATCTTAGATTCATTTCATGACATTTTAAAATCGGTCTCTACTTGATTTCAGATATCTTAAAATGTATTTCATATTCAAACTCACGGAGCCCAGGGAAGAATGCATGGACAATATAAACAAAAGAAAGAAAGTGCTTGTGGAGAAATGCCAAATTAGTGACTGGCAGCCTGTCAGGGATTTGTAGGACAGTCACTCTGCAAGACGTTTTTTTGACCAAGGATACTGGGGGCTGCAAAAACGAGGGCCATAAAATCTGTGACGAAGCCATGGTGAAACCCACTTGGTGGCTATGAATAAAGAAAGATTTGTGCTGGGATGTGAGCAGGGATGTGATTGACCCTGGCTGAGTGCCCAGTACAAGAATGTATGATATTGAAAGACCCAAATCATCCGAGGACCTCAGCAACATCACTTATGACATATCCCAATGCATGCAGAAAGTGCATCTTGGAACAAGATATCCAAAATTTTATTTTAATCTTTCTCAAATGCATTTCAAGAAATCTTTAAGAAGACATTAACATATTTTAATATATCTGAGAATCATTTTCAGATATCTACAATACAATTCAAGATAACTCAACCATGTATTTGAAAATACTTTCATATCCATTTTCAGACTTCTGTAATGCATTTCATGATATCTCAAAATAACTTGCTGGTCTTTTTTTTAATATACTTTATTAAATTCCCAAGGGGAATGACTGTGGGGGCCAGAGCTCATGGTCAGCCATTATATAGCACCCCTGGAGCAATTTTCAGGTTAATGGACTTGCTGAAGTGGTCAACAGAGTAGGATCCCTTCTGGCACTAATATGATTTGAAGCAGCAACCTTACAGATTCTAGCGCAGATCCTTAGTCAGAGAGGCACCACTCCATGGCACCTCTCAAATACAACTCATGGTATCTTAAAATAGATCTGAAAGAACGACAAGCAGAATTAACAGTTAGAAATATCTCAAAATTAATCTCTAAATGCAGCTCATCTTTGAAGACATCTGCAATGTGATTCTACAGTAGATATCTCAAAATATTTTCCTTTACATTTTAAGATATCTGAAATCCATCTAAAATATACTTCAAGATGTCTTACATATATATTTCCAGATATCTCAAAATCACTTCTGTAAAATTTCCTATTACATCAGTGGGCCTTTATGCCTATATTAAGGTATGTATGCTTTACAGATACAGTATCTATTGTCACGCATGCATGCCTGTCGACTTGTAATTCCACCCCGAGCCAGGGGTTGGCACTACCTTGTAACATTTCTCTTATCCTTTACTCTGCAGATTGGGTGACCAACATTTTGAGGGCATATGACATCACTTCTGGTCCCAGTGCCCCTTCCCCTTTTGCCTCACCACCTCCATAACTGGCACCACCATCATCCTTCTCCAGTCTGACAGATTTGTGCATCTGTGAAGATGTTACTCACAATATATGTTAACTCGTGTTTATTATTTTGTTCATTACTATATGAGCTTGTATGAGGGTGCCCAAACCCTTTAGCTTTGTTCTGTGTTTTAATTTACATTATGTATTATTATTATCATGGTATGAAAACACACAAGAAGATATAGTTTAGATATCTGGAAATGTATTTAAGATACTGTGAATTGTACTGTAGATATTTAAAAATGAAATCTGAGTATCTTGAGTTCACATCACACATCAAAATAAAATGTATTTGATACATCATGAAATACATTTTAAGATATCTGAAATGGAGCAGAGAGACCAATTTTAAGATCTCATTAAATTAATTTGACGTACCTAAAAATGTACTTCAAATATCAGAAATGTGAGACAATATGAAGATATCTGAAATGCATTTTCAGATATCTTGCTCACCAACCCCCTGGCCAGCGCTACACGTTAGCCTCTTTGTGGTTCTGCCTCTCCTATATGGGTATGTGGATGCACAATTTAAACAGATTTTAATTTTCATGTGAAGTGTTCCATTTGTATCCATACGATGTATAACTGCCGTGATTTCATTTCTTTCTTTCTATTAAATAAAACAACTTTTTTGAATGTTTGGCTCTGAGATTTAATTGTCTTTGCAAAAGCTATTCTAACGGGAAACTGTTAATGTTTTAATACGAATGGCATATCAAGATCTCCTTTGGTGTCTAATGTTATCTGCGGAAGATTTACCGCATTACCATCCTTGGATATACAGTACATCCTTCTTTCTACAGTAATTTGTGTGGTGGAAGACCGGACAGTGTTAACGGTTGTAGATATTCTTTCAGATATTGTAAGTTGATGTTTTCATCTTCCACACGATCACCACAAACTGTTTCAGCATAGTCTGTTGATATGCATTTAACCATTCTGCCATGTAACCGATCGACATTTTTGGCGTTAATTCGTTTGACTTCATCGTTTCTCAGTGCTAGGATTGCCCGTGTACTCATTTTTTCTTTTGATAACCCTTCATAATGAAATTCTTCAAGAAGATTTGGACATAATATGTCTTCTTTAATTGGGAATTTAAAGTGAGGAAAACATTAAAATTTATAAGAGCGGAGAGCGCAGGAACTGTGTCTGACAAAAGCATTCACACGAATGAGAGATGAGAGTACCGTGGTCTTGTTTGAAAATGGTTGCCAGGAGGGCGTGACTTTTAAAAATATTATCATCTCACAGGACTTGAAAAAATCTTTTCCAAAAAGTCTCGTCTTGTCTCCTTAAAATTCTCATTGCGTCAAAAGATTTTTTTATATAATAGTTAGATATGATATCTTAAAATAACTTCCAGACCACTTTGAGATATAGGAAATGCATTTTAAGATAGTTCAAATACATTTTCAGGTATCTTAAAATAGCTTCTTGTCCATTGTCGGATATCTACAATGCATTTCTAGATGCGTCAAAATAGAGCAGAATTCTGTGATCGTCTAGGTTGGCTCCACACTTCCTGGTTGCTTCTGAGACCCAATTATTTATTGAAAAATCATGCTTCACCACGGACCTCTTATCATACACTTCCCTCCTCAAGCTGCCAGTTGCATGGGAAGGCTGCACACTCACCCCAAACCAGTGCAATTGGTGGCCAAGGTCCCTGGCATGGCCCTAGCACTGCCCTAATATAATAAAAGCACTTAAACAAACATCTGAAATAAAACAAAGCCCAACCCCCATCTAAAAACAGTACATTAAAAGAATAAGAACTTTAAAATGACTGTAAAATCAGCAATAAATAAACAGTAATTCTAAAAAGTCCTCTTCAGGTTTAAGTGGGTGGGTTCATAACGCAGTCAGGCACCAATCCCACTTGCTGCTTCTTCTTCCGCTCTTCATTCCGCACCGTCACTGCCACCATTTGTGATGGTCCGGGTTAGCTCCACGCTCCCTGTTTATTTCTGGGAAACCGATTATTTATTAAAAAAAATCACGTTCTACCACGGACCTTTTGTCACAAAGTCCCATTGGAAACTTAAGAGATTGCAGAGGAAGAAATTTTAAGATATCTTTAATTGTAGTTCAGATGTTTCAAAATTGAGTTGTTATGAGAGTTGCACAAGGGTTCATGTGGTGAAAGAAAGAGAGATCAAAAGGTGTTGGAGCTGAGAAGGCTGTGTATTTGTATCGTGTTTGTGGCTGGTTAGTGGGTTAGGCACCTCATACAATAGACAGGGAGCATATATTTGTTAGTTTAAGGACCCAGAAGGCTGATCAGTTTGTTGTTATTCCTTTTGTTTTATAACTTTGAATTGTCTTTTTAATTATTCATCCTTGGGCTGATTATTTATTTAATGAATCTACTTTGTTTTAATTCATTGTGGTCTCCTCTAAGTCATTCCGGGTTCAGCGATGTCTTCAATGCATCCATGCAGGCCAAAGCCTACTAACAACATTTAGTGCCAACTCCCATACATTTAATACAACTAAAGAAAAATGTTAAACTAGAAGGAGATATGAAACATTCTACATGCCAAAAGAAAAAAATGACCCTTGACCCCCAGCCCTAAGTCACCATTCTTCATGTCAACAAGTGATTTAACACAAAAGTGCTCTCCATGCACCTGTGTCATATCTCCACCTAAGGAGATTCAGACCAAGCACCAGTGCGCAGGACAGAAGCACATTATGTAACCACTGGCATCAGCTTTACTTACCCACTCTCGAAAATCAAACACATTGGGAGCAAAAAAAGACACAAAAGCCGCCATGCTGTCATCCACATAAAAATCCATGAACCACTTAGCCAAGAATAAAGAGAATGAAGTGTCAGAATGTCTTTAAAAACAACTCAATGTCACTCCAAAACAATTCTGCAGACAGAACAATGCCTTCAGGAAAGCTGCACAGGGAACTGACCTCAGATTTTGGCACCAATAAAAGAAAGTACTTCTGACAGGGATACAATATTCGAAATCCCGCTCTGACATTATTGTCAGTTTAATAAAACTCTGCTTCAGTTATGCACATGCCAAAAAAAAAGGACAGTTTCAAAAGTCTTTGTGTGTCATTTAAAGACAAAAGCTCAACTTGAATGTACCGTGAGGCAGGAAATAATGAAAATGGGATTCATGGAAGGCATGGCTCTGACACCACTAAACATAAAAGAGCCTTGAGAATCAGAATCAGGAATCAGCAGAAACCCATTGTGCAATCTTTTCTTGACGTGCGCTTGACAAAGTGCCGTGATGACAAGCCTGCAAAGAGAGATCAAGGAAAGCAATTTAATGTGTCAAATTTAACTAACCATATAGGATCAGAAAAAAAATTGAAAAGATAATTAAATATAAGTATAATGGTCAAAAGATAGAATATAATTAGCTGTAATTTCTCATGCTCAAAACAGATTATCCAGTGAAAGAAAGAAAGAAAGAAAGAAAGAAAGAAAGAAAGAAAGAAAGAAAGAAAGAAAGAAAGAAAGAAGTGGACCAGCCATATGTTTGTAACACCCAGAGCTCATTTCCTTTAAACTTGGAAGGGTTCCCTTTTGTTGGCGTCTACAATGATTCAAACGCAGTGGTTCCTAGTCCTTCATCTAACAGTAAACACTATTAAACAAATCGTTCTTTTTAAGCTTAAAAAGTTATACTTGTAAATGTAAATTACAATTAGCCATATATCCTCCACATCCAGCAACTAACAATATTGCACAAATGTTGTCATCACTTGACTTGGAATCTGCGGTCTATGAGAACCATTTCAGCCATATCATATTGTAAAATGATATTAAAATTATTTTATATACACTACAAGTATATGTAATTACATTCTATTATCAGTGTTTTTTAATACTGTTACAAAAGTTACAAACTCTGTTACAAACTCTTTCATGAAGTTACAATCTGCCTGAAGAAGGGGCCTGAGCTGTCTGAAGCTTGCATATTGTAATCGGTTCAGTTAGCCAATAAAAACTGCCATTTTGCTTGACTTCTCATTGCATCCATAATGGCTAACACAGTACAACACCTTACTTAAAAATTTTTAAATGCTCTAATTTTCAAATCTGCTAATCAAGTCTCTGAATGCAGCTAAATGTTACACAATGGGCACGTTTCCTTGCTTTCTTATGCTCCTTCGGTCAGCTCTCCTATTTTTTAATAGCACATCTGAACTGTTCAGGTTTTCTTTCTTTCTTTCTTTCATACAATGTAGTTTTCCTCATCTAGCTCGGCAAAGGCTGAGTAGATATCAGCTGCGGACAACAATGGGTCATTTGAGTTGGCTTGAATGTGAGGCAGCACGTTGTTTTCTTGCACGTGTGCTCAAACACATGGAAAGAGTCCTCAACGAGTTCTCCTGCAGTGTTTCTCATCTGCTGCATCACCTCACCTTGACACCTCTGTGCTTTATTTTTTTCTCTAATTTACCGGCTGATGCGAAACAAACACACACAGAAGCAAGAGCTGTTTTTTTAAACTATACCAATATATTGGAAAACCCACACATCTGGCAACCCTGTCCTCTAGACTCCATCTTGAAACTTCCTCCCCTCGTTTAACCCCCTACACATCACTCAATATGCAGCACCCTGTTTGGGTAAATTCAGACTTTAAATATTGAGCAGCTACCAGCAGGTTTGGGCCTCCTCTTCATGGACTTCTCTAACGTATAGTGAAAACATACAGTATATGTCCTCATCAACAGAGACTGACTCTGGGGAGAAGATGAATTTAAACACCAGCTCATCGCAGTATATCATCCATTTTGTTAGCACTTTCAGTTTCATTGCATGGTTTAGTAGTCTGACAAACCAAAATTTTATAAAGCTCCAGCAGATTACTAAACATGCAGCTAAAGTTATTGGGGCTGATGTAGATGATTTGGCAAGTGTGTGCCAGAGGACAATACTAATGAAACTGGAAATGATCTCACAGTAGAACTTAACTTCACGAAATTAGGAAGGATAGTCTCTTTGAAAACCCACACACATTGCTCCAGAAATTCCTTTCTTTCTAGTGTTATGCAACATTTTAATAAGGAATATCGGAGTAAATAGTAGAGGTTTGAAACGTATCCTGTAACCATCTTTGTGTAATATTAACTATCAAACTGCCATACCTTAAGTTGTCTCATCTCTATTTGTTTCTTTTATTTCATTCCGTCTGTTATTGGATGCAACTGAAAAGGCAAATTTCATGTTTTCTTGTGTAAACATGACTAAATAAAGAAACCTTGAACCTTGAAGAAACACTATGTAGCATAAAGCCTAAAATAGTGGTGTCCTGTATACTCCTCTCTTGTTTTAAATGCAGTATAAATACTGTCTAGTTATTATGGACATGGGGTACAAATAAGGAAACTGGACAAAGTTTCAGTTAATGAACTATTCACATTCATTTAATGATTGAACCTTTACAGCAAGTACCATGAGAAGATGAGGTGCAAATCAAAGAAAATAAAATAAAATTACAAAGTCAAACTAGATGTATGGTGGAGGAGTAGTTGCTCCACTCTCACAACTGCAGAACATTGGGTTGAATCCCAGGCTTGGGCATGGCTTGTGTGGAAGTCACACTTTCTCTAAGTTTCTCCACAGGTTTTCTTTCGTTTTTCCTTTCACCTGACAACAACGTAAAAGAACTGCAATGCACAGTGTTAATATAAATGTGTGTGTGTGTGTGTGTGCACATGAGAGCGTGCTCTAAATGGCCCAGTTCTTTGCCTCCTTGGGCATGATGCTCCCATGCCCTAAGGTGAATATGGTGGGTGAGAAAATGGATGCAGGAATAAATGGTGCAACAAAATAACAGAAAACACTCCAATTTTGAAATCAGTTAACTAAATTGAACCTGAATGTTACACTATGCATACATTCTCTAAATTCCTAAAATAAGAAAGTGCTTATCTTGCCACACTTAATTTAACTGAACATACAAAACTTGAAATACAATGTTTTCCATCCTTCAAATATCATTAATGGTATCTGTGTAATTGTTTGTGATGATAACTGACTTATAAGCCAAATTAGACCACCTAGAACCGCCCTCTTGGAGACTACATTACAGAGACCATCACACAAAAATCTTGTGACTCCTGTTCTATTATAAGTTGAGAACAACCAGATTTAGAAAATTGATGAATGGATGGATGGATGGATGGATGGACACCAGAATGTGACTGACATGACATTGAAATGTGCACATAAATGAGACTCTCTGCTCACTTCATCATCCTGCCACCTGGAGTCGCTAAAATGCCAACACTAACATAGTCTGTGTAGGATGCTCAAAGCTTTCTCTAACTTCAAAATAATTTCTATGCCATGTTTGAGTTTTATAAATCTCGACTTTTGAGTAAGAAATGGCTTATACATGTTTCCAAGCCTAAGCAAAGTTTATCCATGAGGCCGGAGGAAATAGGCAGTAAGAGAAATATAGAAAACAGTCTATCTAGTACCAACAATCACGCCATGGGGGAAATCACTGAGATCAGAGTTTTCCCCCATTCTGGTGTTTGATGTGAACATTAATGGAAGGTCCTGACCTGTATTGGTATGATTTTATGTATGGCTAATTAGATAATTGCATAGATAAGCAGGTGTACAGGTGATCCTAATAATTTACTCTGTGCGTATATACACACACAAACACACACACAAAATGTTCAGCCAAAAATTAGAAAGGATAAGATGTGATCTAAGTGACTTTGACCATTGCTTAAATATTAGAACTGAAAGTGGTAGCTTCAGCATCTCAGAAAGGGCATCATCTTCTCAGAACAGTCTATAGCATTTACAGAAGATGGTTTAATAAAGAGAAAAAACTGAGTGAAGTGCATTCTGGGGGTGGAAAAATCATCTTGAAAATGAGGAAGGTCAGAGGGCAATGGCTTGACCCATTCAAGCTAACAGAAATATTGAAATAACAGATATTTTAAACAGCACTGAGCAAAGGAACATTTCTGAAAGTACAGTAGATAGATAGATAGATACATAAATAGATAGATAGATAGATAGATAGATAGATAGATAGATAGATAGATAGATAGATAGATAGATAGATAGATAGATAGATAGATAGATAGATAGATAGATAGATAGGTCTCTTCTATTTATTGTGACGAGAGTCTTTAGCACAGCTATCCCTACACTTATGGTCAATAGACAGCTTCTTTTTCTCACTGAGTTGGTTTTAAAAGACAACTGCAGTAAAAAATTGAGCAAGAAGGTGGCATCAATTGGGGTTCAGGTCAGAGATCTTCCTAAGGACAGGGATCTTGATGCTACAAAGGATGCAGACAGATATGTGAGTTCTCTGGTCTTTCCTGTGGGTTTTTCTTGTCATTCCATGTGCATAGCCATAGACAAATGATAGATAGATAGATAGATAGATAGATAGATAGATAGATAGATAGATAGATAGATAGATAGATAGATAGATAGATAGATAGATAGATAGATAGATAGATAGTGTCATACAACGTGAGTTTAGGTGGCATCTTCAAGGCTCAGCTGAGGTATGCAGTTCTTGTGTGGGATGAGACGTGGTGCTGTCAGTAACTACAGATTTCTTTTCGTCTGAAGCTCTGAAGAGCAGGACCCAGATGATCCTTGTCTGTGCCTACCAAAGGATTCTGGAAATGTTATTTGTTCAGTCTGCTAACCGGGCCCTGGTGTTTGTAATAGGACCTGCTTGAGACAAAGATGGATCTCTTCTACTCCAGCTATTTCAAAGATCAAATGAGGACTCAGTGTTGGCTCTTATTTTTCTGTTAAAAACATTTTTATTTTGTTATAATTAAATAGGGATGAGTGGGCTTGTGTGTCAATTCTTAAAGTTGATTCCATTCTAACATGTGACGATAGATAGATAGTCCTGTGCTTATATGCTGCCACTTTGTCACTGTCTACTTGGAGCTCTAACATGTTCTTCCCATGTCTGTGTGTGTCCTTCTTCAGTTTACTTCTGTTGTCTCAAAGACTTTTCTCTGAGGTCATACTAGCTCATATTGAAGATGTCTGTCAATGTGCAATGCAATGCACTAGTACTCCATATAGGATCATTTACTACTTTGAACTCAAAATTATTGAGACAGACACCAGATCCCCTTGACCTAAAACTGGATAAGCTTATTAGAAAATCAATGGAGGAAAATATATAGAATATGAATGCACTTTAAAATACATTCTTCCTTGTTTCTCTTGCTATGTATTGGAAAAATCAATTTAGGAAATTAAAGAACATGCAGCTTCTTTAGTTTAAAACAATTTTAACCTCTGATCATTTTTATATCCTCTTAAAGTATTTATTTATTACAGGAAGTCAGAGCTAATCCTTGCAGGACTGCATGTAAGAAAGGAACCCATTCCAGATGAGACAGTAGTCCACTCACACTTCATCACACAGAGCCTGTTTAGAGTCATGAATTAATTTACCGGTAGCTAGAAAAAAAAACACACACACAATCACAACATTCAAACCCAACACAGACAGGTAGCAAACCCTTTGAAAGCCACAGTCTCTGGAGCTGTGAGGCAGAACTGCTAACCACTGTGCTGACCTGCACCACTATCCACCAACCCCTTCATTTCTAAAGCTAACTTCTACAATGCTTAGGGTTAGGAGAGCTGGAGCTTCAAACACAAAACATAAAGCACACTTTGATGGGACACAAGGCACACTCAGAAATGCAAAGTCAATTTTGAGTCAAGAGAGGGAGAAACCTGGTGTGGAACGTAAGAAAAAATATGCAAATTCCACACTGAAAACACATCAGCCAAGTATCACACCAGGACCAATATCCTATTAGGCAGCTAAATCCACAATTCTAACATTCAATCCAGCCAACAGGAAAGCAGTTCATTCCCTTTATTTTTGATTTCTCTAATATACTTAATTAATACAACCTCAGACAAGGCTGGAATGGTCTGCTAATGTCACGTTTTTAATTTTACATGCTTCCTCTTACACAGATAATTAGGGTCTTTAAAGCCCAGATAGAAGCTGAAACCCAGTGACACCATGTTGAATACAAAACTGAAAATGCAACAGAACCAAGATAGCCAGGTTACCACCAACGTGTGAAAAGTGCCATTTCAAAATATATGGGGTGGAAACCTTGATTGCAGGTACAGTTATATGTTCTTCATGTGATGTGTCATGTTTCAGCCAGAATGTGTTCCCAGCATTACTATTAATTTTCTGTGTTTCCTTTGTTTATTTTAAAATATTATTTTTTATGTGTTTATTGTATTTTTCATATTTTTTGTAACCACTGTTTTGTTCATTTATTATTTATTGTCTATTCTCCTGTGTTCCTTATATTTTGTGCTTGGAACCCCCATAGAGGCGGGGCCACAGTGATGTCACATCTGAAGGACCGCCCCAGTCTGTGATATGAGGCTGGGAATTGGATCCTTCAGTGACTCATTGATGTTTGGAGAGTGCTGTTGTTTTTGAGTATTGATTTTCTGGCTTCTTTTTTCTGTTTTTGGATTTTGATTTAAATTTGTAGCTTCTTTTTTGCCTTGGTGCTGTTTTATACTATTCATTTTAATGTTCAGTCTAAAAGACAATTAGGGGATGTTTTCTTATGAAGGACCAGGAGAAACCAGAGATGTCCAAGGATCGAGAATCAGGAATCAAACTGATCTTGCATCAGAACCAGGAAGGGACAAAAATAGTTGAGAGTTCAGAAAAATAAGAATTTAATCATCCATCCATCCATTTTCCAACCCGCTGAATCCGAACACAGGGTCACGGGGGTCTGCTGGAGCCAATCCCAGCCAACACAGGGCACAAGGCAGGGAACCAATCCTGGGCAGGGTGCCAACCCACCGCAGGAATTTAACCAGAATTATTTTAACAAGGTTTATCAAATCTCAGATACAATGTAAAGGCCATAATAATATTTATATGGTCGTGTTGATGTTATCACATATAGTGCAACCTTCTGGAAACTATCGCCACGGCAACCATCAGTGTCACTGGCAGAAACATGATGAGGTCGACAAGAAAATCAAAGTAATATCACAGTATGACAGTAAAAATAAGTAACTTTCAGGAGAATACTTGGATCACAAAATAAATAGCAAAGGTGAATTCCTTGGGTATTGAACCCCCCATAAACAATACATACATTTACCAAAACATTTCAAGGAAACACTAGAAAAACTAAATAATAAAAGCAATCACAACACATAATCATTTATAAAGATTTCAAAATGGACTTGTCTGTCTAGCCAAAGGCTATTTACAGTTTTATGGTTCCTCTCATTGTGTATTTTATATATTATTAGGACATTTGAAGATACATTTTGAAGCCAGATCCCTTTTTTGGGCCTGTATAGGTGACGCCTGCCTGTGGAGTTTAGGGTCAGGATGCCGGGAGGTGAGGCCTATTTCTGGGCTGGTTAGGAAAGGCCTTGTCTTGGTTTATCTGTGTTTTTAGAGGCCTCACACCTTTTTTACCATTTTGAGAGCACATCAAATGATAATTGAGTGACATGTGACAATTTCACTTGTAAAGAGGAGAAAGTGTTAATGCTGTTCTAATGCTGCCATTGTACATGCGACAGCTGTAAAGAAGTCTTGAAATTAACATTCCCTCTTCTTCACCATAAAATAATCTGCCAATCTGTGTGAAATCAAAGTAGAATCTGCCAGGATGAAATTAATGGTAATTTGGATATGATGAATGCATTTTATGAAATTAAAAATATTTAATGTTACACTAATACATGGCATATCCTTACAGGAGGCATTTTAGGCTGTTGATGGCTGCGCTACTCTTATGAGTTTTAGGCTTTTACAGTGAAAGTCAGGGCAGATTACTTCAGAAAAGTAACAGCAGTATAAATTATATTATTGAAAAACCTCTGATTTGCCAGCAGTGCTAGATTTAATCAGAGTGTAGTATGCCAGCTTGTGCTTTGTCCTCTTAAGATTAACCATCATCCACATCATTTTGTCAATTGATTTCATCAATAATACTTGAAAATGTAATGAAATAAATCCTTACATCATTAAATCTATTAAAATAAATTATCCCAATGGCATATTTAAAGACTCAGAGAGCTAGAATAGGTAGGATTTAGATAAACAATTCATGTAATAGAGCAAAAACTTTTTAATATTTTGATAAGATTATTTTGTTGTTTCATAGTATTTTAACATCTGCGTAATGTATGTAATGCAAAGCCTTGCGCTTGCATTAACGTTGACTGCATAACAGGCTTTAATACTTGCAAAGCCTGCAGGTGTGCCGTTTTATTTTTGTAATGTAAGATTATACAGCTGATTACGTCATAGTATATTTAAAAGGACGGCAATATGGTGTAGTGGATAAAGACCTTAAACAGAAATGCTGCCTCATCAGTATTCACCTCTGAACCACTGTAGTCTACGTCTAAGTTAAAAATACATTTATTTAGTCTAGCATATAGTTAATTATTCCATGTCACTTTCCCTGAGATATTTGCACAAACACGTGCTTGTCAGCCCCTTCAAAAACATCAAGGTGTGAGGAAATTTGGAAACTGAGCCATGGAGAAATTTGTCCAACTGGGAGACTGGTGCTGTTGCCTTTCTGTTGCTGCATTCTTTGCAGTGGTGGAGAGGTGCTGATGTCTTAGAAAACACTCTGACCTAGGCTGCCATCTTTTTTCTCTCCTTTAGGTAACTTATCCTAACGAGGTATAGAGGAGCCGACTATTTCAAAAATAATATTAGGGAATGAACGGTCAACTCAGATTTAGCTAACACACTCTGTCTTTATTCTCTTAAGCTATCCTGGAGGTCTGTTTTAGGGCACATCAACCTATCCTCCTGAGAGTGTGTGCCAAAGAGCAGTGTGATTGCCAAAACCAGCAAAAGTCTTCTATTGAAAGATCTGAAGACCCATCCCAGCTCATCATATCACAGACCGACAGCTAAAAGTAATACAATGTCTAAGTGATAGACTTTGTTTCTTGATGAACTCGTTTAACATAAGACAAATAACTCCGAGAAGATGACTACTTGCATTCTGTTTTCTGTCTCGTATTTACCATGTTTTCGACACACTTTGCACAACCTCCCTACCTGGAACAGAGTCTTTCTTTGACTCGCCCTTCCCAAGATTTATTTCCTTTTTTCCTACAAGGTTGTTTGGGAGTTTTTTTCTTGTCCTCATAGAGAGCCAAGGCCACGAGACTGTTAATTAAATAGGGCCTTTTAAAGCCCATTGAGGCATACTTTGTGTGATTTTGGCCTTTCTAAAAATAAATTGCTGTTATATGACCCTTAGACACCCTAAGTCACTTAACCAGCCTGGTCTCCTTGGAAAAGGTGTCAGGTAAATATACCATATAACGCTATAATGCCTTTATCATAGCAGGTAAAGTACGTAAGGTGTTGGATGCCAAACCTCATGGCTGATGGCCCAGTTTCTGCCTAAGGAGCTGAACAAGTCATATACAGTAATTTGCATGGACTCCAAATGTAAAAAGCATATAGTATGTGCAAATGTGATATAACAGGACATCATGGGCAATGGTGACAGTCAAATATATAATATAGATAGATAGATAGATAGATAGATAGATAGATAGATAGATAGATAGATAGATAGATAGATAGATAGATAGATAGATAGATAGATAGATAGATAGACTGTAAAAGTCACATGGGCTGGACCGGCATTGCTGCCAGCAGAGGGAATGGTGCCTTATCTGGATGGGAGGCTCCTAGAAGGCAGACAGGCATCCAAACCAAAAAAGATAGTGTTGAGGTTCAGCCCTTTTACTCAGACAGACAGACCACAGATGTCCAAAATCACACACGTTTAATTTCCTTTATGATTTTACAGCACCACACAATGCACTAAACAGCTATAAATTGCTCACAGTCCCTTCTTTCTTTTCTCTTTCTTTCCTTTTCTCTTTTCTTCTGCCACCTCTACTCCTCTCCTCACAAGCTCTGTCCTCTGTCTCCTGACTCCAGCTCCTCGCATGGAGTGAGGCGGCCTCTCTTATACTTCACTCAGATGTGCTCCAGGTGCTCCCTGATGACCTTCCTGCAGCACTTCCTGGTGTGGCGGAAGTGCTGCAATCTATGGCTCCATAAGTATTCGATTCGGGTGTCCCCTGGTGGTGGCCACAGACCCCAACAGGGTTGATCTTCTAAGCTCCGTTCCTGTGGCCCTGATGCAAACCAGGGCGGCTTCCCTCCTAGGGGAGGTATTGTCCTTCTCCTGGTCCTTCCATCCTCCAGGCATCCCGGCAGGGCAGGGGCCCCCACCGTCCACCACAATAGATAGATAGATAGATAGATAGATAGATAGATAGATAGATAGATAGATAGATAGATAGATAGATAGATAGATAGATAGATAGATAGATAGATAGATAGATAGATGCACTGTAAATCTATGTTTTGTATCTGTGATCTAATAGGATATCGCAGGTGATGGTGTCACCCAAATATGTACTAATAATGCACTGTAAATCTATCTATCCATCTAATGCAAAGTTGACTCACTCACTCACTCACTCACTCACTCACTCACTCACTCACTCACTCACTCACTCACTCACTCACTCACTCACACATGGACAAAAACACTACTTCCCATTTAACTAGAAGGCTGAAATTGGCAGGATGGTACATCTTGGGCAGTAGGTATCCACTAAGAAAGGACATTTTGATATTTCAGTATTTAGGGGTTAAAAGAACAGTAGAAAAAGTAAATACCATAAAATCTCAAAAATGCCTTGACAGATAGCGAGTGGGACTTTCTAACTCACTGTGTCCCCTATTTCACCACAGCACTGACAGATGAGTGTGTGCCCACTGCAGCCTCAGCTTTCTGTTTTTGGCTGACAGGAGTGGAACCTGACGTGGTCTTCAGCTATTGTAACCCATCTGCCTCAAGGGTTGATGTGTTGTGTATTCTGAGATGCTTTTCTGCTCATCACAGTTGTACAGAGTGGGTCTCTGACCTACCACAGCCTTTCTGTCAGTCCGAAGCAGTCTGGCCATTCTCCTGTGACCTCTCTTATCAGTAAGGTGTTTCTACTCTCAGAACTTCCGCTCACTGGATGTTTTTTGTTTTCCTTACCATTGTAAGTACACTCTGGAAACAGTTGTTGTGTTGAAAACCAAGGAGATCAGCACTTACAGAAATACTCAAACCAGCCGGTGTGATCACATTTTTCCCCATTCTGGTGTTTGATGTGAAAATTAACTGAAGCTCCTGTCCTTTATCTGCATGATTTTATGCATTGTGCTGCTGCCACATGATTAACTGATCAGATAATTGCCAGACTAAGAAGGTGTACAGGTGTTCCTAGCAATTTGCTCAGTGAGTGAACATTTAATTGTATTGATTTATAGCAGCTTTTGCTTGTAGTTAAAATTGTTGCAGATTCATATTTGTACTTTTATTTCTCCTGAAATTAATTTCTGTCACACTGTCATACACTACTTGTGACACAAACTTTGAATCTCCTAGTTTCTTGGACTATGCATCTATAAGTGTTACAGAGTATTATGTAAAACACCAAACTTCTATTCGTTGCACTTGCGTCATAAGTGTTCAATTAAGCACTATTATTAGCTGTCATCTGTTGGCAACAAAAGTCATCATTCCTCAGTATGAATATACATGAAAACAAACAAAAAAATGGATTTTATTGCATAAGCGGTTTCCAAGGACTTTAATTCTTTCAGCACTCATAGGTGTTCTTTTGTCTCCATAGAAGTGCTGAGAAATAACCTGCGCATTACTAATTACTAATTTTAAAGTATTTTTATGCCTTTGAGGCTTCTGAACAAATAAATACTAAAGTCAAGCCAAAGAGCACACTGCAATATGCAAAGTATTTCAGGCTTTTCAAAAAGGCTTTAATGATGGAAGTGTAGTTATGTAATAGGAAGCCTGAGTTCTTGAGACAAGTTACACCTCAGGAGAAAACTTAAAAATAAAAAGGAAATTAGAGATATTTTTTAATCATTTGCTAACGAGAACACCAACATCTTTAAATATGTTGTTACTTTCTTAGTTATGTATATGCTAAAGGAATGATTTCAGTTTATAGTGTAGTAGTACTAAGGTCTTGTACCGTGTTAGCCGTTATGAATG
Source organism: Erpetoichthys calabaricus (assembly GCF_900747795.2). NCBI lineage: Eukaryota > Metazoa > Chordata > Cladistia > Polypteriformes > Polypteridae > Erpetoichthys > Erpetoichthys calabaricus. The sequence goes on from NC_041401.2 coordinate 39,895,134, forward strand.
TAGTGGAAAATCAAGCAAAATAACACCTTTTATTGGCTAACTAAAAAGATTACAACTTGCCTGAAGAAGGGGCCTGAGTTGAAAGCTTGCATATTGTAATCTGTTTAGTTAGCCAATAAAAGGTGCCATTTTGCTTGACTTTTCACTACAGTTTATAGTGTAGTAAAGCCTGATGCTGTGTATCTGACAAAAATTGCAGTTGGCTGTTATCAGCTCTTTCACTCAAACTAAAATTGAACTTGAATCAATTATTTATTTTGAGTGGAGTATTGGGGAAGGCATGCAGTAGATTCAGAAAGTACAGTATTCAGACCCCTTCACTTTCTGCAAATGTTATTGTGTTGTAGATTTAATTTTAAATGGATACTTTTGTTATTTTTGTCCATCAATCTACACTCAATAACCCATAATAACAATGTAAAAACATATTTTCAGACATTTTGCAAATTTTGTTGAAAATCAAAAATTGAAATCTCACATTCACATAATTATTCAGACTCTTAACTTTGTAGAATGCTTACATGAATGAGAGATTTCATGATATTAAATAAATCTACAAACCTTTCTGAAATCTTTCTCACTTTGTCATTGTGGGTTATTGAGTGTGATGGGCAAATATGGCATTTATACTCATTTAAAATTAGATCTACAATACAATATAGTGTGCAAACAATGAAAGAGTCGTTTTCTGAATCCACTGTATGTGGGAATGGACCACTTCACCATTCCAGCATTCTTCTGTGTGGAGTCTGCCTGATTTCCCTGCCTTCCTGATTCCATTTGATTTTTCCTACAGCCATAGATGTGCAGGTTACCTTAACAGACATTTCTCTGAGTTGGCCTGTTGTGGCTGAATGTGAGCATATTTGTGACGGTGCCTTGTAATGAAACAAAGACATGATTAGTGTTGTTCCAGCTTTGTGTATGATCTAGCAGCAGCTCACTTTAAATAAAATAATGTTTCAAAAATCTTTATGAACATTTTAGAAATCAAACATAATAATCGTTGAAAAGATAGGAACTTCACCATAATTGAACCATGTCTCATGGAGCTGATTTTGGTGAGTAGCTTCTTGTGCCTGTACTGCTGTGTCTTCATAAGGAAAGTGACTGACCTACTTTGCCTAGTGAAGCTCCCTCGTGGTTCAAGCACATGCCTTTTATTCCTCTTTGGTCGCACCTTGTTCTCATTATCTTTGAACTTTCAAGAAGAAGGGCCAGGACCCTATTGATTGGTCCAAAGCAGAAACGAAAAGACAAGGTCAACTTAGTCTGGCAGGCTACCTACACATCCTGTGGTCACTGAATACCACATGGGGTAGCTGGCCCACTTTCTCATGTTCCACACAATGCTCTCTCTTTCTTTACCATTCTTTTGTTTTAACAATGACTTTCTCTTTGTCACTCTCACATAAAGGTATGACTGGTTGAGCACCCGTTCTCTTCACAATCTCTCTAATGTCAGCTTCTGTACCTTCAGAGTTATTATAGACTGCTTTAGAGGTCTCTTGGTTGCCTCTCTCACTTCTCTTCTTCTTTCGTGATCACTCAGATTTTGTGGATGGTCTGCTCTGGGCAGATTTACAGCTGTGCCATAATCTTTTAATTTCGTAATGGCTGTGTGGTGGACGGCCAGGACCCTTGCTGGGCTGGGACACCTTCTTAAAGAAAGGACTAGGGGAGAGAGCATGCACAGAGCATTATCTCCCTTGGATCACTACATGGTAGCCCCCCCCCCACCTCCAACCCCAGGATGCAGGAACCCCACAGATTCCCACAGGGCACACTGGGAGTTTGAGTTTGATGGCTCAGCCCTGTTGGGTTCTAGGGGTGCTGCCAGGGGATGCTGCAGGGATTACGGAGCCCTACTTTGTCGGGCTTCCACCTCACCTGGAAGTGCTTCCAGACCACGCTAACAGGCCACTAGAAGTACTCCCGGGTGCAGGATAAAAGAAGCCTGCTGCCACTGATTCAATAGCCAGAGTCAGGAAGTGGAGGAGAAAGCTTGTTGGAGGAGGAATGGAGGTGGACAGAGGAAGAGTAAGAGACAGAAAAAAGAAAACCAAAGACAAAGTGTTGCATGCTTTATTACTGTGCTTATTTACTGTACTGTGCATTGCAGGTGGGAAACTATTGGGAAGAGTTTCCCATACCTAAATAAAAACCTTTATGCGGTTCTGAACTTGTGTCCATGTTTGTTTGTGGGAACTGGAGCAACTTCTGGTATCCACAGCTGATATAACTGCACTCCAAGGGATATTCAGTGATTTGGATATTTTTTTGTCTCTATCCCTTTTTCAATCCTCTTTTCAGGCCACCACACTTTTTTAGGGCCTACCCTAATGGTACATTATTCCAGACCCTGCTGTTTTTCTACCATTATGATCTGGTAACATTCCCTGTTGGCTATCGTACCCTCCTACACACCACGTATTTCACTTCAGGGTTGTGGGGAGGCCAGAACCTATCTAGGCAGTATTGAGTCAAGCAAGGAACCAGCCCTTGGATGGGATAGGAAACCTTCACAGGATCCACTTGAACACACCCAAAACTCACACTGGGATGCTGAATCATTGCAATTTGGGAAGAATATCTATGCAGGCATGGGAAAACTGTGTAACCTCCGCAGAGGCAGTTAATGAGCAAACCCAAGACGTTGGATCTTTGAGGCAGCAGCTCTGTGCCATCATACCACCCAATCTTAATGTGATCTGTATTTATTTTGTCAAGTGCTGACTCCCTTTGGATTCTTTTGTGAATTCAGCATGTTAGGATTATGCTAGGCCAGTACCCAACCATTACCAGGGTATATTTTTATAATGGGTTAAAGAAAGGTAGCAAACACTATCTCTTTGATAACTGCCACTTTCTCTGCTGTCATGAACTCAGAATTAGTTCTTTTTGTGTACGATTGGATTCCATAATTGATGTAAGGTCTTCCTACATGTATAAACTGGATGACTTGTTGAATAATTGAATCTATCAGCTGGGGCTCTGAAGGACTGGAGTTCAGAGACATCACTGCAGGTCTCCAGATTATTACAGGAGGCAGCACCAGTGATGGTATCTGAAAATCTTATAAAGGTGATTCAAAGATGACTCATTCAACAATTACACTGGTCTACAAAAAATATTTTTGTTTGCTACTGGGAACTTCAGAGCAGCTCTTTATTAAGTTTTTTTTCACTGATTTCATATATGAAATCAGAATTAAGCTAGCATGTCAGGTTTTTGAAATACACATCATTGACGTTTGAATATCAATATAATATATCCACACGATATCTGGAGTTTGACCTATGTCCCACCAAAATTGTTTTGATGTGTTTATTCAGAAAACAAATCAGAAGATGATACCAGAGACGCGGTAAAGTATATTTATATCAATTTACGTCAATATAAAAGTGAGGTCAGTGTGCCCAAAAATGTTGGAGGCACTCACTTTTGTGCTTGTACTGCACATCCGTCTCTCTTTGCAAGAACCAACAGTAGTCACCCATCATGCTTGGAGTGAATTTTCCCCTGATATCGGTTTTCCATCACCTTTATATCTTGATGAAATCTTTCCCCATGCTCATAGCTGGCATCGCCCAGATTTGATAGAAAAAAGTTGAGATGAGAATGTAAAAAATGCGTCTTCAGTGACATTCTGGCTCTCATAAGCTGATACGCTTTCAGCAAGTTCTCCACAAGCTTAGCATTATTCTCTGCTCTGTGACTGCCAAGAACATTCTGGACAACCCACACGAATGCTTCCCATGCTGCTGATTCAGTGGGCTTCAGTTTCCTTTTGAACTCATCGTCAAGCATCAGCTCATGGATTTCAGGAACAACAAAAACACCTTCCTTAATTTTGTCTTCACTTTTCTCGAGACCAAACTTATTTCTTAAATGCATCGCTGTTTCTGTTCATCGCCTTGACAGAATTTTCAAAGTAATGGTGAATCTAACGAACAAAATGTCCTGAAATGCAATGTTATGTTTAACATTTACATTTACATCATTTAGCAGACGCTCTTATCCAGAGCGACTTACAACAGTGTTTGTTAGTTTTTTTCGCATACCCCTTGGGGTCAGAGCGCAGGGTCAGCCATTGTACAGCGCCCCCTGGAGCAATTACAGGTTAAGGGCCTTGCTCAAGGGCCCAGCAGAGTAGGATCTCTTTTGGCACTGACGGGGATTCGAACTGGCAACCTTCAGGATACCAGCGCAGATCCTTAGCCTCAGAGCCACCACTCCGCCTATACAGTTTAACAGTAAAACCTCTACCTACTGCAGTGTCATTTCTGACTTGTGTCATTATACTTTAGAGTCATATAAGACCTGGTAATCAGTAAGAAATATTAATTTTTAATTAGCAGAAAAGATAATTTTTAAATAAAATTAATAATGACAAGGTAAACAACTCACAGCTGTTAGTAACGTGTGGCGAATTCTTTTATATTAATGGCATCCCTAGTGGAATACCGGTATTTATCAAAATGGTTATCCACCTTTACTGTCCAGTCACCCTACTTCTCCAAGACCTGGAACATCATAACTAAAAAACAGGACATGCTGGACGAAAACGGTTTTCAGATTTGGAGTCAGCAAGTGAAACCTGTTAATGTAAAGGTGAAAGACTCCCAGTAGCAAAATGCTTGTTGACCAGTGTTATTTAAAACAGCCACAAATCACAATGGTGTATTAGCATCAAAGCCTAAAAGTTTAAGTGCATCATCATAAAAGGGACTTGAATAAATGTCTACAATCTAGAAATAGTAAACTAACGAGTTACTAACGTTGCTCCCGGTTTACTATACTATGAACAGCACCTCAGCATGCTCTAAAAATCGCGGTTCATTCTCTTTTATCATGGCTAATCTCTACTGCAGTGTTTCATGAAACCTTAAATGTCTTGCATTATCTGTAGCTAATGGAAGAATTAGCAGAAATCAACGAATAGGCAGATTTTGACACAACACTGATCTGAGCTCACCTAAACCAGAAGGTAGATGTCATGATAGTTAATAGACATCTCTGTTGTTTTCTTGATTAAATATTTTTCAAATAACTGATCATTTTGCAATTCCTTTTTTCATAGGGGTTTCATGGACCAATTAAAAAAAAAAACGATAAAAATGTAGCCTCATCAGTTCACTTCAGAGTTATTGTCACTTATACACAGTGCAATGAAATTCCCATCTGCATGTCTGACCAGCCTTTTGGACCAGTATATTTCACAGAAAAGGATCTAGATGAAAACAAACAGGCAAAAATTGTCTTTTGGAAATTCATCATGGCTAAACACAGCACACAATGAGACTTACAACTGTAATCCAGCATGACAATTAAACTATATACAAATTAGAAGAGAAGAAAATACTGTAGCCGTAGTTTAAGATGAGATTTCGCTTTGGCCAGCACAACATTCTCTATGTTCTGATAACAGTGTCCTCCCACTAGCCCCAGTGCGATTCTGCTGGCTGACGGGAATTGTAGCCCCCTTGCTGACAGAGTTTTCTTGGTTGTATCCTCCAGTACAATCCTTTTCCCCAAAAAGCCATATAGCCTGTATTTGAAGTTGGACCAATGACTACACACATTAAGAATTTCAAAAAAATTGGTTCAGCCATTTTCGTGTGATTGGCAAAGAAACAAAGAGGTAAACACTTTAAGATCGAATCTATAGAGACAAAGAGTGTTAATTCAACCTTTGCCGGCTTGCTCCTGAATATAGTACTACAGTCAAAATGTTCCTTGTCAGTGAAAAATGTTTGTCTAAGTACTGTAGATGCAACTGCATTAGAACCTGTAAAATCTCTGTTATTTTTAGCTTTAGCAAGCTCACAGTATGTTAAAACACAAATAGATATCACAAGTTAGATAACAATTATGGCCCCAGTACTGAGGTGCTCTGTGTTCGCTTTTGCTGACAAGATCTGAGTCTGTTCCTACAGCTCTGCATAGTTGCTAGGGAATATCACATCACCATGTCTTTTCATAACCGCCGTGAAGCTTGCATAAATGGGAGAGACTGGGCAAAAGGACAAAAGGAATGAAATTATCATGGGAGCTGTAAATGTAGTCAAATACTTTATATGAGAATTTTTTTCATGGATGCTTATATCATACTAACTGAAAACAAATGTCGAAAGGTACAGTAGGATTATTGCTGAGGAAACTGAAAGAGGAGTGTGAGAAACAAAGCATTTATTCATTGTGTATTATTATTTATTCATGCTTACTTTGGCATGTTCATACACTTAATTTAAAATCTAAATCCAGATTTAATAATTGATAGGAATATTAAAAGTTAGCTATGTGAGAAGCTGCTTTTCACTGTTTAAAAATTGAAAACATTTTCTGTTTCACGCCCAAGGCAGTTTTTTCCACAATAGAGACATCAAGCACAGTGCTCAGTGATAACGTAAGTATAATCTCTACAGAAATCGAACATTAAACATGCATTTTATAAAATTAAGTTAAATAGCTACAGCTTTATTAGTAGTGAATATACTCGTATGAGGAAGAAAATTGAATTATCTATCTTGTGATGGAGCCCGGGGCATCATCGAACCCCAAACCCCTAAATACGATCACACCTAGTCCCGGGTTCAAATAATGGAAGGTTTATTAAACAATTCCTCCACAAAGTCGTACAAGCACAAACACACAAGTTTTCTGTCCCCACAATACCTCTTCTTTTATCATCGCACTGCCCTCCTCCAGTTGAGTGTTGCTCCACGTCCTCCCAGCTTCAACTCGCCTAGATAAGGAAGTGCAGTCCCTTTTATTATGGACCTGGGAGTACTTCCAGTGCCAGGGTGCTTGCCCGAAGGAAGTACTTCCGGATCACACATAAGTCCCATAAATTGAGGAGCACATCTCCCTACAGCGCCCCTTGAAGCACCCATGGTCCCCAGCAGGACTACATCTAACCAGCATTCCCTGCTGGTTTCTGAATGGGTGCCTTCATGGAGGGCTGCTGCCATCTAGCCTCTGGGGGGAATAGAAAGTCCCCGGCGACCTCTTCCACTTCTGGTGGGCTGTCCGTCCCTCTGTTTTGGCCATCTTTTCAGGGTCTGATTCCTCTCTCTTTTCTGGTTTGGATGCCTGTCTGCCTTCTAGGAGCCTCCCGACCAGATAAGACACCATTCCCTCTGCTGGCAGCAATGCCGGTCCAGCCCATGTGACTTTTACAATCTATCTATCTATCTATCTATCTATCTATCTATCTATCTATCTATCTATCTATCTATCTATCTATCTATCTATCTATCTATCTATCTATCTATCTATCTATCTATCTATCTGTTTGTTTATGGCTATGCACATGGAATGACAAGAAAACCCCACAGGAAAGACCAGAGAATTCACATATCTGACTGCATCCTTTGTAGCATCAAGATCCCTGTCCTTAGGAGGATCTCTGACCTGACCCCAAACTGATGCCACCTTCTTGCTCAATGTTGTTACTGAAGTTGTCTTTTAAAACCAACTCAGTGAGGAAAAGAAGCTGTCTATTGACCATATGTGTAGGGATAGCTGTGCTAACGACTCTCATTACAATAAAAAGAAGAGGCCACTTAGTAAGGGCAGAAAAATTTTGGACCACAAACCACGTGTTGACCCTGAAAAAATATTTTTGCTTCCTTTACATGAAATACCCAGACTGACAGAAAATGTCATGAAAGCAAAGAAAGTGAGGATTTTGAAATTTTCAGTCAGGTGTTTCCACAAATTACTGATGCCGAGATTAAGGAAATTTTTTCGCAACTGCAGTGCACCAAACTGCATCCATCTGGTTGACAACATACGTCAAGCATACCTGTATAAAACCATGAAGTACAACATGTCACTGAAGATTCATGTTCTGCATTTACATTTGGACTTCTTCCCTGATAATCTTGGTGCCATCAGTGACGAACATGGCGAAAGGTTTCGTTAGAACATAGAAATGATGAAAAGGTGATATCAAGGGAAGAGGAATCCCTCAATGCTGGGCAACTATTGTTGTACACTGAAACAAGAAGCATCAAAATCTAAGTACAAATGAAAACCAGAAACAAAACATTTTAGCTCAATTGAATTAATGCAAGGTATCAGCATCATTAAGAAATTAAACACACTAAATTCAATAAAAGTTAGTGTCATGCATCTCCAGACTCCTGTGTGATATGTTCACTCTAACATTATTTTTGTGTTCAGGGAGAAGTTGTCTACCTCAATCTCCAAACATTTTTCCAGAAACAAAACATGTATTGTTCAGTGTTACCCATTTCCTTTTACATGAATAGGTTTGCACATATTTTGATGGGACATGTGTTACATTTAAACAATGTGTTCTACTGATTTTTAGTCATAGTGATCAAACAATTTTATTGAAATCCATACCTCAAGAAGAGTTCCATCTGGTAAACTGGATCAAGCACTTTATCGCTCACTCCTACAAAGAGGTTTTCTAAGAAAACTTATCTGATTACCTTTTCTTCTCCTACTTTCAATACAGCATTTAGAAAAGGCACAGTGATACGAAAGAGTAAGTACACCCTCTTTCAACTCCATAAGGACATAACTAACAATAATCTAAAGTAGCTCCCATATTTTAATAAATTTTACCACAGGTGATAACAAAGGTGTGACAGATGTAACTTTGTTATTATCAGTTCAAGTCAAGATTCAAAATCCATGAGTTAATATTTTGCTAATGTTAGGACTTAGTGAGGACTAGATAATAGTTACTTATGTCCATATTGTTGAATGAGGCTAAACTTAATTTTTTACATAATTGCATATAGCTCTGTCTATTATTTTTGTTCACTTTAAAATTTTTCTTTTTAGTCGTTTGTATTATTGTGTAAAAGAATTGTTTTAGTCTCTTGCTTAGAAATGCCACATAGCCTTAAAGATTTGGACCGATTTCAAATGTATAATCACCCACTACAGTCTATTTCAGTTAGACGAATGAGGGCACTCATCTTGGGAGGGTTATGCAATTAAGCTGCAAATGGCTGATAAGCAGGGTTTAGGTCAGGTGGAAACAAGTTCTTAATCCCACACAGAGAGTGGCTGCTCATTGGGATTGTTTCTGTTTTGCCTTTCACATTCCTAATGCCAATGCTTCAAAATAATGAGAAAGAAATAATATGTCTAGCATCATCAACGGTTGTGAGCTAAATTTGGCTATACCTTCCTCATGACTTTTTAATGCTGCGTGCATTTTTGCTGTTTTAGCCATTCACGTCTGTAAACTTGTTGTGAACACTGCTGCTCATAAGTATATGTGCTATATTTAACTGCTAATCGAGTCTGAGTGCCTGAAAGGTAAATAATTTAAGCTGCAAATACACAGAATGTTGCTGCTTCACTGATTTTCTTCATTTCTATTAGGAGGCAACAAAACAATTGATAACACAAGGGCACATTATATTGTCAATCTCTAATTTAAGAGAGCTTTTGCTAAGGTTTCCCATCAACATCTCATTATGAAGTTGCACACTACAAGGATGCAGGGTGCTTTTTTGCCTTTGTTCGTCAGCGCTACACATTTCTAAAATGACAGTTACTTCACTTTGGTGAATTCATTTTGCTTTAGGCTCTTTCCTTTGTCAAACGTGTCAGTGTCTGATGCATATATTTTGGAATGAATAGAGAAGAACGTACAGTTCTAAAGCAAAAACATTGTAACAATACATCCAGACCTCTCCACAATATTCAAATTGGAGGTGAAAACTGAATCAGCTTAGCCAATAAAGTCACACTGCCTGTCTTACTCCAGTGCCAGATTGTTCCATCCTCAGATGAAGCAATAATCTTAGGGCTACTTTCAAAATATTTTGGAATACTGCCCCGCATGTCGATGCATGACATATTGAGATCATTTGCATACCACGTCACGTCAAGCACACTGTTACACTGACCTGCTAAAACTTTGGAACTGTTAAAAGATTGCAGCTATGGTGAGAAACCTCTTCAAGATTTGTGGGTATTATTTCAAGGACTAAAACTTGAACAAAGCCTCCTCACAGGAGTAATGGTCATATGAGTTAAGACTGTTGTGAACGTTTATATTGATCAAATGAAATGATCATAGATGGTGTTATATTAGTGAGTGGTGATTGCTTTTAAGATATACAGCAGGTCCATGGTCAGATGAAATCAGGGGTCAGTAAAAAGGAACATGTGACACATGATTGATAGAGTAAAGCAAGTTCATAACTAGTGATAGACAAAAGAGCTAAATTTCTTTTAGCATACGATTTTGAAATTGTGAAACGCTAAAAATCACTAAAATGTTTTAAAGTTGTTTGGGGTAGAAAGTAAGGAATATTGTTACCTTAGGGATATTCTATGTCTGTCCTCTTCCTCGATCGCCCTCAGATGCTTCTACCACTTCCCTGATCTTCCATGTAGCTTCACAAAATCTTACCTGTCTCATGCACTGCCTGTCTGCACATTCACGCTGCAGGTCCTGCCTTACGCTACTTATTTTGGGTCAGAGGAAGCATCATCTATAATCACTTTCCCAACTCTGTAAACTGATCCTGGTCTGGATCTTTCTGGAAGCTCAATGATGGACATGGACCTAAGTCAGTGAATTAGAAGAGAAGAAGTGTCTCTTCAGTGCTTGAAGGTACAGTACATGCTCTCTATTCATGTTCCCCTTCCACACTCTGCATCACAGAAAAGAAGGCTGCAGATGAGAAGAAAGTAACATGTGGTAATGGCATGCATTTCTCTAGCTGTGAATCACTGTTTATTTTGTGAAACCAAAAGTTTTGCTGTGTGCAGATTTTTGAGTGAACTCTTTTGCTCTTCACTATCGTGGTTGTCTGAGGAAATGACAGTCTCAACTAAATAAATGTTGGGGCGCAAACCTGGCTGTCCCTGTTTACATCAACAGAAAAAAAAAACGAAAAAACAAACGCTTGATGGGGTCAAAATGGAACAAAAACAACAGCCTCCAGTTCATGCAAGGCAAAATTATACACAAGTTTAATTCAAGTTATAGAGGAGCTCGGTCGTGAAACAATGCCTCTTTCCAGGATGTCATGCTTTTATGGCCCAGTGACCAGAAGAGGCAGACTCAGTTGCCCTCAGTGGGAAGTTTCTCAGTACTGTGGAGGAAAACGAAGACAATGCAGTTAGTGGCAGTGGGACCACATACCTAGGAGGAATTCAGAGGGTGACCCTCTGACGAGATGCTGTTCATAATTGTTAGACTTTTCCAAGGTCTTCATACCAGACACTCTCTTTTATTTTTGTTACATGCAACTTTAAATTGGACTAAGCAGGTTTGAGAATGATAAGGTAGGTATAGTTAATATTCTTTAGTAAAGAAGACCTTTTCTTTAAAGTATACAAAATTCAGATGTCCTCCTGAAAAAAATCACAGTTTAAAGTGAACTAACTGCCATGACTTTACATGCTAATAAGCGTATAAATGATTTAATATAGTACCAACAGAAGAATTGGTTATGTCATCAGTTCACAACCATCAAAAATATTTTCCAAAGAAAGTGTTAAAACATAACAGTCTTGATTTTTGTTCAATTCCCAAAAGTATTAGATACACTGAATTGCTCACTGAAATTAATCTTTGGTTCAGTATTCTTCATCCAGGTTTGACCAGCTTAGCTGGCCACTTGTGATTATTTCCCTGTAGCATGCTTCCTTTGCATCATGGGTACATTTTAAATTGTGTTATGAGACTTCCCCGAGCACAGATAACAAGCTATATTGACTATAACTTTATATTACTCAGAATAAAGCTCATTTCTTGATCCACCTTGCATCAGAATGTAATGTATGTTTCTTTCACAAAGCTTTTTAAACAAACACTCAGGGAGAGTGGCCATATTTGTATTGGCCTGCAATAGAGACATTGTTAATATTGCAGCTTGAAAGATTTGTAAATATTAGAAGTTTTAAACACAGCCTAGATATTAAATTTTGCAAGCTTATAATAGAAAATGACCAAGAGGCAAAAGCTAAAAACATAAAATGGAGTAGGACCACAAATTCATGAGTGAACTGAAGTTGATTGGTGTTACGTTTTAACCAGGGTTTGATCCATCTCAAGTATGTTTGCCTTTTGTTTAGTCATTTGTATTGTTTCTGGAAACATATTTTGTATTTTTTGACATTTTGCAATTTTGATGTTTAATATTGTTTCTCTTAAATATTATTTAGTATGTGTATATTGTGTATACCCTGCGACCCTACTCATTGGGTATAATATATTATGTATATGTTTCTTTGCTACATCACTTATGTTTTGTGGGGGAACCCCAAGAGGCAGGTCCACCACGACATCATTGCTGTTTCTTCTGGCTGAGGACTTGGCTCCAGCAGAGAGTCATTGGTGTTATATTGGTATCTTGTCTTTAATTTATTTCACCCTTTTAATGCTGTTATTCCTTATTATTTCCTATGGGTTTTTTGAATTCAAGGAATTCATATGCAGTGCTGTTTTCTGGGTATGACTTTGTGTAACAGTTTTTGTATTTATTTTTTACCATTTCATTACCATTGTGCTTTTTCTAATGGGCACAGCCATTTGTTTATGTGTTGCCCAGGTGATGATCTGAATGTGCGCAGCCCGTGACATCAAAAAGACAATAGGATAAAATGTTGCTATTTATGACATATCTATCAGAGGTTGCAGATAACACCCAAACTTTTTGCAGTTCAAAACAAAAAGAATTATCTTTGTATGTGCAGTAATTTGTTTTTTCCTGTCATTTTTTTACTTTGATTATCATGTTTCGATTTTGATGCTTGTTCTACTGAACTTTTGGTTACAACCCAATAACATTGCTCTCCTCTGATTGATATTTTGGAACATTTTGGACCTGTGCAGTCTGTAAGTCTTGACATTTGTATTTGGGACTAGGCTGCCTAGGATGAGGTCTCCTTCTGAGTCCTGGTTTGGTTTTTATTTATTTTGAGGCCTGCTCACTCTTTTTGCTGTTTAGGTGTTGCAAAACACAACAAATCTACTAGACAGCTGAAGAAGAGTGGAAGACATTCAAAGAAAGAGTCATATTCAATTTAAGCATGATGGGGTATGGTTTATTCAGCTACTTTATTTAATATTTTCATTTGAGTTTTCATTTGGGTTTTCTCATTCTGGGTTTTGAAAGTTGAGGAATCTATATCTGACATTTGTTTTAGATGAATTTTTATAATGTTAAATATTTTTAGCACTCTCCTGCAATGTCATTTGGTTTTCCCTTTGGGTGCTGCCATTATGAGGGTTTTTTGTTGATAGTTGCTATGCTGTTATTAGGCAAGGTCAACTGGAAGTGTACAGTACATGACATCAATGGGTCAAAGGGGCAAAGGTCAGTGTTCTGCACTTCCCGAGATTGTAGATACAATTTAAGAAGTCTTGTTGGTGTATTTTTATTTGTTTTTTTTCTGGTTAACAATGTGTTTTATTGAAGGAGAATTTTGGTTCAGTACACATACTTGTATTTAGGGATAGGTGTCATGGTTTATTCATTTTTTTGATATTGAACTTGGCCTGGCTTTTAGACTGCCTTACATCTGCTAATCCTTCATTAAAAAAATTATCTTTAGTTTTGTGTGTAAAAGAGAATGATCAGGAAAGACAAGCTAAGAAATCTTTTACTACTCAACATTGGCACACAAGGACATGCTTAATATTTTTAACAACATGCAACTGAAGGAGAAGCAGCAGAGGAAGCACAAATGAGTCATTGAAAGATTTTAGGCATTGTGTATACCCAGAAGGAATAGAGCGAACAAGAAGTATAAAGTCATTATCTAATCCCAAACAGATTGACAATGTGTCGAAGAGTTAATTATTTAAAATGTCAGGCTTGTATTTCTGGACCTATTCCTGACTGGCTTATTTGCAACCAATTTGTGATGGGACTGAGGGAAAGTTACTAGGTAAATGTGTCAATCACTAGGAAAAAAGGTGTTCAATCTTGGACTCAACACAGAAGTAGACGGAGAACCTATTCTGAGCAGTACACATGTGACAAGCATCACGTGATGCATGGCTGAGGCCTTTTGATTTGTTGAGGTTGATTCTTCTTTACTGCGGTGGGTTGGCACCCTGCCCGGGATTGGTTCCCTGCCTTGTGCCCTGTGTTGGCTGGGATTGGCTCCAGCAGACCCCCATGACCCTGTGTTCGGATTCCGCGGGTTGGAAAATGGATGGATGGATGGATGGATTCTTCTTTATTTTACGTTTTTCTTTTCATTAAACAGGGCTCACAATGGAGTTACCCCAACTCTTAGCTAATCTTGCTTTCCAGTGATTACAAAGTTTATAGGAAAAGATTAGAAAGATCAAAGATTGATATCATCACTGTGTAAGGAACAGACAACAAGGGTTGGTCTTGGTGAAGCAACAACAGACCCCTGTATCACTGAAACTAGAGTTCGCCAAGGTGTTTTTATCTCACCATACAACACAGTCTCTAAAAGCAACTGAGAGGGAAGCACTAGAGAATATGGAGAAACAGCAGCAATAAAGGCTGGGTGGACAAATAATGACATTTACCAAATTTTACAAATGATTAAACTGATCAGATTCTTGGAAGATTGAGTGATAATGGCTAGCACAAGAAATGTTCAACAAACTACAGACTTTTTCAATACCACAGTGGAGATCTATGGAATGAAAATTAGTATAGAGAAGACAAAAGTTATGAAGATTGGGAAGAACGGATACAATGAATTGTAAGTAAGACTTGAAAGTCAGTTTAAATATCTTGGAGCATAATCACAGATGGTCAATGTGCAAAAAATGTTAAATCGTCAAAGATGCAATCAACTAAAAAGGGCCTCCTCACCAGTGGATTACATAGAGAACCAAAAAAGTGAAAGACAAAAAGCACAAGTGTGGTGTGTTTTACTTAATGAAAAAGAGACTTGGACATTAAGGAGGGCAAATATTAACAACTGGAACCATATGAGATGTGTTTTAAGCAAAGAATGGAAAGAAAAGGCTGAAAAGAAGAAGTGACCAATGAGGAGGCACTGAGAATAACAGGAGAAGAACAAACTTTGACTAGAACAAACTCAGATGAGGAGATGGCTGGGACATGTGCCTAGGCCTGGTAGTTCAGGGTGTTTATAAATGTACCCAGTGCATTCTTTTGATTATCTGTAGCATGTATTCTCCCTTATTAATTCAGCCCTTACATGTTTTATGTAATAAAGATTTTTTTAAATGTTCTGGCTTCCTTGGAAGTATTCTGATTATTGTGGTGATATGATGAGTGCATCTCTTCTGCTATAGTCTATATACTGTAGTAACACTAGTTACTTTTTTGAAGAAAGCTCAGTGTGTTTTGGAAATTTAGTGTTTAAGTTATTTCTCTGAAGCCTGACATGGATACAGAATGAATCAGTTTGGTAGCAAAATGTACGCTTTGATGTACAGTCAGTTTTTTCCTTCACAGCCTTCCACTTATGTTGTTATCAAGAATGCATGTGGCAGGCTAATGTGCCAAATGCGGAAGACCTTGAAGCAGATGTCGCTAATGACATTTTCTTTACATACACCAGTGCTAAAGCGAACGTTTACTGAACTCTTGCATATGGGAGTGTTGGAAAATGACTCACTTCTCAGAAGGACCATGTAGTTCGTGATATTCGTCTGCAGATTTCACTTTCTGTTCTTCTGCTTCCTTTCTGTCCATTTAAACTGAGCTTCCTCTTTGTCTAGACACAATCAATAAAGTCGAAGTGCTCCTTTGCCTGTCAGAACTCCTTACTAATTATACAGCACCACAACACACCACACCACTAATACCATTAATCTCTCAAATGATAACCATTGGTGTGCAAATGGATAATGATGAAAAGAGATTGATAGCTACACTGTAAAGCTAAACGTGTAGAGGGAGAAATGAATTATACCTTCCAATTTGCAGAAAGATTGTTCCTTTCTTCTTTTATCGTTGGGTTTCAATGTTAGTATGGCTGCAAGAAAGACAGGTTTGTAGATAACTCTGTAGGTTTGCACATTTCCGCTGAAAGCTCTAATGTAATTATACATCATACTTTCATTAGGAAAACTGGCAGCACGTTTTGATTGATCCAGATAGTAATGGGAGTCAGTAATAATTCCAAAATTTCATGTCAAGTTCAAATGAAAATTAAATTTGTTAAAATTCTTTGGCATATTTTATGTTTTGTTAGCACCCTACTGAAGCCTGATTGTTTTTGCGGTGTTAAATAGACTAACAGGAATAACATATGTGATTAACAAATCTGTCACTTTTTAATGTTTTCTCTAAAAGTGTTTACAAATTCCTCATTCTGAACACAGAGTACATCTAAATAAAATGTTCCTGTAAGGACTTCACACATAGAAACAAAAAAAAAAATACATGGATTCTGCTAAATTTATCCACTTCAGGGTCTTGGGGTCAAGAGCCCAGTCAAAGAGAATACAGTAGAAAGCAATCCTCATTCATATAGATGCGCAAACACTAACAGTTTAGAGACACCATTTCACGTAACATGCATGTCTTTAGGATAAAAATGACACACAAACAGCAGCTGGGCTGGGAATCCTGAAGCTGAAAGGCAGAAGCACTTATTTGACCTCTGAAAAAGATTTTGTTAATGTGTCAAATGAGAAAAAAGAGGTGTATCCTTTACTGAAGATCATTATTTTATACTGATGTGCCAACCAGTTCAGTCATTAATGGGATAAAATTATGATTCTTCCTTTCAGGGGTGTTTACACAAACAGAGACTATTGTAATAATACTTGATAATAAATATAGTACAGACCTTTAATGGCACATTAAAGAAAACATAATTAAACTTTAAAGTACAGATATGGACAAATTTGCTGGTACCCTTAGAGGTCATTGAAAAAATGCTGTATGCCTCCTGAAAAGTGACTAAATAAAAAGCAATCATCCCATGACACCTATATGCTTTTGATACGTCATCATGAAAGCAAAGTAAGTATCAAAAGAGATACAAAGATATTCTACAATGGCCCGGACACATTTGTAGGAAGAAATCATAACTAATTTGATTAGTGTGATTATTCAAAATATCTGTTTTCTTGAATTAGTATCACATATGTCTCCTATCGGGCAATCAGTCATTCAGCCAATTTAAATATATAAAAGTAGTCACTCTGCTGTGTGGTATCATCATGTCTCTTACACTGAACATGGATTAGGGAAAGTAAAGCAGAGAATTGTCTAAGGAAATCAGAAAGAAAATTATAGACAAGCTTGTAAAAGGCAAAGGCTCTAAGACCATCTCTGTGCAGCTTGACGTTCCTGTGCTAACAGCTGCAAATATTATTAAGAAGTTTAGGGTCCATGGGAGTGTAGTGAACCTCCCTGCACATAAGAGGAAAATCAATACCAGAATGGGCAAAAGAATAGTGAGAATGGTAGACAAAAAGCCAAGGATAACTTCCAAAGGGATACCATCTGAAATCCAAGGTCAAGGTCTATCTGTCGGAGTGTACCATCCATTGGTTTTTCAATGATAGTGGGCTCAATGGAAGAAGTCCCAGGAGAATTCCATTATTGAAAGAAAAACATGCTAAAATGCATATTGACAAGCCATACTGCTTCTGGGAGAATGTCCTTTACAGATGAGACAAAACTGGAGGTTTTTGGAAATTCACATCAGCTCTATGTTCACAGATGACAAAAATTAAGTTTTCAAATCATACTTACTTTAAAACTTGGAGGAGACTGGTTATGTTTTGGGCGTCTTTGCTGCATCTGATAAGGATTGCCTTGAGTCTGTGCAGGGAACAATGTAATCTCAAGACTATTAAGACATTCTGGAGTAGAATGTACTGCCCAGGTCAGAAAGCTCTGTATCAATCACAGGTCATGGATACTCCAAGAGGATAATGACCCAAATCGCACAGCTTAAAGCACCCAAGAATGGCTAAGAATAAAATATTGGACTACTCTAGAGTGGCCTTCTGTGAGCCCTGATTTGAATTCTACCAAACATCTATGGAAAGAACTGAAACATTGAGCCGGGAGAAGGATGGAGCAGTTTGCTCAGGAAGAGTGGGCCAAACTACCTACAGACAGGTGCAGAAGTCTCATTGAGAGCTCCAGGAATCATTTGTTTGCAGTAGTTGCTTGTTAAGGTTGCACAACAAAATATTAGGTTAAGGGTCTTATCATTTTTGTTCATGCCATTTTCATTTGTGTTATTATTTGAAATGTTCCGTTGATAAAGCAATGTCTGATTTTTGTTAAATAAAGAAGAAACAATAATGGGTGCCAATTACTTTGGTCAGTTTCAAGTTATTTCAGGGACAATTGTGGGTTCTTCTTTTTTGAAGAGAGGTACCAATAAATGTATCCTCTCAATTGACACTTTATTAAGTAGGTCTTTCTTTTCTGCCTTTGCTTCCAGAGGAGCTTGAACATTAATTTCACAAGCTGTTAGAGATATCTCATAGACATTTTGGTCCATGCTAATTTGATAGTGTTTAACACACAATTTCTACAGATTATATGGCCAAACATTCAAAATGTGACCCTTCTTTTCCACATAACCCCAAAGTTGATCTATTTGATTGAGATCTGGGGACTCTGAAGGTCAATGGAGTAAACCGAAGTCATAGTCACATTCATGGAGCTAGCTTGAGATGATGTGTGCTTTGTGACATGGCACATCACACAGTTTGAAAGGCATCTGAAAGGTTAGAATGTGGTTGTAATGGAATGCTCATGATCAGCAACAGTGCTGCAGAGGGGCACTCAAAAGATTTTTAGTTGATATTTAGAAGCCTAATACGTGGCAACAAACATTCCTCTACACTGCTACCACTGTTGACACAAGGCAGGATGAAACTATGGAGTCAAGCAATTTATGTCAGATTTAGACCAGAGTGAGCAGACCAGGCGACATTTTTTACTGATTGGTTGTTCATTTTTGGTGATCATATGCCCACTATAGACTTATGCTCCTATTCCTAGCTGACAGGTGTGGAACTGAGAGCTGGCCTTCCACTTCAAGGTTCAATAGTGTTGTGCATTCAGGGATAGCCTCCTGTGCACCACTGATGGCCTTTCTGTTACCTTAGGTGATCCTGACCATTCTCTTCTCACTTTTCTTAGAAGCAAAGTGTTTTTTTCCCACAGAACTGGCACTCACTGAATGTTTTTTTCTTTATTACACCATTCTCAATACAGTAATCTTGTAGTTCATCAAAATAACAGGAGGACAGCTGTTTCTGGGATGCTGAAACCACCAAGTCTGGTACCAAGAATCCCATCATGGTAAAATTTCATTGATCACTTGTCTTGCCCATTCTAACATTTTGTTTTGAACAAGAACAGAAACCCCTGGAGTGCATATCTATGTACTGAGCCCCGAAGTCCCAAACAAAGCAGCACCACTGCAAATCCTGGGTTCGAATAACAAATTATTTTAACAAATACCTTCACACAGGTTTTTCTCAAGCACAAACATAAGTAGCTTTTTTCTTCTTTCTTTTCCTTCCTCCCCTTCTTCCTGTCCTTCCACTCCTCCAGATGAGCTTTGTTCTCTGTATCTCGACTTCTGATTTTCTGGGTGAGGCAGAGAGACTCATTTTATTTGAAACACAGTGGTGCTAGGGCATATCCCATCAGAAGTACTTCTGGGTCAAATGGAGGTCGCCGAAAGCAGGGATCATAAATCACTGCAGCATCCCCTAGCTATACCCATGGAACTGAATAAGGCTGCTCCACATCACTGCAGTTCCCAGCATGCCTTGCAGGTGTCCATCTAGGTACCTATTATATGGAGTCCTCCATGATTGCTCTATTATGTTGGTCTCCCTGCCTGATAAGGGTACTTTACCCAACCCCACTGGGATACTGATAAACTTCACAAATCATTGGCTCCTCAAGCCAACCATATGGCAACACAGGAATTGTCCTGCCTTTTCTTTCTCTTGGTAATGGACAGGGATCCATTCTGGCATGGACACCAGCCCATGTATGCTGTCAATTAAAATATATTAGAAATATATATATATACACACACACACATCGGTCAATTGCATGGGAGTAGGGTGTAGTTAATAACCGTGCTGCTAGCGATCATGTGCCTACACATGTGTCCTGTTAATCAGTTCACCGAGTAGCTTTGTGCCGAATTGATCATGTACATTTGATCATATCATTAATTCAATTCTGCACATAACTTCAGCAATTTTTGTTGTTCATGCAGAAAAAAAGCATGTCAGGCTATATTGAACAACACCTGCATTTTCTGATATTAAAATTTAATAAAGAGTTTCCCAGTGTTCTGTTAATCATTGAAATTATACTGAACTGCATAGGTGTCTGTGTTGAAAATATCAGGAAAAAATGTCCAGTGCAGTGGCACTTGAAAAAATGCCTTTTACACCATGGCAGCGCACCTGCACTCACCACATTATTAGTTGAAGATTTCTTGACTAAAAACTATGTGGTTGTTGCTGCACACCTCCCGTATTCACCTGATCTCACTTTCTGTGCATTTATTTTTGTTCCTGAAATTAAAATTGAGACTGAAGTGAAGACACCATGTTACAAATTTAAGAAATAATTGCTGTAAGCTCTGGATGTGGTAACAAAAGATGAGTGTAGGAAATGTTAACAGAAATGGGACAAGTGCTGGGGAAGGTGTGCTGCATCTCAATGGGAATATTCTGACAGTGACTTAAAGGGAACATATTCAGGTGGCTGTTTGGAAAAACATGTTATTTGTATTAAAAGTAGGTTCAACTAATACAGTCGCCAATTATAATATTTCTGCAATAATTTTAATAAACAGTTTAAGATGGATGTTCTCTTATTAAAAATAAATCTGTAAAACACATCACTGATTAAATGACACTAAAAAACTAAAGATGATATAAAGTCACCTCCAAAATCAGCAGCTGTGTTGATAAGTAAAAGCAAAGACATCTTTATAGAGTATAATAAGATAACATAATGAGAGAGACTTGAAAGATTGTGATACTGCAGGTCATTCACTTTAAAAGCATTAAACTACTATATGCCAAATATTGCAAAAACAATAATTATTTAACAATGAATGATATATATCAATCCATTCATAAAAAACAGTGTTTTGACTTGCTTATCTAGTTTAGTGCATTGATTGGGGTACAATAGGTGCAAGGCAGGAATCATCTCTAATCCATCAAAAGACACATTTAAGCAAACATAATTCAGAGTCACCCATTAACGTAACTTATGCATCTATGGAATTTGGAAGAAAAAGAGGAGGATAACCCATACAGACGAGAATAATGCATAAACTTCACACCAAACATGACCAGGCACAGGTACTGCATTACTGTGCTGCCCTAGAATGAACAATATATTAAGGTGAAATTTTGTGATCATACATTTCAATTTTAGAAATCCAACAAAATCTGAGTTTTCATTTCAATTTAATTCTACTACAACACCAAATGTTCCTGAAAACACTTGTGAATGAGCTAGTGGTCTATAAAATCCCCACATGGATCATTGTTGAAGGCTGTCAGACCACACAACTCTTGGTCAGTAGAGTGCATTGCAAGTGCCTCTGACCTGCTAAAATTATGTAAATAAAGTCTGAAAAAG
This sequence comes from Erpetoichthys calabaricus, assembly GCF_900747795.2. Taxonomy (NCBI): domain Eukaryota; kingdom Metazoa; phylum Chordata; class Cladistia; order Polypteriformes; family Polypteridae; genus Erpetoichthys; species Erpetoichthys calabaricus. The sequence goes on from NC_041401.2 coordinate 39,916,712, forward strand.
TTAAAAAAGGGGCCTGAGGTGCCTAAACAAAGCTTGCATATTGTAATCTTTTTAGTTAGCCAATAAAAGGTGTCATTTTGCTTGGCTTTTCTCTAAAAATTACATAATTTGATAGAGTCGTTAAATGGCACTGAGGACTGAATTTGAGAACTACTGACGTAAATGAACAACTTATTTGATTTAGTATCAATCAGAATCACGTCTGCTGATGTCATGTTATCTTTTAGATGTGATTTGGAATGTCATTGGTGAACTTCACACACAATATACTGTAATATAAATTCATCAGCAAGGGTATGTAAATGTATGCAAAAAAGGCAAGAAATGTTTTTATTTTATTTATTTTCCTACAGGCTCTAACCCATTTGAGAGAAGACAGGAAAATCAGCAATCTGCTATTGGTCGTAAACATAATATATGTTTCACTTTATCATTGTAGATTACTAGATCTCACTAAAAGGTGAAAAAGTCTGATGTAATTTATCTTGGTTTTACTAATTAATAAGGCAGAGTAACTCCAGCACTAATTTTGAGCATAAGAGAGCAACAGTTACAACTAATTTTGGGAAGGCTAAAAGATAGTTGGAGAGATATATTGCAGAAAATGTAAAAGGTCAAGGCCGAGGTGAAGAGTATTACAATTGCTAAAAGTGATCTAGAATACACAGATTGTGAAATAGCAAATGATTTCAGTTTGCACTTTATTGATGTTTATACAGAACATGTGAAGTTGATGACCTCCTTCTAAAGTAACAGGGACTACAAAGGTGATACTTAGTGACTTGGAAATTGTTGACGGAGAAGTACTGCTTGGATTACTTAGACTAAAATCTAAAAAATCACCAGGAAAAGGTAAAATGTATCCTCAAATGCTTAAGGTGTTAGTGAGTGCATATATAAACCCTTGGCAAAAATTTTCAAAAATCTCTGCACCCCACCTAAAGAATGGTGGCTAGTAAATATTATCCCATTATAGTGATCGGTCTGATCAGAGTAACTATAGGCCAGTAAACTTAAAGTGTATTACAGGCAAATTAATGGAACCAGTTATTAAGAAACAGATTAAGTGGCACATAGTAAGAACAGGAGTATCTGCAGTTACTCAACATGGCTTCTATGAGGAACATGATAAGATAGGTGCCTATGATATTACTTATTTTGATTTTCATAAGGCGTTTAATAAGGTACCACAAGAAAGGTATGTGATCAAACTAAAAGATTTGGGAATTGAGGGTGCAGTGTGTGGGTGGGTACAGAATTCACTCAAACAAAGAAAGCAAAGGTTATGGTGAGGGGAAATTTTAAAGAATTAGGCGATGTTAAAAATGGTGTCCTTAGGGAATCGGCGTTGAGGTTGCAGCTATTTTTAATATAAATAAACAATCTGGACAAGAATTTAATCAATAAGTTGGTTAGGTGTGCAGATGATACCAAACTAGGTAGAAGGGCAGATAATAGAGAATCAGTTAAAATTGTTACAAAGGGACTTGGACAACATATGGGAAGGGGCAGATCTGTGGCAGATGACATGTAATGTAAGTAAATGTAAAGTATTACATGTAGGAAGTAAAATGTTAAATTTCATTACACATTCAGGGGTATGAAACTTCAAAGTACTCCTTAGGAGAAGGACCTGGGAGTGGACTGGTCACTATCTATAGCAACACAGTGTGCGGGAACAATCAAGAAAGTTATCAGGATGTTAGGTTTGTGATGATGTAGGTCCTGCTCAGTGCTCCCTCTTCCAGCTTTGGGAGCCTTTTGAACCCAACACCGTCGGTAATGTAACCCGATGAGCTGGCAGACAAGGACAAATCACGCTGGGAGCAAGGGGATGGTGTAAAAGTGTTACTGCTTTTATTAAAAACAAACCAAACAGTGTCCAAAGGGACAAGTGGAGGTTAAAATCCATAATAAATAAATCCTTTAAAATTAGGTTAAAACCATGGCAGGAAGTTGTCTTTAAAAAAACCTGGTGCCTTTCTCCTTCCTTTAAACTGGTGATTCCCCTGCTTATACAGACCTTGCAGCAGGGGAGTTGCCCTCTCAGCAGGTGCAGCTGACCTTCCTCTGATCTGGTTGCCTTCTGCCCCCTAACTACGTACAGCTGTCTCACCGGACCGAGACTCGGGTTTTCCCAACGGCCAGGGCGCTCATGCTAGGGCTCAGCCTCCCAAGCCTCCCTGACTCCCACTGCCTTTTGCTGCGAGCCATCAACCTTCTTGGTCACCCCAACTCCTTGCCATCTCTCATCTGGAGCGACCACTTCCAACTGCCTCCTCAAGTGTTGGCCACTCACTCCTTCTGGGGCTCTACTCTCAGATGCCCGCTTCTCTGCAGCGAGCCTGCTCTCTCACCATCACCAGTTCTCAGCACCTCCTGCCTTGTTCTTCCTCTAACCTCTGGTCTCTCTTTCCTTCTCTCTTTTTTTGTTCTCCCCTTCTGCACTTGTGATTCTCCTTTATATAATGTGGCACAGGTGTGACAATTGGCAGATCCCAGCATCAATTATGGACACGGGTGATCCCACACACCTGTGCACTTCAGTGCGGAAATGCTCATGTCCGCATCACACCCAAGAACCGATTCCGACACACTATTACGCCCCCTCCTTAAAGCAGCAGCTGTACCGATTATTTAAAAACTGGCCATCCGTTTAGAGCTGCAGACTCTCTATATCACAAGGTCATATGCAGAGAACAAGTTAAATGAAGTTATGCTTAACATATGAGGTCTCACCTGGAGAGAAGTATTCAGTTTTGGTGTCCATATTTCAAAAAAGACATAGCAGCACTAGAGAAAGTCCAGAGAAGAGCGACTAGGCTAATTCCAGGACTAAGAGGTTGAAAATTTGTTAAGGGCAAATTTTGTACAAATGTTAGGAAATTTTTCTTCACACAAAGAACCATAGACACATGGAATAAATTACCGAGTAGTGTGCATATCTTGACCTGATGTTACTTTGGACAATGTCGGTGACAGGATGGACAAGCTTGTTAGGCTGAATGGCTTGTTCTCATCACAATGCTCTAAGGTTGTAATAATGAATTATTTGTCCCACTCACTGCACGGCCACTGTGATAAACCTCATGCTGTTCCGTTCAGTGTCACACTTTGCACGGCTGCACTCGGTTCCTAAATTGGGATCCTGAGGTGGTCCCTCATGTGGCGGGTGTGGCAATGCGCTGGATCAGTGCATACTCCCAACCTCCTCCTCCTCCATCAAGTAAGCTACGATTAAACATTCTAACTTGGCCTGACCACCTACAGTGACAAGAGTCATGACAGCTTTGTGAGTAGTGCTCAACTTTTAGTTTATTGAGAGTCTTCTTAACTCTTTGAGGGCTGAATATTTTTTCCAAAAAACTCAGTTTTCTGAAAAGCACACAAAGCGATGGCTTCACACATACAGTAAGTCAATATAAAACATCTGTTGCTATGTGCTGTGGCTGCTGTTGGCGCATGTTCGGCATCTCTGGCAGCAGTGGCTGCGTGGCTGTCTCCGCACAGCAGGTGGGAGGCGGTGGTGGTGGCATTGTGACACAATATGGTTTGTACCACATGTCATCGTCACGTGGTGGTCCTCCCAGGCAAACACTGCTGTAGGCACATCAGCTACACGAAAGTGTTCAGTGCCACGATCAGCTGAGGTTGCATCAGGTGATGCTGGTACCTCACTTTCGTTTTTTGATATCCATCTCCAGATCACTTGCATTAAACTAGGAGTCCGACAAGTCAGAGTCCTATTCAACAAAATTACATAAAACGTTCATGGAGTATTTTACTTTGCACATTCACTTTAGTCTCTCTCCAGATGTCGATGCCATTTTAGAGGTTGTTTGCTCTTTGCTACTCACACACGCGTATGGAATCGAGGTTAAATCAACAAGGATATGTAAATTTCCTTCTAGCAAAGACAGTCAAACTAAAACATAAGGGTAAGTTTTGTTGCAGTTTACAGCCGATTACCGTCCTCTACTCCTGAATTTTGACAAAAGTCGACATCAGCCCTGAAAGAGTTAATTACCTCACTCCCTGCTGCAAACAGAAGATGATCAGCCAGGAAGTGTCTTCTGGCAGCCATTCTCCAGACAATATCCACAAATATTTATGATGTAAACTTTATCTTAAAGGAATGGAAATGTTAAACCAATACCACACGGAAGGTTTTCTGTAAAGTCAATGAAAGATCATTTTGTTTGTTCTAAAGAACTAAATATAACTGTTCGCTTTGAAAATGTGTTAAAACTGTTGTAGATTGGCAAAGAATATAAAGCAGTGACATCTTAATATGTTGGGCACATTGCTAGTTGTGGGAGGAATGGTCCCAGAATATTGGGATGCAGAACATAGCTCGAGCTTGTGATCTATTTGTTTATGCGGTTTGCACTTCACTTTGATTTTTCAGTGGATGCCCTAGTTTTCTTCAGAACAGAAGCACTGTTTTAGATTAATGACAGCCACTACATCACCCTTCTGATCATTAATGTGTGTGTCCTGTGATGAAGTTTGCATCTTGCCAATAAGTATTCTCACCTTATGCTGGTTGTTAGCTCAGATGTTTCAGATTTCTTTTTCTCTATAAGTGTGAAAGAAGCTCAGATTTTTTTTTGTAGGTGTGATGAATAATACATAAATAGTACAAATATTCATTCCTTAAGCTGCTTTTTCCTTTACAAAGCTGCAGTAAGCTGAAGCTTATCACTGCAGAACTGTCACAAGGTAGAAACCAACCCTGGAAGGAACGCTTATCCCCTGACTGGAACACTTATGCACATATCCATGTTTCCTTCATTCATTGATTTTACAGACTGTACAGATTTTACATTGGTTTATTCCAATATAGTGTTTTGTAGGACTGGAGACTATCTTGGCAACACTGAGTGCAAAGCATGAACCGATCCTGGATGGGGTGCTACTTTAGTGATTGACATACTTGTGTATATCCCCAATTTAATTCATTTATTAAATTTCCAAACTTATTTACTTCACTGTAGAGTTATATGGGGCTGGATGCTTATCCACATAACATTGAATGCAAGACAACAACTAATCATGGATGGGAGGCCAGTCAATCACATTGTTTGCTCACTTACACTCTGCTTGTAATGTGATACAGCGGCTAAAAGAGCTGGGCTTAAAAAATGATTGTCTCTTCAGTTTTTTTGCCTCTGACTCGCTGTGTGTCCCTAAGTAATCTGTGAGGTAAGCTGGAGAACCCTGAGAAAACAACAAATGGAAACAGGAAAATATATAGACTGAACATAAACAACAGATATGGAAGTGAGCCCATATCATTCAAGTCAAACTTATTGCCCAGTCCCACTCAAATTATGGAAATGTTTGTAATACGCAAGATATTAGGATAATCTCATCTGATTGCATTTTTTTACTACATTGTCCTAGTCAGGGTCTCAGTGGTAACAGGCTGGGCAAGGTAAACTAGATTTCCTTATTCTCAATAATAATCTCCAGCTCCTTTTGGTCAATTCCCTGGTGCTTCAAATCCACTTAACTAATATAATCTCTCCACTGTGTGCTGGATCTGTGCTCAGGCCTTCATCCAGGAGGGTTTACTTGTTAAGGGATGTTCAAACTAAATTAGTTAACTTGATTATGAACAGTTTTTCTACCTGGAATGTCTATTTCCTTGACTTGTTTGAAGGAGGAAAGCTCATGGAATTTCACTAGGCCTCAGTATCCACCATTGCATTTCTTCTCTCCTTGGAGCTCACGGCCATAGATGAGGATGGAGCTCAATTTGTGCCTCTAGCTTTTGTTTAGTTCTGCAGCCAGCCCACCGATCTCTACCCTCACGCATGAACAAGACCTCAAGGTTAATCAGTCTCCTCATTTTGAATGACTGTTCTGTGAAAAAGAATCGTGAGCTCAGATGTGGGGATGTTGATTCTCTTCTCACTTACATTAGTCTCCTGCAACATTGCTCAGGTAATCACCAGAGGTAAATAATAATAATAAGAATAAGAATAAGAAGAATAAGAAGAAGAAGAAGAAATTATATTTATAAGCTGCTTTTCTAACCTACTCAAAGTGTTTTAGGTGATAGTCAGAGGTAGTTAGACAAGAAGAGAAATAGGATGATTAGGGGCCAGAATGACCAGGGCATGATGGGCAGTTCAGCCAGTACCTCCGGAAACACAGACCAGAAGGAAAGCATCCTCTGATGGCTTCAAGCACCAATTGAACAATTTTTTTTGATGTTCCATTCAAGTACTGGCCAGGCCCAAACATGCTTAGTTTCAATGGACTACCTGTTGTGAAGTGCAGGTGATATGGCTGCAGGCTATGATAGATAGATAGATAGATAGATAGATAGATAGATAGATAGATAGATAGATAGATAGATAGATAGATAGATAGATAGATAGATAGATAGATAGATAGATAGATAGATAGATAGATAGATAGAACTTTATTTGTCCTAAGAGGGAAATTTAGCCTTTTTATTGAAACTCAATACATATTTTAACAAACAACAACAGCACTCCTCCAAATAAGGCATCATCTGCCAATAGAAGAAAATGACATATCCAGTGTCCCCAGATTGAACATGCCTCCAACTTTTGCAGTAGGCCTTCCACAGTGCTGCACAATGAAAATAATGTTGATGTTAACAGTTTTGTTTGTACATATTTCACATCAACTGCTATCACATTTTTAGTCGTGTACAAGATAATTTACCAATTGTTTTTGCCTTCTATTCTGTTCTTACAGTACTTATTAATTGCCCATGACCTTATATGAGCAGTTGTTGACGTATTATCAAAACCCAAGCAAGCTCAAACTCAGACTTGACCTGTTGTTGGAGGTAGGCACTATGAGATATCCTCCATACTCTTTTTGTCACATGCTCCTCTTAATATTAGCTACAGGAACAAATACAGTTTAAAGGAGTCAATAGCTAGTTAATAAAGTAAGTGGAAAAACACTCTTACAGAGAAGATAGAAGCAAAGTAGAAGCTGATAAAATATTAAACAAGTTTTAGTGTTCTAAATCACTCAGCATCCATTACAGGTTTTTTGAAAAACTTGTGACAGCTAGCAGACAGCTCTTTACAGGCTAGAAGCTTTAGCGGCAGGGAAGTGAAGGGCCTCTTTTGATAAATGTCGAGGGGATTCAAGAAAGCGACTACTTCAATGATGCTGAAGAGTGTGATGTGGACAACAGAACGTGATGTTGATTGCAGATAGCATGACAGTGAAAGTGTTCACATTGCAGGAGAACATTGCTTTACTCTTGAAATGATGTGACCTGCCTCCCTGCTCTTACCTAACTAGAACAGGAGTGGTGGTCTGTGACAGGGCAGCAAATTAGTTCATGGATGGCTATTATCTTAATCTGCAGGATGAAATAGCCATATAAGCATGGCATATACAGCACTAAGTTTGTTATAAAATGTGTCTGTTTTGGATGATGCTGGTCAGAAGTACAAATAGGCATGGCTTTTGTTTGCATATTGCTTACTGGTGTAAGTGTGAGTTTCTACTTAAGATAAGCATATCCTAACTAATAACATTCAACCTCAGTTATGTATACTGAGAAACACATGGATCTCTTATCCTCAAATAAAGGTAGTTCATATAGAGCAAGAGAGTGTTTTGTTTTTACCATGAAAAATTACAGCTTCATGTATGTCACTGATCTCCTTTTTCCTCCTTCCTATTATGGAGCTTTTCGTCATAGTGGATGATCAATAAACGCAATACTTGCACTTGATTATGAATTCAGAAGAGGTATGAAGTGTGCAGCTTTTATTACAATAAACATTTCAGCCCTCCTGTAAAATACTCAGCTAGCACCACTTTTCTTTCTGCCATGTCACTTTGTCAATCACTTTAATTTTCCGAGGTTTCCATGAGCTGAAATTTGTTGATTTTTCCAGAACATATAAGATCACAAGCAAGATTTTAGCCCCAATAGTTTGCAGGTGCCATACCTGCTTGACAGCCAGCAGATGCCACAGCTGTTATTCTTCTTTCCTATCACATAATTGGCTTATGCAATTTTCTTGAAGCTCAGCAGATGTTGTCACTCTCCTTCATCCTTCTGCCATGTCACTTTCTGGATCAATTTTTCATAAGCAAATTGCAAATATTTATAATTTTGCTAAGGTTGGAAACTACCCAAACTTTGCTGCACCAGCATGTATCACAACATAACCTCTTGATTAAGACCAAGATCAAAGTTCTAGCCCCAGTAGCTTGCAAGTAATTGCGTGACAAACTGACACATCTCTTACCATTTTATATATATATATATATATATATATATATATATATATAGATTCTGTAGCACCAGAGTAAGGTTTCAAGCAAACACAAGAGCACTGAGGGGACAACCCAAATACCACAAGGTATTCTGCAAACTGAAGAAATTCGAAAGGACCTTCAGTGGCCATGTTGATAATTGTGACACTCCTTCTCCATTTATATACCACTGATCATCTCACAAGAAGCTGATTACCAGTCATGGAAGACAACTTTGAGATGGGCTAAAAGGCCCAGGTAAACAGGGGCTTTGTTTTTAAAATCTGATCTGCTGAATTAACAGCTCTGTACGCTGGGAACCAACTTGGAAAATATTCACATAATGGGGTCACCTCTTAGACCAGACCCTTTTGTTACACACACACATGAAACCAAGCAAAGTTTAAAGATAAAAATAAGATATATACCCGCTACAGCTGACAAGCACGGTGTTATGTACCGGTCTGGATTTTTGTGTATTTTGTGTTTTATTGTTGTTTTTTTAGTTTTAAATTATTATTATTATTCATATTTCTAATTTATGTTATGTTGCTTTTTTTTTTAATATTTATGTACTGCGTGTGACGATGAGGGTTCCATTTCATGGTCCCATCACCTTTTTAGGAGCTCTTGATCCTGACACCATCGATAATGTCACTAGATGAGCTGATCAGTGAGAACACAACGAAGCAAGCGGATGGTGCATAAAGGTGCAAAATTGTTTTTATTTAAAAACAGCAAAATCAACAACAGTGTTCAAAATAAACAGTGCAGTGCTCCCAAAAGAATGTTATTAAAATAATAATTCATTAAAACAAGGATTAATCAGTGGAAGTTAAAATCCAATAAACAATTCCTTTTAAAAGCGAGTTTAAAACATTTGGAAGCAGTCCTTTAAAACAAAACCCGGTGCTTTCATCTGCTGGTGACTCCCCTGCTTCTCCCATCCAGGGTTTTCACCAGGGGAGTCACCCTACCTGCAGCTGACCTTCTCTACCTACTGATCTGGTGGCTTCCCGATCCCTGGCTTCGTTCTGCTCTCCCCAGACCAAGACTTAGGTTCCCCAGCGACCAGGGTGCTCATGCTGGGGCAACCACCTCCCAAGCCTCCTGACTCCTGTTGTCTTCCGCGGCGAGCCATCCTCCATCTGGTCACTCCTGCTCCTCACTAATGCTCAGCAAGAGCAACCACTATCTATGTCATTGTTGTTATTGTATACATTCCTCCTCGGGCGGACGTGGAGACAGCGAGTGACATCATCCATTCCGCTGTTGCTAAGTTACAAACGCAGCACCCCGAGGCACTTGTGCTAATCGCTGGAGACTTTAACCATGTGACGCTGGACAAAACATTACCTGCATTCTCCCAGTATGTGCACTGTAACACCCGGGGAAATAAGACTATTGATTTACTGTATGCAAACGTTAAAGACGCATACAGTGCCACCCCGCTGCCTGCGCTTGGGAAAGCAGATCATAACCTGGTTCTGCTTCAGCCTCACTATAAACCAAAAGTTAGAGTCCTACCTGTAACCACACAATCATTCAGGAAGTGGACTCCGGAGGCTGAGAATACTCTGAGAGAATGTTTTGGAACTACAGACTGGGATATCCTGCAGGGATCTCATAGTGAGAACATTGAGGAAGTTGTTGACTGCACTACTGACTACATCAACTTCTGTATGGACATTGTAGTTCCAGTAAGAACAGTACGCTGCTATGCTAACAACAAGCCATGGATTACAAGTGACATCAAGGGCCTTTTGAATCAGAAGAAAAGGGCTTTTAAAGACGGTGATCAGCATGAGCTCAAGCGCGTGCAGAAGGAACTCCGAGTCCAACTCAGGGCGGCGAAGGAGCAGTACAGGAGAAAGCTGGAGCAGAAGTTGCAGAATAACAGCATGAAGGAAGTGTGGGATGGGATGAAGATCATCACTGGCTGCAGCTCGAAGCGGGGTACCACCATTGAGAGAGACGTGAAGAGAGCAAACCAAATGAACAACTTTTTTAACAGGTTTGACCACCCTAACCCACTCTCACTCTCACCTCGGAGTACTGCACCCTCCACACATCCTTCTGCTGATACCAGCATAGGAGAGACATCCCCACCCATAATTACAACAGCGCAAGTGAGCAGAGAGCTGAGGAGACTTCGTGCCAGCAAAGCAGCGGGTCCAGATGGAGTATCGCCACGACTGCTGAAGGTCTGTGCATCGGAGCTGGGGGGTCCTCTACAGCGCATCTTCAACCTGAGCCTGGAACAGGGGAGAGTCCCAAGGCTTTGGAAAACATCTTGTATCACCCCAGTCCCAAAGGTATCACGTCCTAGTGAGCTGAATGACTTTCGGCCTGTTGCTCTGACATCAGATGTGATGAAGACCATGGAGAGGCTGCTGCTTCACCACCTTAGGCCACAGGTTCAACACGCCCTTGACCCTCTGCAGTTTGCATATCAGGAGAAGGTGGGAGCGGAAGATGCCATCATCTATATGCTACACCGATCCCTCTCTCACTTGGACAGAGGCAGTGGTGCTGTAAGAATTATGTTTCTAGACTTCTCTAGCGCCTTCAACACAATCCAACCTCTGCTCCTTAGGGACAAGCTGACAGAGATGGGATTAGATTCATACCTAGTGGCATGGATCGTGGACTATCTTAAAGACAGACCTCAGTATGTGCGTCTTGGGAACTGCACGTCTGACATTGTGGTCAGCAACACAGGAGCGCCACAAGGGACTGTACTTTCTCCGGTCCTGTTCAGCCTATATACATCGGACTTCCAATACAACTCAGAGTCCTGCCATGTGCAAAAGTTCGCTGATGACACTGCTATCGTGGGCTGTATCAGGAATGGGCTGGAGGAGGAGTATAGGGACCTAATCAATGACTTTGTTAAATGGTGCGACTCAAACCACCTACACCTGAACACCAGCAAAACCAAGGAGCTGGTGGTGGATTTTAGGAGGCCCAGACCCCTCATAGACCCAGTGATCATCAAAGGTGACTGTGTGCAGATGGTGCAGACCTATAAATATCTGGGAGTGCAGCTGGATGATAAATTAGACTGGACTGCCAATACTGATGCGCTGTGCAAGAAAGGACAAAGCCGGTTATACTACCTTAGAAGGCTGGCGTCCTTCAACATCTGCAATGAGATGCTGCAGATGTTCTATCAAACAGTTGTGGCGAGCGCCCTCCTCTACGCAGTGGTGTGTTGGGGAGGCAGCATTAAGAGGAAAGACGCCTCACGCCTGGACAAACTGGTGAGGAAGGCAGGCTCTATTGTTGGCATGGAGCTGGACAGTTTAACATCTGTGGCAGAGCGAAGGGCACTCAGCAGGCTCCTATCAATTATGGAGAATCCACTGCATCCACTGAACAGGATCATCTCCAGACAGAGGAGCAGCTTCAGCGACAGACTGCTGTCACCGTCCTGCTCCACTGACAGATTGAGGAGATCGTTCCTCCCCCAAACTATGCGACTCTTTAATTCCACCAGGGGGGGTAAACGTTAATATTTAACATTATACATAGTTATTGTCTGTTTTTTTCACCTGCATTATTATCATTCTTTAATTTAATATTATTTATTGTATCAGTATGCTGCTGCTGAAGAATGTGAATTTCCCATTGGGATTAATAAAGTATCTATCTATCTATCTATCTATCTATCTATCTATCTATCTATCTATCTATCTATCTATCTATCTATCTATCTATCTATCTATCTATCTATCGACTTCCCCGGGTGCGGGACAAACACTCTGCTAGGGTTCACTTCTCAGCTGCCTTCTGCTCTTGAAAGTGAGCGTGCCTTTGCCCCCTTTGCGCACCAGCTTTCTGCTTCCTGCCGCCTTCTTCTCCCTTAACCTCCATTCACTTTCTTTTTTTTCCCTCTCCCTCCGCACTCGTGCTCCTACTATATATAATGGGGACGTGGCTCAGGTGTGGCGATTAGCAGTTCCCGGCATCAGTTACGGATGCGGATGATTCCTCACCTGTGCACTTAAGTGAGGAAACGCCCGAGAACTGCTCTGGCCACACTACCACGCCCCCAATTTAAGCCACGAGTACAGCAATTATTTATTTAAAAACTGGTCTTTTATTCTGAGCCATAGACCCGCTATACCACACTGTGTCTTTTAATCTGATTCCATTCCATGCACTTTGGGGATGGAGCCCCAGGAGGCGGGTCCTCCCTCTGCATTTATCTGCAGACTAAAGCAAGAGACCCGACCAATGGATCACTGCATGTGTTTACTGCACAGACAAAGCTGAGATAATGTGAGTAACCTGGCTACGGCAGAAACTTGGTTTCTTAGAAACTTCCATTTAGATACACAAGTCCATTTATGGAGTTCATTCTTGGCAAACTGCTCATTACTTACAAAAAAAGTTTCTAAATATGTTATATATAGTTATATACTAAACTGACACTATACTTACATTTCTCTCACTGGATTGCACACAGCACATTCTTTTCTGCTTGGCTGTGCAATTGAACCCTACAAAGGAGAGGAGAGGAATACTGGTATCTGTGCTTCTTGCCTTACAATCAGTGCTGCTGGGATAATAGTAATGTCAGTATTTATCTTTCTAATATATAAACAAATCCTGGAATGAGACAAGACTTTTTTGAAGAGATTTTTGCAAGTCCCGCGAGACGAGACCTTGGCCATGAGATTTTTTCAAGTCACGCCCTCCTCTCAACCATATTCAACCATGCACACGGTACTCTCACCTCTCATTCATGTGAATGCTTTTGACAGTTCCTGCTCTCTGAGCTCTTATGAATTTTAACGTTTTCCTCAGTTTAAGTTCCCAATTAAAGAAGAAGTATTATGTCCAAATCTTATTGAAGAATTTCATCATGAAGGGTTATCAACAGAAAAAATGATTACACAGGCAATCCTAGCACCAAGACACAATGAAGTCAAATGAATTAATGCCAAAAATGTCGATCAGTTACATGGCAGATTGGTTAAATGCATATCAATAGACTATGCTGAAACAGCTGGTGGTGATGGTGCAGAAGAACATCAACTTACAATATCCCGAAGAATATCTACAACCGTTAACACAGTCCGGTCTTCCACTGCACGAATTACTATAGAAAGAAGGATGTATCCAAGAAAGGTAATGTAGTACATCTTCCGTGGATAAAATTAGACAACAAAGGAGATCTTGATATGCTATTCATATTAAAATGTTAACAGTTTCCTGTTAGAATAGCTTTTGCAAAGACAAATAACAAATCTCAGAGTCAAACATTTGAAAAAGTAATTTTATTTAATAGAGAGAAAGAAATGATATTCATTCACGGCAGTTATACGTTGCGTTATCACAATGAAAGTCCAAACACAGAATCAAAATTCAATGCGATATTGACGAAAGTTGAATTCAAAAAATTGTTTTTACTGAAGTTTTACAGTAAAAGCGTAAGTTTAAAAAGTATTTGTGTGTTAATTTCAAAGCCAAACAGAACAAAATTGTATTACACAACACAACATTAAATATAATTTACTTTCAAATTATTACATTTTACTATTTTTTAATATGGTTAATTACTCACTATAATGTAAAATAGTTTGTTATATTATGCATATGTAACAATTCCCATGAAAATAAAAATCTGTTTAAATTGTACATCCCCATACTGTACATGAGTGTCAGAACCGCAAAGAGGCTAACGTGTAGCGCAGGCCCGGGGGTTGGCGAGCGAAGCAAGCAGAGGGCAAAGCCCCCTAGTATTTCACTAAAATAAGTATTGCATTAGATTAATTTAAATGTGTTACTCTCAACAATGCTACCAAGATCATGCTGCTAAGCTTAGCAATGTAAGTTCAGCTTATTAACATAAATTTAGCAATTTCTGAAATACCGAGACACATTATTTCAGCAAGGAGAAGGACTACTGTGATCACCTGAGCATTTGATGCAAAGTTATCTTTATAACAGAGTGTCACAAACATGCACAGACTACAACATGCTTAAGTGTGTCCTGGTTAAGGGTTTACATGGCCAAATAACCAGGCTACTTGCAGAGAAATGTTCATGTGTTAACCTGGTTTCTCATAGAATAAGGGTATGCATGGCATTTTTGAAGAGCTGGACTATTAAAATGACTGTAAAAGCACTCAGTGAGAGTTTATTGGAGTTCTGAAAATATTTTGTCTTTTAATATTTTGTGGTTCTGGAATCTCACTACTTTCGCTGGATTTTGCTTGTGCATTTGATAGTAGGAACTTGCTTACCTTGAATCACATTCGTAGGCAAACCATTTTTGCCTCCTTTTCTTGTTTTGAAACATTTCTAATATGTTCCTTTATAAAGATCTTTTGTGGGGAGTTTTTATGGTTTGTGCCTGTGCTGCTAAGGAAGACCACTTCTCTAAACACTGAAGTCTTACTAAAAACTCCTTTGTTTGGTAACATGTGCTCAGGCTGTCTCACCTCAATGTGTCAGCTGCTACCACAGTGTCAAGAGTAGTCAAGGAAGTGACAAAGCTGCTTTTTATAGATCAGCAGCTTTAAGGGATTCTTTTCAAAACCTAGGATTAAAGTTCAAGCTACAGTTCATTTTGTACATTTAACTTCCTTTAGTCAGAAAGGTTCTCAGCTAGTTAGATCACCATTTAATGATTTATATGTATGTTATTAGTTGATGCCTTTATCCAAGACGACTTACAATATTTGAGATACAATTGGTTACATTTCTTTTGTTTTTCCACTGGGGGCCCAGACAGGTGAATTGACTCCGTTCTAGTCACACGGTGTTAGCAGCAGGATTTCAAACCCACAGACTCAGGGTTTGAACTCCAAACCCTCAACCACTATGCCAAACTGCCTGTTTTATTAGCCAAAGTCCCTGATATTGCCTGGGTATAAATAAATTGGGAAATAAACGGTGTTTCGGAAGTTCAACATGGCTAAACACAATCCACAATGAGACAAAAAGACACACTCGTAAGCAAAATCTGCAATCCTGTGACACAATGGCAAATTCATTTAGAAGAAAATGTTGTATGTACCAGTTGTCTGAGATGAGATTCTTCTTTGTCTGTTACAAAATGTTGTGCATGCTGAAGACAATATCCTCATTGCAGCACACTGGGAATTGTAGTCCTTGAGTTGGTTTTTGAGTTGCTCCCACTACCTGATTATAACCCCCCGCCCTTCTCCATATGACATACAGTATAGCCTATATTTTAAGATGAACCAACAGCAAGCACATGTAAAATGATGTGGAAATTTTGCTCGTTTTTACATCATTAGCAAACAAGCAGACATCCAGACGGAAACAGCTTGCAATTTTATGTACAGAGATTTGTTGACAGTATGCATAGATATGCCTTGTGATGAACAAGGGTCCCATTTAAGGCTGGATTCTCTTCTTACAATCCCAAAATAATTATTTATTTAAAATTAACAGTACATACTAGTCTCCTGATAAGTGAACATCTTATTATCTGTTTTTTTCTGTACATTTTACTTCCTCTTCCTAATCTTAATACACTTCGGCTTCTTCTTTATCTTTTAATAACTACCATAATGTTGAAAGATCTTCTTTTAGTTAAAAAAATATCCTTTTGTTTTAAAGCTTCTGCCAGGTACATCATATAAAGAGAAAGTCAGAGTTGTTGGAAAATCCCTTAA
Organism: Erpetoichthys calabaricus; assembly: GCF_900747795.2. Lineage (NCBI taxonomy): Eukaryota > Metazoa > Chordata > Cladistia > Polypteriformes > Polypteridae > Erpetoichthys > Erpetoichthys calabaricus. Next base: position 39,932,635 of record NC_041401.2, read on the forward strand.
GCAGCAATGCAAAATGTGTAGGAAGGTGTACAGTATGTCTACAATATGACTTTGTAGTCTTACATAATATACCATAAAATTCTCAAATCTGCTTGATTCAGTTTAGGGCAGCGCCGTTCGAACCTCCTATGGAGTCCTGTGGTGTCCAGTGTGAACATTACAGGCTATATGAACTAAAGATTGACTAACTATATTTACCGGCATGCTGGTAACAGAATAAGTTAAAAAAATGGATGGATTAATAATTAAATTTATCACATTTTATTAATTTGCTTAAATAAAATGCGTACTTTTTGCCATATACCATCCAGGCAATTTACCCAGCCTGTTTATTGCTGAAATGTAAACCACCCTGAGTGTTAGAATTCACAGGGAGAATCCAACAACACAGGCATAGAATGTGCAAACTACACACAACAAACATCCATGTTGGTATTTCAACCCTGGAAGTACAAAGAGGCAGTCTTAACCATTGTGCCACTGTGTTATCCTCTTAAAATTTAATATCTTTAAATTCATTTAGCTAATCAGTAAGATTTACTTCTGTCTGTGGCAGTACTGAAAAGGCATGGATGGAGTATTTTATATATTCTGACTCTTCTAAGTACCATGGAGGAAGGGCAGGCCTCCTGGCCAGGATGGAGGATGATTTCTTGCCTGGCCAGGAAGCCATAACAGAAGGATGGTGGGAGTGGAGACTTAACCCTGCTGGAACAGCTGAAATTCTTCATCCCAACTGGGATAGAAAAATAATGAAAGGCCTGGACAAACGTGGATGCCAGAAGCTGTTCATTCCCCCAAATGGCAGGTGGCAGTCTTCCTCTGGGCTGAACCCAGTTAGGATACCCCCAGGGTGGCATGGGAATTGGAGTCCAGAAACACAGCCTTGTTGGGGTCATTGGATGCCACAAGAGGGAGCTGTTGTAGAAGGACTGCCCTGGAATCCACATGACCCAGAAGTACTTCAGATGACCTATGTTGTGACATGGGAAACAATCCTGGGTCCAGTTTAGAAGAAGCTTGCAGCCTCGCCACGCAGAGGCAGAGTTGGGAATCAGCAGGTGATATTCACTTGTAGGAAGGAAGGACAGAAGAAATTTTCACATTCTTGTATTGATTTTGGCTGGTGCTTGGTTGGAACATGTTGGTAACAAATAAAAATCCTTTATTTGAACTAGGAGTTGTGTTGGGTGACAGTGTGTCTGTTGTTTTGGGCTCAGTGGTACCCTCTTGTGGTTACACCCTCCATTGACTTTCTGTACCTGCCTATCTAGATGGAACACAGAGTTCTGGGCTTACCTCGGCAACAACAGGTGCAATGAGGCAAATCTGTTATCTTCTATTCATGGTTATTTATGAAGCCTGCTACAGATGAAAATAAAGGATTCATTCTGAAACTTCATGTGGATGGTTCTTTTTGAAACCTATAATGGTTTCCTTATGGCATTGCCCTGAGGAACCACTTTGGCACTTTTATTTTTAAGGGTGCAGAATGCTGGCTTGGTAAAGCAGTAGTGCTACCATACTGCCTGGATTATTAAATATTACATACATGTTTTAATTTTGAGATTGTGTTTACATTTCAAGTTTCTCAGATGCTAACTAAAGACTGAATTCTGATTGTTTTATATGTGATGTGAGTTTAAACCCGGCAAATTAATGGTGAAGACTTCATTTTTCTGTCTTTACAAGAGAAGACAAACACGATAAAACAACTCTAATTTAAAAGCTGAGGTCTGATAATGCTGGTGTATGAAAGGCTGTTTATCACCTTGTGCTATGCCAGGCTCTACTGTATTTTTTTCTTTTGTTTTTTGCTGACATGGAGGAAAATGTAGCTTAATGTAGACGAGGTTTGCATATGAATGTAGACTTCGATTAAAAATAAAGTAAAAAAAACAAGAAAAAGAAAAAAAAACAGAATAAAGAAGTGCCTTAGATAGCTCAGAATAAACAGTCTGAACTCCTGCGGCCTAATTTGGCCTTTCAGGCCACCTGAATAGTCCCATGATATGAAATGAGTTACACTATACATGCTACTGCAGCTAAAGCCGGAAGGAGGCTGCTAATATTAGAAATCAAAGTTCACACGAATACATATCAATAATGCAGGAAAGGTTCTCTCCTCAGTGTGGCTTCTTTTTCATCCCCAGCAGCATTTCAGGTGGGTTTTTATGATAAATGTCAAGAGCAGCAGCCCAGAACTGCTACAGAAAACCGTAAGGGCTAGCAACCAATGAGATGTTACATTTTGCTTGTTGAGCAGAGATCTCTATTAATAATTGATATGGGATGGTTTGGAAGATGCAGAGTACATGTGACTGATGTGGGTCACGCTGCTCTACTCAAATATTCAAAAGAACAAAAGACGGGATTTCTCTGGCTAGCACTATTCCTGCAAATGCCTCCAATTTCCTCTTCATTTAGCAGCATAAATTCTGTTAGGGAATAAGATTTTAATAGTTGGTAGTAGTAATCATGAAATTAAAAAGTATTTTAGTTATGATTCTTTCTGTCAGAATAATTTGTTAGTGCAGCACAGAACTGTGACCTTTGCTATTTTTTATTTTACGTCTAACCTCTGTAAAAGTAGCTTGTCTAGCCACAGAAAGAGGACGTGTTAGTACAAACAGTAGACAGAAAGCAAAACTAGCAAAAATAAAATTCACCACTATAAAATAGGGAAGTCAGGACCTTAAATGGTAAGCTGGGGCCTCATGTATAACGCCGTGCGTAGAACTCACACTATAACATGGCGTAAGCACAAAAGCGGGATTGTGCGTACGCAGAGAAAAATCCAGATGCAGGAATCTGTGCGCACGCAAACTTTCACGTTCTTCCACTACATAAATCCCGATCAGCGTGAAAAGTAACGCACGTGCACGCGCCTTCTGTCCCGTCCCAACTCCTCCCAGAATTACGCCTCTTTCAATGTGCAAATCAATATAAATAGCCTTCTGTGAAAAGACAATGGGAAATGCACGGGGGGGAAATATAAGAATTTCAGCGAATACCAAGTGGAGGAAAAGGAAAAACATACTATATGTTGGTTTAAACAGTGGTATAATCAACAAAAGAAAGTTGATCGAGTGACAGAGTGATCCAAGTTCACAAAGTCGCACATTGCCCGAAATAAAAAAGAAATCACATATCAAAGTCGCCGTGAAAAGGCGAGTCGTAGCCCACTGTCTGAGTGTCATATGAAAGCTTATTAGGGTACAGAAAAAAAAAATAGGCACACAGTGGGAAAAAAGCACGAAATGTCAGCTTTAATCTCGAAATTTCACATAGTTTATTTTGCCATTAAAGTAGAACATCATAAACTTCATCTTAAAATCGTTTATTTTACTAGTTTCTCAAGTAGCACGTTAAATGCTTTGTTCTGTATTTGATCTTCTATGTGCTCTATGTATGTGAATCACTACGTGCTTCCGTTCTTTCTCTTTCTCCGACAGGACTCAGAATCCATTACATTCGTGATATTACAGCTCTCTGAATAATTAAAATACTGACATGTATACGTGATATCATTTTCATGATGATAGGAATGAAAGCATGTTATTAAACATGGGAACACGGTGGCGCAGTGATTGTTCATATCTCACGCAAGAGCCTTGCTGCGCCATGTGCGACCTTCGATGAAATAATTTATTACACAAGTACTGTCTCTTTCAAACGTACTAACCTCCAATTCCTGTCCTTACTTTTCTTTCTCCAAATATCCAATCGCCACACAATCAGCTCTGTAATAGACGTTAAGCCATCTGTAAGCTTAGAACGCCGATTCTTCAAAACTTTTAAGGAACATCGAAATATCTTCGTAGTACATGTTTAATTATTCTATCCGTCTATCTTTCCAGTGTCGCGTCAGCGCAAGAATACAACGCAATGCAGGAACAATCCCTGAGCTAGCTAGCGCTGCGGCACCGTGTCCTCACATGTTTAATTATTAACAATACAGATTATTTAAATGAAGTTAAAGTTTTAGCTGTATAATTTAATCAACATATTTTGCTGCATTTCATCTTAAAAATGAATACCGTCATCATATGTAAATACGCACTTTATAAAGTGGCGCAGGTTGTGCAATATTATAACTGTAGTGCAAGTTTACAGTGAGGTGATTGTACTTATAAGTAAACAGTTCTACAAGGAGCACTTGATGGACCGATTTAGTGCGTTTAGAGTTCTTGGGATGAAACCTTTTCTAAACCGCGAAGTCCGAACTGGGAAGTCTGTATAAAGCGTTTTGCCTTGGCTCAGGCAGCGTCTGCTTCATGCTGTGTACCAATATTTCAGCTGCTGCTGTGATTCCCCACTCAGATACAGTGATATAAATACTCCGAGTGGTGCAGCGAGAGTAATATGGAAAAAGATGATCTGCTGTGGCAACCCTTAACGGGAGCAGCTGAAAGAAGAAGAAGATGCAGTGAGAGTTACAACGCTAAAGCAGTTATGGTATTTGGAATACTATGGCTATTCCCTGGACCATTATATGGCTGCAGGTTAATTACAATCAGATGCATTATACTAATAAACAATATGCAGTTAGTTTCAGTGTATTTATAAAGCAGCGTCAGGAATGTGGATCTAAGAAAGAAAGGTGATCACACAGGAACAGTAGCACTGCTTTGACGCTGGGTGCCGCCAGTCTGCAAAACCGATCGGAGAAATTGCGTACGCCAGGGTATGAGGTACCGTGGAAATGTGTGTGGCTTTACGCCAAGTTTAGGTTTTATACATCGCGATTTGAGCGTGGAAATGGGAGTACGCAACATTTCTGTGCGTACGCACCGTTTATACATGAGGCCTCTGGTCATTTTCTGGACTTTCCGCATGTGAAAAATGAAGCTTTCCAAAAACTGCTTATCTTCATCCATATACATCTCGTGAACAAGTGATATGGTCTGTCCAATGGACATTTAACAATGTGGGCTGACAAGCTATAGAAAGTCAACAGTTTAAAGTGAAAGTATGAGTTGAAGAGAGGGATAGAGAGAGCAAGAAAGGAGGAAAAGGAAGAAGAACATAGCCATCAAGAATTCTGATGCCATGAGACACAGCAATGTAACCTGAGCAAACTGAACACCACACATATTGTGTGTAGGCCAACATCAGTAATGACAATCAGCACCTTAAATGTCCAGGTTGTATTATTGATTTTATCACACCCATGTACTTTTATTTGCTTTCACTTGTTAGAACATTAAGAACATTTTAGAATATTTTAGAATGTTAAAGACTATAATGACTGCTCAACCTATTTTTCCTGGCAGGTCCTCTTAAGTTCCATCAGATTGGATGGGGAAATGTCTCTACACAGATGTGCTCTAGCTTTTAAGTCTGGGCTTTGGCTGGGTCACTCATGGAAAGTCAGAGGCTTGACCTGAAACCACTCCAAATGTTGTCTTGGCTGCATGCTTCGGGTCATTGTGATGCTGAAAAGTGAATGCATTCAGGAGCAGGTTTTCTTCAATGACCTTTCCTTATTGGGCTGTATTCATTCTTCCCTCAGTTCTAACCATTCTCTTTGTCCCTGCTGCTGAGAAAGACCCCCACATCATGATGCTACCACCACCTTTCAAGGAAGGGAGGGTATCAGGCAGATGGTGAACATTGCCTTGTTTTCACCAGACATAGTGCTTGGAGTTCTGCCCGTGTTCAATTTTTGTCTCATCAGACCTGAGAATCTTTTACTGTTTGGCAAACTCCAAGCAGACCGTCATATGCCCTTATTCAATAGTGGCTTCATCTAGCCACTCTACCATAAACGCTCGATTGAGGGAGAATTGCTAAGATGATTGACCTTCCAAAAGGTTCTTTCATCTCAGATGAGGACTTCTGAACCTCTGTTAGATGAGCATTGGGTTCTTGATTACCTCCCTGACTAAGCCCCTTCTTGCCAGGATACTCAGTTTGCTGGGTGGCCCACTCTAAGGAAAATGCCCTGATGGTTCCAAACTTCTCCCATGTCATTATTATTAGGGACAGTGGGGTCTTGGGGACACTCAAGCTTTAGTAAAAGGCTTTATACTCCTGTCCTGATCTATGCTTCACCACAGTTTGAAGACAGAGCTCTACAGAGACTTCCTTGGACTTCATGGCTTAGTTTTTGTCCTGACATGCAGTGTGGATTGTGGGACCTTATATACACAGGTGTGTGCCTTTCTGAATGATGTCTAATTAATTCAGTTTGCCTCAGGTAAACTCTTATCACGTTCTAGACACATCTCAAGGAGAATTAAAGCAAAAAGGAGGCATCTGACCACAATTTAGAGTGCCACAGCAAAGGGTCTGAATACTTTTGTGAACAAGCAATTGCAGTTTTTGATTTAATAAATTGCACACTTTTCTTAAAACATATTTTCATTTTTCCATTATGGTTTACAGTACTAAGTATAGATTGATTGCCAGAATCATCAAATTATCAATTTAAAATTAAATTTACAATACAATAAAGTGTGCAGACATTAAAGGGGTCTGAATGCTATCTGAATCCACTGTACCTTCACTTTTTATTGTTGCATTGTACCTCATGCTTAACTCTAATATATTGTATTATTATATTTAGTATTTTAATAGGGAGAAAATATTTCTCTGTCTAATTGTTATCTATAAAATAATATCATCTTGCTGTAGGAACCATCCATGTAGAGCTTGATAGTCCATCACTCGACCCACCAGGACAATTTAGAGTCCAGGCCGACCCAACAACAGATTCTTTGGGTTATGGAATGAGAAATGAATGAACACACCTGCTAACTCTATTCTTGAGTGGGTTTGGCACACACACTGTATAATTTGAACCCCCATCTTGATTACATCTTGCTTGAAGAAGGGGCCTGAGTTGCCTCGAAATCTTACATATTGTAATATTTCCAGTTAGCCAATAAAAGGTGTCATTTTGCTTGACATCCCATCGTAACCCCCAACTCCTAAAGTTGTGATGTAAATGAAAATTTGGTAGTTATGGAAAGTTATATGTGAATGTGGTATGGGAAATAGCCCGGACACAGACAGACAGACTTCATTTTAAAGGCCCAACACACTTTTATTTTCACTATGCACAAAGTCCAAATATGCACACAACCCAGTGCCTCAGCACCAGTCACCCCAATAGTCCAGGCCTCTGTCCACAGTAAGCCTTCAGGCCGCCTCCTTTTCTCCTCTCTCACTCAGTCTCCGACCTTGTCCTCTTCCACCCGACTCCAGCCCTGAATGAAGGGAGGCGGCCCCTTTTTTAATCACCCGGATGTGCTCCAGGTGGTTCCCGGCAATCTTCCCCTGACGCGCCCCTGTGTGGCGGAAGTGCCGACTGTCTTTCCGGAAGCACTCCGGGTGTCTCATTTTCTTCTTCCCCCCAGCACTTCCTGGTGTGGCGGAAGTGCCGGGGTCCCAAGTCCTCCAGGCATAAGGACGCCCCCTGGCGGTCCGGAGGAGGCATGAGCCCTCCTTCTGTCCTTGTGGGCGTCCCGGCTGGGTACCACCCCCAGCCACGTGCCACAGTGGATCCTTTGTTTTCATGTGCATTGTTCTTAATAACACCTCAGTTTTATTTTTGATGTTTTTTGATGTATCGTTATAAGATATTGTTATTATATTAGGCTGACCACAGATCTGAATTTTAGAGGAGATTTATGGATTTTAGGGACGCCATAGAATTCAGCATACTATGTGGTTCATGCCCAGCTATATAAATGAGACAAACATCAGAAGCACTCGCAACTTGTATACATACACATCACAATGCTGTCAGAAAGAAGCACCCACGGTCTCTGATTTATACACATACAAGTTCAACTGGACACAGTTTTGACTGGGACACAGTGCAAGTGAGATTCAAGGCTAATACTGAAAGTACCAGAGAACTGGCTGAATCGTGGCTATCCAATGAAACACCATTAACATACATTTGGACATGAACCCAGCATGTGCAGACTTGAAAAGAAGAACATGCACATGATAAATAAGACTTTACGATAAACACCTTCTGAACCCCACCTCATCAATTCCCAACCCCTGCACATCCATCTACCCCCTCTACCACTTATTTGCTATATATTGCCTTGGATTCCTGTATGTCTATTCATGTTTCTCTGATGATGATAGGAACTGAAAGGTTAGGAATAAAAAACAATTTTACGGGATTCATTTTCTCCCTTTGTGTATTTCCAACTACAAATATGCAAACCATATCACAGACCTTCATTTCCATATATATACATATATTGTGGCCTGCAGCGGGTGTTCCTGCTGCCCAAAACCGACACAGATAGACGCAGGACACCAGTTCAGCACACACACTTTATTTTTTTCTTTCTTTCTTTCCCCCATTTCCCACTTGTAGAACACAGTTTACAGCACTAAATGCAGCACAACACTCTTTCTTTTCTTCTCCTTCTTTCTCTCTCTTTGCCTCCACTCCTCCTCCAGCAAGCTTTGTCTGCCTCCTCCCGACTCTGGCGCCCCGAGTAGTGGCTGCTGGCTCCTTTTATAGGGCACCCGGAAATGCTCCAGGTGCTTGACGGCTTTCCTCCGGCAACACTTCTGGGTGTGGTGGAAGTGCTGCCACATAGGGCTCAGCACCATCCACAGCACCCCCTGGTGGCGCCTGCTGACCCCAACAGGGAAGCACCAAACTCCAAATTCCATGGAGTCCTTTTTGAAGTCTGAGGCACTGCAGCAATCCAGAGGGGGTGCTATCTGTCACTCTGGGGGAGGTAAGGCTCTGGATATGTTCCCGAGTCCTTCCAATATAAGGGTATCCCAGCCAGGCAAGGACCTTGGCTGTCTGCCATGACATATTTTATATATATATATTTGTAGCTAGAGATCCTCAAAAGGAGAAAATGGGTCACATATCTTAAAATAGTTTTTTATTCCTAAACTTTTGACATCCTACCAGGTGTCATCATCAGAGGAATAGGATTAGACATACAGGAATCTAAGGCAATATATAGCAGGTGAAGGCTAGGGATGGAGGGGGAGGCTGTAAGTAAGGGGGTAAATGAGGTGGGGTTTGGAAGGTATTGGTCATACCTACAGCCACATCAACTAAGTATTCCCCGCAAGTTGATGTGACTATAGAATTCATTCAACTGGTTACATGCGTTTAACTGGAACACCATGAAAGTAAAATTCAGGGCTAATACTAATGGTGCCAGAGAGCTGGCTGAATCGCGGCTATCTAATGAAATCACCATTAACAGACAATTGGGCTTGAACCCAGCGTAGGCAGGCTTAAAAAGAAGAGCATCCAAATAATAAAAAAGGCTTTATGACCAATATCTTCCAAACCCCACCTCATTGACCCCCCCACTTACAACCTCCTACTCCACCTCCACCCGTCACCCGCTATATATTGCCTTAGATCCCTGTACTGTATGTCTAATTATTTTTTTCTGATGATGACACCTGGTAGGTTGCTGAAAGCTTAGGAATAAAAAACTATTTTAACATACGTGACTCATTTTCTCCCTTTCTGCATCTCTAGCTACAAATATGAAAACCGTATCACAGACCTATGCTTCCATATTATATATATGAGGGGGGACCCAAAAATAACTGGAATTTTGTTGTTGTTAGGTTGGTACTTGTAGTACGTGGTTGGGCCGCTAGGGCGATCTAGTTACACTCCTCACAAGTCAGTCTGCCAAGTGCCATCAGTCTGGAAGGTTGTGCTTGTGTTCAGTGAATTTTTTTGTAAAAGTAGGTTGCGCAACAGTGTGAGAAGGAAACGCCCTGATTTGTGGGAGTCGGGCGATTGGTTCTTTCATCATGACAACTCTCCATCTCACACTGCTCTCAGCATTCGCCAATTTTTGGCAAGAAACGGTATGACAACCCTGAACCACCCACCCTACTCACCGGATTTAGCTCCGTGTGATTTCTTTTTGTTCCCTCGGATGAAAAAAGACTTGAAAGGAAGGCGTTTTGCTGACGTCGAAGAGGTAAAACAAGAAACGACCAGAGCATTAATGGGCATTACTTCAGATGAATTTAAAAAATGTTTCGAACAATGGAACAAACGGTTAGATAAGTGTATTCCGCCAATGGAGAGTACTTTGAAGGAGACTAATTGTAGTTTGTACAGAAAATTAAATTAAACACGTTTTAAAAATATTTCCGGTTATTTTTGTGTCCCCCCTCGTATATATATATATATACTGTATATATATATCATTCTTTAATTAATATTGTGTTTATCAGTATGCTGCTACTGGAGTATGTGAATTTCACCTTGGGGATTAATAAAGTATCTATCTATCTATCTATCTATCTATCTATCTATCTATCTATCTATCTATCTATCTATCTATCTATCTATCTATCTATCTATCTATCTATCTATCTATCTATCTATCTATCTATCTATCTATCTATCGGCTGCAAGAATTATTACAAGAACAAGAAAATACGAACACATAACTCCAGTTCTTAAATCCTTACACTGGCCCCCGGTTAAGTTTAGGGCAGATTTCAAAATCCTCCTTTTAACATATAAAGCATTAAATGGTCGAGGTCCGGCTTACTTGTCTGAACTTATCATGACTTACAAACCTGAGCGCACATTAACATCTCAAGATGCTGGTCTGCTTATGGTTCCAAGGATTAATAAAATAACAATGGGAGGTCGAGCTTTTAGTTACAGAGCCCCTAAACTGTGGAATGGTCTGCCTGCTACTATAAGAGATGCCCCTTCGGTCTCAGCTTTTAAATCCCGACTGAAGACTCACTGCTTCAGTTTAGCATATCCTTATTAGAGCTGCTGATTAACTGTACAGACTGCATCTCTGTTTAGTCATTAGCACTAAAGCATAAGTAACATGATAGTTAGAATTGGATACTAACCCTCACCTATTCTGTTTCTCTTCTCGGTACTCAAATGTGGCACTTGGTGCCATGGCCCACCTGCCAAGTTGTTTTGCCTGCCTAAGGTAAAGTCATCCCTGATGGAGGATCACAGGAATCGTTGGAAAGAGGGGTCCTTTCATCGGATTGGCTGGCCCAACACTGTTTCAGCCGTGGAATGGCCAAATGGGGGAGGCAGCTTGATGGATGAGGTCTCCAGGAGTCTAAAATTATTCAAATCTTATTATGTGATATCATCTACTGTTAAATTCTGCTCCGTACTTCAAAAAAATTTTTAATTTTTTATTGAGGATTTGTTCTGTTCTGTGTATTGTATTGTATTGACCCCCTTCTTTTGACACCCACTGCACGCCCAACCTACCTGGAAAGGGGTCTCTCTTTGAACTGCCTTTCCCAAGGTTTCTTCCATTTTTCCCTACTAGTTTTTTTTTTGGGAGTTTTTCCTTGTCTTCTTAGAGAGTCAAGGCTGGGGGGCTGTCATCCTGTGTGATTTTGGGCTATACAAAAATTAACTGTATTGTAAACTGTATTCTATCTATCTATCTATCTATCTATCTATCTATCTATCTATCTATCTATCTATCTATCTATCTATCTATCTATCTATGTATGTGTGTGTGTATGTATGTATATATATATATATATATATATATATATATATATATATATATATATATATATATATATATATATATATATATTTATATATATATGAAGAGATAAATAAATGTAAAAACGTAAAAATAATGAATGATAAAAAGGGTCTGTAGGGTAACACCCCAAGTCTATTAAGAACACCGCACTGGCCATCCGTTCATGGAACAGAAAACAGAAACAGCACTTTGCGTAAAAGACGTACGAGGTGGGCTTAAATCTAACAGTTAACTGTAATTAGCCGATCATGTTTATTTAAGAACACTGACTTTTTTGTCTTTCATAATTTTTACGTTTTCATTTGTGTTTTTCTCTTATCACTTTTATAGTTTATTTTAAACCGAATACAATTACACCTGCGTTGTTCCAACTATTATGCGACCTTTTGATGTTTTTACAAACTGCAGCTTCGGCTAGAAAAATGTTTTAAAACATTTGTCTTTCGTGTAACTTGGCTGTTTCTGACTTGGCATCTGATAATATCCATACATTCATCTTCCAGAAAAAGCTTTTTTTTATGTATGTGTCTGTTTTTATTGCATCCTAAATTGGCGTCGGCTCTTGTTCAAGACCGATCGCCGATCCCGATACAGCACAGTCGAATATGCAGTGAAGACGAATAAGCAGACAGAAATTTAAAAAAAAGGCCGGCTGGGCGACGACATGTGATCTCTACGTATAACGTGCTGCTCGGCATTTCAGCCCAGGTCCCCTAAGCGAGCTTCTAGGTTGCGCCGCCCTTCGTCTTGCCCTCCTACTCCAGCCCTCTCCTGGGGTATCCCGCAGGTGCTCTCTCGCTCTCCCGTAGACTCTGACCGTGTGTTTATTTTTCCTCCTCCTAAAGCTTGTATTGATTTCAAAGGAAATCTTTTGTGATGTCTGTTGAAAGTGACTAGATTACAGAGGACAGATGTCAATAGAGCCCTACTGTTTTGCCTTTTTCTCTCTCAGATCATATCTCTCGAGCTGCACCAATACAAATTTCCCTCATTAAACACAATCAGCGTTCCATTTTTAACATTCGTGAAAAGACAAACCACGGGAAGTAAAAGCCACCGTGGAACTAGAACACACTGTTCCTTACGCAAGGCGCTCTTAGTGTGCAATCCGTTATATAATGTTACAGAAATATCGAAAACATCTCGGATAGCAATTTTTAGGCTATTTTACGTTTTATGTGCACCATACAAAGGCAAAAAAAAAAAAAAAAAAATAGTGAGACACCAACGAGGCATTTTTTGATTCAAGAGGATTTTATTTTTGTGACCACTTTGACTATTTCAGTATCTGCGATCTGAACCTTTGTTCAGAGGTTTTAAGTAGGAGTGTGCGTGTGTGTATGCAGTATTATGTCAAATAATATCTGATGAATCACAGCTAATAATTTTATGCAATGATTTTTCTGCATTGTGGACTGAGGTTGTTGACCTTTTCATTTTTATTTATACTGAAGATGCATTCCCTAAAGGTGGTTACCAGAGTTATTTTCATTATGAGATCATTTGAAGCTGGGGCCCACCCAGCAGTATTAGCTGTAAGGCAGGAAGCCAGCTTCTTACATAGCATATTAACTTATATCAGGACAATTCTGGGCTTACACACTATCACAGCACACACATACTTGAGACGTGACAGGAACCAACCCTGGATTGGATGGCAGGTATTCACAGGGCACATTCACCTATACCAGCACAATTCTGGGTTACACAAAATCCTAGCACACATTTAACTACCCATTCTCAAGAAGCCCACACTTGAACCATCTCAAGTTGGTACAGTAATTACATACTAGTCTCTCTCCTGTCCTTTTCATCCAAAACACTGGAACGTGCAGTCTCTTAACCAAATCTCTTCTTTCCTTCTGCAGAGCAGACTGCTTGATCCTAATCAGTCAAACTTCAAGAGGGGCCATTCCAGTGAGACAGATCTACTCACTGTTGTCTCCATGTTGTGGCTTGTTAGAGCTACAAACATGTCATGTGTCCTCTACCTGCTAGATCTCTCCTTTCTCTTTGACATGGTCAACCACCAGATCTTCCTTGCCTTCCTCTCTGACTTTGGCATCACTGGGACAGCTGCCTCTTGGGCAGATCCCACTGTGTATCCTGGGAAGGAGAAATGTCAAGGATGCACCAGGCATACACAGGGGTGCCCCAAAGGACCAATGATGGGTCCCCCCCTCTTCTCTCTGTACATCTCCTCACTAGCCCCCCACATCCAATCTCATGCTGGTCAATCATACACGTGCTGTGCTGATGATACACACTGCTGTATGTGTTGTTCTCTCCAGAGCACCATCCAGTATCAGCTGGAATCTCTGCATGTCTCATCAATATTGCAACCTGCATGACTGGACACCATCTCCAGCCTAACCTGGCAAAGACAGATCTTTCTGTTGCCCCATCTCTTCAGCACCATATCTTTAATCAGCTTGGGTCTTTATGTAACCTTGGAGTGGTGATCAATGACCGGCTGTACTTCACTGACCATGCTGCAATGGTCTCTCGGTTTTGCAGATTCACTCAATGCAACATCTGCAAGATCAGAAAGTATCTGACAGAGTGTGCAGCACAACTTCTAGACCAGGATTTAGTCCTGTCACATCTGGACTAGTGCAACTCTGAGGTTCCAGGAGTACTGGCATGTGCAACCAAGCTGCTACAAGATGATTCAGAATTCAGTGACATGTCTAGTGTTTAACCAGCCAAGATGGACACATCTCACTCCTCTTTTCTCTTAATTATATGTAAGTGTGCATTATTTATTGTTGTGTACTATTTTCCTTATCTAATTTGATTTTGTTTTTCTTTGCATGCAACTACTTCTTTGAGCTCTTGTAAATCACTGTAAGCTGCTTCGTTTGTATGAAAGTGTACTATAGAAGTAAACATTGTTGCTGCATTTTCTGATCACTACATGGGCTCTCTGTAGTAACACAAGCATATTCATGATGCCTGCCTACAGGATCAGCTCCTATATATGGAGACACTTGCTTTGCTCCTTCTTGACCACTCAGGCCCGCTGATGAATGGTGTCTGGTGATGCGACCTCCTGGTATCAAAACTCAGAGTGGTAAAATATGTTTAAGTGGGCATCGCAATTAGATGGTTAGCAAAAGCTGCCCGCTTTCTCCTTTGTTATAAGCAATTGAGAAAGAAAATTTAGAATTAAGGTGCGTCAGTCTTTTCAAATAATAAAAGCATGATGCTAATAGAACTATAAGAAGCGTGACACTTATGTATTAAATAAGAATGTGTTAAAGCTAACTGAACAAATGTAATCTAATGCAGATACTAAAGCTATAAGAATATAATTTCTTTATAACTAATGTAATGAACTGAACTAACTTTTATGTAACCCTTGATATTTTATGAGCAATGTGCATGAAAAAAAAAAAGAATGAGGAAGTGAGCATTGTCTAAAACTGCTGAGTTGCATACACCCTATAACCGTTAGGACAAAACTTGCTACAACTGGTCTTATGTATGTGTAAGTTAGCAGAAGTGTATTTCTTAAAATTGTGAAAATACTGACCACTTTTTATCTGTAAAAAGCACTGTGCGCTCCTACATGTTGCAATCCAGGGTGTGACCGCAAGCTATAACGATATATGTATGATCTCAAGTTCTTAACGAACTTGAGTATTAAAGGAGGTCTCGGCTTCCTACTAGCAGGCTGACGGTTTGTAGCACACTGGAGCGTGACAGGGTCTGCAACCTCCTCTCACCAAGAATAAAAGAAATTGATTTTTATTTTATATTGGTGTCCGTTTTCTTGTCATTCCCGACTTTCAGCGTCCACACCATGTACAGTATATAGAACCAGTGGTATTAGGAAAAGGGAGGATATTGAGGGCCTTGTCTTGCCTGGGAGTGGAGGAGTGAGGCTGAAGGTATATCAATATGCAGATGTTATGTCCCTATTTGTTAGAGATGATGGAGATTTAAATAAAATTTGTAATGCCTTTGGGCTTTTACAGGAGGCAACAGGCTCCATATTAAAGCGGATTAGGTCAGTCGCGATGTATTTTAGAAAATGGAAGGAAAGGAGAGATGCTGATTGTGTACTCTCAGTTAACATTACTTGGATAAAGATCCTGGGAGCTGATTTTAACAGGAACAGGAAGTGGCAAGAAAAACTGGGAAGACAAAGTAAGAAGGATAGAGCGCAGACTGAATTTGTGGAAAGGAGGAACTTTTATGTGTAAGGCCTTACTAGTGAAAACATAGATACAGTCTTCAAGAATGTATTAAGAACGTTTTTTTCTTTGCCTCGTTATCTAGGGGTGAAGGGTAAAGCAATAGTGTTTCACTTTGGGTGGGAATGCAGGTATGAGAGGATAAGAAGATTTGATAAGGACCAAAGCATGGAAAATGGAGGTAGAGACATCTGAGACATTCAACTGCAGACGGACTGTGTTTTTTTATACATCTTTTGTGTAAGGCTTTGCGTTTGGCTTTTGTACATAAATTCCAGTATTGTGTGGCTCTGTGCATCACTTTAGTGATGAAGCCTGTGACAGTGTGGTCAAATTTGATACCAGAAGGAAAAGGAGAGACCAGGAGGTCATGAATATGCAGCAAAATTGAAAAAAAGAAGTGTAGAGAATTAGTAGATGTTGCTTTGTACCACAAACAGAAAAATTTGTATAAGGCTGTTAGGCGTACAATGGCATGGGGTGCAGAGTTTGAAAATACAATTTGAAGTGGGGATATGGACAGTGGGTGGCACGGTGGCGCAGTGGGTAGCACTGCTGCCTCGCAGTTGGGACACCTGGGGACCTGGGTTCGCTTCCCGGGTCCTCCCTGCGTGGAGTTTGCATGTTCTCCCCGTGTCTGCGTGGATTTCCTCCCACAATCCAAAGACATGCAGGTTAGGTGCATTGGCGATTCTAAATTGGCCCTAGTGTGTGCTTGGTGTGTGGGTGTGTTTGTGTGTGTCCTGCCGTGGGTTGGCACCCTGCCCAGGATTGTTTCCTGCCTTGTGCCCTGTGTTGGCTGGGATTGGCTCCAGCAGACCCCCGTGACCCTGTGTTCGGATTCAGCGGGTTGGAAAATGGATGGATGGATGGATATGGACAGTGGTACAGCCAAACGGTCTGAAAAATACTTTAAAAGACTTAAACTGGATGATGGAGTGGGGAAGATTATGTGTGAGGGACAGGATATATAAGCAAGGTTTAACACAATAAAGGTGGAGATGACTAAATACGTGTTTTGGGAGTGCAGCTAAGCACAAGGAGGGTGGGCTGATGTGGAAGGAGAATTGCAAAAGGTAAAGAGGTTCAGTTGTTTTGTCTTATGATTTAATTTTGAGAGGTGAAGGTCTAGTAGAGAATGCTAGAAGCTTGAGGGAAGCCATTTTGATATGGCTTATTATTAGTCTGGCAAAGAAGAGGGCATGGGATGCAAAGTGTATTCTGACAGAGCGAAACGTGACAAGAGATGTGCAGTGGGTACAAAAGAGCCTGGAAAAGGATTTGGAAGGGAAAGTGAAAAGAGATGTCGAGAATTCACAGCTGTTAAGGAGAGATGAAGGGTTTTGTGGATACTGAGGAATGGGAAATAGGGCATTTACTGGGAAATGTTCTTTAATCAAAGTTCAATGAATGTATAATGGACATTGGTCCAATATTTTGAAAAGAAGAATGTTTTTGTTATACTGTATAATGGAAACAGTCAGTCAGTCATTTTCCAACCCGCTATATCCTACAACAGGGGTCTGCTGGAGCCAATCTCAGCCAGCAAAGCAGGAACAAATCCCCGGGCAGTGCGCCAGCCCACTGCAGGGCACACACACACACCCACCAAGCACACACTAGGGACAATTTAGAATCGCCAGTGCACCTAACCTGCATGTCTTTGGACCGTGGGAGGAAACTGGAGTACCCGGAGGAAACCCATGCAGACACGGGGAGAACATGCAAACTCCACTGTGCCACCATGTCGCCGTAATGGAAACAGGATATTCATTTACTGCATATATTCATTTGTGAGAGAAAATTAAATTGGTGTCAGCTTTGAATAAGAAAAAGTTGCTTAATGCATTGTATTTTGTATGTTATAAATAAAATTTACTTTTCTAACAAATAAAAGGACAAATCTCAGTCCAGAGTCTTTTCATGTGTAGCTCCTGGCTAGTGGAATGAGCTGCCTCCTCCATTTGAAATTCTGACTCCCTCAATGTGTTTGAGAAGTGTTTGCAGGCTCTCTTGTTTGGTGAATTTCTGTCTACTTGATATTAGTTGTGAGGTTTTTGTAACCCAAGGATCGTAACTCACATGCATTTTGTTCTGAGCTCTTCACTTTGATGATCAAGTTTGTATCTACGTCCTGTAACACTTGCACCCAAACAATCCCCCAGACTGATGTTTACTCCATTATGTTGATCTCTTCTGTAAGTCACTTTGGATAAAGGCGTCTGCTGAGAAAATACATATAAATGTAAATATTTGGGACATTGTAAGATTGGATTGGATGCCAGTTTGTCACTGGGCACGTTTATTATATGCCAAGACTTTTATGTGATACAAAATATCCCAATGCACACATGTTTAGGATAATGAGAGATGAATGGAACGGTCAAAATAAACCTACTGTACATGCAAACTCCATACTGCATATTACTAGGCAGGAAAATAAACTGAACCCACGTCCCATGAGCTCTGTGGCGCTGCTCCCACATGTTATCTTGCTCTGTCTGCAGAGTTCTGCATAAATGTGCCCTGTTGATTAATACAAGACTTACAGTTTATCCAGCCATTTTCCAAACCCCACTAGAAAAATGCTAAAGTGAAACTGAGCATTGCTTACAACAGAGACATTGAGTCATTTTTTGCCCTTCATTGATTTCTGTGCTATGCTGGCTATTCGTTTATTTTACTTAGATTGTATGGTGTATTCTGAGTAAAGGTTACCTGTCCTCCCTGTACTTTCAACAGTTTCCTTCCAGTATTCCAAGTTTATTGTGTTTAATTATTAATTGCAGTGCCTAAAACAGATCTTTTTCTTTTTATCGTAAATAGTTTTGGCTAAGAACTTATTAAAGTGAGCAAAGCTCTGACACTACCTATCTCGATTTCAGCCTTTTACAAATATAAAAGCTTTAATTTCAAAATGGACGTGGTGACTTTTGATCGCCACCATATCTGTGATTTACAAATATAGAGAGAAGAAATAAAGAAGGTTTTGGGAAGCACCCATATGCTCTTTTTATGATGTGTAAATAAAGCTGTGCGCCATATTCACTCAACTCTTTTAATGCTTTGTTAGGATTTTCCACTTTTCTTTTTCTTTCTTTCTTTCTTTCTTTCTTTCTTTCTTTCTTTCTTTCTTTCTTTCTTTCTTTCTTTCTTTCTTTCTTTCTTTCTTTCTTTCTTTCTTTCTTTTTCACCCTTCCATTCTATCATATTGGAAGTACTAACCACTGTGTGCCTTTAGCACTCCATGAACAATTATCAAACAACTGAGTTTATATGCATGAGGTAGTTGCAATCAAAAGCCTAAAACCACTGCGACCTCCCAGTTCTTTAGCAGAGCTGTTTTTAGTGTGCAGTTTGGATTTTCTATGTGGCTTGCTGTAATGGAAAACACTCAAAAGGAAGCAGACAATGTCTCATCATTTATTATTTATTTTATATGGCTCTAGGAAAATATTATAAACCTGATTCATCTCAGCCTGATCTTGTGATATCGTAAATGTGTCCATTTCTTGCTGCTGTTCTCTTTTGGAAGTGTCTGAGTATCTCAGCTCTTTACTGGCATTTACCCTGAGACTGGTGAGGACAGTAGGTAAATATAATAAAAGGACATAAAATCCTCTTAATTGGGACCAGGGAGGGGGTGCTGATTTCATTCAAGGATTAAGAAGGACACACCACCGGCAAGCAGTTCTTATTTAAATAAACAACAGGAGATGTATACTGTATTATGAAAGACAGCAGCCCTGGATGCAGACTGAATGAATGACTGCAATAAATCTGTCTGCCTTCAGGTTTTATTTCTGTCATCCATGTTAAGTGTTATCAAATAAAAGCACAGCATTTTATATGTCACATGAAATTGTCAAAACTGATATATTTGAAAGAATGGAATTTAATAAACCCTTCATGAAAATAATGTATTTTACTCATAGAAACTGAAACAGTAAAAATATATTGTAAGTTTAACCAAGCAGGTATTCATTGTATTAAAAGGGGATTTATGTTATAATATTTCACATATCAGAATATAAATACATTGAAGTGAATGTACACTGTCATGCATGTGCATCAGAGGGTTGCCATCCAGGCTCCTCTAAGGTAAGCACTACCACCCTGGGATGCTAGGGGGCGCATTCGCTAACTACATTGTCTCCTTTTCTACTCACAGCTTGGAGAGAATGACCAGTGAGGGTAAATGACCTCACCCCTTCCAGTTCCCTGATTATAAAACAGGACACTCCTGGAAAAAGGCATTACAATTTTGGAGATTAGCAACCTGCAAGACAGAGTTTTGGCCCTAAAGCCTGGCCGCTGTACATAGCGTTCTTACTTTAGCCAATGGCTGGTAATCTTTCAGGTAGTGTCTGTGCCACTGAGCACCTGTTATTTTAGTTTACACACTTTTTTGAGTAAACAGGGTGGTCTGCTTGGCACTCCAATATTTCATTTCAACACTTACTGAGTTATTTATTAGGAGCACATGTACAGCTGCTTATCCATTCAATTACAGTCATATGAAAAAGTTTGGGAACCCCTCTCAGCCTGCATAATAATTGACTCTCCTTTCAACAAAAAAGCTAACAGTGGTATGTCTTTAATTTCCTAGGAACGTCTGAGTACTGGGGTGTTTTCTGAACAAAGATTTTTAGTGAAGCAGTATTTAGTTGTATGAAATTAAATCAAATGTGAAAAACTGGCTGTGCACAAATGTGGGTCCCCTTGTAATTTTGCTGATTTGAATGCCTGTCACTGCTCAATACTGATTACTTGTGACACCCATTTGGTTAGATTAGATCCTTAAGCCTTGAACTTCATAGACAGTTGTGTCCAATCGTGAGATATAAAGGTATTTAAGGTGGCCAATTGCAAGTTGTGCTTCCCTCTGACTCTCCTCTGAAGAATGACAGCATGGGATCTTCAAAGCAACTCTCACAAGATCTGAAAACAAAGATTGTTCAGTCTCCTGGTTTAGGGGAAGGCTACAAAAAGCTCTCTCAGAGGTTTAAACTGTCAGTTTCAACTGTAAGGAATGGAATCAGGAAATGGAAGGCCACAGGCACAGTTACTGTTAAACTCAGGTCTGGCAGGCCAAGAAAAATACAGGAGTGGCAAATGGGCAGGATTGTGAGAATGGTTACAGACAACCCACAGATCACCTCCAAAGACCTGCAAGAACATCTTGCTGCAGATGGTGTATCTGTACATCATTCTACAATTCAGCACAATTTGCACAAAGAACATCTGTATGGCAGGGTGATGAGAAAGAAGCCCTTTCTGCACTCACGCCACAAACAGAGTCGCTTGTTGTATGCAAATGCTCATTTAGACAAGCCAGATTCATTTTGGAACAAAGTGCTTTGGACTGATGAGACAAAAATTGAGTTTATTTGGTCAGAACAAAAAGCGCTTTGCATGGTGGAAGAAAAACACCGCATTCCAAGAAAAACACCTGCTACCTACTGTCAAATTTGGTGGAGGTTCCATCATGCTGTGGGGCTGTGTGGCTAGTTCAGGGACTGGGGCCCTTGTTAAAGTTGAGGGTCGGATGAATTCAACCCAATATCAACAAATTCTTCAGGATGATGTTCAAGCATCAGTCACAAAGTTGAAGTTATTCAGGGGTTGCATATTCCAACAAGACAATGACCCAAAACACAGTTTGAAATCTATAAAGGCATTCATGCAGAGGGAGAAGTACAATGTTCTGGAATGGCTGTCACAGTCCTCTGACTTGAATATCATTGAAAATCTATGGGATGATTTGAAGCAGGCTGTCCACGCTCAGCAGCCATCAAATTTAACTGAACTGGAGAGATTTTGTATGGAAGAATGGTCAAAAATACCTCCATCCAGAATCCAGATTCTCATCAAAGGCTATAGGAGGACAGCGTCTAGAAGCTGTTATATTTGATGTATTGATGTGATATCTTTGTTGGGTTGCCCAAATTTATGCACCTGTCTAATTTTGTTATGATGCATATTGCATATTTTCTGTTAATCCAATAAATTTAATGTCACTGCTGAAATACTACTGTTTCCATAAGGCATGTCATATATTAAAAGGAAGTTGCTACTATGAAAGCTCAGCCAATGATAAACAAAAATCCAAAGAATTAAGAGGGGTTCCCAAACTTTTTCATATGACTGTATCTAATCAACCAATCATGTAATGTCAGCACATTGCATACCATCATGCAGATATACAGTAGGTCAGGAGCTTCACTTAATGTTCACAAATATGTGATCTCAGGAATTTTGATCATGGTGTGATTATTAGTGCTAGACGTGCTGGTTTGAGTATTTCTTTAACTTTTGATTTTTTAGGATTTGCATGCAAAACAGTCTCTATAGGGTTTTACTGAAAAGAGTTAAAAGAGCAAAAAGCATCCAGTGAATGGCTATTCTGCAGACTGAAACATTTTGTTGATGAGAGAGGTCAGAGGAGAATGGCCAGACTGTTTTGAGCTGACTGAAAGGCTACGTGACTCAGTTTACTACTGTGTACAACTGAGGTGAGCAGAAAGGCATCTTAGAATGCACAGCACGTCAAACCTTGAGGTGGATGGGCTACAACAGCAAAAGACCATGTTGTGTTTCACTCCTGTCAGCCTAGAAGAGAAAGCTGAGGCTGCAGTGGGCACAGGTTCACTAAAACTAGACAGTTTAAGACTGGAAAACTTAGTCTGGTCTGATGAATGCCGAATTCTGCAGAGGCACACAGACGGTAGTGTGGTGTAGTGGTTAAGGCTTTGGACTTCAGACCCTGAGGTTGTGGATTCTAATCCTACTACTGACACTGTGTGACCCTGAACAAGTCACTTGACCTGCCTGTGCTCCAAAAGAGAAAAAAGTAATGTAACCAATTGTATCCAATGTTGTAAGTCACCTTGGATAAAGGTGTCAGCCAAATAAGTTAAGGTAAATGGTAGGGTCAGAATTTGGTCCCAACAACATGAATTCATTCCTGCCTTGTGTCAACAGTCAAGGATGGAGGTGGTGGTGTAATGATGTAAAGAACATTCTCTTGGCACACTTTGGGTCTGTTAATACCAATCAATCATCACTTGAATGCCATGGCCTATTTGAATGTTGTTAATGACTATGTGCATCCCTTTATAGCCACAATTTACCCATTTTCTAATGGCTGACTCCAGAATGATAATGCATCATGTCACAAAGCAAAAGTAATCTCAAACTGGTTTTATGAACATAGGAATGAGTTCAGTGATCTTCAGTGGCTTTCCCAGTCACCAGGGGCCTCATTTTTAACATCTTGCATAGAATTCACACCAAAACATGTCGCACGGACAAAAAGAAGAATGTGCATGCACACAAAAAAATTCAGATGTATAAAACAGTGCATAAGCAAAGTTTCACGCCTACAGCCCTACCCCATCTCCTCCCAGAATTTGCATATCCAAATATGCAAATCAGTATAAATAGCCCCTTCTGTTCAGTGTTTTGTTAAAAGACACTGGCAAAAGCACATGTGAAAGAGAAGAATTTCAGCGAATGAGAAATGGAGGTCCTGCTCAGTCAAGTAGAGGCAAGGAAAAACGTACTATTTGGTGGCTTAAGCAGCAGTATAAGCAACAAAAGAAAACTGATGGAATGGCACAGCGTGGCGGAGGCACTCAAAAGTCAGAAAGTCACACAATGCCCAAAATAAAAATGAAGTGTTCAGATGTGAAAGTCGATATGAAAAGGCCAGTTGCAGCCCACCATCTGAGTGTCAACACCACTGGAGGTGGTAGCAGGTGGGGTTCACATCGTTTGCAATTATTGACGAGACAATTATACATCTTGCCACAAAATTAATGAGAGGTATTTTCACATCACAGATAATTTTCATATTAATAGAGTAGAAATGCTTTCTATTTATATAACCAAATTCATTCTCTGAAGGTGTATTTATAGCAATGTGCATCCGGTCGATTGCTTCAATTACATTTGAAATAACAGAAGTTGCTGCAAATTGCGCTTTGATGTTTGCTTGTTCAAAAGGAAATCTTATACATCTGGATGACAAGCGGATAATACCATCCCATAAAGCTTGCATGGCACGAGTCAGTGATGATTGAGAAATACCTGATTGGTCAGCCAGTTCATGTTGAAAAGCTCCTGTGGCTAAAAACCCAAGGGTGGACAGAACTTGCGAAGAAGCAGTCACTGTAGAGCTCAAGCCCTTAAAATCTGCCGTTTTAAAGCAAGCCCCAGTCCAGCACACAGTTCCAAGAGGATAGCTCTTGGAAATCTTTAGCGACTTAGAAGCCAGTCGTCATCATGGGATAAGACATCAGTATGATCTCTAAATACGTGCTGTCTTCTAATTCTTCCACTTACAATGTCTACTAACAATGCTAAAGCAGCCATAGTAGTTGGGATAGTCTGGTCATTCCATGCACCATTCTATTGTTACAGATTAATTTTGGTGTACTGGATAAAGCCTGCATCATGGATGTAAATATAAAAAAGGGAAGCCACACAGAAAAAGTAGCACTGCTTTGGCTCTGGGTGCCATCCATTTATAAAACCAAGCAGAAACATATGTACGTATGGTCTGAGGCTGCTGTGAAAATGTGCATGTTATTATGCCAAGTTCAGTTTTTTATGCATCTTGACATGAGCATGGAAATGGGCATACGCAACATTTTGTGGGTATGCACCATTTACACATGAGGCCCCAGATCTGAATCCAGTAGACCTCTTTGGGATGTGGTAGGAAGGAAGATGAAGGTGCAGCTGACAAATCTGCAGAAATTGGGTGATGTAATCATGTCAACATAGACCAGAATCTCAAAGAAGTGCTTCCAACATCTTGTGGAATAAAAATTGAGACTGCTTTAAGAGCAAAAGGAGGCCCTGCTAAGTAGAAATATATCGTTCTTAATAATTTCTCAGTGAGTGTATATAGTAAATACAGATACAGCACCCTGGGTTTGAATCCATGCCCAGGTAATTTTCTGTTTGGGAGTTTGCATGGATATCCTGTCCACTGTTGTTTCCTGACCTGTGATCGATGTCATCAGGACAGGCTCTGACCTCCCCCCTGAACTGGATTAAATAGGTTTCAGAATGTTATGTTCAGGACCAATTTATGTATGCAGGAAGCGTGGCACAGTGGTTAGAATTGCTGCACAGTTCCAGAATTCTGGGTTCAGATACTGGAATAGCTGATGTAGTGTCTGCACATTTTCCCAGTGTCTGCCATAGTTTATCCCAACATCCACTGATGAGCCCAATTGGCTGCATGTAAGTGAAAGTGTGTGTCCGTGTCCTGCAATGGTCTGGTGCCTCTTCCCTTGTAGGTTGTCACCTTGTTCCAAGGGCTGCCAAGATAGGCACTGACTTTCTACAACCCTGAACTGGATAAGCAGGTTTGAAAAAGAATGGATGTACTTAAAATATACCGCACATATGAAGATTGTTGGAACCCACTTATTCCATTAATAAAATTGTATGGCGGCAGAGTCTATTCTTATAGCACTGGACATAAGGCAGGAACCCAACTTACATGGGACACCAGTGCACTGTTAATATTTAAAACTTATCTTGACCAAGCTTCCTGCTGTACTCTGCACATTTTTGGGATCTGATAGGTAACTGGAGAAGAGACACCAGGAGGACAGGTAAACTCTGCATCACCCCCTAAATTGGGAATTGAAGCTTGGTCTCTAGAGATGTGTTAAAGTGGCAGTAAACACTGCTCCCTTCTTTAACCTTAACAAAATGCTCAATTTATATACTGTAAATTCATTTAATGTCTATATTCTTAAATAATATAATGTTTTCAAACCCACTATATCTACCTTCAGGTTTGTAGGCTGTCCTGACAGCAGAGGGCACAATTCAGGAACCAAAGGCACAACCTGACAGAAAGCCTACTTAGCATGACCAGTCAGCTTAACACAAGTGTCTTTTGAATGTGGGATGAGAGGCCTAACAGCACCGGATGAAAAGTAAGAACCAAACCAACTCTGGAGGAGACTTTGGTCTGTCATAGAACACGATCACACATACAGAACCAAGTTACAACGGTGTTGGTCTACATGGCCTGTTCTTGTCAAAACTGTTTCTTATAATCGTCAAATGATCTCACATGCACAGTATAAAATTGTACCATAAAGAGCACCACAACAGTGTTCTCCATATGCAGTTACTGTGTATTATGAATGAACATGGGTGGTTGACTTCTGCTAGACATCTTTGCTTTCTCGCCTGCTTCTCCACACAGGGTGCACATCACTGTAATGCAAAATGCACATTTTATAAACTGCACAGCTGGACAGATGGATACTTTAAGCTGCCATTATTATAAAATCAGTTATTCAAAGCATAAATTCAGATTAGCTTTTGTCTTACAAGACCTGTGACTAAGAGTGAACAATATTCCTGATACCCTACGGTGACAGCCTTGTTCACTCTCTTAAACTTGATGTCCAAACTGCTTATGTCTCAGAAGGCCCACATTCCCAAGATCCCTAATGTAATCAAATCATCTGCTTACTGGTCTAATTGCTTTACTTGCCTGGGCACGAATCCGCAGGCGGCTTGTCAAACTGTGCTTACAGTGCCTGATCGGCACACGTGCGCCTGGTACTGTGTACAGTGACTTCCTTCAGGACGTCTTTATCCATTTAACTGTTGCAAATCCCAATGAGTGAACACTCACAGATGTCTTTAGCCAGGAAAAGAGCCTTCCTTGACCATGATAATGCATTTAATGATTTATTTATACTTTTATATGTGTATTTCTAACAAGTTATCGGTAAACATCGGATGGATGACGTGGTCCCATGCTTTTAGGGAGCAATCTGATTTAGTAACTACAGTGCTAGATCTTAAAGCCTGAGATTTCAGTATGAAGAAGGGTAAAGAAATTAAATAAAGACCCATGAAATGGGAAGATTTGTTTCTGCGAGTGAACACCCATATTTTTCCAAAAACAAAACAATTTTTTTTAAGTATGACATGATTTAGGATTTTCTATTTTTATGGAAAGACAAACTGGAAATAAGCATTATGTGTCTATTCTGGAGACCAGCTGAAAGGATTGACAACTGAACTGACTGGCAGTTGCATAGCTTCATGCTTATTTTCTTCCTTTACTTTCAGCCCTAAAGAACCCAAACTACCAGAGAAACCCTGGTATCACCTCAGGTCTGTTCTTTTATCTGCTTCCGCTGGTCTCCCCAGCATATATAAACACTGATCAAGCAAACCACACAGGAGTAAAGCACACTGGGGTCCTCTGAACCTTTGTTTTTTTCCAAGCTTTTTTCAAAAACCTCACACTGTTCTAGTGTTGTGCCGTGGTGTCACCTGTTGCTCGGCTGCACTCAGGTCCCAATCCAGTTTGTTCGTCATGTGGTGGGTGTGGCAATGTGCTCTAAAATCAGCGCATGCTCCCAGCCTCCTCCTCCTCCTCTTTTCATCATAATAGAGCACAATTAAACAGGACATGGCATCCCAGGGTTTACTGCACATGTACACTCTATCTATCTATCTATCTATCTATCTATCTATCTATCTATCTATCTATCTATCTATCTATCTATCTATCTATCTATCTATCTATCTATCTATCTATCTATCTATCTATCTATCTATCTACCATAGCCTGCAGCCATATTACCAGCACTTCACAACAGGTAGTCCATTGAAAGCTAAGCATGTTTGGGCCTGGCCAGTACTTGAATGGAACATCTAAAAAAACGTTCAATTGGTGCTTGAAGCCATCAGGGGATGATTTCCTTCTGGTCTGTTTGTGTTTCCTGATGTACTGGCTTAACTGCCCATCATGCCCTGGTCATTCTGACCCCTAATCATCCTATTTCTCTTCTTGTCTAACTACCTCTGACTATCACCTAAAACACTTTGAGCTCTCTCTCAATAGCACTGTTAAATATCAGTTGATGTCTCTGTTTTGTCTTGGTAGAGTAATACTGTATATTGCTCTACCTTCCCCTATTGTATTATTAATATGTAGCCTTTGTCAGAATGCCTAATCTCACAGACTTACCACTGTTTATAAGGTATTATAGTATATAACTTATCCCCACCTTCCCTTCTATATCTACAGTGGTGTGAAAAACTATTTGCCCCCTTCCTGATTTCTTATTCTTTTGCATGTTTGTCACACAAAATGTTTCTGATCATCAAACACATTTAACCATTAGTCAAATATAACACAAGTAAACACAAAATGCAGTTTTTAAATGATGGTGTTTATTATTTAGGGAGAAAAAAAATCCAAACCTACATGGCCCTGTGTGAAAAAGTAATTGCCCCCTTGTTAAAAAATAACCTAACTGTGGTGTATCACACCTGAGTTCAATTTCCGTAGCCACCCCCAGGCCTGATTACTGCCACACCTGTTTCAATCAAGAAATCACTTAAATAGGAGCTGCCTGACACAGAGAAGTAGACCAAAAGCACCTCAAAAGCTAGACATCATGCCAAGATCCAAAGAAATTCAGGAACAAATGAGAACAGAAGTAATTGAGATCTATCAGTCTGGTAAAGGTTATAAAGCCATTTCTAAAGCTTTGGGACTCAAGCGAACCACAGTGAGAGCCATTATCCACAAATGGCAAAAACATGGAACAGTGGTGAACCTTCCCAGGAGTGGCCGGCCGACCAAAATTACCCCAAGAGCGCAGAGACGACTCATCCGAGAGGTCACAAAAGACCCCAGGACAACGTCTAAAGAACTGCAGGCCTCACTTGCCTCAATTAAGGTCAGTGTTCACAACTCCACCATAAGAAAGAGACTGGGCAAAAACGGCCTGCATGGCAGATTTCCAAGACGCAAACCACTGTTAAGCAAAAACATTAGGGCTCGTCTCAATTTTGCTAAGAAACATCTCAATGATTGCCAAGACTTTTGGGAAAATACCTTGTGGACTGATGAGTCAAAAGTTGAACTTTTTGGAAGGCAAATGTCCCATTACATCTGGCGTAAAAGGAACACAGCATTTCAGAAAAAGAACATCATACCAACAGTAAAATATGGTGGTGGTAGTGTGATGGTCTGGGGTTGTTTTGCTGCTTCAGGACCTGGAAGGCTTGCTGTGATAGATGGAACCATGAATTCTACTGTCTACCAAAAAATCCTGAAGGAGAATGTCCGGCCATCTGTTCATCAACTCAAGCTGAAGCGATCTTGGGTGCTGCAACAGGACAATGACCCAAAACACACCAGCAAATCCACCTCTGAATGGCTGAAGAAAAACAAAATGAAGACTTTGGAGTGGCCTAGTCAAAGTCCTGACCTGAATCCAATTGAGATGCTATGGCATGACCTTAAAAAGGCGGTTCATGCTAGAAAACCCTCAAATAAAGCTAAATTACAACAATTTTGCAAAGATGAGTGGGCCAAAATTCCTCCAGAGCGCTGTAAAAGACTCATTGCAAGTTATCGCAAACGCTTGATTGCAGTTACTGCTGCTAAGGGTGGCCCAACCAGTTATTAGGTTCAGGGGGCAATTACTTTTTCACACAGGGCCATGTAGGTTTGGATTTTTTTTCTCCCTAAATAATAAAAACCACCATTTACAAACTGCATTTTGTGTTTACTTGTGTTATATTTGACTAATGGTTAAATGTGTTTGATGATCAGAAACATTTTGTGTGACAAACATACAAAGGAATAAGAAATCAGGAAGGGGGCAAATAGTTTTTCACACCACTGTATATGCAATTAGGTGTAGTAAAAAGACAAGCAGGAGTTAAGTTACACATAAAATAATGTATTATTGATACTATTCATAAATAATAACAATATGCAAAGTACATTTGAATATTGGCAGCCATACAACCTGATTAAATGGTGATGTGTAGTTTTTAGGCAGCACACAGACATGTTTGTTATTTAAAATGTCTCTAGTTAAGGCATCATTGGTGCTCAGTTTTCTTCAGAACAGGACATATGCCTGTTCCAAAATGGCTACTAAGCTGTGGTCTCTATTGTGTTGTCCTTTCAGTTCATGGTGTGATGGTCTTTATCAGTTGTTGGTTAGTAAGAGAGAGAGAATGTGGTTGAGCAAGCAGATTTATAGATTCTCTGTCCAACCCCTAGAGCCAATAGGGCATCATAGTACTTAAAGGCCTCTGAGACAAGCCAATTCCAAACAAGCATACCTCAGACCAATGGGGAAATAGAACATCTTAATACCTGCCAGTCCCCAAAACCATTTGTTGAGCTAAAGTTTCCTTGCGGGGGTTGAAAGACTTTAGCAGAGAAACACTCGCCAAACTGGTTTAAAGCACACCCCCCAACTCTGTCGTAAAATTCAAAGAAACTCAGTCGTAAAAGGGGGGGCAAACACGAATGCCTCTCACCAAAGTAACACTAAATTACATTGCTTTGCCTAAATTACAAATAAAGACATACAAAATATTTATCAAGTTATATGCAAAATCTCACATCACAACAGTCTCTATCAATCTGTCTGTGTTCTTGGCAATCCCCTGAGCTGAATTTTCAGTTTTTTTAGCTGGATGATTCCAAATTTGCTAACTCCTTCTATATAGTATGTGCTACAATGTATGGTATGTGAAATCTCTCATATTGGCCTTCCCTCAAGGTTTATTTTAGCGATTTATGAAAAGAGAACTCGGTTCAGGATGCCTGTAATGGATGGTACGTGAGCCCATGTGCATCAGGAGCCGGGCCTTTCCCTTTTTGTATAGCCCACTATCTATCTACTATATAGTGCATTTCATATTTATCTATCTATCCAATTACTATAAAAAGTAATTACCCCTTTGGAAAGTTGTCACATTTTATTGTCATTCAACACTGAATGTGTTTTTGGCTTTTTTGACAATGATCAACTGAAAAATACAATTTTATTGTTAGATTGAAAACAGAGCTCTGCAATGTGATCTAAATCAACTACAATTATAAAACACAAAACAATTGCTTTCATCACTGGTGCAGCAAATTGATTTTAGAAGTCGCAGCATTAGTTCAATGGAGATCAGTTGTCTGGGGTTTCCATTGATTGCAGTCTACATGCAACTTATCTTGAAGTTCCAACTCGTGGTGAGTCAGTATGATGGCCTAACCTACACAATGAATACAAAGGATACTTCAAGCAAGTCAGTGAAAAGCTGACTGACAGGCACAATTCAGAGGATGGAGGCAAGAAAGGTCATTGAATATCCCTTGGAGTCCAATTAAATTCATCATAAACAAGAGGAAAGAGTATGGCACAGCTGTAAATCTGCCTAGAGCAGGCTGTCCACAAGAACTGAGCGATTGTGCAAGAATGAAACTAGTCAGGAAGGCCATCTAGAGACCAATGAGAACTCTGAAGGTGTTACAAGCCTCAGTGGATTAGATTTGAAAGACTGTGCAGACAACTGTTACTTGAATGTTTCACCAGTTGCAGCTTTATGGTAGAATTGCAAAGTGAAATGTATTGTTATGAAAACAGAAGATACACGAGAGAATCTGAAGACAGCTAGAAGAAGGTGCTATAGGCTGATAAGACCTAAATTGAGCTTTTTGGCCATCATGCAAAACACCATGTTTGAACACTGCATGGCATCCCACCATGAAGCATGTTAATGGCAGCATCATGCTGTCAAGAATGCTTCTCTGGAGAGATTGTAAGGGTAAAATGAGTGCAGCAAAATACAGTGAAACCCTGGAAGAAAACCTGAAATAGTTTACAAGAAACCTGCTCCTTGATCGAAGACTTGCTTTCCAGCAAGACAACAACCCCAAGCATGAAGGCAAAGCCACACAGGAATACCTAAAAATAACAATATTAATGTCCTGGAGAGGCCAAGTCGGAGTCCAGATCTCAATCCAATTGAGAATTTGTGGCTAGACATGAAAAAGGCTGTTCACTAATGATCTCCATGGTACCTGACAAAGCTTGAACGGTGTTATGAAGAAGAACAGGGAAAAATGACAGTGTCCAAATGTGCAAAGATGATACAGACCTGTGCACAGTGACTTTAGGCTGTCTAGGCTGCCAGTGGTTCAGCTACTAAATCCTGACTTAAAGGGGATTTCATACTTATTTTGTGTTTTAAATTTGTAATTAATTTACACCAGTTTGCAGAAATCGGTTTTCATTTTGACATTAAACAATATTTTTCATTTTATCAGGGTCAAACAAAAGACAAATTAAGTCCACTGTGATTCAATGTTGTATAATGATAAAATGTGTAAAGATCCAAGGGAGTGAATATTTTTTTAGACCCCATATGTATTCTGTGGTGATCTATGATGGTGGTGATTTTATAATTAGCTAACCATTACCTCAAATGTAGTAAAATATCTGAAGTGTAAGTTTTTACCATTTGTGGTTTCTAGTGTATCTTTTGTGTTTCTGAAGTCAACACGAGTGAATTCCTAATTCTAGTGAACAAAACACCTTTAGAGATTCATATTTGCTGAGTCAACATGTTACCGGGACCAGCTCCCTTTCTATGCCAGAGAAAGGTTTCAGAATCTGTGATTCCATAAAGTCTCCTGAAGATTGCATAAAACGTGTCCAACCTTTCACACTGATGTACCTTGCTCGCTTCGCTTGCCCACCCCCAGTTTTGGTTAACTGGATATACAATTTAAAGAGATTGTTATTTTCATGGGAATTGTTACATACTCTTTCGATTCTATGTTGCATCACTTCTCCGTAATCATAAATATACACCTCACTGAATTGTGGTTTCTTTGAAATTAAACTTGTCGTTGCTTTAATTGTTGTGGGACCACAGATTCTCATAGTGTATGGTCCATTATTGTGTAAATCTACGTTCTGAGCATTGAATGATGAGATCGCGAAAAGTTTATTGTACACTTGGATATTTTGCCTGTAGTGTTTGTGGATTTCACTTTCAACAAACAACAAATCGTTTAATTCTTGCGGATAGGCCTCTTCATTGGGAGGCAACACTACTTTTCCTTGATAGCAACATGAATTAGACGATCTACAACTCTCCGACTTAAACTTTAAAGCGTTACAATATCTACTGTGGAAGTCCAGTCCTGGACACAGACAGGCACACACCGATGGTTACACAAAACATACATTTATTAATAATAAAGTCCACAGCACACAGTTCCCTTGCACCAATCACCCACTTCTGCAAATCTTCACCGCCTCCACTCCTCTCCACCGAGCTCTCCGCCGAAGTGCCGCATGAGCACCCGGAAGCACTCCGGGTGTCCTCTGTATTCCTTCCGCCAACACCTCCAGGTGTGGCGGAAGTGCTATCGTCCGAGGCTCCACCATCATCTGGGCACCGCCTGGCGGTGGCCACGGGCCCTTACAGGGTTGAGCTTCCATGCTCAGACCCAGTGGCCCCCAAACCAGGCAGGGCGGCTGCCCTCTCGTGGTCCTGGGGAGGCATAGTCCTTCTCCCTGTCCATCCAGGTGTCGTGACTGGGGACAGTCCCCAGCAGACCACCACACTACATACTTCTGACATATCACCTATGTCCATATATTCAATCTCTTTTTGCTGTTCCGTTATTTCACCGAGTAATAATTTCCCTTTGTTTGTGCTAATTCGATCTTTACTTTCTTTTTTTTTGATACTTTCGAATTTTACTACTTTCATATTCTTTAACTTGCTCTGCATGTGTATCACATCAATGTCTTTTTTGAGCCTTTCGAATTCCACTGCTTTCATAATCTCTAACCTGCTCTACATGTGTATTGCGCCAGTGTTTTTGAACGTCTTTATTGAAGTCTTAGAACGTATAAAATTTTTAAGAGCTGGGTGCACATGAAGTGTGTCTGCCATAAGCATTCCAACAACTGAGAGATTAGATGTCCGTAGTCTTGTTTTAAATTGTTTGTAAGTAGGGCGTGACATGCAAAAGTCACCATCTCCCGGTCTTGCTTCCAAAGGATGTAAAGTCTAGTCTCACGGAACGTCAAATTGTCTTTCCGAGAAGATCACGTCTTGACCCAAATATTATCACTATATCAATCAGTAAAATGCAAAGAATTGCCAACTAATTCCAGTGATTCACACACATGCAGCATAAAATAAAAAAATACAAAAGAACACAAATTATTAAAGAGAGCAAAGAGAATTAAATGAATGAATGAATGAATAATAAAAGAATAAGAAACAAATACACAAATACAGGAATAAATAAATGCAGGATATAAACATACAACCTATATCAGACAGAATAAGCAGTTCTAATTACGTAATGCTGCCTCGTTCAAAGGTCAAGAAAATGGATAGCATGGAGTTTTTATAGACCATAGGCAAAAAATATTAGTGTCAAGTGGCCAAGCATTGACTATTATGATATCACTTGTTGATGGGATGTCTGGAGTTTGTTATGATGGAAGGGCTTTTGTAAGCCATCTCTCATCATACATCAATCTATCCATCTGTCCATCTTCTAAACTTGCTAATCCAGAGCAGGGTTGTGGGGAATCTGGAGTCTCAAGCATCTGGAGCAAGGCTGGAACAATGACCAAAAAGGGCCCATTCCAGGGTGAATACACACATGCCAGCAGCCAGTCCACCTAACCTGTATGACTTTGGACTTTGAGAGGAAACATCATTTTCTGTACCTTGTTGTTCAATTAGAAATGCAATGAACATGGAAAGTGTGACAAATGAGAGAAGAGCATTCACTGCATTAAGCTGATTTGGTTAACTAATATCTCGCAAAAGTACTGCAGCAGACACCAGAAATGTGTAAATTGATATTTGATGCTGTCTATATATTCCTGGCATCACCAATCTTTCTTGGAAGCAGTATTTGAGTATGTAGGCAGAACATTTCCCTTTAGCTGACATGGAACATGTGAAGGATTAGTGTCTTTTTTCACCTTCAAGAAGATATGGAAAAAGATGATCCGCTGTGGCAACCCCTAACAGGAGAAGAAGATAAAGATGATATGAAGAAGAGAGCAAGGCATTGTAAAGCTGATTGGTTTTAACAGGGTACATTAACTAATTTAATATAGTACCTATGACTTTACAGACATTAGACAGTCAAAATATCAATGCTAACATGTAGTGTCCATAGTGAGCAGAGGATTCATTCATTTTCCCACCTATTGATGCCACCTTTAGCTACTCTACAGTTATCTGATTACATCTTTGCTAGGGGCTTCAGTGCTGTATCATTGGCTGCTTGCCTTTATGCTCTCAGACTTCCTGATTTAAAACGTACTTTAAAAGGTCCTGTACAAAGCTGACGATTGACGTGCAGCTCATTATGTCATTGAGTGGGCACTAAAGTGGATTGGCATCCTTGTCTGAATTGCTTTGTTCCGTGATGATGCCAGGTTAGACCTCAGCTTCCTTCAGTGCTGAAATGAACTAAATGGGTATGAGAACATTATGTTGTGTTGTGTCATTAATATAATTATCGAAGTTACTGCTGCTCCTTCGGGGGTTGGAGGAAGGATACAAAAATGAAAACGCAAACAGGACTGCTATTTAAGTTAATGTGAACATGTTTTTGTTTCATTAATATAACTTAAATTCAGTAGGGGATGTAATAAGCATCAGCCCCAAATAATAATCAGACCTCTGTCTATGTGTGCTGAGTGACATGCTGGTGTCTTGTGTTCAGAATGTGAATCATCTGTTTAGAGGTTTCATGTGTTCCTTTATCTCCATGGGTTTCTTCTCACATCCCAACGACGTTTGTTAGGCTTTCGGTGTGTATAAGTGTGCTTGATGATGGACTTTCACCTTGTCTAGATGCTCTTAGGATAGGCCCCAGCTCTTCGTCAGACAAATTTAGGGACAGCTTATTGAGTGAATAGGTGGTCATATAGGTTTGACATTTATTCTGTATATTATGTCCACCATATTTGTCATTTTCTTTTTCATTTTAGGGTCATAACGCCTGAAGCCTATACCATCAACATTGGGCACAAAATATGAACAAAGACTAAACATGATGGAGTGGCGGGCGGCACGGTGGCGCAGTGGGTAGCGCTGCTGCCTCGCAGAAAGGAGACCTGGGTTCGCTTCCCGGGTCCTCCCTGTGTGGAGTTTGCATGTTCTCCCCGTGTCTGCGTGGGTTTCCTCCAGGAACTCCAGTTTCCTCCAACAGTCCAAAGACATGCAGGTTAGGTGGATTGGCGATTCAAAATTGGCCTTGGTGTGTGGGTGTGTTTGTGTGTGTCCTGCGGTGGGTTGGCACCCTGCCTGGGATTGGTTCCTGCCTTGTGCCCTGTGTTGGCTGGGATTGGCTCCAGCAGACCCCCGTGACCCTGTGTTCGGATTCAGTGGGTTGGAAAATGGATGGATGGATGGATGATGGGGTGGCACGGCATGGTGGCGCAGTGGTAGCGCTGCTGCCTCGCAGAAAGGAGACCTGGGTTCGCTTCTCCCCGTGTGCTCAGGTTTCCTCCCACAGTCCAAACACATGCACATTAGGTGCATTGGCGATCCTAAATTGTCCCTAGTGTGTGCTTGGTGTGTGGGTGTGTGTGTATGTGCCCTGCGGTAGGCTGAAACCCTGTCTGGGATTTGTTCCTGCCTTATGCCCTGTGTTGGCTGGGATTGGCTCCAGCAGACCCCTGTGTTAGGATATAGAGGGTTGGAAAATGACTGACTGACTGACTAAACATGATGATTTTATCTATATCATATTTGTTACCATACATCACACTGGCCTTTTTAATCGAAAGTCAAGTGTATAAAAGTAAGCTGAAACAAAAATTATAAATTGCTGTTCAGTAGGGCTCTTAAAAATCAATGGCATGGCATTGCTCATATATACTGTATTTATAAAACATTAGAAGGTCAGAAATGCCCAGAGACAAAGTGCTCATTACAGAGCGGAGCAGGCAAGGCACTGTTCCCTTGTGAGCTGACACATTTATTAAAGATACTGGGACATGGAATCTTAGCACTATTTGTCTAGAGCTGTTTCAATCTGAAGCCTCAGCTCACCCATTCATAACAGCCTGCCTAAGTGGATTATTGTCCTCATATAGACAAAAAGAGCTTGAGTTCATAATGCCAGCAGCTAAGAGAAACTCCTGGAATTACCTTGTGGAGAGATTATTTACTGGTTATAATTAGTAAAGAACACCGTAATCTAGCTTGCTTTTTCCACTGTCTTTGTCAACATAGCACTTGCACGCCTGTGTACCAAAGTGCTTACTGGTTACGTTACAATATATTAACCCCATTATTCAGTATCTGGGGACATGTTGAGTCGGAGAAAATTCTACTTGAGCTACAACTAACATTATCATATTTTATATTCTCCGTTTTTTTCTCTTTTCAATAAAAGCAACCAGCTGCAGGCAAGTTTGTTTGATAATCTAAATATGAGTTATTTGGTTGAATGGCTGGCTGCAGTTTAATTGTCTGTGACAAAGCAATATTTTAGAGTGTCTGTCCTTTGAATGTTTTCCATCTCAAAGTGACTGATAATTTGTGATATCATGTAATGTGAAATATGCCTACTGGGCAATATTCATTGTGCCAGTCAACAACCCAAATATGAGCAAGCTAAAATCAATGAAAACACGGTGGCAAATACAGAATTACTAGGCCATTAAGGAAGTTTCATAAAGGCTGGCTCCATCTCCAGTGTCTTACAAGGACCCATAACACTGTAAGGGAACACATCATAATAACTGGACTGTAAAACTAAAAGGAAAAAGGCAATCATAGACAATAATGTCTGTCATAGTCATGGATAAAGTTTTAGATAATCTTCTTCTTCATTCGGCTGCTCCCATTAGGGCTTGCCACAGCGGATCATCTTCTTCCATATCTTCCTGTCCTCTGCATCTTGTTCTGTTACACCCATCACCAGGATGTCCTCTCTCACCACAATCATAAACCTTCTCTTAGGCCTTCCTCTTTTCCTCTTCCCTGGCAGCTCTATCCTTAGCATCCTTCTCCCAATATACTCAGCAGCTCTCCTCTGCACATGTCCAAACCAACACAATCTCGCCTCTCTGACTTTGTCTCCCAACTGTCCAACCTGGGCTGACCCTCTAATGTACTCATTTCTAATCCTGTCCATCCTCGTCACACCCAGTGCAAATCTTAGCATCTTTAACTCTGCCACCTCCAGCTCTGTCTCCTCTTTCTGGTCAGTGCCACTGTCTCCAACCCATATAACATAGCTGGCCTCACTACCATCCTGTAGACCTTCCCTTTTACTCTTGCTGATACCAGTCTGTCACAAAGTTTACTCCTGACACTCTTCTCCACCCATTCCACCCTGCCTGCACTCTCTTTTTCACCTCCCTTCCACAATCCCCATTACTCTGTACTGTTGATCCCAAGTATTTAAACTCATCCACCTTCGCTAACTCTACTCCTTGCATCCTCACCATTCCACTGACCTCCCTCTCATTTACACACATGTATTCTTGTCCCTACTGACCTTCATGTCTCTCCTCTCTAGAGCATATCTCCATCTCTACAGGGTCTCATCAATCTCCTCCCTACTATCGCTACAGATCACAATGTCATCAGCAAACATCATAGTCCACGGGGACACCTGTCTAATCTCGTCTGTCAACCTGTCCATCACCATTGCAAATAAGAAAGGACTCAGAGTCGATCCCCGATGTAATCCCACTTCCACCTTGGTTGTATCCATCACTCCTACTGCAGACCTCACCATGGTCACACTTCCCTCGTACATATTCTGTACAACTCTTACGTACATCTCTGCCTCTCCCGACTTCCTCATACAATACCACAGCTCCTCTTGAGGCACCCTGTCATATGCTTTCGCCAGATCCACAAAGACGCAATGCAACTCCTTCTGGCCTGCTCTAAACTTCTCCATCAACATCCTCAGAGCAAACATCACATCTGTGGTGCTCTTTCTTGGCATGAAACCATACTGCTGCTCACTAATCATCACCTCACTTCTTAACCTAGTAGCTTCCACTACTCTTTCCCATAACTTCATGCTGTGGCTCATCAATTTTATCCTCCTGTAGTTACTGCAGTCCTGCACATCCCCCTTATTCTTAAATATCGGCACCGGTACACTTCTTCTCCATTCCTCAGGAATCCTCTCACTTTCCAAGATTCCATTAAACAATCTGGTTAAAAACTCCACTGCCATCTCTCCTAAACACCTCCATACTTCCACAGGTATGTCATCTGCACCAATGGCTTCCACATTTCATCCTCTTCATAGCTGTCCTTACTTACTCCTTGGTAATCCGTTGCACACACTGATTCACTATCTCCACATCATCCAACCTCTTCTCTCTCTCGTTCTCATTCTCTTCATTCATAAGCCTCTCAAAGTACTCTTTCCATCTGCTCAACAAACTCTCCTCGCTTGTGAGTGCGTTTCTATCTTTATCCTTTATCACCCTAACCTGCTTCACATCTTTCCCAGCTCGGTCCCTCTGTCTATCCAATTGGTACAGGTCCTTTTCTCCCTCCTTAGTGTCCAACCTCTCATACAACTCATCATACGCCTTTTCTTTAGTCTTCACCACCTCTCTCTTCACCTTGCGCCTTATCTCCTTGTACTCTTGTCTACTTTCTGCATCTCTCTGACTATCCCAGTTCTTCTTTGCCATCCTCTTCCTCTTCACCACCAGGTTTCCTTTTCCTCCTTCCTCTGTCCAGATGTCACGCCAAGCACCCTTCTTGCTGTCACCCTTACTACATCTGCTGTAGTTTCCCAACTGTCTGGTAACTCTTCATTGCCACCCAGTGCCTGTCTCACCTTCTCCCTAAACTTAACCTAATCATCAGACTACAAAAGAGCGAAGCATAGTTAAAGTCAAAACTGTAATCTTCCCTGTGTTATTTATTTTGTTCAAGACAAGTCTGTCCTTCAAACTTTTAATTTTAAAGTCCAAATGCTGTGGAGTGCTGCCATCGATTATTTCAATATTGCTATAATGTCAGGGGTCACATCACACATGTATCATGTACCATGAGGTCAAAAAGTTCTAAAATGCATTGCCCATTAAAACAAACACAAAAATGCTGGTGCCCATGGAAAAACAAACTCACAAATATTGCTAAAAATTCAAAACAGAAAGTAATAGCAAACAGCAGCAAATATTTATCATAAATTAATAATGCAGTTCTAACATTTAAAGTGTAACTAGGGGGCTTACCCCATGCTCGCTTCACTCACCAGTCCCCCTTGCCTGCACTACACGCCAGCCACTTCACATCTCTGCCGCTCGTGTTGTGAAGAGGGGGGCTAAATGCACGCTAAGGAAACGCGGTCGTGGGAAACAAATACAGTTTTTTTTTTACCTCCTCTTTGCTCGATCAGCTGCTGGCTTGCTCCTGCTGCAGTGCCGTGTGATCTGCATTTTGCGCGGCACTTCAAATATTTAAAAGCCTGTACAGCAGCTGTTCTACTCTTTGTCTTTTATTTTCGGCCCCGGGTGTGGTTAAATCTGTTTGCACAAAGTCTCGTCTCACAGGATGTGAGTTCTTGATATTTTTTAGTTTATAATGTAATTTATTTTATAATTTAATAATGGAATAAGAATCTGAAAATCTAACAAAATCACATTAAAGTTAAATAAATTCTGAAAAGAATGATACCAAACATATACATGTACAGTAGGTTTTAAAATAAACCCGATTTAAAGCGTGACAAAAAATGTGACATAAAAACGTCACATAAAATCATTGCACAAAATCGTTGCACTTTTAGGCTTAGGATTTTATATTTATAGTAGGTATATTAAGATTGTATGGGCAGCATGGTGGTGCAGTGATACTACTGCTGCCTCACAGTAAGAAGACCAAGGTTTGAGTCTTTCTTCCTCCCTGTGTGGAGTTTGCATGTTCTTCCACTGTCTATGTGGGTTTTCTCTGTGTGCTCTGGTTTATTCCCACTGTCTGAAGACATTCATGTTAGGTGAATTGGTGATGCTAGATTGGCCCTGTGTGTGTGTGTGTGTGTGTGTGTTCGGCCTGTGATGGACTGGCACACTCTCCAGGGTTTGTTCCTGCCTTGTGCCCTGTGCTAGCCGGGATAGGCCCCAGTTCCCCCTGTGACCTTCTGGATGAAGCAGATTAGAAAATGACATGACACATTAATAATTTACTATTATTTATGCTATAAATGTTGTGAAGTTAGAAAGTCTACATATATTCAATATGTACATTTCAATGGTCAGAGTCTGGCAAACCTATTTAGCAATTTTGCAGCCTCTCCTGGGGAATTTCCAGACACTCCTGGGCCAGTCAACTTATATAATGCCCCAGCTGTGTGTGACCTTAGTCTGGCGATGGACCTTCTTCAAGTGGGCCATTCCTGGTACACCTCTGGTAGGAGGTGCCAGGGGGCATCCCAAATACAAGCCTAGATGAACCTGAACTGGCACCTCTCAACTCACCTGAGTAGCCATGAGTTTGCCTTTGAATCATTGAGCTCCACACCCTATGACAGAGAGGGAGCCCAGCGCAGTAGTCTCATAGCATGAGAAATGAGCAATAAGATTTCCTCAGTAATTTAACTTATTATTACAATGTTTATAAAAACCCTCAGCTTTGTCTTCTTAAATATTGTTTTATTAATTTCCTATCGTATTCTTAATGTAATAACTTATCTAGATAAATATTGCTTCTTCTAGTAGATGGAACTGTCTTTGTACTGGATGCTGCAGCCCTGTTACTGGATTGAGGGGTTGGAACAATTGGCCCTGCAGTGTTCTCTGTACCCTAACGTGTGTGTACGCGTGTACAAATTTTAGTGATGGTGCTTGAAGGTCATTGCTCATATTAAAATAAGGACCGCTTGTTGTTTTCTTACATTAATTATGTATTTTCACTTCCAGTTCAAGCTCCAAGCTCTAAAGGTAGTGTGATGGACAGACTGGCATCCCAGCCAGGGTACCTGGAAATGGAAAGGGAAGGAGCTGCAATATTCCCCTTCCATGCCAGGGGATTGGATGTGGAAGGACACTGATGTGCTTCAGTTTAATGACAGTAGGCATATCGATACGATGTTCAGTATTTACTCTCCGGTTGCAACCATGTGAACCCAACCTCAGTTTAGGTTTGTAATCTCAAATCATATGTACACTGTCTTAACTTCTATAAACTATTTGTTAACAATGTTCATTTAACAAACAATGTTTGATTAACATTTACCACATATATCAAATGTACCATGACATGTTATCTGATTCATGCCCAAAAGTGATCACAATGAGAGGAGGCCTTGCACACACTTCACTTTCTTAGTGAAGATTTGCTCTTTGGTCTCACAGGACACTGTTTTTCGTTGCTCTCCACCTCTGCATACAAATATACTTTTCTTTTTTTTCAACTGCTGTAGAATTGCTTGCATGAGAGGCATGTATCAGATGCTTCCATCAGGTGCTCTGCTTGTGCATGTGGATCAGGTTCAGTGCAAGTCGGGTGATAGGCATGAAAGGAATAGATTTAGGCATACTAGATTTTGGAAATGGAAACTGGCTCTTAGGACTTTGCATATCTCCGGCTGATAAAGAGCCCAGAGCATGTCCAGGAGTTTTAAAACTAAAAGCATATGTACAGGTAGACTCATCTCTAGTTACAGCATTGGCAGTTTAGCCAGATTTCTTCATTAAGATGGGTTCTCTTCCTGCTCTGGATTTGCCCTACAGGAGAGGTCCTGAGTAGGTGTAGAAATGTTAAAATAGTAGGCAAGAGGGCTGTCTCAAAGCAGCTTTGAATTGCAGACAGCAAGCAATGTCTATATGTCTAATAACTGCTTACAGTATTTAACCTTTTTAGGGACTTTGGATTAAGTGTTACAAAGGGTACTATTTGCTGACTCTATAGTTCTAATGAGAAACTTCGTACCTCCATATCTTACACCAAAGCGTAGCAATCAACTTTGTAGTCATGTCAATTAATCTGAGGCCGTACAGTATATTCTGAACACTGAGGTAAAGAGAGGAGGTGAAACGCTAAAGGATCATCACTTCTTGACCAACCGAACATCCACTGGTGAGACTTGGTAGAGTCAGACAGGCTGAGTGTTCACTGGTGAGACCTTGTAGACCTAGACAAGTAGTGAGATTATACTGGAAATGACCAGTGTTCTGACCATTTGAGATGTTTTTATAAAGTCCTTATGGACTACTGTTTAGGAGACTTGGCAAAAATCTATTGTCATTTAAAGGAATGCTCCATCCAATCATCGTCTTGTTTGCAGTGACGGCTGAGAAAAAAATGGCAACCTCTTGTTTTCACAGAAAACAGAGATAACATTGTTTCTGGTCCAAATGACGTGAATGGGGACCTAGCAATATCAAAACATCTGTAAAAAAAACTCAAATTACTTATGTCACATAATACAAATGTCAAGTATCCTGATTACACATGATTACAATAGACTTATATTTTTTCTAAAATATTGTTAAATATTCATCCACTTGTGCACAACTATGTAGCTCACACAAATAAGACTGAAGAATTTGAAGTGAAGACCCACCTCCCCTCTCATTCATTGGTTAGCAGATAGTAGTGTGAATAATCCACTTTGTAATAAAATCAAAAATATACAGTATGTTTAGAAGTAGACATTATATTAACAGGCCCTGTGACGGACTAAGGCTCTGCCCAGAATTTGTTCTTGTGTTGTGCTTAATTCTTCCCTAATGGGCTGTCAAACCACCCTTATGTAATTGTACAATAATAAAAATAATAATTCCCAAGAATTCTGCAAAACAGAACTATTCAATAACTAGCACACAACACACAAGAATTGGAATTTAAAAAAGTCGTTTCTGAATTTCTGTAAGAGAAGCCTGACTAGAGTTAACGATCTGTAAGAATTTAGACATTTTGAGCCTTTAGAAAGCAGAGCTCATAATATAGTAGCCTTCCTAGTGTTGCTCAAGCCATCCATCCGTTCATCTATTTCTGAACCCATTTAATTCAATTCACATAGGATGTCAGTCCATTGTACACCGCGGAAAAGCCAGGAAAATGTGTAGACTCCACAGAAACAATTCTCAGGTGTGAAACCCACTCTTGTTGAGCTGTGAGGCAGAGGAATACATTTCACAAAATTGGTGAAAGATTTTATTCATTCAGGGCTACGAGATTTTAAGAAATTTTTTTCTTATTTTAAAATTTATTTACATTTAATAATAATAATTCATTACATTTATATGGCGTTTATACTCATCCAGATTTTTCAGAACAACATATCAAATATTTAATTGTGAATATTATTTTTTCACAATTGACATTTTGCATATAACGAATTGGTTGATCTTTCCACATTTCAAAAGCACTGCTGTTTTAGGTTAACTGGTAACTTTAAATGAACTCTGTATACTTCTGTTCTACAGTTTCTGTTTGTATAGTTTTTTTCATTTTTAAATAAATAGAATGCGTATATTGTTATTACAGACACAAACTTATTTATGAATCTTCTTAATCGGCATTGAGGAGTATGTGTGTGTGTGTGTGTGCATATACTGTATATATATGTATATTTTTTATTATTGGG
Source organism: Erpetoichthys calabaricus (assembly GCF_900747795.2). Lineage (NCBI taxonomy): Eukaryota > Metazoa > Chordata > Cladistia > Polypteriformes > Polypteridae > Erpetoichthys > Erpetoichthys calabaricus. The sequence continues at coordinate 39,976,794 of NC_041401.2, forward strand.
ATGGAAGATGGATCCTTGCCTGGCTGGGAAGACATAATGGAAGGACAACATGAGAGGAAGCGTAACCCATAGGGGATGGGGCTGGATTATTATGCCAGTTGTGATGAAAGATTAATGGATGAACTGGGAGAGGTTGATCGTGAAGAGCAGCCCCTTCTCCAGTCAGCACAATAGATGGCAGAACTCTAATTGCCTGGACCCTGAATGGACACGCACAGGGACCCATGGGATTCGTAATCTTGAGAGACAATCCTGTCAGGGTCTTTGAGTACTGCCACGGGGCACTGTAAGGAGAAAGACTCCCTGTTCTTGAGGGGCTTCCGCTTGACCTGGAAATCCTTCTGTCAGCCTATGCCCTGGTACCAGAAAGTACTCCTGGGCCTGAGATAAAAGGAAGCTGTCCAGCCTCCTCCAGTGGAGTTGGAGTCGGGAGGCAGAGGGCAAAGCTCACGTGGAAGAGAAGAAAAAGAAGAAAATATTATTTGCACCTGGGACTGTATGGTGGTGCCCTATGGTGCTATATTATATATAAAAGGTCTGGGAAAGGGAAAGGTCTGCAGGGGACTTAGAAGGAGAGTTAGTGTACCCCACCGCCCCCTGGGCAGATGTGTTATCATTATTCTTTAAGCCCTTCAGCTGCCTCCTATTCACACGTGTGTGACAATATATATTATATATTGTGATGGACGACCGGCTATGGACTCCGGTCGCCACCCCCAGGCCGCTAGGAGGAGCCCTCCGGACAGCATATTCGTGCCCCGAGTTCCAGCAGGGCCTCATGGACTTTGTAGTGTTGTGACACAGCCCTGCTGGATACCTTGGGGGCCGCCAGGAGTCGCTGTAGGGGGGCTAGTGGGCTCTTGCATGCCCTATAACCTGGGAGTGCGTGTCAGTCACGTGACTGGATGAAGCGACGTGCCTCCGGGGATGAAGAAGAGGACTGTTTGCCCTGACCCGGAAGGAAATGGACTTGTGGGTTGTGCTTAGAACCACTTCCGAGTCAGGAGCTATAAAAGGACTCTGGGAAGCCCAGAACATTGAGCTGAGCTGGGAGGAAGGGTGGCAAAGTGTCTGGGAGTGTGTAGGATTATTATTGTTGTTGTTATTATTATTATTATTGAGTATTGTGGAGAGGAGGGTGCTTTGTGCACTTTATTATTAATAAACCATTATTTGGACTTTTATCTGGTGTCTGACGTCTAGTCTGAGGGTTCAAGGGGTCACGGAGACCCCTAATCTGTCACAATATATGTATATATTGTGGGGAACAGGCCGGACACAGACAGGTAGACACCTTTTAAAGCACCACACACATTTATTTACAGAACTACTATTTACAAGTGCACACACACCCCAGTGCCGCAGCACCAATCACCTCAAAGTCCAGGCCTCTTCCAAATGCCTTTGCCTCTTCAGCTGCGCCTCCACTCCTATCCTCCAAGACTCTGTCCACTTCCACCCGACTCCAGCCATCGAATAGAGGGAGCCGGCCCCTTTTATACACACCCGGATGTGCTCCAGGTGCCTTCCGAATAGCTTCCGCCAGCACTCCCCAGTGTGGCAGAAGTACCGGCTGCACACCCAGAAGCACTCCGGGTGTCCCTGGTTGTCTTCCTCCTCAGCACTTCCGGGTGTGGTGGAAGTGCTGAGGGTCAGGGCTCCTCAGGCATTAGGGCGCCCCCTGGCGGTGACCCTATAGGGTTGAGCTTCTAAGCTCTGTTCCCAGGGTCCCCAAAGCCACCAGGGCAGTCGCCCCCTCGTGGTCTGGAGGAGGCGTAAGCCCTCCTCCGGTCCTCCTGGGTGTCCCAGCTGGGTACCACCCCCAGCCACTCGCCACAGTGCCCCACCGCAAGCTACACACCTAGGGGCTAGCGGCCCGTCCCACAAGGGCAGGTCTCCCACGGCGGGAAGCCAACACACTCCACTCCAGGGCCCGGTCCTGCAAAACATAAATCAGAACGTTGCCCTGATGTTGTCCTGACGCCGCCACTTGGCGTCTCTCTGCTTCATATACGGGCAACGTTCCCACCTCTGACCGGCACCCTGGTGCTTGCCACTTCGGCCCCCCTTCCGAGACCTCCGTGCTCCCAGTGTTGGGACATTGGACGGGACAGCACCCGCCCCTGTCACCTCAGTTTGGCTGTGGGGTTTCCCTCTGCCTCCGCAGAGGGCGGCCCTTCTCTGGACGTGAGCGGCCTGCCTCATGTCCTCCCTTATCGGAGGAACTGGCTCTCTTCCTTCGATTCCTCCTCTTTCTCTGGGATGCTGTGACGGTTTGGGTCTCCCTATGGGAAAGGTATAGACCCTGTCCCATCTGTGTCCCTGTGGAGCGGCGTGAGACCGTTGCTGGCTCAGGGCGTAGGGCGCTAGGACCCGCGGCACACATCAGCCGGCGTCCTGCCTGCCCTCTCGCACTCTCTCCCCTCACCTGCGATCGGCTCCCACCGCCATGTCCACTATCGGAGCCCCCCCCTACTTGAATCTGATCACATTCATCATGGTTGTTTTCGGTGGGGTCTCCCTTATTCTTTACGGGGCTGGTTCCACTTACCTGCCCTGCCGCGTCCCTCCGGCTGAAGACTCCAGCATCACCCCGATCCGCCCACTGATGCAGCGTCATCACGGACGCGACTGCCTTCACCTCCAGCTCCTTCAATCTTCTACGGAGGACACGTATCACCTGTAAAAGCGACTCTGCGGGCTGAAGGCACTCCTCCAGCTCGTGCAGAGCCGCCGGCAAGCACAGAAAGTCAGCCGAAGGTGGACTTACCTGTCAATCAGTCACACACGCCAGCTGCTTCCTGTGGGGCCTCTCCTTCGGCCCAATTTGGTCCTTCCCCGGCTTGGGATGGACATTTGTTTGTCCCGCCACCATCCAATCATCAGCGGGCACGCAACACACACCACTCAATCCCTTGCCTGTCTCGGGGAGGGACTTCCAGTCTGTGGCCATCTTGTCTCCCCTCCTTCTGGTGTGGTGGCATGCCTCCAGGAAGCCTAGCAGCCACCGCGGCCTCTTGAGCTGCAGCGACTCCTCCTCCGCAGCTCCTCCTGCTGCCATTGCGCTGACGAAGCCCCACAAATCGGCACGCGTCTGCCACCGACGCGGATCCGGGCAGTCCCTGCCTGCAACACAGAACGTAAGTCCGACTCCGCAGGGCCGATCGTCGTTGGGCAGGGCACTTACCACCCAGGTGCCGTCTGTCCGAGGCGCCTGCCTCGGCATAGCCTTCCTAGACGCGATGCCGTCCCAGACATCCTCAGCCGCAGTGCGCTTGTAGGAGCCCGCTGCACTCCGGCAATGGCCATTGTCGTCCTTCCGCACCAGGGAGAAATGGCCCTTCTGTGGACCAGCAGCGGTCCATGGGGTGAATCGATCCCACAGGGTTGTGCGTGTGCCACTCCCACGGCGCATGTGTGGGCTTACCTGCTGCACCGGACTGCCCACAAAATTATTTAGGATGGGTCCCCGCCTTGCAACAGACGGAGAGTCCCATCTGGGATGTCATTGTGGGGAACAGGCCGGACACAGACAGGTAGACATGGTTTTTAAAGCACCACACACGTTTATTTACAGAACTACTATTTACAAGTGTACACACACCCCAGTGCCGCAACACCAATCACCCCAAAGTCCAGGCCTCTTCCAAATGCCTTTGCCTCTTCAGGTCCGCCTACACTCCTCTCCTCCAAGACTCTGTCCACTTCCACCTGACTCCAGCCATTGAATGGAGGGAGGCGGCCCCTTTTATACACACCCGGAAGTGCTCCAGGTGCCTCCTGAATAGCTTCCGCCGGCACTCCCCAGTGTGGTGGAAGTGCTGAGGGCCAGGGATCCTCAGGTATTGGGGCGCCCCCTGACGGTGACCATGGGCCCCTATAGGGTTGAGCTTCTAAGCTCTGTTCCTGTGCTCCCCAAAGCCACCAGGGTGGTCGCCCCCTCGTGGTCTGGAGGAGGTGTAAGCCCTCCTCCGGTCCTCCTGGGCATCCCGTCTGGGTACCACCCCCAGCCACTCGCCACAATACAGTCTATATTATATATATATATATATACTGTATACAGTATATATATACAGTATATATACATATATATATATATATATATATATATATATATATATATATATATATATATACACATATATATATATATATATACACACACATATATATATATATATATATATATATATATATATATATATATATATATATATATATATATATATACATATACATATATATATATTGTCACAAGAACGACACAAAGGCATTGCAAAGGTTTGGGGCAGCCACCTGTATAATATTTCCTGGCTGCAAAAATGCTTATTATGAACAGACATGTTCACACAACTGAGTCCAAAACAGAACTGAGTATCTTCTTTAAAATGGTGGCTTTTAAACCCTCACGGGGGGAAGTGATGTCATCAGGACCGGAACCAGAAGTGACGTCATTGGCTACCCCAAACAGGGTGGGATTTCCTGAGAATGGTCTGCAAGGAATTAAGGGAGAGAATTAGCGCACTGCGCCACCCCCTGGTCCAGCATGGAACTGCATTTATTCAGGCCCTTTGGTTGTCCCCCTAAACACGCGTGTGTGACTATATATATAGATATATATATATATATATATATATACTGTGGCGAGCGGCTGGGGGCAGTTCCCAGCTGGGATGCCCAGAAGGATAGAAGGAGGGATTACGCCTCCTTCAGACCACGAGGGGGTGACCGCCATGATGGCTATGGGGTCCACGGGAAAGGAGCATGGAAGCTCAACCCTATAGGGGCCCGTGGTCACCGCCAGGGGGCACCCAGATGCCTGTAGAGCCGTGGTCCTCAGCACTGCTGCCACACATGGAAGTGCTGGGGGGAAAAAGACCAGGGACACCCGGAGTGCTTCCGGGTGCACAGCCGGCACTTCCGCCACACCAAGGAGTGCCGGCAGGAGCTCATTAAGAGGCACCTGGAGCACGTCTGGGTGAGGATAAAAGGGGCCACCTCCCTCCATTCGATGGCTGGTGTCAGGTGGAAGAAGGACGGAGCTTGGAGGATAGGAGTGGAGGCGGACCAGAAGAGAGAGGCATTGCAAAGAGGCCTGGACTGAGGGTGATTGGTGCTAGGGCACTGGGTTGTGTGCGTCATTGTAAATATTGTAAATATGAATAAATGTGTGTGGTGTTAACCCCACGGTGTCCACCCATCTCTGTCCTGGGCCGGTTTCCACAATAAATACATACACACACACACACATTACATACATACAGTATATATATACACATATATATATATAAATATATATATATATATATATATATATATATACACACAGACACATATACAGTATATACTGTATATATATATATATATATACACATACACACATGAATGCATACAAACTGTATATACATATACAGTAGATGTATAACTAGGTGTGAGGCAAGAACCAGTTTTGAACAGAGCACCAATTCATCATAGTAGAGATATAAAAGTAGTGTTTAAGGTATGTCATTAAACATTGTTAAAGTATATAGGACCTGAAGAGGGTCTTTTGTTTAAGATGGTGGACAACTAATCTGATTTGTAGATTCTACAGAAGGTTTTGTTATTATAGGTTTGTCTGAGTTTTCTTATCTTTCTTAGTCTTTCTTATCTTTGAGATGTCTCTGTAATGTTCAACTCAGTGTTTACTGTTTATTTGCCTGCAGGGCTGTGTCCATGGAGGCTTCCATGATCAGTGTGGTGCTCTGCCCTGTTGGGGCCAGTGGTATTACATCACTGTTTCCATAGAGACGGGCCATCTCTTGGCCTCCTCTACCTTAACATATTCACATTTATAGGTGCCATTAAGACTAGTGCACTGTGGTGTGTTCAGTTTTTACATGTGCCCTATACCCAGTGATAGGCATTGGACCCCAGATATCCTAAACAGGGGTTGAGGATATTATGTTATTAAAGTTAATGTAGCTCTTTGCCATGTATTAAATTGAGGTAGTGGAGATTCATACAGTATTTCATAATCACTGGGCAGTGTTGGTAACCTACTTGGCTTAAAAGAAACATTATTAAAAACTAAGACCTGAAACAGGAATTTTCATTCATTGAGAGAACATCTAGACAAGGTGCAATGCATATGAATACAAATTCTGGGAACCCAAGGTCACAGACCTCACATAATTCAGAAGACCCATACGCAAACTACCATATGAATGTGTTTTTATAGCATAACAATGATTTTTTTTTCATTTAGTTATTCATCTATGTAGGTGTTCAACTTGTCTTTCTACATACAAGTGATGCATTTTAATAGTTTTTTTATCACATGGGAAAAAAAATACACTTTTCCTGTGAACTATAAGTCCATCTCACCATATAAAAATGATTTCTGTGAAATAGTGAAAGAACCTGCATTGTGTCTCTAATATACTTATCTTCTAAAGGTTATACAACAAGATCAGCAGCAGGCGTTCTCCCCACCATATTAAGTATTAAAACCTGTGAAGCCTCATTGATTAGAAGTGTCTGTAAAAGTCAATAGGAAGGGCGGATAATAAGAAAGCTAAGGTAGACATTTAAATAGCATGTGTCATTACTGCATTGCAGATTGTCATTGTGTGGGCGTTTTACCTCTCCTGGAATAAACTTAATGGAGAGTTCGTCATCATCAATAGGCTTAACCTGAAATCAGAGTGTTACAGTACACACAATATGCAATGATCCATCTTTGAAGTTGCCTTTTAAAATATGTCAATTTTCACTTTTGCTTTCTTTAAGCATATTTTTCATAAAGATTTCTTTTAAGGCTCATTTGACTCTACAGCTGTAGGTGTTTTTCTTTTAGTTAGCCCCCAGGACAGAATGTGCTAATGAAGGCTCTGTTGTCTGTTTGTGAATGGCCCAATTTTTTTTTTAATCTAATTTTTTACTACCATCTATTTCCATAGTAACCATTAAATTCACATTCAAAAAGGACAGACTTTAATATGCAATGCAAGCAAGATGAGTAGTAACTTGTTGAACTCGCTTACTGGAAATCCAGTGACTTCTGTAGGTTGCCTCTTCTTGTTTAAATGTGTATCTGTTCTGCTAGGCTTTTTCTTCATTTTTATAAAACAACCCTGTAGAATTCTGAGCTCATTTACTTACAGGCTTTACATGAAGTGCTAAGAGGTCAGTTCAAGGACCGATGGACATTTTCTGAATGAGCAAGAAATCATCTAATGAAAGGCTCTATACAGTCAGACAAACAGGCAATGGGTGCAGTTAACATGTTGAAATCTTATCATAGCAAAGAATGGCAAGTTGGTAGAGTATGTAATACTAATATTTTACAGCTGCCAAGCCTTGGGTTCAAATTCCAGCCTAGTTAGTACAAAAAGCACATATCTGCCTCTTTTCCAGGTACCCTACTTTCTTCACATACCCAAAAAATGACCAGAATTTAGCAGAGTCAGGAACAGAGTCAATCAGTGCCCTAGGCAAGTTGAACGTCATGCCAGTGTGGAAAGGAGGGCACAGTAAGGCAGGAGAGTGCAGCAGACATAGGCTCATATATAGAAGGACTGGGAAATGAGGAGATGGGATGCACCCCCACACCACTACCAGTCAATAGGTGGCAGCACTGCAGTCTAGTAAAGTCTGTTTGAAGAGGCAACTCAGACTGGAAGCACCCAGGAATTCAAGGGTCTGTTTTCCTGACCTCAGAAGTGGCCTGTTGTGTGGGGCTTAAAGGATACGGTCGGAATATTTCATGTAGAAGTTATTTCTTCACAATCATGGCATATATTAGTTTGCCACATGAAACTGTGTGTTCTAAAGTGAAGCATGTTTTAAACATTTTGAAAAATATCTAGCCCGCTCTTATGTTATATAATGAACATGAAGGGTACCCTTGGTAAAGAAAAGCCTTAAAACTTACCAAATATATCTACTTTAAAATTGCAAACATTTAAACTTAAGAAAATGTGCCATCCATGTTTCTGAGCAGGGCCGGATTTTCCTATAGGTTAACTAGGCTTCAGCCTAGGGCCTCAAGATCAAGAGGGGCCTACATTCAAATTGTTAGCAAAATTAAAATTACACTATTCTAAAAACAGTGAAAACTAAAACACTGAACCGAAAATAAGGAGAAATTCTACGCATATGACTAATAAACAAACATAAAAATGTATTGGTTAAGATCAACGCGTATTACGTATTTTATTATCTCTCATGTAATTTACAAACTTAAAAATGGAAGGTGAAAGGGCCTCATAAGTGGAATAGCCTAGGGCCTGTTTTCATATAAATCCGGCCCTGTTTCTGAGGCATATTTGTGACAACAAAAGTAAACTGAATATAATACATTTTATCCGAGATTCTTGGTACTATTTTCTCAAGGTAAGGATATGTTTCTTGCTCTTTTGTCTGCTTATAGTGGCTGTTGTGGTAGGGTTATGACAACCCAATGCAACCCACCATCACCCTTTACATTCGGTGTTGTTCTTTTATATAGCCTGCAGCAGGGGTGGACAACTCCAATCCTGGACAGCCACAGAGGTTTTCAGTTTAACTATTTTCTTAATTAGTGACTAGTTCTGCTACAAATTCACTTAATTTAATTTATTTGTTATTTAAGACAGACCCCCGTGACCCTGTGTTAGGACATAGTGGGTTGGAAAATGACTGACTGACTGACTGACTGACTGACTGACTGACTGACTGACTGACTGACTGTTATTTAAGACTCAGACCCTTTAAATCAGGGCTGAGTAATGCCAGTCATGGAGGGCCACGGTGGCTTCAGGTTTTTCTTCCAACCCAATTGCTTCATGAGAAATCATTCATTGCTGATGAAGCACTTATTAGTCAAGTGACATTTTTCTGCTCATTTCAGTTATATCGTTTCTTAAGATTTTGAACCCTGAATTGCTTATTTCAGTCGTAAACAGGTGTATTCATTGTTTTAACCACTCCTGCAAATGACAAAGTAACCAGCAGTTCTCCATCTAGCTTGTCTTCATTTCCACCCGTGTGTCTTCATCATTCATTATTTGGTTTAATTAAGTACTCAGAAGGAAACTGAAGAGAAAGTGAAGAACTGAAAATTATTCATCCATCTTAGGCTTCACATCACTTGGACGATATATACGTATATCATTAGAAAGGAAAAAAAAATCTGTGATTTAAGAATGAACTGACATGGTAAAGTTAAAACACAAGCCAAGAAATTAAATAAGGTCTGTTATTGGTGAGGATTGGCTTCTAATTAAGCAAATGGGTTGGAACAAAAACCTGCAGCCACTGTGGCTCTCCAGGGTCGGTGTTGGCCACCCCATGATAGACTACAGAGTGAGATGCATGCTGGGTGGCAGCGTAGGGAAAGGTGCACATAGGAGGTTCTTTGTACTTTGTACATACAGTATAAGAATAAATATGAAATGAACAGGTTTTTCTTCATTATGTTTTTAACAAAAGTCTGTAATGTGAATACAATTTCCCATAATGTGTCTTGCTGTTTTATCAAGATAGAGTCCTTGGTGACCCTATTTTCTTCTTTTATAGTCTTTGTTATGTAGACTTTACCAGAATGCCACTTCAGCACTTCCTCCTTTTACATCTGTAGAATAAAAAAGTTTGCTGGAGTGAAGTTACACCTTTTTTTACGTGTTTTTGATAATACTGCCAAATTATGAGAAAGCAGAATACGAATAGTGTTGGTTACAAACCAATATAATCAGATAGTGCTGGATGTGTACCTTCAGGCAGTATTTCAATTTGTAATTATACTTGATTCTTTCTGCTCAGTTCATTTCTGGTCTGCTCTCTTCAGGATGTAAAATACCTGAGAGGAAGCACGCCTTTGCAAATCTCCTTCTGCAGCTCCTAAAATACTTCTAGGAAACTTTCTTGTCCATTCATCATTGAAAGAACTCAGGCACAGCCCCCCAATGCAAGTCCAGTTCTATTCTTGTTTCAAACAAACAAAAACAAGAGTGTGCAATTCAGTTATAGAAATGGGCCCTTTCTGGTCAACGTTTATCAAAGAAACCCTGGGGGTAGAAAAAATATTGGTATGTCCAGAGGCTTTGCTCTTTAAACATTATACAAGTATAAAGCCAATTTTACAAATAATGACATACAGAGTATTTATCATTTGATATGCTACATAGTACTCAAGATTTATACTCCACCACCATTGAACATGTGGGAAAAAAACTCAGAAAATGATTAAGGTAGAGTGTATGATGTAGCGGATTGAAAAGCCACAAAACTATCATTGCATTTTTAAATGCTAAGTTGTCACTCTTGCTGAGGCTATGGTAATGAAAGAACTGAGAACAATACTAATAATCCATAACTACAGAGGGAGAACATGCAAAATCCATGAAGAACCTGGCACTGTGAGACAGGAATGACAGCTCTGCCCTACAATTCTGTCTATGTTGAAACATTTGTACTAAACTTCTTAAACTTCAATCTCATTAAACGTATGTGAATTGCCTTTGCAAAAGTGTCCTTTGTGTGCTTGTGTTCACACTGCAATGGACTGACGCTTTGTCCAACTGTTGTTTCTGTCTTACACCCTATGATTGCTGGTATAGGCAATTGCTGCCCCACACCCTAGAAATATGGAAGAATGTATTATTATTATTACTAGGAGACTTCACCCCCTGCTCGCTTCGCTCGCCAACCCAGACGACCTGCACTACGCGCCAGCCACTTTGCGTCTCTGCCGCTCGCGTATGTGGATTTCACTTTCACCAAACAACAAATCTTTTAATTCTCTCAGATAGGTTTCTTCATTGGAAAGAAACTCTACTTTTCCCTGATGGCAACACGAAATTAGACGATCTACAAGTCTCCGACTTAAAGTTTAAAGCCAAACAATATATTCAATCTCTTTCTGCTGTTCCATTATTTCACTGAGTAATAATTTCCATTTGTTTGTGCTAATGCAATCTTTACTATCATTTTCTTGAGACTTTCGAATTTTAGTACTTTCATTATCTCTAACCTGCTCTGCATGTGTATCGCGCCAACGTTTTTGAACCTCTTTACGACATTCTACTTTGTCATCTACTCTTTGTCTTTTACTTCCAGCCCTGGGCGTGGTTAAATCTCTTGGCACAAAGTCTTGTCTCGCGGGATGTGAAAATATCTCTCTGAAAAAGTCACGTCTCGTCCCAGGCTAAAAAGTCTCATCTCATCCCAGGCTAAAAAGTCTCATCTCATCCCAGGATTTTTTATTATAATAGAGAGATTATTATAGTGCCTATAGTGGAGAAAATCTATGAATAGATTTACAATAATATTGAGTGGCAAGTTAGTGTCGTGGTAGCACTGCTGTCTTGCAGTGAAGGAGACTAAGTTTCACTTCTGCAAGGATGGAGTTTCTCCCCAGGTATTCAGACCCCTTGCTGTGGCACTCCAATTTGTTGTCAGATGCACCCTGTTTGCTTTAATTCTGCTTGAGATGTGTCTAGAACTTGATTGGAATCCATCAGTGGCAAACTGAATTGATTGGACCACATTTAGAAAGTCACTTGCAGGAGAATAAAACGTCCTGCAATTTAAACTACATGTCAGGACAAAAACAAATCAAGCCATGAAGCTCACGGTAGAGCTCCACGATAATATTTGTGAGGCACAGTTCAGGGAAAGGATATCAAATAATTTCTAAAGTTTTGAGTGTTACCAGGAGCACGATAATCTCAGTAAATGAAAAATGGAAGTAGTTTGGAGCCAACAGGACTCGAATTCCTAGAATTGGCCATCTGGCTATACTGAGTACTGTGACCTCAGGGTGGGGTGACGGCAGTGGCGTAGCTCGAGTTCGCGCCACTCGGGGCGGGACTTCAATTTGCCGCCCTCCAACGTATCTGAATATGTTAACCTATTTAAATAGAAAATTACAATGACATATGGAGAAAAACTAAGATACATTTTGCATATGTTTATTTATATATAGAGAAACAGCAATATTTTTTCACATATAATTATTTATAAGCATCAACTAGACAAGAATATAGTACAGACGCACTGACAAGCCATGTTCTGATTATTAGTTTAATATAATTACGCTGCGAAAACCAGAACCGGTGTAGTGTACAAGCGATAGGTGGGGATGAGCAAGAATGCATTCGGATTGTTAACGAAATGAAATTATACATTGTGAATTAGTTGTTTATCTTCCTAGAAATTATTATCGGTGTAATGTTTCTGTTTATTTTTGTTATTGCCTCATAAATATCAACTGCCGTGTCCGATGCCGTCACAGACGGACCGTCTGAAAATGATTTTTGAAGCATTTGTGGATGAAAATCAGAGAATTTAACTTTTTTCATTCATGAGTGATATTTTTCCGAACCCTGCTGCTTACACGTGAAGTGAGCCTTTTGGCCAATAATGCCGCCCCCAAAAATGTGCCACCCGGGGCGGACCGCCCCCCTCTGCCCGCCCCTAGCTACGCCACTGAATGACGGTTCACATTTCAGCATGACAATGACCTGAAGCATATAGTCAGGGCTGGAGTGGCTTTGGGACACATCTATGACTTTCTGTAAATGGCCCAGTCTAAGCCCAGACTCAAACCCCATCTGTGATGAGACCTAAAAGATAACAGTTTACAGATACTTCTTATTCAACCTAACTGAACTTGAGAAGATCTGCCTGGAAGAATGGGGTAGTCTCTGCCCAACTCCAGGTTTGCAAAGCTTGTAGAGACTCACCGAAGAATATTCAAACCTGTGATTACTGCCAAAGGGGTTTCTGAAAAGAATTGAATTAAGGGTCTGAATACTTCATTTAATGACTTTTTAGACTTTTTTCAAAAATATTTGTTTCAGTTAAGTTAGTGCTTTGCTGCAAAAATGTAGCTTTCAGTTCTGTCACTTTTGTAAATATTCCAGCTCAGTGGACATTTTGAGAGGAACCTCGGGCACTTAAATGGAGCCTCCTGTTTGTTGCTGTTTAGCTGCTGACACTTGGAAAAGGAGCTCTCTCTCTGTCTGTCTCTCTGGCAAGATGTCTTTCTTTTCATTTTAAAGCTGAAGGATATACAGTATAATCTGTAACGCTGGAAGTGGGCCACCTGGGAAATGTCATCTGGGACTGAATAATAATAATAATTCATTACATTTATATAGCGAATAAAGACTGCCTGAACCTTGGCAGGTTTTATAATTCTTCGTATTACTTATAGTGTCTCATATTGGTTTTTATGTAAATGAATATCATTTTAATTAAAGCTTGAAGTCAGTCTCTGCCTGATTTCTTCTAGCATTGTCATGTGCTGGATTGTCATTCATCTTGTCTAACTGCAGTCCCTTAAGGGCACGAAGGATGATTTTATGTAGCCTGCAATTTGTGGCATACTGGGTTGAAAGGAAGGAGTGAAAATAAAACACAGTCCCAGTCAGCGAGCAGCCTGCTGATAGGGGTCTCTAAGCCTGAAAACACAGGGTGCAATACGAACAGTGAGACATGTAAGAGGTTACAGGTTAAAAGTTTAATAGCTGGGTTTGATGTTATTTCTTTCCCCAATTAAGAAAAGAGCCCTAAGAGGTTAGTTTGTCACAGGTGATCTGATAACACAATAAAACAGTACGTCTTTATGTTTGGGAGGGCAGAGAGAGATGGGTTTGCATCTGTTCTCATTTAATATGTGGCCTTCAGCACTCTATGCCTCTCTCTATCTTGTATAAATGTGATATACTCATACAGGAAGGCTTTACGTCGAACGCAGCAAAATGTACAGGAGATACAAAAACTTGGAAAGTGACCAATAGGCAAGAAGCAGCAGACATTTGGATGGCTAAAGTTAAGTACTGGTGATGTATTGTAGATCCGAGTTTGCCATCCATGGTCCTCTCAGGCCACTGAGTCAGCTGGTTTTCTGCAACAACTGCACTTTCCAGTTATTGAATAATTTGTCAAACTTATAAATGAGCTTTAACAAACTAAAGGCCAAATGACAAGGACAGTAGGTGACATCAGTCTCTACAGCATGGAGAAGAAGCACATAAAGGGGAAATCGTTGCTGTGCAGTGAGAACTGCTCTTCCCTGCGTGATACCGCAGAAGCAATTTACTGCCCGCTGAGCTTGTTGAGACTTCAATTCAATTTTCAGACAGGCTTCTACTTAAACTAAGGTGGGCTTTCAGATCTCTGCTGGCTGTGACAGCTTTGTGCAGATTTAGAGTGCAGTCTTCCCCTGATCTGTTAGGTTAGTGTGGCTGAGGGGATGAAGCGTGGCAACATAATAAGAAAAAACAAAATTAAGAAAAAAATAAAAAAGGTCTCATCATTGATTGATCCTGTTTGGCCGAGCAGGTTCCTTGTCCTGACTGACCTCGAACAGTAAGCATCTGTTAGGAATGGCAAGGCCAAAGCACCTTGCAGCTCAGAAACGATCGTTTTTATTTTAATTTGATATGTTGTGTGTTGGTTGGACATTTAAAACAAAATGTTGCTGTTGAAAATTCAACTACTACTAATTTATCAAATGCAGGAATTGTACATTTAATTTACACACAGGCAATTCTCTAGTGTACATCTGTGACACTATCTATCTCTCTGTCTATCTAAAATATAGTGTTTCATTATCTATCTATTTAAAAAAAAAACATAACACAGTCTATGTGTTGGAATTTTTCAGCTTCATTTTAAGTTTTAATCTATTTTCCACTGTGGATCTTATTTTTACCATTAGATTGCATCCTGTCTGTTTGTTTGTCTGTCTGTTTCTCTGTTTTTTGTTCACCAATCCCGCAAAAAGAGCGAAACCAGTTTTCATTAAATTCTGCATGTAGGTTGCCTTTGGTCCAAATTAGAATACAAGATATAAAGTATAGCTTTTCAAAAATGTAATCTGGGAGGGTGATGTAATGGGGGGCGGGGGGTACACAAAACTGCACATTATACCGAAACAGCTCAGTCAATCTTAATAAAATAATACATGTATAATAATCTGAACCAGTTTAAATTCCAGGTTACATGGCATTTCAAAAATTTCATTGGGATGGAGGAGGAATAAAACAGATAACTCCAAAACGGTGGGTCAATGTTGTTTGCGTATTACTGTTGATACAACTTATAGTCTAGACTTCAAAACCTAAAAACTGTCAAAATGTCCAGTTTCTGCACGTTGTACCAGAGCCATTCAGCTAAAGGGGCCTGAGACCTTCTGATCCCTGACAGGCACCAACCCAAACTCCTGTGTGAAACTTTCAGTGCATCCCTCTTTGTATTCCTTTCCTGTCTTCTGTGGCTTTCTTTGGCTACTCGGGTATCTGGCAACACTGGCCCAGCTTCCACTCACTGCTCTCCCTCTATGGCCATTTTTGGTTAGAGCCCCATTCAGTATTGGCCCAAAATCAGATTGAGCATCTCCCATAATGATTAGTCAATGATTGTCTCTAGTAATTTAATGGAACTCTGGTTTCAGTCTCTGGCTTAACCACACATGAGCTTGATTTAAAACTTTAATGAGACCACCACTTAGTAGACAGGGCAAGTCAACTGAAAAGAAAAATACTGCACCTTTCATTTATCTTAGCCATTGTCTTAACCTCAGGTTATGTAACAGCGTGTTTGTACTTGAGATTCTACATAATCTTCTGATAAAGTAAAAGGTTACTGTGGTTTTGTGTTCTTGTTCAAGCTTTGGTTTAAAGAATATTTTAGTAAATTTCTGTTTAAAATTTAAGGTTTGATTTTTGAATTTCACTATTTGTTTCTGGTGCTCTGCTCTTTTTTTTGTTCTCCTTTGGTGACGTTTCTGCTTTTTTGGGGTTAGGGCTTAGCTGTCTGTTTCTTTCTTTACATTTTCTCATTTTGATCTTTATTTCTAAAGTAGAGTTCTGTGTCTGTGTGGGTTTTCTAAATATGAACACATTGTAGGATACTGGGTCAAATTGATGGTTAGCTCCTGCCTTGCACCTAATGTTGCGGGACTAGGCTTCTGCCCCAGGCCATACATTAAAATCAAGAGGATGCAACAAGTTCACTTTTAGAATTTTTTCCTGAATTCGGTGAGTAAAGGGCAGGGTGACCAATTAAATCAGGATGTCAAGGACATAAAAAGAAAGAAAGGACCAGACAAGTTGGGATGTCAGTGTGATGGTGGACTACTGCTGAATAATTCATAGGGACGCACCACAAAAAGTGAACAAACAACAGGCCATAAAACAAAGCTTTACATTCAGAAAACTAAGAAGTGACAAAAACTAGAGAAGTTACAGGTAAGTCAATGAATATGTGTTGTTGTTTTACTGTTAAAATATTAGACAGATGAATATTTATATGTTAAATTGATTTAGAACAATATTATAGACATGATTGAATTGTGTAATTTGTTCAATTTTAATTGAATTTCTTTTCAATTTTGTATTTAAATGTGAAGTGGTGGAAACATTCTAATTCCTTTTTTATTATGTTCATGAATGTGAATAAAATAACTAATTACAATTGAAATAATTTATTTGGAGTTTAATCTTGCACTCAACTTTTTCATTTGGAACTTGTTTTTCTTTATATAAGTAACACATAATTTTGATATTTGACATTTTTAAAATGTAATCTTTTTATATTATTTAGAATTTTGTCATTTTGGAAATCTTAAGTTCTTTTGAATTTGGACTAATTTAATAAATTAACTAATTATAGTTTGGTTAATTTTTGTTTTTCTCCTCTTTTGGCATTGCCTTCGAGGCAGATCATAAAACTAAACTGCTCTGGACCGGGAGCCAGTCAATCACAGGGCACAATCAAGAATACAGTTACAGTACCCTGGGTTAAATTAGAGTCACCGATTACGCTTACATATACATTTCCTGGACACGCAAGGTAAATCACAATTTCCAAAGGAACAGTCATTCAGGCATTTGGAGAGCACACAAACACAACACTGAGTGTATCCAGAGCTCTGGAGCCGTGAGGAAGTGGTACCCAGTGTGCCACTCCGCATCAGTCTATCTAGAACTCTAAACTGGAATGTCTGCCTGCGTGTCCGTGTGTCCCCTATACAATCTCCTCAGCCCTTTGACCGATCTGGACCAGATTTTGCACAGTTACTCTCTAGGACCAAATGGACAAGATAGGCTACCATAAATCCTGGATTCCCGACCCACTCCCCCGATTTAATCCCTTTGATACAAACGTAGGTGGTGTTTCTTCATTAACCAATTTCAACCAAAGTTGGTATCTGGGGATTTTCATAGGTTTCTGATGTTTGTTTTTTTTTTTCTCAGAATTCAAGATGGTGGATCCAATATGGAGGACCGTACTTTTTCCACATGAAAAATGTAGGTTCTGTATTGGAGGTTATTGCTTATTTTTGTTAGAAGTGACAATTATAACTGACAATGCCAGAGGAGAAGATATGTTTATTCCAAATATTCCAATGATCCCTACTGACATGTCTTTCCATTTTAAGCGACTGCAATATCCAGTGCGACTTGCATTTGACAGGACTACAAATAAGGCTCAAGGACAGTCACTTACTGCAGCAGGCAATAACTTCGAGTCCATTCTTTTCCCAAGGTCAACTCTATGTTGCTTGCTGTAGCAAGGGCATGCCAAAACAGTTATACATTTTCACACTGAAGTAAAAAACAAAAATATTGTATATCACAAAGCACTAAATTAATTAATTAGCCATAT
Organism: Erpetoichthys calabaricus; assembly: GCF_900747795.2. Lineage (NCBI taxonomy): Eukaryota > Metazoa > Chordata > Cladistia > Polypteriformes > Polypteridae > Erpetoichthys > Erpetoichthys calabaricus. Next base: position 39,994,434 of record NC_041401.2, read on the forward strand.
TGCAAGAATACATGTATGTACTTACTATAGAGAGACAGAAGTTAGGAGCTGTGATAAAAGGCACTTCATTGGCGCTGACCCGACATAGACTGACACCAGAGGCATGGGTAAAACAAACAAAAAGTCTTTATTTTCTTCTTCAGCCATGGGACACATCTTCCCCGTGTCCCACTGCCCCTAACACAGTCCCAAAACCTAAAAGTAAATCACACCCCAAATCACACTCTTCTCTTCCTCCACTCCTCCCAGGGCAGCTTCGTCCTCCTCCTCCCGACTCTGGCGCCCTGAGTTGTGGCTGTAGGCTCCCTTTATAGCCCACCAGCCTAATTTAGGTTAATTACCACCTGAAGCACTTCCGGGTGTGGCCGCGTTGCCACCCACCTGAGCTCAGGAAGCCTTGCAGCTCCCCCTGGTGGTGGCCACAGAGTCCAACCAGGATGAGCTCCAGTGTTCCATAAAACAGGCCCCGATGCAACCCAGGGGGGCTGCCACCAAGTGTTCTGGGGGAACATAGCATGCATCACATGGCTGCTCCCCTGTATCCAGTATTGAAGGGGTGTCTGCCACAGAGCACATGCTGATACACCACATGATGAATCAACTCAGGATCCTAGATTGGGACCCAAGTGTAGCCTCAGCACCACACCAGTTCAGATGGAATGGAACCAGTGTGAGGTTTTTAATGGTGGCCGGAGAGCCAATTCTGCCACCCACCCCCAAGTTTTTCCCTGCAGGTTGGAAGGCCTACATGCAGGGCTGGATGCAGATTATTGTCATACCCAGGATGGAGCAATTGCAGGTTAAGGGCCTTGCTCAAGGGCCAAGTGAAGTAGAGTCACTTTTGCCGTTTAAGGAATTCGAACTGGCAACCTTCCGATTACCAGTACAAATCCCTAGCCTCAGAGCCACCACTCCACCCCGTACTTAGTATAGAAGAACAAAATTATATACCATAAGAATTTGTATTCATTTAAAATGGTTATTGATTCATTTTTACGCTTCCTCAAAAGCTGAAGTTGTAGACATAAGAAGCCCAGGCAACACGGGGTAGTTTACGCTAGTATCTACATAAATATATCTTTTTAAAACCTTTGTGCTTTAATTTGTTTTTCTTCTTATGTGCCTGTTCATGTGGGCACAGTTTTTGCTGAATTATGCTGCCTTTTGGAGATGCCATGCTATGTGCAGTGCCACCTTCCAGAGCAATTCAAATCCATTCTTATTATTCTTTGTAATGTAAACCAATCAACATGGCAGAACACACAGGCCATGAAAACAGAGGCCCGGTGCAGCTCCACGAGACGATATTGAAATACTGGTCTGCTCACTATAGGAATGAAATTGCCATGCTCTCCAATTGTCCGTTAACTTTATTCAAATTTCACTCGCATTTTCTAAAGTCAGCTTCATGGAAGCGTGCCCTGTGATGCCGTGTTACCCCTCTCAATGGTTGTCTTGTACCTGATGCTGCTCCATTTGTACAGGCTCCATTTCTCCATGACACTGAAGCTGGACTAAGTGAGGTCAGTAACTGGAAAAATGGATGCTTCTTTCAGAGTCTTTTTTATTCTTATGAAATATGTACCAATTAATTTCTTTAATGCCTAGACAATTACCATATGCTTTGGTTTCATGAAGAAGCATCAAAATATCCTCCAATAGGATGAATAAAAGTGGAATTAGATCATAGCCATGTGAGCTCAACTTTATATTCTGGGTCAGTAGACAGAGTCGGTACCAACAAAAAAATCTGTGGGGAGAGCCTGATATTCTGAAGATGATGATGATAATTTAATTAAAATGGAGCCATAGCAACTACTTCACTTTCAGCTCCCATTAAACATTGAAGTAACAATGAATACTTGCTATTAACTTTTGATATTAGAAAAATGCTTGATTTTGATTTAGTTCATTGATATTTCATTTCTCAATGAACAATATCTGTGTTTAAAAACCAAAACATTATATGGTGGTATCTGTGGCTTTCTTATACTTTCACCTACCTTAACAGATGCATACATCCTCAAGATAACTTATCTAAATATTAATGCAAAATAAACATACTACATGCGGAAAATCCTCAGCTGTTAAAATTAAAAATCTCAATTCACTTACTATGCAAACAATACACACTAAAAACAAATATTACATTTCCAGTAATTCACTTTTCCACAAAACTGATACATGAATCCTGAGAAACTGCCACAAAGGATTGTTTGAACTTACAGAGGCTGCAGCTTTCATTCCTGCTTGTAGCGCTTCAATAGGTTTGGTGCGACCTGCACAAATGAGGGCTTACATTACATCTGATGTGTCACTTTTTGGTGTAAATTGGCAGTCGGTGTATTTATGTGATGACTGAGAGAGTACAACTATTTCTATTGTAGAAGTTAAGGAAGCAAAAGTGTCCAAAAGACCTCTAGCGCTGGGCTACCTCCTGTTGTTCTCCTTGGCGCGGGGTCTAGCAGCAGGTGACACCAAGCGATATCCAGACAGGACTGTTGAATTTGAAATTAGAATATTAGACCATTAGAACAATCTAGATGAAAACAGGCCATTGCACCGAAAAGAGCTTGCCAGTCATATCTACTCAATTCATATAAAATAACTTTAAGTCTAGATTTGAAAATCCTTCCCAAAAAGGTCCTAGTGTCCATTACACTGCTTGGTAGCTTATTCCACGTGTCTATGCTTCTCTGTGTGAATAAAAACTTCCTAATGTTTGTGTGAAATTTACAGTTAACAAGTTTCCAACTGTGTCTCCATGTTTTTGATGAACTCATTTTAAAGTAACAGTCTTAATCCACTGTACTAATTCCCTTCATAATTTTAAACATTTCAATCATGTTTCCACGTAATCTTCTTTTGCTTTAACTGAAAAGGCTCAGCTCTATTAATTTTCCTCATAATTCATATAATTCATCTCCAGTAGAGCCTAGTTGCTCTTCTCCGGACCTTTTCTAGCATTGTTAGGTCCTTTTTGTAGTCCGGAGACAAAAACTACACACAGTACTCCAGATGAGGCCTCACCAGTGCATTATAAAGCTTGAGCAGAACCTCCTTGGACTTGTACTCCACACATCGTGCTCTCTAATTTAACATTCTGTTAGCTTTCTCAATGACTTCTGAACACTGTTTGGCAGTTGATAGTCTCAAGTCCATTACGACTCCCAAATCCTTCCCATGAGGTGTATGTTCAATTTTAAGACCTCCCATTGTGCATTCAAACCTAACATTTTTACTTTCTATGTCTAATACTTCACATCTACTTACATTAAAGTTCATCCACCACAAATCTGCCCAAGCCTGTATGCTGTCTAAGTCTCGCTGTAATAATTCAATGGATTCCAGATTATCTGCCAATCTACCATGGTCTGCTGGTTGTGGAGAGTGATATGACCTTTAGAACTCCCAAGTCTTTTTAGGCTGTTTACAGATTTCCCTCTATGTACCTTTATCTGATATTTGATGTGCACTCACATTTTCCAACCTGAGAAAACCCAGTTCAAGATTACGGAGAGCCACAGTCTGTCCTAATGGCAATATAACTCAGGAACCAACACCTGACAGGGCTTCAGATGTTAGCTCATTCACTACACACCCACATGGTCAAGTTAATGCCAATTAAACCAAAAGGTACATTTTGCGATGTGAGGGAAAAATTGGAGTGCCCAGAGAAAAGCCCACACAGAAATAGGAAGAATGTGCAATATCCACAAAGACAACAACCAGGCAATGATTTGGAGCCACATTTCTTGATCCAAGAGGTAGCAGTGCTAAAAGCTGCACCGCGTCCTATGTCTGATGTTTACCTTTCCTAAATTTAAAACTTTGCAGTAGCTAACTCTCTGAATTCACCTGTCATTATGTGGGAGTAAACTCATGTTAATAAAGCAAATGGACATGGCGCAGGGTTCATTCTGGGCTGGAATGCCCTGTTGGGAGCATACACTTATAGCGCGTTGCTGCACCCACCACACGACATACCACCTACTGTATATTGGGGCCCAAGTGCAGCGGGTGCCCTCTGTGTGTATTTTTTTTTTTTGCCCTCTACTGAAGTGAATTTTCTATCATGCTGGTTGTAGCTTTAGCCATCATCCATTATAGTCAAAGATGACAGGCACACTGAATACATGTGTCTGGGATAATGCGGGCATGTCGTGAAGGATTTAGGGTGCGCAATTTAATAAATGTTTTCCACTCTTATCAGAAACAGATCAGGGGTATTCGATTAAGTGGTGACTCTAAACTGACTGGCCCTGTCATGGTCTGTATTCCCGTCCTGAATTGTTTCCTGCCTTCCACCTAATGCTGCTGGACTCCCTGAATTAGATAACAGATGAAATGAAATTTATTGACCTCCATGCTATCTGTGCAACCCCATTAAAATACAGATTTGCAGTAAAAATCTCAATATTTCCTATAGCAAAGCAGAATTATGAAATTGTCAGCAAAAGCGGAATGAAGGAAACAAGGTAGGCATTTAAAAGTCAAATGTGGAATAAAAAAATGTCAATGTCTTTTGAAAAGTAGCCAAAGCTACAGTTCATCCATCTGTTTTCTAACCATTTTATCAAGTTCAGGATTGCAGGTGCTGTATTTATAGGACTTCCAAAAGTCACAAGTAAATCTGACATTATGCCAAAGTTGCCTCATGTGTTAAATATTTCATTTGCTTTGAAAAATACAAAGTTTAGTTGTTTAAAAACACACCTAAAACAATACTGTAAGGAGGACACTTTTAACTGTGGCAGCACAGTTTTAATCACCACTACCACATGGAGTCTGTGTGTGGAGTTTGCATGTTCACTTTTTCCTCCCAAATCCCCAAAATGTGCATCAGTTGAGAAGGTGACTCCACTCCTATCTGAAATTCATTTTTTTCACTTTTATTAAAATATTGAACAAAATTAAGTCATTCTTTTAAGAAAATGTGCAGAAGATCATAAAATGTAATTTTAATAGGTGTCCGTACAAGCAGTAGTAATGTCTGACTGAGCTGAGCTACTCAAGTGATGAAAGTGGCATCAGACAGTGAGTGTGGTATACTACAAATGGTAAAAAGGTAAACAACGCGGAAAAAAATGCACACTTTTCTGAAAAACGTTGGACAAGCAACAGCCGGCCTGCCATTCACCCACCTTACTATCCTCACCGCTGATTGCCTGGCTAAACATCGAGAAACTACAAATTCTATATGTTTTCAAATCAATAACTAAGGTTTAACATTAAATGCCAAGACTGTAAATACTATGAAAGTTTTATTTCAAATGTGACAGGGTGTAATATCATGAAATTTCAGAGGTCTTCTTGATGGCTCTCTGTATGTGTTAATTGATTCCATGCACCATTTGCGATAATTACCACCAATATATCTGATTTAATTATTGCTGGGGCTGGCATGAACATTACAGTGAAACATTTATTGCATGAACCATGTCATTTAGCATGTAATTGATTAATAATAACAATAAAGATTTGGAAAGTGTACATCTGATTACAAAGAACAATAAAGCTTTGGAATCTGTACAGTTTTTTGAGATTTCCCTGGTTTAGTCATTAATTTGTAAATTTGTTTCATCTTGAGCTCTTCACATACAGTATAAACTTTTTCAATCTGATAATAGCTTTATATAATACGCTTTCCATATACATCTAGACAGCTGTACGCTCATACCTAGTTTCCTGGCATAGTTTAATAATATAAAGGAAGAAGAGGACCATTTGGTACATTTGGTATTGCCCAGATTTGTTCAACTTGCCCTGGTTGATTCTGCCTCGAATGTGATGTAGTATTCCTCAATATACCTGGACATGAAATCTCATGCATAACAGTTCATCTTGCCTATAGAGTAGACATAAACAGAAGTATATCACACTTAATTGCACAAAAACTAGTGGCCTAAAATTAGAGATTGAGCAGACACTCATTTTTAGACAATGGAACAATAAAGGATTGTCCTAAAGTTAGAAATAGAGAATTATCCATTAAGTTATGGCTTACATACCAAATCTACAGTACATCCATCTCCCAGTCTATCTATCTACACTCTTAAAAATCAAGGTGCCAGAGTGGTTCGTCAGAGTAAGGCCAAAGGGGAAACATTTTTTGGTTTTCAAAAGGACCATGGATATGAATGTTTCAGAGGTATTTATTTATTTAGGTCCACAATAGGTTTCAAAAGTAATCATGAACAGATGATAACAGATTTATAAAATACCAATGGTTGCCTACTTTTATTAAGACTCTCACTGCTTACAATACCACAGGCCGAGTTTAGGTTTTCTTGATCTGTTAGCATCCTGCTACGTAGCCCACTGTACATTAAAGATTTTTGTTTTGTCCACATATCAAGAATCAATTTCACAAAGACCCCTTCCCAGAATAAAATGATTTCTTGTGAAGCAATGGAGCTAAGAGGAAACCACACAACTTAGTAAAGTGCCATTGTAGAATCATCTTTTTTAAGAATCTGCCTATCTATCTTTGTACAGTAAAGTGCATAAAATGGTCCAATTTTACTCTGTTTGAGATCTTGTGAAAGGCCGCAGCCTACTCCAGCAACACTGTATGCAGGGCAGGATGAAACTCTGGACAGGTTACCATATCATGGCTCACAATAACACACTTATACATAATCACTCATACTGAGAAAGTTCAGAGATGCCATTTATCTTATCATGCACATCTTTTCTATCAAGCATATCCATTTTCCAGGCTATGTTATCTGGGGCTGAAGCCCAACCCAGTAGCATGGGGCACAGCACAAGAACCAGCCCAGGACAGGCCTGGCGTCCACAATACGTTACACTTATGCATGCACCCACACTCATTTCTATCCCTCAGATTAAGAATTATGAATTAATTTAAATTCTTAACTTATTATATACTGTATCGTTTATTCCCATCAGTGATGGTCGAAGCCCATTTGGAGCCCTAGGCCGCTGTAGGTGGCACCCCTCAGTGTCCACAGTGGGCAGTCTGCACTATTATACTCAACTATTATTACTCAACTCCTGGGACCCCTCAGTGTCCAGAGTGCTCCTCTGTGTACATACCACACACTTTACGTAGCGCATACCCTTTAACTTTCCTAACATTTTTTTGGTTTGGGCACACAGTGTCGCTCCTGACAAGATGCCTCCTTGGGTGCCCACCCTTGTTTACTGATTCCCATAATAGGCATCACCTCAAAATGTTTACAACCACAGTATAAGGTTCCAAATTACTAATTTAGAAAATGACAACTGAAACAAAAGGTATCTTGTTTATGGTTCACCTCCTTAACCTCAATGGCATGAATTCTGTTTCTGGTGAGATACTCCAGATGTGAATGTTGTTGCCCTGTTATTACATGTATATATATATATATATACAGCAAGTACTAAACAGAATATTTGTATACATTAGTGTCCTAAAACTGAAATGGTCAATCAAAAGGTAATTAATGTTGAGGAAAAATGTAAATAATGCTGTTGCCACAATGTTTCCATTGCCTAAGCAATGTGCAGAAGCTATTAAAAAGTTACATAAAATGTTGGTTTATATTCAACAGTTTTTGTGATATAAACCAAGGGACATAATGCTCAGACTATAAACTGCACAAGTGAAACGACATCTGGTGTATTGTGTGCAGTTCTGGTCACCACACAACAAGAAAGACATAGCAGCACTTGAAACTCTACAGAGGAGAGCAACCAACTGCATCATGGGACTTAAGGACATGGCCTACTCTGACAGGCTCAGTGAGTAAAACCTGTTTAGTCTCAAACAGAGGAGACTGAATGGGAACATCAATAGACATCAAAAGACATCAACAACATAGATTCATCAGAATTCGTTCATCTTAAGGGTGAATCATGTACTCAAAGACATTAAGGGGAAGTGCATTTAGGACTGAAACCAGGAAACACATCAATTTGGAATAAACTACCAAGACGTATTGTTGAAGCAGATACACAGAAACAACCTTAAAGATGTAACAGGAGGAAATATGGGGACAGCTTAGCTTTTAACTAAACAAACGCGCTTGATGAACTGAATGGTCTCCTCTCTTTTGTCATATTTCTTATGTTTTTATGTTCTAAAGATGTCAGCAAGTCCACCTATTCAATTTCTGAATCTTGGTTGCAGGAAGCTGAAGCTCAACCCGGCAGTGGCAAGAAGGCAAGTCCAGCCCTGCACTTGATCATAGGATGGTAATTCATCCTCATTCTCATCGTGGGCCAATTTAGGGTAACCAAATAAACCTATCAGGTATGTCCTTGGAAGCTGGGAGGAAACTAATGTCAAAGAAAACCAAAATGAATAGAAATGCATGCAAGCTCTATGTGTAGGATATCCCAGGTGGGTATTAAACTGAAGGCCCAACACAGTGACATAACTCATGGAGCCACCATGCCAAGAAGCTTTTTAAAAATTATCTGTCATGAAAAAAAAAATCTGTGTTTGATGGTTTCTAAGAAGATAATCAGCTGAATGGCCTTTTGAATCAGTTTCTGCATAGCCTATTTAAACAATACAAATGCTTAAGGTTAAAAGACAACCTTTGGTTAATTACATTATGTGTTCAGTTTTTTGTTTGTCTTCCTTTATGTACCTTACTGTGTGTCTATGGCTGTTTGGGGGGTGGGCTGGAGTGTGGGGGGGAGTGGGAGAGCTTCTAATGTGCAAAAGGCTTAGTCACCTAAGGCAAGACAGGTTCATCATTTGTAGATGACAGAGAGAAATAGTGCATGGTTTTCTTACTACAAAGCATTAATAAAATTAGCATACTGTACATATCTCTCCATATTTAGACTGATCCCCATATACAAGGCATTTGAAATAAGGGATCTCTTAAAATTGATCTCTTAAAATGGATTGTTTAAAAACTGCAACAACAAACCGAATTCAAGTTTCCTTTGTAGGAATCCATTATTTGCCTGCAATTGGGGAAAAAAAGCAGATTAGCAAACAGATGGTTCTATTCCATCTTCATTAAGTGCTGTTCAATATGCACAAGATAATGATAAACTTGAAAAAAAATGCACGTGTAAGTAATTTACCTGTTATGCACTATTTAGGTATTAGAACATATATGAAATAGAATGTCCACCTATAATGGAATGTATACTATTTGAAATGTATTATACTTTTGCCCGCATACTTTATACTATATATCCATCTAACCCACAATAAATCTGTATGATACAAAATCAGAATTGTTCTGGTTGCTATGGTTACCAGAAGACCACTTCTGCAGTGTTGGATTATAAAATTCCTCCCACCGTTGAGCTCTGCAGCTCTCAGTCACTGAGTGACAGCTCTAGCAGACTGCACCAAATTCTAGCCAATCGGGTAAGAGAACACTCAGGCCATGTACCATGTGGTTTATTCACAAATTCTGAAGGCTCCTTGTGCCTGCCAGTCAGTGAATTAATTCAGATTTCATGTCAATAGTAACTAAAGTATATGTATACTTACAGTATAGCCCTTCTCACTATATTTGTGTATGTGTGTGTTTGTGTGTCTGAGTGCACATTTATACTCTAAGTATACAAATATTTTAATTAGAATCAACTGGAAGTCTCAGTTCATACATTCTGTTAGTGTATATGCTGTATATTCTGTTGATAAAAGTAGTTATATTAATCACACAATGTCTGAAAAAAAAGCCTATATATGATTGCTCAACCAACAAAACAATAAAAGTGGGTCTTTAACCTCGATGAGTGAAACTGTACATCATTAAATAGAATTCAGAATGATTTCTTTCAATATAATGTATTTTCTCTTAATTAAGATAAAATACTGTATATATGTGCTGACCTATAAAACTGTTTTTATGAGCATGCAAAGGATTCATGCAACACAAAATGCAATTTGAAATTTACAATTTATTGACTCACCTGAATAATTTTAATTATTATAATTTATATAAATGTGCATTTAATAGAATTTTTTCAGCTTAACAACAGGTCAAAGCATAAACTGTATGTTAGAATATCAGTATGCTTATTAAAATATTTAATACTGTAATCATAAATAATACAGTTGTTGAATGGTTGGATTTGCAGGATTATGACAGTTGCTGAGTTTTGGTATGAAACTCGTAACAACCCAATGACCTAAGACTTTTTGGCCATTATCCAAAACTGGCAGCGCGGAGGCCTTTTCAGCACCTTGGTCAGCAACGGAGCTGCGCTAGGCAGGCTGAATTGCTTCGATATAAAGTAACGATGCACAATATTTATTTCTTAGCAGATTTAGAAAATAAATTGATTATTCGTGTGCATTATTTATCGGAATGAAAGTTGCTTTTGTGTTATTCACATTTCAGCACTTACCCTTTTGACAACAGTACCCTAAACATCTTTTAGCAAAAATCAACAAACCAATGATGCGAAACATACATTATGTTCATCAACAAGAGCACACTAAATTAACCAAAAAAAAATAAAATAGAATCGAAAAAAACTACTTTTTTTATTTTATAAAAAAAAAATTATTGCTCCTTAATATAATTGATAAAATGTAAGGTAATAATTAAGTGTCTAATTAAACCAAATTGCTTTTTTTGGCAGTCACAAATACACCTTTTAGAAAATAGTGTCTGTTTAGGTACTTTGGGTATAATGGACTCCCAGGTAGTGTGGCCTAATAACTAGAAAGGTGGTCTGAAGCATGTCAGGTCACGGATTCTTACTGAATCCCCATGTAATACTTATCAAGTCACATTTTTCAGCGTCATTTTATTTTAGAGCCAAAACAAAAAGGCAAAATTTGTGTAAAATTGAACTCTATATGGTGTAAATTAATTTGGGGTCATATCCATTCTGATAGGCGCTATACAAAATAAAAAACGCTCTCTTATTTTTAACCTTCCTTAGCATGTTGTGAATCAAATATTGCGACAAATGCATCTTTTTATAATGATCTCACCCTGTCACTTGTAATATGTAGTACCACCTCACGTACAAACACAAGGGGTCATCCAAGACTGAAGCAATTAATTATTGAGCTTTTTGGAGTTATTGCACTTCATTATTTTCTGAAGAGTCCGGCCAAATTTGCCATTAGGAAGTAGTAGACAATGACAAGGAATGAAATGCAATTGTTAGATTTAGTAAGCTCTGACTGTGCCAGCAGACACAACCATAAAATGGGAGTGTAGTTTTGGACATTATCCAATGAACACATTCCAATGAAAAGAGCCATAACACCCATTTAACTGGATATCGTTAATTTATAATGTTTTGTTTAAATATACAATATAAAACAATACGTTTTATACATTTCAACAATATTGGCACATTTTGACGGTATAGTAACATTTTCTTGTGAAATTGTACATTCAAATAGACAGTATGAGGTTTAATATTAATAATGTGCAATATAAATCCGAGAAAGGCCAGCACCTTGGACAGCTCCACGTCGACTCCAAAACAGTAACACTGCTTTCTGTAGTCCCTTTTCCCCAAAAAAATGAAATAAATATACAAATATATAACCTAAACATCAAGAGACTAGCTAACAATTTGATTGCTTGACTGCAGCTCTTTAATATCACCCATTTTAAAGCCACGTTGAAAGAACATTTAGGATAAACAGTAGGCATGCATTTCTTTTACACCCCATTCCCCGAAAAAGCTCCCAACGTACTGTGATTCACAGTATCATTACGGGTATTTAATTTACAGTGATATACAACAAAGAAACGCCTCTTATCAGAAAAAGGGATACCTCAATCTATTTTGATCCAAAGGCTCTAGTGCACACCACCTTTCCATTCCACTTTTTCCCCAAGCCCCTAAATTAGCCCCATTTATTCAGGGTGCTGCTGCGGATATATTGATCCTAGATGTCCATCATTTCAGAACGCCTTCTTAACGGTCAAGATTGATAGTCCAGTGTCCATTTGATTCTCTGCTTTCTCCTTCGGTTTTCAGGTCCTGGAATACCTGAGTAAAGAAGTGTGGATCGGAATTAATCTGTAGCATTTTGGCACTCATTTTATCAATGATCCGCAGGCACCTTTCCCAGAAGACCTCCTTGTTGGTCTCCACTAGAAATGGTTTCAGGGGATACGAAATTTCGTTCCCCATATAGGAATAGGCCAGGTACAGACAGGTGAGGAAGACCGCTTGAAGTTCGTATTCGCTGTTGATTTCGTCGCTTACAGCCTCTCTGCACAGCAGGTAAACGAATACCAGGTTAGCAGGTGTAATGAAGCCCTGGTCCTGCCATCCTTGGAGGAGCAGCGAACGGTCCACGTTTCTGAACCACAGGATGATCTCGTTGGGGCTCAGTTCCTTCAGCCTGAAGCATCTTCTGCACATGAACTCTCCCAGGCAGCGCAGCAGCTCCCCGGTGGATGCCTGCACGATCACTCGTCTCGGGGAGCACAGAGACCGGTTGCTTGCCTGTTTCGGCACGGAGATGAGCTGCTTGCCATTTTGCGTAATGTTCTGGGTCTGGTTCGGATGGAGGCTTTGGTTAGGAACGGTGGGCACTGGAACAGCTAGTGGAACGGATTTCTGTTCCCGGTGAGACACTTTTCGATCCGAACCGGGTTGCTGTTGAGACTTTTTCAAATTCTCGTTATTCAGATGCTCCACAGGGTTGTTGTTGGCCTGCGACGCAGGGGGGTTGGGGTTGATCTTTTTAGCGTTTTTCTTCTTAGCTGACGCAGCCACTAGTCTCTTCCAGGTGAGTGCCGAAATGATCACGGAATGTCTCTTTAGACTCTTCTCCGTTTTGCCGTTTTTACTGTTTGGGATTGCCGAATAACCCCCCATTGAGTCCGATTTCTCCTCCGCGATTCCTCCCTTCCCAGATCCGGGAGATAAAGAGAGAACGGTGCCCATGTTTTCTGATTTCAGCCAATACCCCGCGGCCCGATGGTGCGATTTCTCTTGCTGTGTTCACTCCTGGTTGAAGACTGGCAGCCCGCAACAACTATAAAGCTTCAGAGTGATCAACGGTGATTCAGTGCCATTGAAAAGTAATTAGTCCACTGAAAACTGCAGTGGGGTAGAGATGCGGCGCCCACAGCCACTCCTTCTCCTGCTGTCTCATGAACTTCCAGCTTCAGACGGTGGGAGAAATGGGCTGGACCTACAGAATCACAGGGTAGCAAAAACAATGAGGTTGAAGCCGTAGACGCAGATAAGCCCCTGTAGTCTAATAACACAACCAATCCGAAGACGGCGAGAGAGAACGGACATCCCGGCTCACCAATCACGAGGAAGGCTCTCCGCCCGACCCGGAGAATTGCCGTTTATATTACCGAAGGGCCAAATATAGCGTTCTATTTTAAAGGGGGAGATATTTTCCTTAAACCTACCTTGCTGGTTAAAATTGGGGTTAGCTTAGTGCCATGGATTTCAGGGATTTGGTTAAATTTAATTTGACCCCATTTCTTTATATAAGGCTTAATGCCCGAGAAGATTAAATGATTGTATGCATATTTCGCTATTATCGTACCATTTACAACCACGAGAAGATAGATAGATAGATAGATAGATAGATAGATAGATAGATAGATAGATAGATAGATAGATAGATAGATCTTATCAGGGTACTGTAAGAAATGCAGTAAGTGACAGTTTCACCTTATAATAACAATGAACATCTTTATAGAATGAACTTTGCACAAAATCTTTCCGTCTCTAAGAAAAAGTGAGAGCATCTTCGTCTCAGTCACTGCATTAATGTGTACTACCATGGACTTGCGTCCCGTCCACAACCAAGTACACAGAACCTGATTCAATGGTCTCTATTATGGATAAACGTAAAATAATAATATTAAGCGTAGCGTGGTGCAAATAGCTCTGCTGCCTGCGGGTCCTGGAAGCTGCAAACAAATCTACGGTTCTCACGAGATCGGCTCCCGAGATTCAAAATGTAAAAAAAGTGGATCTACACAATTAATAATAATAAATATAATTGTTCTAAAGTGAACTGGAATTAATCCAAAATAAATTACTTTGGCACCAGCGTCTATCTCCCTTTGTCCCGACATAACTAGACTATGCAAAAAGATAAAATTGATGTTTATGGGTTCTTTAAAGAAAATGGACTACCTGTATTCTAAAATATTTTTCTTTTGTATGGTATTACAGGTATTTTCTAATAGATAGATAGATAGATAGATAGATAGATAGATAGATAGATAGATAGATAGATAGATAGATAGATAGATAGATAGATAGATAGAGATAATTTTTAAACAACCTTTTGAGATACTTATTAAAACATCTTAAACATCACTCTACTGCAGAAAACACTAAAAAATTAGAACACAAAGTGTAACTGATCATCCCAGTATTTACATAACAAATTTACACACACCATATACTGAAAAAGATGAACTAGTTAAAATGTTTACTTTATATATCTAAATTAGTTTAGTTTCGTTGGAGCATACCCTTCAGTCCCCCTTTATAAAAATAACGACCACCATGGTCTGCCACTCCAGGGGTACGGCTCCTGATGACCATGGAACATTGAAAAGGCATGTCAGCCTTTGTCCAGAGCTTTCATCTTTTCTGTATTGATCTCTAGGCTCCCAAATCCGGGACCTTACCACTACAGAGTTGCTTAAGTGGCTCAGTTATCTGCCTCAGGGAAATGGGCATTGATCCCCGAACAGCTTCTGGTGTGTCCATCAGGTTCAAGAGCTTCCCAAACTGTTCCTTACACTGCTAGACTACATCCTGAATCTGGGTCAGCATTTCTCCACTCTTGTTGAGAATAGACCAGTAAAAAGCCCAGAACCTCTTTGAGGCAGATCAGTAGTCACTTTCCACAGTCTTTCTGAGCTCCCCCATCACCTTTTTGCTTCCCATGCAGACCACCAAAACCACAGCCCTTTTGACCTGTCAATACTTCTCTGCTGCTTCTGGAGTCTCCCTTGCTAACCAAACACAGAAGGCCTCCGTCTTCAGCCCTATGGCATCCCTCACCTCTGGTTCCTTGGGTTTCTGCCTTAACAGGTGCCTATGGCCTCCAGGCCACAGTTCTTGGCAACCGCTTCCTCAATCAAATCTTTGTGAATTTCCCCCTGGGATTAATAAAGTATCTATCTATCTATCTATCTATCTATCTATCTATCTATCTATCTATCTATCTATCTATCTATCTATCTATCTATCTATCTATCTATCTATCTATCTATCTATCTATCTATCTATCTATCTATCTATCTATCTATCTATCTATCTATCTATCTATCTATCATTAGGACCCTATGTCCCCAGACTTCCCCAGGATGCAGGAAAAGCTCTTTCAGAGGTTGGAATTGAAAGTCTTCTGGACAGGGGCCTCCCCTAGATATTCCCAATCCATCCTCACTGCCTGCTTGGGCTTTCCAGGTCTGCCCAGGTGCCTCCCCCACCATTTGACCCAACTCACCACCGGCTGGGAATCAGTTGACAGCTCTGCCCCTCTCTTCACCCGAGTGTGCAGAACATATAACTGGAAATCTGATGATACAATTATAAATTTGATCATAGATCTTTGGTCTAAGGCACTCTTGTGCCAAGTACACTTATGAGCCACCTTATGTCCTAACATGGAGTTTGTTATGGACAAACCATGCCTAGCATAGAAGTCCAATAACAAAATGCAGCTCGAGTTTAGATCAGGAAAGCCGTTTGTCTCAATTACTCCTTTCCAGGTGTCTCCATCATTACCCGCATGGGCATTGAAGTCACCCAGCAGAACTATGGAGTCCCCAGCTGGAACCCTTTCCAGGATCACCTTAAGGCACTCCAAGGCGGTCTGGTACTCCAAACTACCATTTGGTGCATAAACACATGTCAGTCAGAGTCTTCCTTCTGCATCCTTCAGCTGCACAGACACAGCCCTCTCATTCTTTGGGACAAACTCCAACATATAGCATCGACCAGACGAGGTCTCAATAAAAAGCCCATTTCTTTCCAGCACCTTTGCTCCTGGGCAGCTCCACAGTAAAAGAAAGTCCAGCTTCTTTCGAGAGGTTAGGTTCCAGAACTAAGCAAGTGGGTGGACGTGAACCCAACTGTACCTAGATGGCAGTGCTCAGCCTCACTGAAATGTAATCAGGGTGTGTAAATCCGGTTCACGTCGCAAAATAATGCATGAGCCTTTGCACAGTTTTAACTCTTTCAGGGCTGATGTTGACTTTTGTCGAAATTCAGGGGTAGAGGATGGTAATCGGACAAAACTCGCCCTTACATTTTAGTCTGACTCTCTTTGCTTGAAGGAAAGTTACGTAGCTTTGCTGATTTGACCTCGGATTCCCTGCATGTGTATGAGTAGTGAAGAGCAAACAGCCTCTAAAATGGCATCAACATCTGGCGAGACTAAAGCAAATATGCAAAGCAAAATACTCCATGGACATATTACGCATTATCGCTGAATCGAACTCAGACTTTTCAGAGTTTGATGCAAGTGATCTGGAGATGGAGATCAAAAACAAAAGTGAGGTACCAGCATCAGCCTATCAGTCCCCAGGTGATTGTGGTGCTGAACACATCTGTGTAGTTGATACGCCTACAGCAGCGTTCGCCTAGGAGGACCACCACTTATAATGACAAGAGGTACAAATCATATTGTGTCACACTGTGGCTGCCACCATTGCCCACCTGCTCTGCAAAGACAGAGAGGTAGCCGGCCTGCTGTGCATTCCTGCTGGACATCGAGCTGCCCCTGTGCAGCCACTGCTGCCAGAGATGCAGAACAGGCACCAACAGCAGCCACAGCACGTAGAACAGACATTTTATGTTGATTTATGTGTGAAACCAGTGCATTGTGGGCTTTTCAGAAAACTGCGTTTTTTAGAAAAAATATTCAGCCCTCAAAGAGTTAATACACCTGTTACAGTATATCGTCTGTGCTAATAGACGCCGTGTATTGTGTTTAAATGGATATGTTTAAGTAGCTGAAGACAAAACATATTTGGTTATTAAAAAGTAATGATGTTTCCTAGGCGTATGTAAGTCAAAGCACGTCACAGCAACACAAACCTCGACTAACCTAATGTGTGCTTATGTACAGTATAAAACTGCAGTCATGCTAGTTACTTGGAACCTGCTGATATAACTAAATGACGTAATTGCAACATTTTCTTTTTTCAGTTTACATGCCTAAACATTTCTATATTCTTTGTAGATTTATAAAAATCATAATCCACTAATATTCTGCATTCACACAGCATTAAAAAAAATAATCAAATTGAAAGCCCAGACCCACGAAACTTATTTTTGTGGGTTTTCCATGTGCTCAGTTTAGCCTGAGCAATAATAAAGCTGACAAGGCTTACATTAATCGGCAAACTTTTGTTACCCTCCACCCCATAATATTAACCTGGAGCACCCCAGTATTTTTATTTTGTGAGCTGGCAGCTGATTAAGGAAAAAATAAAACAAGGAAATTAAGTTTTACAGTCTTAACAAGAGTTTTAATGAAAATCAAGGAAACAAAGTCTGTCCCATCACCAGCAGAAACTGGCAACTAATTAAGAAAATGGCTGGAATGAAAACTGACAGCCACCGCAGCTTTGCGGGGCCTGAGTCTGAGACCCCTGCCATGGGTGGAGGTCTGATTGCAGTTGTTACCTGATGTTAGCTTTAATATACTAGGTAATTGTTAATCCAACTCACCTTTCTGTTTCCTCAACCTCTTTTATTCTATTACGGTGTGCTGGGGAGCTGGAGTCTATCTCAGCAGCCCTGGCTCTAAGGCAGGAACAAATGCTGGACTAGATATCATATTATTGCAGGGCACAACCACATCAAACGGTGCCATTTTGTTAATTTTTCAGACTATCATGGCTTTGAGATTGAGGGTGGTAGCTGGAGTACCTGGAGAAATCCCACAAGAGCACGAGGTGACCATGCAAAATCCATCCATCTTCCAACCCGCTGAATCCGAACACAGGGTCACGGGGGTCTGCTGGAGACAATCCCAGCCAACAAAGGGCACAAGGAAAGGAACCAATCCTGGGCAGGGTGCCAACCCACCGCAGGACACACACAAACACACCCACCAAGCATATACTAGGACCAATTTAGAATTGCCAATCCACCTAACCAGCATGTCTTTGGACTGTGGGAGGAAACCGGAGCAAACCCACGCAGACACGGGGAGAACATGCAAACTCCATGCAGGGAGGACCCGGGAAGCGAACCCATGTCCCCAGGTCTCCTAACTGCGAGGCAGCAGCGCTACCCACTGCGCCACCGTGCCGCCCATGCAAAATCCACATAGGCTTAAATTAAAGGTAGCAGCACTAACTTGTGCGCCACTCTGTTTTGTCACTTTAAAAAAAAAAACAAACCAACAAACAACTTTTAAAGAAATAAAATTGCAGATTTTAATTAAGGGAACTGATCCTTTACAGTGTATCAGAAAATAAGAAATTATTGTAGTTTTCAGACTGAAAACTAAAACAATAATCTTTTTATATATTGTAAAGAACTATTCATGATTTTGGGTTTACGTTTGTTTTCCTGTTACATTAAACATATATCGTATTTGATCAAATATTCATCATTTTTAGAAAATCTGAAAAAATAGCAATTATACCTAAGTTAGTCAAAATGAAGGAAAACGAGAAACTGAGAAAAATAGCAAACTGGCAGGAAGCTTTATGACACCTCTATTAGTTTAAAATGGGAGTTAAAATGTGCAGTGTATAATTAACAGCTTTTGGTAACCTGAGATGTGCTCCAGCTCTTGTTTGGAGTCGTTTCAGCACATTATCATATTGAAATGATATGCGCTGTCTTTGTGTGCAAAATGTAACACTGCCTGACAATGTCAAAAACAGACACAGGAGGACAAAAAGGGAGCCATCATTTTCTCCCCGTCAATGAAGTGTCAGCAGGAGGACTGGTCATGCGACCAGTGCTGAAAATCACCTTTGGGAAACGTTAACAAGCTGCACTTCCACTAAATCTGAGTGCACAGCTGGGAAAGTAAAAACTAGCAGCAGCAAATTGCATTCAGTGTGAAAACGAACACGACAGCAGCAGACAAAGTCACACTTTAAATGATTGGGGGGGGGGGGGGGGGGGGGGTTAAGGGGAGCTTCATTTAATGGGCTTCTTTCTCTTTTAACAAACAACATGGAATTAGTGAGCCTGAACATTTTAATTATAGCAATGGATAGAAGTAATTGTAAAAAAAAATTCAGACATCTAAGAATAGTTTGCAGGAGGATGTCATGTACAGTCGGAGCTATGGAGCTTAGGTACATATTAATAATATAGATATAATTATGCCTGTCTTCACCACGCACAATGCTTCATTGATCTTTTTCTTTACTTTAATACAGTGCTTGTGGGGTTACAAATATCATAGATTAAAATAACATTAGGTTATCTAAATGACTCTTTTCCAGGTTTACATTGTTTTTTGGGGTCCTGGGGCTATTAATCAATCAGTCAGTTAGTTAAACCCGCAGTTGGCTCATTTGTCCCTTTTTTATCTTTTCAGGTACTGTGGTTTTCCTCCAACATCTCAAAGACGTGTGTGTGTGTGTGTGTTAGGAAGTGTGGCAGTTTTAAATTGGCCCCTTAAGGGAGTCCAGGGTTGGTTTCGGCATTGTACACAATTCTGCTGGGATTGCATCAAGTCCCTTGTAACCATGAACTGGATCAAGCACGTTTCAGGAGGGTCTGTTACTGTTTCTAGTAAAGCTAGAACAGCAATACAAAGACTGATCTATCTATGATGTAGTGCTTTTTATTATCTATCTATCTACAGTATTATATAGTACCTTTCATATCTATCTATCTATAGTATTATAAAGTGCCCTTCATATCTATCTATCTGTATCTATCTACAGTATTATATAGTGCCTTTCATATCTATCTACAGTATTATATAGTGCCCTTCATATCTATCTATCTATCTATCTACAGTATTATATAGTGCCTTTCATATCTATCTACAGTATTATATAGTGCCCTTCATATCTATCTATCGATCTATAGTATTATAAAGTGCCCTTCATATCTATCTATCTATATTTATCTACAGAATTATATAGTGCCTTTCATATCTATCTATCTATCTATCTATAGAATTATAAAGTGCCCTTCATATCTATCTATCTATCTATCTACAGTATTATATAGTGCCTTTCATATCTATCTACAATATTATATAGTGCCCTTCATATCTATCTATCTATCTATCTATCTATCTATAGTATTATAAAGTGCCCTTCATATCTATCTATCTATATCTATCTACAGTATTATATAGTGCCTTTCATATCTATCTATCTATCTATAGTATTATAAAGTGCCCTTCATATCTATCTATCTATATCTATCTACAGTTTTATATAGTGCCTTTCATATCTATCTACAGTATTATATAGTGCCCTTCATATCTATCTATCTATCTATCTAGTATTATATAGTGCCTTTCATATCTATCTATAGTATTATAAAGTGCCCTTCATATCTATCTATCTATCTATCTACAGTATTATATAGTGCCTTTCATATCTATCTACAATATTATACAGTGCCCTTCATATCTATCTATCTATCTATCTATCTACAGTATTATATAGTACCTTTCATATCTATCTATCTATCTATCTATCTATAGTATTATAAAGTGCCCTTCATATCTATCTATCTATCTACAGTATTATATAGTGCCTTTCATATCTATCTACAGTATTATATAGTGCCCTTCATATCTATCTATCTATCTATCTATCTATCTATCTATCTATCTACAGTATTATATAGTGCCTTTCATATCTATCTATAGTATTATATAGTGCCTTTCATATCTATCTACAGTATTATATAGTGCCCTTCATATCTATCTATCTATCTATCTACAGTATTATATAGTGCCTTTCATATCTATCTATGGTATTATATAGTGCCCTTCATATCTATCTATCTATCTATCTAAGTATACTAGGGGTGAACTCCTTTTTGGCAATTTATTAGTCCTATGGTGTCTGATGTTCATCCTTTTTGTTTTGTACTCATCTATTATGTTTTGCTTTGCAGGAGAGTTCACGCTCTTTCTGTTGTGACATGGAAACTAATTGAGAGATTGGTGATTGAATATAGTTAGGGGGGAGAAGCACTATACGCCCTTAAAGTAAAGGTTCCAAAGTGGTTGTTCAGAGAAATACCTTAAGGTATCCATTTGTGGTTTCCTGAATATCCATCCATTTGAATGTTCGAGATAGAATATATATTTATTTAGATGCATAACAAGCTCCAAAAATATGAACAGATAACAAATCAATGGGTTAATAATTATAATTTATTATAATTTTACAAAGACTCCCAAAGCTTCTTGTTCTTTTTGATGTTAGTATTCACCATACATTAAAGATTTCTGTTTTGTCCACATATTAGAAACTTTGTAAAAGCTCAAAGAAGTAAATTTCATATGCAACAAATCCTTCCTAGAATTAAATGGTTCTTTGTCAAGCAATGGGTCTATAGGAACCACACAACCCAGTAAAGTGCTATTAAAGAAGCAATGTTTTTAAAAGTGTATGGGGATAAAGGTCTACTGCAGGGCACACTCCCATTTAACCAGTTGAGAGTCATCAATTCACCTAACTTGCACATATTTGGGATGTTGGAAATTAAAACAAAGTAGCAGGAAACAACTCACACATACACAGCAAAAACTGTGCACAGAGAGTGTCTGAGCTGGAATTCAAACTGACACTGTGGAACTGTAAGACGCAGTGCCAACCATTAAACAGTTGTGCTGCACCAAACATAAGTTTATTCATCCATCCATCCATCCATCCATCCATCCATCCATCCATCCATCCATCCATCCATCCATCCATCCATCCATCCATCCATCCACCCATCCATCCATCCATCCTTTTCATATTTGGTTATCCAGTTAATGGAGTGAATGCATCCATTAATGGGGCTCCAGTCCATAGCAGAAACATACAATAATTTATAAAAGAACATGACATTCCATATTCCACTTTAAAATATAAATCGAACTTGAAGGTTGCTATAGTCTATCTGGGCAACACTGAATACAAGGTGGAAAACAGCTCTGGATGAACTGCCATCATGAAAAGATGACAACATGCGGTCCTGAAACATAGCAGATATACCCATCCATCCATTATAGAAACCACTTAGTCTAGTTTGTGGTCACAAGGCCAGTCTGGCACAATAAGGTGGGAATCACCTGGGCGGGTTGCCATGGAAAGAACTGACCTTAGATTTGCTGCCAGTTGACCTGTTACAGTAGATTCTCCATTAAAAAGCTTAGCTACCACTGCAATGGACCACTGACTGAATGGCGTGTCACATAGTTTGTCATAATTTTCATACATTTTGGTAGGAATAAGCAGTTTTCTGCTTAATAATGTACTCTCTATATATAAAATCCTAAGCCTAAAAGTTCAACGATTTTGTGCAACGATTTTATGTCACATATTTATGTCACGTTTTTTGTCACACTTTAAATTGGGCTAATTTTAAAACCTACATATATATGTTTGGTATCATTCTTTTCAGAATTTATCAAACTTTAATGTGATGTTGTTAGAACAATGCCCACGGTCCAATCACATCTCATTCATGTGAATGCTATTGTCAGACACAGTTCCTGCGCTCTCAGCTCCAAGCTGGGTCAGAAATAAAAGACAAAGAGTAGAAGACAAAGTAGAACGTCGTAAAGAGGTTCAAAAATGTTGGCGCGATACACATGCACAGCAGGTTAGAGATCATGAAAGTACTAAAATTCAAAAGTCTCAAAAAACTGAAAGTAAAGAATGCATTAGCGCTAACACATGGAAATTATTACTCTGTGAAATAAGGGAATAGATAGATAGATAGATAGATAGATAGATAGATAGATAGATAGATAGATAGATAGATAGATAGATAGATAGATAGATAGATAGATAGATAGATAGATAGATAGATAGGAGATACTTTATTAATCCCAAGGGGAAATTCACATACTCCAGCAGCAGCATACTGATTAAAAAAACAACATTAAATTAAAGAGTGATAACAATGCAGATATAACAGACATTAACTTTGTGTAATGTTAACGTTTACTCCTCTGGGTGGAACTGAAGAGTCACATAGTTTGGGGGAGGAACGATCTCCTCAGTCTGTCAGTGGAGCAGGACAGTGACAGCAGTCTGTCGCTGAAGCTGCTCCTCTGTCTGGAGATGATACTGTTCAGTGGATGCAGTGGATTCTCCATTACTGACAGGAGTCTGCTCAGTGCCCGTCGCTGTGCCACAGATGTCAAACTGTCCAGCTCCGTGCCTACAACAGAGCCTGCCTTCCTCACCTGTTTGTCCAGGCATGAGGCGTCCTTCTTCTTTATACTGCCTTCCCAGCACACCACTGCATAGAAGCGGGCGCTCACCACAACCGTCTGATAGAACATCTGCAGCATCTTATTGCAGATGTTGAAGGACGTCAGCCTTCTAAGGAAGTCGGCTCTGTCCTCTCTTAAGAAATAAGAGATCGAATATATGGACATAGGTGATATGACAGAAGTATGTAGATATTGTCTGGCTTTAAACTTTAAGTCAGAGACTTGTAGATCGTCTAATTCGTGTTGCCATCAGGGAAAAGTAGTGTTTCTTCCCAATGAAGAGGCGAATCTGCGAGAATTAAAAGATTTGTCATTTCCTGAAAGTGAAATCCACATTAGTGAGTGGCAGAGACACGAAGTGGCTGGTGCAAAGCACAGGCCGGGGTGGGGTTGGCAAGCAAAGCGAGCAGGGGGCAAAGTCCCCTAGTCTTGCTATAAGAAGTATTAAAAAATTGGCTTGAAAACAATGTACTGACCTGGTCCACATGCAGCAAACAACATGGCTTGTCAGATTTAGAACAATATAAAAGAAACATTTTAATGTACATCCCTGTATCTATCCATTCATCTGTCTTTCATTTAGTTTCTGAGTTTGCTCATTCTAGTAGAAGGTCAGGAGGTGCTGGTCTTACTCATCCTGAGATGGCACCTATTTCATTTGAATGGAGTCAATTAAATAAATACTGATGGCTGACTAAAATGTTGTAGGTACAGTAGAAGCACAAAAGACTAAGAAATTATCAGTTCTGACCTGCCAGCTGCTTTTACAGAATGATGCTCATGTCTGCACTCAGTAAAGATAAAAACTAAGTGGAAATAAGTGCATAATTAACCCCTCGAACAATAATTATGTTCTCTATTATTTAGTTTTACACTTCTGTTTTTCACTTTGTAAGTGTTAGGCGTCTGAGACGGGCTCAAAATCTTGAATGTTACCTGTATATTAATATGAGACACGACTATTAAAAGTAAGCAATAAATTTACTGTAGTGCCCTTACAAACTGTAAGTATGAAGCAGGTTAGAATTACAATTCATTTAGGAAGAATTAGGCTGCTGAGCAACATCTGCAACATGTAAAGGTAATCAATTTATATTCCAGACCCACCCAACACAATCAAATAAACAGCACAATAAACAATTCATTTGAAACACCCTTAACAAATATTGGCTATTAGAATAGGAAATTACAACAAGCCAGAAGGATTTGACTAATCATAAACTGTTTATGGCTTAATTGCACAGTTTAGGAAGACCTAGCAAGGATAATTAATCTCTTTATTTGGCTGAAAAGGGAGATGCAACAATAATATTTTCAGTCCACTTTTCTCTGACTTAGGCTACTTCATCTTAAGAATGGCTACATGTGGCCACAGTGAGGAGATACAAGTTTACAGAAGATGAAACAGCAAAGTGTGGCTTTAAGTGAAGTGAAGGATAAAGTTTTGAGTTCAAGAAATGCACCAGGTACATTTCCATTCGTCATATTGTAGGTGGGCCTTTCTTGGCTGCATTAAGTCCACAACAGGATACAGCCCAGAATGTGATAGGCTAGATACCTGTATTATCTAACATAAAGGAGGGTATTGATGCACTTGGGATCATGTCGGAGAGGTTAGCAGTACACTATATGGCCAAAAGTTTGTGGACACATGACTAGCACACCTATATGAGCGGGTTGGACTTCACTTTCCAAAACCATGGGCCTTAATATTAATATTGCCCCATCTCTTGCAGCAATAACAGCCTCCACTCTTCTGGGAAGGCTTTCCACAAGATGTTAGAGTGTATCTGTGGGAAATTGTGTCCATTTAGCCAAAATAGCATTTGTAAGATCAGATACTGATGTTGGATTAGAATACCTAGCTCATAATTGGCACATCACTCTTCATAGCTGCCTCATTGGTTCCTTTAAATAAAGTTTTGGTGGTGAGAAAATGCCTATAGTGATCTTAAGCTCATGTGCAGCCATGGAGACCCAGTTCATGAAGCTCCAGATGCACAATTCTTGCTCTGGTGTTGCTTTCAGAGGCCCTCTTTTGTGAGAAATGGTAGCCGTGATTGGCAATTCTTATGTGCTATGCACTTCAGTACTCTGTGAGTTTGCACGGTCTATCACTTTGTTGCTCCTAGATGCTTCCACATCATAATAATGACACTCACAGTTGACCAGGGCACTCTAGTAGAGCAGAAATTTCATGTGCTGACTAGTGGAAAAGGTGGCATCCTATGACACTGGCATGTTTAAAGTCAATGAACTCTCAGTATGAGCCATTCTACAGCCACTGTTTGTCAATGGAGATTGTACAGTGTAGGTGCCATATGGGCTAAACCAGCATTGTAGCCAGAAGAGGGGATGGTTCCTCATCCAGACGGGAAGCCCCTGGAAGGCAAACAGGCATCTTGGCCAGGGAAGAGAGAGAAACCAGACCCGGAAGAGATGGCCAGAACAGAGGGTCAGACAGCTCTTTGAAAAATGAAGATGTCACTGTGGGCTTTTTCCTACCCCAGCATGATAGATGATAGCAGCCCCGAATATCAGTCCCCAGGGGGAAACCAGCAGGACATGCCGGAAAATATAGTCTGGCAGAGCAGCCCTGATGGGGTCACTGCGTGCTGCAAGACGGTGCTGTAGGAAGACAAGCTCCCTGTTATAATGGACTTCCATGTGACCCAGAAGTGTTTCCATCGGGCAATTGCCCTGGCACTGGAAGTACTCCCGGGTCCGTAATAAAAGGGCCCACACTCCCTTATCCAGGCGAGTCGGAGCTGGGAGGAAGAAAGGCAAAATTCAACTGGAGGAGGGCAGTGTGGTGGTAAGAATTGGAAGGAAGCAAAATTTTTGTTTATCGGAGAAAGAATCCTGTGTTTTTGTGCTACTTTGTCACATTGTGGAGGAAGTGAATTGAATAAACATTCCATTATTTGAACCTGGGACTCACTGTGTGTTCGTGTTTGGGGCTCGCTGACGCACCGGTTCCCATCACAATGGTTATGTACTTGATTTTATTTACCTGTTAGCAATGGGTTTGACTGAAATACATGAACTCAATAATCTGGAGGTGTGTCCACATAATTTGGGCTTTCCTAGATATGAAGCCAGAATAATGAAGGAGTGGTGAAGGACTGCCTGATGGAGCAATATGTTCCCCTAGTGCGATCGGTGGAAACAAACCTCTGACATCACTCTAGGTTGGATTTGTTTTTGGGAATTGTAGTTGGAGCAGGCAGCCTTGTCAGGGACCTCTAGAGCTAATGGAGGAAACCATTTTACAAGGCTACCCTGCAAGTGGGTCCACCTTATGGGGAACCAGCCTCAAAGCACAAGGCATTTAACATAGAGACAACATCAAACACAAAGAATAATGCAAATAATTAACAGAAGTAACAATAACATAAATAAAATATTTAAAAATGAACTAACCATATATCAAACAAGAATTTCATCTGCAGCCAGCCTGGCTTTGGTGGAGCTGCTCTCACTTTATGAGATTTTCCTGTTAAGATAACACAGTAATGTGCTCGATGGTGCATTTTAATGTATCTTCACAGGAAAAATATGCAGCATGTCACATTTTAAAAAAATGCACCCACTCTCTGTGATGATACAAAAAAAAAAACCATAAACAGAATTGATTTGAAAAGTAGGTGACACATTTATATGCAATTTACAGCTGCAGAAAAGAGCAGCAGTAAAAACGGAAGTGAAAATGGGCTTTACTGAACAGTATTCCTCGTTTTCCACACCCAAAAAACCCTTGAAAACCTCCAACGAAAAATTCCTTATACTAAGCGCTGTATTTCAGAATTGCAGAATCACCTACAACATGAAACATGCCTGCTTTGCTCTTCACAGATTGTAAGAAGATGAACAAAATTAGCCAAATAAAAAGACAACAACATTTGTGTGGACTAAACTAGAGGGTTTCACAAAGGTCAGTGAAGACCTACCTCCAGTTACACTCCTTCTTTCATTTCCAGTGCTCCTCCCAGCACATGACTGAAGCAGGACTCAACATTGTTAAGCGACAGACTCAAGATGGGATGGGGCAGCACGCATGGACAGAGGGGCTAAACTCGCTGCTGACACCTGTCCATTTCTTGGCTGTTTTCTTTCAGGGACTACAACGTTCAGGTATTGGGAATATCTGACATGACCTCTAGCTATTCTGCACCACTTTGGGGATTCTGAAATACAGATTTTTTAAATTTGTTTTTTTTACAGTATTCTTAGTCACCGGGTTGATGACACCATTTGATTGACATTACTATTATATCACATTATATTTGTACTTACACCTCAGCTACTTGTGAATAAAAAGAAATAAAACTGTGAGTGTTAAGCTCCTTCCTTGAAAGAGGTCTCTGTAGTCATTATTAGTCACTGGGCTGAGATCCCTAAGATATTGTTAGATGTCTAAACTAGCCGAGTGTATTTTGTGCTTTTATGTATGCTGTTGTATAGCGTATGTTCTTTGTTTTTTACTTTTTATTGTTCTTCCCAGGTAGCAAACCCATATGGACATTCTATACGAGACCCATCAAAATGTGCACCCAAGGATCATATGGGGCCCGTATAGGTTAGTGTGCTGTTACTGATTGCCTGGTACAGGTTTGAAGTCTTAACCACTACACCACACTTAAATTATTATTAAAAGAACATCAAAACACTTTTCACATTTAACTTCTGTCAAACTCGAAAAATTCCCTCAAGTTAAAGTTCGAAATCCTGCAAATTTAATCCATATTGCAAAATATAGAACTTTAACTTCAGGGAGGTTTTTTGGTATAAATTCTGGTGCAATTTAAATGGCATTTTTGGAGTTAAATGTCAAGAAAAGTTTTGATGTTCTTTCAATAATGTCTTGGTTTAAAGCAGGGTGGGAGATGTAGTGGTCGAGTGTTTGGACTGGAAACCCAGAGGTTGTGGGTTCAAACCCACTACTGACACAGTGTGACCATAAGCAGGTCACTTCACCTGTCTGTGCTCCATTTGGAAAAACAAAAGAAATCTAACCAATTGTATCTGAAATGTTACAAGGGGTCAGACAAATGAGTAAGTATAAGTTAATTAATCTTTCATTATTTTAAATGACTGCTTAGGTGTACGTTATCTAGAACAGTGGTTCCCAACCTAGTCCTCCGAGACCCCCAAACTGTCCAGATTTTTGCTTGCTCCAAGCACACCAACACCAGACAATCAGTAACATTACATGATCCTTACAGTAGGTGTACAGTGTGATAGGTCATATATTGGCCATGTACTGTACACATTTTAGCCCAAATAGGACACATTTGGTGCCCTTTACGGGTTTGCTGCCTGGGATTACAATGTTTCATCAATCGAAGACAACTGGAAGGGAGCGTGATCACAAAACTTATAATTGAAATTAATAACAGATAATAAAACAGGAAGCGGGCTTAGGTATGGTACTGCTTAGCCCCTTTGCTAGAGGAATAACAGCTGGCTTCTTGTTTTATTATTACTGACATGATCTAGGAAGAATGATTTTATACAGAAACACTTTTCAATCTTACCTTTCTTGAGAGAATCTTGAAGTACAGGTCTGCTTGGTACAAATTTTCTGAGCATTTATGATAAAGCTCCATGCTGCTTCCACGCTTTACCTTCTGCTCCTGCTAAAGTTCCATCCCATATTCTCATTCCAATCCACATTCCTCTTTTCCATTCTGAAATGCTCATAAATTGGGCATGTGCAGTGCATATAAAAAGTTTTCAGATTTTAGTAATACAGGGTATATAACATTAAATAACAGCGGATTTAATTTGCCTTTTTTGGCAGGCAGCATGGTGTAGTGGTTAAGGTGTTGGCCTTCAAACCCTGAGGTCGTTAGTTCAAATCCCGTTACTGTCACTGTGTGAACCAGAGCTGTGTGTGCTCCAATTGGAAAACCAAAAGAAATGTAACCAGTTGTTTCATAAATGTTGCAAGTCACCTTGGATAAAGGCATCAGCCAAATAAATAAGTGTTTTTGACACTGATCTTGCAGATTTTATCAGATTTTTCTCCGGGATTTCGCCATATTTTGCTGCATTCATTTTATCGTCACAAGTCTTCAAGGGCCCGCTGCAGAGAAGCATCCTCACAGTATGATGATGACACCGCCATGCTTCATGGAGGGGATGGTGTGGTTTTTGATAATGTGCAGCATTTGGCTTACATCAAACATGGTGTTTAGTGTAATGGCTAAAAAGCTCAACTTTTGTCTCACCAGACCATGGAAACTTCTTCCACCTGACTTCAGAGTCTCCCATGTGCAGAGATGTCCTGTGTTTTTTTATAGCTGTACCTTTCTCTTTGCCACTCTCCCATAAAGATGTGACTGGTGAAGCACCCAGGAAATAACTGCTGTCTGCACAGTCTCTCCAACCTCAGCAACTGTAGCGTGTGATTTCTTCAGAGTTCTCAGAAGTCTCTTGGTAGCCGACCTCACTGATCTTCTTCCTGCATGACCTCTCTGTTTTTGTGAATGGCCTGTGTCAGGCAGAATTACAGCTGTGGCAGACTCTTCATTTCTTAAGGACAAATTTAACTGAGAATTAAGTGATTTGGATCATTTTTGCCACCATCCCCTGAGGTGTGCTTTTCACAGAGCTGTCTGGAATGCTAGGCCACCATACTGACTCACCACAAGTTGTTCCTTCCAGCTAGAGATGCATTGATACTGCAATCAATTGAAACCACAGACAAGTGATCTCCATTGGACTCATTAAGGTGACTATTAAAACCAACTGGCTACACCAGTGATGAGTTAAGCATACAATTATGTTGTCTTTTATATTTGTAATTAATTCATTCATTTAGGAGAGATCTTTTTTTACTTTTACATTAAAGAGTCTTTTTCTGTTGTTCATTATCCAAAAGGCCAATTCAAAACCACAGTGGTTTGATGTTATATAGCAAGAAAAAGTGTAAACTTCCAAGGGGTGTACATTTTTTTTAGTAGACACTGTTGCTTAAGTGAATTTTTTAAACAGCAGAGTCTATAAAGGGGAAAAAATGCTCCAGTCAGTAATCACTTGCATGTGTCTGCCTGTACAAGTTTTATACCAAAATATATTTGAACACTCAGTTAAAAAAAACAAACAAAAAAAACAAGACGACGTGTGCACATTATCTTCTTCTGTTCTTCTCACTGTGTGCACTTTTACAATAAAGCAGGAGTGATTGATTGATCATAATTTGTTTGATACAGCCCTGTTGGGGTCCGTGGGCACTACAGCAGATGCTGAACCTTGGAGCACAGCACTTCCACCACACCCGGAAGTGCTGCCGGAAGTTCATCACACAGCACCTGGAACACTTCCGGGTGTGTTATATAAGGGGCTAGCAGACACTACTAGGTGAGCCAGAGTCAGGAGGAGGACGAAGATGACAACGATGAAGAAGCTTGCTGGGGAGAGTGGAGGAGAAAGAGAAGAAAAGAGAGAAGAAGAAGGAAGAAGAAAAGAAAAGAAAGCAAAGAGTGTGTTTGTGCTTGTTGGGACACTGTAAATTTGCAAATAAACCTCACATGTGCTTGGACTTGTGCCTCCTGCATCTGTGTGTCAGGTTATAGCACTCTCTATTGGCCACAACAGATAGATAGATAGATAGATAGATAGATAGATAGATAGATAGATAGATAGATAGATAGATAGATAGATAGATAGATAGATAGATAGATAGATAGATAGATAGATAGATAGATAGATAGTTTTTTGTAGAAGGCTTCTTTAATAAACACAATCACATGCATTTCTTCTCCTTCCCCAATGGGAATACAGGTCCCAGCATGCTGTGCCCAGGGATGCTCCCATATAATGTATCAGTGGAGTACATAGTTCTGACAGGTAGTCTCTCCTTGTCATTTCATCACACGAGCTTACCAGCCAGGTAAGGAACCTGAACCTGTCTCAGAAGGGATGCCAACATACCCACTTCCATACTGGCATCTTGTGCTTGTTTCTTGGCCAAGAAGCTTTTCTTGCTCCTGAAGGGCTGGTCTCCTGCCCAGGTAAGGAACCTTGCCCCATCCTGGCTGAGATGTCCACCCACATGCCCCGTCTATCACAGGAGATAGACAGATGGATAGACACTATTTAGTCCCAGTTCAGAGAGTCATTTAGATTGAAACCCATTATGAGACAATTCATTGTGTATATTCAGGAGCAGGCATGTCAGGCTATTTTAGAACATCATCGATGATTTCTTGTTAAATTTGAAAAACCTTTGTGGCATTCCTCAAAAGGAAAATCATATTTTTTCTAGTTTTAATAATGTAAGAGATATCTTTCGCAATGAGTTATGGAGTGTGGGTTAGGATTATTCTGATTATTCTAGTTAAGTAAGAATGGTTGACACGTAAGCAGTGTAGTATAGGGGATCACTGTAGATTTATCGTTGCATAATCTTATTCCATCTGGTGTTACTTCAAATAAGGCTATTAGAGGATCAGAAGCAATTATGAGTTTAATACTGTGTGACAAATAAGCAAGCATTTTGGCTGAAAATGGCTTTAGTGTGGAACATGATGATGTTGGTCCCAAATAGGATTCTCTCTGTGATATATTTTAGATAGATAGATAGATAGATAGATAGATAGATAGATAGATAGATAGATAGATAGATAGATAGATAGATAGATAGATAGATAGATAGATAGATAGATAGATAGATAGATAGACGATGCACAATTTTACGCTGAATTAAACCGTGCTTTGCACAAACTCAAGGAAAGTATATGTTATGAATGGCTACATTTCAAAACTTGTCTGAGGTATTAATTGAGGTCCCTTTCCCATAATTGTGTAATATCATCTAGGGGTGCACACATTGAACAAAGCTGATAAAATCTTGAAATGTTATCAACATTCAATAGCATCCATCCATCCATCCAGATATATCCTAACTACAGGGTCATGGGGTCTGCTGGAGCCAATCCCAGCCAACACAGAGTGCAAGGCAGGAAACAAACCCCGGGCAGGGCGCAAGCCTACCACAGGGCGCACACACATACACACACCAAGCACACACTAGGGACAATTTAGGACCACCAATGCACCTAACTGCACGTTTAGGGACTGTGGGAGGAAACCGGAGCACTCGGAGTAAAGCCACGCAGACACAGGGAGAACATGCAAACTCCACGCAGGGAGGACCCGGGAAGTGAACCCAGGTCTCCTAACTGCGAGGCAGCAGCGCTACCCACTGCACCATCGTTCCACCATTCTATAGCATTACTAGCTGAAATATTGGATTCACCTCTCTGGTTTCATATTTTAAGTGAGTGATTCACCACTCGATTGCCAGTAGATTGGCAATAACTATTGATGGCAGGGGCACAAAGCTAAGTATAGAGTGGAGTTTAAACAAGCTTTCCTTAACCGAAATACATATATTATATTACACAGATAATAAATGTTATCAAATGAAAGATAACAACAAAGCTGCTTATGGGTATGGTTGAAAGGGTAAAGTGTAGACATGTCTGCCATCTGGAAATTGGAGCCTTTCTCCTAATTATAAATGGTACAGAGATGCATAAGCAAGTAGAATCACAAGATACCTGAAGCCAACAGACCTGGCTCATCTTTCTTACAGGGGTCACCTTTTAAGGCATACTAATCGTTAAAGTCCATACTTCTTTCTCCAGAATCATTTGAAAGTACTGAGCTTCTGTTCAATGTGTGTGGCATGGCAGGTAGTGCAGGAGTGTTTTTGATTGCCATATACTTTAAACTCTTTTAAGGTGGATGTCGACTTTTGTCGACACAAGGGTTTGAGGGTGGACACAAGTGGTCGAGGTCGGATGTCGATGTTTGTTGACACAAGGGGTTGAGGGCGGATATCGACTTTTGTCGACACAGGGGGTTAAGGGGGGATGCCGACTAAAGACCACATTCAGGGGCAGAGGGCGAAAAAAATCTGTAAACGTCGATAAAACTCACCGTTACGTTTCTAAGTGGACCGTTAGACTTGTTGAATTCACATTGAATCCCTGCGTCTGTGTGAGTAGCGTAAACTAAACCATGTCTAGAATGTCATCAGCATTGGGCGAGAAAGTTAAGCGACTGCACAAGGCAAAATACTCTGTGTGTATTATTTATTTATTTATTTGGTTATTTATTGCACATTATTGCTGAATTGGATTAAAGTAATCTGGAGATTGAAAGCAAAAGTCAGGTACCTGCATCAGCTAATTGGTCCCCAGCTGATCATGCAACTGACGCACCTACGGCAACGTTCACTACATAGACACTTATCAAACTGCGATTTTGTTGCAAACGATCTGGAAATCAAAAAGGAAAGACAGGTACCCACATCAGCTGATCAGTCCCCAGCTGATCACAGAGCTGAACTTGGACGTGTAGCTGACGCACCTACACAATATTTACCCTGGAAGAGATCCGTGAGAAGCAAGCTGGCTACTGAACGACATGGCGTGCTGGTGGACACTACGGATTACCAGCCACTCAACTATTTAAAGATGTTTTTTTTTTCCAGAATGTGTTTTTCAGTTTATGAGTGCTGAGGCAAAGAGGTATGTAATAAGTACTGTATGTGAATTTACATACTGTACAGGCTCATGGAACATAAAACAGAATGACCTTGGTCATAAAAAAGTATTTTATGTTGATTTATGTGTGAAACCATTGCCATGTGTGTTTTTCAAATTTTTGGAAAAATATTCAGCACTGGGACAAAAAAGGAAAAAATAATAATAATTTGCCCTGAAAGAGTTGATGAAAGAGGGCGGCTCGGTGGCGCAGTGGGTAGCGCTGCTGCCTTGCAGTTGGAAGATCTGGGGACCTGGGTTCGATTCCCGGGTCCTCCCTGTGTGGAGTTTGCATGTTCTCCCCATGTCTGCGTGGGTTTCCTCCCACAGTCCAAAGACATGCAGGTTAGGTGGTTTGGCGATTCTAAATTGGCCCTAGTGTGTGCTTGGTGTGTCCTGCGGTGGGTTGGCACCCTGCCCAGGATTGTTTCCTGCCTTGTGCCCTGTGTTGGCTGGGATTGGCTCCAGCAGACCCCCGTGACTCTGTGTTTGGATTCAGCGGGTTGGGAAATGGATGGATGGATGGAGTTGATGAAAGAAGTCAGACATATAGACAGATGGCCTGCTTTTGACATATGTAACCTCAAAGATGGGTATACCTTAATGTAAATCTGAAGAAACGATGATCTGACAGAACCGAATATGCTGAGCTTCACCACATCACCTAAGACAAGCTGAGGCCAAAGAACCAGAGGCTGCCAAAGAAAGTTGCTCAAAGATTCCCTAAAGACCAACCTTGTAAAAATATGATAAACGCCATTAGCTCAGACTGAATGTTCCTTATGCAAAATCATGCTGTCTGATTACTGTTAGCAGTGACAAAGATCCAAAGTCATGCTCTGTTTCGCACATTTGGCGTTATATGAGTGAAAGGTCCTGGACAGATTGTTCAACAATTTAGGGGAGCCTTGGCTTCAAAAAGATTAGGAATGCCTGCCCATTGGCACAGCTCGATTCATTAGGTGGCATTTCACTTTGAGACTGCCAGCCTTTCAAATGAGGCAGATAAAGAGAGCAACAAAATGAGAGGAGAAGCTAGTTGTGAGAGTGACTCCACTGTCCTAACATTAGTAGCCTGAGGAGTGGACTCCTCAGCCATCTAATATCACACTTAAATTATAATCTTGATGGATGTTATTCTATTTAGAGTGACTGCCATGAGAGGGATGGACTAGGAGTGGCCACCAGTATATCAGCATGGAACTAAAGATAAAACTAAAAATACAGTTAGGTCCATAAATATTTGGACAGAGACAACTTTTTTCTAATTTTGGTTCTGTACATTACCGCAATGAATTTTAAATGAAACAACTCAGATGCAGTTGAAGTGCAGACTTTCAGTGGGGTGAAGAAAACGATTGCATAAAAATGTGAGGCAACTAAAGCATTTTTTTTAACACAATCTCTTCATTTCAGGGACTCAAAAATAATTGGACAATTTAAATAACTGGAAATAAAATGTTCATTTCTAATACTTGGTTGAAAACCCTTTGCTGGCAATGACAGCCTGAAGTCTTGAACTCATGGACATCACCAGATGCTGGGTTTCCTCCTTTTTAATGCTCTGCCAGGCCTTTACTACAGCGGCTTTCAGTTGCTGTTTGTTTGTGGGCCTTTCTGTCTGAAGTTTAGTCTGCAACAAGTGAAATGCATGCTCAGTTGGGTTAAGATCAGGTGACTTGGCCATTCAAGAATTTTCCACTTCTTTGCTTTAATAAACTCCTGGGTTGCTTTGGCTGTATGTTTTGGGTCATTGTCCATCTGTATCATGAAACGCCGCCCAATCAATTTGACTGCATTTAGCTGGACTTGAGCAGACAGTATGTCTCTGAACACCTCAGAATTCATTCGAGCTGTTCCACGCCTTCTCCATACTTTTTTCTTGTCATCATTCTGGTAGAGGTTGATCTTTGTTTCATCTGTCCAAAGAATGTTTTTCCAGAACTTTGCTGGCTTTTTTAGATGTTCTTTAGCAAAGTCCAATCTAGCCTTTCTATTCTTGAGGCTTATGAGTGGCTTGCACCTTGCAGTGCACCCTCTGTATTTACTTTCATGCAGTCTTCTCTTTATGGCAGATTTGGATATCGATACGCCTACCCCCTGGAGAGTGTTGTTCACTTGGTTGGCTGTTCACCAGTGGGAGTGGGAGTTCAACAGTTCTTGCTTTCTTTCTCAGGATTTTGCCACTCGTAATATTGTAGCAATTTCTCAGATGGGTTTTTTCTGTTTTCACAGCTTAAGGATGGCTTCTTTCACCTGCATGGAGAGCTCCTTTGACCGCATGTTGTCTGTTCACAGCAAAATCTTCCACATGCAAGCACCACACCTCAAATCAACTCCAGGCCTTTTACCTGCTTAATTGATAATGACATAACAACGGACTTGCCCACATCTGCCCATGAAATAGCCTTTGAGTCAATTGTCCAATTACTTTTGAGCCCCTGAAATGAAGGGATTGTGTTAAAAAATGCTTTAGCTGCCTCACATTTTTATGCAATCATTTTGTTCACCCCACTGAATTAAAGCTGAAAGTCTGCACTTCAACTGCATCTGAGTTGTTTCATTTAAAATTCATTGTGGTAATGTACAGAACCAAAATTAGAAAAAAGTTGTCTCTGTCCAAATATTTATGGACCTAACTGTAGATGCAAAAGTGTTAGTTGAATGTGAAATACTTAGCATGTTCTCCGGTAGGCCTGCAGAGTGCTTGGTGTTCATGAGACCAGGTTAGGATTCAAATGTTAACATAGTGAAAAGACTTAAGTATAAGAAAATATTTTTATACTTGAACATTTTCATTTTATTGTCAGAGCACAGTTGTCAATACAGTGGATTCAGAAAGTATTCAGACCTCTTAAGTTTCTGCACACTTTATTCTGAGGTTGATTTTAAAGTAAATTAATATTTTTTTCCATTTTTGGCCATCTATCTACACTCAATGACAAAGTGCTTGCAAATGCATTAAAAATTAAGAACTGAAATCTCTCATTTATGTGAGTATTGAGGCACTGAATTCAGTACTTTGTAGAAGTTCCTTTGGAAGCAATTATAGCTTTTGAGTCTTCTTGAGCAGTTTATCCCATTCTTCCTGGTAGATCCCCTCAAGCTCCATTAGATTAGATGAGAAGTGTCTGTAAACTGCCATCTTTAGGTCTCTCCACAGATGTTCTATGGGGTTTAAGTCTAGACTTTGGCCTGGACAGTCAAGAACAGTCAGAAACTTGTCTCAAAGCCACCCGAGCATTGTCTTGGCTTTATGCTTCCGGTCATTGTCATGCTGAAAGGAGAACTGTCACCCTAGTCTGACATTTTCTTCGAGAACCATTCTTTATTTGGCTACATTCATCCTTCCCTCAATTTTTACCAGTCTCTCAGTCCCTTCTGTTAAGAAACATGCCCATAACTTAACACTGCTACCTATAAGCACAAGACATATTTCTTGGAGTCCTGCCCAAAGAGTTCAATTTTTGTGTCATCAGACCAGAGAATAATTTTCCTCATTCTCGTGTGGTGGGTTCAGCTATGCACTGTAATCAGTGTATGCTTCCAACCTCTCTCAGAATCCAAGTGGGCACCCTTCAATCAAGAGTGCCTTCCATCTAGCCACTCTATCATTCCCACTTGATTGATGGTGTGCTGCTGAAATGGTTGTCCCTTTGACGGGTTCTCCCATCTCAACTGACTTTTGAAACTGTTATTGTGACCATTGGGTGCTTGGTCACCAACCTGAGCAAGGCCCTTCTTGCTTGATTACTCGATGTGGTCAGATAAGCAACTCCAGGAGGAGTGCTGGTGGTTCCATACTTCTTCACTGTACTGCTGGGAACACTCAGAGCTTCAGAAGTGGTTTTTATACCCTTGCCCTGACTTGTGTCTCACCACAATTTGAAGGCAAAGGTCTACAGAGAGTTCCTTGAACTTCAATGCTCCTTTTTCCCTGACATGCAGTTTGAATTGTGAGGCCTTCTATACATAGCTTATATGCCTTTCTGAATTCAATGCAGTTTGCCACAGGTAGATTTCAATCAACCTATAGACACATCTCAAGGAGAACTAAATGTACCTGACCACAATTTGAAGTACCACCTCGAAAGGTCTGAATATTTATTTGAATGAAAGATTTCAGTTTTTAATTTTTAATAAATTTACAAACCAAGCTGAAAACATGTTTTCACTTTGTCATTGTGGTTATTGAATGTAGATGGATGAGAAAAATGGCAAACCTATCCAGTTAAAATTAAATTAAAGTGAAGGAGTCTGCATAATTTCTGAATTCGCTGAATGTTACAAAGGGTTAAAAAGTATTGGGCAATATACAAATGAAGAAATTCAAAAATTAGCAATCAGCTAAGGGCCATGTCTCTAAATTCAAGAGGCAATAGCAAGAAGAATAAGAAAACAGGAGCTGAAGTTAAATTCAGATGGTGACATCAGCATGGCTATAAATACAACTGAAGAATGTGGAGGAGTGGAAATAAGAATTGAGAGGTGTCATCTGTAAAGAGAGGGAAGATGACAAATGGAAAGGGTTATTGTCTCTTAATAAACAAGAGTAAAGCAACATAAGTAAGGGGCATCATGTTTTTGGTACGCATTAGCATTTTTCTGAATACTCTTCTGTTAACATCCTCACAGCATGTGATTTCCGCGTTCTACTAACATATTGATAAAAATTCTGCTCTTTGGTACATAATTCACAACATGTCTGCCAATATCCTAAAATACACTGTGGTGGAAGGCCAGTACTGCCATCATTATGGAATGACTGGGAGAGAGGGTATTTCCAGGACAGTTTCTCCACCGGGCTGACAGAGGGCAGCCCCCTTGGTTTCCAGCAGGGCCATGGGTTATGAGCATGGGAGCTCAACCCTGCTGGGATCTGTGGCCACCGCCAAGAGGCACATGGATGTTTTCAGGGAAGAAGCTCATTGGGCACCTGGAGTCCTTCTGGGTGCCCTATAAAAAGGGGCTGTTCACCAAAAGTCAATGTCCAGAGTTGGGTGGAAGAGGCCATAGCCTGAGGAGGAGTGGAAGTGGAAGGACTGGTGGCAAAAAGGCGTGAGCCTTGTGTGTTGGTGATTTGTGCACTGTATAAATAAACCGTGTGGTGGGTGCTAAACCTGTCTCCTGCCTGTCTGCATTGGGGTTAGGGCGGCTGTACGTACCCTTAGACATCACAGCATATACACACATACACACATATATCAAAGCTATCATCTGTACACAGTGTGATCATTAGGGGGTGTCACAAAGCCCCAAATACAACTGACCACGCACAATTCCCAGGTTCAAATGGACATCACAACACATATATCAAAGCTATCATCTGTACACAGTGTGATCATTAGGGGGTGTCACAGAGCCCCAAATAAAACTGACCACGCACAAGTCCCAGGTGCAAATAGGCTTATTTTATGAACCGTGGTTCCTTTGCACATACTACTTCCAATAAATACAATACAATTATTTCTTTTCTCCTTCTCATTCCTCCAGTCCTCCCCAGGTGAGTGCTGCCCTACTTCTCTGTATGGTGGCCTCTTTTATCCTGGACCCTGGAGCACCTCTGGCGCCAGAACATTACATGAAGGAAGCACTTCTGGATCAGAAGGAGGTTTCATAAAGTAGGGCAGTCCTCTCCTGTAGTTCCCCATGGCAGCACACATGGAGCTCTGCAGGACAGTACAACAGGACTATAGATCCCAGTTTGCCCTGTAGGTGTGTGTATGGGTGCAGCAGCCCTCCCAGACTGGTGTATCAGGGTAGCATACAGTCTTGACAGTATCTTCCATTGTACTGGCCTCCTGGCTAGGTAAGGATCTTCTGTTCATCCCCACCATTCTGGTATGTCATGTCAACCTCCTGGATGAGACAGGGAATGGGCTTAATCCCAGTTGGGAACACCAGTCCATCCATGTCGTCCTTTAAAATGGGAATTTACAAAATTTGGTTCATGCTGATAATCCCCTCTATTGCCTTGTTTACTAACCTTATGTATCATACATATAAATTAAATATCATTATTTTAAAGTAAATATACATTTGCATTACAAATTTCTACATGAATCTTTACTGAATCTTATTTAGGTCAGATAGCTTCTCCATTACCTCTCTAGGGAGAAGAGAATGAAGTAATCACTGACAGAATCTGAAATTTCCAAAAGGTTAGCAGTGGATCAGGGTGCTCAATTAAATGCTTGTCAGAATAGAAAAGGAATGGAATTCTTTCTTGCACAAAGGAATAGATTTTTTTGTTTTCTCTAATTTAAAGCTGAACAGGACATACTTTTCTCATTGCATTATGTTGGTGAGTTCTGATTCTTCCAGCTGAGCAAAATAAGATGACATACTAGCAGTGCAATGTACAGTAAATTATCACAGCAGATTGTTCATTAAGGAGTGATGCCTCATCAGATGTTTCTCCATACAGAGCTGTTTAGAGGACTGGGAATTCCTGATATTCTGATACCTTAGACCCATCTGAGAAATAAGTAAAGGGTTTATTCCAGTAAGGTCTGAGCAAAGGAAATTCCCAAAACATGTTACCCAGTAAGGTAGGATGCCTGATAACTTTGCCCATAATTAGTATCTTCACTCTGGATTGAATAGTCTCAGTCTAGAGAGAGAAATGTATGCAGTGAACAATATTCTACATTTCATAGGTGTAGAAGGAGAAAGGGATGACATCCATTTATTATCTTAAAATCTCATTGTAATCATATGGAGGTTCTGTTCCCAGGTGTGTCTTCAATTGTTTTGTGGAGAATCTTTTGAAAACACTGGTATAGTTTGGAGATATTTGCTGATGCCACCATTATGATAGAACCAAACACCAACAATAAGAGGCTTGCCCTCTGACTATGTCATGCCAGGACATCAGTTTTTCTCTTGATGTCTGCAAAGCCATGAAGCTGGTAATATACTTCTGAAGGCAAGAGACACACAACACTCACATTTAAAGCGGAGGGGATGCTGTGGAGAGATTAAGCAGCTATCATTCACTGTTGACCTAAACAGCACATTTCAATGAATGTCAAGAAGGCTCAACAGTGCCATTACCTCTTTAGACACCTGAGGAAAGCCAGGATGTCTCTATCTACACTCACCACCTTCCACAGTTGCCCAGTGTGATGGATAACTGGCAGCTCAACCCCGCCGGGACACCCAAAG
The DNA here is from genome assembly GCF_900747795.2 of Erpetoichthys calabaricus. NCBI lineage: Eukaryota > Metazoa > Chordata > Cladistia > Polypteriformes > Polypteridae > Erpetoichthys > Erpetoichthys calabaricus. The sequence goes on from NC_041401.2 coordinate 40,035,495, forward strand.
AGCGGAAGGATGGTGGAAGGCAGCTACTTTAGGGCACTGCCTCCCTCAGGACCCTAGATGGCAGCTTCCCAGCAGCATAGAGGTGCCCTGGATTCTGGCAAGGCGCCATGGGAACAGGAGCTCAGCTTCACAGCCCTGCTGGGTACCATGGGTGCCGCCATGAAGAGCTGCAGGGAGACCTGGGAGTCTCTACTTTCTACCTAGCCCGGAAGTACTCCAAAGTTACAGGGAGGACAGAAGGACAGAAGTACTTCTGGGCTGAAGAAAATGCAAGTTCTCCATCTGACCTGGAGCAGAGCAAGTCACGTGGACGAAAGGACAGAAGCCCTTTCGGGTAAAGGACTATATAAAGGACTGCTGGAAACCCAGTAAGCGAGCTGAAGTTGGGAGGTAGAATGACAGAGCTTGCTGGGAAGTGTGGAGGAGAGAATTATGTATACTTATTGTATTTACTATTATTACTTGCCTGTGTATGGTGGTTGGGGTGCTTAAGGGCACTATTGATAAGAAAGAAAAGGAATTAAAATGCCTTTTTAGTAATTTTACCTGGTGACCTGGACAGCTGTCTGTCTGGTTAGAGGAGTAACAGCGCCCTCTAGTGTCACACCAGATATAGTCATCTTCACTGGCTGCAGTATATTCTTGTATGCTTCTTGCTCAGGTCATAGCCACAAAGCACACAAAGCACCGGTGAGAATATTATTGGCACAACATTTCCTTCAGTCCTGGACATTTAAAAAACAAGCTGTCAGTTTTCTCCACCTGTGCTTACAGGACCATTAACACTCACAACACTCGATTAAGAGGTAGTTATTATCCACTGGTCTTAAGGTTACTCCACAGACACAAGTGCTGAAAACGGAAAGAGTATTTCTAATACATATCATCTAGCGCCAATCATCATAGAGCACACCCTGACTCACATGGACACCACCAATCAAACCAATACACACACATCTGGGACCCAGAATACCCTGGCAAAACCCATGTGGACATGACAAGAATGCACATACTGCACCCAAATAGTGACCAGGCATGGGATTCAAACCCAGGAATCTTGAGATGTAAACCCATCCATGCCATCTAAATAAGTACGAATAAATGTTATCCTTACATGAACAAAATTTGCATCCCAGGAGTGCTGCCTCAGGAAAGACAGAGTTGGGAAGGGGAGCAATACCCTGAGAGATTCCTCAGTAGAGGCAGATATTAATATAATAACATTTTCTGTTTTTGAATTATGGGGAGTGAATGTGACTATTCTTAGACAACACTAAACACCTCAGTCCTATTATGTGGCTGATTCATCTGACATAATTCAAAGACAATCACGAAATGTAGCTATTTGTGAACATGCAATTAATCATAATACCAGCTATCCCACAAACTTGTACTACTAGTACATGCAGGTTCAGAAAATTAATTAATCCATTCATCCATTGTAACTTTAAAATGTCATTTAATGTAAATATGGGGGTCTATAGTGTATCCCAGCAGCACTGGGTGCAAGGCAAGAAACAATTCTGGATGGGGAGATTGTGTATCTCAGAGATGAAAAAAGATTTAATAACCCATCCATCAATTAAATGAGCCACCTTAATGCAGTTATATGGCTGCAGAGAGATATTTCTAACACAATAATGTGCAAGGTAAAAACCAACCGAGGACCAGACCATTACGGGGCTGAAAACGAATGAATAATACTTTTGTTTTTATTCTGTATTTAGCAGATGACTTTACTCAAGGTGAAACAGAAGAATTTAGATACAAAATATCTGAATGGTTGCCAAGACTGTGCAAAAATAACTAACAGCCATTTGAGCACATAACGTTTGAGCACAATTTAAAGGACTTCATGCATTTCTGGTTTCTATGCTACAAAAAAAGACAAATGATCTCTAGATGTTGGGCAGAAAAAAGCAGCTAAAGGTACAGTATGTCTGACTTATGGGTATTAAAACCCTATTGTCTTGAGCTGATTAGGCCTAATTCTGGAGTTCAAAATTCTGGTACTAACAAAGCTAATCCAACAGAATTCTTCCAGATAATAATAATAATAATAATAATAATAATAATAATAATAATAATAATGGTGAATAAAGTGCTGTAAGAATAAAGCAAACATAAAAATAAATGAAAATAAAACAATCTTTATACAAAGGCTTGAATTACATTGTTTCAGATGGGAGTCCAATATAGAACTGAAAAAATATAGCTGAACTGAAGGTCATATAGATTCCATGCAGGAAGGAGTGGGTCCAAGCTGGCATTCCCAAACAGACTACGGTCATGGAAGTTCAGTGTTCCCTGCTTCTAACAAGATATATTATTTTAACACAGCAATCATCACCTTAAATTTTGGCATGACTCTGCCAAAATGCCTGTGTCCTTTTGACATCTTGCAGGACCTCAACCCTTATTCTCTTTGTGTTTCACTTTATTTACAATATATAAAATGTTACTGAATCATTATTATAAGTTCAAGGTTATTTTCCAATGGCAAACAAAAGCTGCACTTTCCTAACTAAATAAAATGATATAAATCCTACTTTGTGTTTCAGCTTTCCCAGAATGCACTGCACTCCCATTCAACTTGGTAATACACGCAGGCTAAGATCTATCGTCTGAAACCTGTTGGTTGAAAAGGATAAAGTATCCCCTATACCAGGGGTAGGCAACGTCGGTCCTGGAGTGCCACAGTATGTGCAGGTTTTTGTTCCAACCCAGTTCCTTAACGAGAACTCAATTATTGCTGATGAAGCACATATTGCTTAAGTGACATTTTGATGCTTCATTTTAGTGGTCTCGCTTGTTAAGGTTCTCCAACCTTAATTGCTTATTTCAATCTTAAACTGCTGCATTCAGTGTTTTAATTGCTCCTTATTAGCAATAAGATGTAAAAGATAAAGCAGCCAGCAGTTCTCCAGCTAGCTTTTTTCCAATTACATCTGTGTGTGTTCATCATGCACTGTTTGATTTAATAAAACACTTAATAGAAAAATGTGACAGACTGAAAATGATCTGTTTTAGGCTTCAAATCATTTGGATGATATCCTTGGAAAGGAAAAAAATCTACGATATAAGAGCCTTACATTGCACAGACTAACAAGCCATAAAATTAAATAAGGTCTGAGATTGGCAATGATTGGTTTCTAATTAAGCAATTGGGTTGGAATGAAAACCTGTAGCCACTGCGGCTCACCAGGACCGACGTTGCCTACCCCTGCCCTATACAGCTGTTCTGACTCCTCTCCAGTTAAACTCCTTCAAGTTTTTGGAACACATAGCCTTGAAGACCCTGCTGTCCTGCACACCAGAACATCAATAGTGCCACCAGTACACACCATTTTCCAAACATTTTCAATGTTTTTGCTAAACTGCAAGTAAATGGGGATGTTCTTTGTGAACACCAACCCCTATTGTATGTTCTTTTACAATACATGCATTTGGAAACCCACTTCACAGGGAGAGACTGGAGCCTGTATCTTGGGAGTCCTGGTAATTTTGGAAGGTAAATGTCTGGTAAATGCCCATAAGTCCATTGGATTTGAACACATAAGGCTGAATCCACACTGCTAACCTCTGCACCACCATTCAGCTCAAGCAAAGGAGAACATTCAGTGTTTAGGAAAAGGCCAAGACTCAATCTAAAGCTCAGACATTGGTAGCAACTGAAGTGCATGCTAGATAACACTCAGATATTTTTGTATGAAACTGTTCACTGAGGAGGGGTAGGGCTCTGACGTAAGAGACTGATCACAAGTCATGAGAAGTGGTGCAATTACGTGCCAGACCTAAGGGGTGACTCACCTATCATGGAGGGATACTTGGCCACTGGGTGACTTTAAGAAATGAAAGAAATAAAGATATCCAAATGTTAGCATTATATTTTCTCACTTTTTCCTTTATTTATTATAAAGATTTGGATTAAGATCTGATTACATTTAAAACAAAAAAAAGATTTACAAAATCAAAAAAATGACAAACACACTTTCATAGAAGAGGAAAAATCAATGGGAGTTCAAGGCTAATGGTTCATTTCTCCTTCAGGCAGGCTGTCAACTATAAAATATTTAGGAAATTGAGTGATGGGAATGAAGATAGACTGGAGATTGTAATATAATTGGATTCAAGCGCTTATGTCTAAGAGAAGGCATTAAAAAGCAAATTTCCTCCGTCCATCAAATTTCTTAATTTGTGTAGCCCATACCAGGGTAGCAGAAGCCGGAGTCTAGTCTGGCCACATCGAGTGCAAGGCTGAAATCAACCTTGAACATACTAATTTATTATTAACAAATTCACTCCCCTGCCATAGCCACTCACACTGAGGTAGTTCCAGCCCTCAATTTATTGCACACACACATCTTTGCAGCCAGAGTCCACCCTGGCATCATCTGGTGCGAGGTCAGAATCACATGGAATTGTATAGCACTTGCATAACTTTATCAGGCAAATTGAAAGTTGACAAAAATTGTAACCCTAATTACTTTGGGGTATTATTTGGCACAGGGCAAAAATTAAACACTGGTGCCAGTCCATCATTTGGCATGTTCTATCATGCAGGGGGCAATTTAAACTCACTGGATGACCTAACAAAGATGATCTATCTATCTATCTATCTATCTATCTATCTATCTATCTATCTATCTATCTATCTATCTATCTATCTATCTATCTATCTATCTATCTATCTATCTATCTATCTATCTATCTATCTATCTATTAGTAATCTAGAGAAAATGTAGATGGATCAGTCAAGGCAGGGAATTGAATGAGGGCTTATGGAAATGTGAAACAACCGTGGAAACCACCATGTTGCTCAAAATGCAAATGAAAAAATGTAATTGCAACCAAAATAAAAATCTTAAGAAGTACAGAAGAGCCTCAAACACAAGACACATTTCCAAATGACAGGTAGAGCTGGAGTGATAAATAATGCAGTCTGAGGCAATGTGCATTTTGAAAAAGATTAGCTTTAAAACTATAAAGCACTAAAAAGGCAATAAAAGCAATACCAATGTATAATATAAAAGTGAATGCAGTACAAAACTCAGCTTTATTACTCCTCCTGAAGGCTTCTCCAAATACCTTAGCAGATTTAGACTCTGTACTCTAAGTGGAAAGGCACTTGCCTTTCTAAACTAATAAGTATGAACTTATAAGACTTTTGAAAGACATTGTGACTGACATTTTAAACAGCTTCTAGAAATTAACTGAAGTTTACAAAATAACATAATTAGTATATATACAATGTGATATGCATGGACACAGATCTGTCATAAACACTGAGAGGCGGAGGGAACAAAATTATAGACTACAATATAGATTATAATCCAGCAACAACAATGATGGCAACAAAAACAGCAACAGCAGCAACAACAACAACAATAAAAATAATAATAATAATCCACAACCTGGCATAGCATAGGAGACACATATTGCAAAGTAAATCTAAATGCTCAGCACAGCAACAGGACTGCAGTAGTAGACTTTCACTGTGTAGATAAAGGCTGCTTTACAATAATTCAAAGTATAAGCATCTTTTAAATTGGCTTACATTAAAATCTGTGTTAAAACTTTGCAGATATCATCCATCCTTGGTTGTTCATCACCATCAATGACTTCATTATACTCTTCATTCACATTTGCTGCCTGTTTGCTAAAAACGTTTTTCCTAGTCAGTTTCATGATTTAGTATGATTTGGGGTCCTCAAAGGCTACCAGAGTTTATTTCCATGGTTAGGTCTGCTTCCAGCATTGCTAGGGGTGTGGCCTCTGAGGTCATGACCCTTGACACAACGGGATAAAAGGACAGCTAGGAGTGCAAATCCTTGAAAGTATTGAAAGTGTATCATCGTGCTCATTTCTGACATGTACTGTACTTTCAGTCGCTCATATTGGGCTTCAGTTTCATTTTGCTTTATAACTTTTTTTTGTTTTGTTTTTACATGCATCCCCCTGTTTTGGCTCAAAATTTTTATCTGACAGTTATCAGCCTCTCACCGGAAATCACTGAAGCCATCCATTTATTGGATATTGATATTACATTCTTTGCATACATTAGTGAGGATACAATAAACAGGAATCATGGGTAAATATTTAGAAATAATCGTTATACTTCTTTTATGTATTTTTTTTATTATATTAGTCTGGCCAATTTAGTTCCATGGTCTAAATATAATCTAAATGGTCATAGGTTACGGGGCTACAAAGTAAAATTCTAATTGTCTAAATAATTACAAGTAAATCTACCAGGCAGACTGGTAGGTTAAATAGAGAGCTACTCCATTCAGAATTTATTTATACTGTCATTTAAATCTAATGTGTTTTTCATTCATATATTAAATATTTGTTTAGAGAAATATGAAATGCAAATGTTAAAATTTTCACTAACACTAAAATGTTTTTCTTCATACAGAGAACTATAGAGACACAATATGGAATACATTACAGAGGTAGAAGTAGGCCCTTAGAGACCTTCAAAAATTGACTTCATGTCATTTTGGAGAAATTAGTTTAATATGAGTGAATAACTTTGTTGGATTGAATGGCTTGTTCTTGTCTCAATTACTTTAATGTTTTAAGGCACATCACCCATTCTATCTGTGCTTTATCGAAAATAAAACAAACTGTATACTTGTACCCACTGTAAATAGAGGACAACTACTCCCTACACTCAGAATAATGCTAGGGAGTCCAAAATGTGTGGTGCACTTGCTTTAGAAAACATGCAAAACAATGATAAATAATGGAAAACTTGACCAAATAAAAACTGAAAAACAATCCACTCACACTAGCTAGCGCACACTGCCCAATCTCTGTCAAGTGGTTTGGCTCCCCGTCATCCAAATATTCCACATCAAAGCACTCTCCTTTGTCACCTTGTCTTTCCTGAGACCATGGCTTCTCTTCTCTCCAGTGACTTAGGCTTCACCCCAGGCTGTCTTTCTGACTACAGAGATACTGATCCACTGGTTCAAAGTAGCTTTTAATGTCAGGGTTGACTGTTTTAGCTACATAATAAAGGATACTCCTCAAAAGAACAGTTAGTCAAGACAGCTACCAAGTCGCCTGCTTTAGACTGGCATTGTATTTCTAGTTATCTTAGTCAGATGGTGGCAGCACAAACAGCCTAGAGGTCTAATGGTCTCCTTTCAGTCCTCCATGGCCTCTTGAGGAGTTTTTGCCAGCTGTCCTTCAGGGTGTCATTGGTTATTTTAGTCCTAACGCACAACTCATGATGATATGGCCTACTGCCTTCTAGATGTTCCTGTCTTAACACACTAGTGTGCACAGGCACTTTCTTCTTACTTGGGGAGATTTTTTGGACTACCCTTTATTTTGTGTTAACCTGGTGGTGACGTTGCCAGAAGTTTTTCTTTACACAGAGAACCATAGTCATATGGAATAAGCTACCGAGTACAGTGGTGGACAGTAAGACTTTAGGGACTTTCAAAACTCAAAGGTTGTTATTTTGGAAGAAATAAGTGGATAGGACCTTCTTTTTTTTTGTTGCTTTGTAGGGCTGAATGGCCTGTTCTCATATAGGTTATTCTATCTATCTATCTATCTATCTATCTATCTATCTATCTATCTATCTATCTATCTATCTATCTATCTATCTATCTATCTATCTATCTATCTATCTATCTATCTATCTATCTATCTATCTAGCCATTGGCAAGTAATTTAAAAGCTCACATTACATATCATATTGTTAAAAAAGCAAACTTTTTAAAATAAACTATGAATATGTTGCTAAATATGACAGTAATCAAAGGTAATTCAGTTTTTAAGAGCATTCTGTGACATCCCCGCAACTTTCCACATATCTTGTAACAACATTAGGGCAGCCTGCCATCATCACTAAGCAGCACATTTCACTGTTTTAGAGGTTTACCCCACCACCCACCCAAAGACTGGCCCCTGTATATTTATGTGTCTCTGCTTTCACAAGTTGGGCCTCCTCTACCAAGTCATCTTTTCTGGACTATACTTGTGTTTCTGCTCCTGCCATTGCCCGCTAGGACACCCGTGATACTCTCTATAGTGTTTTTGTTAGACATGGCATTTACACTAAAAGAGTGACCTTCTCTACAAAACAACTGTTAAATGATTCAGTGCTTCAAACAATTGGATTACTCTGAATCAATATTGGCTTATCGACTTTTTACATTTTTTTTTTTGTACACTTAAACCTTTATGGTCTTTTTTATTTCATTTGAAGATGGAACTATAAACTTCCTCTGGTAGGTGTTATTAACTACACTTTTAAAAAATGAAAACAATGACATAAGATTTCAAAAAATCAATTGGGTGGCTGGATCCTATCCTGGCCACCTCAGGTACAACATGGTGCAGGAAACATACCAGAAAAAATGTCAGTCTGCTGCAAGGCAGATTAAGGCAACATCATCTTAAATTTCTCCATTAAACCTGCTGTTGCCAAAAGCTTGCATGTTACTGTAGGTTAGTTGGTCACTCTAAATTACCACCCGATCCAGAGCTGGTTACCGCTTGTGCCCAATGCTGCCAAGGTTAGACCTCTCACCATGGCACTGAAATAGAAAAATCAAGTTATAGCATGTTATATTATTGATTATATTTTAAGAACAAATGATTCTTACTTTAAGTCTTTAATCTGCTTCTTTTCATGCATTCTGGTTTGTTATTGAGGTGCCTGTTAAGTTATGTTTTGTCTTCTGGATAATAGGTGACTCTATGTACTAGAGACATTTTTTTCTCAGAATTTACAGAGAGAGAGAGAGAGAGAGAGAGAGAGAGAGAGAGCATCTTAAAATTTGTTCTATAGCACCATCTAGTGGAAGAAAAAAATATCACCATTTGTTTTCTTTAACTTGCTTATTCCAGTGCATGTTGCTATCAGTAAGGTGAGTTGAGAGGCACAATTTCTAGTAAGAACAAATTCTGGACATTGTGCTTAGTTCATTCCAGGGCACACACTCACATTTAAGGGTGGGGATCAATTTTCATGTCTTTAAAAAGGTCCAATAAAACCATTAAGCTTCACACAGACATTGAGTGGGTTAGGATTTCAGCCCTGGACTCCAGGGCTAATAGACAGCAGTGCTAAATTTTCCTCCCACCATAAACTTCCGTATCAAATCCTTTGATCTATTTCCTACACAAGTTTGTCTAAAAATGCCCATTTGTTATTTTTCCTATTACAGGTGTGCAGAGAGGCAAACAACAGACAAAAATGTCCCTTAATGGGCAGTCAGGCTGTCACAGGGCCTTCTCTCGTATAGACTCTCACAAGGCCAGTTTACAGTCATCAGTTAATGCAGCCTGCATATCGTTTAGGTGTGAAACACAAATTTTAAAACTAAATTATAAATGAATTCATTTTTTTCACATAGGAGTGATTTTTCAAATTGATGTTCCTCACATTCACTTTCAGTTCAGAAAATGGATTAATGGTAATTTCACTTTGGTTCACAGGAGCAGCATGGTTGGGCCAGCATTTCGTAGCCATGAAGACATGAAAAAAATAAATATATCTAAACCAGAATACTTTAATTATCTTGATGGATGTGACAGCATGTCATTGGGGAGGAAGAAGCCAAGTTTTCTGCACACATGCCACATAGAAGACATCGCACTCTGAAAGGACCCCAAGCCTTCTTTGTGGTCCCCTCAATCATACTATTTAAAACCCCAATTCCAAATACTGAGACTGTATGGAAAATGCTAATAAAGACAAAAAGGAGAGATTTGTAAATTTACTTAGACGTGTATTAAAAAACAGTGTCACCCGTGTGCTTGGTAGACAACTTGTGGGCTCATCAAACTGTAACAATTCCACAATGAGTTGAGGGTTGGCACTGCTGCCAGTGATGTCACTTCTGCGTCACAAACCACTGAACCTTCCTCTTACACCATGGCTTCCTCTAAGGGGCTCCATTGCCATTATGGGGCAGTCCCAGCTGTTGTTGCTGGATCACTACTTTTTTGAGGTTGTCACCAAATATATGGGGTTCACCTTGAAGGGGCCCACACACTTGTGTTATTTTGACACATTTTACCTAGATCACAGCATTGTTTTTTGAAGATATTCATTTATTCTGAAATTGCAGTCTGCGACACTTCCAAAAAAGCTGTGAACGGGGCTGGTTCAAGGCTAATAAGATGACAAGTTCAAATAGTTTTGTCTAATATGGACTAGGAGTTACAATCCCTGATCGATTCAGTCACAGGCATTTGCCTTAAGTGGGGGTTGGAGATGTCTTCTTTATTGGAATTACATTGATGACTATTTAGTGTTGCTTACACCAGTATGTACACATCATCAGTTGTGTACCCGCCTCATAGGATGTTTCGGTCACGTCACCCACAAGACACCCTCATCCAAGGCAGGCCCACCACAAACTGATCAGACCTGGGTGTGTGTCACATGCCTGCTAAGTGGTCATTTTGTAGCCCATACTATCTCCTTTCTCTTCAGCCATGGCCAGTGTCTGCTTCTTTTGGCGATAGTGGCGAGTTCCTTAATTGCCTTCTGTTGAGCCTGCACTTTAAGTGGAAAAGGCTACAAAGCTCCCTGCAGACCACCTCTACTGGGCACACCTTCACATTCCAGCCTCGCTCCTCATCAGTTTTATTTTATTTGCTTCTTAGTTTTCTTTCTTTACGTACCTCTCCCTTCTGTTTTGGAGAGTGGCAAAGATAGCTCTATTCCGGTGACACCATTAATATAAAGAAAATTAAATGATCAGATAATTTTATGCTTTAAAAATGTTCTGTTTGTTAATATAATTCAGGTAAGGACTACATGGAGAAGATTCGGGGCAGATCTCTGATATGCTAACAAAGGTTATCATGTGGAAGAGTCTAGAATTCCCCAGTAGGATCTTAAGCCCATTATTGGAATTGGTGAGATCAGAGTCCTCAGTCTGTTACTACCTCATCAGCAAAAACAGAGAGAAAATGATGTGAATGAAGGTCGGCTGCCACTTTCAAAAAGTTTAAGGTACAGCAGTATCACTAGAGTTAGGAAATGTGGGGATTAACAAAGTATATCAAATCTATCTCTCTATCTATGATGTCTTTGAAGTGCTATTGAGTGAGTCCATCTGTCCTTTTCTAATGTAATTAGCAGGAAAGCAAGAGAATGTGACTTACATAAAGTATATATCTAATGTATATGTGTATATATATATATATATATATATATATATATATATATATATATATATATATATATATATATATATATATATATATATATGTATTATATATATATATATATATATATATATATATATATATTATATTGTCACACACATGCGACTAGGAGGGAGCTGATTGGACCAAGTGGAGGTAATTATTTGCTAGGCCAGGGGGTGGTGGGGTGCACTAAACCTACCTCTGTTATCTCTGCAGGCCAAATATGGGAAAACCTGCCTGATTCAACATCACTTCTGGTTCCTGTGCACAGACTGACATCACTTCCGGTCCCAGCGCCCAGGCTGACACCACTTCCGGTTCCGACGACCAGACTGACGTCACTTCCAGTTTCTGGCCAAATGACATGACTTCTGGTTTTCAGCTTATGAAGCCTCCATCTTTTCTAACCTCATCAGTCAGTTTGGAACTCAATGAGAACACATCTCATCCTGTTTCTATACCCTTTTGCAGCCAGGGACAATATACAGGTGGCTACTCCAAACCTTTCTCGTGTATCGAGACTGATTCTTTCACAATACTAATTCCAGTCAGATTACCTCACTTGAAGAAAAGAAGTCTCCTTACAAATGCACCCACCCCCTTACCTGTAATTCCTCAGCTTGTTCTCAACTTGTTTCAACGAGAATGTATAAACTAAAGAAACTGCCATGCCATCTAGTGGTTGTTTTCAGAGTGCTGACGACCTTAAGCTTTTATATAGTCTGGGTGGGTGTCCTTGTGGACTGTTTCATCTGTATAGGAAGCCTGTAGGGACTTGCAACACCCCTAGGAGGAAAGGAGGAGGCTGGAGTATGCACTGATTTTACAGCGTGTTGCCCGAACCCACCTCATGACAAACCACCCGGATTGGGACCCGAGTGGCCAGCTGTGCAATCAGTGACAGAGCTTGGCCGACCCTCACTGGAACAGTGTGGAGGTTTTTTTTTTTATCAGTGGCTGGAGTGGCCAGTCCTGCCACCACGAACAGCACCCTAAGCTTATAAAGAAACAGAATGGGACAAATGCCGTTTTACTAATGAGACATGTTATTGAAAAATGCGTCAGAAGGGTGGCACCAGTTACAGTCTTCAAGTACAGTATGAGGCATTAAGCTGTGACAGCAGAGCAGTTTGTTGAGCTGTCCTTGTCAAAACGGCGGTCCTTCAGCACTTCAGACTGATGTTCAATAATCCAAGTCCTCAGTCAGTGGATAGGAAAAAACCCCAAGGCTTCTATCTATGTAATATTCTCTGGTAATGACAGAATGCCCCTTTCAGCCAGCCTGACCAATGCCAAAAAATGTAATCACAGAACAAATGTCAATTATACCTGCCCAGCTGTTACTACAGGGAAAGCTTTCATATTCAAGTCAGCTATTTACACAATTTGTCAGCATTTAGTAGGTAAAAGTTAATACTGAAATAAAAAGACAAAAGTGTCCCAGTTGTATTTAAGTCAAACTTTAATTAGATCCATATTTCAACAATATTTTTGTAACATGTCTGAATGACAAAGTTAGATGATCCATGTTAAACAGAGATTTTCATATCCATTAGACAGCCCTAATACAATGTCAGTATGTGGGTAAGAACAGAGTTTCACTACCCAAATATGATATAATTTTAATGGTTTTAATAGAACCACTGTGATATACATTTCCAGATGATTTTGTGAGCTTTGTTCAATAACGCCCACAGTACATGTATTTCATGTTATCTACCTACATCAAGGGCAAAATATCTGCAAAAATGAATAAAAAGAGTGTTATTTTATACTTATTAAAATGTATACGTCAAATGAAACTAAAGTGTTTATGTCTAAGTTTGAGTTGATGTCTTTTAAAATAAGGCTATACAGTACATTGCTTTTTTATTTTCTTCAAGTGACTAATGACGCCCACTGTTCTCAGCTTGATGGAAGAAAATACTTGCACAGAGTTATATTTAGTGTCTCATCTGGCGTGGTGCATGCTAATAGATGAAAGGGCTCACTTTAATACCGCAATGTAAGAATATGAGAATAAATAAATGATTGATAAAGAAGATGAATTACATTTAAATATTTTATTCAGAAATATAATCTATCTCATTGCATGAGATAACAAATAAGTATTTTATATAAATATTCTCCACAATAATTAGTTGTGCTGCATTGTTGCCATCATTTTATGCCAGCTCACTGCCACCTGAAATGTGCTTTAGCAGAAATAATTGATCTTCTGTCCATTTATCTGCATGCTAGATCTGCTTGTAGGGGAACCGGGACATCCCAGCAGCAATGGGCACAATGCCGCCACTAATAAAGTCCACTGCAGGGCACACCCGCTGCCAACCCCGTGCCAGAATAGATTTATGTAAGCTTAACTGTTGCAACTGTGGCAGACTGACAGAGACAGCCCAAGAAAGATTGGGGTTACCACCCTGGTATCCTCTTTAATTTTATAAACGAGTAAGACAGTTGTCAAACAGCTCAAAACATAAGTAACAGCTTTAGCAAGCGAAAACAGCAAACAATCAGGAGCTCTGTACTTCCCTGGTGTCAGTTTGACATCTGACACCACCTTTATAGGACTAGAACCAGAAGGGGTGGAGCCTTCTCTGGGCATCGGGGCGGAGTTAGACATTCACTTTGGGTCTTCTTTTTCAGGCTGCAAAGGAGGAAGGAGAAGATAATGTTATTATTAGCACCCCTTCTCATGCCAGAATGGAACTGCTTAACTTCTCAGAGCCGGGAAGGTAATCCCCAGGCATGCATGTGTCACACTGTGCATGTTTATTTTTAGGTTGTTTGGTGGAAGTAAGATTTCTGGAAGACACCTAAGTTCATACAGAAGGATCTGGGAATTGTCAGTCACTCTCCACTCTCTACAGTGCTGCATGTTCTTATAATTCAAGACCAGACTTTCACATCACCATGAAGGAATTGTAAGTGATTTCATTCAGAAACATTTTAGGTTTTCCAGCATGAAATGATTGGTCTCAGCTTCTGCCGCAACATCACTATTAGTTTAAGGTCTGGGCTTTCACTAGACTTGCACAGAATTTTCATTTACTTTATTTTTAGTCATTCTGATGTGGACTTTGTTTTGTGCTTTGGATCATATCTTGACTGTAAGACTCAACCACACTTCAGCCTCAGTTGGACCTTCTCTTTAAGGAATTCTCTTAATACAGAGTGAAGTTCATGGTTCTTCAAGTACAGCAAATCTTCTTGGTTGTGAGGCAGCAAAGTATTCCTACACAGGCATAATATTCCCACTATGTGTTGTCTGCAGGCATGATGTTCTTACTCTGAGGTGCTGCTTTTGCTTTATGCCTGATGTAATGGGGCACACGTTATCCAAGACATTCCACCTTTGTCTCATCTACACAACAAACATTTTCTCAAAAGGCTTCTGGATTATCCAGGTGCTTCCTAGCAACTAAGTGACATTTATTTGTTTCTGGTTAGCAGCAGTTTCTGACTTATTACTCACCAATAATCTTGTTTTTGCCCAGTGCTTTGTTATAGAGTCTTAAACATTGATTTTACTGATGTAAAACAAATATGCAGTTCTTCTGATTATCTTTATATATAATACGCTACTGTGGCTGTTCATTTGTCTGTCCAGGATTTTAAATCATCTGTTTGAACCATTGACCTGAAATTTGGTACACATATACTACGAGACGTCTACTATCCGCTTTCGGGGTGATGATTGACCATCAAGGTTATTCCTCTTTTTATTTTTATTTTATTTTATTGTAGAATTAACTCTCTGCAGTGCGCACCAGGGTGGCTGTGCAGTGCATGCATACGGGAGCCATTCTCATCCCTACCACCTTCGTTGTCACTTCCCCTACATCTTAATATCTTAAATCATTCTTGAGGCAGATTGAAGACTTAAGTGCCAGCTTAAGTGAAAAATGAAAGAAAACATACAAAGTAATTGCAACACAAACACTAACTTAATCAGTTTTAGAGCGAAAAGATGCCAACGAAAGAAGCGGGCCGCTAGGGTGGAGAAAAGAAGAGCTGCTCAGGAAGCAGCAAGCGCATCAACCTCTGAGCAAACAAATGCTAAACGTACAGAGAAAGAGGATGAAAACTAGGAATGCTCAAATCAAGTGTGTTCACTGCACGTTATCGTTTTAGGATATTTGTTATATCTAAGACGATTGCATAGTAGGTAGATTCACCCAAGTGTTTCCCATTTGAAAGTTAGGACTCTCTCTACAATTTGATGGAGCCTTAGAAATTACTTTATAGCCCTCTCAAAACTATCAGACATTAACAATGATTTTTATTTATCTGTTCAGAAACTTCTTCTGATCTTGGCCTGGTACATTTGTTGAATCCTTGTGCTGGCATCTTGACTCTGATGGCAAGGGTCAAAACACATGAGCTTAAAAATAAAAGAGACGGGCTGGCTGTAATAAAGCTTGGCCCTGTTAAGTCAACCCTTTAATTGGATTGATTTAATTAGGGGGCAGCTATGTTTTGACACAGTGACAGATGATGTTAAATAACTTTGTTACATACAGTAAATGACATAAGTTTAAATGATAGCAGAAATCAGGAAGAGGGAAATATTTTGATGGCAGTTTATATTAGCCGGTTATACTACCTTAGAAGGCTGGCGTCCTTCAACATCTGCAATAAGATGCTGCAGATGTTCTATCAGACAGTTGTGGCGAGCGCCCTCTTCTACGCAGTGGTGTGCTGGGGAGGCAGCATTAAGAGGAACGACGCCTCACGCCTGGACAAACTGGTGAGGAAGGCAAGCTCCATTGTTGGCATGGAGCTGGACAGTTTAACATCTGTGGCAGAGCGAAGGGCGCTCAGCAGGCTCCTATCAATTATGGAGAATCCACTGCATCCACTAAACAGTATCATCTCCAGACAGAGGAGCAGCTTCAGCGACAGACTGCTGTCACTGTCCTGCTCCACTGACAGATTGAGGAGATCGTTCCTCCCCCAAACTATGCGACTGTTTAATTCCACCCGGGGGGGTAAACGTTAACATTTAACATTATACATAGTTATTGTCTGTTTTTCACCTGCATTATTATCATTCTTTAATTTAATATTATTTATTGTATCAGTATGCTGCTGCTGAAGAATGTGAATTTCCCATTGGGATTAATAAAGTATCTATCTATCTATCTATCTATCTATCTATCTATCTATCTATCTATCTATCTATCTATCTATCTATCTATCTATCTATCTATTACAACGTAACTTATGTCCCCATACACATTTATTATAAAACAATGTATATATCCTTATACATCACATATGATGTAACATATTGTACAAATATGTACTGTATATAATATACTATATATATATATATACAGTATATATATATATATATACAGTATAATATATATATGCACACACAAACACATACATACAAAACACAATTTATACAGCCATGAACAATATATCTATCACAACAAAATTACATACCCATACATAACATATATAATACAAAATAATTTGTATACCCATTTACATTATATAAATTAAAATACAATGTCGCTCATCAATTCACAGGAAGTGCAGAGAAATGAATTACTCAGCTAGGGTACCAGTGAATGGAGCAAATAATTGGCATGAGATGAATACATTAATAGCGAGTGATGGAACTTTATCATATTTCAAACAGATTATCTAACCACAACATTTTATTGAGACCTCCCTTCATTCATCTGTTTTCTGAGCTAATTTAGAGTTTTTTTTTAAAATAAGATTCACTTCTGTTTTGCTAGGTAAATGCCCATTAATTCATTTTCTGATCCTGCTCAAACTGCATTAAATTCTTACTTTTTAGTCATTCTGATGTGTGTGTGTGTGTGTATATATATACATATATATATATATATATATATATAGTGGTAGTTCAGCCCTTGAACACAGACAGACAGACAGACTGATTTCCTAAACGTCTTTAAAAACACCACACAATGCACTAGACAGCCACAAATTGCTCACATCCCTTCTTCTCTTTATTCTCTCTCAATTCTTCTTCCGCCTCTACTCCTCTACTCACAAGCTCCGTCCTCTTCCACTTATCTAATGGAGTGAGGCAGCCCCTTTATAATGCAGCACTTCCTGGAGTGGCGGAAGTGTTGTAGTCCAAGACTCTGTAATCATCCGGGTGCCCCCTGGCAGTGGCCATGGGCCCCAACAGGGTTGAACTTCTAAGCTGTGATCCCAGGGCAGCTGCCCTCTCGTGGCCCGGGGAGGTATTGTCCCTCTAATGGTCCTTCCAGGCTTCCCGGCTGGGCAGGATCCCTAGCCGTCCGCCCCTATATATACAGTATATATATTCATTTATCTATGCATTTATGTATTTATCTGAAGAGCTTCTGTAAAAAGCCAGATTTCCCCACTGGGGACAGATAAAGTTCTACCTATTGGTTCTCAGAAGTATGCATGAGGCTCAAAGCAGAAATCAATGCAGAATCGAGTGCTACTCCCACCTCAGTACACATAAAATTGCACACTCACACTCATTCATTTCAAACCAATTTCAGAACTGCCAAGCCACCTAACTTGAGGTATTGGAGGAAAACTAAAATATTTAGAGAAATGACATACACAGAAGAGCAAACACTACAAATAGAGTGAGAAGGATAAGGATTCAAGCCCATGGAGCTACCATGCTGCTGTTAGAATCAGCAATTGTAATAAATGGATATTACTAACAAAATGATTAAACAAAACTCATTCATATGTCATTGCTCATTAACAGTTTGTAGTGTGACACCGATTATAATTTAATGGGTGATGAGTGGACTATAATGTACAAGGTCACAGAATCAATCCTCCCTACTGAGTCCAATAAATTGTGTCTTATTGCAAAGCT
The DNA here is from genome assembly GCF_900747795.2 of Erpetoichthys calabaricus. Taxonomy (NCBI): domain Eukaryota; kingdom Metazoa; phylum Chordata; class Cladistia; order Polypteriformes; family Polypteridae; genus Erpetoichthys; species Erpetoichthys calabaricus. The sequence continues at coordinate 40,053,538 of NC_041401.2, forward strand.
GCTGAATAACATAAAGCTGTTTTTTGCGTACTTTTATATTGATATCCATTTACATAGATACTACATACATACATGAACTATGCATAAACAAATACAAATTCTATGTGGGAAGTTACTGAGGTAGGATTTGAACCTTGGAACTGTGAGCACTGCTAATGGCTGTTCCACCTGAAATGTTACAGTAACAAAACTGTTAAAAGTTTAAAACCTTCTTTCAACCCCTTTTTTCCTTAATGTCCCTGACTATTTGGAGCTCTGTACCCAGCCCTGCTCCCTATGAACTGAAATCTGATTAGAAACTTAGAAAATGGATGGATGGATAAAGATGTAATGACTGAGGGCATTTATAAGAGAATTTAATACAAAATTATCATTATAAAAAGTGATATCTTCAACCTCAACATGATTATTTATTGGCACCTTCTTATTGAATTATCACGTCTAATTTAAATGTGGTATTTGATAACTATTATCACATTAACTTATTATGGTACTCAATGTAATTATGTACTGATGAAATCTTTATTTTCAGTGATTACAATGCTGTTTAATTAGCCATGCTTTCTCAAACTCATTGAGTCCAACTCAGGGTTGTGAGGTGCTGAAACCTATCCCAGCAGCATTGACACAAGGCAGGAAAGTGTCCTGCATGGTGCACTGGCCCATTAGGACCCACTCACACACACAGATGCCAACCTCAGACTCACATAATGCCAGTTTGGCATCACCAGTTCAGCTAATCTGCATGTCTTTTTGGATGTGGGAAGAAAACCCATGCAGACCTGGGCAGGACATGCACATTACAGACACAGGATTTGGACCCAGGATGTTGGACCCGTGAAGCAGCAGCACGGCATCACCACGTATCCCTAAACTGAATTATTGATAACTTGATTTTAAATGATTAAAATACTGAATTAAATTACTTATTGAGGTGTACATATTGAATTAACCTCGAATCTGATCATAGTAAAGTATTTAATTGACAACTTCAATTCATTTTTTATTATACTAAATATAATTATTTATTAACATCTTTATTTTACATTTTTATGATACACAGCATTATTAGTTATTGTCAAATTCATTTTAAATTATGATGATACTCTATATAATTGGTAATTGATATTCTCATATTTAATTTTTTTGATATTTAATGTCACAATTTATTGAGAACTTATAGTAATATTATTGTGATAATAAACTTTTTTTTGGCATCTTTATGTTGAATTATTATGATACTCAATAGGCTATAATTATTTATTGATGCTTTATTATTGCTCCATCATTAGTTGTGATGATTTTAATTGGAGTATCATTTTCCACAGATGAACAATCACATCATACACAGCATTCTTTTTTAGCCAAACAGGTCTTCTTTATTAAAAGTACATTTTTAACCTTGCAAAAATCCTTTTCTTTTTTGTCTTTCTCTTTCCTTCTTTTCACACTACTTCAAATGAAAATAAATAAACGTGTTGCTTGCCTTATCAAGGAATTGTCCATCATTCTAATCAGCACTAGATTAGCTTTGTATTGAAGAGCAGGTGGACGGCCAGAGGGGATCAGAGATCAACAACAAAACAAGGCTGCAGCTGCTGAAGAAAATACCGATAACAGATTGAATAGAAACGTGAAATATGGCCCGAGAAAACAGCATACAATTAGAGATCACAAGTAGGTATTCATACTGAATTTCAAAAGAATTGTTAAGGACATGTTAAGTCCCCTAAACATGCTGAGCATTAGATTTAGGGGACTGTTTTGTTCCTGCAGAACACATCAAAGATGACAACACCCTAAATTAAGTCAGCGCTGTCAGGTGTTTTTACTTCTGTATTATTAAGGTAGGATGTGCTGCTCCTTGATCATAACTGACAGATTGCCTGATGCATTATAAGAAGCCAACCTAGCAAGTCAACATATATTCACCCGACTCTAAAATAATCATTGAGATTTGAAGGCTCCTAAAATACCCTTATCCATGGTACACTGCTTGGTAGCTTAATTAAGAAAAACGTAAATTAATGGCTCAGCAAAATAACCTGGGGGACTCAAAGGGCCCTTGTTTTATAAACTCAGTCATGTTGCACAGCAGGGCAATTCAACCAACACTAGAATCCACCTGTGAAGGACGCCATCAAGGACCAAACTTCCCTGGTCCCTTTTTTTTTGCTTTTTATTAATTGCATCACCAAACCCACCGAGTAATCTTACACTTCAGATCTTAGATCAGTGTTTGCAATATACTATTTATTGGAGGGAGATAAACATATTGAAAATATATCTTTTCATATTAATAACCTGGCGCCCCGCATGAGATTTGTTCCTGACTTGCGCCCTGTGTTGGCTGGGATTGGCTCCAGCAGATCCCCGTGACACTGTGTTAGGAAATAGCGGGCTGGAAAATGAGTGACTGACTGACTGACTGACTGACTGGATTAATAATCTGATTGCAATGCTTTGTTATTTGAAAACCAAATAAAGAATATTGAAGGATTGTGCATGAGCGTGCTCAGTAACACACTGACATCTCAGTTTGGAAGTGTTCTCGTCTTACACATATTGCCATGATCATTAGCTGCAGTTTTCCACAATCATGAATGGGTTGGGCAGGCAAATAAAACGATTAAATGGATGACCAGTTAGTTGGTGCCTCAGAGATGGAGGACACAGGGTTAGATTTCATGGCCTGCTCATTGTGTGTGTGGACTTTGCACATTCTCCCGGTGACTGCCTGGGTTTTCTTCTGGGCACTCCTGCTTTTGCCCAAAGTTAAAAAAAAATGTTTTAGATTAGATTAGATCAGAGGTTGGCAACCTGCGGCTCATGAGCCACATGTGACTCTTTGACTGTGTGGCTGTGGCCCTTCCCAGAACAAAAGACGCATTCACATTTTCATGTCTTAACATATTATTTGAGGTCGGCAACCTGCGGCTCATGAGCCACATGTGGCACTTTGACTGTGTGGCTACGGCTCTTCTGAAAATGAAAGACACATTCACATTTTCATGTCTTAACATATTATTTTCTAATACTTTCATAAAGATAAATTATTTATTTATGTGTTTATATTTTTATTTTTCAAAGCATATGACAGGGTGCCTTGAGAGGAGTTGTGATAATGTACTGTATGAGGAAGTCGGGAGTGGCAGAGAAGTATGTAACAGTTGTACAGGATATATACGAGGGAAGCATAACAGTGGTGAGGTCTGTGATAGGAGTGATGCATGCATTCAACATGGAGGTGGGATTACATCAGGGATCGGCTCTGACCACTTCCTTATTTACAATGGTGATAGATAGGTTGACAGACGAGATTAGACAGGAGTCCCCATGGACTATGATGTTTGCTGATGACATTGTGATCTGTAGCAATAGTAGGGAGGAGGTTGAGGAGACCCTGGAGAGGTGGAAATATGCTCTAGAGAGGAGAGGAATGAAGATCAGTAGGAACAAGACAGAATACATGTGTGTAAATGAGAGGGAGGTCAGTGGAATGATGAGGATGCAAGAAGTAGAGCTGGCAATGTAGGAATAGTTTAAATATCTGGGATCAACAGTACAGAGTAATGGGGATTGTGGAAGAGAGGTGAAGAAGAGAGTGCAGGCAGGGTGGAATGGGTGGAGAAGAGAGTCAGGAGTAATTTGGGTATCAGCAAGAGTAAAAGGGAAAGTCTACAGGGCGGTAGTGAGACCAGCTATGCTATATGTGTTGGAGACAATGGCACTGACCAAAAAACAGGTGGCAAAGTTAAAGATTTTAGATTTGTATTGGGTGTGACAAGGATGAACAGGATTAGAAATGAGCACAATAGAGGATCAGCTCAGGATGGATGGTTTGGAGAGAAAGCTAGAGAGGTGAGACTGCGTTGGTTTGGATATGTGCAGAGCAGAATTACTCAAAAGAATGAAAATTTAAAAAAAGAACACTTCTGACTTTGCAGTTCCAGTCCCAGTGAGGCATTATGCAGGTGCATTGCTGTTGGTATTAAGGAGCTCCAGTTGTGTTTCCTGACACACTTCTGAATAGTTCATTGGCTTAAAGTCCTCAGTCTTAGTGTGTTTGAGAGAGGATGTGCAGCATTGTTCTTAATGGCACTCGAATTAGAGGGTCCAGAATGCATCCTATAACAGCCTGTTCTTTTTAATTAATTAGCTAGTTACTTCGTTGGGCCTCTCTTGAAGTGATGTTACCAACCCAGCACACCAAAGCGTAGAAAATCCCACTGGCCATCACAGAGTTGTAGAAGATATGAAGAATGTTGCTTCTCACATTAAAGGAACACAATCTCCTAAGAAAAATGAGTCTGCTTTGCCCTTTCTTATACACAGTAGTTTATTTGTGTTCTGAGACCAGTCCAACCTGTCATTGATGTGGACCCCCAAGTAACTACCTCAATATTCATTCCCTCAATAGTGACCTGGTGTAGATACTCTTTGGTGTGGTGAATATCAATAATTAGTTCCTTGGTTTTGCGGCAGCTAAGACACAACCAATTTTCTTTTCATCAAGAAGTAAAGTTGTCTGTCTCATCCCCTTATTGATACACAACATAAGTACAGAATCATCTGAGAAGTTCTGCAAGCGACATAGTCGGAGTTGGACAGAGTGAACAGAAAAGGAGACAGGACTGTTCCTTGTGGTGCTTCAGTGTTGCTCACATCCGTATCAGAAACACAGTTGGTTTGTTAGGTTAACTAGTAACTCTTACTTGACCCAACATTTACCTTTTTATGGACAGGAACAGTTTATCAAGATTGGGTTTCTGCCTTGCACCAGATGTTATCAGGATGGGCTACGGCTCTATATGACCATAACATTATAAATGAATAGGTGACACTTTATCACCTTCTAATGTTGAATTAACCTAAACAGAACCAGAGAAAGGTTGCATTCTTTTGAACACTACTCTTTGGAATAACCCAAGTATAATATACAGTATGTTCAAAGTTTAAAATGCTTTGCCTTTTGTCATAGTTCTCAAGAGGGCTATATAAAGTACTTATCTGCCAAACGTGGAGATACTTTTCTGAAAAGTCACTCCAGTAAAGTGAAGTTGCTCCATCAGAAATTCACTCAAGTGTCTGATATTAAGTGCACTTAAAGGAATATGCCACCCAAAAATTCTGTTTTTCATGTGTTTATTAACAAATATAGTTTGCAGCGGTGGTTGGGAAAAAAATTGTAATTTCCCGTTTTCATGCATTATGAGAGAAAAAGGTTTATGATATATAGAAGGCAACAGTGACCAATTTTGTACGACAGCCAACAATGAAAAAATATCCATGGAAAAGAGAAAAAAAATCTCATGTTACTCTAGCTGCATGATCTACAGGGAATCTCAGAATTTGGAATATTGAGTTGGATAGTGGAAAGCAAACCTAGTGATAGGTTTATTTAGAACACACAATTTTGTTAATTGTCTCATAATTTGAGTTGTTGATTTCTAAAAAAACAAACATTCTGAGACACATGTAATGTGTTTGAGGATTTGTTCTGTTCTGTGTATGTATTGTATTGTATTGACCCCCTTCTTTTGACACCCACTGCATGCCCAACCTGCCTGGAAAGGGGTCTCTCTTTGAACTGCCTTTCCCAAGGTTTCTTCCATTTTTCCCTACAAGGTTTTTTTTTTGAGAGTTTTTCCTTGTCTTCTTAGAGAGTCAAGGCTGGGGGGTTGTCAAGAGGCAGGGCCTGTTAAAGCCCATTGTGGCACTTCTTGTGTGATTTTGGGCTTTACAAAAATAAATTGTATTGTATTGTATTGTAATGTCAGAGCCTATCCAGTCAGTAATGGACACATGGCAGGAACCAAGCCTTTACACGGTGCCAGTCCAGTGTTGTGCCAGCTCATACACCCACATTCACACAGAGCCATGTTAGAACTGTCAGTCATCCTTGGTGTCATGATATAGCTTTTGTTTTTGATTTTTTATAGTTGTCCCTTGGTTTCTAAAAATACACGAGAAGATGTCATTTTGGGGGTTTTAGAGATCATGTTACATTTATTTTTGGATTTTAGTGTTTTAACTTAAGCTACATTAATGCAGGACGGAGTGGTGGCTCTGAGGCTAGGGATATGCCCTGGCACTCGGAAGGTTGCCGGTTCGAATCCCGTAAATGCCAAAAGGTACTCTGCTCTGTTGGGCCCTTCAGCAAGGCCCTTAACCTGCAATTGCTGAGCGCTTTGAGTAATGAGAAAAGCGCTATATAAATGCAAAGAATTATTATTATTATTACATTCACATTATTACATTTTTGTGTAAAAACACAGACAATAGTCTGCATTTTCACCTTTTGTCCACACTGTCTCTGAATTTTCAACACAGCGTAAACATCTGAAAATACACCCTTCTCCATTGTGGTGTGCAGGGATTGATTTTTAAGAAATGAAGACTCTAATTGTGCTCTGATTGGTTTGTACTTATTATGTAGTCAGTCCCTGATTGGATTCTGCTCATTACAAAGTCTTATTTCATGATGGGTTACCTTTCACAGACGAAAACGACATTGCAACATAGCAGACACAGAGGAGTTGATTTCCATGGTGCTTGTTGTGTTGTTCACCTGTATGCATATAAATTGCATTCTGTACAGTTTAAATGCTGTGCACATGCACAAAATGCTAATAATTTACCAGTCACTACAGTGTTGTGATAATTTCCATGGTTTGCAACTTTACCATCCCTTCAAAGATTGTATTTGCAAATGCATGCATGTTCAGTGTAGGCAAATGTCAATGTCATATGCATTTTCAGTCGTTTAATATGGCCAGAGGTAGTTTTATAAATGAAAACACTGGTATGAATAGAGCTCATTTTTAAATGAAACTTTGGATTGTGGACATAGGCTTAGTCAAAAATCAAATTACTTTCTTCTGCAGCACCATTATGGGCGCCATGATTTTGTGCTCTTCGTTGTCTCTGTTGCTAGGAAGTCTCTAGGCCAGGTCAACCAGAAGTGTGTGATGCGTGACATCACGGGTTCGTATTGGACATTCCCTAGTTTACCAAAGTTTGTGGATACCACATAAAGACCCTACTGCTGCTTTCTTTGAATTCTAGTTACAAACTTTTTTTCTGTCCCATCAACCATGCCCTGCAACGTATGTTTTGGCTCATTGTAAGAACTATAATTTTTTACTCACATTATCGGCATTGTTACTCAATTCTCGCTCTTCCCATTATGATCCTAACTTGCTTTGTCACAACCATCTCCTGATTGCATTTCTCTCTCCATACTGCTGCTGTCTGGTGCAGTCAGTACACTTGGGGTGTGAGAGAATATCTGGGGAAAATCCATGTGAAACATGTAAACGCCACTTAGGCTACAAAACCAGGAAACGTTTAAAATGAAATTCCTTAAGAAGCAAAGCGGATAGCTAGAGAGGAATTGGAAAGGGTGTGAATTTGAGATTTGGTGCACAGTTACTGGTATGACACTATGTAGTATGTGTTTGTGTAAGTTCATGGAGTTTTTGGGATCCTGACACAGGAAAAGAATTAATAATTGATTCAGGGGGAGAAGAAAGTTTAACCTTAAAAATCCCTAGTTGATAATAGTAATAAATTACATTGATAAAAAATGGGGAGACACAGCAATATAGTGGCTGGTGCTGCCGAGACTTTGTTGTTGACTGTAAAGAGTTTGGATGTCCTCTTTGTGTCAGCATTAAATATTCCTCCTGTATTCTAAAAGACATGAAAGACAGATATAATAAATAATACTATTATTGAAACAGTAGCAGTAGCAGATTAAGTACTGGCATGTCCGACCATGCAACAGAATGCCACTCTCCACTTCTAGGATAGGCTTTGGTCTCCTGGGACCCTAACTTGTATTAAGCAGTTATGAAGAGTGTATGCCAATATATTATGTAAGGATGAGAAAAATGAGGCATCCTGAAGGTGATACAAGGCAGTAAACTCAACAGCCAACTTGATAACAGTAACAACTAGACACGAGTTTGGTAAAGGGCTACTGCCATAACATTAAAACCACTAACAGATCAAGTGAATAACATTGATTATCTCATTACAGTAGCACTTATCAAGGGAAGGGATATGTTAGGCAGCAAGTCAACAGTCAGTTCTTGAAAGTGATGTGCTGTAACCAAGGAAAATGGGCAAACACACGTGATTTTAACTAGGGCCAAATTGTGATAGCTGGATGACTCTATTAGAACATCTCCAAAGCAGCAGGTCTTAAGGAGTACCTGCCAAATGTAGTCCAAGAAAGAACAATTGGTGAACTGGTGACAGGAGTATAGGTGCCATTGTCTCATTAATGCGCTTGGGGTGTGAAGGATAGCCTCTCTGGTCTGATCCCACAGAAGAGCTGTTTAATGCTGGACAATGAGAAAAAGGTGTTAGAACACCTAGGGCATCACAGCTTGCTGTGTGTGGGGTTTAGTAGCCACAGACAGGTCAGAGTGCCCATGCTGACCCCACCGCCAAAAGTACCTACAATGGGCACATGTGCATCAGAATTGGACCATTTAGCAATGGAAGAAGATGGCCTGGTCTGATGAATCATGTTTTCTTTTAAATCATGTGGACAGCCAAGTGGTGGCAGCAGGATGCACTATGTGAAAAAGGCAAGCAGGCAGAAGGCTGTGTGATTCCCTGGGCAATTTTCTGCTGGGAAACTTTGGTTCCTTGCATTTATGTGGACATGACGCTTACCACCTACCTAAAGAGCATGTACACCCCTTCATGGTAATAGTATTCCCTTATGGCAGTGGCCTACTTTAGCAGGATAATGTGTCCTGCTGTGCTTGAGGAAAGTGACAACAAATTCAAGGTTTTGACTGGACCTCCAAATTTCCCAGATCTCAATCTGATCAAGTCTCTGTAGTATGTGCTGGAAAAATAATTTAAATCCATGGAGGCATCACCTTACAATTTACAGGACTTAAAAGATCTGCTGCTAACATTTTGGTGACAAGATACCACTGGACACCTTCAGAGGTCTTGTGAAGTCCATGCTTCAAGGGGCCAGAGCTTCTTAGACAGCATGAGGGTCTGTTAATGTACACAATATTAGGCAGTTGGTTTTAATGTTGTGGTTGATCAGTGTATATACTACAGCTAAACTGGTGTATCTACCAGTTATATAGTGCACTATGTATCTATCTATCTAAAATTCTTCCTTTGAACATTTACTTTATAATCTTTCTTGAAGGTTGTTTAAAAACTGTGACATGAATTCCATTTATAATGAAAGACAGTGCCTTTAGGCCTATAAGTCATGCTTGAATATCTTTAAAAGCCATAGAATTTGTGCACGTCTATTGTATATGTATTATGACACTCCTGTTGAGCTATTAACTCTTTTTTCATGAGGATCATTTTCCCACTAATAAAATTAGAGGAGAGAGTCTACATGTGGTAATTGAAATTGACATTTTGGCATTTTTGTCTAAATGAATGAAAGTAAGTGCAAATCAGGAGCCCACTGTAATCCAAAGTAATGCCCGAAGTGAATAAGTCAGAGATGAGAATGATTTGGACAAGTTTATACAAATGTCTGACTACCCTGGACAATGAATCTATCTTGGTAACAGGCACAAGATGGACCTACAAGCTGGACACAGTGCTAGTCCTTCAGAAGGCACACTTTCTGTCTGTCTGTCTGTCTGTCTGAGCCTTGCAGAGGCAGTGACCCCCAGCCCAAAGAGGGGTTATACACTGAGCGGTAATTTACATTTATTTGCTTGGCAGACACTTTTATCCAAAGGAACTTACAAAAGAGGTAAACACTTTTATCCAAAGGAACGTACAAAAGAGGTAAACACAATTGAGTAACATTAGACTAGGGCCTGTTTGTTCAAAAATGTATAATGAAATAAATCAGACTGACAGGTCCTTACAGTACATTCATAAAATGAAGAGAGATATTGGCCTAAGAGCAAGGCCATTGTATTGCAGGTCACCTCTAATGTTTCTAAATGATTTCAGACTGACAGTGACTCAGTTATGGTCACTGGTCTTGGAATTCTTTGACCAGACAGATAAGTAAAGAAATTACTTAAACTGCAATAAATCTTGTTGGGATGCACTCTCATGTGAAGTAATTTAGAGGTTTCTTCAGTGATATTATTCTTGAAGAGCATACAGTTGGTACAGTGTGCATCACCTACTATATATAAAGGAAAACGCTATTATTTTTAATGGACTGTTGAGAGTCAGAGCCTGAGAGGTGTTAATGGCGTGTCTGAATGGTGTGAATGACTGCAGTTTTATGCTAGTGGGCATGCTTATCAAACTGGAATATATCCAGAGATTCATGACACACACTGAGCATTCAGTCAGCTCCTCTGTCTTGAGATTACAGAAGGAAATGAAAGACAGATGGAAAATATTCAGATTGTCATATTAGTCTGCAGTAATGTGAAATGGCAGGTTTTGCAGTTACCATCTGTGACGCAGCACTGTCTCCCATTTTGTTCTATTTCACATGCAGTCCCAGTATTTCCAGTTAAAGGTTAAGCCGACTGGTGAATCCAAAGCATGACTCTGGATTACCAGGAGCGTAATGCTGCCTATCCAGGATCAGTTGATGTTGGGTGTCAGATGCTGACTCTGGCTGTCAGTGTTAGACAATTTGTGTATGTGCATCCAAAACATGGATTGATAATATGGACAGAACATTAAGCTCATCCTTTCCTCCTTCCTCTTTTTTTTAAAGTCATCATTGTTCAGTTGTTAAATGTAGCTTGTTCCCTTAAGTTACATGTTTATTGAATTAACGTGTGGCCTCACCTAGGCATATGTTTCAGGAATATCCAAAATGAAAACACTTTTGGAAAATATATTTTGTTAACTACCAGTGTAGGCCTTATGACTGCTCCTTGTAGCATTGTATCATGTCACACTGTACTTCCACTGACATGACTCCCAGGCTGTATTTTCAGCTGTTTTGCTCACCTTATATTCACGTGTTACATTCCATAACAATTGTACCTCACTGTCAGACCAAACAAAACAATGTTTCTTTTGCTGTTTTTTGTATTTGCCATCTCTGATCTCCAAGAGTAAATGCAAGCTGCTGAATATTTAGCATGGAGGACACTTTCTCTTCTTATTTACACCAACAGACTTGTGCTCAGTGTAGGCCAACAGCTTGGTCATATGCTTTTTAGGTCAATTTAGTCTTGGTGGAGATACGTTCATAAATGATATGAAAACGCTACTAGTGTGGGTCAGAGATTGTTTAAATTTTAAAATGACATTGTAAAATAAAATTAGTAGCCTGGATGTAGCCTAAACCTGATCATTTGCAAGAAATCTAATGTACCTTCTATAACTCAATAAAAAAAGAGCATTTTAGATTATCTAAAACTTGAAAAATTACATTTTGTTTTTGAGGAACTACATAGAATTTCTTTAGAATTTGGCAATAATTTATTAATTTTATTCTGAAATATTCGTGCTGCTCTCCTGCCAGGGTGTCTGCTAAACTCCCGTTGTTTTTATTAATATGAGGCTATACTGCGTTAGTTCTTAGTTCTCAGATTTGGGTGAGGGTAGCATTTTGATGTGATTTATGATTACTAATCTATCTATCTATCTATCTATCTATCTATCTATCTATCTATCTATCTATCTATCTATCTATCTATCTATCTATCTATCTATCTATCTATCTATCTAATTGTTTCTGTAATATATGGGATATTTCTGATTGCTATGAAGAGACTTTTCAAATTTCTTCATTTACAAACAATAAATAAAAAGTATGAAATGTTACATACAAAATAAAAGAGCGTTGACAGTGATATAAAGCAGGGGTCCTCAATCACAGTCCTGGAGGGCCGCAGTGGCTGCAGGTTTTTGTTCTAACCTGGTTGCTTAATTAGAAAGCAATTCTTGCCAATAATTTAATTTTATGGCTTGTTAGTGTTTTAACTCTGCTATGTCAGAAAATCCTGGATTTTCTTTCCCTTTCTAAGGATATCATCCAAATGATATGAAGGCTAAAATGGATGAGTTATTCTCAGTCCTTCACTTTTTCCTCTTCAATTTCCTTCCAAGTATTTAATTTAACCCAATAGTGCATGATGAATACACACAGATGTAAATGGTAACAAGCTAAATGGAGAAATGCTGGTCTCTTTTGTCATTTGTATGTTATTGCTAATTAGGAGCAATTAAAAGACAAGAATATGGCTGTTTAAGACTAAAATAAGCAATAAGGGTTCAAAATCTTAATGAGCGAGACAACTAAAGTGAAACAGAAGTGTTACTTGAGCAATAAGTGCTTCTTATTAAGTAATTGGGTTGGAGCAAAAACCTGCAGCCACTGCGGCCCTCCAGGACTGTGATTGAGGACCCCTGATATAAAGGATACAAAATGTTGTTAATATGTAGGTTATTTAATACAAAAACTATACAATTATAAGATTAAACATTTTACAATTTTTTCAGGAAAATAAAAACAGAACAAATTCGGCAAGTATTTCATTGTTCCAAGTAGCACTGCCCTCAAAAATGCATTTTCACTTAAGTTTATTTTGTTTTTTTATAAGTGGCCACTGTTACAGTACAATTGTGCAAAGTCTTAATAAAAAAATTCTCTCTATAGTCTTCCACATGGAAGGTGATTCCCAGGTAATTAATCACATCATTACTTGTAAATCTTCCACAGCAAATGTAGGGAAGGACTAGAGACACCTGTGTTCTGGCCCACCACGGATACGGCCCACCATTCTGTAGGATGCAGCTGACCAAGTGCACCCAAATAGCAATGCAGATTTAGGTGAGCCACTGAAAAAACAGACATATTAAGGAAAGGTATTTATTGTATTAATGCCATAATTCAAAAAGCACATTCCAGAATCCAAGTAGGTGATTTTACACAACACTAAAAGTAACAAAAACAAAGACAAATGTTTTCCAAAAATTAAAAAACAAATACCAAACTGGGAAAAAAAATCCAAACTGGAGGAAACGTCATTCAGCAAATTCCTCATCATAAAAAAAAACAAAGCTAAATCCAATGTCACATTATGTGACTTCTAGTTGTTGAGTATGCCATACTTACCAAACACAGTCGCTGATCCTGTCGCTGCACCGTGTCAGTTAACACGACTGAAATCGCTGGGCATGCCACATTTAATGACTGCATGCTGACCATCCAGTGCAGTTGTGCAGTTAACATGCTATCTGTTGGAGCAGCTGCTGTGTGAAGCATGAACAGATGCAGCGAGTGAGCTGCAATCTCGGCCCTTTTTTCCATTCTGGTGTGGAACCATAAAACACAAGACATCAGACAGAGGAGCTTTTGTTCGATCTGTGAGTTCTCACACTCATGTTTCTTATTCCTCATCACTGCATTATACACATTGTATTTCTGGATGATCAGTCATTGGTTGTCAGCTCTCATGCACATGGAGCCCACCCCTATGACTAAAGACGAAATCAAAAATATTTAATCTCTCAGCTGTTAGCTGGGTTACCATTTTAATTGCATCGTTAGTGGATAGGAATAAAGGAGCCAATATGTTTTCACAATCTTAACAGGCAAGTAACAAAAGTGATAGGAAAATGCAGGTAAAGACTGTATCAGCTAGTACTTTACCTATTTAAATAGTTGACTGTTGACATTGCAGAAAAATGGAAGTGGAACAAACCACACAATTAATTGATCAAATCAATAATGGAGATGTCTTCTAATTAATAAATTAGTTCAAGCAATAAAATGCACATTGGTTCTCCAAATCCAGAGTTTATAGACAGTTTTAGGCTATTAGCCCCACTCTGAGCCACATTAGGCTTTTATTTAATTCATTGCTGAGATGTCACCCATTATATGGCTGCACTCGGGTCCTAATCCTGGATCTTGAGTTGGTTTGTCATGTGATAGGTGCGGCAATGCGCTGTATCAGCGTTTGCTCCTAACCTAACCTAAATAGCTTAGTCAGGCTATGTATTTCACATTCACTATATAAATGAAAATAAAAATATGACAGGCAAAAATAATAAAAGTAAAAGGTGAATTAGTAAAAATTGTTCTTGGAAAATGAACCACTCCCAGTGACTTTCTGTTACCGCTGTCCCTGCTAGATGACTGATTCCATTTTGGATTTACAGCCCAAGATGAAGATACATTCTCCCTTAATATTCAATAAATCAATGAACACCACCAGAATGCACATTTCACCATTTGTTTTAATTTCTTGACAGTGGAATCAAAGGCATGGTTCATGACTTGCAAATCTCTAAATGCTGAAGTTAAAAAGTAAGGGGTCTTGAAACATTTTTTACATCCCCACAAGTAAAATGACACAAGGTTGCAATTTGTCTTTGGCTTCATTGCATATCCTGAATTTGCCTGGTGGAAAGTTCTTGAAATATTCATACTGATGAATCTTTAACAATATCCTCCAAGAATATTCTTCAGCTCACCAGATCTACTGTGCTATAAAGAAGAATGCATTGGAAGTCATTTCAGAATACAATATTAAATATTTCTTGAAAGAAAAAAAAAAGATTTGTAGAAAGAATAAATGGCAGAAAGAAACCATTCCTGGAGTGGATGCCAATCTGTCACATAGCACTCTGAAGCAAATGAAAGAATCTAACTGATTTTTGGACTCTGAAAAGAAACCAAAGTCTGTGAAGAAAATGTGAACCTGGGAGAAGAGTGATAAGCACCAGGGGGCTGTGAGGGGACAGTACTAACTGTTTAACTCTGGATGCAATGGTGCAGGTCAGACATTTTAATTTAATTTGTTTGAAAGGTATACTGTATTACCTGACATATCAAAATGTGATAAAGGTGGGCAGAACCAAATGTGGGCAGCAGTTTGCTTCATATTTATATATATTTTTTGTTGGTTATTCACAGGCAGTAAGTTATGGCAACAACGGGCAGAAAGTAGAAACCAGCCAGCACTGCCAGCTCATGGACACATCCACACATAACCAGTCGGTGCCATTTAGGGATGACCATCAACTTATTCGCTCGTTCTTAGGGAGGAAACCCACAAGAAAACAAGGAGAAAAAACAGTCTTCAAAAATGTGGAACATCTCTTTGTATATCTGCAGAGTCCTCAGCTTTATGTTCGCACTGACTTGGGTACTGTGCTTGGCAATGCAGACATAACCTCTCACAAATCTTCTTCTATAATACGCTACCGTGGCTGTTCGTTTGTCTGTCCAGGATATTAAATCACCTGTAGCTCGCAAACCGTTTCACCTATTGATTTGAAATTTGGTACACATATACTACGTGACGTCTACTATCTGCTTTCGGGGTGATGATTTTATTACTCTTTTTATTTTTATTTTATTTTACTGTAGAATCAACTCTTGGCAGCGCGCCGCAGGGCAGCCGTATGGCGCATGCGTATGGGCGCCGTTCTCATTCCCTACCACCTTCGCTAATCATTCTTGAGGCAGATTGAAGACTTAAGTGCCAGATTAAGTGAAGAATTAAAGAAAACATACTAAGTAATTGCAACACAAAAACTAACTTAAATCAGTTTTAACGCGAAAAGATCCCGACGAAAAAAGAGAAGAAGTGGACCGCTAGGGTGGAGTAAAGAAGAGCTGCTCAAGAAGCAGCAAACGCATCAACCTCTGTGCAAACAAATGCTAAACATACAGAGAAAGAGGATGAATACTAGGAATGCTGAAGTCAAGTGTATTCAGTGCGCCGTTACTGGTACAGTATAATAGGTGTGAGCCATCTGCAGATGTTAGGCTTTTACATGTCTGCTTGGCAACACCCCTATAAGTAAAGAAATGGCAGAAATATTCCACGTCCAAATGCATTGACAGGGCTGATTATGTATCTGATTTAATAACCAAACTTTAATATTTAAAAAAAAAGAGAGGAAAAACCACAAATCTTTGTCTTATGAAATCAGTCTTCTCTTTTTTTCAGTCTGTTTTGGCTACTTAGTGGTATCATTTAGTGGCGGACCAAGAACATCAGAGTTTCCAGTTTTAATGACCGAATTGCTGCATTCCAATAAGCTGACTGCAGCCAGAACAGTATGTCTGAATGAATACTGCATAGGCATAGTGGAGGAAACACTAATAGATATAGAGATTGGAAAAGACTAGATAGATAGATAGATAGATAGATAGATAGATAGATAGATAGATAGATAGATAGATAGATAGATAGATAGATAGATAGATAGATAGAGTTCCTATTAAAAGATATTAACCCCATTGGAAAGTTTCACATTTTCTTGTTACTTGGGAGCTCCACCCCCTACTGGCTGCCCACTATCTTGTGGCTGAGACACTCGGAGGGCGTTGAGGCGCTTCTCTGTTAGAGAACGTGATTGTATTTAAAGAGACAGTATACAGAAGAGTATGTGAGGTGTGGGAGGAAGAAGGTTTGGTCCTTAGTTATTATAGACAGAAAATCGGTTACTTGAGTATTTCACTACAACTGTTTATTTTAAATACCAATGAATAATAAAAATAATAAAAGTAAAAGTATCAGCAGACCCCCGTGACCCAGTGTTCGGATTCAGCGGGTTGGAAAATGGATGGATGGATAAGTAAAATGTAATAAAACATAATAAAAAGTAAATAAGAAATGAAATTACATTAATGCTTCATCAAAAACAATATTATTAATTACTTAATCGATTTTCTTTGTTCTTGATTTTTATTATATGCAGGTCTCTTTTGTTCATTTTCTTCTTTGTTCGAGGGGCAAGTTAGCAGCACTGAGAGTGTCACAGGGTGGTACAGAGAGAGGATGTGCACAGTAGGAGTAATGATTGGGTGAGCAGTGTGGAGGGGAGTGGTCAATGCTGAATAACGCGGACACGATGGAAAATGTTTTTAATATAATAGATGAGATATAACATTGAACCACAGTGCATTTAATTTTTCTTTTTTGACAGTGACCAATATTTCTACAATAGTCTATCTATCTATCTACAAGATTTCCATTAGGCATCTACAGATATATAGATAAGAGACTGGTACTCTGTAGAATGGTTTTACATGTTAGTCAGTCTGGGGGGCTCTAAACACTGCTGGTAATCAGCTCAATACTAACAAATGCCGCTGGTACTCTAAGTAGAAATAGAAAGACTACCTGGCCACTACTTGCTACACCAGTGTTTGCTTTCACTTAGTATTTTCTTTCTCTCCTTATTGCTTAAATGGTTTTTGCAGATATATGCAAGGTCAGGTTGATCTATCCATCGTCTTAACAAAGTGACAGGTATAATGTGTAAACTGTAAAAGAATACACACCTTTCCTTTATTGAAAGCACATGCCACAATTTTCTTGAGAATTTAAAGATGAAAAACTAGAAGGAACTGCTCGAAGAGTTTCTCTGTTCCTACCTGACACTTGGGAATGTGTCTTTAAAAACCCTTTACTACACTCTTCTGGACTTTTCCCTGAGAACCTGGGAGGGCCTCTGATGAACATTGGGAGAGGTTCCACCAGGACATCAGTAATATGGAGAGACGTTACAGTGGACAGTGCAGTGAGTCTACTATGTTAGCAGACTTCTGTTGGGCATTCCAGTGTGAAACACCTTCAGAGGATTACAAGAGGAAAAAAACTACCAAGTGACCTTTAAGAAATATTTATATGTAAAACAATTGTATTTGTAATATCTCATTTTTTCATGTCTAAATAAGTAATTTTAAAATTAGTTATTTTTTTTCATTTTAAACCATCTTCTCTCAAAAAAACTGATTCTGATAGAACAATACTTTTGCCAGATTTGGATTCAGCACTCTCAAATCTATAAACCTAAAATATTCAAACAGAGTGAAAATACAATTTTATTTGCAGACCGGTGTAATCTGTTACTAAGGAACTGGACCCCCTGAATGTCATGCTGATATGAAGACTGCATGAATCCATCCAGGTTGTGTAATTCTTTGTATTGGTTTTATTTGCTGGTATTGATTATTATGCAAATAGGTATGATTTTATAAGTAAAAGCTTGATGTCAGTCTCTGTTTGACTGATTAGTAATGAGCCACGAGCGGGACTGAATTATTTTGGGGAAACCACTGTTTAAACATTTACCAGTACATTTATGTAATTTTGTAGCATCTTCCTTAAAATGGTGCATTGCTGGGATCTGCACTTTCAACTTCTCAGGTAGGAGGCCTATGAAATGTATGAAAAATGTAGGGTATGATCTGGATAGTATATAATTAGTGTTATAAGTTAAGAATTCTATGATGAAAATAAAAAGATTACCGTACTGACTTTAAAAAGAATAATTAGAAATAAATCAAGTCCTATCTGCAGGGACACCAACCATTTTCCACTATCTCACTGAGGTGTGTGCAGCCAGGAGCTGGCAACTTTCCACTGCCTGCTTTTTATGACTAGGCACAACAGGCTTTCTGTTTGCCCCATTGAGCTGGCACAGATAAACAGAGGTGCTGATATTTTTTATGTCTTTTTCTGAGATTATACTTATTTCACACGTACACATTTTCATAGCAAATCATTCCCCATAGCTAACCACACTTGGTTTCCATGTTCTGACAACACATCCTGTCTACAGATGTTAAGTTATATTGTGGCCCCCAGTTTTATCTCCCTTTACAGACATTTCCAACTAGTAGGAGATGATGCGCAGCTCCCATTGTGGTACAGATCCCTACAATCAGAAGGTTGCCGGTTAGAATCCCAGAAATCCCACTCCATTGGTCCCTTGAGCAAGGCCCTTAACCTGCAATTGCTTTATCCTGGGCATGACATTAATCTGCATCTAGCCCTGCAAGCAAGTCCTCAAACTTACAGGGAAAACCCGGGGGTTAGTGGCAGGATTGGCCCTCCAGCCATTGTAAAAAACCTCACACTCTTCCACTTCATTCAAACTAGTGTGGTGCTGTGGCATCACCTGTGCCACGGCTGCACTCAGGTTCCAGTACGGGTGGTTCTTCATGGGGTGGGTGCGACAAACATGCTGCAATCAGCGCATGCTCCCAAACTCTCTCTCCCATTGTGGTACCGCTGCAGATCACCTACTGCAAAATGAACGATTAATAGCCTGGTCCCACAGGAAATGTATTGTGGAGGAACTTGGTGTCCACCCAAAATACACCGTATACCTGTCACCAACCAATGTATCGATACCAGCAGTTTGGTTTTTGGTGAAAATGAATTCAGCCAGCTGCTGTGGGGAAATAAAACCTGAAACAATCTAAGCAGTGGATGCATAAGCTGTCATCACCTGCGCAGAAGGGTGCTGTTGGAAAATATAAATACAAGTC
Organism: Erpetoichthys calabaricus; assembly: GCF_900747795.2. Taxonomy (NCBI): domain Eukaryota; kingdom Metazoa; phylum Chordata; class Cladistia; order Polypteriformes; family Polypteridae; genus Erpetoichthys; species Erpetoichthys calabaricus. The sequence continues at coordinate 40,072,769 of NC_041401.2, forward strand.
TGTATGTAGCATATAGGTTGTGTATTTTTAGAAAATGTTCTCAATTTATTTATTAAGATTGTTTTAGACCCTCTGGCTAGCAAAACAACCTGTGTGGTGAGGCAACTTACTAAAAACATGAAATCTTGTTAGGTGTATTTTACCAAAGACAGTCCAGATGGAACATTGGCATGCTTGAAGCAAGGAAAATGGCTACTAGCATGCTGCAGGCAGACATTTCATGTGCCAACTTTGCCATACTCTACTGTTTGGATTAAGTCACGTCATTGTGTCAGGACTGCAGACTACGATTCAACAGAAAGGCAAAACCAATGACCAACCAAGATCTGGTTGCACTCAACTGACCATGCCAGACAGAGTAGAACCTGGTTGATATGAGAGATTGTTTCAGATTGTGTCTGCCAACAGACACAATGCCCTCCCTCAGTGACCGTTTAGAGAGCTCTGTGCCACTAGCCTCAGAACAAGGCAACCTTGTCAATGCCCCTCTGCTCACTCCTTTTCAATGCCAGGCCACAGACACAGTTCATGTGGTGTAGATGCTCCAGAAGAGGGTTGGGCATCCCGCCCAGGATGGTGGTGGAATCCTCATTCAGGCGGGACACCATAATGAAAGGATGGACTCAATGGGGGTAATACCAGGCTGTGATGCCAAAAGAAGTTGGCCAGGAGAAGTTAATCCTCCACTTTAATAGGTGGTAGTGCTTGTGTGTTCATGTCGAGGTTTGGGCTTGTTGACGCTCGGGTTTCCATCATAATGGATGCCTGTGTGTTGTTTAATCAAACAAATCCATGCAGGCCCAAACTCACCTAAGAGGGTCTGAGTGAAAAACCTAGCCTTGATACTTGAAACAAAATACCCAGTGATAATCCAAGGGTTCTTAGTGGTAGCACTGCTGCCTCACAGTAAGGAGACCTGGGTTTGCTTCTCCCTGTGTCTGCATGAGTTTCCTCCGGGTGCTCCGGTTTCCTCCCACAGTCCAAAGACATGCAGGTTAGGTGCATTGGCGATCCTAAATTGTCCCTGATGTGTGCGTGTGCCCTGCGGTGGGCTGGCGCCCTGCCCAGGGATTTGTTCCTGGATTGTGCTAGCTGGGATTGGCTCCAGCAGACCAACATGACCCATGTGTTAGGATATAGCGGATTGGACGATGACTGACTATTAGCAAGGGCAGGTCTCTTTAGAGCGAAACGTGAATGGGGCAAGATAATCATAAACAATATTAACACAAAAAACAAATTTTGTCTAAGGAAAGAAAACAAACACACCTGCAAAACATAGCAGAATCTGATGTTGGCACTGAAAATTTTGGTGATGCCAACAATGAGAGAAAACCCTACTGATACCCGTGTGCTCACTTTAGCGATGGGTTTGTTACCAACACAACTAGTAAGTGCCCTGACAGGTCACGGATTTGTCTGATATTCATGAGCCACCAGCTCAATTGGCATTAAAGTTTCAACTTTTATTACAGTTGGTAAGGCATGCAGCTTTGCAGTTCATTGATACAACAGATTAAGAGTGCGTGAGAGATTTGATTTTGGTATTTTCATAATAATCTAATTGAGGACAGAGTCACTCATGTATTGGGAGACTAGAAATGCACACATCAGGTATGCATACAGTAATTATAAGGCATGGCAAAACAGTAAACCTTCTGTTTGCTGCTGTTTAATGCTACAGGTCAGTATTCAAAATTATAACGGATATTATTTTAGCATGTGTGCCTTTGCAAGGGGCTGGTATGTCACATGTATCATCAAACTGTAGGCAGTTTGTCTTCAATATTTGTAAGTGGATTTAAATTTGTCTAAACAAAAATCATTGAAACTGGAGGTGCAAAAAAAAGACACTTTGATATGACTGGACTTCTAAAATGTTTTTTAAAATGAATTTATATTAAGTTATTAAAAATAGCAAGCCTACTCATGACAAATTTAGGCCCATCCTGTTATGAAATCCAGGCATTGCTAATGCTTTTGGTGCTGCAGTGTTGGTTGAAAATTGAAATCTTACTGTGGTACTGTGTATTATTACTGTAGCTATACAGAGTGTTAGGACTTTGGATGTGACTATCTGTATCACAGATGGATACACAGTCTGGAAATGACAGCCATGCCACCTTGTACTTCTGACCTGCATCACACAGGACTGCCACTTTTTATATCACACATCTATCTGCTTGGGGAAGCAGTTGCCAACCACTCCTTCACCATAGCAGTACTTCAACAGCAGCCAAATGTTCAGCTGAGGTGTCTTCACTTGGAACCTTTTTATTGTTGTGGTTTGATTACTTTGAAGTAAATCCAAAATTTACAAGTAGGGAACTTTTCTTTCTATGCTTTGTTGTAGAGACGAGTTAAGCTCAACAAAACTAAAGTTAAGATGGCTATTTTAGTGTGCAGTTAAGGATAATTTTCTGTGGCGTGAGCTAGTTTGCTACTGTGACACCCTGCCACAGACAGAGTTCTCATTAATGATGGACACAGATTGTAGAATAAAATGAAAATGACCTTCCTCTGGAATGTGAATTTGAGCCTACTTTGTCATAAACCCAGTAACGGGCAGCACTGTGCAATTTACAACACCATGTAATATTTTCAGGGATGCCCCACAATTATGATGTTGAGTATTTAGGGGGTCTAAAATATTGATTAGAACATCCAGGATTCCCTACATTTTGTAACTTGCTTATAACATTAAGATAGCAGTGCTAACAGTTGTATGGGGGCCACCCAAAAACACTGAGGACCTCCTGAAAGGCACAGTCGAGGTATGTTAATAACCAAAATGAGAGGGGGCGCTGCTGCTAATCTTGTTGTCTCCTTTCTTCACAGTGTAGAGAAGCCACCTGGTGAAGGCACCTGACCTGGCCCCATCCAGTCCAGCCATGATAAGAAACCAGGTAGTCCAGAAGGTGGTGTCATTTACTGGCCAGAGAAACCCACCAGACTGATCTCTGCTAGAGGAAACGACTGCATTCAGATAAAGGTTCCCACGTTAGAGAGCAGTTCCTCTGTTTATTTGGTTTTTTGCTGTCCATGGCAATAAAAAGGACATTCCAACACCCGACCAGAACATTTACCATACTTTCTATCCTTAAGCCAGAAATGACAGGAGATGTCTCTGGTTAATTTGAAATGTCTCACTAATGCAGCACTTCAATATAGTCCATGTCATAGTGTACATGCAGTTGGCCTTCAAAATGGTGACATATGTTTGGGTGCTTTAAACAACAGAGTGTTATTCAATCTGTTGTGGTGGTGAAGTAAGCAGTGACAAACTTTCATGGTCATTAAAAATTAATTTTTATCTCTTAAGAGCTCAGACATTTGGGAGTGACAATGAGGTTACTGGAGAAGTGAAAGGTCCATGAGTCCTTGGTGCAAGGATGTTGAAGCCAAGACAGATTATATAGTGAAAAATAAGGATTGAAGCAAATACATCTGGGTATCCTTTAAATGTGTTAATGATTCCTTAATAAATCACTAACAAACAATTGTTTTGGAAAACTTTCTGGGCAACCCTTTAAACGTCAATGTCACCCCAGAAAGAAGCAATTTATTCATTTGTTTTGAAACACATGTAGACTTCTATAGGGGCAAAGGGTAGATGGAACCTAGGGATGAGGGAGAGTAAAACAGCTCTGAAACAGAGTGCCAGTCCACCACAGAGCAGACATACATACACTCACTCCATCCAGGCTATCGGCCTAACTTAAACACCTTTGAGATGTACGAAGTGAACATGACACACAGGCTGTGGCCAATTACCTTCCCCATGTTGTCATGTATCAACATCCCTATGGCACATAGCCACACTACAGATTTCAAGTTGCGTTAGAAGCTTCAAGGTGAGTGACATACCTGTACTAGCAGTTTCATGCATAAAATACAACTGTAATTACAGATTTGAAAACAGGAGAAGAATAGCATTGCTACCTTACAGCCCCAGAATCCCTGGTTCAACATTAGCCTTGTCACTCCTGTTGTGGAGATGACACATCCTCCTTGTGTCTGCATGGGTTTTCTTTTGTGCTGTCTGGTTTTCCTTCCACATCCCAAGGGCAGGCATTTTAATTTAACTGGTTACTAATTCGGCCCACATGAATAAATGTGCTCTGATGGACTGGCATCCCATCCAGAGAGTATGTTCCTGTCTTGTGAAAATAAAAGCAGGGATAGAAAACAGACCACCAAAGGATGGCATTGTACAGTATGAAGTTTTTCATAAACTGCGTGATATTTTCCAGTAATTTTACATTGTGATATACTGTAGGGTCAAACACTGACCATACTATCCAGATGTCTTGGTTTGGTTCTTTTGTTATAAACAGGGCTGTCCTGACAGTGCATGCGTTTTTGTTAAATCTTGCTGGGTCAGTCCACACTGGAACTTTTATCAACTAACTAAATCATCCCATATTTGGAAAATGCAAGCACTGCCAATGCTTGGCATGTAATGAAGAACTACAGGCACTTCAATTCAGTCCACAGATTCATTTCCTTCTTTACTTCAATGCTACGTTACTGTCCTCCTGTGCTTCATGTGTGATGGTTTGTATCTCTATAATAACTACTTTACCAAGAGCTAAAGAAGAGTTTTCATGGTAAAAGGTACTGTAAAAAATAAAAAAATAAGAATTTACCTCTTGAAGAGCCTCCCAAGGCTTCTCATGTGGCCAGCAAAGTTTTTTTCTTCTTAGGTGCACATCAAACATGGTGGAAAAGAGTGCAAACCATACCCTGCTGGGCAGATTCCATTCCAATAATACACAGTATTTCAGGAATTATGTTTTTTTTAGGTGCCCAAGCTTCTTTAGGCTATCATGGTGATACTGGCAAAGCACAACATGACAAAAGAAAGAGACGTGAAGGTCATTAAAGTGGCATTCATCTTCTGATCCTTTGCCTGAAACAACTCCACGAACATCTCCTGCAATTTCTGCCAATAGGCGGGTGGATTTTCTTTCTCGATCTTTTCAAGAGCGGAGCTTTTGTGCTGAAAGTCTAGTTGCAGCTGCCTCATTTTCTCCATTAGGAATATTTGTCTGCTGTTCTGCGTGTCTTTCAGGCAGCGATCTGCTGCGTCGCCAACCATCAGGGGATGATACACCAGGCCAGAGAGCATTAAAAAGACAATGGCGTACACAAACATTAGACCTGAACTTGGAGCAGGGCGATGGCAATTACAACTAAACATGAACATCTACTCACAGGCCTGGGATAAAACTAACTGTAACTCTGCACATTTTAGAGAATTCATACCTCAGACATTTGAAGTCATTTCCTTGAATGCTGGCTCACAGTGACCAGCAATGCAAAAAAAAGAAAACTAAAAAGACATTTTTGAGCATGTTGCTGGGCGGGTTTTGCCATTTTTACTTGGATACCAAGCTTCTGCGTTAACATGTTTTGGGCCAAGCAGTGTATTGTCCAAAGTGATACCTATATGTTAGCTCTTCCATCCACCCTTTTTATAACCACTTACCCATTTTAGGGGCACAGGAGCCAGAGCTCATCCCAGAAGATTGGAATGGCAGAAGGTACTATATAATAGATAGATGGATGGATAGATGGACAGATGGATGCCATATTGAAGTTCAGTCGATAAGTGCAAAGTGACACAGGTGCTGAGTGCTGTTACTGCCTCTTTCTCCCTGTGTCCTTGGTTTGAATTATCTGCCTGGTTGTGTTCTGCCTGAAGCCTGTATGCCTTCACTATACCTGCATTGCCTTTTTGTTCCACATCCCCTAAAATATGCAGGTTGGATTAATTGGAAACTCTAAACTGGCACTGTGAGCTTATGTACACTTTTGAAGCCTGAAACAGAGTGGCATCATATCCAGGGCTTCTTCCTGCTGTGTGCCCAGCACTACTGGGATACTTTGCAGCAATCTGAAACCCTAAATTAAATTAAGTATATTATGATCATTCTTGGAACAAGATGGATACAAAGTCGGGGATGAAATGAGTTGGGGGACAAGGCATAATATCTATTTTCTTAATCTGCTTAATCAACAACAGGTTTGAAGGAAGCTGGAAGTCAAGAACATGGGAAAATGCAAGTGCCAGCCTTGGACAAAGTGTCAGTTTATCATGGGTCATACTCACTTATTAATACCATGACAATTTAGAATAAACAGTCGGCAAGTTGTTGGGCAAGCACAATTAAAGGGTATTTCCATGGCTCTGCAAAAAATGTCATATGTATTCCCAATGGATAAAGGGTGCAATTGTTGAGTTCTTCACTCTTTATGCCTGTGGACATGAACAGGAACAATGTGAGGAGTAGTGACATCATCTCCTGTATAGTCCTGGAAAATCAGGCCACTTCCACCTCCATATAACCACAATTCAACCCACAAACCAAACTCACTCATGCTTCACTTGTTAACATTTTCATCACAAATGAAAATTGTATACACATTTATGCATCCTTCCATACTGAATCTACTTTTTTTCTTTACAGGGTTGTGAGGAACTGGAGCCTTTCAAAGCAACGTTAGGGGCAAGGCAGGATGAAACCTTGGACAGAAATACCATACAAGACACACTCACATATACAGCCAAACTAACATATAGCAGGTTCATTTACAGCCAGGAATTACCTTTAAACACCCACCCAGCCCCATAATACTAAATCGAATAAATGTTTTAGAAAAAGGATGTGTGTTTGTTTATTAGTGTTTAATACTAAGCAGTCAGGCATAATTACCATTGCAGTAGACATTAAGCCACATGGCTGCTACTTCAGTACCTCCTCACAACTTCCTATATTAACAGGAAGTTCAGTAATCCTTATAACATCCATCCATCCATTATCCAACCCGCTATATCCTAACTACAGAGTCATGAGGGTCTGCTGGAGCCAATCCCAGCCAACACAGGGTGCAAGGCAGGAAATAAACCCCGGGCAGGGTGCCAGCCCACTGCAAGGCCACACACACACACAGACACACACACCAAGCAGACACTAGGGACAATTTAGGATCACCAATGCACCTAACCTGCATGTCTTTGGACTGTGAGAGGAAACCGGAGCACCCGGAGGAAACCCATGCAGACACGGGGAGAACATGCAAACTCCACGCAGGGAGGACCCGGGAAGCGAACTCAGGTCTCCTTACTGCGAGGCAGCAGCGTTACCTGCTTCTGAAACAGAATGTATGTCTGCTTTGTGGTGGACTGGCATACACTCACTCCATCCAAGCTATCGGCCTAACTTAAACACCTTTGAGATGTACAAAATGAACATGACACACAGGTTGTGGCCAATTACCTTCCCCATGTTGTCATGGATCAACATCCCTATGGCACACAGCCACACTACAGATTTCAAGTTGTGTTAGAAGCTTCATGGTGAGCGACATACCTGTACTAGCAGTTTCATGCACAAAATAAAACTGTAATTACAGATTTGTACAGGAGAAGAACAGCATTGCTGCCTTACAGCCCCAGAATCCCCGGTTCAACATTAGCCTTGTCACTCCTGTTGTGGAGTCTGGTTTTCCTTCCACATCCCAAAGGCAGGCATTTTAATTTAAGTGACTACTAATCATCCCAGGAACAAACCCCAGGCAGGGAGCCAGCTCACTGCAAAGGCACACACACCCACACACCAAGCACACACTAGGGACAATTTAGGATCGCCAATACATTTAACCTGCATGTCTTTGGACTGTGGGAGGAAACCGGAGCACCCGGAGGAAACCCGCGCAGACATGGGGAGAACATGCAAACTCCACGCAGGGAGGACCCGGGAAGTGAACCCAGGTCTCCTTACTGCGAGGCAGCAGCGATACCCACTGCGCCACAGTATATGGAAATAGTGTACCATCAAAGGCTGGCTTGTTCAAAGGAATTGTCCTCATTTTCTCTGTATCTGTGTGGCTTTTAATCTCAGTGTCCAGTTTTCCCAAAAAGCATGCAGGTTAAGTTATTTGACCCCATATGAGAGACTGTGGATGCGGACAAGAGGGTACCCTGTGATGGACTAGTGCCCCTTCACATTAGGTTCCTTCTTTTGCCTGATGTTACTGCTGCAATGGAAATTGGCTCCTTGAAATTCTGAACTGTAAAATTGGTTAGAAAATGGGTGGATGGGTAATATTAGCTCTGAATCTTTACATTTGTGCATGCCCTCAGAGCTCTTCTTCCGACAAGACTACAATAGATAGATAGATAGATAGATAGATACTTTATTAATCAATAGTAGCGAATTCTGATTTGTTACACTTTGGCAAAGATAATCATTGTTATTTAAATATGTTTTTTTACTGTGAATTTTGAATATTATTTTGCACTTGCACACAGCACAGCTGGAATATTGATACTGGGGCTGTATCTGCTTCACAGCCTTTTATGTCCCTGCTGACCTAATCTTCTTTGACCAGTAGGGGTCTCCAGGAGGCTGAGCATAATACATTTTTCCAGTCATCTTCTATCCCAGGGGTAGGCAACGTCGGTCCTGGAGTGCCACAGTATGTGCAGGTTTTTGTTCCAACCCAGTTCCTTAACGAGAACTCAATTATTGCTGATGAAGCACATATTGCTTAAGTGACATTTTAATGCTTCATTTTAGTGGTCTCGCTTGTTAAGGTTCTCCAACCTTAATTGCTTATTTCAATCTTAAACATTCAGTGTTTTAATTGCTCCTTATTAGCAATAAGATGTAAAAGACAAAGCAGCCAGCAGTTCTCCAGCTAGCTTTTTTCCAATTACATCTGTGTGTGTTCATCATGCACGGTTTGATTTAATAAAACACTTAATAGAAAAATATGACAGACTGAAAATGATCTGTTTTAGGCTTCAAATCATTTGGATGATATCCTTGGAAAGGAAAAAAATCTACGTATAAGAGCCTTACATTGCACAGACTAACAAGCCATAAAATTAAATAAGGTCTGAGATTGGCAATGATTGGTTTTTAATTAAGCAGTTGGGTTGAATGAAAACCTGTAGCCACTGCGGCTCACCAGGACCGACATTGCCTACCCCTGTTTTACATCTTATTGCTAATAAGGAGCAATTAAAACACTGAATGCAGCAGTTTAAGATTGAAATAAGCAATTAAGGTTGGAGAACCTTAACAAGCGAGACCACTAAAATGAAGCATTAAAATGTCACTTAAGCAATATGTGCTTCATCAGCAATAATTGAGTTCTCGTTAAGGAACTGGGTTGGAACAAAAACCTGCACATACTGTGGCACTCCAGGACCGACGTTGCCTACCCCTGTTCTATCCAATGTCTGTTCTTTTATCCATTTTAACCTTTTCTTTTAATTTGTCATTTTCACTTATGGCTTTTTCTTAGATAGATAGATAGATAGATAGATAGATAGATAGATAGATAGATAGATAGATAGATAGATAGATAGATAGATAGATAGATAGATAGATAGATAATCTATCTATCTATCTATCTATCTATCTATCTATCTATCTATCTATCTATCTATCTATCTAAGGCCTGCATCCCAGAATTGTCTTTTATCTGTTGCAGATGGCACTGGTATTTGGTTGGTATTTAAAGAAAAAGTCAACTGAAGACCAGTAAGGCATTTGCTTCTTAAATTACAAATTGTAAAGTTCTTATTCTCTTATGCAGTTGTCCATCTGGACCTTCCCCTTATTTTTCTGTCCTGGTTAGATCCAGATTGGCAACTTCTCTCAAGACAGTAACAGACAAGTTTAAACAAAATATTAAGTTTCTTGACAATCTGTCACATGGAGTAGCCTTCGTTCTGCAAAAAAGCAATAGACTGGCATGTTTCTTGAGACAGGTGTTTCATTTTGGCCATTTTTGGACCCAGAACTGGACTTTAGGAATGGCAGTACCTTGCAAACCAAGTGAACAGAATAACAGGTTTCAGAGGCGCTAATGCCATTAGAAAGGTTTCTCTAATAACCAGTTAGCATGTGTGGTGCATGGAAGGATTGCAGGTCCAAGGAGATTGTAGGGGGTGCCAAGCCAATCATTCCCATTTAATCAAATGAAAATTGCAAACAAATATGTGCTCATAGGTGCCAACAACAACCAAAAAAAAGGAGATTCCTGCAGCTAGGGAGCCATTCTTAGCTTGCAAAGCCTGCTTTTAGTCACTGTGGTTAGGAGCTCCATCCGGCGGTGCACTTTTGTATCAAGTGATGCCTCCTTCTGGGAACTTGAAAGGGGTTGAGTCAAATGCCCTCAGTTGTCATCTACTCAGCACAATGAAGGGAACAGAAAAGGATAGGATTTGCACCAGTGCCCCTTCTCAACCCAGGATGGTAGTAAACACCTCTGAGGAAACCAGACAGTGTAAGGATAAGCTAATGAAGTTTACCACTACAACACTAAAAGAACTGGTGCTAAAAATGGGGCTTTACAGTCATATGTGAATAATAAATTAAACATTTCAAACAGTAGTAGCCATTATAAACACCAGCAATGTATTGGATATACTTGGAATCAATTTCATGGTATCTTGATAATAAAAGGTATCAATTTCTATCCAAAACATGAACATTTCTGAGTGACGCCAAACTTTTGAGCAGTAGTGTATATTCAAATACTAGGAACAATATACTGTAAGAAAAGCCTTTAAAAACTGTTACAATTATCACAATATATTTCTCTCTATTATATAAAAAAATCCTGGGATGAGACGAGACTTTTTAGAAATGGGATGAGACGTGACTTTTTCAGAGAAATACTTTCATGTCCTGCGAGACAAGACTTTGTGCCAAGAAATTTAACCATGTCCGGGGCTGGAAATAAAAGACAAAGAGTAGATGACAAAGTAGAACGTCGTAAAGACTTCAAAAACGTTGGCGCGATACACATGCAGAGCAGGTTAGAGATAATGAAAGTACTAAAATTCGAAAGTCTCAAGAAAATGATAGTAAAGATCGCATTAGCACAAACAAATGGAAATGATTAATAATAATAATAATAATAATAGTAATGCATTTTATTTATAGGGCACTTTACATTAGCAGTAAATCTCAAAGTGCAACATAAAAAGTTTAAACAAAGGCAAAGCAAGATAAAAACAGAGATAAAACAACAATTAGGGTTATTATTATTAACAATTAACAATTATTACTCAGTGAAATAACGGAACAGCAAAAAGAGACTGAATATATTGTTCGGATTTAAACTTTAAGTCGGAGACTTGTACATTATCTAATTTGTATTGCTGTCAGGGAAAAGTAGCTTTTCTTCCCAATGAAGAGGCATATCCGCAAGAATTAAAAGATTTGTTTTTTGGTGAAAGTGAAATCCACATACGCGAGCGGCAGAGATGCAAAGTGGTTGGCGCGTAGCGCAGGCCAGTGGGTTGGAAAGCAAAGCGAGCAGGGGGCGAAGCCCCCTAGTTTAAATAAATTAAAGCCTACATATGCTAGTGGAGTGACCACTACATTTAGTGAGTTACAGGAAGTTCAAAGTAAACTGGAATCACTGGGCTGACTGTGTTAAGTGTTTTCCAGGTAAGAAGATAAGGCATGAATGATCTGTCTTAGGTCTATGTACACAATATATTGCATGTCTTAATCAAGATACATTTGGAAGTTTGTTTTTTACAATATATTAAAGGGAAAAATGTTTCCTTATATGTCAGATATATCTTAAAATAAAGATTTGAACTACATACGTGGCATTATATTGGAAGATATTTCCATTTATTTATTTGGTGTACTGCAATACATTTTAGCTTTGTTAGAATGGTCCATTGCAGGATCCATTCAATGACATTTTCCTTTAGAATCCTCTGATATAATTCAGAATTCATTGTTCCATCAATGAAGGCAAGCCATCCTGGCCCAGATGCAGCAAAACAGGCCCAAACCATGATACTACCACCACCATGTTTCACAGATGGGATAAGGTTCTTATGCTGGAATGCAGTGTTTTCTTTTCTCCAAACATAACGCTTTTCATTTAAACCAAAAAGTTCTATTTTGGTCTCATTCGTCCACAAAAAATTCTTCCAATAACCTTCTGGTTTGTCCACGTGATCTTTATCAAACTGCAGACGAGCAGCAATGTTTTTTTTTGGAGAGCAGTGGCTTTCTCTTTGCAACCCTGCCATGCACACCATTGTTGTTCAGTATTCTCCTGATGGTGGACTCATGAACATGAACATTAGCCAATGTGAGAGAGGCCTTCAGTTGCTTAGAAGTTACCCTGGGGTCCTTTGTGACCTCGCTGACTATTACACACCTTGCTCTTGGAGTGATCTTTGTTGGTTGACCACTCCTGGAGAGGGTAACAATGGTCTTGAATTTCCTCCATTTGTACACAATCTGTCCGACTGTGGATTGGTGGAGTCCAAACTCTTTAGAGATGGTTTTGTAACCTTTTCCAGCCTGATGAGCATCAACAACTCTTTTTCTGAGGTCTTCAGAAGTCTCCTTTGTTCGTGCCATGATACACTTCCACAAACATGTGTTGTGAAGAGCAGACTTTGATAGGTCCCTGTTCTTTAAATAACACAGGGTGCCCACTCACACCTGATTGTCATCCCATTGACTGAACACACCTGACTCTAATTTCACCTTCAAACTAACTGCTAATCCTAGAGGTTCACATACTTTTGCCGCTCACAAATATGTAATATTCGATCAATAATAAATGACCAAGTATAATATTTTTGTCTCATTTGTTTAACTGGTTTCCCTTGATCTACTTTTAGGACTTGAGTGAAAATCTGATGATGTTTTAGGTCATATTTATGCAGAAATACAGAAAATTCTAAAGGGTTCACAAACTTTCAAGCACAATTGTATATGGATCTTCATCTTCTTTTGGCTGTTCCCGTTAGGAGTTGCCACAGCGGATCATCTTTTTCTATATAACAGATTTATATGGATAAGGGACTATAATCCTAAGTACACAGAGGAAAAGACATGCTAACAACAGGAGAGCATGCAAACTCCTCACAGACAATGCAGCATTGAATTGAAATCTTCAGCACAACATATTAGTGCTTCTAACTGGGGACTTGTGGACAGAGATCAGAGAAAAGCAGGCACAGTGCTTTGAACCTGTTTCCTTCCTTTAATTATGAGCCCTACATGTTTGTAACAAATCTTAAGATCAGTAGATTGAAACAAATGTTTGCTATCCTTGGAGTTGTTTCTCAAATCTGCTGAGTTGTGGGGGCCAAAGCCTATCCATACAGCATTGGGTGCAAGGCAGAAACTGGCTTATGATGGGACACAAGGCCATTGTTGTGTGTTTGAAATTGTCCAGGTCATTACTGAATAGGCCACCCCTAAGTAATACACATGATGACATATTCCATACTCAGGAAAAAATATCCCAATTTAGTAGAAGATCTGCTTTTGCCATTTACTTTCTTGTCCACATTCCTCAATTAGATTCTAAATTTTTGTGAATTTCCCCTTGGGATTAATAAAGTATCTATCTATCTATCTATCTATCTATCTATCTATCTATCTATCTATCTATCTATCTATCTATCTATCTATCTATCTATCTATCTATCTATCTATCTATCTATCAGTCATTTAGGTACATTTAATAGTTCAAAAATAACTAACTGTCAATGTAAAATAACCACAAGTGTATAACTAACCAAATAGCGTGTGTGTTTGTGTGTAACATTCACAGGGAAGCAGTTCCATTGTGGCCAACGCACTTTTGTTGAGTGAGCTTCTGCACTTATGCTGGCCTCTGGCCGGACTCCCATTTCATTTTTGTTCACACCTCATTTTCTAAAATCGTGAGGTCCCATCACATGATGGCGCTGTTGCCTACCTCAATGACCTCTGGGATTCACTAACAGGAGAGGCAGGGGGGTACTCTGGGCATTGCTGCTGCTTTGCTCACTCTCCAGGATCACAGGAGTGATGACTGGTTTATATCAGCAGACAGTGCTGGCCCTGTGTGCCGAGACATAGTCACTTTTAAGGCTTCGCTGCTGCCAGGATAAACAGACAAATCTCTGATTATATTTAAGAAAAGCGGATCATGAAAGGCATCCCTGCCGATAAATGTTTTAAACACCACTCCCGTTGTCATCATGTTTGCCTTTGATGGAAAACTACCCACTAGCTTCCCAAAATAAACCCGCTTCCTGTTACACGCCTGGGAAACTCACATTGTCTGCTGACCACCAGGAACATGTTCCATGCTTTGTTACGACACAATGTGCACTGGTTTTAACTGTTTTAATGCTCCTAAGTCCTAATGAAGTCAAAAGTACCAGCAGCTTAGAGCAATTGTAGAACTGGTGTTAGCATGAACAAAATCAAATATCAGCGCAAGTCCACATTGGACTGACTTTAATGTGTACAATCTGAAGATTATACATTGAGCAGTGCCCTCAAACACAGGTGGGGTGTCTTCCATGGCAAAATGCACACATAACACAGACACAGGTGACAGTGTTTGGGCCTATTATTTAGACAAAACTCTCTCAGTTTCAATACTTCAGAATGAATATCTCACAGTATAGCCACTGGTGTAAAGCTTAATATAAAAAATGATAATGAAAAGGAATCAAATACTGTCTAACTTCATTCATCCATCACCAAACATACTTAATCCAATTCTGTGTCATGTGGATGAGAAAGTATCCCAGCATCAAATGCGAAAGATAGACGTCAATCTTGGAAAGAGTGCCAAAGTATTGGGTGCTAAGCCACACAGGACCAGGTTAGTGCCTAGTGTCCCCTAAATCACACATGGTGTTAGTGTTTAGTGTCCCCAAATAATCTTTGCGGTGGGTAAACCAGAGTACCTGGACAGAAATACACAGAAGAAGAGATTGAAAATGCAAACTCCCCACACACAGTTGGACCAGATCATGACCAGAATGTCAACCCTGATAGATAGATAGATAGATAGATAGATAGATAGATAGATAGATAGATAGATAGATAGATAGATAGATAGATAGATAGATAGATAGATAGATAGATAGATAGATAAAGTTCCTATAAAAGATACTCACCCCATTGGAAAGTTTCACATTTTCTTTTTACTAGGGGGCTCCACCCCCTGCTCACTTTGCTCACCCACCCCCAGCAGCAGACTGGCTGCCAGCTATCTTGCGGCTGAGACACTTGAAGGGCGTCGAGACACTTCTCCATTAGAAAAAGCGATTGTATTTAAAATAAGTTACTTGAATATTTCACTACAACTGTTTATTTTAAATACCAATGAATAATAATATTTAGTAAAAAGTAAAAGTAAAAAAGTAAAACGTAATAAAACACAATAAAACATAATATAAAGTAAATAAGAAATTAAATTACATTAATGCCTCATCAAAAACAATATTATGAATTACTTTATCCTTACACTTACATTGTATAAACATTACTTTTTTGCATTTCTGTTTGCTTATTGTTTGGGATATTTTTTCTTTTTTGTTTATTGGTCGATTCTCTTTGTTCTTGATTTTTATTATATGTAGGTCTTTTTGTTCATTTTCTTTTTTTTTGACATTCATTGTCAACTCTTGCTGCTCTTTTTCTATCATGATGCAAAATTTGATACTCTTGAATAGATCATTTTCTTTTCTGCCTTGCCATTATTATAACCGGCTGAGTTGAAGGGTGAGTTAGCAGCACTGAGAGTGTCACGGGGCGATGCGGAGAGAGGATGTGAGCAGTAGGAGTAATAATTGTACGAGTGGTGTGTAGGGGAGTGGCTGAATAACACAGACACGACGGAAAATGTTTTTATAATAGGAGAGATATAACATTGAACCACAGTGGATTTAATTTGTCTCTTTTGACATTGACCAACAGACATAGATTCTTCAACTTTAAACTGGAAACATATCTAAACCCCTTCATATTCTTTCACTCAATAAATTTGAACTTGTCCTGACATTGCTCCTGGTATTTAGCAAGTCAAATCCAGTAACGTACAGTAATTACCTTTCTTCATTAATGACCCTCCCTCAAAGCGAAGAGGTGAAACTTGGTTGAGGGTAGGACAGGGCCACCAATGGGAAAACAATGGTATGACCTATCCATTCTACAGTTCTTTTTAGCCATCTCCTTCTATACTGTGTTTTGTATTAGTTATGATATCCTGCTATTTTGGATTATTTGTGGGGATGTTAGGATATTTTTTCCTGATCTGGTTTTTGAATTTTATTTTATGTGCATTAATTGATGCCACAACACGATGAGGAGCTGCAAATGAGGGGTTCTAGAAACGTTATGGAATGGGAACGTGATGGACAAAAATTATAGAAGAATAGTCAATATTCCAGCAGAACAATAAAGGATTACATATTTAATTTAAGGATTATCATGTAAAACAAGAAGCAACATAACTTTGGAAGAATTAATTATGAGAGAAACTCTGTAAGGCTTCATGGAGGAGCACAACTTAGAGTAATAAAAATTACAATCCTGAAATAAGCCAATGCCATTGTTCTTCTGATTGCAACAAACAGAGAGTTATAGCAATTCGATTAGTGACTTAAGATCATTGGACAAAAACACAGCCTCCAAATGGACACTGACAAGATTATAGTGATGGACCCAGATAATAAAATTGAAGTTGAATGGTCATTGTATTGAACAAGTACAACATATGACATTGTTAGAATCTGTTGTTAGAAAGATTCAGGTGTAGATTGTGTTGAAGAAATTAGAAGAAGACTGAGGAAAGGACATGTTGTGGTGACATCCTTAACTGTCAGTTATGAGTTAAGAGATAACAGAATGCTTTGCAATACACAGATATGAAGGATGGACTATTAACCAGTCAGATGAAAAAGGAATCAGGCCTTTTAGGATGAAATGATTGTCTTCTTATATAATACGCTACCGTGGCTGTCCGTTTGTCTGTCCAAGATTTTAAATGACCTGAAATTCGGTACATATATACCATGTGATGTCTACAATCTGCTTTCATGTTGATGATACTTCCTTAGAAGACTGGCATCCTTCAACATCTGCAGTAAGATGCTGCAGATGTTCTATCAGATGGTTGTGGCGAGTGCCCTCTTCTACGCAGTGGTGTGCTGGGGAGGCAGCATTAAGAAGAAGGATGCCTCACGCCTGGACAAACTGGTGAGGAAGGCAGGCTCTATTGTTGGCATAGAGCTGGACGGTTTGACATCTGTAGCAGAGCAACGGGCACTCAGCAGGCTCCTATCAATTATGGAGAATCCACTACATCCATTAAACAGTGTCATCTCCAGACAGAGGAGCAGTTTCAGCGACAGACTGCTGTCACTGTCCTGCTCCACTGACAGACTGAGAAGATCATTCCTCCCCCAAACTATGCGACTCTTCAATTCCACCAGAGGGGGTAAACGTTGAACATTATTCAAGTTATTGTCTGTTTTTTACCTGCATTTTTTATTACTCTTTAATTTAATATTTTTTGCTGCTGGAGTATGTGAATTTCCCCCTGGGATTAATAAAGTATCTATCTATCTATCTATCTATCTATCTATCTATCTATCTATCTATCTATCTATCTATCTATCTATCTATCTATCTATCTATCTATCTATCTATCTATCTATCTATCTATGATTGACCTCCAAGGTTATTCATCTTCTTGTTTTTATTATATTTTATATTATAGTAGAATCAACTCTCGCCATCACTTCCCCTACCTCTTCATACGTACCAAGTAATTGCAACACAAACACTGACTTAATCAGTTTTAACGCGAAAAGATGCAGATGAAGAAGAGAGGAAGCAGGCCGCTAGGGTGGAGAAAATAAGAGCTGCTCAGGAAGCAGCAAGCGCATCAACCTCTGAGCAAACGAATGCTAAACGTACAGAGAAAGAGGATGAAAACTAGGAATGCTCAAGTCAAGTGTATTGACTGCACGTTATCGAGCTGTGCACCATTACTGGTGAAAAATAATTACATGTGGGCAAAGACAGAGACAACTTCTACAGTATATTCTTTCAAGGAATACAAAAGATTAAACTCAGATATTTTAGACATAGCAAGGAAAATACATGGTCAAGTAAGAAGAATGAAATAATAAAGGCTCAACACCTGGATTAAGGCGAAGGAGAAGCCCAACAGTGGCGTGGATTGATGTACTTATACAATGGATTGGGTTGACCATACAGAAATAAATTCAGTATGCTGAAGAGAGACAGTAATTGAAGAATGTGATTCAGAGCGTTGCCAATCGGATGGCTGACAGCAAATAAGTCACAGGAAACAAGCAATTCAGAGAAATGCTCACACGATTCTGGACTCAATAAGTAAGCAAGCTAAAACAAAGATACAAGAATCAGAAACATTAGAAGTAATAGAGCAGGAAGAGACAACTGAACTAGAAACCAAAATAGAAACTGACAAAGCTTACTTAAGAACAAAGTTTAATCAGCAAACGAATGTCACATGAGTGAATGTTCTGTGTTTGTTAGAATTTTAATATATTCTCATTTATCATGTTGGACTTGATGTTATTTTGGAGAATCTAGGTAAACAGGACTGGTGAGCATGTTGGGCTGAATGGCCTGTTCTCATCAAAATTGTTCTCATGTTCTCAAAGTTCTAAAACATTATCTTAACAAGATGAAAATAAGAATTAACAAAATGGTTGGAGCTAAAACAAGATTCCACTTAAAATAGTCATTTTGGTCAAACTATGACAGGGTCACTGTCATTACCAGTGCTAAGAAAGAAAGATGTTGATTGTTAAACTAGTCAGTGCATATTAAATTGTGAAAGAATATAATGGTCTTCTCTGATATGCTCCTCGATATGCTAAAAACTTTTAAAACAGTAATGGCGTTTTGCAAGCATTTTTCAAGCGTTTATCAGTGTTTTTCTGCATATTTCAATCATTCTGAAAGAAGCATTTTGCAGGGAAATATATGGTTGACATCATTTCCTGTCACCATTTTCTGGGTTGGGAGGTGAGAGTTTTGCCTTCAGGATGTCGTCTGTGTCTTTAGTCACATTGAGTTAGTTCACAGTACTGAAGAACAGGTGTCATCAGAGTCGTGAGTGCAGGCTTTACTGTATTCTGCAGCAAGAGGACAATTCTGCACTCTCTAGACAGAACTTGGACAACATTCTAAAAAAAATTACAGGATAGTACTTGGATGTTGATAGGAACAGTGATCTGTGATATTGTCGTTATGATATTAGTGTCAATTCCAGTTTAGATTTTTTAATGTTAATTCGTACTACACTTTCTACAGTACTTAGGGACATATAAAAACACGTAAAGAAATACTAAAATATTACATTTATGTAGAATTTTTAAACATATAAAAAGATGTATATCTCTCCCTCTTCAAAGGCCTCCATGAACATATTTTTTATTCATATGCATGGAGAGAGTATTCTGTATGCTCTGAGTTTTGACTTTTTGAAAAGAAATCAGTTAGGGTAAGAGACATTAGAGCTGCCATTTCTAATTAAGATGCAAGTTCCATGGTTGTCGTCCTTTCTTGCTTCAGTCTTTAGTGAGTCATTGACTTTAAAAACTATGCAAAAACTCTCCATAAATGCTCTTTGTATTCTACAGTAAACTGTTTCCTGCTATAAACACTAAGATGTGAATATTAACATTGATACTAATGGCAAATAACTTTATAAGCAGGTTAAGAACGTTTTGGTCTAGCATTAAAACACTAGAAAATATTTAGGTGTGGGCCCTTAGCGACTGCACACCGACAATCAATGGAATATCATATATATTTATCAAATGCCAGGCATGCAGTGCAACAGTCCCTGCATTAAGTGGTATCAGTGCCCATGGTACATTTGTCAAAAATGGAGGTGGGAGAAAGGTAACTGTGCAAGATACAACAGGTCTTTAATAATATGATCTTTACACAATAATACATTAATAATAATAATTAAAAATAACAATAAAATATGCAAAAAAATGTTTCATACAGCAACAGAAAAGTAAACAAAAGAAAATTCCATGCTTTGAAAAAGGTCCTTTTATTAACCAAGTAAAAGTACATTTTATAGAAGTCAAACGGACAAAAGGTTTGCACCACTTATTTGTCTCTACATGAAAAAGTGTGAGTGCCTGCCTACAACAATCTAGTTCTTCTTCTGTAATATGACCTGTCTTCTTTTCTTAGTGCAACTGACTCCTCTAAAGAAATAGTCAGGTGAGTGCTCAGCACCGACAGCATGTCTATGTCTGTGTATAACAAAGTGTGCAAGTTAGATTACTATGTGGTGACACCAACTCGTTGTTACCATCTTGAAATCTAAAAAAAAAAAGTAAGTAGATCAGCCACAACAAAAATAGTCTTCTCTGATGTGCCCAAATGCACATAGGTAGTGTATATGCAGATAGGTAAGTGTATAATGCTCTTTCAATACATGATAAGCAGCATTCCAAACAACCTGAAAATTAACAAACTAAAGTAAAATCTTATCAGAGAAGTTGTCAAGTAAAACATTTCAATAATGAAGTCAGGAGAAAAGCAAAACCATAACCCTGTCTGAAAAGGGTATACGAATTCAGTTTAACCAATATGAAGAAATGTATTATGTTATTTAAATGTGGTTTGGCTGCACAATCAGATTCATTATTAATCTGAATTATTTACAGTGAATCATCCAAGGTCAGGGAGGGCACAGTAAGTTTCTTACATGTTTGTCTGAGTTTATGAGCAGAACTTTACATGGTTCTGAATTTAGCTGAAAGAAATGAGATGTACTGTTCTTTTAAACTCTATTGTATATGTGAAGCACAAAAAAGATTAACAGTGCAAACCAGAATAAATAAAAAATCTGGGTGTTGTCTATATTGAAATGAAAGTTTAAGTTAAGACAATGATGTCTTTTGCACAGTGGCCACAAATAAACAATAAACAGTAAAGATCCTAGAACAGAGCTCTTCGCAACCCGAGACCTAACTGACATATCCCATGAAGATGCCTAAAACCGGCTGAATGGTGCCTCTTAGATAAGATTCATTTCAGTTATGCCAGTACAATCTCAGAAACTTGCACAGGTTTCCCCTAGTTGTTCTTTTATACAGCATGGTGGCATACACTCTTCCTGTCTTAAACTTGGAGGATCCGCACACCCATCTAAAATAGAATGAATGGGTTAGAAAACAAAAGAATGGGTCGTTTATGACCCAAATTTCACATACAGTGCCTATAAAAAGTATTCACCCCTATGGAATTTTTTAAAATTTTATCATTATACAGTATTAAATCATAGTGGATCTAATTTGGCTTTTACTGGCACCAACCAACAGAAAAATACAAGATATCAAAGTGAAAACCAATTTCTGCAAAATGGTCTAAATTATTTACAAATACAAAACACAAAATATTTGATCACACAGGTATTCACCCTTTTAATAGGACAAACCTTCAATTGATTGTACATAAATGCACCTTGTATGGAAAGTCTAACTTGAGGTGAATCAGTATAGTGGCCTAACCTACACAATGAAGACAAAGGAATACTCCAAGCAACTCCATGAAAAGGTGACTGAAAAACACAACTCAGGGGATGAAGACAAGCAAATATCCAAGTCAGTGAACATCCAACAGATTTAAGTTAAATAAATAATTAAGAAATGGAAAAAGTATGGCACAACTATGGATTCTTTTAAGCTTCCATCAATTATTTACAACAACCTGCTACTTTCTGCCACATACATGCCACTGGCTTGATGTGCTGTGGTTGCAGAAATAATTTTGTCAACATCTTATTGTCATTGTGCTTTAAAATCTGAGTGGTAAGCTAATGTCTGAGTACAGTAATCCCTCGCTGTATCGCGCTTCGCCTTTCGCGACTTCACTCTATCGCGGATTTTATATGTAAGCATATTTAAATATATATCGCAGATTTTTTGCTGGTTCGCGGATTTCTGCGGACAATGGGTCTTTTAATTTCATATACATGCTTCCTCAGTTGGTTTGCCCAGTTGATTTCATACAAGGGACGCTATTGGCAAATGGCTGAGAAGCTACCCAACTTACTTTTCTCTCTCTCTCTCTTGCGCTGACTTTCTCTGATCCTGACGTAGGGGGATTGAGCAGGGGGGCTGTTCGCACACCTAGACGATACGGACACTCGTCTAAAAATGCTGAAAGATTATCTTCACGTTGCTACCTTCTGTGCAGCTGTTTCGTGAAGCGACATGCTGCACGGTGCTTCGCATACTTAAAAGCTCGAAGGGCACGTATTGATTTTTGATTGTTTGTTTTTCTCTGTCTCTCTCTGTCTCTGCTCCTGACGGAGGGGGTGTGAGCTACCGCCTTCAACAGCTTTGTGCCGCGGTGCTTCGCATACTTAAAAGCCAAACATCCTATTGATTTGTTTGCTTTTCTCTATCTCTCTGACATTATCTGCTCCTGACGCACACTCCTTTGAAGAGGAAGATATGTTTGCATTCTTTTAATTGTGAGACGGAACTGTCATCTCTGTCTTGTCATGGAGCACAGTTTAAACTTTTGAAAAAGAGACAAATGTTTGTTTGCAGTGTTTGAATAACGTTCCTGTCTCTCTACAACCTCCTGTGTTTCTGAGCAAATCTGTGACCCAAGCATGACAATATAAAAATAACCATATAAACATATGGTTTCTACTTCGCGGATTTTCTTATTTCGCGGGTGGCTCTGGAACGCAACCCCCGCGATGGACGAGGGATTACTGTACTTCTTTGTGTGTTTATAGTGTGTTCAATCTAAGTTACTTATATCTTGTTATTCATCCATCTCTTGCCTTAGTGTTAACATTTTACACAGAGCCTATAAAAAGTATCCATCTCACTTGGAAGTAAAACAAGTCCACAGACATCTAACCTAGTAGTTGTTGGATTGCTGTTGGCAGACACGCTTCATGTGCTCCCAGTTCTTAAAACAACGACAAGAGACAAGCAAAACATGCAGCTCACCAGCAGCAAAAAGCCTGCAGATGATCAGACTGCTTCTCCTTGGCGTGCGTTCAGCCAACCTAACCCTCGCCAACCCCTTCACAACGCGAGCGACAGAGATGCGAAGTGGCAAAAGGACAGCTGCTGTACAGGCTTTGAAATGATCGGGCAGCAAGACAAGCAGAACAGGTAGCTCACCAGCAGCAGAAAGACAGCAGATGATCCGACGGCTTCTCCTTAGCGTGCGTTCAGCCACATCTCCTTCACAACGCGAGCAGCGTAATACGTCTTGCGAGAAAGAGATGTTACCACGCCCGGGGCCGGAAATAAAGTATTGTTTTTACAAACGTTTTAAAATAAAAGTGAAAATAATGCATATGTAACAATTCCCATGAAACTAACAATCTCTTTAAATTGTATATTCGGTAAACCAAACCCAGGGGTGGGCAAGTGTAGCGAGCAGTGGGCAGAGCCCCCTGGTATTCAACAAAAATAATTGATTGCATATGAATTCATACATTTTAATATGACACATGCAATTCTTCATTAACATAGCCAGTTGATTTTAGAAGTCAAAGGGATTCAATTGACTGTTGTATACAGGCACCTAATAACCTGTGGTGAGTCAGTATACTAAACAATGAAGACAAACAAACACTCCCAGCATCCCCATGAAAAGGTCTTGGAAAAGTCAGGGGATGGGGACAAGAAAACATCCAAGATGCTGAATATCCCTTGGAGTCCATTTAAATTAATCATTGGAACAATAAAAGAACATAGCACAGCTGTAAATCTGCTTAGAACAGGCTGTCCACATAAAACTAAGTGATCATGCAAGAAGAAGATTAGTGAAGGAGTCCACCATGAGACCTATGATAACTCTGAGGGGATTACAAACTACAGTGTCTGAGACTGAAGAGACTCACTAGTCGCAGCTTTACAGGAGTTTGGCAAAGAGGATGCCAGTGTTAAAAATAACACATCTGACATCTTGGTTAGAGTTTACCAAAGGGCAAATGGCAGACTCTGAAGTCAACAGGAAAAAGCTTCTATGATCCAAGGAGACCCAAAATGAGGTTTTTGGCCATCAGACTTAACACCATGTTTGAAAACTACACAAAAGTACATCATGCAGTTGGATGATTTATCTGAAGCATAGCATGGAAAGGAGTGTGAGGGTAGAGGGTAAAATAAATGCAGCAAAATACAAGTAAATCCTGGAGGAAAACCTGATGCAATCGGCAAGAAATCTGCATCTTGAGAGATTTATTTCCATCAAGACAAATAACCCAAACATAAAGCCAAAGCTACGCGGGAATGGCTTAAAAACAACAATACTAATATCCTGGAGTGGCAGAGTCAGAGTTCAGATCTCAATCCAGCTGAAAATATGTGTTGAACTTGGAAAAGTCTGGTCATTCACAATCCGTAAGCAACCTGGTAGAGCTTGAGCAGTTTTGCAAAGAAACATAGAGGGACATTCCAGTGTCCAGATGTGCAAAGCTGATAGAGACCTGCAATCACAGAGTCAAGGCGGTCATGGCTGCCAAAGGTACATCTAATAAATACGCAGTAAAGGCATTGAATATTTATGAGACCAGTTACTTTGTGTTTCATATCAGTAATTAGTTTAGACCACTTTACAAAGATCTGTTTTCACTTTTACATTAAACAGTCTTGTTTTGTTGATCAGTGTTTAAAAAGCCAAATTAAGTCAACTGTGATTCAATGTTGTATTATAATAAAACCAGTAATGGTGCACTCCTATAACCATAATGTGGAGTGACTACACTTGAATTATAGTTTTCATCCTCTTTCTCTGTATGTTTAGCATTCGTTTTTCTCAGAGGTTGATGCACGTGCTGTTTCTTGAGCAGCTCTTCTTTTCTCCACCCTAACGATCTGCTTCTTCTCTTTTGTCGGCATCTTTTCACGTTAAAACTGATTAAGTCAGTGTTTATGTTGCAATTAGTTAGTACGCTTTTTTAAAATTTTCACTTAAGCTGGCACTGAAGTCTTCAATCTGCCTCAAGAATGATTTAAGATATGAAGAGGTAGTGGAAGGTGATAGAGAATGAGAACAGCGCCCGTACGCATGTGCCGCCTGCTGCCCACTGCCAAGAGTCGATTCTACAATAAAATAAAATAAAAAGAGGAATAACCTTGGAGGTCAATCATCACCATGAAAGTGGATAGTAGACGTCATGTAGTATATATGTACCAAATTTCAGGTGAATATGTCAAACGGTTTGCGAGTTACCGGTGATTTAAAATCCTGGACAGACTAACAAACAAACAGCCATGGTAGCGTATTATACATAAAGATGTGAAAACTTCCAAGGGGTGAATACTTTTTATAGGCATTGTACACATCATTGAGTGGTATTGTGGTGCAGTAGTTAGGATTTCTGTCTCATAGCTTTAGAAGATTGCGTTCATCAGTCAGCAAAGTTACTGTTTCTGTGCAGTTTGAACATTCTTCCTGTATGTTTATAGCTATTTCTGTGTATGCCAGGCTTTCCTATTAAAGACCTGGGTGTTACATTGAGTGATGATTCTATGCTGGCATAGTGCGAGTGTGTGAGTATGACTGCCTTGTGGATGGACTGGCACTCCATCCAGGGTGGGTTCCTACCTTGCCTTGAGGCTTTACTTCCTTTGACCCTTATACTAAGTTAAGAAGACTTGGACAATGGACACACAATCCACCTTCAGAGCCTTTATCTTCTATATTACCCACAGTCCTTTGCACATGGATATAGAGGACATTTTCTTTGTCAAATGAACAATCAGTGATGCAGAAAGTCAATAAATGGGTTTCAAATAATTCTGCTTACAATCAATCAAAAAATTATCAAAGAGTCAAAGGTAATCATTTGCCGGAGCCTGCTGCAGATTTTCAATACCTCAGAGTCACTAAACTGAGGGCTGTCACAAGCGTTGTCCCTCTGCTGCCTAACCCAAGCTTCCCCCGGAGCACACAATCCATTCCAAAAAGGAAACACAGCTGTGGGCCATCTCTGTGGGTGGCTCACTTGTCCCCAGGAAGTTCAGCCAGTGTTTACTGTGATGTATCCCTTCCCCCTACCTTTCGCAGGGAGAGAATTGCTGCTACCTCTGATTAAGAATAAAAAAAATACAGCATTACGAAAAAGAAAAGTACCAGTGTTGTTTGCTCAGATTATATTAGGATCTACCATTCCAGGAGTTATTAATGTCTTCCTAACACCTCTTATCACAGTTCAGGTGGGCAGGCAGTGTGGTATACTGGTTAAGGCTTTGGACATGAGACCCAAAGGTTGAGGGTTCGAATCCTGCTAGTGACATTATGTGACCATGAGAAGTCACCTCATCTGTCTGAGCTCCAATTTGAGGGGAAAAACAGTTGAACGAAAAGTAACCAACTGGTCTCTCTCAAACATTTTAACATAAAGCAAATGATAAACGATGTACACAATGCTCCAGTCATTCATCTGTTTTCATTACCCATCTACGCTAATACAGGGTTACAATAAGAGAAAGTCTAAATCTGCAGCAAACAGTGTCAGGTGTCAAATATGTAAAGATTCATCTGTCCTTCTGTTTCTTCTATATTCCTTCTATATTACTAAACCCACTTAACTGAGTTCATGGGTGTGTAGAGTAGGGCCTAGCCTAGAAGCAATGAATAAAAGGAAGAATGTGGCATAAGTCCATCACTGGGCACACTTGCCTACGTACTGTACCAATGCTTACATCTACCGGGCTGACTTAGACTTGCCAGCTCACCTATTATTGATTCTAATTAGGAACACTCGGGGGCTTTGCCCCCTGCTTGATTCGCTCAACAACCATCCCCCCCTCCCCTGGCCAGCACTATGCACCGTTGTGAAGGAAGACGCGGCTGCTCCTCCGAAACCCCTCTTAATCGGTGATACAATGGGAAACAAATAGTTGTCTTTTAACCTACTCTTTGCCCGATCAGCTGCTGGCTTGCTGCTACTGCTGTGCCACGTGATCTGCATTTCGTGTGGTGCTTCGCATGTTTAAAAGCCTGTACAGTATCTGTCCATTTGTCTCGCGGGACGTGAAAGTGTCTCTCTGTCTCTCTTCAAAAGATCTCTCTTCCAAAGATCACGTCTCGTCGTAAGATTTTTTTTTATAATAGAGAGATTTATTAGTCAGTTACTACTATGTAATAACATGTTTACAATTACTTAATTGGTCACAATAAGACTTGAAAGGCACCAATGACACTAACCTATAGAGTGTACTTAGTTGTAATAACACAATGTCTACAAAAAGTACATCCCTTTGGAAGTTTTCACATTTTATTTTTACACAACAGTGAATCGCAGTGGATTTAATTGGGATTTTTTGGCACTGATCAATAGAAAAGACTCTTTAACATTACAGTACAAACATCTCTGCAAAGTGATCTAAGTGAATTACAGATATAAAACACAAAATTATTCATTCCATTAGTAGTCACCCTCTTCAAGTCAATATTAAACAGATGTGCCTTTGGCAGTCATGCCATTCTTCAGTCTATGTTCGTAGTTCTCTATTAGGTCTGTTCATCTGGACACTGCAATGTTTCCCCTTTCTTCAAGGCAAAAATTCTCAATTCTGTGGATCACGAATAAACAGCAATTGGATTGAAATCTGGACTCTGACTTGGGCACTCCAGGACATTGACATTGTAGTTTTTAAGCTATTCCTGTGTGGCTTTGGCTTTTTGCTTGGAACTGTTGTCTTGCTGGAAAACAAATCTTCTCCCAAGGTGCGGGTTTCTTAACAAATACATCATGATTTTCTCCAGGTTTTCCCCATATTTTTCTGCATTAATTTTACCCTCTACCCTCACAAGACATTCCATGTGACTACCAGGAATGGCTGCCTCAAACTGGGACCTGTGTGCTGCTGTGCAGCGGCCGATGCCTCATCAACTCACCAGTTCTGATTCCCAACAGACCTGACCCCATTGGCTCTCTGACAGTTTGGAGTCTTCCGGGGAAGAACACTGGTCTCTTTCGGTTCTGTGTCTTTTCAGAGAATCCTTGGGTACCGCTTGCTTGGCCTTCTGTCAAGTCCTGAATGAGGCACATTACCTGCATTGTGAAGAAGTGTCAGTTATGGCACTACAGTCATGTGGCGCAATTCCCCGAGGGTGAGTCGGCTCGCAGGATCCTCATTGTTCAGGACCCAAGTGGCTGGACCACGCCAAGGGAACGCCCATGTAACACCTGGCTGTGGCAGATAGAGGGTCAGAGGGTCATTTCTGGAGGGTGGGACTGGAACATGTGTCTGCCTGGGGAGTTGCCAAACAGGATCCCGAGCTGTTTCGTCGTGTGGTGGGTGTGGCAACACGCTGTACCAGTACATGCTCCCCAACCTGGCCTGACCTGACCTCACAGGCATTTCTTGGCCTGCTGCAGAATAGCACCCCTACATGATGATGCTGCCACCACCATAGGGGAAATGGCGGCGCGGCAGTAGTATGCAGCGGCTGCTCCGGAGCAAAAACGGTGCTACGTTGTTTACGTTTTTATGTGTAACGTGTTTATTTTACTCTATGTATGGATATCGTCGCGACTGGTGTTCGTACATACAACCGCCAGACACTCTTCTACCTAAACAAACCGGTTAACGACATCCATGATGAGCTGCGGGAAACGCTACGCGACCTCGGCTTGCTGCGCGAACCAGGCCTCGAAGCCTCGGCGTTGCCTGATGCCGGCGGCTGGAGAAGGGGACATCGGAAGCGGTGTGCGAGGAAGCAGAAGCGCGGAAAGCGGGCGGGAGTCTGTGCTAGGCTAAAAACAAACCCTAGCCGGCCGGCTCTCCCGTCCATCATCCTATCCAACGTCTGCTCCCTGGACAATAAACTGGACTACATCCGACTCCAGCAGGCTACACAGCGTGAGGTTAGAGACTGCTGTGTCTTTGTTTTCACGGAGACATGGCTCAGCGACAAAGTACCGGACGCCGCTATTCAGCTAGATGGGCTAGCCTCGTTTCGCGCCGACAGAAATGCAGCTTTGTGCGGTAAGACTCGCGGTGGCGGCTTGTGTGTTTACATCAACGCGAAATGGTGCAAGAACTCTGTGCTAGTTTCTAGTTATTGCTCATCGCTAGTGGAGTTTGTGACTGTTAGATGCAGACCTTTTTATTTACCACGGGAATTCACCACCGTTTTCATTATCGGAGTGTACATTCCACCTGGCGCTAATGCTAAGGAAGCGCTATGGGAACTGTATACAAAGATCAGTGAACTGCAAAATACACACCCGGATGGACTGTTTATTGTTGCTGGAGATTTCAACCATGCAAATCTCAAGTCAGTGCTTCCTAGATTCCATCAATATGTGGACTTTGCAACGAGAGGGGAAAACACGCTGGATCTTGTTTACACAAACATCCCCGGCGCATATCGGGCTGAGCCCCGCCCCCACCTCGTCTACTCAGACCACATCTCTGTTATGCTAATTCCAGCATACAGACCACTCGTCAGGCGTTCAAAACCGGTTCTGAAGCAAGTGAAAACCTGGCCAGCAGGAGCCATCTCTGCTCTTCAGGATTGTTTTGAGAGCACTGACTGGAACATGTTTAGGGAGGCTGCAACTTACGGCGACTTCACTGACTTGGAGGAGTACACCTCATCAGTGACCAACTACATCAGTAAGTGCACCGATGACGTCACTGTCTCCAAGAACATCATCTCACGACCCAACCAGAAACCGTGGATTACTGCGGAAGTGCGTGCACTTCTGAGGACCCGAGACTCTGCCTTCAAAGCGGGAGACAAGGTGGCCCTTAGAAGAGCAAGGGCCAAACTCTCTCGGGCCATCAGAGAGGCGAAGCGCGCACACGCCCAGAGAATCCACAATCACTTCATAGACAGCGGCGACACACGGCGCATGTGGCAGGGCTTACAAGCCATCACACACTACAGGACGACATCACCTGCCTGTGACGGTGACGGCTCCCTCCCAGATGTGCTGAACAACTTCTACGCTCGGTTCGACAGGCAGAACGACGTGGCGGCGAGGAAGACCACCCCTCCTCTGAACGACCAGGTGCTGTGTCTCACTACAGCGGATGTGAAGAAAACTCTACGCAGAGTCAACCCACGTAAAGCTGCTGGACCAGACAACATCCCAGGCAGAGTGCTCAGAGAATGTGCAGAACAGCTGGCAGATGTTCTTACCGACATCTTCAACATCTCTCTGAGCAGCGCCGTCGTTCCCACGTGCTTCAAGGCCACCACCATCGTACCCGTGCCCAAGAAGTCTTCTGTGTCCTGTCTCAATGACTATCGTCCTGTTGCACTTACACCCACCATCATGAAGTGCTTCGAGCGGCTTGTCATGAGACACATCAAGTCCCTGCTGCCCCCCTCACTGGACCCACTGCAATTTGCGTACCGTCCTAACCGCTCAACGGACGACGCCATCTCCACTGCACTCCATCTTGCCCTCACACACTTGGACAAGAAGGACACATACGTTCGAATGCTGTACATAGATTTCAGCTCAGCATTCAACACGATCATCCCCCAACAACTGATCGGGAAGCTGAGCCTGTTGGGCCTGAACACCTCCCTCTGCAACTGGATCCTGGACTTTCTGACCGGAAGGCCTCAGTCAGTACGGATCGGGAACTGCACCTCCAGCACCACCACACTGAGCACTGGTGCCCCACAAGGCTGTGTGCTCAGTCCCCTGCTGTTCACACTGCTGACTCACGACTGTGTAGCAACATACAGCTCAAACCACATCATTAAGTTCGCTGATGACACAACCGTGGTGGGTCTCATTAGCAAGAACGACGAGTCAGCGTACAGAGAGGAAGTGCAGGGGCTAACGGACTGGTGTAAAGACAACAACCTGTCTCTGAATGTTGACAAGACAAAGGAGATGGTTGTTGACTTTAGGAGGACACGAGGTGACCATTCTCCGCTGAGCATCAACGGCTCCTCTGTGGAGATCGTCGACAGCACCAAATTCCTGGGCGTCCACCTGGAGAAGGACCTCAGCTGGTCCCTCAACACCAGCTCCCTACACAAGAAAGCCCAACAGCGTCTCTTCTTTCTGAGAAGACTGAGAAAGGCCCAGCTCCCACCACCGATCCTGACCACCTTCTATAGAGGAACTATCGAGAGCATCCTGAGCGGCTGCATCACTGTCTGGTTTGGGAATTGTGCCATATCGGACCGCAAGACCCTACAGCGGATAGTGAGGACAGCAGAGAAGATCATCGGGGTCTCTCTCCCCTCTATTGAAGACATCTACACCACACGCTGCATCCGCAAAGCCACCAGCATTGTGGCTGATCGGACACACCCCTCTCACACACACTTCACCCTCCTGCCATCTGGAAAAAGGTACCGAAGCATTCGGGCACACACATCCAGACTGTGCAACAGCTTTATTCCACAAGCCATCCGTCTTCTCAACAAAAAGGGACTGGACTGATAAACACACACACACGCACGCACACACACACACACACACACAAACATTATCACTTAGCTTAACTCAACTACCTCAAAACATTGAGATTGGACTGACTAATCAACACAAGCTTAAACACACTGACCTACACTACCAAACTATCGTACACACCAACCTGTAAATGCTTTCTTTTTTTGCACAATATCCATTACTGGTTTACTTTTTGCACTAACTTCTTTACTTCCTAATTTTTTTGCTGCTAAACTAAGGAATGTTTACTGTTTCTCCACTACCTCAACTCATCACCACAACACCATATTATTATGTTACGTTTGTGTTTTTTGTCGCACTGTCACTTGTTGCTTTTTGTTTGCACATTGCACGTGCACTTTGTTGTCTGCTGTCTGGTTAAAAAAGTCTTCCTTAGATAGTTAGTTAGTTTTTGTTGATTTATGCTGTAATTCATGTTAGGTAATTCATGTTAGGTAATTTATGTTAGGTCAATCTGTCTTGTCTCTGCTAGCCAGCTAACTAGGCCTCTTAGTTAGCTAGTTTAGTTTTTCTGTTAATTTATGTTGTAAATTTATGTTGCATGTAGCACCTTGGTCCTGGGGGAACGTTGTTTCGTTTCACTGTGTACTAACTGTATATGGTTGAAGTGACAATAAAGCCTACTTGAACTTGAACTTGAACTTGAACTTCACAGAGGGGATGGTGTGTATAACATTAACATGGTCAAAAACATCAGTTTTGGTCTCATCAGGCCATAGAACATTCTTCCAACTGACTCTTCACGTGACTTATGACAAGATGTTACATGTGCTTTTTTTTTGTTTATAACAAAGGCTTTCTCTCCCATAAGGCTGCGACTGATGAAGCCCCCAGGCAACAGTTCTGAATTTTTGTGGATGGCCCACTCTAGGCAGATATACAGTTGTGCCAGACTCTTTCCATTTCTTAATAATTTATTTATCTGGACTCTGAATTTTGTTCAGTGACTTGCATATTTTCTTGTGTCAATCCACTGACTTTTGATTTTTCAATCACCTTTTCATGGAGTTGCTTGGAGTGTTCTGGTTATTCCACCATACTGACTCACCGCAATTTGGCCCTTCCAGATAAGGTACCATTACAGTACAAGCAACTAAAACCCCTTGACTACTGGCAGATGATCGCCATTGAACTAATCATATGACCACTAACACCAATTAGTAGGATTTACTGTATTAAAAGGGATACATATTTAAGTATTCAGTTAACTTGTGCTTCATATTTGAAATTAATTTAGACCTCAGGAGAGATCTGGTTTCACTTTGACATTAAAGAGTCTTTTTCTGGTGATAAATGTCAAAAAATGCCCAATTAAATCCACTGTGATTCAAAGTTGCATAACAATCAAATGTGAACACTTTCAAGGGGTGAATATTTTTATAGGCCTTGTAGATGCACAATAGTAAGTCCATAAGGCTCCTATTATGAAATTGCAGTTATATCATTGGAATGTGGTAGGAAACGTCTTAGAATGATTTGGAAAGGCAAATGCTACATAAAATAAATAGCTTTTCTTGTCTTCAGATTTTACTGTTTTTCTACATATATCTATTCCTAATGGTTATTTTCATCTGTTTTTGTTATATGCATTAGTGCGGAAACTTTGAAAAGTGCTAAATAATATAGAGACTGATTGATAGACCAAACTAGCTGAGAAACTTTTTGCCTTTTCAGGGTTTATTCAATAAAGTTAGTCCTGCATATCTTGATAATTTACAAGTACCCACTGTGACCAAAATGCATAATTGGTGCTGACTGGTTCCACGTGTTGGGTTTACTTTTACTTGGTGCATGTTAAGTCATTTTTCTTTTTTTTTTTCTTTTTTGGTTGGGAGGATAAAAATTCCCACATGTAGCCATATGTAAAACAAAATGAAATGGATTTCATCTGCAAGTCTGAATGAAACACTCTTAATATTGCATAACGAGTCTAAACTGTAAGTCATGAGGGGCATCTGCTTTGTGACAAGTGAACTAAACAGCCGAGCCACCACAGAGCACATTTTCCCTGAAAGGCTAATGAAATAATTTGCTTGATACAAGCCAAAAGACAAATGAGAAACAGGACAATAACAGAGGACCTGATGTAATTGTGTGTGTGTGTGTATGTCATTTTTTATGTTTCAGAAGCAAACAAAACTCAATGGAACAGGCATATCTGCTTAGTGAAGGAGACGGCTTGGGTTTGTGTGACAAACCAGCCCTCCCAGGAAGACCAAAGATATATTGCCTTTAATAAAATCTATAACACTATGTACGTTTCTGGGGTGCACAGTACATGACATCAACTGTGATGTTTTTAATATCCATATTACTAAACATTACTGTTATTTGTCCTGTTTATCATTTTCTTACTGTTAATTTTACTTTATACACAATCTTAGAATAAACAGATTTTCCATTTCTGTCTGCACATAAAGCCTGAAAACAATAGCAGATTATTCAAATTTAGAAAGAAGTTGTACATTTTTTGGTTATGATTAATAACACATTTCAATGCATACCAGGAAAATGTTTGCTTATTTCACCCCCTTCCACTTAAATTGGCTTCAGAAATTCAATGGCTCCAGCCTTGGGAGTAAAATAAAATAGAAACCACTGTTGGATGTGAAAAGATGTTGAAGGCAGCCTGTCGAGTTCACAGTTAACCTCCCAGCTGTATGCGTTCCTATCAACAGGTGGTTAGAAGGTAAACTCCTAGCGGAGGTGCTGCACACTTCAGCCCCCACAGCCCCAGCTTTCTTTCCCATGTCACAAACTACCAGCAATGCTGAACACATCAAGAGAGAAGTCTTGTTTCACAGCTTCATTTACCGACAAACGCCTGGTCCAAAGTCAACACCGCATGCAGGAGAGGGTCAACATCTTGGAATTCCCTACTAGGGATGATGTTATTCCATTCCACTTTTGCCATACTTAATTATAATTTGTCAAATTAATCCGTGTAAGATGGAAAAAATCCATCTAACAAAAAAGGGAGAAAAAAGTTCTGATTGAGTGAGACTTTCCAAATTTCATCTGCCGCTGCATAGATTGTTTAACAGTATAACTGATAAACTGAAATGCCTTTGGACACCTCAGTCTAACCAAGGTATAACAGTTTTGTTATGCGTGTAAGTCAAATAACACTAGTGCTAATCATAGTGCTTTTATTTTACTATAAGATGCTGAACAATTAATTAATATTTTTGTTTTTTTAGTGAGCTGGATTATTGCTTTGATCTCCTTTGAGGTCTACCAAGAAAAAGGTATAAATCAGCAGCAGTAAGAATCTTAGCCAAAAAGAAAATGTGAATGAATTTTCACCTGTATTAAAATCACTGCATTGCCTGCCTGTGCCTTTTAGGTTTGATTTGAAAACATTTTAATTTTCTTTACGATTATCAATGTATAGGAAAGGTACAAGAGGCTTCTTTTGGTCTTAATAACAATTAAAAGCATCATTAAAGTGGTGATCTGTCTCCATGCAATGTGGCCTACTAATATATAAATGGGTGATAATATG
This sequence comes from Erpetoichthys calabaricus, assembly GCF_900747795.2. Lineage (NCBI taxonomy): Eukaryota > Metazoa > Chordata > Cladistia > Polypteriformes > Polypteridae > Erpetoichthys > Erpetoichthys calabaricus. Next base: position 40,107,588 of record NC_041401.2, read on the forward strand.
TCTCTCAAACTGCATATATCATCAATTAATGCATAAGACCAAATGAAGCTCTCATATTCACATGAAATATTACTCGAGTGTCACAAGCTCTTAAGATGCCACATGATTAATCACTTTATTAATGCTTTATAAGTGTAACTAGGACCAAAAAAGCCTTTGCTAAGATCATATTAAATAGCAGTTTGTGAGTAACAGATACAATATAGTGTCACAAAAACCAGACATAAGAGTCGTGAAAAGGTTTGGGGCAGCCACCCGTGTAATTAATTTCCTGGCTGCAAAGTCAAACAAATGAATTCAGCACTGATGTGCACAAAACCGAGTCCAAAACAGAACTGAGGGAACAGAGAAAAGGTGGAGGCTTTTAAAGGGGAAGACAGGAAGTAAAGTCAAAGGGGTCGGGCTCATGAAGGTCTTCTGTCATTGGTGCGAGCCCGGACGTGACATCACAGGGGCCGGAGCCGGCAAGGTCTCCTTCCTTTGACTCGGTCCCGGAAGTGACGTCAAGTGGACCAGGTGGGATCTCTCGTGAATGGTCTGCAGGCAAGGCAGAAAAAGAGTCAGTGCACTCTGCCACATCCCATTATGTCTCGGAACTGCCCTTACTCAAGCCCTTTAGCTGCCTCCTATGCACACGTGTGTGACAATAGGCTGTACCGAAATTAAAAAAGTTACCGAGCCACATGCTTATTTGGGCTGAGTGGCCTTTTCTCATCACATTTTTTATTTACTTGTTTTATTTTAATTACATTTCAATTGTTTACTTTAGGCAATAAACCTTCAAGCCTTTCCTCCCACTTTGTTTTAATCATTCCACACAGATTTTTCCTGTAATTCTTGTGGTGGTCATCTACGGTAAAAAATTTGTTGTTTTCCCGCAACTGAGTGAAAATTTTTATAATATCTCAACACTAAAGGAAGGACTGAAGCAAACTATACATATGTGTGTTATAGATTTTAGCATGTATATTTAGATTTTAGTGTATGTTATAGATTTTAATTCTTTTTGAAGTCCTCTTTCTCCTCTTGTTTTTACTATCACTGTAGAACCACTCACCAAACTGTCCAATAATAGAGATGTTAGATGTTTTTGAAGGGGAAACTCAACATTGAATCACCTTCACCCAGATGACATAATATTGGATATTAATATCCCAGTCATTCACTGGTACTTTTACTAAAGATAATCCCATGAATATCAAAAGATTTATATTGTTAATTTTTATGTTAGAGCTAGTGTTCACTGGTCTAAGTCTGAATTTTTTTTTTTATGGGTTAAACACAAACCACATGCTGTAGAGATGTGATTGTATAAAGCTGTAAAGATCAACTCAAAACAAAATTGAATTTCCCTCCTGGATGAGATTAAGCACACGATTAAATTGGTGCAACACATGTCTCTCACTGATCGAAAGAATTAAAGCATATAGAATGAATATTTCTCAAAAGTTGTATATCTTTTTCAATGAACACTATTATACATAGCCACAATACAAGAAATTAGAACGTGTTACTTCATCATTTAATTGAAAAAAAAGACCCCAATGCTCTTGACTCAGAAAATCTGAGATCTAAAATAGAAAGAAACCTGGCACTAACAGATTGAGTAGCAAATATGTGGCCAATGGGAACAACAACTTCCTACTACAGAACTGACATGGGTTATTATGGAAGTGAAATCTGCAACTTATTCTTTGTCAAATCTGATGTGCACAGCATTACCAGCAAATAGTTGTAATTGCAGTGAAAACCCATGGGTTCAAAATTTAAATTTAAAATTATTAAGAATCGGGCAACAACATGAACAGAATATTTAATCATGTTTCAGTATTGTCAAATCATGTTTTTTTTAAAATGCCTACCTGAGGGGCACCATTTATGAAAGTTAAGACATACACGTGGTGGACACAAAGGGGGGGCCCCCTCATCAAACTATGATGATAATGTGGGTGTATTGTTAATTAAAGTCTTTAGGGTTTACAGAGAATTGTCTGAAAAAGGAAAAATATCCAGTGAGTGGCAGTGCTCTAGGTGAAAATGCCTTGTTGATGCCAGAGGTCAGAGGAGAATGGCCAGACTGGTTCAAGCTGATAACAGTAACTCAAATAACCACTCATTACAACTGAGGTATGCAGAAGAGCATCATTGAACACACAACACATTGAACCTCGGAAGCAGATGTCATATAGGGTGCCACTCCTTTCAGCTAAGAACAAGCAAGTGAGGGTTCACCAAAATTGGACAATAGAAGACTGGAAAAACATTGTCTGGTTTGATGAGTCCCAATTTATACTACGGCATTCGGATGGTAGGGTCAGAATTTGTGTGGGGAATATTTTCTTGGCACACTTTTGGCCCCTTAGTACCATGTGAGCATCGTTTAAATGCCACAACATTCCAGAGTATTGTTGCTGACCATGTCCATCCCTTTATGACCGCAGTGTAGCCATCTTCTGATGGCTACCTCCAGCAGGATAACATACCATGTCACAAAGCTCCAATCATCTCAAACAAGCTTCTTGAACATGACAATAAGTTCATGGAACTCAGATGGCCTACATATTCACCAGATCTCAAACCAATTGAGCACCTTTGGGATGTGGCAGAATGGGAAATTCACATCATGGATGTACAGCCAACAAATCTGAAGCAACTGCATGATGCTATCATGTCGATATGGACAAAAATCCTGGAGGAATGTTTCCAGCATCTTGTTGAATCTATGCCATGAAGAATTATGGCAGTTCTGAAGGTAGGGGGGGGGTGGGGGGGGGGGGGGGGGGGTGGGTAGGTCCAACCCAGTACTAGCAAGGCATAGATGTACTCCATCCATCCATCCATTGTCTCCCGCTTATCCGAGGTCGGGTCGCGGGGGCAGCAGCTTGAGCAGAGATGCCCAGACTTCCCTCTCCCCGGCCACTTCTAGTTCTTCCGGGAGAATCCCAAGGCGTTCCCAGGCCAGTCGAGAGACATAGTCCCTCCAGCGTGTCCTGGGTCTTCCCCGGGGCCTCCTCCCGGTTGGACGTGCCCGGAACACCTCACCAGGGAGGCATCCAGGAGGCATCCTGATCAGATGCCCGAGCCACCTCATCTGACTCCTCTCGATGCGGAGGAGCAGCGGCTCTACTCTGAGCCCCTCCTGGATGACTGAGCTTCTCACCCTATCTTTAAGGGAAAGCCCAGACACCCTGCGGAGGAAACTCATTTCAGCCGCTTGTATTCGCGATCTCGTTCTTTCGGTCACTACCCATAGCTCATGACCATAGGTGAGGGTAGGAACATAGATCGACTGGTAAATTGAGAGCTTCGCCTTGCGGCTCAGCTCCTTTTTCACCACGACAGACCGATGCAATGCCCGCATTACTGCGGATGCCGCACCGATCCGCCTGTATATATGAAATAAAAGATGTGTAAGTAAAAAGTCAATTAAAATTTATTGACCTTTGTCACATTGCTAATTCTCTGCTGGAATAAAGCTGCTATTCTCAGCTAGAAGAATCCTACACTACCCTGCACTTTGCAATTGCTTACTGCATAGAAACAGAAAAAATAAAGTGTCTCTGTAATTTCTACAGAATATCACAGCCTTTACTGGAAGAATCATATTCTTAAATCACAAATATCACATATTTTCTTTCTGCTTAGTAATTCCATTATTTTTCCAGTCAGAGTATGAGAAAACCCATCCATCCATCCATCCATTATCTAATCCACTATATCCTAACTACAAGGTCAAGAAGGTCTACTGGGGCCAATCCCAGCCAACACAGCTGGAAACAAACCCTGGGCAGGGTGCCAGCCCACCGCAGCATATGAGAAAATAAATACGGTAAATACTGTACATACAGTACGAATGCTATTTATCTATCTATCTACTGTATCTATCTATCTTGCTAGCATACTAAGGGGGCTTTGATTTATTCCAAAGTTCCCATTTCACGATTCTACTTTAAAAGGATCTTCTCACCCACCTGAGGCCGCACTGGGTGCCAATGTGCTTTTATGTGGCATATGGCAGAACAAATGCAAAGGACAGCCTGATGATTGGCATCCTGTGCTGCTTCTTGTTGTAAAATATTTGGTTATTATGTTGAGAATATGTGTGTTTTTCATTAGTTTAGCAAAGTGAGGCCCTATTTTGACTTCTTGTAATTCAATAACTGTATAAGAGATGAGAAGTAACCCTTATGTTTGGCACAATATTCACATTTTTACATTTGAAAACAAAGCCAAAGCCTGAAATATTAATCATAAAACAGCTTGATAACGATTGATACCCATTGTTTTCTTTTCTTTTGCTGTTTGGAAAATTCCTACACACTTATCTCTTTTGAGGAGTCTAAGGAAGGGTTTGGAGGATCTGTACAACTGAATAACCTCCGACGGCCATTATTTTTGTTTGGTTTGGAGTCAGAGCAGGTCCTCTCCCAGTTCTGCCTTTTTCAGAAGATAGCAACAAGGGAGATTATTCAGAGGAATTCAGGAATGATCTAGAAAGACCTGTCCATTTCCACATAAATATTAAAAGTACAGAAAAGCCACTCAGACTGGAAATTTAAAAATATTTCACCTTTTAGTATCATAAAACAGTTACATCTGAATAAATTAGGGGTCCACTTAAGTTTGTCATTCAGATTCCTTATCAACTATGATTAGGTTTCTCTTAATTGTGTATTACTTAAAAAAAAGGTTTAGTTGCTTTCTTGATTTTTTTTTCTTTTAATACTGTTCAAGTATCAGTAAATACTGACTTACTGTATGTTTAAAATGATCAAAACACCTGTAAAAATAGGGTACTGTTCTTAAACTAAGTTTAAAACATCAAATTAGTGGTTAAATATTCTGATTAAAATATATGACATCTTTATGAAATAAAGTTTAACTGTTATAATTAAAACATTTATCCCTTACTGTCTCTTTCATGCATAAATATTTTAAAAATGCAAACAATTTTTAACAGTTTAGAATTTTACAGCAGCACTGTATATTTATTTTGGTGATATATTTGACTGACACCATGGCAATTTACAAGATAAAGGTGAGCTTCTAGTGTTTACATGTAGTGTATTTTTAAAAGGGGCATAAAGGCATGTTAAGTGACAAAGCGGGAACTGAATCAGCAACCTTGGTGTTTAAAGTTCAACATCTTAGCCACTGCAACACACATGAAGGGACATTTGTGTACAGTAATTGAAAGTATGTTTTCCTAACTCATTCAATCAGAAGAAACAAAATTAAATTTTACTTGTACTTGTTTTGTAAGATTATTATCAAAGTGCTCCAGCAGAGGGCACCATAGGATAACATTGTCTTCAACTTCCTTCTTGTCTTCCATAAAAGAGCTTTACAGTGATATACTGTATAAGCAAACTGATAACGTGAAGCAACTTCAAACAAAATAAAGCTAAAAGCTACTCCAAGATATCCATTACTATCTGTCTATCATAGGGCACCTTTCATATCAATCCATCTAAACACGCATCTGCTTCTTTCAGTGTTTCACCAGTTTCACATGCTGTTCTGTTGATTGAACTCTGCCAAACGCATTCAGTTGTTCAGTATATACAATCAATATATCTGTCTGTCTGTCTGTTATATATTGCCATTCATGCCTATCTATCTATCTATCTATCTATCTATCTATCTATCTATCTATCTATCTATCTATCTATCTATCTATCTATCTATCTATCTATCTATCTATCTATCTATCTATCTATCTATCTATCTGTGCCCTCCATAATCTCTGAAACAAAGATACATTTACCTTGATTTATCCCTCTGCTCCACAGTTTAAATTTCAAACAATTCAGATGAAATTAAGGTGCACGTTACAGACTTTCCTTTGTGGGTATTTGTATACATTTAGGTCACACCATGTAGAATTAACAGCACTTTCTCTATTGGGTCCCCCCTTTTCAGGGCAGCATAATGTTTGGACCAGTTGGAGTCACAGGTGTTTGTGATTCCTCAGGTGTGTTTCATTGCTTCATAAGATACCTGGGCTTGCTTTTACCCTTTGGAGTCTTTAGGTGCCATTATTCAACATGAGAACAAGAATCATGCCAATAAAAAGTCAAACAAGCCATTATGAGGCTGAAAAACATACATTATAAGAATAAAACCATTATAAACATTGGTAAAACTTTATGATTACCTAAATCACCCATCTGGAATATCATTAAGAAGAAATAACACACTGGTGAGCTCACTAATCACAAAGGAGGTGGTAAGCCAAGGAAAACCAGCACTGCTGATGATAGAAGAATCCTCACATTGGTAATGAAAAAGCTCCAAACTCCTGTCCAACATATCAGAAACACTCTTTAGAAGGCGGATGTGGATGTGTCAGAGACGACTATCTGTGGATGACTTCATGAACAGAAATACTGATTCCCACACTGCAAGATACATACTGTACCACCAGTTATCCATAAAAACAGGATGGCCCAATCACAGTTTGTGAAAAAGTGCTTAAAAGAGACTGCAGAATTCTGGTAAAGGTCTTGCGGACAGACGAGACTAAGATGAACCTGTATCAGAGTGATGCCCATGGTCCAAAGCAGACCACCCTATCTGTTAAATGTGGGGTCTCTCAGTGGAATTGTATTGAAGCTGCAGGACTCAAGGAGCTGGAGAAGTTAACAGTGCACATACACAGATGAAGTGAAGGGTCATCATGAATGTCAAACACCGCACTGACATTACTAATCACCGATTAAAAATACAAACAAAGAATCATTACAACTGGGCTAAACTATATTTGTAAGAAATTACAATTTAGTAGCACCTATCTATGATAATGTTATATAACCAATGGCCAAATGGCATTTCACCACCATCTTGTGCTCATTAAATGATAGCCTAATTCAACTTAGTTTATCTTTTCTATTCCCTAGCTGTAGTCCCATGGTGTGCACATCATACTTGTAGATTACCAGCCATTCTTTTTTTTGTATATACATTGTTTATGCTTGTGTCATAAAGAATAGTATTTTTCATTAACTTTCAGTTGTTGTGTAATTTTTTAATGATTTGTTTTATACATCTTGTGATATTTTAAATTGTTTTTCATAGACACAGTCATATTGTTTAAGGTTGCTGTCCTGGGTGTCTCACATGACTTGCATCACACTGTGGGTGACGTCATTAAGTACTGACCATATTTAGGATTATGACCCACAGTGTATGTTATCCTTGTTTTGGAATAACAAAGGAATTCAACTTACACTTCTTTTTTGTGTGAGGGACAGTTTTTGTCATTCTGATTTTTTAACTTCTCACAAATTTTAAAACACATTTTCACACATTGTAATATTTTGCAAAATCTGTATCCCATAATTGCCAGAAGTGACTCTACTCCATTGGGCCCTTGAGCAAGACCCATAACCTGCAATTGCTTTGTCCTGGGCATGACGTTAATCTGCATCCAGCCCTGCAAGCAGGTCCTCTAACTTGGGGGATGGTGGCAGGATTGGCACTCCAGCTATTGTAAAAAGCCTCACACTGTCCTCGTGTGTTATGAGGTGTCACTCGTTACACATCTGCACGCAGGTCCCAAACCAGGCGGTGGGTGCGCCAACACGCTTTAATCAGTGGATGCTTTCAACCTCTGACTTTATGGCATGTGTTTTGGCTGGAGAGTCTTTTAACAACAATTTTAAGTATTGTTTCAGCTTCACAGTGAAGGATAGATATTCAAGAAAGGGAAAAAAATGACAGCTAAAAGTATAAGGACTTCAAATTTGCTTTCACATTTGAGTTGTCAATTTTAAATTTTTAGTACTACAGTGATCCCTCGCTATATCGCGCTTCGCCTTTCGCGGCTTCACTCCATCGCGGATTTTATATGTAAGCATATTTAAATATATATCGCGGATTTTTTGCTGGTTCGCGGATTTCTGCGGACAATGGGTCTTTTAATTTCTGGTACATGCTTCCTCAGTTGGTTTGCCCAGTTGATTTCATACAAGGGACGCTATTGGCAGAGGGCTGAGAAGCTAGATTGCTTACTTTTCTCTCTATCTTGCGCTGACTTTCTCTGATCCTGACGTATGGGGATTGAGCAGGGGGGCTGTTCGCACACCTAGACGATACGGACGCTCGTCTAAAAATGCTGAAAGATTATCTTCACGTTGCTATCTTTTGTGCAGCTGCTTCCTGAAACGACATGCTGCACGGTGCTTCGCATACTTAAAAGCTCGAAGGGCACGTATTGATTTTTGACTGAAAAACAAACTCTGTCTCACTTTGTCTGCTCCTGACGGAGGGGGTGTGAGCTGCCGCCTTCAGCAGTTTTGTGCCGTGGTGCTTCGCATACTTAAAAGCCAAACAGCCCTATTGATTTGTTTGCTAGAGATTGTTTTCTCTATCTATGTGACATTCTGTGCTCCTGACACGCACTCCTTTGAAGAGGAAGATATGTTTGCATTCTTTTAATTGTGAGACAGAACTGTCATCTCGTCTTGTCATGGAGCACAGTTTAAACTTTTGAAAAAGAGACAAATGTTTGTTTGCAGTGTTTGAATAACGTTCCTGTCTCTCTACAACCTCCTGTGTTTCTGCGCAAATCTGTGACCCAAGCATGACAATATAAAAATAACCATATAAACATATGGTTTCTACTTCGCGGATTTTCTTATTTCGCGGGTGGCTCTGGAACGCAACCCCCGCGATGGAGGAGGGATTACTGTATAGTGTTTACCTATCTGTGAATGCAACAATGTAAAACGTAAAATTCAGAAATTATCAAAAGTCATTGCAGTTAGAATTTAGCAGCTCCGTGAGGGTAAAGCCTTCTACAGTGAAAATCTTGAGCACAAGTTACAGCAGAACAACATGAAGGAAATGTGGAACCGGAAGGAGGACAACCACCAACTACAAGCAGACTGTAAAATATGCAAAGGAAGGTGATAAGGACAGAGCTAATGAGCTGAATTAGTTCTCCAACATGTTTGACTCACCTTCCCCCAATACTGCTAGCCTTTGTGTTCAAGCTGAGGAGGTTCCAGGACCCCAACTGCTATTTGCACCCTGCATGAGCTTCCTGAACTATCTATCTCTGCTAATCAATTCAGGAGAGAGCTGGGAAAACTCTGCATGAGAAAGGCTGCATGGCCGGATGAAATCAGCCCTAGGGTGCTGAAAACATGTGCCAGCCAGCTCTGTGGGGTCCTTTGGCACCTTTTCACCCTTTACCTGAATTTGCAGAAGGTTCCCCAGCTGTGGAATGCTTTCCCAGTACCAAAGGAAGGGCATTCCAGTGATCCCAAAGATGTCAGATCAGTTGCTCTTACTTCATACATCCTAAAGAACTTTTAGAGGCCTGTCATGAAACAACTCCAACCCATGGGTTGAGAACATCTGGATCCTCTGTAGTTTGCCTATCAGACACAGATAGGTGTGTAGGATGCTCTGATCTACATGCTCCACAGAGCCTATTCCCACCTGGATATAGCTGACACCACACTGATGATAATGTTCTTTAATTTTTCTAGTGCCTTTAACACCATTCTGCCTCATAAACTGGGGAAAAAGCTCAAGACTGTGCACCTCCTGGATCATGGACTCCCTGACTAACTGAAAGCAATTTTGAGGGGCTAAGAGGGTATGTGTCAGAAACGGTGGTGTGTAGTACTGAACCACCTCAGGGAACTGTCCTGTCTCCATTCTTGTTTACCTCTCTACACAACAGAGTTCCAGTACAATATCAGTATTTGCCCCCTGCAGAAATTTTCAGATGACTTCTTCATCGAAGGCTTCTTTAATAAATGAGACAAACTGAGGTACAGGAAGGTTGTGGAGAACTTCATCTTGTGGTGCAGGGAAAACCATCTGCAGACGACAGAAGCTAGTGGTGGACCTCTGGCGTGCTAAAGAGCCTCTGAGACCAGTCACCATTCAGGGGGAGGACATGGAAGTGGTGCAGCATTATGAGTACATTGGGGTTCATATAAACAGTAAACTGGACTGGTCTAACAACACAGTGGTGCTGTACATGAAAGGCCAGAGCAGACTGTACATCCTAAGGAGGCTCAGGTCTTTTAAAGTATACAACATACTTAGTACTTTTGAGGCTAAGGATCTATGCTGGTATCCAGAAGGTTGCCAGTTCGAATCCCTGTCACTGACAAAAGAGATCCTACTCTGCTGGGCCCTTGAGCAAGACCCTTAACCTTCAATTGCTCCAGGGGCACTGTACAATGGCTGACTCTGCACTCTGACCCCAAGGGGTATGCGAAAACTAACAAATTCCTAATACAAGAAATTGTATAAGGCGAAATAAAGAACAAAAAAAAAGAAAAAATTGTTGGAAATGTTCTATCAGTCAGTAGTGTCCAGTGTTGCAATCTCCTGGGGAATCAACTTGAGCTCCAAAGATGCACAATGCCTGAACAATCTTATCAGACTAACCCTGGACACCCTGGAAGCTGTTGTGGTAAAGAGGATGGTGTCGAAATTGGATGACATCATGAAAAATCCCCTTCAGGAGATGCTAAAAGGCGCCTCAGGGGGGCTGTTCTGCGCGCTGCTATCAGGCAATTCCATGCTTCCTCCTGATGCTCCAAATTAAGTGTTGATACTATTTAAGTTCATTTTGCATTTTTTTTATTTTTGAGTTACATTATACATTATATATTATAGATACACATTATATAATCAATATACTTATCAATTGATTGATTGACTGAATTATCTGTCCTGTGAGTCTGTATCCTTGCTTTTTATGTTTCTGCTGTTGTATGCATCTAAATTTTCCCTTGGGATTAATAAAGTTTATCTAATATAATCTAATCTAAGAAACAAAGGGAGCCACAAAAAGCAGCGTTGTTGCAAATACACAGTAAATAAAACAATATTACCATTTAACCAAATCCCCTATACTTAATTTTTTCATAATACAATTTCATTAACCAGTTTCTTTAAATGAAATAAACATATCAAAACCAATTACTGGATAATTTCACAGATAATTTCTATATAGAATTTTAACATGTACAGTAAAAGAATTCTTTATTTACCTGTCTAGTTATTTAACACGTGATAGGTTCAATAATGTAGAGGCTCCTATGGCGGCTGTCTTTACTTGGAAATCAGTCCAAATATAGTAACTAGTAAGTCTTAGTTCTATATGATGCAAAATTATGCACACCATAATGAGAAATAATCTAGAAACATTGCTGTATGTGAATAATACAGTATACTGAATAAAATGTCAGCATGGAATTTTGAGAGTTAATCCTGCCAGGCTACTGTAATAGTTGACAAAAGCAAAGCATACAACTTCATTTACTTTGACTTCTCAAAAAGTCTTCAATACAGCACCACAATGAAGATTAATTCTAAAACTAGAAGCTTTAGTCATCAGAGGTAACCTAAAAAGCTGCACCTCAGCTGGTTAACTGGCTGGAGTTGAAGAGTACAGATGAGAGGAGAAAACTTAACATGGAGCGAGGTCATCAGTGGAGTCCCTCGGGGGTCTGTCCTTGGACGCTACTTTTTCTGATGTGTATATTAATGACAATGATTCTGGTGTAGTAAATAAAACTGTAAAATTCTCAAATGACTATTTGTTACATTGTCAGGAGTTCTGCCCAAATAAATCGGAGTGTCCAAGGTGTTTTGTACATTACTATGCTTAATGTGCCTTTTTAACTCGGCAAACATCATACAGTATATCCTAGTTGAAGAATATTTGCTCTATACAGTATATCTGCTTTAATCTTTTAAAACAAAACAGTACTGTGATACTAAATTTGGAGGAAGAGCAGATACAGAGGAGACAGCAAAACAATTCAGAAAGACTTGGACAACCTTTAGAACTGGGCAAACCTTGGAAAACACAGTTTGACATAGAAAAGTGCAAAGCATTACATGTGAGTTATAAATGGTAGACGCAGTCTTTGAAGAAGTAACCTCTGAAAAGGATTTAAACCTGGTGTGCAAACAAAAGCATAGCCTTTGTGAACAATTGGGATGATTTTTGGGAAAGGCCTGGATTTTTCAGAAGAGATGGTCTTCATCCTAACTGGAGGGGATCTTATGTATTATCCCAAAATATGGCAGCAAAACTGCCTGGTTGACTGATTAGAGCACCATCCAGGCCGCAGTCATGTGATCTTAAATCACAGGCTGTTGTTTATCCCACCTGTTACTTTCCTGAAGCTGTTACCCATAATCCTTGTCTTGGGGCATCCAGTAAATTTAGTCTTGATACAAACCTTAAATTAATTGATAACCAAAAAATAAGGTGTATAATTAGACCAAGGGATAAAACCAGACCCTCCACCAGGGGCATCTGTAATAGAAATTTACTACAAATTAAAACAAAAAGTATATCACCAATTCAGAAAGAAGCATACAGTTTTAAATGCTGCTTATTGAACATTCGCTCTCTTGGCACTAAAGCTGTTTTGGTAAATGATATTATATTAAGTACAAAATCTGATCTGTGTCTTCTCACCGAAACCTGGCTTAGTAAATGTGACACTGTACCCCTAGCTGAGGCGTCACCAGATGGATACTCGTTCCTTCATAAGTCTAGAGATTCAGGTCGAGGAGGGGGCCTTGGAATAATTCATTGTAACAAAATGCAAATCACTTCTAAAAATTTAGGCAACTTTACATCCTTTGAAGCATTCATTTTAAATATTAAAACAGATTCCAACACAATTATAGTGCTAGTCTATAGACCACCAGGGCCGTATTCATTGTTCATGTCTGAATTTAGCAACCTTTTATCTGACTTGGCTATAAATTATGATCACGTAGTACTGATGGGGGATTTTAATGTACACATTGATGTGGAAACTGACACTTTTAGCAAATGTTTTACTTATTTGTTAAATTCAGTAGGATTTTGTCAGAATGTCAAAGGTCCAACTCATAATCATAACCACACATTAGATTTAATTATAACTTACAAAGTTGAAATTCAAAATTTAATTATTACTCCATTAAATGAAGTTATTTCTGATCACTACTTAATTACATTTGATTTGGTCCTGCCCTTGTGAACACACTCCCAGATTAAAACAAAGACAGTGCGGCATCTAGATTGTAATTCTGCTTCAAAATTTATAGATACTTTGAGTAAGTCGAGTGTAATTGTGGAAAACCATTTAGATCAGTTAACATCAAATGTAAACACAGAAAACAATTTAGATGAGCTAACATCACATTATAATGTGACCTTGAGAGATGCTCTGGACACAGTGGCTCCCCTTAAAACAAAAGTGATCAAAGCACATAGAAACTCTCCCTGGTTTAATGAAAACACTCGAGCTCTTAAATTAGAGTGTCGAAAACTGGAACGCAGATGGAGAACAACAAAGCTACAGGTCTTTCAAATTGCATGGACAGAGAGTGTTAATAAATATAAAAAAGCCCTCTTTAAAGCTCGGTCAGAATATTATTCTACATTAATAGATAGCAATAATAAAAATCCTCGGGCACTGTTTAGAACAGTGGCTAAATTAACAAATGGAAATTCAGATCAACAGTGCAAAATACCAACAGACATTAGCAGTACAGACTTTATTAACTTCTTCAATGAGAAAATTAAAAATATAAGATCCCAGATCTCTGCATCACAGTACAAACCAAATACTAGCTTAGCAGACCCTGTCTCACATTGCACTCAGCACTTTAGTAATTTTAATCCTGTAACTGAGCAGGAAGTCTTAAGTTTAATTTCTAAAATGAAGCCCACTACTTGTTCCCTAGATCCAGTGCCAACAAAACTAGTAAAAAGTGCAATGGATGTTCTTGCAGCGCCTATCCTAAACATTATCAATAGTTCATTATTGCATGGCACAGTACCTGATACACTAAAAGTGTCAGTCATTAAACCATTACTTAAAAAGTCAGACCTTGACCCACATATACTAAATAATTATAGGCCTATTTCAAATTTACCGTTTCTCTCTAAAATACTAGAAAAAGTAGTCGCCAGTCAGCTTCAGACACACCTTATGCATTACAATTTATTTGAGAAATTCCAGTCTGGTTTTCGCACTGGTCATAGTACAGAAACGGCACTAACACGGGTTGTAAATGACATTCTGATATCCTCTGATGAAGGAAACTCAACTGTAATTATGTTGTTGGACTTAAGTGCAGCATTTGACACCATCGACCATTCTATTTTACTGCACAGGCTAGAAAATGATGTTGGGCTTACAGGCACCGTGCTCGCTTGGTTTAGTTCTTACTTATCAAATCGATTCCAATATGTACAGAAATGTGCTGACAGTACTCCATCATTATACACAGAAGTTCAATATGGTGTCCCGCAGGGCTCAGTACTGGGACCTTTACTGTTTTCACTGTACATGCTTCCACTGGGATCTATCATTAGGAAACATAATGTTAATTTTCACTCGTATGCAGATGACACCCAGTTATACCTTTCATTTAAATCAAATGAAGTTTCTCCAATGTGGTCTTTAATTAGTTGTGTTAGTGAATTAAAGGAGTGGATGAATAAGAACTACTTGTCTTTAAATACAGATAAAACAGAGATGTTAATTGTTGGAGGGAATGATGCTGATCACAATAATATTTTGTCATCATTTAACTCAATGCGAATCCCAGTCAATTTTACTGAATCAGCCCGCAATCTAGGAGTTATCTTTGACTCTAGCATGTCATTTAAAGCGCATATTACAAAGTTGTCCAAAACATGTTTCTTCCATCTTAAAAATGTTAGGAAATTAAGGCGCTTTTTAAATAAACAGGATTCTGAGAAACTAATTCATGCATTTATCTCTAGTAGGATTGACTACTGCAATGCGGTGTTCACTGGATGTTCAAACTGTTCTTTATACAGCCTCCAGTTAATCCAAAATGCGGCTGCGAGAATTATTACAAGAACAAGAAAATACGAACACATAACTCCAGTTCTTAAATCCTTACACTGGCTCCCGGTTAAAGTTCAGGGCAGATTTCAAAATCCTTCTTTTAACATATAAATCATTAAATGGTCGAGGTCCGGCTTACTTGTCTGAACTTATCATGACTTACAAACCAGAGCGCACATTAAGATCTCAAGATGCCGGTCTGCTTATGATTCCAAGGATTAATAAAATAACAGTGGGGGGTCGAGCTTTTAGTTACAGGGCCCCTAAACTGTGGAATGGTCTGCCTGCTACTATAAGAGATGCCCCTTCGGTCTCAGCTTTTAAATCCCGGCTGAAGACTCACTACTTCAGTTTAGCATATCCTGACTAGAGCTGCTGATTAACTGTACAGACTGCATCTCTGTTGTTAGTCATTAGCACTTAAACATAAGTAACATGATAGTTATAATTGGATACTAACCCTCACTTATTCTGTTTTTCTTCTCGGTACTCAAATGTGGCACTTGGTGCCACGGCCCACCTGCCAAGTTGTTTTGCCTGCCTAAGGAAGAGTCATCCCAGATGGAGGATCGCAGGAATCGTGGGAGAGAGGGGTCCTTTCATCGGATTGGCTGGCCCAGCACTGTTTCAGCTGTGGAATGGCCAAATGGGGGAGGCAGCTTGAAGGATGAGGTCTCCAGGACTCTATACAAATACAAATCTTATTATGGGATATATCATCTACTGTTAAATTCTGCTCTGTACTTCTAAAATTTATATATATATATTTTTTTTTATTTCTTACTATATTGAGAAATTGTTCTGTGTACTGTACTGTATTGTATTGACCCCCTTCTTTTGACACCCACTGCACGCCCAATCTACCTGGAAAGGGGTCTCTCTCTGAACTGCCTTTCCCAAGGTTTCTTCCATTTTTCCCTACTAGGTTTTTTTTTGGGAGTTTTTCCTTGTCTTCCTAGAGAGTCAAGGCTGGGGGGCTGTCAAGAGGCAGGGCCTGTTAAAGCCCATTGCGGCACTTCCTGTGTGATTTTGGGCTATACAAAAATAAACTGTATTGTATTGTATTGTATTGACACAGCAATTTTGTCATCTAAGCAATATGAAGATGTTATTAAATTTGAATTTCCCCATGGAATTAACAATGTTTATCTATCCATCCATCCATTATCCAACCCGCTAACTACAGGGTCACGGGGGTCTGCTGGAGCCAATCCCAGCCAACACAGTAAACAAACCCCGGGCAGGGCGCCAGCCCACCGCAGGGCACACACACACACCCCCACACACCAAGCACAATTTAGAATCGCCAATGCACCTAACCTGCATGTCTTTGGACTGTGGGAGGAAACCGGAGCACCCGGAGGAAACCCACGCAGATATGGGGAGAACATGCAAACTCCACGCAGGGAGGACCCAGGTCTCCTAACTGTGAGGCAGCAGCGCTACTACTGCGCCACCGTGCCATCCTAATGTTTATCTAATTATTATTAATAAAGTTTATCTAAACTAATCTAATCTAATATACAAAGGCAAATTAAATTTTAGGTTGTATCACAAAATCTGTTGAATATAAATCAGGGGACATTATGCTTTGAATATATAATTGCTCTAGTGAGACCATATTTAGAACAGTGTATGCAATTCTGGTCACCACACCACAAAAAACATAGCAGCACCTGAAGCTGTGCAAAAAAGAGCAACCAGGAAGATCACAGGACTTAGAAACATGTCCTACTGTGTAAGACTCAGGGTATTAAAGCTGGTTATTGTTGAGCTGAGGAGACTGTGAGGGGACATCTTAGCTATTAACTAACAAAAACTAGCATTGATGGACTGAATGCTCTCATCTGTCAGATTTGTTTTGTTCCTTATGTAAGGGGCTTGTGAAAGACATCTCATATGGGAAGTTCCCATCCTCAGTGTAACATAAGGTATTGTATGTACTTTATTTGTTTAGTTTATGTTGATTAACTAAGACAAGCTAAAACTTCAGCCTTTGGTCTTTTCTGTTGATAATACTCACACACTTTTTAATTTAATTCAGGATTATGGGAGGACAGAGTCTGGGCAAGTTGCCAGTCCACGGCTGGTCACATTCACTTACAGACATACAGCCAAATTTGAATTACCAATTAACCCAACATGCACATTTTTAGAATAGAAGCCAAATTATCAGGAGATAAATCTATGTAGACACAGGGAACAGGTATGCAACAATTTGAATTGTTGTATGTAGAAGCAGAGTTAATCACTATACCACCACACCCATTGTTGTACATCCTTTTTAAAAGGCAGTAGCTGAGTTATATATTATATATATATATATATATATATATATATATATATATATATATATATATATATATATATATATATATATATATACTGTATATATCATTTAATAGTGACTGCCTTTTTAATATGTAATCATTATAGTGTATACTGCAGAGGTTTTCCTTATGCAGCCCTTTTCCCTCTTACATGGTTGTCACTTAAGTTGAGGTCAGATACAGAATGTACTTTTATCTAAATGACCTTCAAAAATATTCCATTTTATCAGGGTACCTAACCAGAGGTTTAAATGGAAACCTGGGATGATGTTTGGTTGGGCATCATATATGAATCATTAAAGAAATACAATAATAGGTCATCCCTGGGCGAGAATGGGCGGCACGGTGGCGTAGTGGGTAGCGCTGCTGCCTCGCAGTTGGGAGACCTGGGGACCCGGGTTCGCTTCCCGGGTCCTCCCTGCGTGGAGTTTGCATGTTCTCCCCGTGTCTGCGTGGGTTTCCTCCGGGTGCTCCGGTTTCCTCCCACAGTCCAAAGACATGCAGGTTAGGTGGATTGGCAATTCTAAATTGGCCCTAGTGTGTGCTTGGTGTGTGGGTGTGTTTGTGTGTGTCCTGCGGTGGGTTGGCGCCCTGCCCAGGATTGTTTCCTGCCTTGTGCCCTGTGTTGGCTGGGATTGGCTCCAGCAGACCCCCGTGACCCTGTGTTCGGATTCAGCGGGTTGGAAAATGGATGGATGGATGGATGGGCGAGAATGAGAGAGACTGACAATTTTGAGTTGAATTGCTTTTTCTTGTTATGTTTTCTTAACAAAATCTACCCCACAACCAAATAATTTATTCCACATATCTATGATTCAATGTGTTAGGATAAACTACAGTAATGATGTGCAATGTATCTTTAAACTGAATTCCATCTGTGCCCTTCCTAAAGAAACATTTGGTACCTACCATTCTGTACACCATGCTTAATCTAATCCAGGATTACAAGAGCAAAAGGCTTTACTGCGCATCATCGGGCACAAAGCAATACCTGATATATATACTGCATATAATCATACAATATATATCAGTGTCAGGAATCATCTCTCGATGGGGTTCCAGTCCCACCTTCACATGCAAACAGACAGGGGAAGTATGAATCAACAATCAATCGATTCAACAGTCAAAAACAAGGAACTCATTAGTGCCCACCTCTCAGTTTTCAAGGCATACTGTATTTCATGTTGCATGGATTGCCACTGAAATAAATAAAAGAAGAAATGCACCTTAATAAATGGATAATCATCTGTGTGCCGGTGCACAGTGGAATGTCTCTGTCATTCCAACAGATGGCACATCACAAACATTTGTAGTAAGAAAATGCATTGCTTTTGTTATTCCAAAAGAAGGCACATCACAAACATTAACACTGTTTCAACAAATACCATATCAAATGGTACATAACTGAGACATATGTGCTGCATCACAAACATTTGTATTAATGCATTTTATTACTACAAATGTTTCTGATGCCCATGTGTTGAAATGACAAATGAAATGCATTTTATTACTACATGCTTTACAAAATACATTCCAAAAGATGGTGCACTGCAAACGTTAATGCCGAGTTCTACATTGATTATTGTCTGAGACAGGGGTGTAATTAAATAACTACATAATGAAATAGGATGCAAAAACATATTTGAAACATTTATGCTCACAAATAATTGTGTTTTTATTTATTTATTGTCACATTTCTGTTGTATCTATTTTATAGACTTATTTGCATATTTCCTTATTTATTAAATTATTTGTTTCCAAATATTCCTTTATAGACCATAGGAAATCCACCAATCAGTCTAATTTATTGTTATATGTAATTATACCCAGTTTGTTAATTACAAATATTAAAAAGAATAACAGTACCACACCTCTTCTTGTTCTTCTTCTTCCTGTACCTATTCCCATTTTTATATATATATATTTTTTGCCTAGACTTCTCTAACAGAGATTTTGCTGTGATTTTTACAGCTGAATTTCTTTCCTGACACCAACCCTCTCCATTTATCCGGAATTGGGGCCAGATGACTGAAATGCTCCACTTTTAACATCACATAATTCAGGAAAAGTTCTTCATGATAAAATTAATGGATTTAGGCCAATGTGAACCCCATCCACCCACTGCACTCTGAAGTCCCACATCTTTTTGTTTGGCCACTGGCTCCTTATGTGGTACCTTATCAAAAGCGGTTTGAAAATCAAAAGAAACATTATGAGCAAACACTCTTCTTGCATTCTTATGAAATGGCAACACACTAGCTAAACGCAATCTCCGAAGGTCTGTCATCTGACCGCACTGAGTCACACTAGATGTTAGTTGCTTTTTGTTATCTTCAAAAGGTACTTTCATTCATTTTTCCATGATGTAATTTACATGCGCTTAATTCCATCATATACCTTTAATCTTATATGCTGCCATTAGCATTCCCCTTATATTTTTCATGCAGTAATTGCGCTGATGTAGCCCAATAAGACAGAATTCAACCATCGTCAAAGTTCACAGCAACATGTATAGACATTTGGAAGAGATCTGAGGAGAGCTGAGCAAATGAACCTCAAATGTGGCCCACAAAAAAAAATATTTGTAATGTTTAATATACATCAAACTTGAATTGTGATTTGAAACCATTCTTATTATTTCTGAAGCCAAACAGCCTTCAATGTTGAAAACAGAACCATCACTGTTCAGGCATATTTCTTTTTCCTTTTATAAAAAGACAACATTGCAGTCAAATCAAATGACCTCTTCCACATTTCCTCTTTATATTTCTTCTTTCCTACTTTTTCTTTACTAAATTTTTACAGGCTTTCTTGAATGATGAATGTAAAGCTTCACTTTATAAAATAAATGCTTTAAAAGTATTACATTAACCAGAAATTAACAGATAATGCACAGTGCTGATTGAGATCATTGCAACATATACTGTAGTTGGCCACTGTCCTAGAAAATAAAATGATGCACCACATGCTGGCTTCCATTCAAGAAGAACACCCAAAATGTAATTACTTACTGTTTATCCTGCACAGCAGCCGTACACTCAACACTGTTCTTTAAACAACTTCTTCCTGCTTAAATAGCTATATTTATGTAACGCTGATTCCTTAATTGGGTGGCGCAGTGGGTAGCGCTGCTGCCTCGCATTTAGGAGACCTGGGTTCACTTCCCGGGTCCTCCCTGTGTGGAGTTTGCTTGTTCTCCCCATGTCTGTGTGGGGGTCCTCTGGGTACTCCGGTTTCCTCCCACCATCCAAAGACATGCAGGTTAGGTGAATTGGCGATTCTAAATTGTTCCTAGTGTGTGCTTGGTTTGTGAGTGTGTCTGTGTGTGCACCCTATGGTGGGCTGGCGCCCTGCCTGGGTTTGTGTTCTGCCTTGTGACCTGTGTGGGCTGGGATTGGCTCCAGCAGACCCCCATGACCCTGGAGTTCGGATATAGCGGGTTGGGTAATGGATGAATGGATGATTCCTTAATTAGAGAATATCCATTTAACAGCGATTCATAATATTGTCTCTGGCGCGTGAGGGTATTCGCACCAGTTCATGGTAGTCCTATTTACACAAGTCTCTCCATAGCTTGAAGGCTGAATGGCAATGGTCTCACACACGTCCAAAAAGAAAAGATCATGAGAATCTCCTGACTACTGGCAAGAGTAAGCAGAGGAGGATCGTCATTTGGAATTTGTCCAAATTAGTGTAGGCAATGCCATATTAAGGAGGTTGAGGGCCTCTCGGCTAAAGGTATTCGTGGGGTCCTATCTATACAAAGTCCTATGAGTGCTATACACATCAACGTCAAGGTCTCCGAGTCACACAGAGCAAAATAAATGACTACTACAAAGTCTTAGATTCAAAATGAAGGGCAAACATCAGAAGAACAGACAAAAGTATAGGCTTCTTCTCTGAAATTATGGAAGACAAAGTAATGCTATATCAAGCCTTACAGTACTCAGCATAAATAAGTACACCAAAAAAAGGTTTTTCAGAAAGTCATCTGTCTCCCTTTAGGATTAATATTTTCTGTGGGATATATAATGGCTGACTCACTCTCCAAACCCGGCAACCACACCACCAAAACCCATGGCCTGGCAAGCTGAGAACAAACCGTACTTCTTCCAAATATACTTCCCCCAATCGATGATCAAAAATATGCCAAAAAACAAACCATATGTAAAATAATAAAGTAATAATAAACTGATAAAAAAGAAATGAACAAACTCCAAACAATATACAGTATATATATATATCACACCC
This sequence comes from Erpetoichthys calabaricus, assembly GCF_900747795.2. Taxonomy (NCBI): domain Eukaryota; kingdom Metazoa; phylum Chordata; class Cladistia; order Polypteriformes; family Polypteridae; genus Erpetoichthys; species Erpetoichthys calabaricus. The sequence continues at coordinate 40,129,030 of NC_041401.2, forward strand.
CAACCAACCCCAACATAACAATCAACCACAAAAGTGTCTGGCGGAAAGTAATAATAAAAAGAAAAGGGGCAGCACAAAGTTAATATAAAATACAAACCCCACATTGACCCCACACTGAACACGAATTCAATAAGACACACAGAAACCACGAAATGCACATAAAAGTCCAGAAGATTTTAACGGAAAATGGGTAATGTTTGTGAACCTTGTTCAGCTGGAAAAATTGTCCTATGGAAATTACATGGATGAAAATAATGGCTTGCTCCTCTCCCCAAACAAGAAACAGTCTCACCGTACTTATCCTCGGTACATGGCGTAATCCAGAACCCCGAGGTTTTGCGGTGCAAAGATGTTATTGTCAGGCGTTGAAAGTGGCAGGTAGACAAAGTGGTGAATGATTTTGATTGGTATGTTCTCCTGTCTCTGTAGTGAATTGGCGGTCTAGTAGAACGGGACATTTTAAAATTTTTTTCCTTTCTGTCCTTCTGTTTAAATAGCGAATGACTGGATGCAGGTGATGAGATTGACAGGACCAATATCATGGTGCACCATGGATCCACAGTGTTATCCTTCCCCTTTTCTTTCCAGGGGAGCATATTTAAATACACACAGACCATGTAAACAGGACAACGCGACTAAAGACTCAGCACAAAATACATTTACGATGACATTAATCATGTAGCACCAGTACATATCTTATACCATAAAACAGTCCAGCAAATCCAGCGTATTGATAGCAAATGAGATTTGTCAGTACAAAAAACTACACTGGATTTTTTTTCTTAAAAAAATGATTTAAGACCATGGTGTGAAAAAGAGTAAACTCCATTGAAGGTCTTAGGAATAACACTTGATAAAATGCTAAACAACATGAACTCAACAACAAATGAGTCTTATCAATCAACAGACAGGTGACCATCACATAACTGACAACTAATTTCACACCCAAATAGTCCAAGTCTACAAGAAAATTAGTGAAGTATTGCTAATCTATCAGAATATACTAGCAAAAGAGATTCAGAATTTTGAAATGGATGAACTTGTGTCAGGCTCTCTGAGACGACCAGGCCGAGTGTTTTGTGATAAGAAGAGTTGAGGAAAATCACTGTGCAAGGTTCATCACAGTTAGCAAAAGCAGTAGAAAGCCAAACAGGGGTGACTGTTTTCTGTGACACAGTATGACATACGCTGCAGAGGAGTGGCATGCATGGGTGTCGTCCACTAAGAAAGCAACTGCCAAAGCCTCTTCACAAAAACCCATTTGGAATTTACCAGGGCCCTTATTGACAAAGGTTAAGACTATTGGGGTTATGTACTTGGGAGTGATGAGACAAAGGTAAATCTTTTTGGAACTGATGGCATGTAAACTGTATGGTACAATGAAAAATACACGGTGCCCACAGTACAACATGGTGGTGGTAGTATTCTTCTGTTGGGTTGTATGAGTGCTGCAGGTGTCCGGATATTACACTTTATTGATGGCATCATGAATTCACAGGGGTACTGCAAAATACTGAAGGAGAAGATGCACACTTTCAAGCACACTTTCAGCATGATAATGACCCAAAACATCCATCCAAAGCCACTACTGCATTTCTGAGGAAGAACAGGGTGAAAACAATTCAGTGGCCAAGCATGTCACCCGATCTCAACACAACTGAACACCTGTGGGGAGTTCTGAAAATACAGGTTGAGCATCATCTCCATCCTACATCCAGGCTCTGAAAGAGCTCATTCTCCAAAAATAGGGAAAAGCAGATGTGGCAGGATGTCTCCGACTCGTTCATTCCTTGCCTAGAAGAGTTGGAGCCGTTATTAAAAATCACGGAGGCCATAGAAAATACTAGATTTGGTGGAATTTGTTGGATAGGGTGTATTCATTTTTGCAACACCTTACTTGGATAAAATATATTATTTTCTTATCCTAAGGATGTTGGTGACCAAGATTTAAAGTTGTTAATAAAACAAATGTTTAATAAAATTCAGTTTTGTCAACATTTTGCTAATTGTGCTGGTGTTCTCTGAGAAATCAATACAAATCTTTCAATGGGGGTGTTCTTTATACTGAGTACTTAATATCTTTATTACTATACAGATGGCATCACAAGTGTCCATCACAAGCTAAGGTTTGAAAAGTGAACTTCAGAACCCTTTTGCAAATGCCTACAAATGCAGGAAAATCAAATACTGCATATTACTACTAATAATAACTCATTACATTTATCTAGCACTTCACTCACTACTCAAAATGCTACCACACAGAAAAGTCCTGGGACGCGAACCCCTGATCTCCTTACTGCAAGGCAGTAGTGCTACCACTTAGGTCATTCTGTATACGAATACAGACAAATGCTTGCTTTTCAAATTGTAATATCCTGAAGTTCTTCATCAGATCACAAAGAATGAAATATCTCTTGTCTTGAACAAACACTGCCATATGGAGGCCTAATCATAGTCTTCAAAACTGTCAAAGGCATTTATTATATTAATCCAATAAAATTCTCAGTTAAACTGTGAATCATGCAGTAAAGTACAGCACTGGGAATGAGGTGGGAATGTTGGAATCTAGGAAGTACTTCTTCACACAAAGAAAATAGCAATCTAGAGCAAACATCTCTTATCATATAAGCAGAAAAAAAAATGGATGAGCTATTGGTTGAACTTGTCTATTAGCTAAGTAAACTTGCTCAGTGGACTTTATTTTTTATGGCTAAGGGTGCAAGGAAGGAAGCAAATGAACTGAAAACAGAGCCAACCATTTTAGCAATTAATTGATCCAGGATGAAATGTTAGTCACTCACAAGGTATGCAATATTATAAAATTTTCCTTTATGACAAAGGACATTTTGCTTTATTAAATATTTGATATGTGCCAATTATTTGTTTATAAACAAACTACTTGAAATAAACAATTTTTAAGTTTTCTCATCAGTGTTACGAGCTCCTGTTTCTTTATTATGACATTTCCATGCTATTACCAAGCTACCAAGTATTACAAAATGTACATAACATATGTTTGCATTTTAGTGTGCTTCATCTCGCATGTGATAGAACAGCTGCCTGAAAGCTCATATTACATCTGTAGTATAAACACATGTAGAAAACGCCTTATGCTCATTTTAGGTCAAGATTTAAAAATAAGACGCCCATATGATATACAGTTAGTTTCATTCATCTGTTTGTTTTGAATATACTTTTCCAGTATAGGGATGAAAGCTGCTAATTCTAGTGTCAATTAGCGAAAGATGGTACTCAGCCTTGGCCAGGACCATCTTAAGGTGCATTCATGCATGCACCAGTATACACAGTGTTTAGGGTCTTTAATCCCTTTAAATTTGCTAAGTATGGACAATGGGGTCTTTGGATATGTTTAGGGATAGCTGGCCAAATTTGTCCATTTAGCTTCATTTTGCTTATTAAAAACCACCAGTGTAGTGGGATGCCCAGTCAAGACTGGGACTGTGGAAAAAAGCAAGCTTTAGCTAATAAAGACAGGCAATTCTGGCACTGATAATGCAAATTATCTTACCAAAGCAGAAGTTGGAATACCACTAAAGGGTGATAGTTTCTATGCTCATATTTAATAACATAAGCAGTAACTACTCCATAGGAACCAGTTCAGAAGAACAGCAGTGGGGCCACAGCTACGTTTGTGGGAATCCCACACATCACTTTAGGGTACCAAAGATGTACGTTTTGTCAGAGCTGTGGAATCAGTAGGTCGGTAGTACTTCTGACTCCGACTCCCCAAATCCTCTGCATTTAATACGCTAAAGTATTTTCCATGTTGATTGAAGGAAGGCAAAATACACATCATTTAACCACAGAACTACTGGCTAGGAAGCTGACTCTCTACCGTATTGGCCAGTTTAAACAAAAGACAAGAACCCCTGAACACACATCAGGCCATAGCACACACCTCCACCTACATCATTACATTTGTTTACACTCAAATTAATTTGTTAAACACATTATATCTGAAATAAAATAACACTTTTTGTAATGTCCCATAATCCAGATTACAGTAAGTGAATGTCAGGTTGTAGAATAGCTCAGATGAACTTCACACTAGTAGTAACACAACTACGCACTGGGCTTTATTCTTACATCAGAGAAGTACTTAATTAAAGACTATTGTATGTGAAATGGGACATTTGAACTTGCTGTACATTTTTGCCGACTCTGACTCCAGGAACCCAAAATTGTCTCTGACACCTCGACTCCTGACTCCACAGCCCTGCTTTTTGTTACATTTAGACTTCTGTTACATTTGCTGGAGGATAATCTACAGGGGTTCATCTAACCTCTATAATGAAGACCTGGTGCTATCAGAGGGAACTCTAGTCAGTCAGCTCCAGGATTTTCAGAAGACATTCCTCATGCAAGAAGGAATTACTGGTCCCTAGACATGGCTTTAGAGCTCCTTTCAGTCAGTTAGCTGGTACTGTAAGCCTGAAGCAGGGAGATGAAAACAAGCTTAGACTGTGACTGGGTGTGGTAACAAAAGCCAAAAACTAAGGGAGAAATGTGATATAAGATAATAGAGTGTTTGTGTGTGTTATAAGCAACCTAGAGAAGCCCTGTAGCTATTCTGTGGGCAAGGAGAATATATTAGGAGATGAAAGGAGAAAACAATTGTTGCTCATAGGGCATGACAAAATAGAATGAGTTGAAGAAATGACGTAGAGAAAAAAGCTATAAACAAAGCAAGCATCTGAACCAAGAGGACAACATTAAGAAGAAAGGACCAAAATGATTTCAGATTTCAAAATCAGTAAGAAATCAAGCAGTAATTAATGAAACTAAAGCACAAGAAGGGTTTTGGGATACGAGTAATCAAATAAGGAAGTGACCCTAGAACAGTGTTTCCCAAACTCGGTCCTGGGGACCCCCTGTGGCTGCAGGTTTTTGCTCCAACTGGATTCCTAATCAGTGATAACACCTGATAACACTGAGCTCATTTTATTAGCTGTTTTTTTTTCTTTTATTTGACATTCAGAAAAGCACAGCAGCATGATTTTTACATTTATAAGATATTTAGAAATATTTCTGCTTTTGCTATACATTTAAATGCTTAACTCCCTTTTGTTGATTTCATTATACTTTGCCCTTTCTCTGTGCAGTTTTTCCCCCTTCCTTGTATCTTAATAATGACAATTTAAAACGAGCAGATCAGACACGCAGGCAAACAACACTAAATAATCAAAGGCTGCAACTACTTTAGAGAGTCAGACCCACTAATTAGTAAACAATGGATTAATTAAACAATTAGAGGACCTAGAAAAGTAGAATGAAAATCAAGATGAAAATACTGTTAAAAAGAAAAAAAAACACATTATTCCTATATAACTGCTAGGTACATTTTAATATTTTTTTTTTTAGCAAACTTAGTTTTCTAATTTCTATATTGTTCCCTAAACACAGAACTTGGGAAATATCACTTCACTTAATTAGCCCAGGAGTTCAATTAAAAACAGAAGCTGGTTGGAACAAAAACCTGCAGCCACAGGAGGTCCCCAGGACCGAGTTTGGGAAACACTGCCCTAGAATAACCCTTTCATTTTGATGAATAATGACTTACAGGATCACAACCTCCGAAGCCACACCCCTTACTGGGCAAAACGTGACAATTTAGCACAGCTGAGCAGAAAACCAAATGGTGGTGGAAAACGGCCCAAATCATAAATGAACTTTAACATTCTGAACGTGAGGTACAAATTAAGTCGTAGCTCACTGAGCCTGTCTCGACATAATATACGAGAAAAATTGTATCTCAGCATAGATCTACTACAGACACTGTCAGCTTGCTGCCGACCTTTGCTGGCATGTTTCAGTTAGGTAATATAGTGCTGCCACCTAGTGGATTGCCAAATATATATTGTTTAGATGCAACAGCTTGCCAAAAATAGTATTATAAATAGTTTGTATCTATGTTGTTGTGAAAAATGTATACAGCTGCTGATATTTTGAAACAACTAGATTTGTTGCAAGATGTATACTTTGGTGATGATGACAGTGATCAACACAGTGACAATTAATTAGATGATGTGGAGCCTGTATGCTCTAGTACTGATGATGATGATGGTTGCTTCATAGGTATTTCTTCATCTCAAGGTGTCCAACTTGTCACGACTGTCAGGGCAGCAGTATATGGACATTCTGCCACCCACTGAGTGCAAACAGTCACCAAGTATCAAATGTGCTGTGTGCAACCAGTGTGCACAGCGCAAAGAAATGTGTTATATTTGCGGCACTTGTGTTTCAAAGTCTGCACTCTGTGTGGTGCTATTCTTCAAGGACTTTCATTCAAATGCAGACTTTCAGTCAAGCTGCTGGTCAAAACAAAGTAATTAACAGATTCTTTACATTTTTGACAGAGTTAATATTGATCATAAAACAGATGTTTTCTAATACATTTCCTTACATTTTTTAATCTTGATAGAGTTCATTATTTATCATATAGGCATAGACCAATACTTCAGCAACCTGGCAATAAACAGTCACACAGTCAATGTGTTAGCACAAAGCATTGAATCAGAAAACAATTTCATCAGATTCCTCAGTGTCAAAAAAAACTTTATAACGATAAACAGCTCAATACTATAGCCAGAAAATAGGCTGTTAATAATTTAAAAAAATCATAAGATCCTGAAAGTGCCATAGTCAAAACACAAATCAAATTATACTAAAGTAACAGGCAAAACAAATATGTAGGGCAAGAACAAAAGGAGGGTCAACACCACAGCAAAATCCTGCAGATAACATCTTTAAATCTAATAGTGCCTAAAAATGTTAATATAAAGAATATCTTCCAAGCTTTACAGAACACACCAACCAATGTGATTTTTAAACCAGAAGATACAGTGGCATCACTAACTGCAACAATCACAATCACCAGAAAGCATTCAAATTAGTTATGCCCAACTTAGATAGTGAAATAAATCAGCAAATTCAAAATCATTTTAAACTATAAACTATATGTGGAATCTATGTACTTCAAAACTCCAGTACATGTATAAACAACACCAAAGGAATTTATTAAAACCATTAGCTGTTTGCGAAAGTGGACAGGTGAACTGACTTTCTGCATGTAGAAGCACCTCAGACACTGTATGAACAAATCTGAGGCACATTTTCCAGCTCATAAGTTTTCACATGCCTTTCTTTTAATTTCCAGTTCTACATATCTCTCAAATCACGCTTTTGTTGATATCACAAGTAGTGGAAGGAAGCCAATTACTAAGCAGGACCTCTGACAAAATCTGGGGGATGCGAGCCTTCATTTCAAAATCTCCTTCTGGTTTTAGTCCACTCCACTTTCATTCACGAGAGGATTTTCCAGAAACAGTTAATAAAAATATGTTTGGAATGTTGTGAGAATGCAACTGGATATCCGACATCTGCCTTAATGAGACATGAGAAATCACAGAGTTTTTTTTTTAATGGACAATCTGATTTTGCTTGCTTTTGTTCAATGTTGATAGCTGTTGTATCAGGAATTTTGTTATTTCAATTCTCCATGTAGACATGAGATTAACATTTTTTTTCTCATTCATAACTACAAACAACACAGGATAAATAAAGAGGATTCCACTAAAAATGGGTATTTCCTTCATGCTATTCTGATTCATTAGTATAATGAAATTTTAAATCAGAAAAATAATTTTAGAATCATAATCTGGATATTTCAAAACATACAATGGTGAGAAAAGATAAATATGATATAGTTAATAAAAAACAAAAAACAAATCCTTGTTACAACAAAACTAAACCAAAGTACACATTCCAAAACCAGGAACCACAATGCCAGAAAAGCTAAATACCAAACAATCCAAAACAAAAAAGTGAACCTTAAATAATGGATCATTAGTTCTGATTTAAATCGTGAGACAGATGCATTATTTTTAATAATGGCAAATAGTTAATTTGAGTGCCTATAGACAGGGGCAAAGTAAGGTAGAGGTGATGGGGAGTTTAGACAATTCCAAGGGCAAAGGAGACCTTAGACATATTGGAACATAATTTTATCAGTTTTTATCTGTAAGTTATTAAATATACATTTGCAAGAATATTGTACTTGAAATTTCATGTTTTGTCAAAAGTATAATTTCACACTCAAACTGCATTGCACTTCTGCCCTCTCTTTTTGCTAGAATGGTTCAAACCACTTCTCACAAACTTGAATCACTGATCAGCAATCACCCACTTGCTAGACAATATTAGATGCATATTTGTTTTGTCTAACAAAAATGTCGAAAGTCAATTAATGGTTACAAGAAAAGGAAACAAATGCAAGGAAAATTTGAAATAGAGAAGAGAGGGACACAGCTGGTCAAGCAATTTTTTTGAAGAAAGGTCAGTTTATCAATTTTATTCCATTCTTCATATGTGATGTAAACACACCAGTTTATAGGATGGTTCAGTTTAAGCTGCAACCAAATGATCACAAAAAATAATTGGAAGCCATTTTGAATGAGCTATGTAAACATATGCTTGTTTTTAAGTAATCCAGAAGAAATGTGCTGTGTCACAGTAAATAGAAAGATAATGAGTTCAAAGCTAGACAGCTTTTTAGAAGAGTGTCTGTGAGCTAAGGCTGATCATGCACCTTGCTAAATCAGTTCTGCCAAGGTGTCAACACAGAGGCAGGTTAAATTTTGTATTGGATAATAAGTATTAGGGCTACCACTTTTTGGATACAAATTGAATTTATTTGAAAAATTAATTTGATTGTAAAACAGTGGATGTTCTTGGTAATTTTTGAATTGTGTTATTCCAAACATGCTAAGCAATGCTGCTGTATTTTGCAGGTGTTTTTGCATATCATTTCCTTGAATGGTTGCTTTATTATCCTCGTTATTAAAGCTTTCAGCCATGCCCCTTTACAGCAAAGTTTATTACAGGTTTTTTTTTGTTGTTGTTTTTTGTTCTTATCCCACTGCCCTGCTTTTTGATCTAAAAGTATACTCTGAGAATATTCTCTAAACACTCGTCCAGTAACCTAAAAGTATTGTCCTGCTTTTGATGTTGTGCTAGTTCATTCATAAAAGTGAGATTTTTGACATTTACATTAATGCAAATGTAAAATAAATGGCATAATTCTGATTTTTCTTATTATAACAATTTAAAATCTCTTTAAAGAGTTTCTTCCATGTCAATAATGGACATTTAGTTTAGCTACCTCCACCAGCATGTGGTGTCAATGAATTGGTCTCCATCTTACATGGCTTCTTATTTTACACATAATGCCTAAAACAATGTGGAGCAATTTAAAATATCCAGACTACCTTTATTACAATTTTGCTGTATCTTGTGAATTTCCCATTGGGATTAATAAAGTATCTATCTATCTATCTATCTATCTATCTATCTATCTATCTATAAAGGAGAAAAAAGACATTTATTTTAATCCAAAGCTGTTCTTCATTGACCAATGGCTCCACATAAAGCACTCAACTAGCATTCAGCACTATCAAGTCAGGGTCTGCACAATCTGTCTTCTTTGCACCAGCTACATTTTCTTATGCTAACCATATCCCACGCTTCATGAGATTTTCTTCAAAATTGTTCTCTGTATTGTTTGTTAACTTATACTTTCCTGGTAAAAAAAAAATCAAGCTGATTTTACAGAATTTAAGTTGCTTTGAAAATGTCTGCTAAGTAAAACTTATAATAAGGGCTAAACAGTTGCAGATCATTACAATGCAACTTTTGGTATATTCAGTTATTTCATTTGTGAGGCACAAACACAGTCATCATCTTACTCACAGTTACAAAGCCTCATTTTATATAAAAGTGATCATTTTCTGGCCACAAGGAGAAAAAGGGCTCTTAGCAGTGAAAGCATAACATAATGACCACATTCAGCTTGTTTAAACAATCCTGGGTGATTCTTTCTGGGCTTCATACATGTATTACAAACAGTAATACACATGTCCACATATTCCTTTGCAGTCACATTAGTTTGAATTATGGAATTTTTCAATAAATTTATATATAAATTTACAAATTTTTACAGTAAATACTTAAAGGATGTTGTAACAATGAAATATTAAAATATAAAGAAAAGGACTAAAGGTAACTAAAGGTTAACTAAATATTGCTTAAAATTTGAGCATGTGAGGTCTGCCTCATCCTGGAGAAATCACTGGCTTGATTTTCCAAGGTTACAATGAGGTAAATGAGTAACGAGCACCCACCTAGAAAACAAGGATGAACTAATGGGAAAGCGCAAACACCCCTCCTATGAAGTGGTGCCAAGATCAATAATTCAATACTCAAATCACCCCTGTTAGCAAAGCAACCTTCAAGTAAATGGGAGAGTTGACAGGAGTCAAAAAATACTGGTGGCACTAGTTGATTGGATGGAATAATAAAGTTTTACATATTATGTATATTAAGAGTCAGATGACATGATGTATTAGATGAGGTAATAGTGATAGAAAAATATAAAAGCAAATGAATTGATTAATTAGTTGCTCATTCCACGAACCGAGACATTAGTCCATATCTATGTGCAAGTAAGGAGTTGTTCTGCATTCTCATCTTACTCCATGACAAACTTCTTCGAAAACAGAGGAAGGGTTTTTCCACAACAGTATGCACAGAGAAGGGTGTTTTCAAGCACCCCTTTAATTAGAAGGCTGCAGCATACACAGAACACAGTGTCACAAGTGCTTCATGATTTGCAGAGGCATCATATGTAGAAAAGAAACAAATATTAATAATAATGGCTCATAAGGATTCCAGGTCCTTTTTGTGGCTGATTTTATGGCTTGCTATCCTATCAAGTTCTTGCTCACCCATCTACCAGACCAAAGACACAAGACTGTGCAGATGCTTCTCTTATGTAGAACACACCTGTGTGGGATTTGGTTGGCTTTTATATTTAAAAATAAAAGTTGCTTGGGTATCAGTATTATTATTTCCTGTTGGCTTTTGTTCTTGAGTTTGTCATTGGTACCATATTAATAACATAATATACATAATGTAATGTACATACAAATAACACCTACAATCCTTAACCTAATTTCAAGTATATTTGAATATTTACTTATTTTAACTTCAATGTTCAAACCTTATTTTTTGGCTAACTTTACTAGGGCAGCCAGCATGGGACTCAAATAGCGCAGTATCATTCTGCATAGGTAAAGTTATCAAAAGCTTGAAATGGGTTTATTTGTTTTCACCTGGTGCAGGGTGGGTATAGTGCTGGGTGGGAGGTCCAATATGTTATCCTTTCATGGGGTCCAAAATCTCAGGCGGCACCCCTGCCTCTAATAGCTTACAGCTTTGCCTCCTACAGTAGTTTTATTTTTCCTAGAAAAGTTTTGACGATCTACATCTTATGATCATAATATTTGCTTGAGTACTGAAAACACAAAGAATGTGCAGACTCCACCAGATAGACACCTGGCTGGGATTCAAAGTCACTCTTAAGTTGTTATGAGTGAGCAAAGTTAAACCCAGAATCACCATGCTGTCTTAATATGAGCATTCTAACACAGTAACGTATTTAGACGCTGGAAATAAAGAAAAGGCAGTGCTTTTTAAGTGATTATCCTTCTCTTTGTCAGGCTTTTTTGTATGCTGTTATCGTCTCTCTATAAAGTTGTTTTTTAAGACATGATGACAGAACAATTAGAAAGTGACCAGCCAGCATTGAACATCTGAAACCTATTCCCAGCAATTAAAGAGAAAGAATGATCAGCTGTAAACATCCTTCGTTTCCACGGCATCTGTGCAAACATCCCTTTAAACACAGAGACACAGAAATGCACTTGCCTGCACATACAACAAAACACAAAACAAGGATCAAACCGCATCATCAATAAAGAAGACGGTTAACAGCTAATGGCAGTGGTTGTTTTGGTGACATTTGTCGGGTATATCTGCCCTAAAGAAACAGTATGATACTAAAGTCTGGAGCACATCAGCAGATGAAAAAACGTAATGTTGGCCTATGACCACATTACTAAATTTGTCATCCATCTGGATTGTTTGTGGTCACTGTGTGGAGACTGGGCCTCACATAAGGGGCTAAAGGATAATAGGTTAAATATAATATAGCTGGATAACTTATTCTTAAAAGAGCCAATAAGAAATAAGTCACATCTTAGCAAATTGTCATTACAATACTTTAAACACAATTGAATATACTTTGTATATACATACTATGTATACATTGCCTTAAAAAAGTAATCAGATTCAAGGCCAATTGTCTGATTCTACTAAATAGCAACTCTTATAGTGAAATTTTGTTCTGTCTTTTTTTGTAATTTCAAAACTTTAGTTCACAAAACATTTACACAGTTAAACACAGCTGCCTTACAATTGCCCTCTTTGACATAACTGGCCCATCTTCTGGATAAATCTCTACATTTAACGACTAATTTATTCAAGTAAATTGAAGACTAAAGGGCATTCTAAAGAAGGTCATAAATAAAATAAGACAAATACATTAAGAAAATGATACATTTCATCCACAAATGTTTGTATAAAATGGAAATCACATCAAACCTGTAAGATATGCTCTAGATAAGGTCAACTTTCTGCACAAACAAGAATAGGACTTGTGAGAGAATCCATGAAAAGACCAACAAGTGTCCAAGAGTGATGGAAAGGTGCACCAGTCAACTACGTAAAAAGTGCCACATAATACTGGCCTGTAAGGACGGTTGGCAAAAAAGAGACTATTACTCCAAAAGAATCATGTGCCAAAAAGAGTGACCCAATATGAAAAAAGATCTTGTGGTCAGATGAGCTCCAAGAACATTTTGTCCAAAGTTCAAAGAGGTGTATGTGTCTCAAATGTACCTTTGCCATCACCTCAGCAAACACCATACCCACAGATTATATTGTGGGGCTGCTGTTCATTAGTAGAAGCTGGGCAGCGGGTTTCAAGAGGAGAAAAAAATCTGTTTCATAAAAAAGTAATGTTTCAGCTAAAGTTCATCTGTCAGCAGGTCAACAAAGCCTTGGAGTGGCTCAAGGGAAAAAGGGGGAATGTTCTTTAAAGCCCTGGGGCCTCATGTATAATGCCGTGCATAGAATTCACACTAAAACATGATGCATGGACAAAAACAGAAATGTGTAAGTATGCACAAAAATAATTCAGATGCATAAAACTGTGCGTATGCCAAGTTCTGTGCACTTCCCCTTTCTAAATCCCAATGAATGTGAAATTTAATGTATGTTCACACACCTACAGACCCACCCCGACTCTTTCCAGAATTTCACATATTTTAATATGTAAATCAATATAAATATCACCTTCCATTCGGCGTTTTGTTAAAAGACAATGGCAAAATCACATGGAAAAAATAAGAATTTCAGCGACTGCGAAGTGGAGGCAAGGAAAAATATACTATTTGTTGGCTTAAGCAGTGGTATAAGCAAGAAAAGGAAGTTATGGAGTGATCCAGCGTGGCAGAGACACTCAAAAGTTCAAGTTCAGAAAGTCGCACAGTTCCCAAAAAAGAAGCAGTCAGATATCAAAGTCGATGTGAAAAGGCAAGCCATAGCCCACCGTCTCTTTATTCTGTTTCAGAAAATATTACAAATGTTGACCCCCATGCCGATGACACAACTCCATGCGATGATGGTGCTGCTGTCCCCAGCACATCTTCAGACACTGGAAGCACACTCACCTCTGATGTGGCCAATGAACTAAGGAATATAAGGGCTGTACTATGTGATTTTGACCACAATTTAAATGAATTGCTTAAAAAATAAATGTTGCATCTGATTACCTGTTTTTACATTCTGCTAATTACATTCAAACGAAGCTGTAACGCTGTCCAATTTGGCTGATCATTTGGTGGGTTAGGATAAGATTCATCAAACCACATCTTTTCAGGTATTGGCAAGCCACGACACACTTTCTGTTGACTATAGAGCAGCACATTAATAGAGTGGAAATGCATTCTATTTACCTAAGCAAATTCACTCTCTGAAGGCGCCTTTATAGTGTAGCATTGGCCCCCGAGGAACACAACGGATCAATTCTCTTCTCTTTACATGGCTATTTGAGGTGACTCGCTATCTCTAAAAGAACTGCTTGCCTTTTGCCACACTAGTTGGAAATGTCACCTGCGACTGTATGGAGCTGCCGTTTTTATAGATTTTCTGGCTATATATAATGTAATGCCAGCTCATTCTTTTGGTGATTCATCCCTAGCTGATGTAACTTGTCCAGCACTGTTGCAATAGCAATGTGTGTGCAGCTGACTTCTCCAATTACATTTGGAAAACCGGAAGTTGCTACGAATTGCACTTTTATTTTTTCCAGTTCAACCACAGTGTAACCAAATTTTATCTATCTGGATTTTAAGAGGATAATACCATCCTATACAGCTGGCATGGAGCGATTCGGTGATGTTTACGAAATTCCTGATCAGTCAGCAAGTTCACTTTGAAAGGCTCCTGTGATTAAAAACCCAAGAGTGGACAGTACTTGCAAAGGAGCAGGTAGAGCACAATTCCTGAAAGTCTGCCTTTGTAAAGCAGGCGCCAGTTCGACACACAGCTCCAAGAGGATAGCTCTTGGAAATTCAAAATCAATTTAGAAGCCAGTTATCATCCTCTATAAACACATGCTCTCTTCTAATTCTTCCATTTGCAATGTCTTTTAATAAAGCTAAAGCAGCTATGGTAGTTGGAATAGATAGATAGATAGATAGATAGATAGATAGATAGATAGATAGATAGATAGATAGATAGATAGATAGATAGATAGATAGATAGATAGATAGATACTGTACTTTATTAATCCCAAGGGGAAATTCACATACTCCAGCAGCAACATACTGATAAAGAACAATGTTAAATTAAAGAGTGATAACAATACAGGTATACAGACAGACAATATCTTTGTATAATGTTAACGTTTACCCCCCCCCGGGTGGAATTGAAGAGTCGCATAGTGTGGGGGAGGAACGATCTCTTCAGTCTGTCAGTGGAGCAGGACATTGACAGCAGTCTATCGCTGAAGCTGCTCCTCTGTCTGGAGATGATACTGTTCAGTGGATACAGTGGATTCTCCATGATTGATAGGAGTCTGCTCAGCGCCCGTTGCTCTGCCACGGATGTCAAATTGTGAGCCTGCCTTCCTCACCAGTTTGTCCAGGCGTGCAGCGTCTCTCTTCTTTATGATGCTTCCCCAGCACACCACAGCGTAGAAGAGGGCGCTCGCCACAACTGTCTGGTAGAACATCTGCAGCATCTTATTGCAGATGTTGAAGGACGGCAGCCTTCTAAGGAAGTATAATCGGCTCTGTCCTTTCTTACACAGAGCATCAGTATTGGCAGTCCAGTCCAATTTATCATCCAGCTTCACTCCCAGGTATTTATAGGTTTGCACCCTCTGCACACAGTCACCTCTGATGATCACGGGGTCCATGATATAGTTGGACCATTCCATGCACCATTATATTGTTACAGAATGATTACAATCAAGTGAATTAAATTTGTGCATGATATGCAATTAATTTCATTGTAATTGATAAATCCTGCGTCATTGATGCGAATCTAAGTAGAACAGTAAATGACACAGAAACAATAGCACTGCTTTGACTCTGGGTGCTGCCAGTTTGCAAAACTGAGCAGAAATGTGCGTACACAAGGTACGCAAGGCTACTGTTAAAAAGTACATGGCTTTACACCAAGTTTAGTTTTTATACATCTCAAAGTGTGTGAGGAAATGGGTGTACGCAGCATTTTTGTGCGTATGCACTATTTATACGTGAGGCCCCAGGTCTCCATCTGATTGAGAATATAAGTATATTGACAAAAAATGAAAAATGACCAAGAGAACTGTAAACAGTAAATGGTATGGTAGAAATCAACATCTTATTTAAAGAAAGAAACTTATCCACTAACAGGACAAATCAGTAATCGGGTAGGAGAAAAGCTTGTCCAACTGCATTATTTATTACTATTCAGCTAATGCTTGAACACGGAGCATTCTTCTAAAGCATGATCAGAATGTTCAAAACAGTGTCAATCACTGCATACATTTGCTCTGGTTGGTTTGTTGGTTTACTCGTGAGATATCCTGGAAAATAAAAGTCTATTTTTGTTATACTCCTGTCTTTCTTATATGGTTAGGTGTAGCCATTACCCTTGAAATTTCTGTGTATGTGACAACTGTCCATTCTGCTTGTTCACAGTACATCTGCTGACTTTCAGTACAGTTTGTGCATCACATCCTTGTCTTTGTGTTCACTTGACATTTTATCTGGTTTCCTGATATGCCTGAACAGATTTCTGACGTTTATTTAACCCTTTATTCTTTAAGATGAATGCTATATTTCAATATGGAAAGCATGTCAAAACACTTTATCCTAAATGACTATGTGACCCCTAAGTCTTATTTTTTTTCACAATGGGCAAAATATCAAAAACATTTGAGTCAACGCAACCGAGCATTAAAAAACCAAAATCAGAAGCAAAAATCAAAGTCAAAAAACAAAATCAGAACTTTAGTAAGCAAAAAGCTGCAAAAACCTAATGTTTTTATAATGGAAATAAAATATTTTAGCTTTTAAATGTGGATACCCTGTCACTTCTGAGGATGACATTTAAACTGCCAGTTTTATGATGCCACAAACAAGAGAGGTGCAGTATATTCTGGAAAATGTTGCCAAGGAAGCAGTAAATGTGAAAGGCTCAAAAATAGCAAAACCCATGGGGAAAACAAAATGGCATCACTGCAAAAAAATAACCAAAATATATGCTACTAATATAAGTCATACACCATTTCTGAACAAATAGTCAAAATTCTTGGATTTGAAACCTAAGATTCCATATGTAAATTCCCAGGAACATAACCAGAAAAGAAATAATGCATTTATGAAAATTAAAGATCACCATGCTCTGGCAGTTTTTAAAAAATTGAAGGTCACAACTGACTGACATGAACAATCTGGAAGAATGGTCCAGAATCATTTATAACAATGAGTGTCACATTAAAAAAGTACAGTGGTGTAAAAGGGTTTGTCTTTTTTATCTTTTTTACATTTTTGAGCAAGAGAATATTTGATCAACATCACTGACAGATAAAACGATCACATTCCACTAGATGGCAGCACTATAGTAGATAATTGAGACGCGGCCTCAAAGCTTGCCAGCAGGCTGATTGCGCCTATAGTGGCCGTTTGCTGAGATATGGTTTCTCTCGTATATTGTGTTTTGACAGGCTCAATGAGAATTGACTTAACTCATACCTCGCATTCAAATTGTTAAAGCCATTTCCAAGTAATTTAAAGTCAATCACTCCACTATCCAAAAAATCATCTTCAAATGAAGAAAATTGAAAATGAGTAGCAATCAATCCATTCATGTTTGTCCCACCAAATTCAGTCCAAGAGCCAAGTGAAGCTGCAGGAGGCCTTCAAAAACTCCATGAGCATGTCAAAGGGATTTATAAGCAAGCATGTCTCGGTCAGTATTCAACTTTGTGAATTTACTTCCGGAAAGACTTGACAACTTTGCTCAGCATGCGAGATCAGGAAGGAAGAAGCTTGAGGTTAGGTTAAAGCTTAGGTTTGCAAGAAACCACCAAGGTGAAGAATTCAATAGTTCAGAACCTAACCCTATAGAAAAGCTGTGAGGGGAGTTGAAGCAGGTAGTGCATGTAAAAAATCTCTGACCAATGCACAATTAAAGGAGTTTTGTAAAAGGAGAGGGCAAAAAAATTCACCAGTCAATGCAGGAGTGGTAGGCAATTACAAAAGCATCTAGGAGAAATTGTTTCTGCAAAAACAACAGCTGCTGAAGCTAGGAGTGTACAGATTTTTTTCCACAGAAGGCAAATGCATTTCTGACATTTGTTAAATAAATGACTGTAATTGTAATGATAATGATAAAATAATGGTTATTATGTATTAAATTGGATCATTTATCTATCAACATTAACATGCATCGTTTTACTACATGTTCTGTGTAATATTTTAGCATTGGTATTTTGTTTCCTTTGATTTCCTGGCTTAGAAGTTATTTAGATTGTAAGATCACCTCCTTGTCTCCTGATCTTTCAAATTTTTCCTGGCAAATTTCACTCTGGTAAAATAGTTATGATGTCATTAATGTTTCTGAACATTCACCACTCATCCTGGTACTTAGATATTCAAACATTACTAAATTAACTTACAGTTTGCACCTGGGAAGACAGACTCTCAACCAATGAATGAGGAGAGGCGGGATTTTAGTTCAAAAGTGTGAAAGAGCCTGTTTGTGGATTACTTTCATTTTCCAGAGGTGCTTATTTAACAATATTTTAGCAAAAAATAGCTGCATTTTGCACATTGTGAGCATGTGATTGTACGACTTGACATGGATTGTGTGACACGAGTAATTTTTGAGATTTTTCATTCAAGTTTTTGACGTGTTTGGTGTTTTCAAGTGTTGGACAATAAAGGCTCCCATTTTATCAAACACTTTATTGTTTACTCTGCAGGACTAAAACTTTTTTTTTTCCAACCAGTGGTAAGTAACATAAAAATATATAATATAACTAGTCCTGGGGATGGATATCAGAGATGGTGTTCCGCTGGCAGCTGTGTTAGTTAGTTTTTTTGTATTCTGTCTGAGATATCCTGTATTTAATTAACCCAAGAGGAATCAATTGCAAGTATATTAAAAACCTTTGTAGGAGACAAAAGGGTCAGAAAGAGAAGAAAAAGCTAGCTAGAGTTTCATCAAAGTGTAAGCCAGTCTCAAGTTCATGATACGGCCTGCTACAGACTGAACTGGAAGAGGCAGGTGAAGGAATGGATCAGCCAGGACCTCATTTGCAGCACCTGCTCCAACTGACAGCAAATGTGGGAGCAAAATTCGAGTGAGGCGGGCAGTGAGAATTCGCTGATCTCAGGCGGCATATCTGAACCAAGCATGACCTCTTTAGTCTCGCAGTCAACTACTACCAACACTCCCCGTGATTCAATAGCATCAACTCCAATAGGATATGAAACTCTACTTTGGAGCTCAGAGAAGATGGAAATGAGCTGTCTGAGCTGATGGTATTGATTACGAACTCAGGGTAAAAATAAATTATGTAAAGAATAATATCAATGATGTAATGAATGATATAAAGGATATAAAGAAGGATATACTGTATAGTGGAAACACACATCAGACTAGACAAGCTGCTTAAGAATATAAAAGACCAGGAGGTTTGTTTAAGGAATAACTTCAATGTAAACCTAAAAAAAATATCTTGCAAAAATTGATGAAAAATTTAACTAGTTCTCCTTAGCGCTGTCAAATATTTCACATAATTAAAATGGAGTCATGTATTTTAATACACTCTCGTTAAACGTGGCATTATAGAATGGCAATGCGTTACATATTGGTAAGACTTGCAAATGAGAATTTCACTGCACTCTGTGTCAAGTGACAACTCTACTACGGTACTACTACTACTTCTAATACTACCATAATTTGAGCTATGATTTAAAAGCCTATTTAAAGTAATTTTAGAAAACTAATAGAACAAGACATTGTCAGCTGGTGAGGTTTTTATCTAGCTAGATGAAAATGAATATTGTTAAAATAAATATCCTTCCAAAATTTGTTTATATTTTTCACAGTACATTATTCAGATATATTAACAAAGCCTTCTTTACAAACTGGACACAAGTATAACTTTGGTTATTTTGTATTCAAAAAATTCAAAAAGGCCATATATAAAAAAAACTTTACTATTGAGCTGGGAACATACATACTGTATATTGAGACTGCGCACATAATCAGAAATAAATTAAACTGGAATGGCTTGATTAGTCTTGGAAATCCTGGCTTAGTTGTTCCATGAACATCTTGTTCTGTACACCAGTTGTAACCAATTACTGTCAACTAAGCAGAAAAAATGGTGGCTCAACACTCACTCAGAATGTGGCACCAATGCTGAGACATTTTAAGAGCAAAAGTACTTTCCTGATAATATCATTATTATGATTAATCTGTAACTTTTTTATTGAATGTTCAGAAATATTTTGAATGAAATGCACAGATATGAGATGAAACATACATGAGTTATACTGACACATATTCCACACATTGTATGAAAAAATAACATTAGAAAACCTACCAAATGGCCACTTATCTGTACTCAGTGAAAATGTGGACATATTCAATTGATTTATCAATCTGTATGTGATATGTACTTGATATCCAATACATGATGAAGTGAGAGCACCTCCTTTTCAGCAAATAAGTTAAAAAATAATAAAGAATCAAAATTATGTTTTTTTCCTATTTAACCTGTGCAAATACCACAGACACTGCTTTCTGTTCTGCCACCACTGCAGTGATTACTGTATACAAAATTATGTTATTCTTTTTTTATTCAACAGTTTAGGTAGTTATTATTCTGGAATGATTCCTCTTGTTACTTACTTATACTGTCATTGTTCTTGCTATTAAGCTGTTAACAGCTTTTGTTATGCGTAATGTGGTGCCATAAAAACAGTTGTTTTATTTGAAAAATGATTCTGTTCCTCTATTATTTTTAGTGCTGTCCATAATAACATTCTTGTTTCTTCAGTCTGATATTAAGGTTTTCATTATATAGATGTACAGTACAGTAATCCCTCCTCCATCGTGGGGGTTGCGTTCCAGAGCCACCCGCGAAATAAGAAAATCCGCGAAGCAGAAACCATATGTTTATATGGTTATTTTTATATTGTCATGCTTGGGTCACAGATTTGCACAGAAACACAGGAGGTTGTAGAGAGACAGGAACATTATTCAAACACTGCAAACAAACATTTGTCTCTTTTTCAAAAGTTTAAACTGTGCTCCATGACAAGACAGAGATGACAGTTTCGTCTCACATTTAAAAGAATGCAAACATATCTTCCTCTTCAAAGGAGTCAGGAGCAGAGATTGTCATAAAGGCAGAGGAAAATCAATAGGGCTGTTTGGCTTTTAAGTATGCGAAGCACCGCGGCACAAAGCTGTTGAAGGCGGCAGCTCACACCCCCTCCGTCAAGAGCACAGAAAGAGAGAGAGAGACAGAGAAAAACAAGCAAGCAAAAATCAATACGTGCCCTTCGAGCTTTTAAGTATGCGAAGCACCGTGCAGCATGTCGCTTCAGGAAGCAGCTGCACAAAAGATAGCAACGTGAAGATAATCTTGCAGCATTTTTAGACGAGCGTCCGTATCGTCTAGGTGTGCGAACAGCCCCCCTGCTCAATCCCCCTACGTCAGGATCAGAGAAAGTCAGCGCAAGAGAAAGAGAAAAATAAGCTGGGTAGCTTCTCAGCCATCTGCCAATAGCGTCCCTTGTATGAAATCAACTGGGCAAACCAACTGAGGAAGCGTGTACCAGAAATTAAAAGACCCATTGTCCGCAGAAACCCGCGAAGCAGCGAAAAATCTGCGATATATATTTAAATATGCTTACATATAAAATCCGCGATGGAGTGAAGTCGCGAAAGGCGAAGCGCGATATAGCGAGGGATTACTATACATATATTTAGACAACCTCTTTCAACAAACTTAACATACCAAAGAGGTGTTTTGTATGTGGATAAGCATTACATGTTTATGTGTTAGATTTACGATCTGTATGAAGTTGTAATTTAAAGTTTTTCAGTACTAATTGCACTGTTTTTGGTGGGGTGATCAGATCCATAATGACTTTGAAAGTTGACATCTGAGCCTACCAAAGCAAATCCATTCTTTATCTGTTGTTTTACAAGCTACCCTTGTTAGTGTACATTTACATTACCTCCTAAAACATCTACAATGGAATTGTGTTTCAGCACAACACAAACAGTTGAAAACTTGTAGGGGTACTATGGAAGATAAAAATGTATACATTAAGCATAAATAGCATATATTAGCATTAATAGCCATAAAAGTAATTAACAGCTTCTAAAGCATTAGATTTAGCTTAATTTAGACATGACAAGCTAATAAGATATGACAATCAAATAGTTGAATAAAGACATTAGTTGTATTGCATTTTCTAGTTAAAGCTTGAAGGAAAATGACCAATATCGGGAAAGGAAGGATAGAACAGGAAGAGAATGACATACAGAAACTACCCAAGGACAAGAGAAGGGGGAATAAGAAGAACACATGTTGAGTGAGACCAATAACAAAAATGTAGGAAAAATGGTCATGATGGGCACGTGAGAAGCCAGCTGGAATAGTGAATCAGCAGAAACAGCAAAAGGCATTGCTACTAACAAGGTCAAGATGATGTAATGCATGAAAAATAAAATTAGTATATTCATGTACTAGTATAAATAAATATAGAAAAATATATAAGCATTTATTGCAAGTCAGGCATGCCACGCAAAGAATTAAAAGTACATGCCATATTTCTTTTTAATTAAAGCTTAGCTTCAGCCGCCAAATATAGAATAGCTTGAGGGCCAAGGAAGGGGAAATGATAAGAGAATGCCCAATTATGGAAGAAGGAACATTTGCCCGGCCAAAGCCAATCATAATAAGCAAAACAGAGAAACAGAAACTAAAAATGGACAATAGACAGTAAAAATACCGGAGGCCAGCTGCAGGGGAAGTCAGGAGATAATAATGGTTCTCATGAGAACTTGGGATACCGGCTGGCCAGGTGCAAAGGGGAGTCAGAGAAAACAGCAAATGAGCTAATTTGAGCGAGGTCAGAGTGATAAGAAATTACTATATAAGTTTTGAGCCCTGAACTGTTCAGGGCTCAGCTCAATTTGGCTGTATTGGGTTGAGTCCGTGTTATTACAGTATTATTGTTGTTGTTTTATTGCAATAAAACCATAGACTCTGTTTGCCTATCCTGAGTCCTAATAGCCTTCATTTCAGGTAAAAGCCTTGTGGTGACAATTTTTCACCATGACAGGACCAGAAAGAGGTTCATTCACATTTTACATTTACGTTTATTCATTTAGCAGATATTTATATCCAAAGCAACTTAACAAAAGAGATCAACGTAATCAAGTAAACATCAGTCAGCAGGACTGTTTAGGAACAAGCGTTATGAGACATGGTTACAAAATTGATCAATAAGAGTGAAGAGCTTTAATCCAAACAGAAGACAAAACTAGTTCTTCTTTCCTTA
Source organism: Erpetoichthys calabaricus (assembly GCF_900747795.2). Taxonomy (NCBI): domain Eukaryota; kingdom Metazoa; phylum Chordata; class Cladistia; order Polypteriformes; family Polypteridae; genus Erpetoichthys; species Erpetoichthys calabaricus. The sequence goes on from NC_041401.2 coordinate 40,152,096, forward strand.
GTTGCAAGGCCCTGTCAGATTCGTTATCAGCTAGAGAGAGTCTTGAAGGAGTCAGCAGTTCAGATGAAGGTTGGCATCTTGTTCCACCTTATAGTATCCACACACAAAAGAAGCCTGGATTGAGATCTGATGTCTTGCAGAGGTGGCATCATCAGACACTGTTCACTAGCACACCTGAGTGTCTTCACATCTATTGGTGCTAACCTAAGACTAATCTGTTGGAAAGCTTCAAGGATTTGAACTTAATATGTGCTGCTACAGAGACGTAGTTTAGTTAACTGAAAAGAGGAGTGACATGCGGCCACCTCGGCTGGTTGAACGCAAGACATGCCACTGTATTTTGAATCATCTTCCTTGGCTTGGTGACACATACCAGTACCCCTGCCAGCAGAGAGCTGCAGAAGACCAGGGGTAACAAAGCCTGGACCAGAAGTTGTGCTGCCCACTCCATCAAATACAGTTTGGTCTTGAAGATGTTATACAGAGTAAAGGTTCCCGGGCAAGAGTTCAGTACTATATATACTTTGTTATTATGTTCAGTCATTTTGGAGTCATTGAATGTAACCAGTGGTGTGCATAGGCATGCAATGAACTTCTTCACAGATTGCAGGTTGATCAGCAGCAGAGTGGTTCATTTGGCATACCTCATAAAGGAATGATTTCTGGTTTCCCTTGAAACCAAATATATGACAAATTGCCTTCTAAAATTAGAGCCATTCTATGGACTGAATGTAAACATAAGACTTACATAACTTAAGACTCCAAGCATTTGTCTATTGAGAAGCACTATTTCTGAACCAGCGTCCAGATAACAGAGTGTTTATGCAATTTTTACCCAGCAAATAGTGGTCCAATCTCCTTACCTAATCATTTGCTCCATCCCCATCCTTCTCTGGTAAACCTTTCTTTCTTTCAGACTGGAAATCCGCCAGTTACAACACCTAGGCAGGTTTTATTAAAAGAATTCAGCATTCTAACTTTCATTAAAGTAAACAACATCCCTGTGTTCCTGTAATGTTAGTGCAGGCACTAAATCTAGTGGGTGAAGAGGGGGCCATAAGGTTTTGGCTGAAGTTTACAGCACCTTAAACTAGATTAAGCACATTTAAAAATGGATGGGTGTAAGGATACCTGGCCACTGTATGTGAAACATGGTCCTCTTCTTGTGTGAGAATGATGTAGAGCGCATTAAGGAAGTATTCAGAACCCTTCACTTTTTCACATTTTGTTATGTTGCAGCATTATGCTAAAATCATTGGAATTCATTTTCCCCCTCATCAAGCAGCACTGGATTCCCGAGAATAATGAAGAAAAACATGATTTTAAAAGATAATAAAAAAAAAATGAATCATACATTGACACAATCATTCAGACCCTTTTACGAAGTACTTTGTTAAAGCCCTTTTGGCAGTCTGGAATCTTTTTGAGTACAACACGACAAGCTTCACATGCCTGGATTTGGGGATTTTCTGCCATTCTTTTCTGCAGATCCTCTTGAGCTCTATCAAATTGGATGAAGACCGTTGGCAGACATCTAATATCAGATCTTATCAGAGGTGCTTGATTGGGTTTAAATTCAGGCTTTGGCTGGGTCACTCAAGAGCAGTCACAGTATTATCCTTAAACCACTTCTGAGTTGTCTTTCCTTTGAGCATAGGGCCATTGTCCTATGGAGCAGGTTTTTCTTAAGAATATCTCTAAATTTTGCTCCAGTCAGCTTTTCCACAACCCTCCTGACTAGACCCCCAGATCCATACCACAACCATGATTCACCTTATGGATGGTATTGCCCTGATGATGAGCCATGCCTGGTTTCTTCAACACATGACTCTTTAAACTGTGGCCAGACAGTCCAATTTTGATTTCATTGAATCAGAGAATCTTGTTTCTCATAGTCTGAGAGTCCTCTGGGTATCTCTTTGGAAATTCCAAGCAGGCTTTCATGTCTTTTACTGCAGAGAGCCTTCCATCTGGCCGTTCTGCCATGAAGCACAGATTGTTGAAGTGCTGCAGTAATAGTTGTTCTTCTGGAGGTTTCTCTTTTCTCCACACAGGTTCTCTGGAGGTTCTTGGTCACCTGTCTTACTAAATCTTTTCACCTCCAATTATTCAGTTTGACTGAGTGGTAAGTTCCAGGAAGAAGATGAAATTGTTCCAAAAGGCTTCCAATTAAGAACTATGGAGGCTATTGTGCTATTGGGAACCTTCAATACTGCAGGATTTTTTGTAGCCTTCCTCAGATCTGTGCCTTGACACAATCCAATCTCTAAGCTCTGCAGGCAAGTCATTAGGCTCATGGCTTGGTTTTTGCTCTGGTGCTCAGTGTCAGTTGTGGGGCCTTACATGGACAGGTCTAAGCCTTTCCTAAACCCATCTAATGAACTGAATGTACCTGAGCCAAATTTCAAGGATCATAGCAAAAGATCTGAATGCTTGTGAGACTTCAATTTTTCTCTGAGTGCCTGTGTCAATATGAGATTTCAGTTTTTAATAAAGTTGCAAAAATGTCTAAAATTATGTTTTCATTCTGGGGTATTGAGTGTTGCTTGATGAAGGCAAAAATGAATTGAAATGATTTTAGCACAGACTTGCAATGTAACAAAATATGAAAAAGTGAACACTTTCAGAAGGCATTTTAAATTAGCTGTCATTGGTCTTATTAAGATTTTTAGAATTTAGTACTGCAGTTATGTGGCTGTAAAGACGATGGACTGCAAGCTCTTTGACAATCTGGTATGCCACAAATTCCAGCACTGCAGACAGTAGGGGAGCCAGCTATGGTGCAAATAAGAATATGCTGGAGTATAATAAAAGATTTGCATAGAAAAATGTGTGCAGTGGGGAGCTCCATTAGTATTTCTCAGCAATAACAGAGAAGAAGCAACCTGTTGAGTCAGAGGGACTGAAGAAACAAAGTGAGCGGGTGGAGAGGTGCCCCAGGGACAAAAACAACAATAAAAGGTTACCATGTTGTAACGAAGATAACGTGTTGATATTTCTGAGTGGAGTTGTGGGCCAGAAAGCAAACAAAAATGCTTTCAAGTGTATTCAAGTATAGCAAAATCAGAGGGAGAGGAATTCCAATTGCATTAGCCAGTTGCTTCTTGGCAAAGAGAAAACTTTAATTGCGTTTAAACTGTTGCTGCTAAAATACCTGTTTTCATTTGTGAATAGCCCATTTTTCACTTTTGATCGTGCTTTTATGAGAAGTCGTTGTCAGCAGCTGCTGGTTATGGATGTGTTGGCGTGATGTGTTTTTAAACAGCAGTAAGGCTGGAAATGCTAGCATTGATGAATGGTGTCAATGTGTATAGTACAGTATATGAGAAATTCTTAGTAGCTGATGTACAGTTCCACATCACAACTGCTATATTGGGACTTTCATTGACTTTCATTGAATGTGTAAAGATTTTGCCTGTTCACATTTTTATTTCTTTTAAAAAAATTGTTAAATAGTCAGTAGGAAATTGCTGCTTTTACAGTTGCTTGGTTTTAAAATAACCATTAAAAGACTGCACAAAAGTGGTCTTTGCAGTTGGTCATTATAAAAATAATAATACAGTCTGGGAATTGAAATTGGCTGTATCATTTATTCCTAACACCAGAAATGCAGATTTACAACTTGGCCTTGAGACCCCATATTTACGTCTCATTGAATTTGCTGCATTCCTGAAGACAAGATGCTAGTGGGGTCTGGTTAGCAAATACACATTTGTAAGATAGATAGATAGATAGATAGATAGATAGATAGATAGATAGATAGATAGATAGATAGATAGATAGATAGATGCTTATATATTATCTGAAATTGGATAAAAATCTAATTCTCACTTAGAGGATCTATACAAAACTTCTTTAAAACCTGGCAGGATTTAATCATTAACATTTTAGAATAAGCATTTACTGTAAATTGAGGAAGCGGATCCTCTTCTCTTTTTTTATTCTATTCCACTCTATTTATTATTTATTTATTTATCTATCCTACTATTAAAGTTTTATTCTTTTGGCCTAGCTGTCTTTCTCAGAAGTGGGGGCTGATTTGTTTCGAACCTAGTTTTGTAAAACTTGCTTGTATGGAATGTTATTTGATTTTAATGAATTAAAAAAAAAGATAGATAGATAGATAGATAGATAGATAGATAGATAGATAGATAGATAGATAGATAGATAGATAGATAGATAGATAGATAGATAGATAGAATAATAACAATAGAGCAATGATCGAAAACTACAGGCAATTGAATTTGCTGATCTTACATTGAAATTTTACACTTTCTGCCCTTCATATTAATTTTAAGTCAGTAATTTCACATTGCAAAATATGCATGATTCAATGTGCTTTGTTTTCGTTAATTCTTACATGATTTGGATGCACAATAGTTTTTCTTTAGAGACCTGGAGGATCATTTGTAAATTTTATGTGGATTCAGGTGTAAAAATATGCACATGCCAAAAGCCAGGAAAATGCATACACCAAGAAAAAATCTGGTGCATGCACATTTCTAGGTAATTTACACTTCATAGATCACAATAGTGGTAGCTCTGAGGCTAGGGATCTGCACTGGCAATCAGAAGGTTGCCGGTTCAAATCCCATAAGGGGCCAAAAGGGACTCTGCTCTGTTGGGCCCTTGAGCAAGGCCCTTAACCTGCAATTGCTAAGCGCTTTGAGTAGTGAGAAAAGCGCTATATAAATGCAAAGAATTATTATTACAATCACCTTGTAAATGTGTGCATGTGAACATGCATCGAATGCCGCCTTGAAACATTCATATATGGAGCACACTAATCAACCGCATATCTCATACATATGCAGTCTTGATGCTGTAGAACTTCTTTGGCGAGTAGAGCAATCTCCCTGCTGACACCTTGACACCCCACCACAGGTGCTGTAAACGCATTCAAGAGTATCTGGATGTGCTCAGCAACTGAGCGTGCAAGATCATGTGCTGCATTATAGGGCCTCTCCTCTGTGTTTTGGGGGTATGAGAAAGGCATGAGGAACGAGCGCCTAAGTGTGTAGCCACTATCATTTGGCACATGTAATGATGTACTTGCTGTTACAATGAATGGTGTAGGATAGGTGTCCTCAATCAAGTCTGCAGTGGCTGCAGGATTTCCTTCCAGCTAGTTTCCTAATTAGAAGATAGTCCTTGCCGATAATGACACTTGATATTTAACTAATTGGCCTGTTAGTGCTTTTATTCATCCAATGGAAATTTTAATTGCACTGTAGAGTTTCTTTCCCTGAGAATATTATCCTGTGTTTTGCAGACCAGAACACAGTTACACTCAGCAGTCCTTGCAATTCCCCTCTCATTTATTTTTAAACATTTTTTTAACACAGATACTTCATGGTGCATATTCACAGGTTTTAAAGGAATCTCATTAGATGGAGAGCTGCTGGTATACATGTTATCTGCATTTCATTATTAACTACTGTCAGGTTAAAAAAAACAGGAAACAGTTAAAATTTAAATGCAGCTATTCCAAACTAAAATAGGCACAATAGTTCTGAATTGTAACTGGCAAAATAACTAAAATTAAGCTCACAAAAACACAATGCTTTAGTAGTAAATAAATGGGTTATAATTAAAAAAATTGGTTGGAGTGAAAACTGGCAGGCAGTGCGGACCTCCAGGACTGTAATTGAGGACCTCTGATCTACAATGTAACTCAAATTTGTCTTAGAAGAATGAAAACACTAACAAGGCATATAGTTAAATACCAAGTTTCATTATCAGCAAGGACTGAGTTCTAATTAGGAAACTAGCTGGAAGGAATAACTGCAGCCACAGCCGTGATTGAGGACCCTTGGTATAGGCCATATGAAACACTGAAGGGTCATCCAATAAGCTAGCCACTGTATACAGTACCGTCACGTCTGTCAAATGTAAGTTGCCTCAAAATAAATGATTCATTGGCTGACCAAAGCTACTGAGACACATTTGTCAATCACATCTTGGCTTCACAGATGACTTGTGCATTAATAGAATGTAACTGCTTGCAGCAAACAAAAGCAGCTTCATTCTTGCTAGGTGCCCTTATTGCAATATGAGTGAAGTAAATTGTTCCAATTACATTAGTAGAAGCAAACACTGTTGCAAATGGCCCTTTATGTTGGTGAAAACATGTTATGTTTTATGCATGTACACCCACACCATTCAGAAACTGTATGACATGACTTGCTAGTTTGTTAATGGCTTCCAGCTTAGCAAGCAAAATGGAGTGAAGCTTGGCTGAGATACCTTTGAACTGTCAGCTAGTTCTCTGAGAAGTAACAACAAGCAGATAAAAACTGACATAAAAATTAAAAACATTCTTTATTGCAAATATGTAGCATTAACAGAACTAAAATAAAAACATTTTGCTGTGAATAAGTGCTCTCAAAATACCGAAAAGGGTGTGTGGCTTCTAATAGACCCACAAAGCAGGTCAGCACCTTCACTAGCCTTCCCAAAGACAGGTCTCACCCCCTGTCTGCCTGACCCCAAACCCCACATTTTTATGGAGAGTAAGATCATTTAACTTACTAATCAAAGCATTGGTAACAGGAAAATTCATGCAGCAGTAAATTCACTGGGAAAATTATTAGAAACAATACACTGATACTGGGTAGGACCATCCTTTTGCTCAAAAATCAGCCACACGTCTTTGTGGCACAGATTCATCAACATTTTAGGAAAATTCCTTTGAGATTCTGGTGTATGTTGACATGATTACATCACACAATTTCTGCAGATTTGTCAGCTGCACTTCAATCTCCCATTCCATCACATCCCAAAGTTTTTCTACTGGACTCGGATCCAGTGACTGGGAAGGCCACGGAAGAACACTGAACTCATTGTCATGTCCATTAAACCTGTTTGAGATGACATGATTATGGCCATGAAGTGATGCACATGGTCAGCAACAAATAATCTGTGGCATTCAAGTGATGACTGAATGGTATTAAAGGGCTCAAAGTATGCCAAGAAAGCATTCCGCACACCATTACACCACCAAAGTCAAAGTGAACTTTATTGTTATCTCAACCATATACAAGTATACAGATAGACGAAATTGCGAAGCTCAGGGTCCACAGTGTAACAACATGACGTGCAAAAAATAAATTAAGAATAGAATTAAAATTTAAAATTAAAACACAAACAAGACAAGACATTGTGCACAAACAAGACAAAGAAGTAGCAGCAAAATTGATGTGTAAGATATGTAATATAATAAATAATAGATATAGATAAAACAGAAATGATCAGTGTGTGATAATAGTTGTTTAAGACATGTGTAAAGGTCAGAATGTTTCACAGCAGAAGGATTTCAAGAGTGTCACCATCAGCCTGGACTGTTGACACAAAGCAGGGTGTTGGCATAGATTCAAATTCCGACTGTACTATCTGTGTGCCTCAGAAGAAATCAAGATATATTATACCAGCCTACATTTTTCCAGTATTCAGCTCTCCAGGTTTGTTGAGCCTATTCCCACTTCAGCCTCAGCTTTCTGTTCTTGGAATCCAGCATGATCTTCTGCTGTTGTAAGTCCACCCACTTCAATTTTTGACGTGTTGTGGATTCTGAGATGCTACTCTGCTCGCCACAGTTGTACCGAGTGCTGGTGGTAGAATGTTTTATTTGACTTCTAATCAAATTCAAATGAAAAGATTAATTCAGCAACCGTGTTTTATTGATTATAAATTACCACAAAGACTGTATATATTTTTTAAAACAAACTAAATCCAGTGAATCCCTCTCATTACCAATGAAAATCCCCTGTGAGTCTTCAGAGCCATTGCTATCAACCGTAACCCCACTGATTATTTTTCACTTTCTATTCTGATTGCAAAAATCAAACTACTTATCAAAACTTGAACCTGTGCCTACTTCTGTGTAAGTGCGTGTATGCGCAGTTGTGTGTCTCACTTGATTAATAAAGCATCGTCTTCTCAAAACTGCTGCTGTTCCTCCTGTCTTTAAGAAACCTGCTCTCGACAGGCTGATTTTGAACTTTCTCTTTCTGGTAAAGGCGTTGAAAGGTGTGATTACTATACAACTTCAAATTTTTCTTTTCAAATATAATCTTTTTAACGTTTGCAGTCTGGTTCCTGCATGATGCGCATTACAGAGACCACTCTTTTGAGTCGTGATTTCCTCCTGTCTGCTGATACTGATGAGCTCAACATTCTCATTCTACTTAAATTTGGTTTTCATTTTTTTTTATTGTAGGTTCCCATTTATGAATATTTAATAAGTTTGTATCCATTCAGAGGTTTTGGAACTCAAGTCAATATATTTGCTTTAAGGCTTTCTAACAAAGTTATCATTTGTTATTGTTATTTCGCAAAGCCATTTTATATTATTTTGGGCTGTGCCATTTTCGCTGCTTAGTGTTTTGGTTGACATGGCAATTTTTTCCCAGGAGGCACCAGGATTGCACTGCATGTGAGGTCACCGGAGTGACCATATAAAGGCTGGCACACACAATCCTTAAGTATCCAATATCTGGATAAAAACAGTGGTGGTGTGGTGTGATTCTATTTATAGTTAAAAGTCTTCCTGGCATTCGAATTTGCTTTGTTGCTTTAGAACTTTGATTTTGCTTAATGTCTTTAACTTACGATCAATCAGTTTGCATTCTTTGGTAACAACCCCGGCACAAACTCTCAACAACGTTTCATCTCTTGATCCCTTTCATAAAAATACTTTACTGCCTTAGGCAGAGTCTGTAGAGACCTTAGCTCTGCTTTTGAAACTGTAAATCATGACATTCTTTTCTCTCATCTCTTACAATTGGTATTGTTGGCACAGCATTTTCCTGGTTCACTTCCTTCCTAAATGATATACAGTGTTTCATCTCTCTTGGAAGCCACATATCCTATCTTGCCCATGTTGCTCAAGGTGTGTCTCAGTTCTTGGTTACCTCCTTTTTTAAATATGTTCTTCCCTTTGGCCAGATTATTAGCCACCATGGTTTTAGTTTTCACTTTTAAGAGGACGATTTTAAGATTTATTTTAGCACTAAGTCTACTAATGATTTCCTACCCTACTCACTGTCAGAATATATCTCTGACTTAAACAACTGGTTAAAAGTGATTTTTTAGATCAAACATTTCTATTACTATGGATGCTGTCACTGTTCTTAATCTTGGTATATTAATGGACTTAACACCTTTGAGCCTCATATAATTTAACTAAAACTGCAATTGTCCATCTCCACAGTATTGCCCACTTTTGCACTTTATTGAACACTAGCTGCCCCCCATAGTAGCGAAACAGCACAAACTTTAAAAATCAATAAAAAAAAAATTTAATTCTGGCCAAGCGGAAGGTAGGTACACTCCATCGTCAAACATTGGCACTGTATGTGATCGTGTTCAGTTACTCCTTAACAATCTGTAGATGATAATGTCTGCTGAAGAAACAGGTATCACTAGCTAAGCAGAGGCAAGGTACACTCCAACACATGGCGAGAGGTAGACTGAATCGAATGGAGGCTGACATGCGAGTGAGGAGTGCCCCACACCCCTCCCCTCGTCACCCAGTCTCTCTTTTGGATTCGCACAAATAAATCAGGACCGTAAACACGATGAGATAAACCAGAAAATAAGCCAGAATGTTTAAGCAAATTATAGGAAAAAACCTGATCTAAATCTGCTAAGTAGTTCTCTTGTGAAAAGCAGACAGACATACAGAAAGACGTTGAATTTTATATATATATATATAAGGGGGCGCCGCCCCTTGCTCGCTTCGCTCGCCTATCCCCGGTGTTGGGTAACCCGAAATACATTGATGAATGTATGCGATATGTGCCTGCTTTGCTTGCGGCATTTCAGACGCGCGCTGTAGGAGCCTGCGTTCATTGATTATATCCAGGCGGGCTCGTGTTTGTATCTCCGTCAGTTGTGGTCTTTCGTTTTGAACCCGTGCCTGCTTTGCTTCCGCAGTTTCTGACGCGCGTTGTAGGCGTCTATGTACATTGTATTTGTTCATGCGGAGCTGGTTGGTTTTGGAGCCGAGACAGTTTTGCTTCTGCGGTTTCAGACGCGCATTGTAGGTGCCTACGTCTATTGTTTTTATCCATGCGGGCTCGCTTTTGTAGCTCCGTTAGTTGAGCTGGATCGTTTTGGAGCCGTGACCGTGACTCCATTAGTTATCCATTGTCTACCGTTAGTAATATGGATAATTGCACTTACTGTTAATATGGAGCATTTTCTGTGGTTGTACCATTAATAATGCATCACTGTAATGTGATTCACATATGCTATATGGTTTGGACGTGTGAGGATGCTATACGTTTAATACGGAGAGTTCGTTTATTCTCATTACCCGGACCATGCTGTGTAGTGTGGACGTTTAGTTCAGAAACGCGTTGTAGGCGCCTGGGCCTTTCGTACTTTCTCGAGCCTTCCATACTAATTTTTGTGGACCTTTGCGGACGCCATAGTGTCCTACGTGTGACTCTGGGGTGCAGTGCAGAATCCTCTTTTCTGTGTGGCTGTGTCGTTAGTCGTTAGCTATGGGCGCGTTGTTGCTTCATTTCTCATTCACGTTAGTTGAGCTCTTTCGTTTTTGGGCCGTGACTCCTTCGTTCGCGGTGGATAAGATTTCGCTTGCGGTTTATGTAGGCACCTGCGCAGTATGTCTCATGGTCCCATCGCCGTGTACCTGCATCCATATCTGGTTTATTCTCGGCTAGTAATATGGATGTGTATGGTTGACATTGAAATGCTGGTTCCTGTTTTCATTACTTCTCAACTTTTAACTGGTCTTCCACCTAAAAAACTACAGTAGAAAGACTTCAGTCAATTAAGAACTCAGCTGCAAGACTTCTTACTTACATTAAACATTCAGAGCACATCTTTCCATATCTTTAACAGTTATATTGGCTATTGCTTACTTTTTTGTAAAAAATAAAGTTACACCTGTGTATTGCTTAATTATTCTAAAATAACATCAAGTCGAGTTTTGAAAGACCCTAACGTCTTACTGTCTACCACACTACTTGGTAGCTTATTCCAAGTTTCTATCGTTCATTGTGTAAAGAAAAACTTCCTAATGTTTGTGCGAAATTTACCCTTAACAAGTTTCCAACTGTGTCCCCGTGTTCTTGATGAACTCATTTTAAAATAACAGTCTCGATCCACTGCACTAATTCGCTTCATAATTTTAAACACTTCAATCATGTCACCACTTAATCTTCTTTTGCTTAAACTGTAAAGGCTCAGGTCTTTTAATCTTTCCTCATAATTCAACCCCTGTAGCCCTGGAATCAGCCTAGTCGCTCTTCTCTGGACCTTTTCTAGTGCTGCTATGTCCTTTTTGTAGCCTGGAGACCAAAACTGCACACAGTACTCAAGATGAGGCCTCACCAGTGCATTATAAAGGTTGAGCATAACCTCCTTGGACTTGTACTCCACACATTGTGCTATATAACCTAACATTTTGTTAGCCTTCTTAATGGCTTCTGAATACTGTTGGGAAGTCGATAGCTTAGAGTCCACTATGACTCCTAAATCCTTCTCATAAGGTGTACTCTCGATTTTCCGACCGCTCATTGTGTATTCAAACCTAACATTTTTACTTCCAATGTGTAATACTTTACATTTACTGACATTAAATTTCATCTGCCACAAATCTGCCCAAGCCTGTATGCTATCCAAGTCCTTCTGTAATGATATAACGGATTCCAAATTATCTGCTAATCCACCTATCTTGGTATCATCTGCAAACTTAACCAGCTTGTTACTTATATTCCTATCTAAATCATTTATATATATTAAAAATACCAGTGGCCCCAGCATTGACCACTATGGAACACCGCTCTTAACATCGGGCAATTCTGATAAGGTTCCTCGCCATCACCCTCTGTTTCCTGTGTCTGAGCCAATTCTGCACCCATCTACAAACATCACCCTGAACTCCCACCTCTTTTAATTTAATGCCCAACCTCTCATGTGGCACCTTATCAAATGCTTTCTGAAAGTCCAGATAAATAATATCATAAGCTCCACTTTGATCATATCATTTTGTTGCCTCCTCATAGAATTCCAGCATGTTAGTTATACACGACCTCCCTCTTCTGAACCCATGCTGACTGCTTAGAATAACTCCTGTCCTTGCCAGGTGTTGCTCGATCTTATCCTTAATAATTCCTTCCATTAATTTTCCTGTGATGCATGTTAAGCTTACTGGCCTATAGTTGCTTGGATCTGCCCTGTCACCCTTTTTATATAATGGGATGATATTTGCCATTTTCCAATCCTTCGGAATCTCTCCCGTGCGCAGTGACTTCCTAAAAATATGCGTCAATGGTTTATATATGTACTCACTAACCTCCTTAAGAACACGAGGATAAATATTATCTGGTCCTGGTGATTTGTTCGATTTCAGCTTATTTAATCTGAGCAGTACTTCTCCCTCTACAATTTCCAAATCCCTCAGTACCTCCTTAGTAGTCCCTGTTACCTCTGGGAGGTTATCCACTTGCTCACTTGTAAACACCTCAGAAAAATGTAAGTTTAAGGCATCCGCTATTTCACTGTCTGTATCTTTTAATTCCCCTTTACTATTCCTGATGCACTTGACCTCCTTCTTGATTGTTCTTTTACTACTAAAATACTGAAAGAATCTCTTAGGGTCTTCTTTCACCTTATCTGCTATATTCCTCTCCAACTGTCTTTTAGCCTTCCTGATATCCTTCTTAATGGTTGCCCTCATGTTCTCATACGCTCTACAATTCACTTTGCAGTCATTAGTCTTATATGCCTTATAAAGCAGTTTTTTCCTTTGCAACTTCTTTTTTAAATCTTTATTAATCCACCGTAGGGTTTTTTTTAGTTTCCTATTAATTCCAAATTTAGGTATGTATCTGTCCTGCATTACATGTAAAACATTTTTAAACCTGTTCCACTGCTCCTCGACTGTCTCCACACTTAAAAGCTTATCCCAGTGTATCCTACTTAGACTTTGTCGCATCTGCTCAAAATTAGCCCTACCAAAGTTCAACTTAACAATTTTAGTCTTTGCATCTGCACTCTTACAAAATACTGAGACTTGTATTACATTATGGTCACTTGACCCTAGTAGTTCAATCACCTCTACACCCTCAATTCTATCCTGATTATTACAAAATACTAAATCCAGACAGGCTTCACCCTGTGTTGGTGCTTTAACATGCTGTGTTAAAAAACAGTCATTAATTACTTCTAAAAACTCCTGCTCTTGTACTCCGCCATCTATAAGGTTATCCCAGTTAATATTTGGATAATTAAAGTCCCCCATGACTATAATATCTCCCTGTAAACTTGCCTTTTTGATATTACTAAAAAGATGTGTGTTGAAATTACTGTCTGAATTGGGTGGTCTATAACACACTCCTAAAATAAGACCTCTTTCCCTAATATTTTCCAGGCGAAGCCACATGTCCTCACTACGATGGGGCTCATCATCCAACTGAAGAAGACTTACATTTAAATCCTGCTTGGCATAAACAGCAACCCCACCTCCTTTTCTGTTCTGTCTATCCTTCCTAAAAAATGTGTATCCCTCTATGTTACACTCATCCCCATCTTTGTAACTACATTACGACAACATTAAAATGACATAGTTGAGGAAACAACAGATATAATAACAGAAATTTTCATAAAATTGAAACCCTGGCATCACTACGGCAAACTTATAACATCCAACTCTGGTATAATTGTATTTTGTCTTTTGTTAACTTAACCCTACTCAGTGTTTCATTGGAATTATTCTTGACGGTTTTCGGTGCTATGTTGTGACATCAGCATTCTTGGTCAGGAAACCGACAGCTCGCTTGCTGAGATATTGCTTCATTGTTGATTTTTCAACCCTATAAACAGCAATAAGTCTGCAGTCTCATTTTTGGATGAGTTAAAAAATCATAGCCAGAAATTTTATAAAAATATTTCAGGAATGTCCATAGCAATTCCCACTTAATACAAGTGAGCCTTTTTTGAACAGTTTATAAACACTGATTCAAAATGACAACTGATTCTTAAGTAGGGATGGCAGATGATGAAATTTCAAAGTGATGTAAAGAATATAAGTAGCAACAGCACTGGTCTGAAAGCTATTAGCACTGTCAAAACAATTCTTTCTTGTGGGTTCCCTCATTCAACAAAATAAGATGCATTGTTTAAGAATTAATGTTGGATTTGACTGATCTATTTCTGAGGCCTTGGAGTTGCTCTTCAGGTGCAGTATTCTCACATTTAAATCTCATTGTATTAACCTCCATGATTCCAACATTCACTTTATAACTTTCATTGTCATTTAATATTCATCTAACTCAAGTGAAGGTTCTGAAGTGACTACAATCTACTATGCTGCTTGGCAAATTATTTCACATACCTATGGCTCACTGTGTGTAAGAAAAGTCCTGATGTGTTGAGTTGAGCTTAAATGGAAAGTCGGCCTCCATCTATGTTTGATGAGACAGGTTTGTGGAACTGTGCTTTTTAAAATTAAATAAATAATTTGGAGAGTGCAGGCTCCAGAATGGCCCAGGTACAGATGAAAACATGCCAACGATGCTCCGAGATTGACAGAGGTGCTTGGCTGTTAGCGCATTCACATGCAGACACAAGCAGGTCAGTCAAGTGCATTGTTCATGCCCTGAAATTGTGGAATGGCCTGTCTACTTCCATAAAAGATACCCCTTCAGTCTTGGCATTTAAATCCTGGCTGAAGACTCATTACTTCAGTTTAGCATACCCTGACTAGAACTGCTGATTAGCTGTGCATACTGCATCTATGCTGTAAAATTTAAGTCATATAATATTTATAAACTCTTACTGTTTTGTCATGATACTCTGCGCCTGAACTTGGTGAGGAACGCTATATAGGAACAAAGTATTTCATACTATTCTTATCGTATTGCAATGATAGATTAGTCATCCAGCTCCATGATGAGGATTACTTGTGCTCTACATTGTGTGTTGTATTTACCCCATTTTTTGACACCTATTGCATGCCCAGCCTAGCTCAAAGGGGGCCTCTCACTGTATTGCCTTTCCTAAAATGTCTTCCATGTTTTTGGGAGTTTTTTCTTGTCTTCTTAGGGAGTCACGGCTGGGAGGTTATCAAAAACAGGGCCTGCTAAAGGCCATTGATGCATTCTTGTGTGATTTTGGTCTAAACAGAAATAAATTGTTGTTGTTGTTTGATAAATAAAATAAAACTTGTTATTGTATGTCAATAAATATACAAACATGTATTAAATATTATCTAGCAATTATATGTTAGTGAACTTCCTTCAGCAACAAATAAAAATGAAGATTAAAAAAAATGTAAGAGAAAATTATTCAGAGATATTATATTGATAAACTGGATAGAAATTTTACTTTCAATAAGTATGACTGATAATTATGTTAAAAAGTATCCTCAAGGATGGTATTGATAAAGAACATTATTAACTTGATAAAGTTTCAAGTTGTCCCTCATTAAGTAGCTATTGTAGTAATAGTTGCACTGTATAAGAACTGAAGAAATTTCATAAAGGACAGGAGGCCATTCAGGTTATCAAGCTGGTTTGTTTAGCGAATAGCTAAGATGTCCCAGTGGCTCATCCAGATACTTCTTAAAGGTTTCTGCTTCAACTGCATGGCTCAGTAGTTTGTTCCAATTTTCCACAACTCTTTGCATAAAGAAGTGCTTCTTGGCTTCAATCCTAAGTGATCTTCCCTATAATTTCCAGTTCTGTCAACGAGTACGTGATTTACTGTGAAGTTGAAAGAATTTACTTTATCAATATCTTTCAGGATTTTGAAGACCTGGATTAGGTTCCCATGAAGTCTCCTCTGCTTGAGACTAAATAACTTTAAATTCCTAACTCTGTCAAAGTAGGACATGCCCATAAGTTCTGAGATGCACCTGCCCATAAGTTCTCCTCTGCACATGTTCAAGTGCTGCTATGTCTTTCTTGTAGATCCGCCACGCCCTCAAACCTCTGCAGTTCGCATATCAGGAGAAGGTGGGAGCGGAGGATGCCATCATCTATATGCTACACCGATCCATCTTCCACTTGGACAGAGGCAGTGTTGCTGTAAAAATTATGTTTCTGGACTTCTCTCGCGCCTTCAACACCATCCAACCTCTGCTCCTTAGGGTCAAACTGACAGAGATGGGAGTAGATTCATACCTGGTGGCATGGATTGTGAACTGTTATACAGACAGACATCAGTATGCGCGTCTTGGGAACTGCAGGTCTGACATTGTGGTCAGCAACACAGGAGTGCCGCAGGGGACTGTGCTTTCTCAGGTCCTGTTCAGCCTATATACATCAGACTTCCAATACAACTCGGAGTCCTGCTGCGTGCAAAAGTTCGCTGACGACACTGCTGTCGTAGGCTGCATCAGGAGTGGGCAGGAGGAGGAGTACAGGAACCTAATCAAGACTTTGTTAAATGATGCGACTCAAACCACCTACAACTGAACACCAGCAAAACCAAGGAGCTGGTGGTGGATTTTAGGAGGACCAGGCCCCTCATGGACCCTGTGATCATCAGAGGTGACTGTGTGCAGAGGGTGCAGACCTATAAATACCTGGGAGTGCAGCTGGATGATAAATTGGATTGGACTGCCAATACTGATTCTCTGTGCAAGAGAGGACAGAGACGACTATACTTCCTTAGAAGGCTGGCGTCTTTCAACATTTGCAATAAGATGCTGCAGATGTTCTATCAGATGGTTGTGGCGAGCACACTCTTCTATGCTGTGGTGTGCTGGGGAGGAAGCATAAAGAAGAGGGACGCCTCACATCTGGACAAACTGGTGAGGAAGGCAGGCTCTATTGTAGGCATGGAGCTGGACAGTTTGACATCCATGGCAGAGCGACGGGCGCTGATCAGGCTCCTGTCAATCATGGAGAATCCACTGCATCCACTGAACAGTATCATCTCCAGACAGAGGAGCAGCTTCAGCGAGAAACTGCTGTCACTGTCCTGCTCCACTGACAGAATGAGGAGATCGTTCCTCCCCCACACTATGCGACTGTTCAGTTCCACCCAGGGGGGTAAACGTTAACATTATTCAAAGTTATTGTCTGTTATACATGCATTGTTATCACTCTTTAATTTAATATTTTCTTTATCAGCATGCTGTTGCTGGAGTACGTAAATTTCCCCTTGGGATTAATAAAGTATCTATCTATCTATCTATCTATCTATCTATCTATCTATCTATCTATCTATCTATCTATCTATCTATCAGAACTGCACACTCCAAATGCAGTCCCAGAAATACATTATATTCATCCTATAGCATAATGCATTTGGCAGATTTTTTTATATGCAGAGGTCTTTGGGAGGATATTCACAATAGATTTTTTTAAAGTGTGTTGTTATTGTTTAAGAAACATTAAAGTATGCACATTCAGTCATGTTAGACTAGCACACATGAGGGAAATACTTCCTTTACATAATATTAGCGAATCATTGGGCAGGCCTGTCATGTAGTGAAACAATGCCAGCAACTCAGCAACCAGTCATGGCAAAATGGAACAGGTTTGTTTTGTGGCAAGTTTAGTGGTGAACACCTGTATGTGTGAGAGTCGCCAACTGATGAGCACTCAGTCAGAAGTACAATGCATGCAATGTCCAAACAACAGAGTAGAGCCCAATCAAATCTACAAGACAGCCTCAAGAAATAAAGTGATACAGTGTTCTGGACCACAACAAGAGGTCTATGTCAGTTTTGTAGCTTGTAGAAATGTCTATATTGACTGAGTAGAGAAAGGAAAACAATGTTTTATGGTGATAGGTTACCAAAATGCATCAACTTTGCGAACACAACAGGAAATGTAAAACTGCTCAGGGACTTGTGTAATCTGTCAACTCCTGCCATTCACAGTTGTGTAATCTGATATCCTCAAGGCAATGAGGTCTGACAACTGCAGTCATTAAGTGTGTCGTTTTTTCCAACTTGACGCCTTAACGTGGTTTGCTCCACTTATTTAAAGGGAGTTACAAGTTTTTTTTTTTTATTTCACAATAATATTTAATGAGCATGTACTTCTTTACAGAGTTGACTTTAATATCACAGCCTGTCTCAGTATCATATAACCATAGTTCTAAAGGCAGATATCACAAAGCAGCATACAGCACAAAATGACATCCATCAAGTGTAGACTGCCAGATCTCATCACTTGAAACTGCACTGCGGTGCATATTTACTGGAAGTAATGGTGATCTTTTTTGACTTATGGATTACTAAAGCTTTCTCTAAAAGAATATTCTGCATTGACCTGTTAAAACACTAAGTATAAAAAATCCCATGTTGCAGATATTGGGTATACTGCATTATATTGTCTGTATGAGTATCTCTGATGCCAGCACAGGTCAGGTGTTTTTGCTAAGTGGAATTCATCCAGTCACATACGAAATATTCTAAAAGATTCTGTTCATCCAAAGCACACATTCAAGTTGTGTGTGTCCATCGATTTAATTTTGTGATATATGGAAGCATATGATTTTCCATATGTTATGTACAAGAATTTGTGGGCACAAAATGGAGAATGTGGGCTGCGGGTGTACAAATCTTGAAAGAAAGACTCACATAAACAGTAGTAAACATATTGAGCCATTTGACTTGAAGCCACCTCACAGGACACCTACACATGTTCATGATGAAAGAAAAAGTTGTAAGCTGTTAGTTGATAATTCACAGATGAGTGGATAAATTCAACAGGTTACACTGCTTAGTGTTCAAACGGGATATTTCAGCTTTCATTAAAGGAGAAAGCTACTGTGTCTGTGGTGATCGACTGTACGTCTTTTATTTTCTCAAGTTTTAATTACTGAAGCTATGTTCATGAATACTTACATAAATTCCTAGGGCAAAACTGATAGCTGATGTGCCAAAACAGTAGGCTTTACGTAAAACAATTGCTATCTGAGACGTGAATCATAAAATACTGGAAAATGACTCACTCCATATGTCTAGTGATATATTTTTTCATTTTCCACTTTTGATTCTATTTTTTTTTTTTATATATTTTTATTTTATTAATTTTCATTGTAATCATTCCATACATCAATTTATAACACAACCAAATTGAAGACAAATCAAACCCCACCCCTGAGAAGGAGAGCTTAGCTAAAGGAAAATTACTTAAGGCTTTTTAATAAGGCAACATTAAACAAAGGAAAGGGAGAAGTAAATATATATGTAAATAAGAGATGGAGAAGGGAATTAAATGCGGTAATAGTTATTTCTCTTATTCTAAAATAATATTGATTAAATCCTGCCAGGTTTTGAAAAAAATTTGTACAGATCCTCTAACTGAGAATTTGATATTTTCCAATTTCAAATAATATAAAACATCGGTTTCCCACTGACTTATAAGAGGAGAATTAGGATTCTTCCAATTTAACAAAATAAGTCTGCGTGCCAAAAGTGTAGTGAATGCAATCACAGTTTGCTTGTCCTTCTCCAATTCAAGTCCATCTGGAAGAACACCGAACACAGCTGTTAATGGGTTAGGAGGGATTGTGATACCAAGGCTGTCTGAAAGGTCCAAAATGATGTTAGTTTGGTGCAGGCCCAGAACATGTGACCCAGTGAGGCAGGAGCTTGGTTGCAGCGTTCGCAGGTTGGATCTTGCCCTGGAAACATTTTGGACAGAGACAGATGAGCTCAATATATACTTTTGAGTTGAATAATTCTATGCTTTGCGCATATGGAGCTCGAGTGAATTCTCTGCTTTGCTACCTTCCACTCCTTTTCTGATATATTGATTAAGAGATCTTCTTCCCAATGTCCTCTTCGATCTTTGAAAGGTAGGGACTCTAATAAGATTTTATATATTGCGGAAATAGTGTTTAATTCCTCGAAATTGAGCAGTATTTTTTCCAGCATTGTGGAGGGTGCAAGGTGGGGGAAATCGGGCAATTTCTGTTTAATAAAATTTATAATTTGAAGATAGTAAAAGAAATGTGTAGCTGGAAGGTTGAATTTTGAACGTAATTGTTCAAAAGATGTAAATATGTTGTCTATATAAAGATCTCTGAGCATTTTAATCCCAAAACTTTTCCAGGTATTAAAAACTGAATATACTTGCGAAGGTTGAAAGAGGTGGTTCTCTTGCAGAGGTGGCACTGATAAAAGATTTTCCATCTTAAAATGCTTTCTAATTTGGTTCCATATTCTGAGTGAGTAAAGCACAATTGGGTTATTAGTATATTTGCGATAACTTGCATTTATTGGAGAGCAGAGCAGGAAATATAAACAAGTACTACAGGATTTTACTTCTATTGCGGACAAAGCCTGTGTATGTTCATTTATTTGTGTCCAGGTTTTTATGGCTTGTATGTTTGCTGCCCAGTAATAAAACTGAAAATTAGGTAAAGCCATGCCACCTTCTGCCTGAGGTCTTTGTAGGGTCGCTCTTCGGATACGTGGGTGTTTTGAGTTCCAAATGAATGAGGTTATTGTTGAATCTAACTTTTTAAAAAACGATTTATTGATATATATTGGAATGTTTTGAAATAAAAAGAGAAGTTTAGGAAGGATATTCATCTTAACAATGTTAATTCTTCCGGCTAGAGTGAGATGAAGGGTTGACCATCTATGCAAGTCTTGCTTAATTTTTTCCATACAGACGCCAAAATTTTGTTGATAAAGAGCTTTATGTTTACTTGTGATATTTACCCCTAGGTATTTAAACTGATCTGCTATGGTAAAAGGTAGGGTGTCTAATCTAATATTATATGCTTGTGAATTCACTGGAAAGAGTATACTTTTATTCAGATTAATTCTAAGACCAGATATCTTTTGAAATTCTGTTAGTGCTGTTAAAACAGCGGGGACAGTGTTTTCTGGGTCTGATATATATAAGACCATATCATCTGCATATAGAGAAATTTTCTGTTCCAGTCCTTCTCTGACAATCCCCTTTATCTGATAAGAATTTCGGCAGTGAACCGCCAGTGGTTCAATGGCGATTGCAAACAGCAGCGGTGACAAGGGGCATCCTTGTCTGGTACCACGTTCTAGTTTAAAGTAGTCTTAGCAAATGTTATTAATACAAACTGAAGCTTCTGGATTGGTATACAGTAGTTTGATCCATGCACAAATATTCGGGCCAAACCCAAATTTCTCCAATGCAGTGAAAAGGTAATTCCATTCAATCATATCAAATGCTTTTTCTGCGTCTCATGATAGTAATATCTCTGGGGTGTTTGATTTTGCTGATGAATATATAACATTAAGCAAGCATCGGAGATTTGAAGATAGGTGTCAGTCTTTAATAAATCCAGTTTGATCCTGTGATATTACCGAGGGCAGCACTTTCTCCATCCTTCTAGCTAGGATTTTTGAGAGTATCTTAACATCATTATTCAGGAGTGAAATTGGTCTGTATGATGCACATTGTAACAAGTCCTTATTTTGTTTAGGAAAGACGGTGATTAATGCTTGTCGAAATGTTTGAGGTAGTATTTGGTTGTCTCTAGCTTCAGTAAATGTTGCCAATAAGAGGGGAGCTAGCTGAGTGGAGAATTTCTTATAAAATTCTACGGGGTAACCATCAGGGCCTGATGATTTCCCACTTTGTAGTGACTTTATAGCGTCTAGTAATTCTGTTAGCGTTAGAGGTTTATCCAGTTCCTCAGCACTTAAAGTATCTATTTGTGGTATCTGTGATGTATCCAGAAATGCATTAGATTGTGTGTTGTCTTCTTTGGGCTCAGTAGAATATAAAGACTTATAATAATCTCTAAATGTGTGCATTATATTTTTATGGTCAATAATTTATTCTCCATTCTTGTTGGTGATTACTGGTATTGCATTGTGAACTTCTTGTTTGTGAATTTGTTGAGCTAAAAGCTTATTAGCTTTTTCTCCGTGTTCATAGTAATGCTGTCTAGACTTATAAATAAGTTGTTCAGTTTCTTTAGTTGTTAAGATGTTAAGTTCTGTATGCAGGGCCTGCCTTTTCCTGTGGAGAACTTCATTTGGACTCCTGGCTTGTTCTTCATCTATTCTAGTAATTTCACTTCTTAGCTCTGACACTTTCTTGGTTTCTAATTTATTTCTGTGGGAAAGATATGAAATAATCTGCCCTCTTAAGAAGGCCTTTAGAGTTTCCCAGAGTGTTCCTGCAGAAACCTCTGTGGACGTGTTTGTCTCTAGGAAGAAGCTGATTTGTTTGGATATAAATTCTGTGCAGTTCTTGTCTGCCAATAAAAGAGGGTTAAGACGCCATCTACGAGGTGAGTGTGAGGGGCTTAATGATTTTAGCTCCAAGACTAGAGGGGCATGGTCAGAGATAACAATTGTGTCATATTTGCATGATTTAATTGTAGGCAGGAAATTATTATCTATAAAAAAATAATCAATTCTTGAGTAGCTATAATGCACTGGTGAGTAGAACGAATATGTTCTTGAGTTTGGGTTAAGAAACCTCCAGGGGTCTGATAAGTTGTGATCATTTAAAAACTGTGTAATTATCTTTGCAGTATTAGATGTCGTCCCCCCTGTCACAGGAGTCCTATCTAAGAGTGGATTTAAAACACAATTAAAGTCCCCAGCCATTATAATTTTATGAGTGTTCACATTGGGAATGCATGCAAATAGATTTTGCATGAATTCCTTATCATCAACATTGGGTGCATAAACATTTATCAGAATCATTTTACTGTTATATAAGTTGCCCATGACCATCACATATCTCCCTTTAGGGTCCGAAACTACATCTGATGCTACAAATGGAACTGTTCTATGTATGAGAATTCCCACCCCTCTAGTTTTCTTTATAAAGCTAGAATGGAACATTTGGCCAGTCCAGTCTTTTTGTAGTCTGAACTGATCCTTGGTTAGTAAGTGGGTCTCCTGTAAAAATACTATTTTAGCGTTTAAGCCTGTTAGGTGAGAGCATACTTTCTTTCTCTTTAATTCGTGATTCAGGCCTTTAACATTCCAGCTCACAAAGTTAACTGTCCCATCATGGAGACATTGATTCTGAGTTTTTAATGTCATTTTATAGTTTTAATTGGTAATGTGGCAGTTTTAATCTTAGTTTCAAGATTCCCCATGAGTTATTGCATTTTAGCCTATTGTTGCATTGATATTTATAATTATAAGGATTATAAGAATAGATTAGATATAACCTGCTCTCTTTCTCTCCCCCCTTTATCCCCCCACCCCCCCATTTTGCCTCCCCACATGAGGCTAGATCCCACTTTGCGATGTCCCAGTCCTCTGACATATGAAGAGACAGAGCACGTCCGAAACAAAACAAACCCCACCCTGCAGCGGCGTTAGAGAATTAAAACAGAGATATCTTTTGCAGCTAAATTCTTAATACTATCTGCCGAAAATATTATCATTAACAGTATTTAAGCTTGAAATAATCTTCAGCGCTTTTAAGTTAAGATATTAAGATTAAAAAAAAGAAAAAAAAAGAAGAATCAACCCTGGGAATGATTTTAAAAACTAGTCTAGGATAAACCTGGTAATTCCTACTGTAATAGTATACTGGTAATAGTATAAATAGTAGAAAAAGCAATAAGCGAATGGTATGATGTTAAACAGTCTACTTTAAGGTATAGTAGAATAAAAAAAAACAAAAAAAAAAACTGAATCCTACTTTAATTACTTCCACATTTTCACACTCACGTCTATAACTCTATAACTCTGATTAAAACATAAACATATAAAGTCCAGATAAAGAAAAGGATGTATAATTATAATACCAGTCTCTTTAAACATGGATCCAGAGAGCAGATCATAGGTCCTTCCCATGCCTTGATAGAATACGGCTCCTTATTAACTTTCAAAAAAGTGTCGGAAACAGCTTCTTTAGTTCCTTTTCAGCTTCTTCTTTGCTTAGGAAAATATAATATTGATCTTGAACTTCCACTTTCAGTTTGGCGGGATACAAGAGGCTGTATTTGATATCGGCTTTCCATAGCAACTTTTTAATGTCAATGTAGGCTGTGCGTTTTGCAGCTGTTGATGGTGAGAAGTCGGGAAAAATACGAATAAGATTATTTTCAAATATAATCTCTTGCTTGTGTCTGAGAAGTGCCATCACATCAAGCTTACATCGTAGTCGCTCGAAGCGGACAATAAAAGACCTAGGTTTAAAGGTGCTTGGTCTGTTTGTGCGATAAGCCGTGGCTATCTCAATGTCGAGTTTAAAGTCATCTCCAATTATTTTAGACAGTAATTCTACTGCAAATTTCACTGGGCTTGAGCTTTCTCGTTTCTCAGGTATACACTCAATTCTTATATTATTTCTTCTGCACCCATCCTCCAGGACTGCAAGTCTGTCTCCAAGTTTTTTGCATTCGGAATTAGCAGCTGTGGCTTTTTCATCGGCGTTAGACGCCAGTTGTTCCGCTGTTTCAACTCGAGCTGCGAGTCCCTGCTTAACGTCTTCCAGCTGATCTGTAACTTCATTAATCTGGTCGGCAAGCATTTTCAGTTTGGATTTAGTTTCTTCGATGTGTTCCACTAATTTCTCCAACATGCCTTTAAAGTTCACATCAAAACGTTTAAATAGACGAGTTTCCTTATCTTTGTTATCCTTCTTAAGCTTGTTCTTGAGCTCAATGGTCGCCTTCTTAAGATCATTCTTGTTATCTTTCTTAAGCTCATTTATGGCCGTAACCATGGCAGTGGCCAGTGTAGCGATCATCTCTTTCAGTTCGGACAGTTTGCTTCGGCTTTCGTGCTCTGCGAGTGGAAATGCAGCTCCTGTTACAGCAGGTGCTGCAGGCTCGCGATGAGTAGATGAGAGCACATCCTGCAGGGCCTTTTCTAGTCTCGAATGATCCTCAGATATCGGCGATCCATTGCGACCTGTATCACTTGCACCTTCGCTCCCATTTTCACTCTCGACTGGAGACGATACAATGGAGCGGGGTCCCAGGAAATCTGCGCATTCGTCTGCCTGTTCCAGGTCAGTCTCCGTGAGGCCATACCTTGCACTCAGGCCGGAAGTCTGTCCAGACTTTGATGCAGCTTTAAGTTTCTTTTCCGGTTCTTTCTGACTTTTCTTCTTGTTACTCATGCTTGTATATTGTAGTGGAAGTTCCTTGGTCGGGTTAAATACAGGTTACCTCTAAATAATATGAAATACATGGGAAAATAAAGCCGCTGCTAGCGGAGCTCTGCTTCAGACGTCCATCTCCTATAAACGGACGAGACCAACTTTTGATTCTATTTTAATTTTTGTTGTTTGTTTGAGATCAAGTAGCTTATCTTAGAGGTGAAATGGGGCAGCATTATCCAGCATAGACTAACTTCAATCAACTGCATTTTAAACCTGCATTTGAAATTATACATTGTTGTATAATCAAACCGTAGCACAAATAGTATAATTCGTTATTTCAAATTAAACATTTGGGATGCCACTCAGCAAGATAAATAAAAGTAAACTTGACTGTGAAATAAGTTACACCAGAATACGGTTTGTAGACTTCAGTTCACCATTTAACACTATTGTCCCCAACTGCTGTTAACTACATTTCTACACATTAGACTGAATGCTTCCATCTGAAATAAATTAACAGTTTTTTGACAAAGAGGAAACAAACAGTATGTTTGGATGGGCTCAGACGGTTTCCCTATTAGCACAGGTGCCCTTCAAGGCTGTCTACTTTATCCCCTGTACACCAATGAATGTAGTTCCTTGATTCCTTGGTAAAATCATTATATTTATCAATGATACCAGTATTCTTCGACTAAATGCTAACAGAATTGAAACATCATATAGAAAGGAGGTGACTCGTCTTTTGTCTACACATACTCAATACCACCAAGACAGTGGAAGTGGTAATTGACCTTTGCAAACAGCTGTTACATACTTCTAGAAATTAATTATTGAACAGTCAATATGGTGGAATCCTTCACATTTTTGAGCACAACTATCAGAAACGCTCCCTGCTGGGACATTAACTTCATTTGCATCACTAAGAAGGGTCAGCAGCGAATGTATTTTCTATGGCAACTAAAGAATTTAAATATTTCCCAGCTCATCCTAGTTTCGATCTACAAAACCATAACTGAAAATGTGATCACAATCTCCATTGCTGTCTAGTTTGGTTTGGCAACAGTCCACTTCAAAAATAAATTACAGTGGGTTGTGAGATCTGCTGAGAAAATAATTGGCCGTGCTGTTTCATCAGTTGCAGACCTGTAGGCATCTAGTGTCATAAGCCATGTCAAAAGGATCATTACTGACTCATCTCACCAATGTCATCACTTGTTCTAAAAACTCCCCTGTGGTAAACGCCTTAGGTCAATTAAAACTAAAACTAATAGACATCAAAACAGTTTCTTTTCTAGAACCATTGACTTCACAAACCAGTAATTTAGCTCATTGTCCTCACTTATTTGTGTGTTGTTTTATATACTGTATGAAGGTGTGAGTGTGTGTGCTTGTATGTACTGTACAGTATATGTACATGTATGTGTGTGTGTGCAAGAGCATTCAGACTGTACATACACACATGCTTTCATTTGCATAACTCCTTCATAATTGCGTTATTCTGCAACTGTGTACAATGTACAGTGGTACCTCTGGTCACGACCATAATTTGTTCCAAAACTGGACACGACCTGATTTGGTCACGATCTGAACATAATTTCCCTATAAGATTGTATGTAAATACAATTAATCCGTTCCAGACCGTACAAACTGTATGTAATGTATTTTTAAGCACACAAATAGTTAATTATACCATAGAATGCACAGTGTAATAATAAACTAAATGTAAAACCATTGAATAACACCAAGAAAACCTTGAACAACAGAGAAAACTAACATTGTAAGAGTTCGCTGTAGACCCTTACTTACCACTCGCTGTAAACACTTTTTTTATGAGTTTAAAGCACAGGGGAAAAAAATTTAAATGCCACTTCTCTTGCGAAACGTTTCACACCATTCTCTACTGGCTTTAAATTCCTCACCTTCGCCACTCAAAGAAGGATTTTTTTTCAGCAATCGCCATGAATCTTCCTGGCTTTCTCGCATATGATCACCTCGCTTACGCTATCTCCTGCAAGTTGCTTGTCATTCAACCAAACTAGCAACAGTTTTTCCACCTCTTCCAGCACTTGAGGCCTCTGCTTAGTTAACATTGTAACTCCTTTTGCAACATCAGCTGCTTTGTTAGGCCCTGTATACGCAAGCAAAAGAAAATGGGAAACGGAGAATGGGAAATCA
Organism: Erpetoichthys calabaricus; assembly: GCF_900747795.2. Classification (NCBI taxonomy): domain Eukaryota; kingdom Metazoa; phylum Chordata; class Cladistia; order Polypteriformes; family Polypteridae; genus Erpetoichthys; species Erpetoichthys calabaricus. The sequence continues at coordinate 40,179,281 of NC_041401.2, forward strand.
TTGGCGTGTACAAACACGCATAGGGAAACTGGCCACCAGTGTTTTTGTTCGCCACCAGAGCGTGTGGTCGTGAAAAGATGCAAAATATTGGCAAACTTTTTGATCGTAACCCGATTTGTACGTGTTCGGAAATGTTTGTGACCAGAGGTTCTACTGTATGTCGTTTAACTTATTCTATTATATTATTTGTACATCATGTTGTCTTCTTTTTTAATCATGTCCAAAGTTAACAAGTTAAATTACTGTACATTAAGTACTGGCAAATAAAAGTGAGTCTGATTCTAATTCTAATTAAGCAAGGCAGAGAAAATATGTGAACAGACCAGAGTATTTCAGAAGGAATGATGGGACACCAACCGAGCAACCCTGGCAACAAAAAAAAAATGGTAAATATCATTGTCTCCTATCAACCTAACTATGTCAAATAAGCTCTGTCCTCATTGGATGTTGAGTCTAAAAGAACACCACCTTCTAGGGACCGCTCATTTTTATGGCATCTAAGGAGGAAAGGGTAGAGCCATCTCTAGGTGATGTGGGTGGGGCTAGGCGTCCTCCGTGAGCGTCTTCTCGGAAGTGAGGTAGAAAGAGAAGATACAGTTTCGGTAGCTCCAGCACCCACCTTTTGTCATGGTGTTGCTTACTTAATCAGAGCAAAGAAGATGGTCCCCAGGCGAACATGCATGACAATTTGTGTTTGAGAATGTATGTTTTTATAGTTTACTTGTACTTCACTGTAATTCATTGGAAAAGTATAAAAAGCATGAGAGAATGAGCATTACTATATCCACTGTCTGTATTTGTAAAGGATATCCTAATTACATTCACCTATTTTTCATGCCTGCTTCTTCCACCCTGGCAGAAAAGCAGACAACATAGGGATCAAGTCTATATAAGATCTGAACATATAGTAAGGCACCAGTTCAACTAATGTTTGAGATGATACAGGAAACCAGAGTACCTGGAGAAATGCCTTATAGATACTGTAAGAACATGAAAACTCCTCACAAATAGTGGCTAAGGTGGAAATTGAATCCAGGTGGCTGGTGCTGTAAGGCAGGCAATGCTGTTGTTTTACAACGCACTTCGGAGTGCAGCATACGTTCACACAACTTGTTACAATGGAGAACCTAGTAGTCTCAGTTCACAGCGCTCAGCGGCTCGATCCAATTGTCCGTGTTATGTTAAGCCCCAGTAGTCAGTAATATGCTTGTTTTTATTTAGCCTAGTTTGCTTTGGCCTATCTTCAGCTAGCTAGCTGTTTGTTTTGAGTTGCATGGTTAAAATGCCAAGGAGTGGCTTGCATTTTTTGAATTGCAAAGTCAATTGCCAACATTTAAAATATTAAGTATTTTTAGGGAAAAATCAATCTGAAAAGTAAGCATTCACTTTGCATTTGAAGGGATTAAGAAACAACTTAAAATAAGAGCCCAACCCTGGCAGAATGGGTTGTTTTGGGACCTCACATCAACTGGCCAAGTACTCGGTTCCAGTCTGGGGAGATGCCTTATGAATTTTTTATGTTCTCCTTGAGTTCAGTACAGTACAGTTTTATTCACTGGGCTGCAGTTTCTTTGTACAGGCCAAAGAGGTGTAGTCAGTGCTGTCACTAGCCAAACTGGGGCCAAAGCAGAATCTTCTTGGAGCCCCACCAAATCCCACCCGACCTGCCTGTGTCTGAATCCACTACATCAGTCTTTCTTATAGTAGCTTTACTTTGAGTAAAATACATAAAATCTAAATTACAAAATAAAATAAATATTCACAGTAAATAAATATACAAAGAAGCACACATCACAAACTTGACTAAGACTTTTAATGTCAAACGCATTTTTTTAAATAATCAAAACTGAAAAGTGAATGTTTAGAACTTTCTTCATCTCTTTTTTGCATATCACAACAGCTCACGTCTACAATTTCTGAAGGCAAAATCCCCTCTTAGGTCATCACATATCTGCTTCTCTACAAGGCCTGAGGTGATGCCAAGATAACCAAGCTGCTTATACTGTATGTTCTTGTGCCATGGATGACTTTAAGCCTTCTTGATGAACTTAAAGTTTGAAAAACTGGCAACTCAAAGTCAAAGCGAACTTTATTGTCATCTGAACCATATATAAGTATACAGAAATTGCGAAGCTCAGCGTTCACAGGGTAACAACATGAAGTGCAAATAAAAAATTAAAATGAAATTAAAATTAAGATTACATCTTGCCTGAAGAAGGGGCCTGAGTTGCCTCGAAAGCTTGCATATTGTAATCTTTCTAGTTAGCCAATAAAAGGTGTCATTTTGCTTGGCTTTTCTCTAAATTAAAACTTAAAACACAAACAAGACAAGACATTGTGCAAAGACAAAACTAACTGGAAGGGTTGCTGCAATTGGGGGGTAGATGATGGTTACAAACTGTAGATTTGGATTTCAATGCAATTTAATTGCAATTATATACCAATTGATCTGTTTCCTTTATAAATAAAAGCCTAACTTTTATTTATATATATATATATATATATATATATATATATATATATACAGTACTGTGCAAAAGTTTTAGACAGGTGTGAAAAAATGCTGTAAACAAAGAATGCTTTCAGAAATATAAATAATGATTGTTTATTGTTATCAATTTACAAAATGCAAAGTGAGTGAACAAAAGAAAAATCTAAATCAAATCAATATTTGGTGTTACTACCTTTTGCCTTCAAACCAGCATCAATTCTTATAGGTACACTTGCACAAAGTCAGGGATTTTGTAGGATTCTAGTCAGGTGCATGATCAACCAATTATACCAAAGAGGTGCTAATGATCATCAATGTCACACGTAGGTTGAAACACAGTCATTAACTGAAACAGAAACAGCTGTGTAGGAGGCTTAAAACAGGGTGAGGAACAGTCAGACTTTGCTACCAAGGTGAGGTTGTGGAAGACAGTTTCATGTCATGGCAAGATTGAGCACAGCAACAAGACACAAGGTAGTTCTACTACATCAGCAAGGTCTCTCCCAGACAAAGATTTCAAAGCAGACTGGGGTTTCAAGATGTGCTGTTCAAGCTCTTTTGAAGAAGCACAAAGAAACGGGCAATGTTGAGGATCGTAGGCGCACTGGTCAGCCAAGGAAACTTAGTGCAGCAGATGAAAGACACATCAAGCTTATTACCCTTCGAAATCGGAAGATGTCCAGCAATGCCATCAGCTCAGAACTGGCAGAAACCAGTGGGACCCAGGTACACCCATCTACTGTCCGAAGAAGTCTGGCCAGAAGTGGTCTTCATGGAAGAGTTGCAGCCAAAAAGCCATACCTCCGACGTGGAAACAAGGCCAAGCGACTCAAGTATGCATGAAAACATAGGAACTGGGGTGAGGAAAAATGGCAGCAGGTGCTCTGGACTTATGAGTCAAAATTTGAAATATTTGGCTGTAGAAGAAGGCAGTTTGTTCGTCGAAGGGCTGGAGAGCGGTACAATAATGAGTGTCTGCAGGCAACAGTGAAGCATGGTGGAGGTTCCTTGAACATTTGGGGCTGCATTTCTGCAAATGGAGTTAGAGATTTGGTCAGGATTAATGGTGTTCTCAATGCTGAGAAATACAGGCAGATAATTATCCATCATGCAATACCATCAGGGAGGCATATGATTGGCCCCAAATTTATTCTGCAGCAGGACAACGACCCCAAACATAGATCTTAATGACTTTGGCTGTATCTTCAGCGTAAAGAAGAACAAGAAGTCCTGGAAGTGATGGTATGGGTCCCAACAGAGCCCTGATCTCAACATCATCGAGTGTGTCTGGGATTACATGAAGAGACAGAAGGATGTGAGGAAGCCTACATCCACAGAAGATCTGTGGTTAGTTCTCCAAGATGTTTGGAACAACCTACCAGCCGAGTTCCTTCAAAAACTGTGTGCAAGTGTACCTAGAAGAATTGATGCTGTTTTGAAGGCAAAGGGTGGTCACACCAAATATTGATTTGATTTAGATTTCACTTTTATTCATTCACTGCATTTTGTTGATTGATGAAAATAAATGATTAACACTTCCACTTTTGAAAGCATTCTTTGTTTACAGCATTTTTTCACACCTGCCTAAAACTTTTACACAGTACTGTCTATACAGAGTTAGGTCCATAAATATTTGGACAGAGACAACTTTTTTCTAACTTTGGTTCTGTACATTACCACAATGAATTTTAAATGAAACAACTCAGATGCAGTTGAAGTGCAGACTTTCAGCTTTAATTCAGTGGGGTGAACAAAATGATTGCATAAAAATGTGAGGCAACTAAAGCATTTTTTGAACACAATCCCTTCATTTCAGGGGCTCAAAAGTAATTGGACAATTGACTCAAAGGCTATTTCATGGGCAGGCGTGAGCAAGTCCGTCGTTATGTCATTATTAATTAAGCAGATAAAAGGCCTGGAGTTGATTTGAGGTGTGGTACTTGCATGTGGAAGATTTTGCTGTGAACAGACAACATGCAGTCAAAGGAGCTTTCCATGCAGGTGAAAGAAGCCATCCTTAAGCTGCGAAAACAGAAAAAACCCATCCGAGAAATTGCTACAATATTACGAGTGGCAAAATCTACAGTTTGGTACATCCTGAGAAAGAAAGCAAGCACTGGTGAACTTAGCAACGCAAAAAGACCTGGACGTCCACGGAAGACAACAGTGGTGGATGATCACAGAATCATTTCCATGGTGAAGAGAAACCCCTTCACAACAGCCAACCAAGTGAACAACACTCTCCAGGGGGTAGGCGTATCGATATCCAAGTCTACCATAAAGAGAAGACTGCATGAAAGTAAATACAGAGGGTGCACTGCAAGGTGCAAGCCTCTCATAAGCCTCAAGAATAGAAAGGCTAGATTGGACTTTGCTAAAGAACATCTAAAAAATCCAGCACAGTTCTGGAAAAACATTCTTTGGACAGATGAAACCCAGATCAACCTCTACCAGAATGATAGCAAGAAAAAAGCATGGAGAAGGCATGGAACAGCTCATTATCCAAAGCATACCACATCATCTGTAAAACACAGTGGAGGCAGTGTGATGGCTTGGGCGTGCATGGCTGCCAGTGGCACTGGGACACTAGTGTTTATTGATGATGTGACACAGGACAGAAGCAGCCGAAGGAATTCAGAGGTGTTCAGAGACATACTGTCTGCTCAAGTCCAGCTAAATGCAGTCAAATTGATTGGGTGGCGTTTCATGATACAGATGGACAATGACCCAAAACATACAGCCAAAGCAACCCAGGAGTTTATTAAAGCAAAGAAGTGGAAAATTCTTGAATGGCCAAGTCAGTCTCCTGATCTTAACTCAATTGAGCATGCATTTCACTTGTTCAAGACTAAACTTCAGACAGAAAGGCCCACAAACAAACAGCAACTGAAAGCCACTGCAGTAAAGGCCTGGCAGAGCATTCAAAAGGAGGAAGCCCAGCATCTGGTGATGTCCATGAGTTCAAAACTTCAGGCTGTCATTGCCAGCAAAGGGTTTTCAACCAAGTATTAGAAATGAACAATTTATTTCCAGTTATTTAATTTGTCCAATTACTTTTGAGCCCCTGAAATGAAGGGATTGTATTCAAAAAATGCTTTAGTTGCCTCATATTTTTATGCAATCGTTTTGTTCACCTCACTGAATTAAAGCTGAAAGTCTGCACTTCAACTGCATCTCAGTTATTTCATTTAAAATTCATTGTGGTGATGTACAGAACCAAAATTAGAAAAAAGTTGTCTCTGTCCAAATATTTATGGACCTAACTCTGTGTATGTATATATATATTTATATATATATATATTATATATATATATATATAATATAAATAATAATAATGGATCAGGATATCAGTGTGTTGTTACTCTTTAATACTTGATATAATCAACAGTATCACTTGTGACGTGATACAACAACAACAAAATAATTTAAATACTACTACTACTACCACTACTACTAATAATAATAAAGATAATAATATAAAATACAACAACTACTGTATCTACCACTACTACTACTGAACGTGCTTAATAAACTTCCTTATTGCAGTAAACACAGAGTCAAAATGAAGCTGAATATTTAGATATTTTAAAAATGAACATGTGACTATACAGCATCACCTGCACTTATGAATGTATCTAGACTTTATTTTCTCTTTCCAATGACAGCAGATAGCAATAAGGCAATAACTAATTCAGTTGTATTAGATACCAATAAAATTAACCAACAATTGAAGTTAATCTGCGCTAATTCCTGTTTTTGTTTGTCAAAGTTGCTTGCATGATGCTTTTCCACAATTAATTCAATAACTAATGGGAGAAGAGCCTGTATGTCGGTGAAATTTTCATATGGCGACTAAAATTAGCAGCCATTAACATTGTGTAGATGACCTGACGTCTATATGGCGATAATAAATAATCCTCAGCCATGTGACAGCTTGGTAATATCACATCAGATAATGTCTGTTAAACACTTGATATTGAAACTGTTACACATAATGCTACTCTCTATTGTTATAGACAATGTACTGCTCCAAGTGTCACTCAATAGGACCACCCCCTTTTGCTCCATCGAGCGCTGGCTTTATGCTTAACCAACAGGGGCTCTCTCTCACAACCACCTGTCACCACTCTAAGGTGTACAGGCTCATAACACTCATAATGAACAATTTTCACTTCACAAACCTCAATAAACCTGTGAGGGATCTACACCTCAGTATGAAATATAGTGGCTGACGGCAGGAGTGACATGATGGTGGCTCCAGTTTGCCACCCTCAAAAAGCAGGAACACAATACACAATGCATCAATATGAAAAAATAAAAAAATAAAACAATATTACCAAAAATTACAAAATAATATAAAGCACATGAAAAATATAAAGTCTGAATTAGAGTTCATGAGGTAGTGCATAATAAACAAGAAGAGTTAAGTCAGATATTTTGAAATATTCAAAATGTGTGCATCCATTTAAATATTTAAGATCTAAATATTCTTGATTGTAATAGAAATTTGCCATTTGTCACCTTCTAGTAAAGGTCCATAGAGGGCTAGTCCTTAGTAAGGATTCACAAATCAGAAATAACATCATATTCATAATAACTGACCTTGAAATAGACTAAAACGATACTCCACATGCCTTTGAAAATCTGTCATTTTTAACCTTTTTGGAGTAACTCTTAGAAGGCTAGGACATCCAGTAAAGAATCAAATATCAGCAATATCATATTTGTGATTAGCAACTTTGAAATGGCATCAAATGACATTCCCCATGTCTGTATTGCAAATTCCCATGTGACAAAGAGTAACTTTGACCCCTCGTATCCCATTAGGGGTGAACCCCTGGGTTTGGTTGATATGATAGATAGATAGATAGATAGATAGATAGATAGATAGATAGATAGATAGATAGATAGATAGATAGATAGATAGATAGATACTTTATTAATCCCAATGGGAAATTCACATTCTCCAGCAGCAGCATACTGATACAATAAATAACATTAAATTAAAGAATGATAACAATGCAGGTGAAAAACAGAAAAACAGACAATAACTATGTATAATGTTGAATGTTAACGTTTACCCCTCTGGGTGGAATTAAAGAGTCGCATAGTTTGGGGGAGAAACGATCTCCTCAATCTGTCAGTGGAGCAGGACAGTGACAGCAGTCTGTCGCTGAAGCTGCTCTTCTGTCTGGAGATGATACTATTAAGTGGATGCAGTGGATTCTCCATAATTGATAGGAGCCTGCTGAGCGCCCTTCGCTCTGCCACAGATGTTAAACTGTCCAGCTCCATGCCAACAATAGAGCCTGCCTTCCTCACCAGTTTGTCCAGACGTGAGGCGTCTTTCCTCTTAATGCTGCCTCCCCAGCACACCACTGCGTAGAAGAGGGCGCTCGCCACAACTGTCTGATAGAACATCTGCAGCATCTTATTGCAGATGTTGAAGGATGCCAGCCTTCTAAGGTAGTATAACCGGCTCTGTCCTTTCTTGCACAGCGCATCAGTATTGGCAGTCCAGTCTAATTTATCATCCAGCTGCACTCCCAGATATTTATAGGTCTGCACCATCTGCACACAGTCACCTTTGATGATCACTGGGTCTATGAGGGGTCTGGGCCTCCTAAAATCCACCACCAGCTCTTTGGTTTTGCTGGTGTTCAGGTGTAGGTGGTTTGAGTCGCACCATTTAACAAAGTCATTGATTAGGTCCCTATACTCCTCCTCCAGCCCATTCCTGATGCAGCCAACGATAGCAGTGTCATCAGCGAACTTTTACACATGGCAGGACTCCGAGTTGTATTGGAAGTCCGATGTATATAGGCTGAACAGGACCGGAGAAAGTACAGTCCCCTGTGGCGCTCCTGTGTTGCTGACCACAATGTCAGACGTGCAGTTCCCAAGACGCACATACTGAGGTCTGTCTTTAAGATAGTTCACGATCCATGCCACTAGGTATGAATCTAATCCCATCTCTGTCAGCTTGTCCCTAAGGAGCAGAGGTTGGATTGTGTTGAAGGCGCTAGAGAAGTCTAGAAACATAATTCTTACAGCACCACTACCTCTGTCCAAGTCAGAGAGGGATCGGTGTAGCATGTAGATGATGGCATCCTCTGCTCCCACCTTCTCCTGATATGCAAACTGCAGAGGGTCAAGGGCGTGTTGAACCTGTGGCCTAAGGTGGTGAAGCAGCAGCCTCTCCATGGTCTTCATCACATGTGATGTCAGAGCAACAGGCCGAAAGTCATTCAGCTCACTAGGACGTGATACCTTTGGGATTGGGGTGATACAAGATGTTTTCCAAAGCCTCGGGACTTTCCCCTGTTCCAGGCTCAGGTTGAAGATGCGCTGTAGAGGGCCCCCCAGCTCCGCTGCACAGACCTTCAGCAGTCGTGGCGATACTCCATCTGGACCCGCTGCTTTGCTGGCACGAAGTCTCCTCAGCTCTCTGCTCACTTGCGCTGTTGTAATTATGGGTGGGGATGTCTTTCCTATGCTGGTATCAGCAGAAGGATGTGTGGAGGGTGCAGTACTCCGAGGTGAGAGTGAGAGTGGGTTAGGGTGGTCAAACCTGTTAAAAAAGTTGTTCATTTGGTTTGCTCTCTTCACGTCTCTCTCAATGGTGGTACCCCGCTTCGAGCTGCAGCCAGTGATGATCTTCATCCCATCCCACACTTCCTTCATGCTGTTATTCTGCAACTTCTGCTCCAGCTTTCTCCTGTACTGCTCCTTCGCCACTCTGAGCTGGACTCGGAGTTCCTTCTGCACGCGCTTGAGCTCATGCTGATCACCGTTTTTAAAAGCCCTTTTCTTCTGGTTCAAAAGGCCCTTGATGTCACTTGTAATCCATGGCTTGTTGTTAGCATAGCAGCGTACAGTTCTTACTGGAACTACAATGTCCATACAGAAGTTGATGTAGTCAGTAGTGCAGTCAACAACTTCCTCAATGTTCTCATTATGAGATCCCTGCAGGATATCCCAGTCTGTAGTTCCAAAAAGTTCTCTCAGAGTATTCTCAGCCTCCGGGGTCCACTTCCTGAATGATCGTGTGGTTACAGGTAGGACTCTCACTTTTGGTTTATAGTGAGGCTGAAGCAGAACCAGGTTATGATCTGCTTTCCCAAGCGCAGGCAGCGGGGTGGCGCTGTATGCGTCTTTAACGTTTGCATACAGTAAATCAATAGTCTTATTTCCCCGGGTGTTACAGTCCACATACTGGGAGAATGCAGGTAATGTTTTGTCCAGCGTCACATGGTTAAAGTCTCCAGCGATTAGCACAAGCGCCTCAAGGTGCTGCGTTTGTAACTTAGCAACAGCAGAATGGATGATGTCACTCGCTGACTCCTCGTCCGCCCGAGGAGGGATATACACGATGACAACAATGACATGTCCAAACTCTCTGGGCAAGTAATAGGGACGTAAACTTACGGCCAACAGTTCGATATCCCTGCAGCAAGTGGAGATTTTGACGTTAATGTGTCCAGAGTTACACCACCGTGTATTAACATAGAGAGCGAGTCCTCCTCCTTTGTACTTCCCACAGGTACTTGCATCTCTGTCCGCTCTAACTGTGCTAAACCCGGGTAGCTCCACGTTGGCATCTGGGATGGTGTTATTTAGCCAGGTTTCGCAAAAACACAACAAACTGCATTCTCTGTAGGTCCTGACATTTTTCACCAGCGCAGCCAGTTCGTCGATCTTATTTGAGATTGAGTTTACATTCCCCAGAATCACAGAAGGCACCAAAGGCTTGAAACGCCACTTTCTCGCAAGCCGCTTCATTTTTAGCTTAGTGCTGGCTCTGCTGTCACGATACCGCCTTCTTACCTCGTCAGGTAAATATGGAACCACACCGGCACTGGCATTTGTTCTCAGCGCTCGAAGTTGAGTACTTGAATATGCGAGTCTCGGCGTGTAAAAATCCATGCCCACGTTGTAAAAGTAAGTGTGTCCAGGGAACAAATCCACATAAAATAAAGTAATAGGAGTGATCAATAAATAAAAATATGGTATGAATAATTTCAAGTCCTTCTGATTATTTTTGATGAATACTCCTATTGGTCTACATTTTATTATAAGGGTATGATTTCCTGCTCAAAATATGGTCCAAAAATGTCCTAAAAATAAGTAAATTTGTAATATGTGGGGGTTTTCCTGAGTCAGGTGGTGCCAGACAAAAGAAACATAGAAACATAAAGAAAAGTAATTCTTATTAACACAATAATTTAAAAATAACACAAATAACAATACAAATAAACAAAACATAACATAAACATTATCAAGTAATAGAAACACAATTGTTTACATTTCCCTCCTGGTAGATGACCCAAAATTCCTCTTTATAGATCCCTGAACATACAGAAATAGAAGAAGTGTGTATAAGAAGGTAGAGAGATAAGCTAAAAAAGCAGTAGGTGATGAATATGAAAAGTAGTTAAACAAATACTGTGATGAGATCAAAAAGGACATAAAGAAATATAAACTATAGGGTTGCCAGATGTCCCTTATATACAGGACATGTCCCATATTTGATAATGTTGTCCCCTGTCCCGTACTGACCTTTCAGGGACACCCAAATGTCCTGTATTTAGTTCATTTTCAAATTTCTATAATAAAAATATATTTTTACTACCTTCCTACGGTACTTAGTTGTAACTTTATAATTAATTATATTTTCTTTTCTCAGATTCTCTTGATGAAAATAACTCAAATGTGATGAGGAAGCTCGTATTTGCTGCCAGTTTGCAACTTGTTCAGTTGCTCTGGTTGGCTGAGGATGGCGACACTCTTACCATTTTGCTCTCCAGCTGCGCTGCTGTGCAGTTCTGTATCAGCATTGCAACATACAGTGACTGTCAACAAAGTGTGTTGTTACTACCTGCCAGGGCCCACTTTTTTCTAACTGCCTGTATTAAATAATAATATTTCTCTGTTGTCTGTATTAAATAAATATTTTCAAATGATTTCACTTTTACAGAATTTTTTTAGCTTCTATTAAATAATTTTCAAATGATTTTAATTTTGTTTTCCTCATAACCCATTAAAATCCTTGCTTTATGTTTTTAAGGTATGTCTCTTCTTTTATATAATATATTGGTCTGTGTGTGTAGGGGGCATGTATACATTTATAGTAATATAGAGAGAGATTTTAAGAGTGTCCCATATTTCTAATTTTCTAATCTGGCAACCCTAATAATCAAAGATCAGTATTCACCACAGTAAAGTCCATCACTTAAGACAAGGCTACCAAGTTAAATATGCATATTATTAAAGATAAAAATGGAGCAGTTCTTAATGTCAAGGCAAACATGAACAAGGGCTGGGAAGAATACTACAGGAAGCTTTTCACAGGACAAAAACTAAAGAAATGTCTACCTGTAGAAATGCCATCAGAGAATAGCAGACAAATGGGAGTCAGGGATGCCTTGAATAGACTGAAGGACAACTAGAGCCCTGTATGGTATAACATTCCAAAAAAACAGAGGAGAATCAGTAATCAACTTGGTGTACAGCAATTTGGTAAACAGGAGAAGTGCCAACAAACTGGACTGGAAGCCTAATAGTTTTAATACCAAAAAAAGATGATCTTAGGGAATTCACCAACTATCGCACAATCTCACTCATCCGTCATATAAGCAAGGTACTCTTAAGAATAATATTATATAGAATAAAACCTAGAATATTACATTAAAGATGAACAAGCAGGATTCAAAGAGGGAAGATCAACAATCGAACAAATCTTTAACCTCAAGCTGTTTTCCAAAAACCTGTTGTTACTGAGCGTAACTAAAAGATATACAATTGCTTCATAGATTTCAAAAAGGCTGTTTTTAGAGTTCCGCATGGCTGTCTATGAGAAATCATTCTTAAGATAATAAAGGACATATAAATTCAGTCCAAATGAGCAGTCCTAGTGAATTGTTTGAGTTTCTTTCAAACAAATGTCAGATATAGTCAAATTTGCATGTTGTTATCGAATCTTGTTTTGCTCTAACTTGAACACAAAATGGCAGAAACATTGAGTGGTTTCACAGAAGATGTTGAAGTGAGCAATGAACTCTTGAATAACCTCTGACTCACTGATGACACTGATTTCATTGATACTGTAATTGAAACTTCAGGTGCTAGTCAATCATGGAAATGATAGGATGAATATCAATGCAGGAAAAACTGAAACAATGATATTCTACAAGAAAGAGGAAGAAAATATGGCAAACATACATTTAAACTGGAACACACTCAACAATATATCAGACTTCAGATATTATGGATGCATGTTCAACTATAATTGTGATTGCACTGTCATGATAGACACTAGCATCACACTCACTTGGGCCACAGATGCAAAACTAAAGAGGCTATGGAAGAATAACTGAATAAGAATTCATACAAAGAAACAGATCATCACCACCACCACCTTATCAAAGCACAGTGCAGCCCCCTGTGATGCACAAATAAAAGTGGGTTCCCCTGCCGTCAATGAGACCCACTGTGTCGAATCATCTGGGACTAATTCTGGAAACAATGAGGAATGATTTAAGAGTATTTATGTAAGGTAGAATGCTCACTTGGGGCTGGGTGGTCTTTTGTTTTTAAAAGACCAGATTTTGGTTTTTACTCTCGCTTCTCTCAAGATTTTTTTGTTTTTTTTTCTGTCCCCCCGGTCATTTGACCTTATCATCTTTAAAAACTTACAATATGATATTATATATAAGAACTCTACTTTTCTATTAATTATATATCTATGTTATGTAAATGTATTTTTATTACGTACTCATTATTATTCTTATCTAATTAAATTAGTTTTTCTTTTCTTGTAGCTATTTCTTTGACATCTTAAAAAACACTTTGAGCTACATCCTGTGTATGAAAATGTGCTATAGAAATAAATGTTGCTGTTGGTCAGGTGTACATTTGTAATGTCAGCATTGCTTATGGAGAAGAAACAAGGACTCACAAAGAAACTGATAAAACTAGACTGTGAGTTTTCAAAATGAAATGCTACTAATAGGTGTTAGGAGTAAGATGGCAAGACAATGTGAGTAATGACAAAATAAAAAGTGAGGTGGGAGTTGAAGAAGACAAAGTACACACCATAACCGAGAGACAAATGAAATGGTTAAGGACACGTTGCAGGAATGAATGAAGAAAGATGGGCTCATTCACAGTGGAAAATTCCAGGGTAGGCCAACAAAGAAATAGATAAAAAATATCAAGGAGTACTGTGCTGAAAAACTGACTTGGGTACTGTTATAAAGAAAGTGTAAGATATGGGCAAAAGGAGGAAGCTGTGTAATGAAGTGGTGCCTCAGGGGATGAAAGTTCAGGCGAAATGACAATAAAAGAACATAGCAGTCATATGTGACAGTCAATACTGAAGGACTGCTGAGTAACACACGTCTCATTTATTAGTTTCTGTATTGAGTCTTATGTTGCATTCTGTTGTTGTGAACATACAGTCATATGAAAAAGTTTGGGAACCCCAGTCAGCCTCCATAATATTTGACTCTCCTTTCAACAAAAAAGATAACAGTGGTATGTCTTTCATTTCCTAGGAACATCTGAGTACTGGGGTGTTTTCCGAACAAAGATTTTTAGTGAAGCAGTATTTAGTTGTATGAAATTAAATCAAATGTGAAAAACTGGCTGAGCAAAAATGTGGGTACCCTTGTAATTTTGCTCATTTGAATGCATGTAACTGCTCAATACTGATTACTTGCAACACCCAATTGGTTGGATTAGCTCGTTAAGCCTTGAACTTCATAGACAGGTGTGTCCAATCGTGAGAAAAGGTATTTAAGGTGGTCAATTGCAAGTTGTGCTTCCCTCTGACACTCCTCTGAAGAGTGACAGCATGAGATCCTCAAAGCAACTCTCAAAAGATCTGAAAACTAAGATTGTTGAGTATCATGGTTTAGGGGAAGGCTACAAAAAGCTATCTCAGGGGTTTAAACTGTCAGTTTCAACTGTAAGGAATGTAATCAGGAAATGGAAGTCCACAGGCACAGTTGCTGTTAAACCAGGATTGTGAGAATGGTTACAGACAACCCACAGATCACGTCCAAAGACCTGCAAGAACATCTTGCTACTGATGGTGTATCTGTACATCGGTCTACAATTCAGCGCAATTTGCACAAAGAACGTCTGAATGGCAGGGTGATGAGAAAGAAGCCCTTTCTGCACTCACTCCACAAACAGAGTTGCTTGTTGTATGCAAATACTCATTTAGATAAGCCTGATTAATTTTGGTCACAACGAAAAGCGCTTTGCATGGTGGAAGAAGAACACCGCATTCCAAGAAAAACACCTGCTACCTACTGTCAAATTTGGTGGAGGTTCCATCAGCTTGTGGGGCTGTGCGGCTAGTTCAGGGACTGGGGCACTTGTTAAAGTCAGGGGTCGGATGAATTCAACCCAATATCAACAAATTCTTCAGGATAATGTTCAAGCATCAGTCACAAAGTTGAAGTTATGCAGGGGTTGGATATTCCAACAAGACAATGACCCAAAACACAGTTTGAAATCTACAAAGGCATTCATGCAGAGGGAGAAGTACAATGTTCTGGAATGGCCGTCACAGTCCCCTGACTTGAATATCATCGAAAATCTATGGGATGATTTGAAGCAGGCTGTCCACGCTCGGCAGCCATCAAATTTAACTGAACTGGAGAGATTTTGTATGGAAGAATGGTCAAAAATACCTCCATCCAGAATCCAGACTCTCATCAAAGGCTATAGGAGGCGTCTAGAGGTTGTTATATTTGCAAAAAGAGGCTCAACTAAGTATTGATGTAATATCTCTGTTAGGGTGCCCAAATTTATGCACCTGTCTAATTTTGTTATGATGCATATTGCATATTTTTTGTTAATCCAATAACTTAATGTCACTGCTGAAATACTACTGTTTCCATAAGGCATGTCATGTATTAAAAGGAAGTTGCTACTTTGAAACCTCAGCCAAAGATAAACAAAAATCCAAAGAAATAAGAGGGGTTCCCAAACTTTTTCATATGACTGTAGGTTTCATAGTATAATGTATATATTAAACTGCATCTTTGCTGGCCTTTTTACAGTCAAGTGTGGATTTGAATTTTGTCTGTCTTTACATATGAGCTTAAAGTAACTGAACAAAACTGCACTAAACTATTTCAATGTTATAGTGAACTCTTTGGAAGCACGATGAAGTTTGTAGATTACATGAATCAAAAAGTAGCTGACGCCTTTTTCTAATGGAGCAAAAAATGAAATAAATGCAGAGAAATTTATTGCCACTGAAACTCAGTTTGGAATACAAGTGAAAGAGGTAAACCACTCACAGACGAAAATTACTGTGGGACCACAGTGTCACGAAGCCCACTATCATGCCTCATGTACACATTTGCGACAGGTCAGCTGTTATTTCTTAATGTTTACATATTCTTTCCATTATGAACATTATAGCCACATTGAAAATTTATTTCAGAAAAAAACCATTACTTAATCCCACATTTTCCTGGCCATAAATAAATTCTAACTTGTTTTGCATATTCAATACATTCCAAACCTGCAGTGTAATAATGACAATATAAAAATAAAATTATAGCCAAAATGTGTATGAAAAATCCTTAACTATAAAAACATAGAAATTGCATCTGTTTCCAACTGAATTAAGGCTTCTTATATAGTAATTGAAGCCCTCAATGTCCCTGAAGTGGAATAAATGAGTGAGAAATTTATTGTATGCTATAAATGAAGCCATTATAACTTTTCACCAAAATCTTCTAGGCAACCTGAAGTCCAGACAATAAAAATGAAGCTACAACCATCCTTGTTTCTTCTTATATACAGTCTACAAAGTACAAAATAAATATAAAATTTTCAGTAAGGTTTATTAATGTCACACAGCAAACAAAACAATAATTATTATTATTATAATGTTCATTTGGCTACCTCTTTTATCCAAGGTGAATTATTTGTTCATCGTACAGTGGAGTTTGAGCCCAGGCAGGAAGAGTGACTTGTTCAGGGCTAAGAGGGTAAGTCAGAAGAAGCAATGGAAGTGAGAATTGTGTGCTTACATCTCATTTCAAATTTACATTTACTTCTTTGCCTTACGCCTTTCTTATAACATTTGAGATTCGATTGGTTACGTTTCCTTTGCTTTTGTAATTGGAGCACAGACAGGTGAAATGACTTGTTCATTGTCACACAGTGTTAACAGTGGGATTTGAGCACATCAACTTAAGGCTTGAAGTCCAAAACCTTAACCTTAATTACTATGCCACACTGCCTGCTTTAAGATGTCATGGCTGACCTGCTCCACCACACTGATTGCCTATTAATGCTAATAATTGTTATAATAATGATATTAGTCTAACTATATTTCTTTTCTTGTCCCCCTGTGGCTCTAAAGATGATGAAGCGGTTTTGAGAATGTTATATTAGAATATACTTGTTCTTGAAAGATTGATGGCCAGCAGAGGTCGCCACGGTACAGTCCATCATTTTAAATGCTCCAAATATTGCTTTTCTTGGAAACGCTTACAAGGTATTAGGACAGTGTTTCTTAATCCGATTCCTGTGGGACTCCTGTGGCTGTTGGATATCATCCCAATGAATTTCTTACTGAAGTTTATTCTTGCCTTTTTGTAATTGTTGCTGGCAGGTGGTGTGTCTAATGGCGAAGGGGTCTGGCATTAAACTGCACGTTGAAATCCAAGCAGCGCTAACTGTGTGACCCTTAGCCAGTCACTTTACCTTACTTGGCTCAAACTTCAAGAATGTGTTTCTTGTGTTCTCTGTGATGTAAATGTGGAATGCCATGGCATTTACCACAAAGATGCAATCCAAATTATAAGTATTTCTTTACAAAGATATTTTTATTGCGTGTCTTGTATTCTTGTGAACTTTATTCACCTTTTCTCCAGCCACATCCCCTGTTCAAAGCTGCAACTTGAAAATATAATTAAAAATATTAAGTGTTCACTTTCTTTCCTGTTTCAGCTAAATATTATTAACTATGTACGTTTCTAAAAGAAAATAAGATACCAATTTGCAAATAAATGTGCAAAAAATATTTTCATAATGATTTAATAGGTAAAATAAAATTAATGCATGGCTTTGCATTTAATAAATGTATCTTCTTTGTTTACTTTTCGAAATATTCATTTAAAAATATATTGATTTGAATGTCTCATAAAAAGTACACCAACATCATTAGCTGGATTTAAAATCTTTGGTAATTTGGTATTTATATTGGTAAACATTACTTTTCTTTATAAGGCTGTTTCAGGCTTTGAATGATAATTGAAAAAGCTTGAAGTTAATTTGTTAATTTCTTCCATATTAGCCATTAAATACCAGAGTTCAAACTGAGACAATTCATATATTGTTCCTAAAGTAAACTTCATTACATGGATCCCCTTTTTGCTTCAAACATCTGCATAGCTGACTGCACTAAATTGATGGCATAATTGCTGTTAAATATGAGTCACCCACCCTGATAACCCCACTTCGCTTCATGGGAAGTTTAATAAACTTTAACCAGTAGGTCTGGCATTTGCTAAATTAACTTGCTAGATTCAAAAAGAAAGTTTTGACTGACATATTGTGCTATCCTCTTTCAACAATTTTATTTAACATTTCAACATTGTTAGAATTCTATCAGGATTTTTTAAAATGTTTATTTCTACTTTAATACATTTTATGATAATCAGTCTAGAGAAAAGCCAAGCAAAATGACACCTTTTATTGGCTAACTAGAAAGATTACAATATGCAAGCTTTCGAGGCAACTCAGGCCCCTTCTTCAGGCAAGATGTAATCAGTCAATAATCAGTCAATAATCAGTCAAAATTCAGTGAAATGAAAATGTAAGTAACCATGTACAAAGCCACAAATAGATAGATAGATAGATAGATAGATAGATAGATAGATAGATAGATAGATAGATAGATAGATAGATAGATAGATAGATAGATAGATAGATAGATAGATAGATAGATAGATAGATAGATAGTGTAAGTGCTAGGCAGGATTATCTGTAGGATTATCCCACCAGAGAGAAAAGGGGGACCCTTGCCAAGAAGGGAAGCCAGAATGGAAGGACTGCAATAGACCAGAATGGGAGGAAGAAAGCAAAGGAGCAGTGAGGCAATGCTCCAATTTCAGAATACTTTTATCCCTCATCCTCTAGATGGTAGCATCCCAGGACCTGGATAACCATGTGGACACCTGCATGGCCTAATGGGAGTTGTAGTGCCATGAGTCAGCCCTGCTGGGTCTGATGTGCGCCACCAGAGAGTGCTGCAGGAATTCATGATCCTGGTTTTTTGGGGCTTCTGCGGGTCCTAATCTGGGATCCTGAGTTGGTTTGTCATGTGGTGGGTGCAGCAATGCGCTGTATCAGTGCATTCTCCTAACCTCTCTCTCTCTCTGCTTGACACAGAAGTGCTTCCATCAGGCTATGCCCCATCGCTAGAAATGCTCCCAGGGATGACATAAAAAGAAGTCATCTAGCCTCCTCCAGCAGAGTCAGAGTCGGGAGGAAGGAAAGAAGGCAACGCTCATTGGTGGAAGTTGGGCAGAGATAGAAGAGACAAAGGAAGAAGAATTGTGCTTGAAATTATTTGTGCAACCTTTTAGAGCAACCTTTGTGAGGTATTTTTAAAATAAAACCTCTGTTTTGAACTTATGACTGTATTTGTGCTGGATGTGTTCAGTGTTTGGGGCTCAGTGTAGCCCCCTATCTGTCACAATAGATAGATAGATAGATAGATAGATAGATAGATAGATAGATAGATAGATAGATAGATAGATAGATAGATAGATAGATAGATAGATAGATAATGCAAAACCTGGACAAGTTCTTTGCTCTAATTCTGATGTGATAGGGTCTGGTACTCAACCTTGAATTAGATTAAGGATCTGACAATGACATTTTATTTTTATTATTATTGTTATTATTATGAATTGTATGATTTGATTAGTGAGTAAAGAGTGTTTCACAGTCTCCTGACAGACAGTGTAGTCTCTGATCCAGTGCGGACGGCTCAATTCCTTACTCACTGTGTGACCCACAGCAGTATCTTAATGTGCCTGAATTGGAAAACTTTATCGAGTGGTACTATACAACTGTATTTGTAAAATCATGTACCTTGATATGGCGTTTCCATTAGAAAGGTGACATATAATATACAGGCTGTTGCATTAGGATGGTGAAATGATAAATTATATGAATGTTGCATGTTTGCTGTCCATTTATTTTCTACATCTGCTTAATCTGAGTTTAGGGTGGTGAAGTTCCAGAGTTTATCCCATGCATATTGGGCATATAGTATTTGTGAAAGGCAGTAAACACACCTTAGCAGAAGTAAGTGCTACATACAGAATGTACTTACTCAAAAGAAAGGGTAAATGAAAAATTATGATGGTGATGCATAAGTCAAACAACAGGCAGATGTCAAAAGTAATATTTTTGCTGATTCAAAACACAATCAAAAATGTAGAGATTTGTTAACAGGGAAAGTCAAAAGAAACCTTCATGGCACAAGGATTCAAAGGTTTATGACCTAATATATGTCAAAAACAAGCATCCTCCTGGGGAATTTTGGGAAGGATTACCATTTTAATGCTGACGCTGACAGATAAACAAAATTGCCAAAATTTCATTGCAGTAAAACACAAATAAAGTATAAACTTTATCAGCATCCACTATACATGAAAATGAACATAAAATTCTGAATCTTTGAGTCTCTTAACAATTTATAACTTCAGTAGTAAAATGCACAATAGATTTTTGAAGTTTTCAAATCATAACAATTTCCTCACCAGGAAAAGCAGATTTAAGGATTTGATGAAATGAGGATGACATGTAGGCACAGGGGAAATTGGTTTTAAATACAAGATGAGTGTCTTCCAGGAAGCAACCTGTAAAAAGGATTTAGAGGTGTAAATCGATACAGCGTTCTTATAATTTAAACAATGCAGAATACAAAAGCAATTTAAATGCAATTTTAATGAAACATCAGGTTATTTTGTGTCAACTGTTGAATATAAGTCATGGGACATTATGCTTAAACTGTATAAAGTGTTAGTGAGACTGCATCAGGAGTACTGAGTCCATTTCTGGTCATGTTACTACAATAAAGACAGAGCAGCACTAGAGGCTGTGGAGAAGAACTCAACTAAGTGCACATCAGTGTACTGCTGTGAGGGGTCAGGCAGTAACATTTATTTGACAGGATTAGGAGATGGAGAGGCAAACTCTACGATAAGCAACTCGTGGTCAAAAGCCAGAAAAGCTACCTAACCAGATTACCAAAGCCCAAAGAATGAAATTGGAAATCAGAGTCAAAAGTCATAACAAGAAACTTGTTACTTTAAAGCCTTTTTTTAACTAATTACCACCCAAGGAAAGAATTTACCAGAAAGAAACTATCGCAGGAAGATGATCTCACAACACATAACTTTCTAGCATGACATTATAGCAATGAAGTTGAACTTCTGTGTGGCTGATGAACCTGAAAGAAGCACAAAAAGTAATGCCCATGACAAACAAAATGATTGCAAAAAATATAAACAACAAAAAATAGAAGTAAGAGTCAATGAGAAGAATTACAGAAAGATGCAAAGATAAGAGTCCATCCATCCATTATCCAACCCGCTATATTCTAACTACAGGGTCACGGGGGTCTGCTGGAGCCAATCCCAGGGCGCAAGGCAGGAACAAACCCCGGGCAGGGCGCCAGTCCACCGCAGGGCACACACACAACACACACTAGTGACAATTTAGGATCGCCAATACACCTAACCTGCATGTCTTTGGACTGTGGGAGGAAACCAGAACACCCGGAGGAAACCCATGCAGACACGGGGAGAACATGCAAACTCCACACATGGAGGACCCGGGAAGCGAACCCCGGTCTCCTAACTGTGAGGCAGCAGCGCTACCCACTGCGCCACCATGCCGCCCAAAGATAAGAATGATAAGTCGTACTCTCAAGAGTAAAGGGGTTAAAGGATAATTTTGGCTATTTTTCACATTAAAGTTATTTTTGCACAATTATGGTATACATTAACTTACAATCGGAAATCGTGTTCTTAAGTAAAGCATTTTTTAATATATTTTTAAAAATACCATACCTGTGTTTGTTTTTTGTTTGGGCATTCCTCCAAACATGAAAAAAGGTGTTAAAATGTACTGAATATGCTCAGTTTTAGGTTGCAATGGTTGAGTGGTAAGTGGCAGCTAGAATTGCTAGTGACATCATCTGGGACCCTGTAATTTTTTTTTTGGGCTATCCAGACTTACATCTTCCCAAGGCTTATATGACCACCCTTTGCCTCTCTTCGGAGAGCTTAGAATGTGATAGTGGGTGGTAGAATAGGGCTCCACTGGCTAGAGGAAAGAAGGAGAGACAGAGTGTTTGAAGGTCTGTTGTGAAAGAGAGCAAGATGTGGTTTGGTCCTAGGAATAAAGTTTGCATAGACCCATCAGACGTACAGTCACTGGCCACTTTATTAGGTACAGCTTGCTAGTACCTTGTTGGACCCCCTTTTGCTTTCAGAACTGCCATAATTCTTTGTGGTATAGATTCAACAAGGAGCTGGAAACATTCCTCAGGGATTTTAGTATATATTGACATGATAGCATCACGTAGTTGTTACAGATTGGTTGGCTGTACATTCATGATGTGAATCTCCTGTTCCACCACATCCCAAAGGTGCTCTATTGGATTGAGATCTGGTGACTGTGGAGGCCATTTGTGTACAGTGAACTCATTGTCATGTTCAAGAAAGAAGCCAGTTTGTTATGATCTGAGCTTTGTGACATGGAGTGTTACCCTGATGGAAGTAGCCATCATAAGATGGGTACACTGCAGTTATGAAGGGATGGACATGGTCAACAACAATACTCAGGTAGGCTGTGGAATTTAAACAGTGCATAACTGGTAC
Source organism: Erpetoichthys calabaricus (assembly GCF_900747795.2). Taxonomy (NCBI): domain Eukaryota; kingdom Metazoa; phylum Chordata; class Cladistia; order Polypteriformes; family Polypteridae; genus Erpetoichthys; species Erpetoichthys calabaricus. Next base: position 40,201,706 of record NC_041401.2, read on the forward strand.
TAAGGGGCACAAAGTGTGCCAAGAAAATATCCCCCACACCATTACACCACCACCATTAGCCTGAACCAGTGATACTAGACAGGATGGATCCATGCTTTTGTGTTGTTGACACCAAAATCTGACCCTGCAATCCGAATGTTGCAGCAGAAATTGAGACTCATCAGACCAGGAAAGGTTTTTTCCAATCTTCTCTTGTAGCCTCAGTTGCCTGTTCTTAGCTAACAGTAGTGGCACCCGGTGTTGTCTCCTGCTGCTTTAGCCCATCTGCTTCAAGGTTCAACATGTTGTGCATTCAGAGATGCTCTTCTGCAAACCTCGGTTGTAGCAAGTGGTTATTTGAGTTACTGTTGTCTTTTTATTGGGTCAAACCAGTCTGGCCATTCTCTTCTGACCTCTGGCACCAGTAAGGCAGTTGCATCCAGACAACTGTCGCTCAATGGATATTTTCCTTTTTTCATACCATTCTCTGTAAACCCTAGAGATGGTTGTGTGTGAAACTCCCAGTAGATCAGCAGTTTCTGACCTACTCAGACCAGCCTGTCTGACACCAACAACACGTTCAAAGTCACTTAAATCACCTTTCTTCCCCATTCTAATGCTCAGTTTGAACTTCAGCAGGTCGTCTTCACAAAGTCTACCTGTCGAAACGCATCGAGCTGCTGCCATGTGATTGGTTGAATAGATATTTGCGCTAACAAGCAGTTGAACAGGTATACCTAATAAAGTGGCTGGTGAGTGTAGGTGTCTGTTGTTACACTCCATTGTTGTACTTTGTCATCCCCCGTAGTTTTACTTTTTGTTAGTTTGCGGACTTCTGTGTGTGTTTAGATAGATAGATAGATAGATAGATAGATAGATAGATAGATAGATAGATAGATAGATAGATAGATAGATAGATAGATAGATAGATAGATAGATAGATAGATAGATAGATAGATAGGGGGCACTGTCATCCCCTTGAACCCTCAGATCAGACACCAGACACCATAAATAGATAGATTAAAGTCCAATAATTAAATTTATTCAGACAATAATGTGCACCAAACACCCTCCACTCCACAATATTCATAAATAATACACTACAATAATCACCATAATCAATCCTCCACTCCCAGAGGCGTTGTCACCCTTCCTCCAAACTCAGCTCAACACTCTGGTGTTTCCCACAGTCTTTTATAGTCCTTGACCTGGAAGTGCTTCTGATCCTTCAGTCCATGTGATTCTTAACACTTCCGGGTCAGGTGAAAACTCCTTTTCTTCATCCCAGAAGTACGTCATTTCCTCTGTCGCTGTGACTAGGACGTATGTCTGGATTATAGGGAAAATACAAGTCTTTGGGCCTCCCTGCAGCGTCATCTGGCAGCCCCCATGGTATCCAGCAGGGCTGTGAATAAAGACTCCAATGTCCATGATGCCCTGCTGGCATTCGGGGCACCTCCATATTCCAGGGAGGGCTCCATCTGGCAGCTTGGGGGTATTGGCCGGGAGAAACTGCCGGCCTTATTCCACAATAGATAGATAGATAGATAGATAGATAGATAGATAGATAGATAGATAGATAGATAGATAGATAGATAGATAGATAGATAGATAGATAGATAGATAGATAGATAGATAGATAGATAGATAGATAGATAGATAGATAGATAGATAGATAGATAGATAGACAGGACTTTATTTGTGAGTTCAGAGTTAGCTTCAGAACTTTTTCTATAATGCAAAGCACCTTAAGAGGACACATCAGTCAAATGTGCTATGCACACTAAACTCTGACTTCTACCATTAGCACTAAGCCCACTATCTTACTGGACCCAAACAATATGCTCAATTAAAAGAAAAACACCAAACATTTTTATTAATGTCTTGTTTTCAGGTTTCTGTGGCAGCCCCAAGCCACTCATCATCGAATCTTTCCTTATACAAAACCAGTCATTCAGTCAAGGTTTTAGCTAAGTAGTACATGTACAATAATAAGGCACACCTCTGTTTTATGCTGCTTTCATACCATTGTGTGTTGAGTATACTCTGAAAATCTATGAACAGTCATTAAAGGTGAAACTTTTACCAATTTGCTGCATATTGTGTTCTCTAAATTTCTGCAAAAAGTGATACCAAGTATTCACTGGAAAAGCAGAGGATGATATTTTAAAGAGTCAAATCACTGCTCATAAACTGTGCTATGCTATGTGTCAACATTCCATTTCCCCTGAAGCAGAATGAACCTCAAAAAAACTGCAGTCTTTAAGAAAAAGCTGCCAGGGGCAGAACACTGGTGCCTCACAAGTCTGGTGTTCTGAGTTCAAATGCAATTTTCAGTCTTTATCTGTGTGGATTTGGATCTTCTCTCCTTGTCAGCTGAGTTATGCAAAACTCTCTCCACCACATGTCTAAAAACCTGCATGTCTGGTTAATTGCAAGTTTAAAATAGGCAGGTTAGTGTATGGGTGGTCTTTGTGGCAGACTTAGAACTTAAGAACATAAGAAATTTGACAAATGAGAGAACGTTCAGTTCATCAAGCTCATTTGTTTAACTACTAGCTAAGCTGTCCCAGTATCTCATCCAGATTCTTCTTAATGGTTGTCAAGGTTTCTGGTTCGACTGCACGTCTCAATATTTTAGTTTGGATTCCCACAACTCTTTGCATAAAGAAGTGCTTGATGGCTTAAGTCCTAAATGACCTACCTCTTACTTACTTACTTTGCAGAATTCACTGTTTAATTAAAAGACTTTTGCTGGTTCTACTTTAAAAATTTCTTTGAGAATTTTGAAAACCTGGATTAGATCTTTTCTGCTCAGGGCTAAACTGTTCAAATTCTTTGAGTCTGTCAGAGTGCATCATGTCCTTAAGTTTCATCATGCACCTGGTTGCTCTGCTTTGCATGGCTTCAAGTGCTGCTGTGTCTTTTTTGTACCGTGATAACCACAACGGCTCACAGTACTCCAGATGTGGTGTCATTGGTGCATTAGTTAGTCTGAGCATAACATCCCTTGATTTATATTCAACACTTTTTATGATATATAATTGCTTTGATGATGAAAATGTTATGTCAACATTAACTCCTACATTCCTTTACAGAGGTTGCTTCCTCTATAGGACAGTGTCTCCTATCATGTATTTATAATTGACATTTCTTTTCTACATTAAACTGCATTTCCCCATTGTTTGCCCAGTTCTGAATCTTGTCAGTCTTTCTGCATTGCTTTTGCTGACTCCTCAGTTTCTGCTATTGCTTTGATTTTAGTACAGGATGAGTCAAAATTATGTTAACATTTGAATTGTGGAAACAGTTTATTCACAAAACATAATTCATATGTGCAAGATGATTTACAGGAGTGTCTCAACCTGTTTGCCATCATGTTCAACACATGTACCATATGTGGCACATAAATTGTCCACAAAAATTTTACATAAGTTTATATTATGGCAGGTGGCTTGAATCCTTACCTGGCCAGGACGCTGAAGGTGTGGAATGACCGGGGGAGAGAGTATTATCAGGACAGTTTCTTCCCCGGTCCAATAAAAGGCAATCCCCTTGGTTTCCAGTGGGGCCACGGGTTATGAGCATGGGAGCTGAACCGTGTTGGAACCTGTGGCTCCCGCAGGGGGAGCATAGACATTTTCAGGGCCATATTTGTTCATGCTTCCGCCACAGCCGAAAGTGTGGCTGGAAGAAGCTCGAGTCCTTCCAGGTGCCCAATAAAAAGGAGCCACCTCACTCCATAAGTTGGCCAGAGTCGGGAGAAGAGGACAAAGCCTGCGGAGGAGTGGAGGGAGAAGGACTGGTGGCAAGAAGGGACTGAATGGTATTGGTGTGTTGTGTTCACTGGTATTTTGGGCACTTCAAACTGAAAATAAATGTGTGTAGTGTGGCAAAATCTGTCTCCTGCCTGTCTGTGTCCGCGTTAGGGTGGTGGTACACCCCCTAGTGGCTCACAATGCATAGCAGTATATTAGTGTTAACATAATTTTGACTCACCCTGTATAATCACAAGTTGACTGAAATTCCAAAGTCTTTGTCATTAATGTAAATCAGAAAAAGTAACAATCAAAAGAGAAGCCCCTGAGGGTCTCCACTGATGACTTGCACCTCATCCAAGGCTTGTTCCTGCTTTGTGAGCCCTTCATGACCCTGAACTGGATTGTGCAGATTTGAATATGTTCTACTATATTATGTTTATTAGACTGGTGTCCCTATCTGGGTTCTTCCTGCCTTTCCCCTGTTACTGCCAGAATGAATTTGGCTCCATGCTCCCCTAAATTGGAGTAAGCACAACTGAGAATGTTATTTATTTTGCCTTTTATGGTGCAGTGTAATTATTCCCTGATTTAATATGTACTATGTCCTTGAGATCTTTAAAAATGCACTTTTATCTCATCTCAACTCATTCTTATGTCTTTTTAATCCAATTCAAAGCCTTTGGGTGTAACACAGGGCACAAGGTAGGAAAAGCCTTGGAGAGGATCAGCCTACTACAGGGCCCACTCATAGACATTGACACTAATGCCCTGTCCACACTACTGTGTTTTAATTTAAAAATGCAGACATGAGTCTCTGTTTTTGCCTTTTGTCTACACTACCCAGTTTTCAACTCCTGAAAACAGAGACTTTTGAAAACACTCTCCAGAACCTAATACTTCTGAAAACACAACCTCAGTATTATGAAATTCAGAATTTTGAAAACACAGACTCGAAGTGCACTCTGATTGGTTCGTGCATATTATGCGGCCATTCGCTGATTGGATCCTGCACGTTACAGGGTCTCATTTCCTGATGGATCACCCTTCATGGAAGAAAACCACATACCACTATAGCAGGGATAGGAAAGTTGCTTTCAATGGTGCTTGTTGTGTTGCTAATTTGTATGTACTGTATCTAAAGTGTGTTTAGTACAGGTGCTGGTCATAAAATTAGAATATCATGACAAAGTTGATTTATTTCAGTAATTCCATTCAAAAAGAGAAACTTGTATATTAGATTCATTCATTACACACAGACTGATGTATTTCAAATGTTTATTTCTTTTAATGTTGATGATTATAACTGACAACTAATGAAAGTCTCAGGTGTAATGGAAGTTCAGGAAAAGGCTCTGCAGCCCCCCATGGCAGCCCCCAAGGAAACTAACAGGGCTGCATCAAACTCCAACTGCCCTGTGGGAATCCATGGTGCCACAGCCACCCAAGGGGATGCCTTCTAGTGTCCCAGGGTAGGTAGTGCCTTGCAAATGCTGTCTCCTCCAGGCCTTCCATCAGAAGGGGCCCCAGCCATCTGCCACAATATTTCTATATAAATATAAAATCCAACCTCTGTCTGTCTGTATGTCTGTTCGCTTTTCACAAGAGAACTACTTAACGGATTTAGAAACCTCTCTCATCATGCTAAGTATCACAGTTCGCTTGCGGTACCAATTTATTTGCACAAATCTGAGAGAGACTCAGCAGGCAGAGGGGACAGGGGCCCTCCTCACTCACGCTCCAGTCTCGGAGCATATCTTACATCCGCTTAGCTAGCAAACGAGAGAACCACTTAAAAGATTTAGATCGGGATTTTTTTCTAGAATTTGCTTGAGCATTCCAGTTGATTTTGCAACTTCTCTCATTACGCTAAGAATCATAGTTTGCTTGCAGGAGTGGTATATTCGTGCTAATCCAAGTCAGAGGCTGCGGGCCGAGGGGAGGGGGAAGCGTGACATCAGGAGTAGGGAGTTGGTCTACCTCTGCGTTTTGGAGCGTAACTTGCCTCTGCTTAGCTAGCGATACCTTTTTGTTTATTAGTTTTTAAAGTTTGCCCTGTTTCACTACTAGATAGTGTGAAAGCCAGCCCGACCACAGACAGACAGACACTGTTTTAAGTCCACCACACACGATTTATTTACAGTTATTTACCATGTCTACAGTCCCTCACTGCACACAGTGCTTCCAGCACCCAACACCTGTCTCTCCACCTTTCAATGGTCCTCTTCGGGCAGCCTTCTCTCCACCCTCCAAAGCCTTGTCTTCTTCCGCCCGACACCTGCTCCCCGACCGTTGGAAGGCGGTCCCTTTTATGCTTCCCCAGATATGCTCCAGGTGCCCCTTGGTGAACTTCCACCAGCACTTCTGCCACACCAGGATGAGCACCTGGAAAACCTTCTGCCAGCACTTCCTGGTGTGGCAGAAGTGCTAGCTTCCAGGGCTTTAGGATCCAGTACACGCCCCCTGGTGTTGGCCAGGGGCCCCTGTAGGGTTGAGCTTCCCAGCTCGGTTCCCGTGACCCCCATAGCAACCAGGGCGGCCGTCTTCTCATGGCCCGGGGAAGGTATAGTCCCTCTCCCGGTCCTTCCAGGCATCCCGGCTAGGTATGGCACCCAGCCACCCGAGACAGCAGGCAGAGCCACGGGGAACGGCGAGTATATAATATGACACCATTGTTAAGCCCTCTTACTCTAGCTGAGAATTGTAGCCTGAAGTTCATCATAGAACTTAAACAAAACATAAAAATTATAGTGAATGGAAGAAAGCAAAAAATAGCAATTAAATATGTGATGCACTGCCAGGGGTGGCACTTGTCAATGCATTGGAACCGTAAAAATGTCATTTTTGGAGACTAGCCCAGGAGAGTCTGTCTTCAGGGTCTAACATTAGATCAGAGTACATAAACATGTTAGTCTTATAGTAAGTGAATCACGAAAAGACTTAATATAAAGAAAATGAAAGCAGAGAAGAAGAGTTATTAAGAGTAAAGTTAAGGTTATTGGAGGTGAACTAACCACAAGGTGAGAATGGGAGGTACATGGTAGTGTAATGATCATGATGTGTGAAGACTTGTTCCAATAGATGGCTGGATCAGACAATCAGAACCTTTCCAGTGAGATTGCTGAGAAACATCCCCTAGCATTACTTTTAAATTATTGTGATTCTGTTCACAGGTCTTCCTTCCTTAACTTTACAGGACTGTCATGTTGGTTTATATGCTTATTCTGAAAGTTTTCATTGCTGCAAAATATGTCAAAAAGACTGACCTGTTTATTGAATATTTATCACTTTTACTAGTTTAGCAAACCCTGGAAACTACAAAGTGGGCTGTTTGTTTTTTGAAAGCTTATTTAATACAAAAATGACATAATGAGTACATCTCTGTAGAAATGTGCATGCTCAATGAAAGAGCTAGCAGCTATACTGCATTTACAATACCTCAATGTCCCAAAACCACACAGAAAATTGTTTAAGATGGTTTCAATACACTTGGATCATAATTTTCACCAACCTCAAATTAATCTTCAATCTAATAATTCAGACCACCAACGTTTTGCACACACGTCATGCTCTATGTCTGTTTTTTGTTTTAAAGCTAACATTCAGCCTTTTGTGAAAATCTTGTTGTGTGATGAGTGAAATGCATCTGCGCCTTGCCAGAAGCTGCTATATGAGCTTAATTGGCTTCTGTCTGTTGAAGGTTATCTCTGATTACCTTTGTTGCAGAGTCGAGACTCTGAGTTCTCTCTAATTTGGGATGACAGAAAGTAGTGAGTAGTGGTAAATTGTTGGAAAGCAGTGTTGATAGCAAGTTAGCTCACTAAAAGAAGATATGGTTTAAAACATCTTAACATCTGTCTTTCACCTTACACTAAAGTTGCATTGACATACATGTCAGCAGGTCTTTCCATAAGGAAAATCCCATGACAAGCTCCTTTTTTTCCCACTTGGTTATTCATAATTAGATTTTTTATCCATCCAACCATCCATTTTCCATCCCGCTGAATCCAAACACAGGGTTACGGGGGTCTGCTGGAGCCAATCCCAGCCAACACAGGGCACAAGGCAGGAACCAATCCCGAGCAGGGTGCCAACCCACTGCAGGACACACACAAACGGGCCAATTTAGAATCACCAATCCACCTAACTTTGGACTGTGGGAGGAAACCGGAGCGCCAGGAGGAAACCCACACAGACACGGGGAGAACATGCAAACTCCACGCAGGGAGGACCTGGGAAGCGAACCCAGGTCCCCAGGTCTCCCAACTGCGAGGCAGCAGCGCTACCCACTGCGCCACCGTGCCGCCCTAGATTTTTTATTCATAATCAAAAATGAGGGAAGCTCATGATCATTATCCAAGTCTGACAACAATATCCTTTAATAATTCATAATGTTAGTAGATCCTTTCTAGTAAGAAAAACAACCTTTATTCTATATAGTGTCTTTAATTATCCTGCACTAGCAATACCCACCTGAATTATTGAATCAGTGGCAAAATGAATTTATACGTACAGTGCCTATTCACCCCTTTGTAAGTTTCACATTTTATTATTGTTGAATTTAATTTGACTTTTTCGACACAGATCAACAAAAAAGACCCATTAATGTCAAGTGAAAACAGAGCTTCTGTAAAGTGGTCTAAATTATTTACAAATGCATAACAAACAACATAATTGATTGCATAAAAAAATTCAGCTATTTCAAGTTAGTGTTTAGCTTGTAGATAGATAGATAGATAGATAGATAGATAGATAGATAGATAGATAGATAGATAGATAGATAGATAGATAGATAGATAGATAGATAGATAGATAGATAGTGCGGACCACTAGAGGGCGTGGTAGCATCCAAACCCCAGACACAACAGCACAGACGCAGTTTCTTGTGGAAATAGATTTATAAGGTTCTTTCTTCACTTAGTCAACCACTGCAGTGATACAAATCTTCCTCCAGGTGAGCTTAGTCCAGCTCCTATCCCAGGTGAAGTAGTGCAGCTTCCTTTATACAGGACCTAGGAGTAGTTCCAGCCCTGTCATATTGAATTCAGGAAGCACTTCCTGGTCAGGCGGAACTTCCCCATGACAAGTGAGCCTGCCTCCAGCAGCTCCCCTTAGTGGTACCCAAGGAACCCAACAAGACTGCCCACCAAAGCTGTAACTTCCTTGAAGCCCTGCAGGTGTCAGAACAGGATGCACACCAGAGGGAGGTCACCACCCAGTGTACTGTGGGAGGACATGGCCCTGTGGAGCAGTCTCCCCTTGTCCATTCATTATAATGGCCTCTCAGTCAGGAAATGCCCCACAAACCAACCTGGTCAGGATGCCTGTCTACCCTCATCCTACCATTTAAAATGCCTCCCAGCCAGGTAAGGAATCATCCATCCCCGTCAGGATGTCAGCCAACCCATGTTGTCTATTAGATAGATAGATAGATAGATAGATAGATAGATAGATAGATAGATAGATAGATAGATAGATAGATAGATAGATAGATAGATAGATAGATAGATAAAGGAAATTTTGATTTTTATTGAAGCTCATTAAATAAATATGTACATACACATGCTCACTATGGTCTGAACACACACCAGAGAGATTAAAAAGAAAGAAACTTTTGACTACAGTGACACTGCGATTACAGTCACAGTGAGGCATTATGCAGGTGTATTGCTGTTGGTGATGAGACGTAAAGCCGAGGTCCTAATTCTCTGTTGTGTAACTGTAAACTAATTTCCCCGCCAAGTTTGTGCTTTATAAAACCTAACCTTTGTGTAAAAAATGGCTTACACATGTTTCTGAGCTTGAGCAAGTTTTATACACAATGCCCCAGGACATTAATGTTTTTGTTTTTAAGCCATTTGTATATAACTGTTGGCTTTATGCTTGTTTAGCCCATAGACCCATAAATATATCTTTCATGATTGTGTGATAGAATTCTATTTTCAACCTATTTCTGATAATGTTGAAGAATAATGATAGTAACCCAGGACAGGACCATCTAATGACATCCTCCCTTTTTGATCCTTAACTTATCAAAAAGTCTGTGGTTCATTTTCCAGTGGTACGGTACCACAGTGATTAGCGTTACAACCTCACATCTCTTCTTTCCAAGTCTGTCCATGCGTGCTAATATCCGTTTTTCCCATTTATCCTGGAGAGGTGTGTTAACCCTTATATTATATTTGTGTTTGAAATCAGTGGAAGCACTTTAAATTACATCTGTTAAGAATGAAGCTTTGTGACTTGCCCAGTCCCCCCGAAACCTATTAAAAAGCAGTAAAAATGTAAAGCTCCCAAAATTTCCACAGATCTTTTTTTTACCTTGCCAAGTCTTTTGGGTCAGTTTTGACCCACTATTGGCTTTGTACAATTTTCCACTTTATTTAGGGTAGTTTGTTTTTTCACAATCCTAACAGTCATTTCTTCATCTCAACAATAGCATAGTGCCCTAACTTTGAACCCTAACAAAATGCAAATAATTTTCCAAATATTACATTTTTGTACTGCTGCTACACATTTTGAACATGTCATTTTCTTCAAGTTATTTTGGACCCACCATATACTTCAGTTACTTAACATTGAAACCTGGTTACTGATAGGAAAAGGGTTAGAATGAAAACCTGCAGCCACTGCAGCCCTCCAGGACTGGAGTTCGACATCCAAGCTTTAGTGGATTTTCCTTCATTTTAGGGTACTTTGCTCACAATCCATTAAAAAACATTCTAAATGCCATTTATTTTATTGTAAAACTAAGATCATCAGCACTACAGGTTAAGAAGGCCAATCAGTATAAAATAGGTTTGTAATGAAAACTCTGAAATCCGGAACCCTAAAATGGGGTGTCAGAATCAGGCCAAAAAAGACCCATAAGGCACAGCATTCATTCAGTATGTGAAAACATTGAGAGGGTTAAGTTAATTGGTCATGATGGTGTGTAGATTAACGTAAATGTTTGCCTGTCTTTTTTGTTCTATCGTTGGACTGAAGTCTGTTGAGACCTATTGTTCACTGAATCAAACTTTCATCTTTGGCAAGGAATTCTGTGCTGTGCTTTGTGACTAATGCTGCCAGGAGAGGCTTCAATCCCTCCCTATCCTTACAGCTGGATTAAGAAATGGATGGATGGTTCCTTTTGATGAGGATTCAGTATCCTGACAATAATTTATCTAGCACAAAATCAAGATGATGACCAGATGTGAAACTGATTCATTGATGACCATATGAGATGGCAAAATAGTGGGAGTTTTGACTTGGATACAAAAAGACTCCATAATTAAAAGTCACCATCTGTATAGAGTTTGTACATTCTCCATGTATCTGTGCAGGGTTTATTCTGAATACTCTGGCTTTCCTTTCTCCACCCAGAGACATGTGTGTTAGGTTAATTGATGATTTTAAATTGGCCCTGTGGGAGAGTGGATGAGTGTGTGCTGACGCTAGATTCAGTACTGGTTCTACCCAATGCTACTGTCAAGGCTGTGTCCCGTCACCCTTCCTGTTTATGGTTTTCACAGGCAGGATATCAAGGTGCAGCAGAGAATGTGAGGGTGTCCAGTTGGGGAGGCTCGTGAGACATGTTGCTTTACGCAAATGATGTTATCCTTTTCCCTCATTGTGTGTAAAGTGGCAGGGATGAGGGTCAGCACCTTCAAGTTTGAGATCATGGTACTCTCTTAGAAAGAAGTGGACTGCTCTTTCTACATGAGGTTCTAGTAATTGCTCCTTAGAGGTTGGGGTTCAAATATCTTGGGATCTTGTTCATGAGTGACTGGCAAATGGATTGGCAGCTGTAAAGCAAGAGATTGTGCATGATCTGTGTCTAAAGACGAAATTCTCAGTTTACCAGTTAATCTACATCCCTGTCCTCATCTATGGTCTTGAACTGTGTGTAATGACCCAATGAATGACAGCACGAGTACAAGCAGCAGAAATGAGGTTTCTTCACAGGGCTGCTAGGCCAATACTGTGTATGCTCACCAATTCAGGAGAGCCTCAGAGTAGAGTTGCTGCTACTCCTGATCGAGAGGAGCCAGCTGAGCTGGTTTAGGCATGTTGTAAAGATGCCCCCAGGGTGCTGTCTCTGGAGCTGCTCCGGGCACTGTCTTATTTGGCAGAGACCCTCTAACAGATCCAGTTCTAGAGGAATTATAGTTATGTCTGGCTTGACAACGCTTTAGAATTCTTGAAGGAAGAGTTGGAATCTATAGCTGGGGACAGGGAAGTCTGGGTCAACCTGCTTGGCCTGCTGCCTCCAAGGCTCTCACCTGGAAAAAGAGTTTCAGATAATAAGATCTGAGCATAAATTCTATCTGGGTTTGTCCAGTGGCTAGTAGTGATGCCTTAAGGATCTAGTACAATACAATACAATACAATTTATTTTGTATAGCCCAGAATCACACAAGAAGCGTCGCAATGGGCTTTAACAGGCCCTGCCTTTTGACAGCCCCCCAGCCTTGACTTTCTAAGAAGACAAAGAAAAACTCCCAAAAGAAAGCCCCAGTAGGGAAAAAAATGCAATGGGTGTCAAAAAGAAGGGGGTCAATACAATACAATACACAGAACAGAACACAAGTAATCCTCAATACAATATAATAATATGATAAAAATATTACAAGAATAGAGCAGAATTTAATAGTAGATGATATCACATAATAGGATTTGGATTTGTTCAGAGTCCTGGAGACCTCATCCATCAAGCTACCTCCCCCTATTGGCCATTCCACAGTTAAGACTGCGCTGGACAAGGCAACCCGATTAAAGGACTCTTCTACCCAACGATTCCTGCAGTCCTCCATCAGAAAAGACTTTACCTTAGGCATGCAAAAGAACTTGGCAGGTGTGCCGTGGCATCAAGTGCCACATTTGAGTACTGAGAAGAGACAGAATAGGTGAGGGTTAGTAAACATTATAACTATCATGTTACTTATGTTTTAGTGCTAATGACCAACAACAGAGATGCAGTCTGTACAGTTAATCAGCAGCTCTAGTCAGGGTGTGCTAAACTGAAGTAGTGAGTCTTCAGCCGGGATTTGAAAGCTGAGACTGAAGGGGCATCTCTTATAGTAGCAGGCAGACCATTCCTCAGTTTAGGGGCCCTGTAACTAAAAGCTCGACCTCCCATTGTTATTTTATTAATCCTTGGAATCATAAGCAGACAGGCATCCTGAGATCTTAATGTGCACTCTGGTTTGTACATCATGATAAGTTCAGATAAGTAAACCGGACCTTGGCCATTTATGGCATTACATGTTAAAAGGAGGACCTAGTTTCCTGGATTGGAAACTTTATGGATAAAATAATACAACATGTGTATTCATATAGTGAACATTGTTAAATTATGGGTTGTCCAGTGGCTAGCACTGCTGCCTCACAGCTCCATTGTTCCAGTCACTGTCTGTGTATAGTTTACACATGTTCCTATTGTCTTCCAGTGATCTCCTGGCACGCTGTTTGTTCTGCTACATTCCCAAAGATGTGCTTGTGAGATTGATTGACAGTTCTGTGTTGGCCCTGTGGGGTTTGCATTAGTGGGCTCAGTGATGGACTGAGACCCCATCCAGTGGGGTTTCCTGTCTTGTAGCCAGTACCACTGGGATATGCTCCATTCCCCTTCTGCTCTGATGTTATGTTATAAATTCTGTCCCAAATTGTTATCTCATGAGTACTGCAGAGGTGCTACTGGCACCACAAAGCATTTGCACCACAGTTTATTTCACAGAGTTTTTTCAGTGAATATAACAATTGTCACACACATGTGCATGGGAGGCAGCTGAAGGGCTCAGAAAGGGATAAGTCCATGTCAGACCAGGGGGTGGCAGAGTGCACTGATCCTTCCTCTTTTTCATTGGCAAACCAACCACGGGAAATGGACACAAGGACGTCACTTCCAGTTCCGACGCTGAGGACGTCACTTCTGGTTACAGGCCTGGGGATGTTACTTCCAGTTCCTGTCCCAATGACATCACTTCCCCTGCCTGCCTGGCTTTAAAACTGCTATGTTTGCCTGTCCTTTATGTTCTATTGTTGGAATGAAGTCAGTTGAGACTTGTTGTTCATTGAACCAAACTTTCATCTTTGGCAGCCTATTTCAAGTATACAGGCGGCTTCCCCCTAAGCTTTTCCTGTGTTTGTCAAATCCTTTCACCGAATATATAAGAAATTTGACAAATGAGAGGAGACCGTCAAGTTAATTTGTTTAGCTAAGAGTGAAGCTTTCCCAGTATCTTTTTAAAGGTTGTCAGGGTTTCTACCTCAGTTGCATGGCTCAGTAATTTATCTCACATTCCCACATAAAGATTTTTTGCATAAAGATGTCCATCTTTGTTTCAGTGTTAAATACTGTTCCCTTTAATTTCCACTGGGGTCCTCATGTATGTGATTTAATTAGAGGAAAGAGATGGAGATGTGTAAATCCAGTGAAGAGTATGGATTAGAAGAGTTTAAATGATTCGAAAGAACATGCATGGACTCACTGATATGAAAAATAAATAAATGAATATCTTTAACCCATCCAGTAATATAAAAAGTCCTATAAAAATCTAATAATTTAGTAAATGCTCTTAAATATGCACTTAAAATATACTTATATAATGTTAAAATGGATTTTCAAAAATTCATGTAAATAAATTATGTATCTAAAATATCTTAAAACATGAGGATGGCAACAAAAGGGCCCCTATTGCAAAAATAATAAATTGCACTTTCAAACAGATTTTAAAAAATGCTTAAAATATATATCTAAATTATCAGCAAGCATTAAGGTAAGTGAATAAGAGGATGAGCATAAAATTAATCATTAAAAAACATTTCAGATGAGGTATTTTTTTAAAAGGTAATAAATTGGGCTAAAAGGAAGATTCCTTAAAATGATTAGAGCCCTAGGAAGAATGCTTACCCTTGTGGCCCTGTCTCCTAAAATTTAGGGTTAAAAACTGGTTAAGATATAGAGGGGAGTGATGTAAAGGGGATGGGGCAGGCAGTGGGTGAGAACTTGGGTACAATCCCAAGCTGTAAAAACCCAAAGTAAACTAACTGGATTGCCAGTTCCTGAGTCAGTTGTGAAGGTTGGTCTGGAATCCAACGCAACTCGAAAGATGGATTAAGGACCGGCCTAATGTAAGTCAGAATGTGCTTATTCAATACTGGAATTTGTTATATAACTAATGATCTGTGGATATTTGGATTTGAGGACTAGAAATTGAGTAATGTAGAAGATACAGATGTAAAATATGAAATGTAACATTTAATGAAATGACCTGATATAATGCTTTTATTTTTTCCAGTAATGAATCAATATACTCTGTGACCTGTAGGGGCCACCACTGAACCCCTCCAAACCCTCAAACACACCAACACCAACACAAATCCCAATACCTTCACAGAGATTATTCCTTTAAGCACTTACACAAGCCCAATTACTTTGTGACTCCTTTGATAGAAGTCTGGGAGTACTTCCGGTAGCAGGGCGTAGACCATGGGAAGCACTTCTGGGTCAGACGGAAGCTTCCCAAATAGGAGCGCTTCTTTCAACAGTGCCCTCTGGTGGCACTCATGGACCCCAACAGCATCGCCCTTCAAGACTACAGGTCCCATGATACCAATTTCCATTTACTTATTTGGCTGACACCTACTGTATATCCAAGGCGACTTACAACATTTATGATACAATTTGTGACATTTCTTTTTGGTTTTCCAGTTGGAGCACAAGGAGGTTAAGTGACTTACTCACAGTCACACAGTGTCAGTAGCAGGATTTGAATCCACAACCTGATGGTTTGAAGTGCAAAGCCTTAAACACTGCAACACACTATCCTGGAGTATCCAAATTGAGAATTACTGCCACCTCTTGTGTTGTGAGATAACCTGTCCAGGTCCATTCATTACACCCCAATTTCCCCGACTAGGAGAGTAATCATTAGCCATCTTGCCTGTGTTGCTTCTTTCATTGCACCATCCTTCCATTACGGCCTCTTGGCTGGGTAAGGAAGCATTCTCCAACCCAGTGGGACTCTGGTCCTTCCATGTTGCCATTCAGAAGTCAAAAAGCACAGCATAAAAAAAGACTTTGGATACTTCTGTATGGGGTGACTACTTTTGTAATATTGGAATAAAATGTAATCTAGCTTCCGGAAATATTTTCATCTGCATCTCCTCAGAGAGGACAGAACTGCCTTGTGAATATTGAACCGTATAGACCAATGACAACAATGGAGTGAAGGATAGATATTTAGGGTGATAAACAGTAAATGAGGATTAAAGTATTGTAAGTAAGTGGTGTGGTGTGATGGGAGGATCAGATTTTCAGCATCTGATAACTTTTCCTTAAAACAGATGCCATTAATCATTCCTTCTCCATCCACCTTTTGTTTTGTTACATTTCCCTTGTTGCCTGGTTTGATTTAATCAGTACGACACTCTTATACAGTCAGATCTGTAACAGAAGATGAAATTTGTTTATTGGATCTGACAGTACTATTATGGGCATTGGTGCCAGTCTTGTTCTCCCGGGCAGTTTGTTAATTTACTGCAGCCTGCGACTTGTAAGGAATCGAAATCTGACAGAGTTAAAATTTACCTGTTTGGGGCCGGGGGCCTGGATCTCATTAATGGGCCATGTAGATTGACCAGATGTTGTTGGTTTTTGTTGTTCTACAGCGGCTATATGGATGTTCTCCCTCTGCTCACATGGTTTCCTCCAGTCTTCAAATTAATTTTTTTCCAACAGTTCACCACACATATCTAGATAGAGCTAGCGTGAGTGAACATGTGAAAGAGTGTGTCCTGCTCGGTACTGCTGGCTTTGGCTCAAGTTTCTGGTCACCTTGTCCTAGTTTATTATCTTAATGAGAGCTATGAATGTTAATTTACCCGGTGACACTTGTAATAAATTGAGTATAAGGTGAAAGCATCACCACAGTTCCAGTGAAAATGGTTGTGTTTTGCTGAAGACTATTAAACCACAGGGTTGCTGGTTCAATTTGATGGCTTCTAACCAGCATGTCTTCCAATTTTAAAAAGTTAGTAAACAATTTTATTGTACCCTGACCTTGGATATAGGCGTCAGCCAAATGTGCAATAATAATGTTATTAATAATAAAATCCTGTGACAACAAAAACATATAGAGAAACTGAATAAAGAAGTATAACCAAAAAACCATTGGCACACACACTATGGCTAAATGGGCTGTGAAAACACAGCAAATAATGGCAAAAACATGTTAAATGGAAAAGGGACCCCTTATATGTTACCATTATAAATGAACATGAAAGCAAGTAATAAATTTCTAAGTGTTAAAGATAATTAAAGATGCATGGTACTGTGATGTGGCTGGGACTAAAATGTGTCACTGTTACTGCGAGTTGCCAATAAAACAGAAAAAGGGAATAAAATGAAACCTACAGCCGTGCAAACCTTTCAATAGATTCTTTAAAGCTTGACAACTTTGTTTGATAAATAGGAAAGTGCATCACTCAAAAAGGGAAAAACTCACTTAAATTATATTAACTTTTGAGATCTCCCGAGATCCTGAAGAGGGCGAGCTGTCCACAGCCCAGCGCTTCCACGCCACTGCCGACACACACCTGTTTGCCAGATGTTTAAGAGGCAAAACTAAATATGGTTTGGGAGAGTTTTACGGATATATTTGCAACATTTGGTCCTTATGTATCTTTTCTTTTTGATTATTTATATTGCAGAATACAAAATTCTAATTTGACCTATAGAAAACCTTGCCTGGGTGTTCCAGAAATTTTTAAATGTTTTTTTTTTTTTTTTACTTTTGGTTGTCAGACAGACATTTTAAAATATAACATAAAAAATAATACTCTCTAACTGCTTAATCTAATTCAGGGTTTTCAGGGCCACAGAGCTTATCCCAGCAGCACTCGGCACAAGGCAGGAAACAGCCCAGTCCACTGTGGGGCCCACCTACACACACCCATAGTCATACAGGATAGATCTAAAATCACTGCACATGTTTGGTGAGAAACTTGAGAAAGAGCCACACAGCCATGTATACACTCTACACAAAACAACCTGCATTAGGTTTTTTTCCAGAATTTTTTGGCACTTTGCTTCATTCATTTAATCTTTACAAGTCTCCCATGGCCTGCTGCAGAGAAGCATCCCTACAGTAATACCATACGTCATGGTGGAGAAGGTGTGTTTTTTAAAATAATAATGCGCTGTGTTCAATCATGAAGTTTAGTCTAATGGCCAAGCAGCTCAGTTTTGGTCTCATCAGACCATACAACCTTCTTCCAGTTGACTTCAGAGCCTCTCATGTACCTTCTGGGAAACCTCTAACTGAGACATCATGTGCATTTTTTAACAGTCTCTCTCTTTGCCACTCTTCCATGAAGCTGCAATTAGTGAAGTACCAAGGCAACAGTTGTTGTATGCATAATCTCTCCAGTCTCAGTCCCTGTAGCTTGTCACGCCTTCAGAGTTCTCAGAGGTCTCTTGCTGGCCACCCTCACTGGTCTGCTTTTTGCACAAACCCTCAGTTTTTGTGGACGGCCTGCTCAAGGCAAATTTTACATACAAGTATTAGGTACAAAACATAGATTTCTATCAACTTTTGGGCTATTTCCGCTAACTGGAAGTGGTTCTTTTTTATTCATGTGGCTGCAGAGTCCGATTTATTCAACTTTAATAGTAATTGTTCAATTTATTATTAATTTGATTTAATTTGTTATTGATGGTTCTTTAATGTACATAATACAAAAATATAATCATTGTCTTGCCATTTACTCCTAAAATATCCATCCCCATATCTGAGTATACAAGAAAATCTACAGGAGACCACTCCCGATTTTTTAATAGTGTCTTTCTCTTGCAACTCTCCCATAAAGCTGTGATTGTTGGAGCACCTGGACAATATCTGTTGTTTGGCCAGTCTTTCTATTCTCATCTACTGTAGATTTTAACTCCTTCAGATTCCTCATAGGTCTCTTGGTGGCTACCCTCACTTTTTTTGCTTTTTGCACAAATCCTCAGTTTTTGTGGATGGCCTGCTCAAGGCAAATTTATAGCTGTGTCAAACTCTTTACCCTTCTTAATGATTGATCACCGAGCTTCATGGTGGGATGATGTGTTGTTCATAATGTGTATTAAAACATGGTGTTTACTCTCATGGCCAAAGAGTTCAATTTTAGTCTCATCAGACCATAGACCAGAGTCTCCCATGTGTCTTCTAACATTCTCTAGCAGAGATGGCATGTGTGTATTTTGTTTAATAGTGTCTTTCTCTTGTGACTCTCCCAAAAAGCTGTGATTGGTGGAGCACCTGGACAATAGCTATTGTTTGGTCAGTCTTTCCAATCTCATTCACTGTAGCTTGTAACCTCTTCAGAGTTCTCATAGGTCTCTTGGTGGCCTCTTCACTAGTCTTCTTCATGCATGATTGCTTAGTTTTTGTAGATGGCCTTCTCTGGGTAGTTACCGTATTTTGTGCCGTACTCTTTCCATTCCTTAATGATTGGATTAACTGAACTCCAAGGGATATTCAGTAACTTGGATATTTTTTGACAGAGTTGCTTGGAGTATTTGTTTGTTTTCATTGTGTAGGTTAGGCCACCATACTGGCTCACCACAAACTGGACCTTCCAGATAAGGTGCATTTATACTACAGTCAATTTAAACCCCTCAACTACAGACAGGTGATCTCTATTGGACTAATTATGGGATTTCTAAAACCAATTGGCTACACCAGTGATGATTTAAGTGTGTCATGTTAAAGGCGGTGAAGACTGATGACAACTGATGTCAACTATTTTGTATTTTAGATTTGTTGCTAATCTAGACCACTCTGCAGAGATAATCTACTGTCACTTTGATGTTATTAAAGAGTCCTATTCTGCTGATTTTTGTCAAAAGAGACAAATTAAATCCATTGTGATTCATAAGATGTTGTGTAGTAAGAAAATGTAAAAACTTCCAAGAGGGTGAATACTTTTTATAGACACCATAGTTATTTGTTTCATCTGTTTGAAGAGGAACTTGTGCATCCTTGAACTAAAGAGCATAGACTGCTCTGACAAGCTAAGGCAACTGTCTTGAACATTGAATGTCACAGCTTAAAGCTGACAAAGGTTTTGAAAATTCTGAAAGTCACTGATCACAAATTGCCTAGTAGACATCTTTTAATTAAATTTCTATACATTAATATTCTAAATGGCTTACCTAGTTCAGAATTGCAGGGATCCAGTATCTATCTTAGCAGCATTGGGTGCATTGTGAAACCAATGTCAAATAAGTTTTCAGTCCATTAATGGGTACATTCAGTGTTGCCAGTTACCATATTAAAACTCTCCTATTTGGGTGAGGAAGGAAAATTGGAGTATCCCTGGTCCCATCCATTTTCCAAACGCACTTTATCCTGACGCAGGGTCACTGGGAAGCTGGAATCCATCCCAGTAAGCAAGGCCCCAAGGCAGGAACAATCCCAGAACAGTGCAGCAGTTCATTACAGGATGAACATTCAAACCACAGGCACATACTCCAGGGGCCAATTTAACATCAACAACCCAGAAGAAACCCACTTGTATATAGGAAGAACATGTAAACTCCACACAAGTAAAGACCTGTGATGTGAACCCTGGTCTGTTAGGTGCAAGGTTTCGGAGAGAACATATTAATTCCATACAACCTTGACAATCATTATGAAGTATACTGGGACAGCTTAGCTTTTAGATAAACAAATGATCTTGATGGACTAAATGGTCTCATCTCATTTGTCAAACTTCTTATGTTCTTATATAACCAGTTAACTGACCCAGGCACTGTGAGGAAGCAACACTAAACAATGCAATACGCTTAACAATAGTATTATTAATAAGTTTAGGGCTTTACAAAATATGCTTATACAAAAGCCCAATGCTGAACTTAAAAACAGAGTGTGCCTCATACATAGAAAAACACCCAAATGTATGCATAGCAAGGACTACGTGCTCGACTGCAAATGACCTTTGTCCATGCATGCAGAGGACCCCTGTCTAATTACATGTGGTCATGTCTGAGCAGGTTAGACTGTTTACAGTTTCATTATTTACCAGAGGAGGACTCAATTATAACAGCTACTGATCGCTCAATTGTCTATCTCACAGATGTCAAAAGAATGCTACAGAACAGATTTGGGAGTTGGAATCCCCATAAATACTCCTGTTCCTCCATCCTGTCCTTTACAGAATGACAGCATCTTGAATGCATGGTCCTCTCCACTAGACAACTCTGGAGTTTTACTTCAATTCTTTTTGCATCAGGTTCAGTGGGTGTGCATCTTCCGTAAATGTACCAAACACCAAAGCTGATCAACGGTTACCAATCCCACTTCAACTATTGACAGTACTCCAATTGTTATGGGCATCTTGCTTTTGTGTCCTTCATATCTGGCTACACGTTTCTGACCAGACAACCTGCAGTATTTACATCCTTCCATTAGTGATTATGTTTTTAGTGCCTGCCTTCTACTCCAGAATTTCCTTGTAAGGCATGTACATTTTTAAAAGGAAACTGGTTCCTGATTTATTTAATGCACATTTTGTTTTGAAAAACTAATGACAAGTTATGATCGCTTAGCGTTATTTGTCACTTAAGATTAGCCTTACCTAATTCTGGGGCTTGGTTAAGGCCTGATGATTGTTAGTTATGTCATGATATAACACCATATAATCAAAAAAGGGTGTACTTACTTTTTCACATGACTATATATGGGTGTGAATGCAAACAGCTTTCCAATTAATAAATGGAAAAAATAATAATTTGGAAAAAAAAACTGTATATTTAAAAGAAGTTCAAACTTAGTTCACATCTGTATTCTTCGGCACACCCGGATATCAGGCAGAATGACACAATTAGTACCATTCACCATATTTTATCCCCTGTGTATGACTTCTTGGGAATCATGCGGCTGTGTGTGTTGTTTTATTGTAAGTTCAGTTTAGTTCACTATGCACTTGGCACAACAGAAACATTAAAGCCACTGCCTGGGGCTTAACCGAGAGACCGCTTCATTGCTTCACCTATAATTAAAAAAAGGAATCGCAAAGTGTCGAAGGCAGTAGCAATTAGGATAGCGATTTCATTCTAATCATGTGCTTTGATTGGATGTACACTACTTTTGCTATGCACAGAGAAGGCACATTTTTGGATTTGATGCATAGAGTGTGTAGTTAGTGCAATCGGTAGCCATTTTTTAGTATTGCATCTGACATACAGTTGACATAACAGCTTTCAGCAACAACACTCAAAAATTAAGATTTGAAGATGAATGAAACAATATTTTGATAGCTCACCTCTACTGTGTACTCATGGAGAAGTGAAAATATCATTGTGAGAAAACTAATTAGTACCAATAGTTTCAAAACACCAGGGACTATGGGTTCTACACTCCTCCAAAGTGATGTGAGTGAAAGGCATCAACAGGATTGATTGTATCGGTGCGCCGTGATTTTCACACTTGACGCAGCTGTAGAAAAGAACACAGGTACAGTAAACCCAAATGTGTGAACAAGATTTTAGTATTCCTTGCCTTCCACCCCAAAAATTGCAAAATCCCCTCAGAAACAAATCGTAATGCCAGTTTCATAAAACTATATGCCAATCAAAGATTGCCTGTTTCACTCATTGCTAGCCATGAAAATGTCAAACAGGTTTAATTGTGTTGCCTGTCGTGGAGCTGGGCTCCAGTGTGTAAGAGCTGACAGCCAATGAGTGTTCAGCTGAAAGAGCAACAAGTACAATGCCTAAAACAGAGAAAATCTACAAGAAGAACAGTGAAGGGCAGTAGCAGCCTCAACACCTGAAGTCAAATGGATGTTCTGGACCGCACAAACAGATCTGGAATCATCGCAAATGTCTATACAATGTCTAGTCTTTGTTGTACAATGACAGAGCTGATAAAGAGAACAGATACTTCACATTGATTCACTGCCAAAACGTGTCAGCCTGGTGATAACGTTTGCAGCAGAACAAGAAATTTAAAACTGAAAGTTATTAGAAAGTCGTAAAATCTGTCATTCCTAGTCATGTAACCTGACCTCCTTAAAGCAATGACATCCATCAACTGCAGTCATCAAGTGTGCTTTCCGACTCCTTCTTACTTAACCTAACATGGCAGAAACCAAATCTGCACTGGATATCAGTCTGTCATGGAACACGCTCACCCAAAACGGACCAACTTAGAGTTGCCAATAAACCAAACATGGCAGGAGCTTGCTCTGGTCTGGATGCCAGTCTGTCAAAGGACACAGTCTCCCCTCAGGTCTGTATGCACACAAACAAAGTCAATTTAGAGCCATCAGTTAATTTAAATTGGCAAAAACCATTCCCAGGACAGGACTCTAGCTCACCACAAAGCACACTGGGCTAAATGTAATTGAGCAGGAACCAAAGGTAAGGTCATGGGGATCGTACATTTATATACATACACATGCTCAGCCAATCCACACTCCATTAGCCTTCAATCTGTCAATATGGGAAGCAACTGGGGTATTTAAACAAACCCTCAACAAACATAGGGAAGTAACTGAGTCATGATTTGAACCCAGGTCACTAACTACTGTGTCACTATGCCATCCACATTTATTGAACTGAAAAAGCATGTCTTGCTAGCAGCACAGAGTCAAAATTTAAGATATCCCCACAATAAGTAAATAAATATGTATATTTTTTTAAATAGAATTACGCAGGCGGCTATACATTGGAAAACACATTTTCATGCAGCTGCCTCTGGTTTCTTTAAGTCAATGTGCAAAAACATACTATTTCTTGTCAAGTTTCATCTTTTGTGGTGTTGGGTTTGGGGTGGAGTTAGGAACCGTAAATAACAATGAATGGACAGTCAACGGCAAGTGCCCACAAGTATAGTGCTGCAGATGTGTGTGCGCGTGAGGGTGTATGCAGAAATACACAGATGCACATACCCAAATGACATGATTTTGCATTTAGGGCTTTGCAGTCCAGGAAACATTCTTGACGTTCATCTGCATATGTGCCTTTGGACAGAGATCCAAGAATCGTGGGATTCCTCTCGCCAAGTGTTCATGGTTTGGGGCAAGCAAGGACACTGTCATCTCCAAAGTAATTACACTAGAGTACACATTAAGAGCCACTGGAAGCCTATGACTAGAAGGAGGGCACCAGATGGATACTTTATTCTGTTTTCTGTTTCCCATGCACCAAGGGGAGGTTTTTTTTGGGGGGGTGTAGGGGGTCCATAGCATGCCAGTTACTGAAGTCCCAAAAATCATAGCTCTGGAGATTTGGGACCTCACAAGGAGGGTTAGTTGCCTCATATGAACTTCTCCCAGTGTATCAACTCCCATCTGGCAATAAAAAGAAGTATGGTGTAGAAGCTCGGTGACACGTCTTCTGATATAGCAAGTCTACTACAGTTGTCTTATTAGGCTTAGGCTGGCCATTAATAGAGTTTTGACAGCTACTGCACTTTTAGATTGTTATAACATCCATTTCGCTGCATCTCGGAAAGAGTTGAAGTTCTTTGCATTTCATGTGCTGGCCCAGTGGCTAAGCATTACCACCTTAGCCTTGGGTTCAAACATGACTCAACTGTTGTCTGTCTAGCTTTCATGTTCTGCCTGTGTCTATGTGGGTTTTACTTTACCAGTCTGGTTTTTAATTTCATATCCTGAAACATATTGGATGAGGTCAATTGGTGACTCTATCTGGCCCAGTGTGTGGGCGAGTGTACACTGCAATGGACTGGTAAACCAGCTTTCCATCTCCACCACAAAGATTTGAAGGTTAGTTTAATCTGTCATGTGGGTTTGTGTATCCTGTCATTGAAGGGAGTTTTCCAGTGTTGGTTCTTGTCTTTTGCCCAGTGATGCCAGGAATGGAGGAGAATGACATGAATTATTACTGGCACACTTTTGGCCTTCCAAAAGTATTCACCCTCCTTGGTGTTTGTCCTGTTTTGTTGCATATTCATCTGGAATTAAAATGGATTTTTGGGGGGTTAGCACTACACAATGTACCTACCACTTTGAAGGTGAAAAATATTTCTCATTGTGACACAAACAATAATTAAGACAAAAAAACAGAAATCATGAGCGTGCATTGGTTTTCAGCCCCTCAAAATCAGTACTTTGTAGAGCCATGTTCTGCTGCAATTACAGCTGCAAGTCTCTTGGTGAATGTCTCCGTTAGCTTAGCACATCTCACCACTGGGACTTTCGCCCATTCCTCAAGGCAAAATTGCTTTAACTTCTCCAAGTTCGATGGTGTATAGCAATCTTCAAGTCATGTCACAGATTCATAATTGGATTGAGGTCTGGGCTTTGAGTAGGCCATTCCAAGACATTTAAATGTCTGCTTTTAAATCACTCCAGTGTAGTTTTAGCAATATATTTAAGGTCATTGTCCTACTGAAACCTTCATCCCAGTCTCAAATCTCTGGCAGACCAAAACAAGTTTTCCTCAAGGATTGACTTGCATTTAGTGCAGTCCATCTTTCCTTCAATTGTGACCAATTTTCCTGCCCCTGACGATGAAAAACATCCCCACAGCATGATGCTGCCACCACCAACCATGTTTCACTGTGGGAATGGTGTTCTCGGGGTGATGGGAAGTGTTGGGTTTGCACCACCCATCATTTCCCATGATGGCCAAAACCTTCAATTTTAGTCTCATTGGACCTTCTTCCATATGTTTGGGGGAGTCCATCATATACTGTTGGGCAAACTCCAAATGTATTTTCTTCTTTTTTTTCCTTCAAGCAATGACCATTTTCTGGCCACTCTTCCATAAAGTCCAGCTGTGTGGAATGTACAGCTTAAGGTTGTCCTATGGACTCCCACCTCCACCGTGGATCTTTACAGCTCCCTCAGTGTTATCTTTGGTGTCTTTGTTGCATCTCTGATCAATGCATTGCCTGCTTAATCGGTGAGTTTTGGTGCGTGGTCTTTTCTTGTCAAGTTTGTAGGGGTGCCATATTCTTTCCATTTTGTTATAAGGATTTCATGGTCTTCGGTGGGATTTTCAAGGTTTGGGATATTTTTTTATAGCCCATCCTGATCTATACTTCTCCACAATGTTGCCTCTGTGTTGTTTGGAGTGCTCCACGTTCTTCATGTTGCTTGCTTAATAGTGTGGCAGAATGACGGGCCTTTCAGAACAGGTCTATTGATACATCTATTTAGACATCATGTGACAATTCATGTGACACTTTCATTGCACAGAGTTGGACCCTAATCAACTAATTATGTCACCTCTGAATTTAATTGGCTGGACCAGATCTTCTTTAGGGGTTTCTGTTCCGGTCATATATATTATCACATGCCTCAGAATGGATAACAGTTTTTTGAAAGACCTCAGTCATCCTTCACAGTCATTTCTCTGCTCTGTACTCATGGCACGAGATTCAGAGACAAGTTTTTTCCATACACTATGGGGTCACCCAGCTTGAGATGTGCATGACTGCTTTTTATGTTCTTGCACATACATTAGTTATATAAATATATAATACTAGCTGTGTGTGGTCTACGGGACAAAAAACCACCGGAAGACACCCTAGCAGTTTTACTATAGTCGTGAACTTGGAGAGGCGTCAGCTAACTCAGAATTACCCAGTGCAGAGGATGTATGCTTGCTGCCCTACTGGCTTGGTACCATTCCACAAAAAAAGAACCCACAATTGTCTTTGAAATACTTGAAACTAACAAAACTAATAGACACCCATCTTTGTTTCTTCCATAGTTAACAAAAATCAGACTTTGCTTTACAGTTTTGATTCAGCAGAATATGTTAAATAATAACTAAAATGAAAATAGCATGGACAAAAATGATGGGACCCTTAACCTGATATTTTGTTGCACAACCTTTAGAGGCAATCACTGCAAACAAGCAATTCCTGGAGCTCTCTTCTTCTCTCTTCTTCTTCCTCTCTCTTCTGTACCAGTCAACACAAAGTTTCGTACTGAGTGAACTGCTCCAGCTGTGTCAGGTTTGAAGGGGGCCTTCTCCAGACTGCATATTTCAGTTCTTTCCATAGATGGTCCACAGGATTCAAATCAGCGCTCATAGAAGGCTACTTCAGAATAGTCCAATGGTTTGTTCTTAGCCATTCTTGGATGCTTTTAGCTGTATGTTTTGGGTCATTATCCTGTTGGAGGATCTCCATGACCTGCAACTGAGACAAAGCTTTTTGACACTCTTCAGGACGTTTCACTCCAGAATGATCAAGGAGTCCTCCTTGATCTTTCTCCATTGAGCCCACTGTCACTTTAAAAAAGCGATGGATGGTGTGATCGGGCACTGATGGACCATGATCATCGAGTTCAGCCTGTATTTCTTTTGTCTACCATTCTCACTATCCTTCTGCCCATTCTGAGGTCGATTTTCTTCTTGCAGCCGCATCCTGGGAGGTTGGCTACAGTCCCACGGACCTTAAACTTCTTAACAATATTTGCAACTGTTGTCACAGGAACATCAAGCTGCATGGAGATGATCTTACAGCCTTTGCTTTTAACATGTTTGTCTTTAATTTTCTTTCTGATCTTCTCAGACAGCTCTCTCTTTTGCTTCCTTTGGTCCATGTACAGTGTGTGACATGCGATGATATCAAACAACAGAGTGACTGCTTTTCTTCATTTAATCAGGCTGAATGACTGATTGCATGATTAGAGACATGTTTGTCAACATTTATTTACTTTAAAAGCATACAATTACTTGGTTCTGCAAGGAAATGTGGAACAATATTCATTGGTTAAGGTAGGCTACAAGATCTTATTTTACCAGCAAGGTGAAAAACTTGGGGACAGAATGGACCAGGTTGTCTTCTTTAGAGTTCTGTCTGTGCCACGTGCCAGTCCAGAACAGCCCAAGGAGCTCACAAGACTTAACACGTGACTCAAATCTGTGTGCATGATAGACAGATCCAACTTCTGAGATACATTTGGAGGCAGATGGAAAGTTTACCATTGCAACAGACTACATTTGAAGGTATAGACTACCTGAAGACTGTATAAACTTGGAATGAAGTAATGCAGGGAATTTAGGATAGTCGGGATGTGCCAGCAATGCCAATGAATATACGAAGGAGCATAACTCTACAGAAATGCAATTGAGGAATCGCTAACTCACCTGGGAATAAGCAAGCACAGAAGTAACAAAAAATTAAAAACTGAATGTCTTAATAGCAGTAAAAATAAATCAAACGAAATTAAATTATATATAATTGCACCTAGATTATAGAAATTACAGAAAGCTGGCTATAAATGAAGGCTTTTTGCTACAAAAAAGCATGTAAGATTAAAAAGTGGAGTTTTAACATAAGGTCAGTGAAATGGTGCATGAGCCACATCTTAGCAAGTATATTTGGGTTAGAATAAAAAGTAGCAAGGTCACGTGTATGATGTTTGGAGTGTATGTTTATTTGCTCAATGCCCTTTATACAGCTATTAATTAAAAAAGCAAAATGCATATTACAATTCTTTACATCCATCTTTTGCAATTTTAGCACAGACAGGTTAAAAGATTTGTTCAGAGACACAGTAAATCAAAAGCAGCCGCACACACCACAGAACGAAATAGCTCGGGATCCTGGTTGGCAACCCCCCTGTCAGTGCAGTCCCACCCTCCAGAAATGACCATCTATCTGCTTGGGATGACCATTTGTCTGCCACAGCCAAGTGTTATGTGGGCATCCCCTTGGCCTGGTCCAGCCACTTGTGTCCTCAACAATGAGGATCCTGTGAGCCTAATCAGCCTTAGGGAATCATGCCACATGACCGTAGTGCTGTAACTGACAAAGCAGTTAGTGTGCCTCATTCAGGACTCCATGAACAACCACTCATTCGACACAAACTCAAACCAGCACTACCCAAGGATTGTCCAAAAAGACACAGTACTGAAGAAGTCCAGACTTCATCTCAGGTCACTGGATAACATCCATGTCTCAAAACCATATAGCAAAGCAGGAAGCACCAGGAGTCTAAAGACTTGGACCTTCATCCTTTTGCAAAGATATTGAGAGGACCACACACCCCTTTCCAGCAACCTCATGACACCCCCATGCTCTCCCAATCTGTCTACTGACTTCACAGGAAGATCAGAGACATGAATGTTAAAACACCAAGGAGGAAAACATATCTAGACATAAGATGATAACATGATTTTTTGTGATCAGTTACTTATTATATTATGTAACTAGCCATAGTACCTGATGAAGACAGGTAATGTAATACATTTAAAAATATTTAACACCTCTTTCCCTATGTGTACCTTCAGCACCATATCTCTGTATCCTTGTGTATCTGAATCTCTCTTAAGTAGCACTCCCTCTGTCAAGTGCATTCCTGTAAGGTCTGCTTCTCAGGCTCTGTCATTATTTTCAAGATGCCTTGTTCATCTCCTGTCTGCTTTTACACTTCCCATCTTTGAAGGCATCTCTCTGTGTGCTTCCTACACCTTCATTCCTCTTCGTGTGTCTAACTCGCTCATACTTCCTCTTTCGATCACACCAAACTGACTACTGACCACAAACTAAGAAAAAGGAATATGTATAGCCAAAATTGAGGAACAGGAGATTAGTATAATGAGATAGAAGTTCACCTCCATAGCATGTGAAGAAACTCACCGAAGGAATCTGAGTGGCAGAAAATGGGTAATCATGATAGAAGTGGTTAAAATTATTAAGAATGTAAGCAGGGTAGATGCCAGGTGTGTACTTCATCAAGATCATGGATAGGCAAGTGGGAGATGGTTAAGGCTGAATTGCTCACCAAGGTTAGGATATACTTCCCCATGCATATAACTGTAGACACAGATTAATTCACAATGCATATTGTTGTGGTGTTGAGGAAAACTAGAGAACATGGAAAAAAAGTACATTAGTGATGTAAGGACATATAAACTGGGAATGTACAGTGGTCATGTGGGGTTTGTTCTTGGGTTTCCATGATAATAGTAATGCTTAGATTTGCTTTGGTATTATAGCTGACAGGCCCTAAAGTGGACTTATAATCTAATTCCACTATCATTGTGTCTGCTCGGCACTTTCTCATTTTACTACCACATTTTTGAACATTTACCTGGACAGTCTTTCTTATGCAGTTTTGTTGAGAAATGAGCTGACCCAAAGAAATGTGAACATGTACAAGTTCTTCTCCTCAAAATTTGTGTTGTATCCTATTTCTCTCCAATAGGATTTTGGCATATCTGCTTATCAGTAAGATTTCAGACATGCACCCTACTGCTTATTTGTAAAACGGTGATGGAAATAATCTCTTAAAAAGATGATATCAAAAATGATTTAATGTAATTAGAAAAATAAAAGTACAATAAAGTCTAAGTGTCATCCTTTAATCTGATTCCTGGACTTTGATTTATTTAGCATCAGTTCCAATGATTACCCCGCTACAAAGACAAATACTTCCATTTGCTTTCTGTAAAGATTACAGTGCCAGTTAACCAGTTTATTTGAATAATCTTTATGTAGGAAGGGAAAACTAAGAAACAATTTGTGAACACATCAAATGGACTTTTTCCTTTATAAGCGTAATATTGTCTGTTTTATAGAGAGCAATCCTGCTGAATGCCAAATTATCCAGATGGCTGATGAAAAGCATGATGATGATAAGAGTGAGATATGCAGATATCAATGTGTTGGTTTTCAGCATTCTGAGACAGAAGACGTCATACATCAAGAAGATCATCGGGAAGTTCTCCTTGTACTTCAATCTGTGCTAACCACTAAGAGCAAATTAGCAACCATAAAATCCTGTCCATATGTCCTTTAAAGCATTGAGAATTATTCAAATAACCAAGATAAGGTTGAAAAATTAGAGGAACAAAAGCAATGGATCTTACTGTGATTTCCAGGCTGCCCATAGCTGGCATACTCCTCTTGACCCCAGGACATTGATAGATGTAAACCAACCATGGACTTGGCAATGAGGACACATAACACAGCAAGGTTGGTGTAAAAGAGCTCAGTGCTTTTATTCAACAATTCAAACAGTGTCCAAAAACAAAGTACATTGCAGTGTGCTCCATACATAAATTAATAAATAATGCCAATAACAACAGTATTTGTGGAGGTTAAACTTCAACTAAATAAATAAATAGTCAGAACAGTTAAAAATCCAGGGTAAAATAGTCAATATCAGTCTCTATAAAAACTGTCTTTGTCTCTGTGCTTCCGTCTAAAACTGACATCTCCTCTGCCCCCCATTTTCGGTCTCCTTAGCAAGATGAAATGTCCAACAGATGCAGTCAACAGTTTTATCCTCCCTGTGTCTCTGCTGCCATTCCTTGGCATCTGAGGAAACCTTGCGAGCCCTGGCCCCTTCTCCCACTGCCTACCTTTGGACTCTACGGGAATCCCTCAGAGCAGTCGGTCACTCCTGCAACTCTGGATGGTCAACAGGAGTGACCCTACTCTGGAGCATCACTGCTCTGCTTAGGGCGACATTCCAGACAGCCTGCCTCCTCTCAGTAGCAGCACTGACTCTTTTCTTTTCCTTTACGTTTTACTTCCATAGGTGCCTTGATTATGAAGTCCAAAGCACTAATGA
Organism: Erpetoichthys calabaricus; assembly: GCF_900747795.2. Classification (NCBI taxonomy): domain Eukaryota; kingdom Metazoa; phylum Chordata; class Cladistia; order Polypteriformes; family Polypteridae; genus Erpetoichthys; species Erpetoichthys calabaricus. The sequence goes on from NC_041401.2 coordinate 40,232,980, forward strand.
GGAAACCGGCTGGGCTGACTGCATGAGCATGTGAATTTGTGATCAGCCAATTTTCCTATCAACACTCTGAAGATGCTTGGCCACACTACTGTGAGCACTTTCATTCCCCCCGACAGACTGCACTAATTTTACTAAAAACACCCGCACACTGCCACAGACCCCTAAATGTGCTTTACCACACTGACAATCAGCAACAGATAAATCGTCCTCACGCAGACAGATCTCCACTGCACACTATATTGAGATTTGGTTGTGGTTTTGCATAATGAAACTACAGATGAAAATGGGCAATGAGAACCTTTACGATTACAATGAGCAAATGCCAAAATGCAAGAACCAGTCCAGAAAGTGGCACATGCTATTTATTTGTTTATAGTTGACTTTATTGATGTAATAATATGATAGCTCTTTATGAAGGTTACTGTGTCATATACATAATAAAGCATTGTCTGTTGCATTTGCTACAGACCCTAGGAACATCAAATATTTCCAAGGAGATGTTTGATCCTTTAACTGAAAACAATTAAATGGTCTCAGGCCTCTCTCTGCCCCTCTCTTTCTCACACTCACACACATATACAGTGTATATACGAGGGAGAGTTAAATGAAAATCTTAATATTGTGATTGAAATTCTAAATACTGTACTATTGTCATGTAAGTTGCAACATGGTAAGCAATGGTATTAGGAGTGTCCAGCATGTGGAAGCACAGTGCAGAGCAGCTACATGACATCACAGTAGCAGTATAAAGGTGACAGACATACTGGAATCATGCACCAAAGAGGAACAGCATTCTGTCATCTAGTTTTTGAGCAGTGAAGGGGTTAAACCTATCAAAATAGGTGTCTTGTTGCAACATGACAATGCTCGGCCCAACATGCAATGGTTATAGCCATTGAGAACCTGCATTTTGAGTGTCTTTCTTATCTGGCATACTTGTGAGACCTTCCCCCCAGTGATTACCACGTATTTGGACCTCTCACAGAGGCGATGGGCAGAAAGGATTTCAAGTCAGATAAAGAGGTCCAACAGATTATTGCATTAGTGACTGCAAGTGCAATCGAAAGACTTTTTCATACTCTTTGTAAGCGCTGGAGGTCTAGTATCAAACACCATTGAGTTTATGCAGAAAAATGATACAGTTGTATGACACCTTTGCCTTATATAGACCAAGATAAGGAACAAGGTCGCACCTGGACTAGGCGGTCCTAATGGGTGGACGGACATACCAACCAGAGCAGAGGGTTCCTTACCCGGCCTGGGCTGGGTCTGACTATGGGTTTAATACCTTCCCTGGCCTTGATAAAAAAAAAAAGAGGACAGGGAAGGACCGTCTCTGGGCGTTGTTTAATTCCCCCAGGCATTAAATGGCAGCAGCCCTCTACATGTTCATTTGGGAACCAGCAGGGAATGCCAGGAGTTGTAGTCTTGCAGCACAGCCCTCCTGGGATCCATGGGTGTCACAAGGGGGTGCTCCAGGGAGATGTGCTCCCCAATTTATGGGACTTTCGTATGACCCGGAAGTACTCCCAGGTCCTCAATAAAAGAGACCGCACTCCGTTATCCAGGTGAGTAGCAGCTGGGAGGGAGGAAGGAAGACAACACTTGACTGGAGGAGAGCAGTGCTCTGGTGAGAAGAAGATGAATTGTGTGGAAAATGTAAGGGAGATTACTTTTGTCAACTTTTGAAGGTAATTGTGGTTAATAAACTATCCATTATTTGAATACAGGACTGTGTTCGTGTGATTGTGTTGGGGTTTGGGGCTTGCTGACGCCTCAGTTTCCATCACAATATAGACAAAGGTTGGTGCCCCTTGTGGCAAACCCCATATATTTGATATAAAATAACAGAAATGAGTTTAACGTGTTATTGATATGTCTTTCTAGACATGTAGACTGTCACAAAATGGCGGTGGAAACCCTAAAGAGGAAGCCAAGGTTGTGCTTATGTTTACACACACTGGCAGAATTTGTAAGATGTGTACCATGCTTTAAAGAAAAGATGACTGATCAGGCAAAAGACATTTCATTTACTTTTAATGGAATCCAAATTAAACTACAAGGCCTAATAGAATAGCACAACCATTAAACAAAACAGTAATAAAGAAAATAATGAGATGGTCCCTGTTCAAAAGTTTGCATACCCTTAATTCTTACTACTGTTTATTACCCCCTTTAGCATCAACAATGGCATGCAGTCTTTTGTGATATATGTAGATGAGGCTCTTTATTTTCTCAGGTGGTAGAGTTGCTCATTCGTCTTGGCATAAAGCTTCCAGGTCTTGTAAATTCTTGGATTTTCCTTGCATGAACTGCACATTTGAGATCTCCCCAAAGTGGCTCAATGAAATTGAGGTCCGGAGACTCTGATGGCCACTCCAGCACCTTCACTTTTCTCTGCTGTTGCCACTGGAGGGTCAACTTGGCCTTGTGTTTTGGGTCATTGTCTTGTTGGAAGATCCAAGTGTGTCCCATGCGCAGCTTCCAGACTGATGAATGCAAGTTTTCCTCTAGTATTTTCTGGTATCATGCTGCATTCATCTTGGCAGTAATTTTCACTAAGTTACCTGTGCCACTGTAGCTCACACACCCCCAGAACATCAGAGATCCACCTCCATGCTTCACAGTAGGTATGATGTACTTTTCGTCATGGGTCTTGTTGCACCCTCTCTAAATACAGTGTTTATGGTTGTGACCATAAAGTTCAATTTTGGTCTCATCGCACCAAAGAACTTTGACCCAGAAGTTTTGAGGCTTGTCTACAGTACTGTAAGTGGTCTATTTATGGCATTACCACAATAAAGACTTTTGTCTTGCAACTCGACCATGCAGCCCATTTTTGTTCAAGTACATCCTTATTGTGCATCATGAAACTTTAACACCACTTGTTTGCAGAGAAGCCTGTATCTCAGCTGGAATAGCTTGTGGATTTTTCTTGGCATCTCGATAAATGATTCTGGCAGTTGTTGCTGAAATATCCATTGATCTACCTGACCGTGGCCTTGAAGCAACAGAACCCCTAACATTCCAATTTTTTATCACAGTCTGAACACCACTGACAGGCATTTTCAGATCTCTGGATATCTTTTTATATCCTGTACCTGATTTAAATAACTCAACAACCTTTTCTTGCAGGTTCTTTGACAGTTCTTTTGCTTTCTCCATGGCTTGGCATCCAGAAAAGTCAGTGCGGCTTGGCATGAATTTAAAATGACACTGATTACAATCAAAGAGGCTACAGGTGTGGACATCTCCCTTAATTACGCTTAATTTGAACCTTTGTTTGCCAACTTGTATGTATATTATGATTCCAAACATTCAAGGGTATGTAAACTTTGGATCAGGCCCATTAGGCTGATTTCAGCTGTCATTATGATTTAAAAAGGGCACGACACAATGATGTGATAATAAATTGCCTCGCCTGAGTGCACTCCCTCAATAAAAGGAAATCATTCTGCATAAGTACTTATATTTTCTACACAATGGCCATTATTTCAAACATTCTGCCATGGTATGTAAACTTGTGAGCATGACTATATATATATATATATATATATATATATATATATATATATATATATATATATATATATATCAAATATACAGTATATAATGAGTATTTGCAAGTGTGTGTGATTTAATTCACATATTCACATAACCCAGCATTCCACAACTCTTGTTTCCACTCTTCTGCTCCAAAACTGTAATGTTAAGTGGCGGATAATTTGAGCTTGAGGCTGCTGTGAAAGAGAAGTAGGCTTACCATAGTTTGTTTATACTTCTGGCAGAACAAGTGCCTTCTTCTATGTGGCTCTTAGACAGTATTTTGTGGTCAGTGGTAGTAACTTTTTTATTTCACTGTGCTGCACATTTGCCATTAATGGTCTTGGATCCAACAGTCAACCAATTTAAGCCATTATTTAAATACAAGTGGTCTTTTTTAATAATTAAAAAAAAGTTATTTTTCCGCTCCTATAACTGTTTTTTACCTTTTGACAATAAAACTAGGTTTTTCTTCTAAAATGCAGTACATTTATATTTTATAAATTATTATATAGTAAAACAAAACAGCATTTTCATTCTTAAGTAGTTTTTGTTTATAGGTGAAGAGATTATTAATATATCATGCATTATAAATGCCATTTTTTTTAATATCATGAATATTCAAAAAATATTGAACATCTATCTATCTATCTATTATGTCCTTGGGAATTTTATAACTGCATGCGCAGCTCTTCTGTCTAAAAGAAATTGTACTTTACATAGGTGTACAGTTTAGGTGTCAATCGTCAATTTATGATTTTTGATTTCTTAGTTAATACTGTCAAGAATATATTGCCCTAAAGTATAAACAAAGTTAATGAAAATAATATGTTAAATGTTCACCAGTAAGTGTATATCTTTCCTACTCCTGTTTTGATCAGTTAGTATATTTTCCTGATTGAGGTTAAAACATTGTTATGCTATGGTGTACTGAGGCTGACCCTTTGAAGCCATAAATAACAAAGAAAACTAATAAATAACTTTTTATTATGCAATTAAACATTCAGTAAAAGATAGTAAACGAAAACTCAATTTTTAACCTATTTCCAGTTGAAAAGCAAAAATAATATATCAAAATGATTTCTGCAGCTGTTAGGACAGATATGTCTGTGGCATTTTTTATATGATTTCTCTAGAATGTCAGATATTAAATGCACAAATGAATGAGTGCATAGCAGTTTTTATTTAAGCAACCACAAAATGGCACATGAATAAAGTAAAATAAAAAAAAGTTCAAATTAAAGCATCAGTCTTTAATATTTGTAAAGAAAGCCGCAGAGAGGGTGTTCCCCACTGAACAGAGGCCAGTGGTGGTGGCTGGACTCTATACGTTGTTTGATCCCTGATCTGGATTCCCTGGAAAACCCAAACTCACTTTAGCGCTCAGATGCTCTGAGCTCTTGGAATGATTTCAGTCAACTCAGCATTGAAGCAAATCTGATTCATATCAGCTGTGTGTCAGAATACCACCAGGCCCACTGGAGAAGCTTTACATTTGTTTCAGCCACAGTTTAGTAATAGATGTTGTGTAACAGAAATATGATATGATGGTATTTATATAGATTTTTATTTGTTTAAAAAAAAACTCCTGGAAATAGTGGCTTAAATTACATGAAAAAATAGTCAACATAGTAAAATGTTATGCCAAAAGGGCTAGTAAAATCCATGCAAAGTATTTACAGATTGAAAATGGGATCATTTAAATGACAAATATCTGAGTAAAACAAGTAATTTATCAACTAAGTGCTTTGAGCAAGTAGAATAATGAAGAATTATGCTCCACTAAGTTTCACTCAATAAAAAAATTAAATGACTGAGATGTTTTATGTTTTAGATGTTTTGAGTGCCACAGTGGATGGAGTAGCCAGGGGGGCTTAGCCCTCCGACATGAGTTATGAGCTAACTAACACAGCTACGTCTCAGCTAAATTCATGAACAATCACATAACCATAGCACAGCTGTAAACCTCCCTAGCACAGGCTGTCCACAAAACCTGAGTGATCATGAAAGAAAAGTGATCATCATTGTAAGCCAAACACTGCACATTATCAAAAGCACACTATTCAGTCCCCGAACGCCATATTAGTGAGGCTTCTCTCCTAAGACCCAGTCCGTACAACGTGTGTGTCACCCCGTTGGTTGTAGTGAACATGGACAGATAGCTTTACTCACCAAGAAAGTCAAGGCTGAGAATCCATATACTTTAATGTAGATTTCTGGCACGAAGTCATACAAAGTATTAGGACATGAAAACCACTGACAACTTGAAGGTAAAAGGACGATAATTTCCTTAACCTAAAATACAATATGGCGGAAGGTAAAGCTATGACTAAAGCAGCAGCAGTAGCAAAAAGAGAGTTAGGGACATACCAATACGTATTAAATTAAAAAATAATGTACCAAACAGTCTAATAACTATATTAACCCAGGCCGCTGTAGCAGCACACACACCATCCCCACCATGAACCATGGTGGTGGCAGCAAATAATAATTGCAGGAAAATGCAGGAAAACCCAGTGCTGCCTGCAAGAAACCTGTGTAATGGAATATGTGTTTCTAGCAAAACAATGACCCCAAGCTAAAGGGGAGTGTTAATGTTAATGTTCTGTAATGACCAAATCAGACTCCAGATCTCAATTTAACTGAGAATTTGTGCCTGGAATAGAGAAAGGCTGTTCACTCGCGATCCCCATGCAACTTGCCACAACTTAATCAGTTTTGCAAAGAAGAATGAAGAAAAATGGCAGCTGTGCGAAGCTGGTAGAAAATTGATCACACAGACTCAAAGCCTATGCAATTTATTTTTTTTGTACTTTATATTTGTAAGTAGTTCAGATCTGTCTTCACTTTGATATTAAAGAGTCTGTTTTTCTGTTTATTAGTGTCAAAAAGCCAAATTACAGTAAATCAACTGCAATTCAATATTGTAGAACTTCCAAGGCGGTGAATATCATTTATATTCACTCTTTCGATCTATCAGTCAGGGTTCACATTCATGGTCCTGGATGTACTCTTCATCCAGATGCAGCCCGAGAGAGCTTGAACAGTTTTGCAAAGAAAAATGGGGAAAAATGGCAGTATCAATATGTAGAAAGCTGACACAGAGAGAACTGTGGACAGAGATTCAAGGCTGTCATGGTTGACAAAGGTGCATCAACTAAATACTGAAGTTGATGAACACTTTTAAGATCAGTTAATTTGGGTTTGAGATTGGTAAATAATTTAGACCATGTTTCACAGATCTCTTTTCACTTTGGCATTAAAGAGTCTATTGATCAGTGACTGTGATTTAATTAGAACATGTGAACACGCCATTCAACAAGACACAGCTTGCCAGTCCTAGTCACTTAATTCTTCCAAAATAACATCAAGCCTATTTTTGAAGGTCCCTAAAGTCCTACAATTTACGTACCACACTATTTGGTAACTTATTCCATGTGTCTATAGTTCTGTGTAATAAAACCTTCATAATGTTTGTGTGAAATTTACCCTTAACAAGTGTGTTCTTGTTGAACTCATTTAAAGTAACAGTCTTGATCCACTGTAGTAATTACCTTCATAATTTTAAACAATTCAATCAGCACTTAATCTCATTTTGCTTCAACTGAAAGGGCTCAGCTCTTTTATGCTTTCCTCATAACTCATCCCCTGCAGCCCTGGAATGAGCCAAGTCACTCTTCTGTAGACTTTCTGTAACACTGCTATGTCATTCTTGTAGCCTGCCAACCAAAACTGCACACAGTACTCCAGATGAGTCCTCACCAGTGTATTATAAAAGTTGAGCAGAACCTCCTTGGACTTGTAGTCTACACATCAAGGCGCTTTATAACCTAACATTCTGTTGGACTTCTTAATGGATTTTGAACACTGTTCACCACAACTCGTAAAACTTTCTCTTAAGGTGTGCTTTTAATTTTTATAACATTTTTACTTCCTACATGTAACACATTTAGTTACATTAAATTTCAACTGCCACAAATCTGTCCAAGCCTGTATGCTGTCCAATTCCCTCTGTAATGGTTCAATGGATTCAAGATTATCTGCCGATCCACCTACTGTAGCTTGATATCATCCGCAAACTTAACAAGCTTGTTAATTATATTCCTGTCCAAATCATTTATATATTAAAAATAACAGTGGCTGTAGCCCTAACCCCTGAGGGACAGCACTCTTAACATCACCCAGTCCTGATAAGGTTCCTCGCACCATCACCCTCTGCCTCCTGTTTTTTAGCCAATTCGGCATCTATCTACACACTACACCCTGAACTCTCACTTCTTTTAGTTTGATGCCCAACCTCTCATGTGGGACCTTATCAATGTTCTATTATGTTCTATAACAGGGGTAGGCAATGTCGGTCGTGGAGGGCTGCAGTGGCTGCAGGTTTTTGTTCCAACCCAGCTTCTTAATGAGAAGTCAATTATTACTGATGAAGCACTTAGAGAGATAGATAGATAGATAGATAGATAGATAGATAGATAGATAGATAGATAGATAGATAGATAGATAGATAGATAGATAGATAGATAGATAGATAGATACTTTATTAATCCCAATGGGAAATTCACATTCTTCAGCAGCAGTATACTGATACAATAAATAATATTAAATTAAAGAATGATAATAATGCAGGTGAAAAACAGACAATAGCTATGTATAATGTTAAATGTTAACGTTTACCCCCCTGGGTGGAATTAAAGAGTCGCATAGTTTGGGGGAGGAACGATCTCCTCAATCTGTCAGTGGAGCAGGACAGTGACAGCAGTCTGTCGCTGAAGCTGCTCTTCTGTCTTATTGCTTAAGTGATAGTTTGATGCTTCATTTCAGTGGTCTCACTTGTTAAGTTTCCCATTAATTGCTTATTTCAATCTTAAACAGCTGCATTCAGTGTGTTAATGGCTCCTTATTAGCAATAAGATGTAAATGACAAAGCAGTCTACAGTTCTCCATCTAGCTTGTTTCCATGTGTGTTCATCATGCACTTTTTGATTTGATTTAATAAAACACTTAAAAATGTGGCAGACTGAAAATGATCAGTTTTAGGTTTCAAATCATTTGGATGATACCCTTGGAAAGGAAAAAATGTACAAAATAAGAACCTAATATTGTAGACTAACAATCCATAAAATTAAATAAGGTCTGAGATTGGCAATCATTGCTTTCTAATGAAGCAATTAGTTTGGAACAAAAACCTGCAGCCACTGCGGCTCTCCAGGACCGACTTTGCCTACCCCCTGTTCTATAACAATAAAATGTGAAAACGTTCAAGGTTTGAACACTTTTTATAGTCACTGTAACATAAAGATATGTTAAAAATATGATATATGTTACATTGTGGAGAGCGCTGCTGCCTCATTGATCTCACTTCCACATGCATTGCATTTCCACCCCAGTGTTTTCATGATTTTCTTTCAAGTACTCGAGTGTTCTCCTACATCCCAAAGATGTGCTGATTGGTGATTCCAAATTAGTTCTGTTTCAGTCAGAACACATTCATGGGCCCTGCCATTGATAGAAGCCCCATCTAAGCTTGCTTTGTCTCTTGACCCTGAATCTGTCAGGATAAACGTCAGAGATCCTCATTTGGATTAAGCGGATTTGAGAACTTAATGTTAAGGTGCAATTTACTAGCTTTTCCTGGCTGTATTAAGATAGCGGAACATCTCCTGCACCAAAGGAAAAACAAACAAATTAAAAAAAATCTTTATTTAGAACCTATATTTTAGTGTACTTCTAGATTGGTTAAGACAAGTGACAAGTGACAATTTAGAATCCAGTGTATTAATTAAATAGAATTAAAGAATACAGAGCATTTGCATTTTTCCAGCTGGTACCCACAGATAAGAATTAAAAATGTTAAATACATAGTTTCAAATATTTTTGTTCAGAAAAAAAGTATAAGTATAGCATGCAGAAAATTATAATATAATTTCCTTAAGCTAGAAGATCCCTAAAATTGTTTTTAAAATAGTGTCTACAGACATTCAGGTTTGCTTCTAAAAACTGATAATAATAATTTAAAAAAAATGAATGTACATACACACAGGCATAAACAGGAAAATTATAATTTTGGTAGGCTCAATACTGAAGAACAATATAAAAAGATGTTGTGTTGTATGTTGCTGAGTTAAGACACAATGGAAATAGGCCTGTTCTCAACCACTTCAGACCCCCAGTAAAAACAGCACTGGACCTCCTCCAGTTTTCTTACCAGGCACACATTTTGTTGATGACACTACCATAACTCAGTGCATATCCATCCACGTCTGGGCTAAAAGCAGAGTGCACGTCCTTCTGGATGGGCCAGGCCGCTGTGTTAACACCATTTAGCTCCTTCTACTTAGACATACACTAAGGTCAATGAAGGTGGGCATTACTTTAATTTCTTCAATTTCGGGAATACCCAACAGGATGAACACAAATGTGAAGCTAAAAACCTGTGTGTCAGAACATGTGCGTCACAAATACAACCCCACAACCCTCACCAACCACTAAGGAGCTATCTAAGCGCCCTTCCTGTCCCTTCCAGTTTGCACTAATGCAGTGAATTCAGAAAGTACTCAAATCACTTCACTTTCTGTGCACTTTATTGTGTTGTAGATTTAATTTTAAATGGATACATTTGCCATTTTGCCCATCAATCTATACTCAGTAACATCAATGACAAATTCATAACACGATTTCAGAAAGGTTTTCAAATGTATTAAAAATCAAGAACTAAAATCTCTCCTTCATATAAGGCCCTTCCACGCTGGGAGCTCCGGGGTTGCAGCAGTGCGTCAGACTCCTGCAGGGCTTCATGGGAGATGGAGTTTGGTACAGCCCAGTTGGGATCTGCAGGCGCCACCAGGGGGTGCTACAATTACTGCTAAGCCTTGGAGAGCAGCTGTTCCGCCATACCTGGAAGTGCTGTCGGAAACACATCATCAGACACCTGGAGCACTTCCAAGTGCCCTATATAAGGAGCCAGCAGACACTACTCTGGAAGCTGAGTTGGGAGGAGGAGGACGACGAAGCTTGCTGGAGGGAGAGTGGAGGAGAAAGAAAGACAGAGAGAAAGAGAGAGATAACAGAAGAAGAAATGAAAGAAAAGTAAAGTAAAGCATGTTGGTGCTCTTTGGAACTGTATAAATAAAATCACGTGTGCTTTGGTACTTGTGCCCTTAGCATCTGTCTGTGATGCGGGCTGGAATGTTCACAGTGTTCAGGCCATTAGTGTAGTACTTTGTAGAAGCCCCTTTGGCAGCAATTACAGCTTCGAGTCTTCTTGAGTAAGTTCCTACAACCTTTGCACATGTGGATTTGGGTAGTTTATCTCACTCTTTATGGCTGATCCTCTTAAGCTCTGTCAGATTAGATGGGAAACATCTGTAAATCACCTTTGTCAGGTCTCTCCACAGAGGTTCTATGGCAGGGTCGACCAACTGAGATCCTAGTGGCCAACAGTGGTTACAGGTTTTAATTTCTAACTGTTTTCTTAATTAGTGACCACTTTTTGTTGCTAATTAACTTCGTAAATTTGTTATTTAAAACTCAGACACTTTAAATCGGATATGAACAATGTCGGACCTGGAGGGCCGCAGTGGCTGCAGGTTTCTGTATAAACCCAATTGCTTCATGAGAGGTCATTTATTGCTGATGAAGCACTTATTGATCAAGTGACATTTTTGCTCTTAATTTTCATTGGCTTGCTTGTTAAGACTTTGAAACCTCAATTACTTATTTTAGTCTTAAATAGTTGCATTCACAATTTTTAAAATGCACACCATTAGCAATAAAATGCAGATGACAAAGGAACCAGAGGCTCTCAATGCAGCTTATCTCCAAGTACACCATTATGTATTTATCATATACTACCTGTATTTGGTTTAATAAAGTACTCGAAAGAAACGGAAGAGAGAGTAAAGAACTGAAAATTACTCTTCTGTTTTAGGCTTCAAATCATTTGGATGAAACCAGTAGAAAGGAAAAAAAAAAAAAAACAACTACGATTTAAGAATGACCTGACACTGCAAAGTTACAACACTAACAGCTCATGATATTAAATAAGATCAGTTATTGGCAAGGACTGTTTTCCAATTATGCAAACTGGTTGGAACAAAAACCTGCAGCCATTGCAGCCCTCCAAGACTGATGTTGATCACCCTTATTCTATAGAGTTTAAGTTTAAGCTTTGGTTGGGCCACTCAAGGACAGTTAGGGACTTATCCCAAAGCCGCTCCTGTGCTATCTTGGATGCATGCATCGGGTCATTATCATGCTGAAAGGTGAATTGCCGTCTCATTCTGAGGTGGTGTACACTCTGGAGCAGGTTTTCTTCAAGGCTGCATTCATCATTCCTCAATTCTGTTCAGTCTCCCTATCTGTGCCACTGAGAAGAAATCAGCATGATGCTGCTACTAACATGCTTCACCGTAGGAATAGCATAAGGCAAGTAATGAGCAGTACTTGGTCTTCGCTAGACATAGTTCTAGGAGTTCTGCCCAAGAACTTTAATTTGCGACCAAAGAATATTGCTCTCAAAGACCTTTGAACTGTCATATGACTTTTACTCAAGAGTGACTTCAATCTAGCCACTCTACCATAAACGCCTGATTGATGGAGTGCTGCTGAGATAGTCATCCTTTGGACAGGTTCTCCCATCTCAGCAGAGGACTTTTGAAACTTTGTTAGAGTGATCATTGGGTTCTAGGTCACCTCCATGCTCAAAGCCCTTTTTGCCCAGTTACTCAGATTAGCAGGACATTTTTTTTCTATGAAGAGGCCTGGAGTTTCCAAACTTCTTCTGTTTTACAACTATAGAGGACACTAAACTCCTGGAAACATCCAACACTTTAGATATGGTTTGGCATCTTTGCCCTGATCTATGCCTCACCACGATTTCATCACAGAGAGTTCCTTTGACTTCATGGCTTGGTTTTTCTCCAGACATCAAGTGTGAATTGTGTGCGCCTTTCTAAACGATGTTGTCCGATTAATTTAATTTGCCAAAGGTGGACTCTAAGCAAGTTCTAGACACATCTCAAGGATAATTAAAGCAAACAGGATGCACCTGACCACAATTTGGAGTGGCACAGCAAAGGGTTTGAATACTTAAATAAATGAGAGGTTTCAGTTTTTTATTTTTTACTAAGTTTGCAAACCTTGGTTACTTTTGCCACAGTTATCCATTTAAAATTAAATCTGCAACACAATAAATTGTGTAGAAAGTAAAGGGGTCTGAATACTTCCCAAATTAACTGTATATGTCAAAAGTGTCAAATACACTGAGGCATATTGGGCAGAGAAGTTCTCAAACAACTCTGCAGTCATATGTGGTAGACATAAGGAGGATTACAGAGGTGTGGCTGATACTTTTGTTCAGTGGTGCACATCTGCAGCTCAACATTAAAATAGCCAGGGAGAGGGTGGTGGACTTCGGTAAGATTGCTCTGACTCTTGTTTTCTTCCAGGGAATGAACGCTGTAGAGATTTATGCATAGAAATGCCTGAAGATGTACCTTAGAAGAAATCAGGGCAGGGCCACAAACAACATATGTTGTTCAAATAGAGACAGATATGACTGTTATGTCTAGAGGGGGCTCAAGTCCATTTGTGTAGGTAGAACATTTCTGTGTTTTCACTGTCTCTAGTTGCATTCACACTTTTTTACATATAGTTAAATTAGAGCAGTAGAAGTGAAGGATGTTACAAAGCTGCTGAAAAAATCATGCATAACTCTGCACATCCTCTGTATGACACCCCTGGAGCATCGCCAACACGAGGATGCTCTATTGAGCACTACCATAGGTCTATTCAAATTCAAGTTTTTATTTGTCTTTCCAGTCATACATAAAACACGGTGGGCTGAAATTGCATTACTCAAGACCAGAAAATGTGGAAAAAGGGAAAAAAAATACAAAAAAGTAAACCAAGACAATACTTAATTCAGAAAGCTCAACCAATACTTATGTAAAATAGTCAATTAAATACTACGAATAAAAATAAATAATTATGTATGTACAAACTGGCTTGTTATTTGCTTGTTACAGAGAGTTTAGCAGTGTTACTACGTGTGGAAAAAGCTGTTGTACATTCTGGCTATTCTTGATTTTATAGAGAGATATCTCCTAAAAGATGGCAAGAAATCAAACAGTTCATGAGAGGGGTGTGAGGTGTCTCTCACAACGCAGAGGCATCTGTCCTGTAAAAATACCCTCAATGGAGGGGAGAGAGATCCCAATAACCCTCTCAGCCATCCTCACCACACGTTGCAGAGTGTTCCTGTCAAACACACTGAAGTTTCCGAACTAGGATGTGATGCAGCTCGTCGGGACACTCTCAACAGTGTCCCTGTAGAAGGTGGTGAGGATGGGAGGAGGAATTCTCACTTTCTTCAACTTCCTAAGAAACTGTGTTGTATTGAGTCCAAGAGAGATCCTCATTGATCCTCAGTGATGAAGACGATTTTTTGACCACCTGCCATCATTTCATTATGACCAAAAATATTTTTCTATCATTCTAATATGTTAATTTTTAATAGATTATAAGCACATTTGTTTACTTATTTTGCTGCTTATATTTTAATATAGTTTTTGCTTTTTTATTTGACTACTAATAAAATGTGTAGGTTGTTGTATGAAAAAAATATCTATCATCAGTCCATATGTTCATCCACAAGCGGTTTTACTGTTTTCCATTTGCAGAGAAGTAACAATAAACACTTTAGAGAAAGAATGTCCGTACTAGCTTGTAACTGCTGAAGAACTTGTGCAAAAGGTAATGCTTGCTGACGAAAGAGTAAGTAATTAACCTCCACAGAAGAGCATGGGCAACAGGAAACTAGAAGGAGAAAAAAAGAGCAGAAAAGAATAGCACAATAATGCATCCCACAAGTAAGAGAGAGAATAGAAATTAAATCCATTCTAGCGAGATGTTGTTCGACTCAGCCAGGGACGCTTGGGCCGATGTGGGAGATTACTAACAAGACATGTCAGGAAGTAGGCATTAAAAGTAATTTTAGTAAAGACCGAGGCACACAGCAGATTATTTTACTACTTAGGTAACAACAACACAACCCCCAAACCCTAACCCTAACAAACAGTAAGACCAAATTCTTGGAGAGGAACAACCAGTGAAGTACAACAACTTGCTTTAAACTGCAGTTAATGTGTATTTAAGTTGTTAAAAATAATAAAAGTATAACACAGTGTGAAAATCAAGTCATTGCAAAGTCAGATGAGCCCGATGTTTGGATTAACATTAGTTTACTTCTAAGTAGGCCGGCATCTCAAGAAACTTCAGCCAATGTAGCATGTTAAAATAAGGGGATCTGAACTTGAGTAGGAGATAGCTGGTCTGCACTCTGAGAACAAACTGCAGGAACATACTTAGAGCAGAGTCTTTTAAACTATGTGTCACGGATTGTCTCCTTTTACGTTACAGAAGGGTGCAAGTCACCATTGTGTTTAATGACTGCCCAAGGCAATCAGCAGTAGATGTAGAGATGTTTGACTCTGATACTTCTGGTAGGCAGGATTGAAGGACCCCAGCTGGTCACATTAAAAATATGCCTGTTAAGTTGTAATAGTTGGTACAGTAGGGAAATTAGTTACTGGGGAGATAGTCACACCCTGGTTCCTTATATATCAGTCTAAATTTACATTATTTTTTGTTATTTTTGATGTTTTTGAGTTAATTACTATGTATTTTCTATAATATATATTTATTATGTACTGTTCTTTTAAATGCACATTGACTCCTTGTGTTTTGTGAATGGAGCCCTAAGGGACGGGGCCACCCTGACATCATTACTTCTGAGCTCTCACTTTGGTTATTTAAGGCAAAAGAAGTTGGACTTCTGTCAGTATTGTTGATGGTCTTTGAATTATTTCTGGTTTTGCTGTTTTTCTTATTCTTTCTGTTTTAAGCATTATAGTTATGGATTGTGCATTGGTACTTTTTGGTTTGTTTTTAATTCATTCATTGTTATTTATTTGTATTATTTGTCTACTTATGGATTTTCAGGTTTGTTTATTGTGTAGTTTATATGTGCTTATACAGTATCTGTTCTGTGATCGTTCATGTATTTTGTGGGTGCGTTCCCAAGTGGTGGGCCACCTGTCTATCACCATTCATTGAATGTGCTTGGTGGTTTGGTCAGGTCTTCCTTTCAGATATTTCTGTTCTTTGGATTTACTAGGTTTTTGACATTTATGTTTCTGTCTTAAGGATTTTGTTTTCTGGTTTATCTATTGGGACTTGTTTGCATAGGATTGCCATTTTAGACAATTCCCTTTTCTCTCCTTTTTTGCCTTTCAAGCATTTTGTTGTATTTTCTGTTTTTGTTAATAAATCTTCAATTTTGCAAACATTTGCTGTGGATTTCTCTCTACCCACATTTTGAGTTTTCACAGTTCTCTCCAGAAAGACACACATCCAGCTTTTAAGACTCTTTGCTGTTCCTTTTGAACGTAAACATCCAACCTTCATTTTGAGGCCTAGTGATGCCTATAGCCTCCAATTTTCTTGGGGTTTGCCTTGGTGAGAGATGTGTTTTGTGAGCTAATTTTGAAGGCTTTACAGTGTGCTATTTTCTGGACTCAGAATATTCATAGTAGCTGGGGGGGGGGGGGGGGGGGGGGGGTGCATGGTTATTCCCTCTCTTTCATGACTTTTTCTACTATATATTGGGACATTTCCAGTTATTTTGCCAGCTCCCCTCAGTTGGGGCATGCTAAGCTGGAAACCTGCAGCTAGCAGTCGTGAGACTAGCTGGATTTAGGGTGAGCTTCCTTGGGAAGGCTGTTTAGGTTATTGGTCTATTTAGTAGGCCTCACACCCTTTTTATTATGTTTGAGACTTCACATCATAACACTGGTTTGTACCTTTGGCCTATGGAGTGACTACCAGTCAAAACTTTGACTGACCAGCTTTGCATAACTAATTTAAAATGTTTAAGGGAAGATCTATTAAGGTTGTCTTCCCTAATGTTATGCCTGTGACACACGCTAGTTCAGCTAAAATTGAGAAGATAGAACAGTTCAATGTGTAACAATCTTCTGCTTGTGGAGATATTTCTAAAAGTGCATGTCATACAATTTTCCAAAACTGAAAGGCAGTTGAAACTATAATAGATGCTGTCAGTGGATTAGTAAACAGTTAAGAAAGAAAATATTGAAGAAAAGACAGCTAAAGTAGATACATTGAATAATGTAGCAATAAAAGCAGGGATTATCGACTTATGGAAGTTGTGGGTAAAAGCGAAACTAAAAATGCCAAAAGACTGTCAAAGAAGGTTACATTGCTAATACAAGCCATTTTTGTTTCCCTGTTATAGAATGAAAACAATGGAAAATAAAAAGCCACCGAGAGTCAGATGCAAAACTGCACATCAGAGCAGAAAGTAGGGCACCAACATGTTGCCCTTTTAGAATACAAGAATCAGGAGAGCAGTTCTGGAGATGTCACCTTTTTAAGCATCATAAGAGACTTAATGACACCAAAGAGTCACTAGAGAAATTGGAGTCTATTGTTCCCCTGATCCCAAAAATGATTCCCAGACATGCACAGAATAGTCTCTGGGAAGTGGTATCACAATGTCTCATTCGACAACATTCATAGAGTGTAGATTAGGGAGGACTCACTGATTGGATGGATGAGGCCAGGGCTTTTCATTCCTAGGGTTTCCAGGTTAGTTATATTGGATTAGTAGATACCCTAGAGATACCAACTGTAGATTGTAGGAAGACCTTGTATTCTAACCAGACATCTACAGAGAGAGAGGTTGGGAGCATGGACTTTTCACACTTCTGCCATCCAAGAGAAGATACTGAAGCATCAAAGCCAGATTTGCCAGGCTGCAGGAGAGTTTTTACCCCAAGCTATTAGACTCCTTAACACCAGGCTGCCCCCTGGGACCTTCCACACTGCCTCAACCACCTCTAAAAACAGAACTTTTATACATGCGAGCCACTTTCCTGCAAAGACTAATGTGCATGTAGAAAAAGAACTGAAAATCTCCTACTGACCTTTAAGTATTTTGACACTCTTGAGATCCTTCTGCTGTGAAACATTCTGACCTGTCATTGTTTACACGTCTTAAACAACTATTAGCATACACTGATAATTTCTGTATTATCTATATCTATTATTTATTATTTATTTATTATATTACATATCTTACACATCAATATTGCTGCTACTTCTTTGTCTTTGTCTTGTCTTTGTGCAATGTCTTGTCTTGTTTGTGTTTTAATTTTAATTTAAATTTTAATTCTATTTTTAAATTATTATTTGCACATCATGTTGTTACACTGTGGACCCTGAGCTTCACAATTTCGTCTATCTGTATACTTGTATATGGTTGAGATGACAATAAAGTTCACTTTGACTTTGACTTTGATAGTGCACTGCCATACCCGCCACACCACCTGGACTGAGACCCGAGTGCAGCGGGTGACACCTCAGCACCACACTGGAACAGTGCCAATTCTGCCACCAACCCCCCAGGTTTTCCCTGAACATTGGAGGACTTGCTGGCAGGGCTGGATTCAGGTTAACATCATACCCAGGCCAAAGTAATTGCAGGTTAAGGGCCTTGCTCAAGGGCCCAATGGAGAAGAATCACTGCTGGCATTTACTGGATTTGAACCTTCAACCTTCCAATTGCCGCCGCTTGAATGGTGGTCTTAGTAGAATATCAAACAGATACAAGTCAAGAGAGGTTATACTTAATCATATCAATTAAATTATGCACATGTGAGGACAAATCTGGAATACTATGTAGCATTTCAGTTTACATAATGCTAGAAGGTTACATCAAAGTCTTGAGGAGAACTATTAAACCTGTGAGGATTGACTGATGGAGCTTAATCTTTTCATTTTATGAAAACGGAGATTAAGAAGTGGCATGATCCAGATGTTTTAAATTGTGTAAATATGGTGGGTGCCTGTTGCCATTGTAAAAACTGTTATTTGAGAATAACATTGTGGCACAGGAAATTTTACTAACAGTCTGGCTCTATTTTTGATTTTTTGATGTGGGACCACATTTTTTACTTTTTCCATTCATCAATAAGCTTTGAATAAATCTATATATTTTTTTTTAAATATTCCTCTACATGATTCTACTATTTTGGGCTTGTAGGTGTATTTCTTTGTGCCCCACGCATTAGGTGTACAGTAACCAAGTCTAAACTAATCAATGGACCAAAGCCAAATTTTATAACCCTGAAAAAATGGAACTCCAATTATTAAAAAAATAAGGCCACAGAAACTTTACATTTTTTAATGGAAGCATCAATAAAAGCTTTCCTTAAAATAAAATTTGTAGAATATTAAAATCTCCATAAATTTCATTCAAAGCATTTGTCTATGTTTCTAGTTGCATCCAGTGTGGAGCCTTTTTACAATTACAGTAAAGAAAGATTGTGCTGTCTATGGTGCAGTGATGTTTAGAAACATGTCAAATGAAAATGACAGAGAAGACAAAATTCCTGTCATAGCAAAAAAAAATGTGGAGAAGACCTAACAATGGTGCTCAGCGATACTCCACACAGCATCAGCCTACTGCCCTTAATGAACACTTACACCATGTTCATATTTCTATCCAGAACTTTTGTGCCCAAATCCATACAGGACACAATGACATATTTTGGGGTCTTTATTTTGATTAATGCTTCGGTGATAGTGCAGCAGTTGTTAGGAGAAATATTTGAACAATTAAATTAAAATATAAGAAAAACACAGGATGTACAGTAAGCACACCCATGAAAGTTTTCTTTTCTTTTTTTTTATATATTTGGATATATCAAGATTTAATCTCTATTTAAACAGTATCTTTAAATAAAGGTGATGTAACTGAAGTTAAAAAAAAAAAATTCAAAATGTGTTCAATGAAACAATAATAGATGTGTCATTTCCATCTGTGCATAAATTACTGTAAGTACGCCCTTCTCCCTAAAAGTTAGTATTACCCACCACCAAGTAACCATTTCCTAGAACTGTTTGCAAGTTGCTAGACATCGACAGGGGGGATGTTTTCCCCACTCCTTCACTCAGAATTCTGTCATCAGTATTATATTTTGAGTTATCTTGCATGCACAGCCCATTTCAAATCTCCCCATAGAAACTCCAATGGGATTTAGATCTGCACTCTGTTCTCACCTTTGGTGTTTGAACCAGAAACTAAATAGCAGCCAAACTCTTGTTCACAAAAGATTCATAGGGTCACGAGAGAATGCCTTGCTCCAAACATATGAAATCAGAGAAAAACTGAAAAAAGGAAATTATAAATAAATACTGATTTGTGGTAAACATAAATCAATATATATTTATCCAGTTCATTTAAAATAATACTCAAAGGCTTTGCTTTAATGGAAATAACAAAGTCACACTATTCGCAATGCATGCCGTCTGCCTTCTAACTTCCTGTAATTCTGCTTCCACTTCCGTTCAACTCTTAACATGAATATTCATGAGGCAGTGGTAACATTTAACAACTTGGGCATTCTAGAACCCAGGTTTCTTTCTTTGCAGCACTTGTATGGTGGATCTACTAGTATGTTCATGTTTATTACCCTCAAGCACCCTCTAATACCATGAAGAATTCATTTTGGATTCTGTTATGGTGAACTGCCCAGGCTAACACTAACACATCAAAGCAGCCACAAACCATAACATTTCCACCGCTGTGCTTTACCACTGGTATCAGGTTCTCTAGTCAAATGTTGTCTTTGGCTTTCACCAAACATGTCAACTCTTACTGTGGTCAGATAGCTCTCTCTTCGCTTCGTCTGTCCAGAGTACATTGTTTCAGAAAAAACAGTCTTTGCCTTAGGTGTTCACGGGCAAACTTCATTCTCCAATGATGTTCTTTCTGGCCAGTGAAGGTTTCCTCCTGACTTGTTCAGCCATTTCCTAATGGTAGACACAGGCACTTTGACGTCAACATTGGCAAGACCTGACTACAGGTTGCAAGTGGAAACTTCTTCCAGCATCTTGTATTCTGCTCTCCAGCTGAACTTGCCGGGGTGGCCTGACCTGGACAAGTTGGTAGTTGTTTGAAATTTGTTTAGATTTTTTAAAGGAATATTACACCCATAAATTATATATATTTTAAAATATTTCTTACCCCATGTACTTTGTGATGATGATGATGATTTTGAGAGTCATGTTTTCATGGAAACCAGCTAATATCTATCTATCTAATACAATTTATCTATACTAATAAAAAGGCAAAGCCCTCACTGACTCACTCATCACTAATTTTCCAACTTCCCGTGTAGGTAGAAGGCTGAATTTTGGCAGGCTCATTCCTTACAGCTTACTTACAAAAGTTAAGCAGGTTTCATTTCGAAATTCTACGCGTAACAGTCATAACGGTCGACAACGTCCGCCATGTTAAACTTTCTTATTTATGGCCCCATCTTCACGAAATTTGGTAGGCGGCTTCCCTGCGCTAACCGAAACCGATGTACGTACTTATTTTGGTGGTATGACACCACTGTTGGCCGCCATATTGAACTTTCCAACAGTCTTTGTGACTTATGGGCCCATCTTCAAGTAGTTTGGTACGCGGGTTCCCAACGCTAACTGAATTCTACTTACGTACATATATACGTCCATAGCCTGCAGCTCGGTTGCTGTGTGAGGTGGGATTGGGTCCCCCATCCCCACGCCTCCCACGTAGTTGGCTGCTTGCCTATATAAGGCCGTCCATAGCTCCGGTCTCTTCATTCCCTTCCTTGCTTCGCCACGGTATTCACGTCTCCCTGCTGATAACTGCAGCCTTTTTATTTAATCCACAGCTTCTCCACTGTTTTATTGTTCGTTTATTACGATTATAGTTATTGTGTAGGTATTTTAGACTTAGTTTACATTGTTCAGGTACCCATTTCCTTTATCATTCCAACCGTACCCCCATTAACATGTCTATCGAGGTGATCACCATCAATCAATGAACTGTCACTTACCGAGTGGTTTCCATACCCAGAGATGGCGACTGCCTTTTCCATTCTCTGTGTTACATATTGCACGGCCATATCAGGCTCACTCTTGATATCTGGAGGAACATTGTGTCTTATGTATTGAATGACTGGGACAGGTTCAAGGTGTGGACTGATGACGGTACAGGAGATAATTATACTACACAGGAGCACTATAAGAGTGAAATGCTTAAGCCCTTCACCAATGGTTCTGCATGTGAGTTGATGGCTGCCACTGAATTGTTCGGTTGTCGCTTTCAAGTGTACCGTAATGGCCAAATATTTTACACCTTTGGACAACCGCCAATGCCTCTTAAACATCTTAGATTCACAGGTGATGATTTGAGTAGTGGACACTTTGATGTTTATGAATGTTTAAACTCTCAAAAGCTGGATGCGAAGTTATCGATGAAACCCATTTCAATTGAAACGCCTCCAATTTCCAGTAAGGCTCTGCTTCGCAATGACAATTAATAAGTCTCAGGGGCAGACCCTACAAAAGGTTGGCATTGATTTGAGGCAAGATTGCTTTTCACATGGCCAACTATATGTTGCATGCTCAAGAGTAAGCTCAACGCACAGCTCGGTCATATTACAACCGGAGGGCCGAACTGACAACGTGGTATACAAAGAGATCCTTAACAAATAATTATTGGTATATTTTCCCTCAGTTTAAAAAGGTTTACTTTTCTTCTTAATAAAAATTTTAAAGCAGTACTTCGCCGCTGCGAAGCACGGGTATTTTGCTAGTTGTTCAATAAAAGTGAATGGTGGCCAATGCTGGAAACAGCAAATAATACCAAAATGTCCGTGAAAAATGTCATGTTACTTGTGTCTTATAATCCACATAAAGTCATCCTCTTGAATACTCAAAATGTTAATTGTCAGCTCCTTAACAAAAGAATAAGCAATTAAAAACAGGGAATGCAGTTGACTGCATATGAAGAACAAATGAAGCAATTAATCATCAAAAATCTTAAATGCGTGTCATCACAAATTAAGTTTCTAATTGGCTTCTAATTAAGAAATTGGTTTGGAACAAAAACCTCAACCACTGCGGCCCTACAGGACCAAACTTAACCACCGTTTGACTTCTCCTTTTTTATGGATCTCTTGGATTTCATAATCAGATTTAAAGAATATGTTCTGTTTGTTGAACACTCAAATTCATTTCATTGAACCCACACATAAAGCAACTGTCTGTTCATTTTCAAGCTCTAAAGAATGTTCTTCATAATTGCAGTATGAGTCACATGATATTCTTAACATTTTGATTGCCCTTATGTCCCGTTATCCTCCATGCATTTTACTGCAATGTTTAAAAATTTTCTTCAAACTCTTGATGTTTTATTCATTTCATTTTCTTACAGTATTTCGATAACCTCTGTTTTTTCATCAGGCTCCATACTTCACCCATGAGGATGGCTTTCTGTGCAGCGGAAGGTGTAAGTAGGCCATTTCTATAAGCATTTCGAAAGGAATGGATGATCAGAGTAAACACAATATTGTTCATAAAGAAAACACAATGATGGAATGGCATTAATGGAATTAAGGTTGAGAACGCGTTTTGTTGTCACTCCTGCCAAGTACCATTCCAGTTCCCTTCATTGCTTCAAATGGCATGAGCAGATTTAAAAACAGAAGCGTCAAGCATTATTTACATAGCCATTTTCAGGTAATATAATTGAAGACACCTACAGAAATTAACATGAATCAATGCCTATTATCATTCAGCTTAAATATTTCATATTATGTTCAAGAATTGTCATTTATTAAGTTACAAGCCCATTAGCTTGTGGGAATATAACAAGCATGTCCAAACAGTCCCTGTTACAGTAGCTCACGCAATGTTTTCTTGCAAGCATTTATTACCTTGGGACTACATTATTAAAAGAAGTCATAAAAACACTTTGCAGAAAATATTGTGTGGGTGTGGACTTGGCAATAGATAGAGTAATTTATAATATACAATAGCTGATATGTCACTAGAGTCAATTTAAGAGTATTCATCAGAACACGTTTTATATTTTCTTTGAAGCTCACAAAAGGCTGTTTGTTTTGAAGCGTGCTTTAGGTATAAATACGAGAGTTAAAGAAAAAGGAGAGCCCTAAAACGCCTTCGCATCCAGGCTTAAAAAAGAAAATTTAATTTCATCAATCTGAGACCTTGACCAGAAGAAAATATATAGAATATAAAATGATAAAACCCTACAGTCTTCTGCTTCAGTCATTCCTGAGTATTCATTGTCATAACCCACCCTCAATTTAAATTTAGTTTTATAGTGGTGTGGTGGTTAGCAATTCTGCCTCTTACCTCCAAAGACTCAAATTGAAGCTAAGACCTGATAAATACCTGTGTACTTTCTCCATATACCTGCATGAGTTTTCTCGAGGTCCACACACCAAAGGTATTAGTGTATTTGGCAAATCAGGTGCTAGCGAAAGAGTTTGGGTGTGTGCCTTTGGATAAACTGGCATCTCACCTAGGACCAGCTCTGAAACTGCATCTGGTACCATCAGGATAATTGTAATACACACACACACGTCTATGACTGTAGTTTGAAGTTCTTTTTTTTTGTATATATAAACTTACAAGACATCTGTTTTATATTTTGAATTGAATATATAAAGTTACATTTGATTACCATTCATTTCCATTATTGATGTGATAGATAGATAGATAGATAGATAGATAGATAGATAGATAGATAGATAGATAGATAGATAGATAGATACTGTATGATCTGAAAACACACCAAAATGACTAAAACGGAAGAAGAACTTAAAAAGAAGGAAAAGGAAATTTTTGACTTGGCTGTCATAGTCACAGTGAGGCATTATGCAGGTGTATTGCTGTTGGTATAAAGGAGCCCCCTTAGTGTTTATTCCTACAGTTTTGCTTAATAATTCATTGGCTGACAGTCTTCAGTGTTCGCGTGTCAGAGAGGGGATGTTCAGCATTGCTCATAATGGCACTCAGTTTTGCTATAATTCTCTCCTTTGCTATGACCTCCAGTGGGTCCAGAGTGTGTCCCATGACTGAGCCTGTAATTTTAATTACCTTATTAATTTGGTGAGCCTCTCTTGAAGTGATGTTGCCAGTCCACATCACCACAGTGTATAAAATTGCGCAGGCCATCACAGAGTTGTAGAAGATGTCAATGATGTCAGTTTCCACATAAAAGGAGTGCTGTCTGTTAAGGAAGAAGAGCCTGCAATGCCCTTTCTTATACAGTTCCTCTGTGTTACAAGACCAGTCATACCTGTCATTGACGTGGACCCCCAAGTACTTGTAAGAGTGTATTACCTCTACAGCCACTCCCTGAATTGTGACTGGATACAGGGGCTCTTTGGCGAGATGAAAGTCAAAAACAAGTTCCTTGATTTTGGTGATATTAACAACATTTATTTATATAGCATGTTTTCATACAAACAATGTAGCTCAAAGTGCTTTACAAAATGAAATAAAAGTATGTTATTATAAAACAAACAAACAAGATTAGGTAGTAATATTATACAGTATATAACAAAGAAAAAGGTAAGATCGAGTGGCCAGGAGGACAGAAAAATAAACTCCAGTTAGGCTGGAGGAAAAAAAAAATCTCCAGGGGTTCCAAGGCCAAAAGACCAACCAGCCCCCCACTGGGCATTCTACCTAACATAAATCAGTCCTTATGGTTTTCAGGCTTCACATGGAAGAAACTGATCACGAAAATCATGTAGACATCTGGGGCACACGCCATTCAATCCATAAACACAGGGGCAGCATAGTACCTTGATCAGGTGGTGGTGGCGTAGATCACCACCACAGAAGAACCGGAAAAGACAGCAGAGCATATTACAGATCAGTAGTGAATTGCAGAACCCAGAGGAAAATGATAATTCAATGCCCATATAGACTAAGAGGGATACAGGTAAAATGTACCAGCAGTTTTTTAAATAGTTACTGTAGAGTTTAAATAGTTCTACAGTATTAGCCTGGTGAAAACCTATGTGGATTCTGGAATGCAGTTTCCCTCTATATGGCTACAAACAAGTTTTATGGCTGACTGCCAGTTTAAAATACAAGTGTTAGACAAACCATTAATCCGTGCTGCAGATAATTCAGACAAAACAAGATTAAAAAAGGAGGTTTTCCATAAATCAAAAGATAATAAACTAGAAGACTTCCACCAGGAGGCTAAGGCCAATTTAGCAGCAATTGTGTCTAAAGAGAATATCCTTTGCTGGAAAGAAGAAAGAGACAGCAGAAAAGTCCAAAAGAAGGAATAATTGAGGCAATAAAGCTATTTTATAAGAGAGAACAGATGAAAGAAACTTTGAAACATTACTTGAGAACCAGAACTGTGGGACACGCCCAGAACATGTAGAGAGGTACCTGGGGACTTCCTGGAACAGGGGGAACACAAAGGGTCAGCTAATAAACCCAAAGCAAAACATCTGTGGGGCATTAGATATAAACGATGTACAAATTTAAATTGAGTATGTTGGTAATTGGGGTTCTTAGATGTTAAAATAATATTCTTAAAGATCATATTCCAATCAAGAATAGTGAAAGAGGGAAGGTCACGTTCGCAAACCAAATTAACAGGTAATGTTTAAGAGATTTGCACTGGGTGTGACGAGGATGGATAGGATTAGAAATGAGTACATTAGAGGGTCAGCTCAAGTTGGACGGTTGGGAGACAAAGTCAGAGAGGCGAGATTGCGTTGGTTTGGACATGTGCAGAGGAGAAATGCTGAGTATATTGGGAGAAGTATGCTAAGGATAGAGCTGCCAGGGAAGAGGAAAAGAGGAAGGCCTAAGCGAAGGTTTATGGATGTGGTGAGAGAGGACATGCAGGTGATGGGTGTAACAGAACAAGATGCAGAGGACAGAAAGATATGGAAGAAGATGATCCGCTGTGGCGACCCCTAACTGGAGCAGCCGAAAGAAGAAGAAGAAGACTGAATGAAGGGTAGCAGCTTGAGTATGAACTTGATCTTGTGCTACTTATGCTGCTCCAGATACATCGGCTTCGGTTATAACAGATCTACAATTCATTTATTTTTTCAGTGGTCTTTATTAAGCAATAATGTGTCACACTGTGAACGTGTCCGAAAATACAAATATTTTAATGTTGTAGTGTTCAAACCTTTGTAATTTAAAAAATATCAACTTATGAAATATGTCATCATTTCTGGGTGATTCTAAAGTATTAAATGCTACTAAATAAATAAAGAATTATTCTACAGCATATTTCAGATGGGTAGAAAGATGGCACGTGATTTTCTCTGCTGTCATCTGAATCAGTGAACTGAGTTTGAGTTTCATGCCTGGGCAAAACCAGTTTGGAGTTTGCAGGCTCACACCATGTCTGTGTGGATTTTTCACGAGTATGTATGTGTCTGTCCTTCCCCTTTATTTGTCCCCAGGGAAAATTTGTCTTTTTACAGAAACTCTTTAAAAAAATAAATATTTAACTAGGTAGATGGATGGACAGATACTCCTATCTTCCTCTCACTTCCCCAAAGGCACGTTGTTGTAATTCACTCAGTGTTAATATCCTTGAGGTTGCACAGTGATGGACTGGCACTGGAATTAATTAATTAATCTGAATTAATTTGTAAAATGCCTATAATTCTATACTATAGAACTATATTCTATAATCAGAATAGTTACCAATGGAATAATGAGATAATTTAATGAATTTTATTTTTTAGGAATTTGTAAATAAGAAGTTTTTCCTTAGAGATAAATGTCTGTGTGTGTGTGTGTGTCAAAGACTTATAATATGTTAACTGTTTTTGGAAATGTTTTCAAAATGTTTTAACTATGTTATATAAACGAACCAAACTTGTAAAAGGCGCTATTCTGTTAAGATTAATCTGTCTTTTATATTGCACTGAACAAGAGTACACAACAGCTTCTTCACCCTGGTATAAATAAAGCATGTCCATCTTTTGATTAATTTGCAATGGTGACTCGTGACTATAACTGAAAATTTTCCTTAATATTACACAGAAATTATTGCAGCAAGATCTAAAAAAATAAATTGTGCATTCCATTTTTCCAGTGCTTCATAATTTCAATTATTGTGACAGCATACTATCAATACAGGAATAATGAAAAAAAAAAAATAGGTGTAAGCATTGGAGTGGTCTCGATCCATTGTGAGACAAAGTAACATCACAACATCGATTTTTAGATGCTTTAGTAAAAAGACATAAAGAGATGATACATCTTTGGGTCACTATGAAGTCTAACTCTGTATGTTAAAATAAATGTGAGGTATAGCACATTGAAAAAGAAATATCATGACAACACGAGCCTTCAAGATAGACTGACTAAGATGGCACTGCTCTTGGTTGATATTAAAGGTTCTTGGCAGGAAGAGGAAGGTCCAGGCGGACGGAAACCAGAAGTGACATCAGAGGTGTCATGGTTGTCAATCTTCTGGTCTGCACAGAGAGGAAAAGAAAAGGCATTAGTTGGCAGTACACTGTAGCCCTCTGGGGGCGCATGCATGTGACAAAATGTATTAGATATTATATTAGGATCACACCAAAATATACAACCTTCCATTTATATCTCACTGTTAAACCTTGATCTAGAGCAAAATAATTACATAAAATAAACTTTTTGGAAAACATCTCAAATATTCAGAAAGGGTACAGTATTCTTTCTCACATTTATTGCATTAATTTGCTAAATTTTTCCATTATTTCAAAAACCCTCTGCCTATCCTGCAATTGGTTATCAAAAAACAAGACATGCAGTCATGAATGAATCTAATTCTACAGACTACAGCATCCCTCAGTCAGATAAAATAAGATAGCATTTATAGTCTTTATGCTTATTAGATTTACTTTTGAACGTGTTAAAATCACTTCAGTTTTTTTTAACTTACCGGTATGAATAAATCCACAAATAAAGTATTAAATACATTTTAATACATCAATGCAAGTCATTGAGCTTTTGGGGGGGTTCCCTCCTATTTTAGGTCTTCTAGACGCGCAAAACCCTAATTTTGGGCCATTTTGGACCATATTTTGTGCAGGAAATTACACTTGAATGGTAAAGAGTAAACTAATAGGTAGGTGTCTGCAGCAGAAAGCAATCAGGGTAGGTTAAAAAAGACACATTTCAAACGTAAGCATTTGAGATATCGTTTTAGACTACTTCAAGGTCAGTGTTTCTGAATATGATACTATTTTTGATTTACAAGGTATTTAGCTCTTTATGGACCTCTATCAGATAGTAATCAAAGTCAAATTTCTATTATTATCTAGACTATTTAGTCTTTAAACATCTACATTAAATCACACTTTGTAATGTTTCAAATATTTGACAAACTATTTTTGTTTATTGTGTACTTCCACCTTATGAAGTAAAAATTACATTTGTTATGTAAATCCCAAATTAGGGAAGCTTACTCTAAATCAGACATTTTTTTTTCCTAAAAACAGTCTACTCGCTGTTTACTGCAACAGTATTGGTTACAATTATAAATATTAGAATGAAACAATAGTCTGACCTGATCTGTTTAAATTTTAGAGTTTACATCAACAAACACTGAAATTTAAATAAATGTATGTACAATTTTGATGCCTGCTGTATGTATATGACTAATTGCAATAATTTGTCTGTATTTATGTTGGAATGGCTTTCACAACATAATACAAACTCCCAAACCCACTTAATCCAATTCAGGGTCGCTGTACTTGGAGGAAGTCTATCACAGGGCCGACTCGTGTACACACCCAAAAACGGACAAGTTGGACCCACTGGTTCTCTTTAAAGTGCCAAGTGACTAATGGTTCTAATATGCTAAACCATTTGTAACTTGTTTCTTATATTTAAAATAAAGTTATTGCATAACTTAAATGCGATAACGTATTTAATCAGCATATTAAACCTAACCTAACTGACATTTTCTATGCACATTACAAATGACACTAACCTAACAACCTTTCTTAATGTAATGCTATAGAGCATAACAGTACAGTCAGAACAACTGTTGCTCCATTTCCTGCTCAACATTAATAACTTAGCCAAAACCCCCTTTACGAGTTAAAGCTTGTTGTAGGACAGACTAAGGCTTACTGTCTATTTCATCCAAAGGAATCATAAATCAAGTGAAATATACTTCATATTCCTATACTTTTTTGCCTTTCTAACATTAACAATAAAACTTTAATTTTATATTAACTATAAATGTTTCTTCTAAAACATAGAAAATATACAATTCATTTCATGAAATAAGCAACTAGTAGCAGCAGGAGCCATTGCCCGGGTAAGTAATTTTATTGAAGAACAATCTAACTTCTATAAATCTTTCTTCAAGTGAACCTTCCCCAAGACAAATAACAAAGAGTGACTTTTCAAAATCAAAAGATTTATTGCCCAAAACAGTTATGCATCACAGAACTTTTTTGAATATATTATTTAAGTTCTCACAGATATTTACAAAAGAGCCTTAGGGTAGACAATGTCCTTTGTTCTTCATCCTGGTAAACAAACAAACAGATTGTTTGGATTTCCCATTTTAGGCTGTACAACATGTGAAAAAATGGATTCTCCAGTTTGATTCCAGTAGCGTACATAGATTGATCTTGGGCCTTGTTGATTGACCTTGCAAAAGCCAGACTAATAGGGAATATAAGCCATTCAAAATCAAACATCAAGTCTGTGGGAATGAGTGTAATTCTTGGTATGAAGACATCTCCACCTCTTGAACTGTCAGTTAGAACAGTAGCACCAATTCTATTTGGTAACAGTTTCTTGATGCACAGTCAACTTCAGCTTTGGTAGATCCAAATTTTGAAGAAGCATGATTGGTACCCCTATTTTTATTTGCAAATTGTGAATTGGTATTTCCAATTAATTCAGAAACCGTACTAGACAGTAAGTACATACATAGCCTGAGTCAGATCTATTACTGTATTAATGGATTTGTAGCTTTTGTAGTCTCCAGGTAGAAAGTTTTGAATTTGGTGATTGATTTTTTTTTTCACACTTCCATTTTTTGGAGGCAAAATTGCTCCAATTTCCCAAATTCCCAAAAATTGCTTCTTGGAAATTCAGTCAAATCACTTTTGGGATCCCCAGGTGTCTTGCTTAGGATCCAAAGCTGTTTTCAGAACTATCTAGGAGATGTACTGTCACCTAACTAGACATACATATTTGTAGTTGAGGTCAGCTTCGGCACTTGTTTCAAAGGTGTGATACTGTGAATCAATCATTAACCCCTTGTAGACGATTGTCGCGAAATCACTTCAAACTGCTTCTTCCCTGAATGCAGCCAAGGTGGCGTATGTATCCTGCCAATGCCGGTTGATGCGTATTTAATATGTACTGTACCAAGGATCATATGGGAAACACCGGTTGTGGAAACTACATCTGCCTGATGAAAGCGAAGTGTTGCCGTGGCCGTGCATGTGGATTTTGGCTGCTAATTTCGAGAAATTGTCCAAATTTGAGGTAAGTTGTGCTAAGATAAAAATACGTACCAGCTTATTGTTTGCTTGTGTGCTATATTCAAATTAACAATCTCCACTTAATTTAGCATCTGCTTGACAAGAAAAACACAAATAATTTCTTTTTTTTATATAATTCTAAATAAATTTAGGCAACAAGGGGTTAAGCTCATCAGCTGGTGTTGCCTTTGGAATAAATGGAAACTTTTGTCAAAAATCACCAGCCAAAACAATGCTTGTTTCTCACATTAAATCCTCTTTTGTAACATAGGTTTTGAAGAGTTTTGTCCAGAGCCTACAGTGACTTTCAGTTTGCACTCATCAAGCACTCATCTCAATTAATCACACTGCTCTGCTGAAGCACCTTGGCTTGTCCTGATCCGTTTTGGAATATTCCTTAAAATGTTGGGTTTCAAAGTAGGCTATTGTCTCTTCCTGACAAAGTCAGATATTTGTGTATAACTTTGTTGAGAATATACCACAGGTGTGGTATTATATAAAGAACAAAAACACTCACCCACACATCCACATTGAGCTTTATACAGCATATTAAATTACATATACAACACATATTTTTACACAAATGCCTTTTGCAATGTCTAAGGAGATGTCAGAGGGAAACTGTCATATCAGGAGGAAAACTCCAAAAAAAACACAGAGAGAGTATACAGACTCCACACAAACAATAACCTTGGGCAGGAACAGAACTCCCGAACATTGGATCTTTGAAGCTGTGCTACCCCATTCATAACATTACGCCACTTGATAAAATAAAATAACTCCTCTGTGGGCATAAGGTGCACATACAAGTTTCATATGAAAAGTGTCCAGGTCAAATTTGCATCCCTGACATCACAAAAGTAATAGTGCTGATTAGTTCATTTTCCTTGGTGTTTTTCATTATCCTTTGCTTCCTTGTTGCAGATCTGTTTCTGATTTTTCTTGTGTTCATAATTTTCTCCAGGCCCTCACCTTCAGCTACTACTATTGGTTGAATTAAGTGCAACTGATTGAGCCCTAGGGCTCAGGGGTGCTAGGGTCAGTTGGGCCACATTTTATTGAGAGCCCTACATAAGATAACCTCCTATATAAGCCATCTGCGGCCTCAGCTTCAGTGCTGTGGCATTAGTAATGTAGTGATTCTGACTCCTCAAAATAGATGTTGTAACACAGAAGGCAGCAAACACAGAAGTGGGTGACTTAATTGAAGAAACCAAAGACAAAACAATTGGTGGTTCAATAGCAGTAATGGGATACTTGGAGTTGGTAATTCCAAAGAATTACCAGAAAATAACACTATAGATGGGTCACAGCTCTCCACGAAAAACAGGAACTGGTGACTTAACAGAGGAGGTAGTGAGGACGGGAGACTTGGGTGTGATAAGAAGTGAAGGTTTGGGTTTTGACCTCACTGTTGCAGTCTTGCCTTTCTGGAATCTCCCAATGGCTTTAGGCCTGTATTCTCTAATAGATGTTGAATTTCTGCTTGGCAAATTCACAAACAGTCTTAGAAATCATAAAAATAATCATCCTTCTCATGGTCTTCTATGCTGGCCAAAAAAGATGAAGTCTGCAACAGCTTCTGTTCAATTTCTTGCAAATGGTTATAAGTGTGAATGCAAGTAATAGACTAAGTTTTCTTTCAGGGCCAAACTATAAAGCTGTATAAAATATTTCTCCACATCATCAGGGAATTCCTATGCAAAATGTAGCTTTGATTAAACAGAGCTACTTCTAAGTAGACAGGTTTTTGCTTTTTGTGGGCGATACATTCTGTTGTGTCCAATGCAAATGGCAAAAAAATGATGTGAGGCCTCTAAAATGGTCAGGGAAGCAGGGCAGAATTTCATCTCGTCTTCCCAGAGGGGGAGCACAGAAAGGCAGCCTAGGATCAAGGTAGGACTAGCTGGCTTTAGCCTATACAAGGATAAAAAATGTGCTTCCAAATCATATATTCTTGAATGTCGCAATATATCAAAACTGCCCAATCAGAGAAGGGATGACCACAAACCCTTGCCTAAGAGACAAAAAAGGGCAAACATAAAATCTTTAAAATTAAAAGTTTTATCTTACAAAATTTCTCTGTAACAAAATAAAGTTCCAAGGAGCATAAGTGTTGCCTTAAAAGACAAAGACATTCCAATGCAAACAAAATCCCATTACAAGCTCCAGAAATCATGAACCAAATACAGAAGAGTATAATATCAGAAAGCCAGCAAATCCAAAGAATAAGGAACAGAAAAAAGGAGACACTCACAAACCACCAAGCACATCCAAGTGTACTGCAGAGGGACTGCAATTCCCATGATCCTTTGTAAGGCTGGGACCAGTCCCTCAATGGGGACTGACAGGTGGGCCTGCCTCTTGTGGAACTACTCACAAAACATACAGAACAAGGCAGAAAATTGATCCACACATTGAAACCAAACAATTAACAAAGTGATAAAAACACATAATTATATAAAGAAAAAATATAAATAACAATAGAAGCATAAACAATACAATTTAAAGAACTAACAATGAATGAAAAAGACAAAGAAGGAATTTAAATTTAGGCTGGGGTGGGGGAACCCTGGCTTACACATAATAGCAAAGGGACGAGGTCTCAATGAAAAGCACACAGAGGAGACTTCACCCAAAGGCAAACCTGACCCAGGAAAGGGATATCTTAAGGACTGACTGGGCCTAAAATATGGAGATAAACTTTAAAGTACAGAATAAAACAGCAAATAGTCTCAAAGGCTCAGTGTCTCAACACACAGAGAAACATATAACTCCCACAAGGAATCTTTATAGAATGAAGGTTTTTATTATCTAAGAGCAAAATACAGCAAAATACTCAAAAGACCAAAAAGTAACTGCCAAAAATGGCAGTCCTTAGTTATCAAGTCACAATATGTTAACCAAAAATTGGAGTGCTTAAACAGAGCAAAAAAAAATTAAAAGGCCAAAAAATCCAAAGAACAAGAAAAACACCAATAGGAGTAGAACTCACCAACATTCATGAGCACACAATGTACAGTGAAGGACTGCATTTCCCATCAGCCATCAACAGAGAATGACAGGTGGCCCTGCCTCTTGGGGAACCACTCACAAAACACAAAAAAACAAAACAGAGCATACTTTAATACATAGAAATTAAATAGTAATCACAATAGAAAAAAACACATGATTATACAAATAATAAGTATAAATAAGAATCTAAACATGAACAATAATATTTAAAGTATTAGACATGAATAAAAATGACTAAAAAAGAAAGTGGGAGGAACCTGGCTGAAACATAACAAGCAGCTTTCTACTGTGTTCTGCTCAGTTCTTGTGCTGTTCCCCCCAGTGAGTTTTGTGGACTTCTGTCCATTCAATGTTTTGGATTCTTTAGTTTGGAATTTTGGATTTTGCTATTTAGAATTTTTGAATTGGTGGAATTTAGTGTTTTGAGGTATTAGTTTTCTGTTTAGTTTGTTATTGCTGTTTTTTATTTTGATCTTTGAATTTCACATTTTTTTAAATTAGTTTTTGTATTTTAGCATATTTTAACTCTGTGTATATCTCAAGGTTTTGCTTAGGCAAGGTGTTTTAGTCTTCCCCATTTTGAGTGAATTGTAACATTCTGCTGATCATAGACTACATTCTTATAGATATTTCAGCTATATATACGGTAAATAAAACTATCCAAAGACAACATGAATTATCCTGTGATCACAATATCAATTGCTGTGCTGAAATTCCTGCTAAAAAGGAACTCTGAATAGCCAAGCACCCTAGCTATTGAACATTAAGTGTTATCCCATTGGCCAGTCAATCATTCTCAAAGGAAAGTTCCCATTTTCCGCTGAGAAGCTGAAATGTAAGCTTAAGCTGTCATCATGAATGCTGTTGAGTCCACTTTATACCATTCATGGTTTTGCTACTTCAGCTCTTGGGACCTCAGCCATTACAGCTACCCTTTACTTTTTCTCAGATGATGAAGCAGTCAACTGGCCTTGTCCTGTAGCCAAGCTGTTCTGCCAAATTAGTTCAAACACA
Organism: Erpetoichthys calabaricus; assembly: GCF_900747795.2. Lineage (NCBI taxonomy): Eukaryota > Metazoa > Chordata > Cladistia > Polypteriformes > Polypteridae > Erpetoichthys > Erpetoichthys calabaricus. The sequence continues at coordinate 40,267,977 of NC_041401.2, forward strand.
AAATCAATCATCTTTGCTGAATTAAAGACTGGCAATGAAATCAAAGTGTTCTGCTAGAAGTGCACTGCCTCTTCATGAATTTCTATCAGTCAGGCACTGCATATCATGTACACAGATGCAGAGGCCAAACCTACCATCTTTTAATTATTACTTGTTTTCAACATTTCTATCTCAAATACTGTTTTTAGGCTTTGTTAAATCTGTCAATTTCAAATTACACTTAAAACATAGCATTGCAGTCATCATTGTGTTATATTTCTGATGCAAACATGTTAGAGAAGATAAAGGACTCTTTAGTGTATGCATGTCCCGACGCTCACAAACCAGCTACTATAGATAGATAGATAGATAGATAGATAGATAGATAGATAGATAGATAGATAGATAGATAGATAGATACTTTATTAATCCCCAAAGGGAAATTCACATACTCCAGCAGCAGCATACTGATAAAAACAATATTTATTAAAGAGTGATAAAACACAGTGCAAGTTAAAAAGTGCAAGGCAGACAGTGCGAGGCAGGTATAACAGACAATAACTTTGTATAATGTTAACGTTTATCCCCCTGGGTGGAATTGAAGAGTCGCATAGTGTGGGGGAGGAATGATCTCCTCAGTCTGTCAGTGGAGCAGGACAGTGACAGCAGTCTGTCGCTGAAGCTGCTCCTCTGTCTGGAGATGATACTGTTCAGTGGATGCAGTGGATTCTCCATTATTGACAGGAGCCTGCTCAGTGCCTGTCGCTCCGCCACAGATGTCAAACTGTCCAGCTCCGTGCCTACAGTAGAGCCTGCCTTCCTCACCAGTTTGTCCAGGCGTGAGGCGTCCCTTTTCTTTATGCTGCCTCCCCAGCCCGCCACCGCATAGAAGAGGGCGCTCGCCACAACCGTCTGATAGAACTTCTGCAGCATCTTATTGCAAATGTTGAAGGACGCCAGCCTTCTAAGGAAGTATAGTCGGCGCTGTCCTCTCTTGCACAGAGCATCAGTATTGGCAGTCCAGTCCATATTTAAATACACAAAAGGCTTTTGATATCTGGAACACCCGCAAGCAACAATATATTTGTATCCATGTTATTTTTCTTTGGTTAAAGCCCTGGCTTTTAATGAACTTCAAAAAAAGGTCTGGCAAGCCATTGGACAATTCAGAAAGGGTGGGTGGGATGTTGACCAGGCTGTTCTTAATAAAGGTTGAGAAGATTTGACCTCAACTTGGGATTTTAGATGAGAGATGGAAGGAGAATTCTAAGGAACCCCTGATTGTGTCCTCTTCTATGGGAACAGTGTTTTGGCTAACACATATTTTCAGTTCTGCATGGAAGTTTGGAACTGCGTCTAGGGGCACAGAGTGGTGCTCTCCATTTTTAAAATAAAGGTGGGACAACAGGGTCTATTTATAGCACTATGGTTTATAATGTAGTTTTGTTTGCAGTGAAAATTACTAGTGGTATATAGAAAGAAACATTTATGAAAATATAATTACAGTATTCAGCAAGATTTCTATTTGGGCAGCGGATGTTTGTGTATTTAAAAAGCATGTTATGTGCACATTCTCCCAGCTTATATTGTTGTCTTTCTCCTCATCAAACACAGCCAGATTTCATAACATGTACTGACAAATTAAACATTTTACGTGGGTTAGCGAAACCCCTGATGAAAACTTATACTAATATAAAGGTTAGGGCCTGCTCAGGCATTTTTGCTGCCCTAGGCGAAGCTGTAAATGGTAACCCCCTCCCACCACATATAACCCTTTCTATGAATGTAGGATTATTGCTCTTTTACTTGTTTATGTGGTACTAGCTGTGCTACCTAAGACAAGTTGAAATCTAAGTAGCATCAGAATTATTGTTTGCAATGTACCATCTATCGGAGTGTATTTTGTAATGCATGTAGTAATTAAATGTATTGCATTTTTTATTACAACAAATGGCACAACACAAGCATTTCTGATAATAAAGTGTATTAATATAAATATTTATGAAGTTCCATCTGTTGGAATGACAAAAACAATGTATATGTCCCTGTTATATGCCATTTGGTATGGGATTCATAAAAGCATGTTAAAGTTTGCGATCTGTGCTACCTTCTTCTTCTTCTTCTTTCAGCTGCTCCGGTTAGGGGTTGCCACATCGGATCATCTTGTTCTGTATCTTCCTGTCCTCTGCATCTTGCTCTGTCACACTCATCACCTGCATATCCTCTCTCACCACATCCATAAACCTTCTCTTAAGCCTTCCTCTTTTACTCTTCCCTGGCAGTTCTATCAAGAAAAGCTACTGAGACTCCTTTATACCATTGGCAATACAGCTGCATTAGTCTTCACAGTGATTGTGACCACTCCTTTTACTGTATCTATAGCATGTTTTCTTTAATTTTTGTAATACTGTTTTGTATTTTTTGTTATAATAAAACTTTATTTATTGAGCTTCTGCAAAAAGCCGATTTTCCCTTTTGGGAAAAATAAAGTAATACCTATTAATGATGGTCTTTTGATGTGAAATGGACCAATGCCAGCACTATTTTGACTGTCATGGTATGTAGGAAGGCTTAAGGCAGGGGTAGGCAATGTCAGTCCTGGTGAGCCGCAGTGGCTACAGGTTTTCATTCCAACCCAATTGCTTAATTAGAAACCAATCATTGCCAATCTCAGACCTTATTTAATTTTATGGCTTGTTAGTCTGTGCAATGTAAGGCTCTTATATCGTAGATTTTTTTTCCTTTCCAAGGATATCATCCAAATGATTTGAAGCCTAAAACAGATCATTTTCAGTCTGTCACATTTTTCTATTAAGTGTTTTATGATTGCTTTCTAATTAAGCAATTGGGTTGGAATGAAAACCTGTAGCCACTGCGGCTCACCAGCACCGACATTGCCTACCCCTGGCCTAAGGGTTAGTAGGATTTATTTTTTTCTGTTTACTTTGTCTTTTTTGTTATTCCTTGTGTTATCTTCCTACATGTGCACTCTTTTTATATGTTTGTCCTTTTAAACATTCATTCTGGGTTTGGTAACAGCTCAGAAGCTCACTAGTCCTCCATACTGTTTTATCTAAAATTTGTCTGTGGCGTAAATTCCATCTTTAATTGACAAAGGAGAAGAGGATTATATCATGACATTTAGAACTATCTAGAAGTATGATTGACCACATATATGTTTTTCATTACTTCATGGAAAGTTGTTATTTTTCTTGCATGCTAAATTGAAGACCACTGTACCCTGGATTGTTTAATTTTGTGGAATCACCTGCCTTTACTGTGGTAAAGATGCCATAGTGCTCCACATTTGTTTAACTTTCAAATAACATTTAACCCTGATGTTCAAACCACAGCATCTGCTGCATGCCATGCAATTGTAAACTTAGAAGAGCAACTGTGTCACCACCTTTTGTTTCTTGAACTTTTTAACCATGTGATGCTGAACGTTTGTCAGTTATGAATACTGTATTGAATACTGATTAATTCAACGCTGTCCTCCTAATACATTCAACAAAATGCTAAACGTCCCCAAAGGGCTACTTTGAACCATACTGCTAAAAAGTGCTGTCTCCATAAGTGTAATTCATATGAATGAATGGGGTTTCCATCATCTACACATTCTCTTACCTGCTTGACCTTTTTCAAGGTTGTGGAGAGCTGATGTCTCAAAGACAAAAGCTGAATTAACTTATTTATAAGCAGAAGAGAGCAAAGACAACATGTGAGCGGAAGGCCTGGACGGTGGGTCTGATAGCTGGGCATTTGGCTGTTTCGGTCACAGCACAAATCAAGTAGCCTCCTTAGAGTTACATTTTTTTGGCTTGAAAAATGAAATATTTATTGAATCTCATTTTTCTACTGTAAAACATGCAAAACATGCAAAAAGTACAAAGTCAGAAGTGTAGAAAGTATAATAATGATACAAATAGTAGCAATCTTTATATATAATACGCTACTGTGGCTGTCCAAGTTTTTATTTCTCTTTTTATTTTTATTTTATTTTATTGTAGAATCAACCCTTGGTAGCAGCCAGCATGGCAATTGTGTTGCGCATGAGTACGGGCGCCGTTCTCATCCCTACCATCCTCGTCATCACTTCCCCTACCTCTTCATATCTTAAGTGTCCAATCTGCCTCAAGAATGATTTAAGTGCCAGCTTAATTCAAAAATTAAAGAAAACGTACTAAGTAATTGCAACACAAACACTGACTTAATCAATTTTAACATGAAAAGATGCCGACGTTAAAAGAGAAGAAGCGGGCCACTAGGGTGAAGAAAAGAAGAGCTGCTCAGGAAGCAGCAAGCGCATCAACCTCTGAGCAAATGAATGCTAAACGTACAGAGAAAGAGGATGAAAACTAGGAATGCTCAAGTCAAGATTATTCACTGCATGTTATCGTGCAGTGCACCATTACTGGTAATGTATAATAATAATAATAAAATGCTAATAACGTATATACTGCCAAAATGTGTCGTTTGTATGGTATGTCTTGAAGCACGGTGAAATACACAATCCAACATCACATTCAGGACAATAGTAGTGTGATTCCGTGCAGATTTGCTTTGCAGACTGATTAGTATTTGAACAGCACACTGCACATGTATGATTGACACGAGTATCATGTTCGATATGTGTTTCACTGTCCTTTTCAATTTCGCTGCCTGAAGACAGATTCACTTCGTCATCACTGCTCGTATCACTGTCAAGAACGTGCAAGACCTGCACTGCTGAAATACACTTCTTACAAGATGCCATTACGAGGCTAGAAGAAGATGTGTTTACACAATTGAATGGTAACACTCTGGCCTGTCACTTATACAGGAGATGCCTATATCATTTCCCGAGCAATGCTCAGCACTGATGCTGTTGGCACTTTTACAGCCCGAGTAATCCTCTGGTGTAACGCTTATGCGAGATGCATCAATACAGTTTCCTGAGTAACGCTTGAGACTAATGCTTTTAGGACTCTTTTTACAGCCAGAGTGACACTCAGGTCTAATACTAAGGAGGTTAAAGTGTCTTGAGACATCTCACACTTACCTGTCAGTATTGTTCTCACTCCCTTCATTCAAGAGATTGTTACAGTGTTTCCATATTTAAAACTGTGATGTCTAGCTCCAGTCCTCGAGGACCCACAGTGGCTGCATCAGTGAGAAATTTTGCTGTTAATTGACTTCTTTTCCTTTTGTTTTAGTTGCCTTGTTTTATTAAGACAAAGGGCTCTGAATTGCTTCTTTTTTCCTTAAATGGCAACCAAACAAAAACGAGTTGTGAAGTGAGCCAAGAGATGAACAGCTATGTTGGGGCATCAGACTCCAACTAATTTCACTCCAACCAGTTTCTTAATTAGAAGCCAATCCTTGTTGTTAATTAAACTTGTTATTTAATTCCATGGCTTGTTGGTGCTCTCATTCTGTCATAGCAGACATTTCCAAAACTGCTAATACTGTATTTCTTTTTTCTAAGACACCTTCAAAATGTTTTGATGAACAGAGCAGACCAACTTCACTGAGACCTTTCCTTTTTTTTCAGATGTTTGATGATGGACAAAAGGGTAGCTGGTCCTGCATTGACTCATTTTGTACCACAATTGTTTGGCTTCTAATTCAGGAAGAAATAAACAATTAAGGGGTCTGAGTCTTAAACGTCAATTAAAATTAAGACAAAAGAAGTTAATTAGCAGCAAAAACTGGTCACTAATTAAGAAAAGCTTTAGAATAAAAACCTGCTGCCATTGCAGCTCTTCAGGATTCACAGTTGGAAACAACCAATTTATAATATTATTTACATTGTACTTATCCAGGCATCTGTTTCTGAAAAACACGTTACAATCAGAAATGTCCTGTCCAAGACTAGCACATGTCAACAAGTAAGTTTATCAAATATAAACAGCCCAGAAATAAATTGCATCAAACTACAGATAATTGTAGCTGGATTTGACCATTTCAATTAATTGAATTGATATAAACAATATGAAAAACAGATAATGATAAAGGAATAAAGAAATCAGAATTGTAGCAGCCATCTAATGCTAAAAATCTTACATGCTAAGAGGTTCATGAGTCAACATTTTACTAATCCCAGTACACAGTTAAGTGGTCTGTATGACCAAAGATATACTGTGACTGTCAGGTTGGCACTACGGTCCCTGACAGCTCTTGAACCCGGAACCGTGGATAGTCATAACTGAGATGAGCCAGTACAAAAGAGGACACACACAGTCAAGATATAGATGTAAAGTGCTCAGTGCTTTTATTTTAAACAAACAGATTTTTAAACAGGGCCATGTTTCTTCAATAAAAGGATAATCCTACAAACACCGGTGATGTGCAGAGGTTAAAATCCATTAATAAATAATCATTTTAAATGAGGTTAAAAATCCATATGCAGGATCCTTTCCTTTCCTAAAAAGCAATCCCAAGCCTCAGTGCCATCACTCTGAAAACGATGTTCACCAACAGACGCAGTCAACCTTTAAAATCCAAATGGCCATGTGGCACGTTTCCCCGAGGGTGATCCAGCTTGTAGGATCCTCATTGTTGGGGACCCAAGTGGCTGGACCAGGCCAAGGGGTCGCCCACGTAAAACCTGGCTGTGGTAGATAGAAGGTCATTTCCGGAGGGTGGGACTGGACCACGTGTCTACCTGGGGGGTTGCCAACCGGGATCCCGAGTTGTTTCGTTGTGTAGTGGGTGCGGCAACGCACTCTACCAGCCAAGGTTATTATAGTTACGAAAACTAAAATCAAAACTGAAACTATTATTAAAAAAACATTTTCGTAAACTGAAATAAAATAATTAACAAAACCGAAATGAAAAACTAAAACTAAACAAAACTATTAAAGTAGCTGGAAAGACTAACTGAAATAAAATAATAATTTACTAAAATATTTTGTTTTTGTTTTTGAATTAATATTTTTGCCGTTAGTCTTTAACCCTTGTAAGTTTTAACTCTAAAACAGAAATTCATCCACCACGAGCTGCCCGCACATATTCATCCAGTGAGTGACGGCTGGTGACGGACGGCGGCTGTTCACACAGCATTTACGGAGATAGAGCAGGCTGAGTGCGGGTGCGTAAAGCGTGTGAAATAGAAAGCGAATTACATGCCACCTTTCTTTGCGCTTGTTGTATATCAAGATGTAATTCAAACGGCTGAAATCAGAATGTGCTGGTCAACAAAACGTTTACTATATGGACAAAAAAATCACGAGTGAGTAACAATTCAGTTTTTTTCTCAGATGACTGCTTTTTATTGACAGCAATTCACCTGTCACTTTGCAAAGGAGAAATCGTTTTTACTTTCTCATATACAAAGTATAGGGAAAGTATAGTAATCATGAAAAAATTTGACCTCGATATTTTGATGAATCTTGACGTTATAGACCTCCCAGAGTCCAAAAATACCGATTTTTGGAATTGTGTGTGTGTGTGTATGTGCGGGCGCGTGTCTGTGTGTGTGTAAACACAATAACTCAAAAACGCAACTAGATAGATGGATGAAATGTGGCATGTGGTTGTTACACCACAATTATAGATCTGTATTAACTTTTTGGCCAAATCCATCACCCAGAAGTGGTACTTTACCTGAACACATACTCGATTTTTTTTTTATTCATTCAGCTGCAGAGTCCGATTTATTCAACTTTACTTAATTTGATTTGTTGTTGATGGTGGTTCCTTAATGTACATAATATAAAAATATAATCCTTGTCTTGCGGTTTACTCCTCAAATATCCACTCCCACATCTGAGTATACAAGAAATTCGTGGGGAGGCCACTCCCGGTTTTTGAAAATAAAATGGCACTGATCGAGAGACTGACTAGGTCATCATATAAGATCAGCATATTGTTACTTACCAATCACTTTTGCTTTAAAAACATCGTTTAACAATGAAGTGATACAAACAAAGGTAGGTAGGTGAAGAGAGTCTGCCAAGTGATGAAAAACTAAACATACTAATGGGTTTTTGTTTATTCTAAATTTATTAATTTATCTTTTTTAGTTCATATTCACAGCTCAAAATACCTGATATTGTGAAAGTAATCTATTACCAGAATTATATTTTAAAATATTTGTCTCCCTTTTTTCAATGTTTTTCTCTCTCTCTCAAAATAGATAGTTGAAATATCATATTCTTTTTGTTCTTAACATCAGTCTTATCATACATATTGCATACCAGGGAGTTTTCCTGCCTTACATCCAAACCTGCTGTGGTAGGCTCCAGGTTTCCTGTAATCCTATTCTGGATAAACATGTTTAGATAATGTATATATTGTTCTTAATCTCAGATGCTGTCTGTGTCATTTTGTGCCTGTCTGTATTCCTATTACCTGCTCTTGCTCTGCTCATTATGGGTTTACTGTTCTTATGGTGGGCTATTCAAGTCTCACTCCCCCTAACCTTCACACTACATGCTTGTTGTTCTTTGTTTCCCTCAATACAGCTAGGTGGGGTCTGCACACTGATTCAAGTCTAAGAGCCCTGTTCTTCCTAAGCTCCCGTGATTTTCATGAGAAAATATTTTAAAAATTATAAAATTGTGTAAAATTGTTCATATTTAGTATCTAGTTTTGATTATGCTTGTTTTTATCAGACAAAAACAAAACCAGATAGTAAACCATGTAGTGTAGTAAACTTCCACTAACATTAAACTTGTATCCAAAGCTGTTAAGTGTACAGTTCTGTCTGATTGTGACACAAAACTAAACTCTGTATGAGCTCCATGCCATAATTACTAAAACTAAAACTGAAACTAATAGATATAAAAATAAAATAGAAATATCTTTGTGAAATAAAAACTAAACTAAAACTAAAAATACATGATGAAGGAAAACTAAAACTAAACTGAATTTCCAAGTAAGGTCAGAAAAAATATAGAAATAAAAACTAATTTAAAAACGCAAAACTATAATAACCTTGCTACCAGCGCATGCTCCCCAACTTGACTTGACTTTTGTCCCCTATAAGTGCATGAGACTACCTTGAAAGTAAAATTAAAATGATTGATTTCCTGAAAACAGGAATTTCATTTTGTGCAGGTGTTAGTATGAATTTTCTATAGGAATACTTGAATTTACAGAAATGCTGGCCATAAGGGGAGTTCATCTCATCTACACCACCTATGTTAATTACACAAAAATCAGTCAACCAGAGTGTAGAGTAGCAAGCAAAACTCTTGGATGTTGGATTACCATTACAAGTTGGGTGCAGTTTAAGTTTGAGAGAAGTTATGCTTAAACTTCATATTAGTTTGGATCTCATATCACAAGAGCAGAATGTTAATTTAGATGAAAACCAAAACAGATTGACCATAAGACCTCAAGCCTGCAAAAACAAAGACTATAATAGATCATAATATATTCATAATATTAATTTAAATTCCAATAATCATTGGAATAAAGCAAACCAGGTATTAATATAACAATAGGTGTCTTTATTATAAATATGAATGTAACAGGGTTAAAGATGTTAAGATTTACACTGGGTGTGACAAAGATGGATAGGATTAGAAACGAGGACATTAGAGGGTCAGCTCAAGTTGGACAGTTGGGAGACAAAGTCAGAGAGGTGAGATTGTGCTGGTTTGGACATGTGCAGAAGAGAGATGCTGGGTATATTGGGAGAAAGATGCTAAGGATAGTGCTGCCAGGGAAGAGGAAAAGAGGAAGGCCTAAGCGAAGGTTTATGGATGTGGTGAGAGAGGACATGCAGGTGATGGGAGTAACAGAACAAGATGCAGAAGACAGGAAGATATGGAAGAAGATGATCCACTGTGGCAACCGTTAACGGGAGTAGCTGAAAGAAGAAGAAGAAGAAAAAACAACGTTCAGACAAGCTTAAAGAATATTAACAGCAAAGCGGTTCAAAGTGATTAAAAAATTGATTTTTCCTTTGTGTAGTGTGTTTTATCTCTAACATCCAAAAGATGTGCAGGTTAAGGTGGCTTTACAACTACAGTGATTGTCAAATTTGAGATACAATTATTACACAAAATTATCATTTACATTGCTTAAATTCAGGTTCAAGGTCTCCTGGTTTCAGTTTGTTGTATACATGTTCATAGTACAGCGCATTAAAACTCTTCCTTGCTCATATTCCACAAACTAATAACAGTTAGAGACATCTGATGATTGTGACAATCAAGAGTCCAAGACATCATAAAGGTTTGGGGCAGCCACCCGTATATTATTTTTCCCAGCTGCAAAAGGGTTGAAATAAGTAGCATGATGTGCATATACCAGAGTCCAAAACAGAACTGACTATAGTAGCCCAAGATGGAGGCTTTAAAGGCCTGTAGAGGAACTGATGTCATCAAAATGGCCGGAACCAGAAGTGACGTCAGCAAAGGGGCCGGCTTTGGGATTGATGTCAGCAAAGGGGCCAGCTTTGGAAGTGATGTCAGCAAAGGGGCCGGCTTCAGAAGTGACATCAGCAAAGGGGCTGGCTTCTGAAGTGACATCAGCAAAGGGGTCGGCTCCGCAAGTGACATCAGCAAAGGAGCCAGCTCTGGAAGTGATGTCTTCTGAGGCGCCGGAACCTTGCAGGATTTCCCGGGAAAGGTCTGTAGGGAACTGAGAAAGACAATCAGCGCACTCCGCCGCCCCTGGTCGGATGTTTTATTACACTTACTCAGACCCTTTAGCTGCCTCCTACTTGCACGTGTGTGACATGATATACTCCGAACAATGAATGAAGCCTTTGGTATGAGTGGCTCTTAAGAAACACAAAGCTCACTAAAAAGAGTCTTTCTGAGGTTTTAAAGTCTTTTTTGGATGTGTGTTTTGTTGTGGAATGACACCCCAATCCTTCCTAGTTCGGACATTTGTTCTATTAAACAGGGTGGAAAAGAAGGAATACTCCATAAAGCCTCGATCACACTTTTATGTTTACCTGGGTTCTTTGCTGCAGCTTCATAATGCATTTAATCTGCCACCTTCCTGTCAAATCAATTCTATTTATGCCTTTTTGTCACATGACTTTGGAGGAGTGCAGTGCCTTTTATACAAATGTATACTTGTTGCATATTTCCCATGTGAAGACACACTATGACACACCATTCAGTGTATTACTTTGTTTTCTCCACAGAAAAATCTTGCTACATGGGGAACCAAACTCTAAGAAATGTCAGGTTTTGCCGCAAATCCAGTTTCACGCAAGTTGTTTCGCTCATCACTATTTATGACCTGAGGGTGAAAACTGACAATCTAGTGGTGGAAGTGCTAATAGCCCTGTACCACTTGTTACAATGAAGGATAGAAGGATCAATGAGTGGACAGTTAGGCAAAGGCCTTCAACAATGCTTTTTGTCTTTGATCTCTGAGATGGACACCCAGCTTAAAGATGGATACCCGAAATAGAACTGTGCTGTACACCAGTAACATTCTGAACCAAAATCACCATCACTGCAGTGCTAAGCAGGTGCCAAACCTGAATATAATGCATTTGGCAAGTTACTTGCAGAAGAAGATGAGCATGGATGGTGGCATCCAGGCTCTCCTCGCACACCTTAGGAAGTAAAGGCACTGCTGAGCTTGTTTTCACAATAGCTCAGATGTGTTTATATAAAATATTAAAGCACAGTCATTACTGTTCATGTGTTGAATTATTGTGGTGAACACTTATCACATACTGCAAATTAAAATGTTTTAAGTATCACTTTAAAATATTAAGCATATTTTCTTTCATTGTAATATGCAGTCTTGTTTGTCTTTGTAATATACAAATATTAATTAAATATGATCTACTCATGTTGCCATAGCAGGAAATGCTAAGACTTATTAATGGCAAAACAGTGAATCAAACGTGTTCTTTTAGAATAATATTACAGTGATTAAACTAAAGTACATAATAGCATGTTTATTTTTAGAAAGCATAATGTTCTGTTATGATTGATCTTGAATTAATCAGAGTAAAATATGGACTCCACCTTCCAAATAATACTTTAATGGCATCTGAAGACCAGGGTTAAGCTGAAGAGGTGTGGGGATCACACTGCGCTTTGGTCTGACTTTATTCTAGGCGATAACATTACTAGGCTTACATCTTATTTATACTAACGATGTTTGCTGTTCATCGGTACCATGTAATTTTTATAAACTCTCTTTGTACTCCTATTAAATTCAATGCTTTGATCATGCTAAATTCAAATTACAGGGACGATGTTGTAAAGCAGCTGTACATTGCTTAATGTTGCTCAGTATGCGCTGCACCAAAACTGACAGCACTCTAATGTGATGGCCATTTGTCATAATATTACTGCTATACTACTTTATTTTTCAATTGTTCTCTAGCAAAAAAGAAAAAAAAAACAGAACTAACTATGACTTAACTGTCTCACCCGTTAAGGAATCCAGTTGTTAGGAAACTTCTGAGGACTCAAATGTGTTTGCTGAACATAACTGTAAGGGAAATTTTCTTATACTAGTGAAGCACGCAAACCTACAGTCCTAAAATTAAATGCAAAGCAAAACAAGTTCAAGATTAGGAACTGCTGATACTTCTTATGTTTTCTAATTAGTTACTTCTGTCAGTTTCTTCACAAGTCAGAATGTATTTTATTACTTCTGGTCTAGATTAACTTGTCTATTTTGGCAACACGTTGTTATGTTTTGAACATAAAAAAATACAGCGTGACATTGATCACATTGCTGATGTAACTTTGTTGAGCAGTGATCTTAAAAGAAACATTGATGTCAGGATGTAAGACCAATGATTTCATTGATAATGATTGTGATTTATAAAGAGTAAATTTCATTAACCGTGCCTGAACAAAATTTTATAATTCAGATTTTTTAAAAATATTTTTGGTGTACAGTATGCATATTTTTAAGCTTGAATCCACACAAAAGTTTATAAATGAGACCCCAGATAACAGAGGGAGTAAATTCTGACATATCTCACTGTTAGCCATTCATCCTGTGACTGAACTGGTCCTGCTGGTTTTGTCCATACAGTGACTGCAGTGGGGCAGGGGTCTTCCCTTGATCAAGTCCCTTTTGTTTTTATTTCTTTATTTTTTGGTTCTTTGCATTTTATTTTGATAAAATAGGGTTTTAAAAATGTTGTTGTAATTTCTCCTTTTTGTAGGTTAATATTCCTTAAAAGGTAATTTGTGTATTTGTATTTATGAGTTTATGAGATGCAGCTTTGTGCTCCCTGAATAGGTGCTGTTTTCTGCTATTATCGTTCTTAATATTGACTTTCATCATTTTACACAAGGAACCAAGCATCCACTACAGTCATCAAAAGCTTCTACAGATCGGCTCTAATAGCAAAGATAATTATTATAACACAGAAGCAATACTACAGGAGATTCTCAGATCACCGGGACTTACATGGACTCCTACACTTGGAAGATAACGACGCAGACGGCGCAGGGAGAGGAAGCAAAAAAGAGGCAAGCGAGCAGGATTACTAGCTAGGCCAGGGGTCTGCAACCTTCACTATCAAAAGAGCCATTTTGCTCCCTCTTCCTCCAAAGAAAAATAGTCTGGAGCCGCAAAACATAACACAGCTTATAAACTTTTAAGTTTTAATCTTTTTTTAGATTTTACATGTTACAACCACGGAATACAACAAACAGAAGTGCAGTGTGCATGTGTAGGCCTACTTTGAAATAAATTTAACTGAACTCTGCAGGCCTATTTGAGTCCTTCCTATACCTGTATAAAATTAAAATAAAAACTAGCCCACTTTAATATAAATAAAACATTTAGCTGTAGCTTAGCAGCTTTAAAAAAGTAAACATAAAATTCCATTTCAGTGTGCTCTCATCCTCTTCAGGTTTCCCTCTCAGCCAGCAATCAACTGAAGCACCTGAACATACAAAAAAACCTACATCAGCTCCGGGTCTGAAATAAATGTGTTTTTTTTTTTTTTTTTTTTAAATATTAGCCTATTAAATGCTATTGTTCTCACCTGTTTAATGTGACTTCTGTTTCTGAAGTTCGCTGCAGATCATCTCTAGCACTTTGAGCTACTTTTTGTATGAAAATGTGCTATATAAATAAATGTTGTTGTTGTTCTATGTCGGGGCTATACGATGTGACTTTGACCTTCACACAGGACTGCAGGCTCATGTGTGAGGTGGGAGAGATATTTAGACTTTATGAAGTTCATTCTTGAGAAAACTTGCTCACATAAGTATGTTGAGCCAAAGATGGACAGGACTCCAAATGCATATTTTTTCATGTTCATATATGTTTCGGGAATGGCACTCCATGTATTGAAAACAAGTTTGTCGGGTTTGGGGAGGTTTTCAATATCAGTCCATTTGTGCTCTTTAGCGAGAGTAGCCTTCTGACGGGCGACTTCTTCAAGATCCGCTGTCAGGCATTTGAACTTGGACACCCATAAATCTTTATCCGCTATGCGGCCAGTTCAATTTCTAGATCGGGCTTACTTACTCCTGTGAATGCGGATGTGTTCAGCAGGGATGGGTCGATGTCCAGGGAAGGAGAGAGTGTTTTTTTTCTTTCTGAACTCACTGAATCTTTCTCTAAATGCAGCTTGCATTGCAATAATTGTACGGTGGAAATAATCACAATTTATGTGAATGTTCACTGCTTTGAACTCTCTCAGGGAGGGGAAGTGAGAGAGTGTACCTTTCTGTACATCTCTGGCAAACACTGTCATCATGAGCTCAAACACCAAAACATTTAAAGTCAGAGAATAGATGCTCTGATATTTTTATGAACGATTCTTTCATGTATTCTCCGTCTGTGAACGGCTTACCCCTCCTTACGATCTCTTGAGCTGCCACAAAACTAGCAGCTGTAGTTGATTGTGGGGAAGTGATCCACTTTTTGAAAGTATGTTTGCTCTGTTCAGCTTTCCGTTGCAGTTCCGAAATTGCTCTCTTTCGCTCATCTTCACTTGGGTATTTTTCAGTGAATGCTGAGTGCTTGTTTCGAAAATGTCTTTCAACGTTACATTTTTTGTTGTTCGATAATTTATCGCCACATATTAAGCACACCGGTAAGCCAGCGTCGTTGGCGGTGAAGGCAAATGCTTCTGTCCACGCAGAATTAAACTCTCTGTTCTCTTCTGGGATTTTTCATTTTTGGGATTTATTCATGGTTAGTGCAGGGGTCGCACACTCCAGAAGCCACCTGCAGGTAAAGGCGAGGGCTATAGACGTAGATGTGACGCATATTTTAGTTGACAAATTATAAATAAAAATAAAAATTAGATGTTAAAGTGTATAACAGTAGTAGTAGTAAATAAACATTATATATATTACATATATTATATACAAATTAAATTAAGAAATTGCCGTTATTCATTTTCATGTTTTTTTTTTTTTTTTGTCAAGGCCAAAAGGAGCCATTACAAGGAGGCTGAAGAGCCGCATGCGGCTCCAGAGCCGCGGGTTGCCGACCCCTGAGCTAGGCCAACGGCTGCTCCGCATAAAACCCCTCTTCCTAGCGTTCTCCTTGTGAATACTAGATCACTCGCAAATAAAATGGACGAGCTCCGACTGGATATTTCCACACATAAAACTACATGGAACTGTTGCCTTTTGATTTTTTTGGAGACGTGGCTGGATCCCACCATACCGGACACAGCAGTTGAACTTGCAGGTTGCACGCTCCATCGAGCCGATCGAACCCCCGATTCCGGTAAGAAAACAGGTGGAGGACTGTGTGTCTATACTAATAATGCTTGGTGCACTGATATAACTACAATCAACAAGTTTTGTTGTCTGGACGTGGAATATCTGATGCTAAGATGCTGACCGTTTTACCTACCGAGAGAACATACCGTCGTTATTGTTACGGCAGTATACATACCTCCTCAGGCTAATGTTAAGTCAGCGCTTGAAAACTTGTTTGACGTTATCAGTAAACAACAGAACTCGCACCCTGATGCAGTTTTTACCATTGCTGGAGATTTTAATCCAGCGAATTTTAAGGATGTATTCCCCAGATTTTATCAGCATGTACATTGTAAAACAAGAGGGGAAAATACCTTAGACCACGTCTATACAAACATAAAAGACGCCTATAAGATCATTCCACGCCCCCACCTCGGCCAGTCTGATCATCTCTCTTTGTTTCTTGTTCCAGCCCTTATCAACAGTACTAATCCAATTAACAAGACTGTTAAAGTTTGGCCTGAAGCTGCCATTTGCCAACTCCAGGACTGCTTTGAACAAGCAGACTGGAATATATTTTTCCATCAGACAGACTTAGAGACATATACTTCATCTGTGCTGTCATATATTAATTACTGTGTGGACAATGTCACTGTCAACAAAAGGATTAAGGTCTACCCAAACGAGAAACCATGGATGAATAGTGATGAATAGTCAAACAGCTGCTCAGGAAAGGGACAAAGCCTTTAAATTAGAAGACACCTCAGCCCACAGAGCTGCCAGAGCTAACCTCAAGAAGGGCATCAAGTCTGCTAAACTAATGTACAAACAACGGATTGAGGAGGACTTTGACAGAAACTCAAGCTCACAGCGGATGTGGCAAGGCATCCTTCTAATCCTATATCACAGCTCCAGCTTATTCAAAACTCGGCTGCAAGAGTCCTTACTCAAACCAGCAGCAGCGAGCACATCACACCCATCCTGCTCCGTCTTCACTGGCTCCCTGTGTCTTACAGAATCGAATATAAAATCCTACTAATAAACTACAAAGCCTTAAATAACCTTGCGCCAAACTACATCAGTGACCTTCACCATCACTATGTGCCTGTCCAGTCACTAAGGTCCTCTGATTCTGGCAATCTTGTTGTGCCCCACACTAATCTACACTCCATGGGTGACAGGGCCTTCAGCTGTATAGCGCCCAGACTCTGGAATGACCTATCGAAATTAATCAGGTCAGCTGGCTCCATGAATTCTTTTAAAAAACAACTCAAAACTCATTTGTTCAGGAAGGCTTTTAGCTCTACTTGACTTTATTACCCTTCTCTCAGTTTGCTTCTCTGTCAAGATGCTCATATAACCTGTATGTGTGTGTGCGAGACGATCAATTATGTTGTCTGTTAGGCTTTTTTTCTCTGAATTTACTGTCTTAATCTTCTTTATTTATTTATCTGGTTTGTACAATGCTATATAATGTATACCCTGCTGTTCTATCTTAAACTCTGTGAAGTGCCTTGAGGATGGGAAAGACGCTATATAAATAAAATGTATTATTATTTTATTATTATTATTATAATTATCCGATTAATCACGGATTACAAAAAGAAAAATGACGTGTAATACACACTGGCCAATAACAATGCCAACCTAGCAGAGGAACTTAACAGTTTCTTTGCATGGTTTGACAAGGACAATAACCAGCCTCCAGTCAGCTTCGAGCTGACCAGAGACTCACAACCTTTGGTCATACACATGCATGATGTGCGGCGGGCACTCGAAAACATCAATACAAGGAAGGCAGCAGGTCCTGATAATGTGCAAGGATGTGTGCTCCAGGCCTGCGCTGACCAATTAGCGGAGGTATTTACACACATATTCAACCTCTCTCTCTCTCCTCAGGTGTAGTCCCCTTATGCCTGAAATCCTCAACCATTGTACCTGTTCTCAAAAAACCGAGGATAACCTGTCTTAATGACTATCGATCAGTCGCTCTCACCCGTCATTACAAAGTGCTTTGAACGACTGGTAATCACCCACATCAAAGCCTCCATCCCAGCTGATCTAAACCAACACCAGTTTGCCTATCGGTCAAACAGATCAACTGAGGACACCATCTGTGTGGCTCTACATGCTAACCTCTCACACCTGGAAAAGCCCCACACCTATGTTAGGATGCTCTTCATTGACTACAGCCTATACATGTAATACCATCATATCTAACCAGCTGATCAAAAAACTCTATGCACTAGGACTTGTTCCATCCATATGCAACTGGTTACTGGATTTTCTCACCAACCGCCCCCAGTCTTTCAGGATTGTCAAACACACATCCTCCACCCTTACCCTGTGCACTGGTGTGCCACAAGGATGTGTACTAAGTCCCCCTCTATATGCAATCTTCACCCATGACTGCCAACCCATCCACCAATCAAACATTATTGTTAAATTTGCGGATGATATGACTGTCATTGGGCTTGTAACAGCCAACAATGAAACTGCATATAGGGAAAGAGGTTCAGAATCTGACAGCATGATACAACACCAAAAACCTGGCCTTAAATACCAAAAAGACCAAAGAAGTTATTCTGGACTTTAGAACCACTAAAAAGACCAATCACAGTCCGATAACAATCAATGCAGATGCTGTGGAGAGAGTTTCCAGCTTTACGTTTCTAGGAGTCATCATTTCAGAAGAGCTGTCCTGGGCTGACAACAACTTGGCTATAATAGGCAAAGCACAACAACGCCTCTATTTACTCAGGAAGCTAAGGAGAGCTGACCTCCCCCAGAAGCTGCTGTTTAATTTCTATAGATGCACTATAGAGAGCATCTTAACTAACTGCATGATGGCCTGCGGGAACAACAACTACACCAAGGCTGCTAAAGAAGCCCTGCAGCGGGTCGTAAAAACAGCAGAGGCCATTATTGGGACTGAACTGCCATCACTTGAACTCTTGTATAAGACTCGCTGCGTGAGAAGGGCCAAAAACATTCTCAAGGACAAAACTCATCCTGGAAATTCTTTGTTTTAGCTCCTCCCGTCAGGAAGACGCTTTAGGTCAATCCGTGTACGCACAAACAGACTAAAAAATAGCTTTTTCCCATCAACCATAAACTTTCTGTAATCTGAATCTCCTCAGTCTGAGATCATTTTTAATTGAACATGTGCAATAAGCTATTTTGGTACTGTGCGATATACTAATGTAATACAATATATAAAATGTAATGTACTATTCATTAACAGATGCAACAACAATTTATGCTGCTGCACTTTGAGCAATAATAATTTGCTCTGGTTACTTGATCACTTCACACTGTATACAACATATTTGGAATTATTTGACTTTTCTTTAAATGCTCCTTGGGGCCGTCACAAAAAGTAATTTTGTTGTGTTACACAATGACAGTAAAGTGCTTGAACTTGATTATGTTTACCACTAAATTAATGTTTGCTCTTTGAATTACTGCCCTCATGCTATGTACGCTGACCTTGGGAGGGCTGCGATTTTAATTATTCTGAACGTTTCTTCAGCTTTCTTTACATTTTGGATTTTTTTTTAAGAATTTTGATTGTGTAAGAGTTTTTTCTTTTGGATTTGATTACTATTTTAGCTATGGATTTTGGTCATTTTGAGTTCTATTCTTGTGAAAACATTTAATGTTTTTCCATTTCCTTTTCCATTTTCATTTTCTTTTCTGATTTAAACATTGTAATATTGTTTAAATAAAACATAATTGTTTTTATTAAGAAACTGTACTGTTAGAAAGTTGTTTATGTCAACAAACCTGTACTGTATTACCTCTGCATGCATCTGCACCACTATCAACAGATGTCCACAAAATATTGAATTAATGACTAATGCATACATAACATGTAAATCACAGCTTCATTTATAGCCTATTTGATTTTTTTTTTTTTTTTTGCTTTCTTTAACGCAGTATTAGCGAAATGATCTTGTAGTAATGTCTGTACAAGTAACAGAATAACTATATAGCCTGTATAGGCCGGGCTCAAAGGTTGCAAAGTGTGACTGCTTTAGTATTATCTAATCTTGAAACAAGACTTGTTTATGGAGTTTAATACTTATGTGTGGATGGACATTTATCATAATTGAGGATATTACATGGTAAAGAAAAAAAAATTGGGATAAACAGAACTCAACAAATAATATACTGTAGTATATGATGCTGAAGAAACACTTAAAACTTTGAAATATACTCTCTATACTATGCCAGGTATTTAAGGTTTTGTCAAAAATACAAATCCTTTAGAATTTCTTAGAATGAAAAAGGACAGCTAAACTGTGAGATGAACTAAAAGTAAGAATAATGCCCCAGTTGTGAAATTAGTCAGGATAAAAAGGTACGGCTATAGGGATTCCCCAGGAGTAATCTTGGGAACCACTATAGGCTCTTATAGGCTTTTATACTTTACATTTAGAAAACACTTTGCTTTCTAACCTCTCCATTTTAAAATGATTTGTTGACTAATCTGTCCAATTATGTATTTAATAAAATAGACTGATTTCTTCAGAAAACTTTGTTTGCCCCTTGGTGTGTTCCTACATGAGTGACTGTAAGCTAAATTAATGTGTTGTCACACATGTGCACA
This sequence comes from Erpetoichthys calabaricus, assembly GCF_900747795.2. Classification (NCBI taxonomy): domain Eukaryota; kingdom Metazoa; phylum Chordata; class Cladistia; order Polypteriformes; family Polypteridae; genus Erpetoichthys; species Erpetoichthys calabaricus. The sequence continues at coordinate 40,288,167 of NC_041401.2, forward strand.
TGGGAGGCAGCAAAAGGGCTCAAAAGAAGGTAATTCCCGGCCTGACCAGTGGGTGGCAGAGTGCACTGATCCTTTCTCTTTTTTCCCCACAGACCAAATGTGGGAAATTCTACCTTGTCCCTATAACATCACTTCCGATTCCACCCCAGACGACATCACTTCCAGTTCCACCCCAGAAGAGGTAACTTCCTCCCTGTCGACTTTAAAACCGACTTATTTGTACCATAACCTCAGTTCTGTTATGGACTCTTGTCTGTAAAAACCTTTATTCAACAAACCTTCAACTTTTTTCAGCCACTCTACAATTGTACGGGAGGCTGACCCAAACCCTCTTAAAATGTTAAGGCTTGATTATTCCCACAGTGTGTAAATATAGGAAAAATTGAGCATATTATATATTGAGGTTATTGATTATTTTCACTGCTTGCTATAATAAGCAAGAAAGACCTTGGCCGGGGAATTGACCAAGAACCCAGTTACAAGGTTTGTTCCAAAATACTGACAATAAGTCCTGACAATATTGAAGTGCTTGGTGTAGATCAAACCATCATCTTAACCCTGATATAAACATGATGTCACTTCCCTTAAGAATGTGTTCACAGTTCATTACTAACAAAGAACACAGCTTTTCAACAATGTGTGGTGATAGAATTTCTTGTGAAGGAGTAATTCCCTAAGGCTGAAATTCAGTGTGCACATTTGGAGGCTCACAGATTCAGAGAATGGTTAAACCACTTCAAAGGTGGGAGCACACATGTCATCAATCAGACCCGTAATGTTCACCAGTGAACTGCTCCGACTGAGAGCAACAAAGAAAAACCGATGACCTCAATGGAGAACCAATACATGATAGGCAGAGAAATGGAAGTGAAAATTGAATTGCGGGATGCTGTTTACATATGGCTGGAATAGAGTTTTACCTCAATCGGATATTAAGACTTTTAGAATGGTTGCAGTACTAGGGTGTTGTACCGTGTTAGCCATTATGAATGTAGTGAGAAGTCAAGCAAAATGACACCTTTTATTGGCTAACTAAAAAGATTACAATATGCAAGCTTTCGAGGCAGCTCAGGCCCTTTCTTCAGGCAAGATGTAATGCATCAGTCAGAATAGAAATTTTGTAAAGAATTCCACAAAGTTGATTGATGTGCAGTCATTTTCTCATCATATTACCTTGAATTGGATTAGGTGAACCTTGATAATCTTGTTATCTTTATGGAAGTTTAAAATTAATATCCTTATTTCTTTTAGTAGGACCTTTGTACACCCATGGCTTATATGAGGAAGCAATCACTGCAATGATGTTACCTCTGCAAGAATATGGCAATATGCAAGACTATCGTTTAAAAGATGGCCTGTGAAAGACTCTGTGACTACAGGTTTGATGTAAAAAAAAAAAAAAAAAATCATAGAATGTAGATACAATGAAGCATGATAATCTAGAATCACCTCAGTGGGATATGCCTGACATGGTCCTGAACCTAAATGATGTAAAGGAGGCAAAATTTATAAAAGAAAAGGATTTTATTACACAAAATGTACATCCTTTTGAGACACCAGTATAAAATAATAAGGGAAGGATAATAAACTTATAGTCAGATTTTGCCTAACTAATCAAAGGTTTCAAGCCCTGTTTCCTTGGTTGGGTGGGCTGTCCCCTCTAGCTCGCCCTTTACAAGTTTCTCCTTACTTTGACATCTCCTCACCCCAGCAGTGGATTATATGTCCCCTGCTCTCCTCCCAACTCTCCTACTACCTCCTAGTCTTCCAAGTCCCAGCCAGAATCTATTCCCAAGGCATGTCATTAAATTACTTCTAGGGTTAGGAATGGCCTTGGGGGCTCATTGGACTATCATGCTAGAGCTATACCAAGCAGCACCAGGAGCCTTTGCAATTCTCATTCCCAGATTTCTCTAGAAAGAACAACTTCAATACACTTGCCCATTGTAGAGATTAAGATGCCTCCTATTGGCTTGAGGAATTCTTACACCATTTTCTGCTATCACTTAATGTCTTCCATTCATGTGTATGCCATAAGAAGTAATTATCACCAGGGTTCCATTTAGCAATCATGTCACTACCAGTGCAGTTACCACTAGAAGATCTTACACCCTGACTCGTGCCTTGCGATACCGCATTTAGCTTACAGGTGTGATTCCTATCATGAGTTTTACATTTCCGAAACCTTTAATTTCATTTGACATATATTTTATGATTTATGTTTCATTTTGTTATGATTTAAAATTATTTTTCATCAGAAGGTCTTGAACAGACAATTTCTCTATATGCAGATAATATGGTACTTTATATATCAGACCCACAAAATACTGTGCCTAACAGCACTAACAGAATTTCAAAAGATTTCTGGTCTCAGAATTAATTTGACTAAAAGTGTGCTCTTTCCAGTGAATTCTCAAGCACACAATATTAGATTGGACACTTTCCCTTTTGTCATCGCAGATCAGTTTAAATATCTAAGGGTAAACATCACAAGTAAACATAAAGTTCTTTATCAACAAAATTTCGCCGTCTGTATAGAAAAAATCAAGCAAGACTTGTATAGATGGTCAACCCTTCATCTCACTCTAGCTGGAAGAATTAACATTGTTAAGATGAATATCCTCCCTAAGCTTCTCTTTTTATTTCAAAATATTCCAATATACATCAATAAATCGTTCTTTAAGAAATTAGATTCAACCATAACCACATTTATTTGGAATTCAAAACATCCACGTATCCAAAGAGCAACCCTACAAAGGCCAAAGGCAGAAGGTGGCATGGCTCTCCCTAACTTTCAGTTTTACTACTGGGCAGCAAACATATAACATATTAAAACCTGGACACAAATAGATGAACATATGCAGGCTTGTCTGCAATAGAAATAGAAGCCTGCAGTTCATCTTTATATTCCTTGCTTTGCGCCCCAGTAAATGCAAGTTATCGCCAATATACTAGTAACCCAATTGTGCTTCACTCACTCAGAATATGGAACCAATGCAGGAAACATTTTAAGATAGAGAATCTTTTATCTGTGGCACCTCTGCATGAGAAGCACCTTTTTCAACCATCTCAAACATATGCAGTTTTTAATGTCTGGAAAATATCTGAGATTAAATCACTGTACATAGACAACGTCTTTGCATCCTATGAACAATTACATTCTAAATTTAACTTTCCAGCAACACATTTCTTTCACTATCTTCAAATTAGAAACTTTGTTAAACAGAACCTGCCCGATTTTCCCAATCTCCCACCTCCCTCTATGCTGGAAAAAATATTCATCAGTTTCAAGGACTTAGGCACCATCTCTGCAATATATAAAACCATTTTACAGTCCCTCCCTTTCAAAGATCCAAGAGGACAATGGGAAAAGGATCTCTCCCTCAACATATCAGAAAAGGAGTGGAAGGTAGCAATGCAGAGAATTCACTCGAGCTCCATATGTGCAAAGCATGCAATTATTCAACTTAAAATAATATATTGAGCACATCTGTCTCACTTAAAATTAGTCCAAAATGTTTCCAGGGCAAGATCCAACCTGCGAACGTTGCAATCAAGTTCCAGCCTCACTGGGTCACATGTTTTGGGCCTGTACCAAATTCACATCATTTTGGACCAAGATTTTTAAATGCCTTTCAGACAGCCTTGGTGTCACAATCCCTCCTAATCCACTAACCGCTGTGTTTGGTGTACTTTCAGATGGGCTTGGAGTGGAGAAGGACAAACAAACTGTGATTGCCTTTACTTCACTATTGGCACATAGACTTATCTTGCTAAACTGGAAGAATCGTAAGTCTCCTCTTTTAAGTCAGTGGGTAACTGATGTTATATATTATTTGAAATTGGAAAAAATAAAATTCTCACTTACAGGATCTGTGCAAAAATTTTTCCAAACCTGGCAGGATCTAATCAATAACATTTTAGAATAAGCTTTTAAAGCACCGAGAATGCAGATTCTCTCCCTATTCTCTTTTTGTTTTTGTTTTTCTTCTCCATTTATCTATATTCACTTATTAATTTATCTATTTGCTTATTTTTACTAGGTTTAAGTTTTATTCTGCTGCCCATGCTCTCTTTCTCAGGGGTGGGGCTTGATTTGTTTTCAGTCTTATTCTTGTAAAATTGATCTATTTGTATGGAATGTTTGTGTGATTTCAATAAAATCAATAAAAAATGTAAAAAATATATATTTTTCATTATTATTATTATTGTAAGAGCCAATCTTAGAAAGTTAATATTTGATATTAAATTCAAATAGGGTTTGCTTAATTTCTATAGAATATCAGTTTCTTATACCTACCTAGAATATGCTATAGCCTTTAACCCCCTGTAAGTTAACATGAGATAGAACTTTCTTAGCTATATCTGTAAAACTGAGTGTTAATTAAGCAAAGAGGAAATCCTTTTACTGCTAGCATGGACTGTTAGATATGTTGCAAATGTAAGATGGCATACAGTTTTCTGACTTTTTAATTCGCCTCAAGTATGACTATATGACCAAACTCAGAGAAATGAAACAAGATATATAAGCCTTAAACAGAACTTTTCTTAAATAAGAACTTTTCTTTAATATCAAATTTTTCCCTATTTTCATGTGAACTGTTTTGTGTTGAAGTTTTCTTAAAACTTTTAAAGCAAAGATATTTGTGGAATTGTTTGAACATGTGTCACATGCTCCATACTATGAAGAAAGCTAAAAGCTGCAGAACTTTTGTAATTTTGGATAGATGCAGTTACAATTATTATTATGATTATGTTTTGTACCAATATTTTGACTATTTCATTCTATTCATGATCATTTTATGCATTATCTTAGAGATCAAAATTAGCAACACTGTGGCACTGCTAATTAAATCTTTTTTTACTTCATGAGATTTTTATATTTTGAAAGCTCAATTTTTGGGCAAGTTCAAGTTGTATTTTTTTTAGTTTGTGAAAGATTTTCATTTTTTGCATTTAAATTTTCAGTACATAATATCGCCGTTTTAAAAGTCACCATAGGGAAATAATGGGTTGCTGGTTAATAATAATTAAAATAATAATAATAAAAATAATTTTGAAACTTTTTTCACAATAGTCAGATCACATAGTCATAGTCAGTGAGTGGGGAGGGACTTCAACCACTACTAATGTGATTCATCCAAATGGAAGATTTTTCACCAGTACACTCACCACACATTACCTGTTGAAGGGATGACAGATAGTTTAGCTAATTAGAGACAGGGAATGAATAAGGGGCCAGAATGACTAGGCAATGGTAGGCAATTTAGCCTGGACATCGGGATACACCCTACTATTTATGAAGGATGCCCATGGATTTTTAATGATCACAGAGAGTCAGGACCTCGGTTTTATGTCTCATCTGAAGGACAGCACCATTTTTACAGCACAGTGTCCCTGTCACTGCACTGGGGCATTGGGATGTACACACAGGCAACAGGATAAGCTCCTCCTGCTGGCCTTGTCAACACCTCTTCCAGCAACAACCCAAGCATTTTCCTGGTTGGTATCCCATTCAAGCACTGGCCAGGCCCAAACATGCTTAGCTTCAGTTGGCCGATCTCTTCTGAAGTGCATGTGGTATGGCTGCTGGCTTACTGGGGAGCTCTTCCCTTACTTGTGTCACAAAGGTTTTTTAATGAATTATGGTGCAGCACAGGAGCCTCTTTGTCCGAGATATGGATTTGATCAGTGAACAAGTGTGGTTAGAGAGTCCTGATTTGGATACAGTGGTTTTGACATGTGGTTCTTTTGTTTCAACTCAGTTTTCATCTTACTGTTTGGTAAAATAATAGGAATTTTAGTGAATAACTCTTCTTGTCCAGCTACAATTACGGTTAAACACTTTGGCTTAAAAAACAACTCATAATCCTTACAGGCCAAAAGGCCTTCTCTTTTCAATTCTATTTTCAGACTTTTGGAGACATTTGTTTTTGTTTTTATTCCTGAAAATTCTTATTAGCTGCTTTAAACATTATAGCAGTTCCTCTTAAACACACAGATTTCTCAGAATAGTCAACTTGGAGAAAAAGACAGGCGGTGGGTGTCCACTTAGTTTGTTGTGTTTTCATAACTAGCATAACAAATGCCAGCCACATTATCAACCTACAAGGCGCTCCACAATGTCTTTTACTAGTGAATATTTAAGGATGGCAGCGTGCTTCTGTCCTCATCCAAGTTTCTGCATAAAACAAACTAAGACATTATTCTGATAAGTTAGGGAAAGGATTACAAGACAGTGACTTTAACTTTGTTTCATGGGTGCACGAGTCTTGTTTTGTGGATTGGAAGCATTTTTGACATCCCAGTTCAGAAAAGTGCACATTAATTTACTTTCTCTTATTCCTGTCAGCGGGGTACTTTCATTTCCTGGTTCTTACTTAGTTTTTCATTGTCAGGGAGTTCTTTACTTGCAATAATTTCCACCAGACCCTCCATTACATCTTTTATGGTTACTGACAGCTAGGTGTGACAATACTTAATGGAGACAAATATCTTCTTAAGAAGATCTCCTAAAAGATTTCATTCCATTTGAAGAATGAATAGAAACACACAGCCAATCAACCACTGCAGTAGCTTCAGGGAAGTCATAAAAGAGTTACATCATAATCTTTTTTGCTCTAATAATTTGTTGAATATGTTGTGTGATGTTAACATTAATATCAAAAATTTGAAATTTGGTGCAGGAGAATGTAAGCTGTTTCTTTGCTAAGGTCAACAATTATCCATCCATCCATCCATCCATTTTCCTAAAGCACTTATCCAGAGCAGTGCCATGGGGTAGGATGGAGCCTATCCTGACATGTACAGGGTGCAAGGTAGGAACAATACCTGGACAGGGTACCAGTATATCGCAGGGTATAGATAGTAAAATCACACAAAGGAAATGATGCTTAATGAAGTTTAATATTGTGGGAAGAATGAGTCTCCAGACATTATAAAGGTTTGGGGCAACCACCTGTATATTATATCCCAGCTGCAAAAGTTTGAAATAATTGAACAGAGATATACACAAGACTGAGTCCAAAACAGAACTGAATACTTGGAGGTAAGATGGCGGTTTTAAAGGCTGGGGAAGGAAATGATGTCATCTATGCCGGAAGTGACGCATCAGAGGTGCCAGAGACGGAAGTGACGTCATCAGAGGTGCCGGGACCTGGCGAGATTTCCTGGGAATGGTCTGCAAGAAACTGAGAAAGGCAGTCAGCACACTCTGCCACCCCCTGGTCTGGTGTAGTATTACATTTACTCAGGCCATTTAGCTGTCTCTTACTTGTATGTGTGTGACAAGGCCCCCCTCTTTGCCCAGACCCGTCGGGTCGGGCGACCTGCACCAAGAAGTCGTGAGCATGAGTAAGGGCATTGGCTTTGGAATGAAGAAAGCCCTTACTATGAATAAGCAAATACTTATACGGTTGAAGGTCAAGAAACCACCTGGTGACCCAAGGATTCGATTCTTTAAGTCGGGCCATCCACTGTAAGGGTGCATGATCTGTCACAAGAGTGAACTCCCGCCCAAGAGGTAGTATCTCAAGCTGGGTAATCGCCCATTTAATTGCAAGTGCCTCCCGTTCTGCAGCATACCTGGTCTCCCGATCCAACAGTTTCCGGCTGAGGTACATGACGGGGTGTTCAAACATCAATGTTTTGGCTCAACATGGCACCGAGACCTGTGTCTGAAGCATCGGTCTGGAGAATGAAAGGAAGAGAAAAATCAGTAGCTTTCACAATTGGTGTATACGTAAGGGCCTGTTTCAAGTCACTAAATGCAGCCTCCATAATATCATCCCATACCACATTGTTAGGAGCCCTCTTCTTTGTTAAGTCAGTCAAGGGTGCCATTCGTCCAAGAACTTGGTTCGTGGACGGGGCCATCGTATTATGGCTTCTATCTTTGAACACTGTGGTTTTACGGTACCCTGACCCACCAGGTAGCCCAAATATTTAGCTTCTTTCAATCCAAAGAAACATTTCTTTGGATTAATTTGAAGCCCAGCTTTTCCTAGCGTCCGTAACACTGCAGTGACCTGCTGTACATGTTCCTTCCATGTGCTAGAATAGATGATGATGTCATCCAGATGGGCAGCACTTTATGCATTATGGGGGCAGAGCACTCTATCCACCAGACGCTGAAAAGTTGCAGGTGCCCCGTGTAACCCGAATGAAAGGACACAATATTGCCAGTGTCCGCTAGGGGTACTAAACAGGGTCTTAACCTACGCAGAGTCCGTTAAAGGAATTTGCCAGTACCCCTTTGTCAAAAACTTAACTTGGCCAAGCCTTTCGAGGAGGTCGTCCACTCGGGGCATCGGATAAGCATCAAATTGGGATATTTGATTAAGCTGATGGAAGTCATTGCAAAACCTCCAACTCCCATCAGGCTTATTAACCAAGACGATCAGACTGGACCAGGGACTATAACTTTCCTCTATTACCTCTTCTATTTTCTTTGCCTCTGGAAGTCGATAGGGCCACTCTCTAACGATAACCCCGGCAGTGTCACTATGTCATGCACAATCAGAGAGGTCCTTCCGGGTTTTTCACTCACGACTTCCGGTATGGACAGGGTAGCCATTTCAAGCTCCTGTCTCTATTTGGAGCTTAACTTGGTACCAAAATTAAGGTTGACTGTGAGAGCAAAGAATGAGCTGGGCTGAGCAGAGGTGGGATCAGGATCCCTCTCCTTCCATGACTTCAGCAAGTTCACATAATAGATCCACTTGCTCATTCGATGATTAGGTTGTTTCACCAAATAATCGACGAGTCCTTTCCTCTCCTTAATTTCATAAGGTCCTTGTCAATGGGCACGTAATTTAGAATGGGAGGTGGGAACCAAGACCATGACATGATCTCCTGGGTGGAATTCTCGGAGGGTCATACCATGATCATAATAACGGGCCTGTGCTGTTTGCACTTTTTCTAAGTGACTTTTTAGAACAGGTCGAATTTTTGCAAATCGATCACGTAACTGTGTGATATACTCCAATATATTGGTAGAGGGAAGGGTCTCTCCTTCCCATCCTTCTTTCAAAATATCCAATAATCCCAGAGGTTGTCGTCCATATAATAATTGAAAAGGCAAAAACCCCGTAGAGGCTTGTGGGACTTCCTCATAGGCAAAGAGTATGAGGGGGAGGAGCTGATCCCAGTTCCTCCTGTCCTTGCTGACCACCTTGGGAAGCATTTGCTTGAGAGTCTGATTAAACCTCTCCACTAGACCGTCAGTTTGAGGATGATACACTGCGGTCTTTATGTGCTTTATTTTAAGTAACTTTGCAACTTCCCAGAACGTCTCCGAGGTGAATGGCGTCCTTTGATCCGTAAGGACTTCTTTAGGGATGCCGTTATATGCAAAGACCCCTCCAAGTTCCAGTGCGATTACTTTCGATGTGGCTGAGCGCAGAGAAACAGCCTCAGGATATCGAGTAGCATAATCAACAAGGACTAATATATATTTATGTCCTCGGGCTGAGGGCTCTAAGGGTCCTACAATATTGACCACATTTATATATATTATATTTATGGGTTTCACCATGTACACAGGTAATACTGGTCTTTACTTTTATCCACTGTCGCGGTAATACATATCGGCGAGCCACAATGGAAATGTTGCTGCCGGAATCGAAGAGTGCTTCAACTTTATATCCATTAACTATTACTACTCCCGTATGTGCTAGCGAAAGGGGGTTGACAAGTACACATAAACTGCCTCCCCCTGTCCACCTGCATCCCTCCTCGTTCCCTGGCAGGTTGAACTTTGGAACAGGCTCCAGTTTATATCAAAGAGACCTAGTTTGTGTGACGTAATCCCCACGGAATCCACTAGAGGACCGTTCTGCCCCCTCAGATTGCAAGGCTGGCTTAGATGTTTCTAGGAGCTTTATAAGCTTCTCCATTTTGTGGAATTCTCCCCAAACCAGCTGGGCAAATGTTTTGGGGAGTCCTTTTAATAGAAAAAGGCAGGCTACCTGCTGCAATATTTGGAAGGAGGACAGCTCAAATGGCCTTAGCAAATGAGGTAGCTGTTCCCAAAGAGCTTCTGCTTGCTCCTGGATAGATCTCTCAGGATCTAACTCCCAGTTTTTTAAGGTTTCTACCTGCTGGCCTGGGGAAAGCCCATATTTATCTGGGATTGTAGCCCCAATGGGCAGCTCAGCTCTCTGCTCCGAGAGAACATAGTGAGCCCTTTTCGTTTCCTCCATAGGAACCAGCACACATCTGTAAGTCTCATCCATATTCTTCCTTTGAGAAAATATTAGCGCAGTTTCATATTTAGGAAGCAGAGCCTGCACCAAGTTACTCCTGACCCCCGGACACGGTCCCCACACGGAAATTCTGCCCCAGTACATTCTCACCTGGTTATTTCTTTGGTCCTGTCCCATTTTCTTCAGGGAACCAAAATCCTGCCGGCTATGCCACTGTGGGAAGAATGAGTCTCCAGACTTTATAAAAAGTGACATCATCAGAGGTGCCGGAGCCGGAAGTGACGTCATCAGAGGTACCAGGACCTGGCGAGATTTCCCGGGAATGGTCTGCAAGAAACTGAGAGAGACAGTCAGCACACTCTGCCACCCCCTGGTCTGGTGTAGTAGTACATTTACTCATGCCCTTTAGCTGTCTACTACTTGCACGTGTGTGACAATATCTAATATACTAGAAGTGGATATTAAACTAAACATTTTAGAGGGCACATCCATTAAAAACTGGAAAGAGCATTCACTCAGGGAAGTGCAACAGTTTTATAGAACAACAAAAACACTCACTTCAGGACAGCAAAAAGAAACAGGCTGACCCAATGACGTTTATAACTCTTGCCTCATTAACGGTCAAATGTGCAATTACAGTTCAGAAGGTAATCTTTAAAGCTAATACACTGTTGCTCACCAAGTCATTAAGTCATCTGCGTCTAACAATTGTTAATTCAGTTCTTGCTTCAAGACCAACGACTAAAAGGTTGATGCAATCCAGCTGAGTTACAATTAAGACATAATAAAAAAAGGTGTTGGAAAATATCAGCCAGCCAAGTAAAGCCACAAGTGCTCACCGAACCATTATTTGTCTATTAAAATAGCTTTATTGCCAGAACATAACTTAAATTTAAAACCAGCTGCACACAATAAAAGCCTAATTGACCACCTCATCTATTAAGAAAGTGCTCTGTCCAGTTATGATATGTAAATTAACGCAATATAAAACAGATGCAACAATACTGATTTTACTTTCTTCTTTAAGGTTTATATTGGCAGAGAGTAGCAGAGTTACCAAGACAGTGGAAACAATCAATGGAGCCAAATGCAGTCAAGTGTTTCAGGAGAACCTGTTTCAGAATATTCCATTCAATTTAATTCTTTTCTTTTTTTTGTACAGCACTCTTCATCTTGTGCAGGTGCAGAGCACTGTGGCAAGTTCTCCAGTAAAACTGACACAAACACAAACTTCACAATATACTAATTATGTAATAATCGTACATTACATAACAAAACAATTTGAAACTGATTAAGATAACATTAATTACTTGTTGTATTTGGAGTATATAATACATATCCATGTGCCAACAAGTATCTACTATATAATAAAACACTTTGTTCAGTCCCCCAGAACATTAAAAAAGGAAGTGTGAGTCGCACGAGGAGGAATAACGGCACACACTGAGAGAGCCACCTTCAAAGATGGAAAGTATAAAACCGGACTGGAGGAGAGAAAGGCGCCTCAAAAATAATGATAGAATCTGAGAAGCAAACCTTATAGGAATGCGCTTGAGAGATGGAGCACTGGTCAAGAGGGGTTCAGACACATGAGGGTACAGAGGAAAGGTGATGAAGGTACAAATAGAGAAAGAGAAAGCAAATATTTTTAAATTACTATATTACCTGTCTTTGACAGGTATCATGCCAAGTATGATATAATACTTTTTCTTGTAAAATGTACCTGAGGTTATGGGTAGTGCAAGTATCCATCCATCCAGCTGTTCATTTACTGAAAACTTTCTTAATAGTAACATCAGCTCTTATATATACAGACCTGACTCCAGCAGCACTGGGAACTGACTTTAGGTTTGACACAAATACAAACTCCAACCTGACATTGACTGAGCTAGAATTTTGAAACCAGTTTCCTGGAGCAGTGAGTCTTTCTATAGTCATTGTATTTCTCTCCATGTTAAGACCCGTGTGTTCCTGAAGTGCTAAACACAACTGACTAAAATGTCATATGGATGCGAAAATAGAACAAAGAACACTGTCTCTGTGACAGTGTAGAAAAGTAATTAAAAGATTTTGCTTACAGTATAAGAACTTAATGACCCACTTTCTTTTTGAATATCTCGAGGATGGAATTATCTGACCATTTTTGATAAGAATTCAGTCACTTCAGAAGCAGCCATTCTTTGAAGGACAAATTTATAAAATGAAGTCCATTGCTGATCACGTAGGGCTTCAGCTAGAACACTTATGCAGGATGCTTTAAAACCACAAAGGAATGTTTTGATTTATCATTGCCAGCTCCCTCTCCAGACCACAAATAAATTAAACATGTATTTTATGGACTTCAATATGTGCTCTGGATGACTATACTTCCTTCTGAACTTAGTGTTCACTTAATATAAGCACCTCTTTTATGAATATATATAGCTCTTCACTTCAGTATTTGCCAGAAACGAAGGATCTCCAGCCTTGTTTAGCATTAGATCTCAAACTACGCCACTCTCTGCCATATATATTAGATCTTAAATGCTGAGTTTTACTGTTCCTTTCGAAAATTTATTTCAAGGTACTCATTATGAGGATGTGAGTTTTGGCTGTTACTTTTATTTTCTACATGTCAGAGAAGCTAGTGATTACATTTCATCATAAAAGTTTCCTCCTTTTAGCCGAATGTACATGGCAGATGTATGAGTGTGTGTTTTCCCCAGCATAGCTTTATAATTATAAACAGGAAAAGAAAATTGGGAGCAGATTGTTGAAAAAATATGTTACAAACAAATACACACTTATTTTCAGCTAAGCAAACAAAATGATTTACCTTTAATAATATTCAATGCTCCTTTTACCTGCCTCTTATTTATTTACCTCTCCACTTATTTCAATAGTTTCTTCCAGGAGGTAAGTTACAGTACTGAGGGACTTTACAGATGCACGCCTGTGATAAACACGAACACACAAACGTGCACATACTGTATATACAGTATGTGTCTCTCTCCATCTTTACATACACTGATTACCAATCCCAGTAAAGTACAGCAAAATCTGTACCTGAAGCAATACACGTGTCAAGTACTCAGTGTGACGACACAACATAACACCACCTGCCTAATATTGCGCTAGTCCCCTTGGAGCTTCAAAAACAGCACTGGCCTGTCGAGCACTGGACTCCATAAGATGACACAAGGTGTCCTGTGGTATGTGGCACTAAGGCACCAACAGCAGATCCTTTAAGTCCTGTCAGGTGTGAGGTGTGAGGTGGGTCCTTCATGGATCAGACTTTGGATGCCAAGTCAACACCTTGGACTCTTTGCTGTGTTCGTCAAACAATTACAGCTATGCAAATTTATAGTTAACAGTACAATATTTAATGTGTCTATTGCTGATAGTTTTGTGTCTTCACTTGTGGGACAATTTATGTTAATAGATAAGCCAACTACACTTGTAATCACATCCAAATGTGACTAGAGATTATTTTTATTCAAAGTCTTAGTACTTCTATCATCATCCTGTACCAAAGATTCTTTAGGTCTGCAATAATAATTTGATCATCCCTTTGCAAACATTGGCAATGGAAGAAATTCTCCTTCAAGGAACATTGTTAATGAGAACAGGCAAAGTATCTTCATGCACATCCTTTATATCAAAAAAAAATTCTCACTGCTTCTTCCCCTTCATCATTTCCTACTTCTTTATGGGGTTGATGTACTTGATCAACCTTCTCCAAAGAGCTTGGTCCTGTTCCGCCTTGACAGTCAAGCTGTTTTCCTTCAGACCTTCATTTACTTTATCCATCCACCTCTTCTTTGGCATCCCTCACTTTCTCTTCCCCTGTACCTCCATTCTCATCTCTCTTTTGCCCACATATTCATTCACACAATACTCCTGAAACCTTCTTCCAAGTGTTCCATCCACACTGCAATCTCTAATTTTCCATCTTGGGCTACCACTGATACTAAATATTTAAACATATCCAATCTTTTTAATAGCTCTCCCTGCCGGCTAATTTCTGAATCCTGATCATCATTAAACCACATATATTCTGTCTTCTTCCTGTTTATCTTCAACCCTCTGTCTTCCAAAGCCCTTCTCCATTCTTCAAACTTCCTCTCCAGTTCCCCTCTTTCTGGTGCTACAAAACACAATATCATAAGCAAAAGCATACACCAGATCCAGATCAAAGAAATAAGGACTTAAAGAAGATCCCTGGAGCCGATCTACTCTAAGTGGGATCTTGTCTGTTACCCCAGCACAGCTCTTTTAAACCCAAGTCCTCACTCCCTCATAGATATCCTGGTCAATCTTCTCACACTTCCCAGGTACTCCGTCCTCTCTCATGATCCTTCAGACCTCTTGATGAGGCACTCTATCATAAACTTTTTCCAAATCAATAAACGCCATATGCAAACCTTTCTGTTTTTCTCGGTGCTTCTCTAAGAGCTGTCTCAAAGCAAAAACTGCATCAGTTGTTCCTCTGTCTGACATAAAACCAAACTGCTCCTCTCTTATGACAGTCTTTTCCCTAAGCCTTCTCTCTATAACCCTTTTCCCAAATTTTCATTGTAAATCTTTATAGTTTCTGGAATCCTAAATTTCTTTTGAGGTCTGGTGTGTAATTTTTTAGTTTGACTGGTCCTTTCTAACTTTTGACAAACCTATTAGCGGACCCTAGTCTTATGTGGAGAGTATTGCCTCCAAAGTGTCTCAACTGAGCAATTTGCACTGAATAGATTCAAATGCATTAATACATTAATAGCTTTTCACACAACAGGCACACAAACAGAATTATTAATGTACAGCTGCCTGACTTTCCATGATCAAGGCTACCACAGAGGTAGGCCTACAGTAGCACCTTGTACAAGTCCAGTTAGAACTGTGTTTAAAAATTCAGGTAAGTGTAGCAAAAAAAAAGGAGATGGTGGTGAGTACACATGGTGAATACTCAGAGTGACAGTATGGAGGAGCATATCTACTGTCCCTGAGAGCATCCTGTCTTCCTCACTGGCATCATGATGTGCACCTCCAATGTACCTGCATATCACCACTTCTCTTGTACCACCATTTGCTGTCTAGTAACCTAATAACAGCTACACAGCCAGTCATTTGTACCTTCCAATCAGTTTTTAAATTTGGACAAATCACTACAGTAAGATTCTGGTGAATGAGGGTAACCCGGTAATAAAAAACAGGAAACGTCTAGGGTTATTGGAAGACATGCCAAAACCATTACCAATAAATTAGTACGGTAGGGTTTAAAGAATTCTGAAAAATCTGTTTTTTAAAATGCTAAGAGGTGTAATTTCAGTGTTGAGTTTGCCTACTTACACTCAGTCAGAACCTTATCATCTGAAACTGTGCAGAAAGGTGTTAGAATTTAAGGTGGATCGATATTAAGTGAGTTAATAAAATAAACTTAGGATGCAAACAGAACTCTTTTGACATCTGTGATCCATCTGCCAGTGACTGTGACAAATACAATACATAAACAACTTTACTGGTAAGCATAAGGACAAATTTAGCAGGGGACAGAGTAGTTCAACAGGAAGGGGTGCCGATGTGTGACTACCATACAAATACACAAAAGCACATTATTTTTCACTTATAACAAACATGCTTAAGAGTGCATAAGCAAAAGATTACAGCAAACAGAACTTCATCCTGCACAACTCAGCCCCACAAGATCGCAAGACAAATTCAGGTTGAATCGATCAGACTCCTGCTAGGTCGCACTGGTAAGTGCTCCGGTTCATGCAGACCAAAAACCAATATGAATATGCAGTTCTTTGTAATGGAAAAACCTAAAATATAAGAAATTTTAAATAAATGAAAATAAACGTATACCAATTAAAGAATGCCTCTTCTGTAGCTTAGCCTGTATCTGTATTGTTCTTGTAAGTTTAAGGTAAATTGTAATTGTTGACGTGTTTTCATATGACCGAATATGTGTTACTATGCCAAGAACTTATTGATTTCAGAAAGTGGCTATTCCAGTTGTATAAAAAAATTAATTTAGCACAACAAGGAAAAGAGCAAAAACCTAAACATTGAATATTGTTTTCTGTGATGTGGTGCAATAACCATCTCATCTCATCTTCCCAACAGCTTTTACTGGTAAAGGTTGTGGCAGCAGCATGCCAAGCAAGTGAAGCCAGACTTCCCTGTCTTCAACTACAGATTTCAGCTGTTCCTGGAGAATTCCAAAGTTTTCCTAAGCCAGCCAAAAGATAGAATCTCTCCAGCATGTCAAGGGTCTCTGACCAGTGGGACGTGCACTGGGCAGCTCATCCTTACAACTTGCCCAAAACCACCTCAAATGGTCCCTCTCAATCTGGAGGAACAGTGCCTGTACTCTGTGGTTTCCCAAATCGCTGAGCTTCGCTCTCTGCTACAGAGTGTCAGACCAGCCATTCTGTGAAGAAACCTCAATGCTGCTGCTTGTACTTGTCTCATTCTTTCACTCATTACCAACAGCTTATAACCATGCATGAAAGCAGGGATGTAAATCAACCATTAACTTTAGAATTTTGTCTCCTGCTTCACCACCACCATCTTAGTGATGCTTAGAGCTAGGTCATCTGGAGCTTTTTGCTCCTGGTAGGGTCTCCCTTGACTAATAGGTATGGGCTGAAAGGTCAGACAAATAATGGTTCACAACAACCCTCATGAAAGTGCAAGATAAAAAATAGTGTACCCTGTCTGGGATAGAGTTACAGGGACCCAGTTCTGGAGCCAAGCCTTGGAGTGACGTATGCCAGAAAGCACATGGTGGTCAGACAAACCACATAACTTGACTGGACTCAGCCCGGAATGGCAATATAGAAGTATCTTTTGGGCTTTTGGGAAAACAGAGTCCCCATGAGAGGGGTAAAGAGAAAAGAGAGAGATCTATGGACCAAAGAGAAATCAAGTGAAGAGGTTTATAAGATGCTTTGCAAAATAAAGAGTAGATGGTAGCAACAGGCTTTTTCATTGGAGAGAAAAAACAAAACAGAGAGTACAAAGAGTAGTTTGGTAGAGGGGCAGCTGAATAAACTCCACCTGTTCTGAGCACTGGTCAGACTTGTAGGTAGAAAAAGAAACTTAAACAATGGAAACTAAAATGAGCTTGTAAAGAGTAGAATGTCATAAGTCAGGGGTGTCCAACTCCAGGCCTGGAGGGCCGCAGTTGCTGCAGGTTTTCATTCTAACCCTTTTCCTAATCAGTGACCAGTTTTCACCGCTAATTAACTTCTTTTTCCCTTCATTTTAATAGCCCTATTTTTAAGAATTCAGTGCTCTGAATAAATTATTTTCTTCATTAAATGACAGCCAAACAAAAATCAAATGTGAAACAAGTCAACAGTTGACCAGTTAAACTGGGCCTTCAAACTCCAACTAATTTCACTCCAACCAGTCTCTTAATGAGAAGCCAATTCTTGCTGTTAATTAAACCCGTTATTTAATTCTATGGCTTGTTGCTGCTCTCATTCTGACACAGCAGATATTTCCATAACTGTTGATTTTCTGTTTTTTCTAAGAACGTCATCAAAATGTTTTGGGGACCTGAGAGATCAACCTTACTAAGACCTTCACCTTTCTTTATTTTCAGATATTGTGTGATGGGCATGGGTGAGCTGGTCATGTGGCACCCTTTGTGTCTCATTATTTTTTGGCAGCTAATTAAAGAAAAAGAAACAACTAAGGGGCCTGAATCAAGTTAATTAAAATTAAGGCAAAAGAAGTTAATTAGCAGCAAAAACTAATGAAGAAGATGGTTAGAATGAAAACCTGCAGCCACTGCGGCACTCCAGGACTGGAGTTTGCCACCCCTGTCATAAGTCCTGAACTATTACTGATTCCTGTACGCTGCCAAGAAGGAACTACACCAGGATGGCCATCTGTTGAGAGAACAGAGTTATAACCTTGTAGGATGGATAGGATTAGAAATCAGTACATTAGAGAGTCAGCTCAAGTTGGACGGTTGGGAGACAAAGTCAGAGAGGCGAGATTGCGCTGGTTTGGACATGTGCAGAGGAGAGATGCTGAGTATTTTGGAGAAGGATGCTAAGTATAGAGCTGCCAGGGAAGAGGAAAAGAGAAAGGCCTAAGAGAAGGTTTATGGATGTGGTGAGAGGACATGCAGTTGATGGGTGTAACAGAACAAGATGCAGAGGACAGAAAGATATGGAAAAAGATGATCCGCTGTGGCAACCCCTAACGGGAGCAGCCGAAAGAAGAAGAAGAAGAAGAAGAAGAAGAAGAAGAAGAAGAAGAAGAAGAAGAAGAAGAAGAAGAAGAAGTTCATGTTAATGATAAAGTCACACTACCTTAATTTGAATATAAAGTAAGTTTCACATAGCTACATAGATAATGGATAATTTTGTTGTACTCCCTAAAAGCTAACATGTTAATGGAAGACTCTTAATGTTCTGCTTCATTTCTGGTGTGACAACAGAATAATCTTGGATTGTTAGATAGTCAGTTAAAAAGAAACATGAACTGTTGGATAGATTAGATTAAGAAATACAGAGGCATATCGTTTTCTGACCATATATACGTATGCCAAAACATGGATTTTGTTCACTTATTTGGCTGATGCCTTTTATTCAAGGCAACTTACAATGTTTGAAATACAACTGGTTATGTTTCTTTTGCTTTTCCAATTGGAGCACAGGCAGGTGAAGTGTCTTGCTCAGGGTCACATAGTGTCACTAGCAGGATTTGAACCCACAACTTCAAAGTCTTAACCACTACGCCTGCATAAATAGGCCCTAGTGTATGTGATAACATATAGAAACATCAAAAAATGTAACCAATTCACTTAAGCTTTAAACAAAACAATATAGACAAGAAGCTTTTTGTTGTGTGTGTATTCAATTTTGCTTTATTGCTTTGAAGTTCACTAAAATTTTTAGCACAAAGACACTCAGACTGTGGAATTTTTTATACACAAGTCATACTAATTGCTCAAGCTGTTCAAGTAGCTGTACTTGGAACAATTTTGCAAATCCGTGACAAATGCAGCTACACTTGTGATCTGTTTAAGTATAGTCCACAGGAGTTCATTCTGTTTTTGTCAACTGTATGCAATATGGTAATTTATGACAGAGTGATTACACTTTGTAATTAAGGACACATTAAAAATAGCTTGTCTAATTTAATTTAATTTAATTTTATATTAAAGCTGTGAGATGACTTTCAAGTATCATCAAACACAAAAGTAACCAATGGTTCTTTTCAGTATAACATAATGCTGTCAAACCAGCTTAATCCAAAGGAAGGTCAAGTTTGCGCTGGAGCATCACGTATAAAGCAGGAATCAAACCAAAATGGGTGTCCAATCATGCACACCCACTTGTATGGTCAATTGGAGACGTGGTGAGACAGTGACTGGGTGTGGGATTCAGACCCAGAATGCTGAGTTCGCACTGCAGTAGCATTAATCACTATTTTCTTAGGAGACAATGTGGGTAATGACATCCTTCTACAACTCTGTGATGGCCAGGGTAATTTTCTATGCTGTGGTGTGTTGGACTGGTAACATCACATCAAGAGAGGCCCACTGAATTAGCAATATAATTAAACGGTCAGGCTCAGTTATGGGATGCACTCTCTGCAGGTAGGAGCAAAGCAAAGAATTACAACAAAACTAAGTGCCATGATGAACAATGCTGCACATCCTTTCTCTGACACACTAACACTGAGGACTTTCATCCAACGAATTACTAGGAAGAAGTGTATCAAGAAATGCTATGGGGGCTCCTTTATACCAACAGCAATATACCTGCATAATGTCTCACTGTGATTGGGACTGCCATGTCAGACGTTTTCGTTCTTTTTAATTTGCTTTTTAATCATTCTGGAGAGTGTTCAGACCAAAGCGTGGGTGTACATTGATCTTTTTAAGTATTTATTTACTTAAAGAGCCAAATTTCCTTCTAGGAACAAATAAGGTTCTATCTATCTATCTATCTATCTATCTATCTATCTATCTATCTATCTATCTATCTATCTATCTATCTATCTATCTATCTATCTATCTATCTATCTATCTATCTATCTATCTATCTATCTATCTATCACTGCACCACCATTTCCAGTACATTGGATCTTAAAAAAGACACAGATAAATATTTTAAAAATGGCTTATAATATTCGTGAATCATAAGATTAAAGTATATAAAAGATAACAGATGACAGGACTGGTGTATTTATTCTATGGTTATATACTCTTTTGTCTAAATGCAGGGAAACAGAAAGTCTCAGCCAAACTGCACAGTTCTGTACCTCACTCCTACACTTAATTATATTTAAGGTTAGTCTCCTGGGGCAGTCAAATAAAACTGTACAGTGTAATTCATGCTCAAGTGTTAAAACATCTGGAAGTGGCTACATCTGGTATCAGCTTTATACCCCGTATTAACATTTCATATATCTCATCAAATTCTTTTTTCTTATGCTACAGTGTCCAAATAGCTCCCTGGTAGAAGCCTAAATATCATCATTTAACGTGTTTAAGTTAAGATGTTACCCTGATACGCACAATGTGGGACCTTTTACAGATACCTTTCACTGCCTATTACTTATCTTTTGAGTGGATATTATATCAGAGTCAGAAGTGAGTCATTCAAGTATTTCACTTCTCTTCTGCTCCACCCTGACAGCGGCTCATTCACCTGTCCCAGCACTCGCGATGCTCTTTCATTTACTTGGACAGGTCTTTTTAGCCAGTTCAAAGATAAGTGCAGCTTTGGGAGATGTTTTACTGAGCCTGTGGTTAGCACTTAGCAAACCTCAAAGGGCTGAATAATACGGATCGCAGGTCCTTTGTAGCATAGAGAGTATTTAAAATGCAGCCTCGAGGCCACCTACAGACCCTTGGCATGCCGTTTGTTCCTCCCTAGTCTTTAATCTGTATTTCTAAATGACTGCAGACCTTCGCAGTAAGGAAACAAATTAAACCTTATGGATTTCAAATTTGGACTAATGTGTGGTCTGTTTGGGTGGACAGATCCCCTAGGGTGATTTGCAAAAAGAAAGAAAAAAAACCTAAATTGTGGAGTCTTCTTTAATTGGAAGTGTCATCGCGGGGAGCTTTT
Source organism: Erpetoichthys calabaricus (assembly GCF_900747795.2). Lineage (NCBI taxonomy): Eukaryota > Metazoa > Chordata > Cladistia > Polypteriformes > Polypteridae > Erpetoichthys > Erpetoichthys calabaricus. Next base: position 40,309,444 of record NC_041401.2, read on the forward strand.
AAGTACGCATCATGCTTACTGGTGAATTATGCCATTAAGTACAAACATACCTATCTTTTCAGATATAGATAGTAGGGAATAGGCATTTATCTGACACATGGACCTCCTCACCACATAATTCAAAACAAATAAGTGTCTGCTTGCAACAGACTTGATCTTATCATACCAGATTCATTTTCAAGATGAATTTCTTTACAAACAGACAGCCTGTAGAAGGTATTTTTCAAGTGTATATTAAACATACACAGGCATGTTCACTAGATTTGTGATCTGTAGGTAATTACTAGCATGGAGTCTAATGTCTGTAAATGTTATCATTCTACAACCAAAGACAGCAGCAGGGATTAGGAAAAGAAATGTCAATATAAATGAAATAAGGCAAAAAGGGCTTTCTGGTTCTACATTAAAATTGAGTTGATTATGAGATCTTCAGCTTATCTTAGTTATCTTCAGCTTATCCAGTTTTCTAAGACATCACAAAGACATTCAGTCCATGTTGGGTTATTGGCGAGTTTAAGTTGGCCAAGTGTGAGTAAACAAATACCAACAGCCGTACCACGTGCACTTCAGGAAAGATCATCCACCTGAAGCTAAGCATGTTGAGGCCTTGATGGCACTTGGGTGGGAGACAATTCTAGGAAAAGCTTCGGTTGCTGCTCAAAGAGGTGTTGGTGACACCAGCTGGGGGCGTTTAGATCCCAGTGCCCCAGTGCATGGGGACACTGTGCTGTAGAAATAGAACCGTACTTTGGATGAGATGTAAAACCAAGCTCCTGACGCTTTTGCATTATACAAGATCCATGGGCATCCTTAGTAAAGAGCAGGGTTTTCCTGATGTCCAGGCTAAATTGCCCTCTATAGCCTAGTCATTCTGGTCGCCTAATCATCCCCTGTCTCTAATTGGCTATCTCACACACCCCTTTACCACCTAATAGCTAATGTGTGGTGAGCCATTGATGGCTGCTGTTGCATCATCCAGGTGGATGCTACACATTGGTGGTGGTTGAAGTGGGTCCACGCTCACTATGAAAATATATATATATATATATATATATATATATATATATATATATATATATATATATATATAAAATACTTTTTAAAAACCACACTTACATTAAGTTAAAAAGTGTACTAAAAAGTAAAAAACAAGTCACTCGTAAAATAAAAGGTGGGCGCTTTTGCTAAGATTTTAAGAAGTGTTTCTTGAATGTTGATTGATGAAAAGCACCCACGCTTTTATTTGGAGAATGATGTATGAGAGAGTTATTTTTTACTTTTTAGTACACTTTTTAACGTAATATAAGCGTGGTTTTTAAAAAGTATTTTTATATATATATTATTTTCAACTTTTTAGTCTTGGGTTTGTTTTAGTATAATTTTGTAATCAATATTTTAACACTTCCTTTAATATTTCTATCTGTTACTATCGCCATCTATTGGTGAAATCTTTAACTGTTCTTCATATGAAAATTTCATTTCTTAATTAACATGGATTGATTGATCAATTAGTGAAACTGATTATTGATTCATGTATTGAGTAAGTGTGCAAAATGTCAAGTCATTTGGACAATAGGAAGTGGGTTAAATATCGATTACAAGATTTGTACCAGACAACAAACAGGTGAAGTTAAAATAAGCGTGGTAAAAAGTGGTCTGGGTAGTGAGAAAAGTGCTATATAAATGTAAAAAATTGTTATTATATGCATTTACCGTAAGTGTGCCCTGGGATTTATTGCTGGCTTGTCCAGGATTGGTTTCTGACTTGTCACCTTTATTCTTGGGAAAGGCTCCAGCTCTCCACAGCCTTGTGTAATCACCAAGGTTAGCTTCTCATAGACATAAGCAATACATTATTTTGATTATTTTGCCAAAGATTACAATTACTAGATCAGAAGCTGAAGCAAAATCATCTGATGGGACAAACTTTCATGAAGGGATAAAAGAAGAATCTTAATCGATACGTCTAATACTTGTGAACCAGAAACACTTCAGCGCTTTGAGTTCTTTTGTGAAACTCAGTCTGTCCTTCTTTTATAGTTAAGTTTTGGACAGGGTGCTTTGATACCACTTGATCATAAACTGTCATCGACTGCCACATGCTCAGCGGTATCATCACAAAAGGAAAATGTCCCTGGTAGCCACTGCAATGTTAGCACAACAAATCTAACTTAAACTTTTAACAAAAATAAATTATAATATATTCACACTTGGGAAAAACATTGTAAATATGCTTCAGTAATATCTATCTATCTATCTATCTATCTATCTATCTATCTATCTATCTATCTATCTATCTATCTATCTATCTATCTATCTATCTATCTATCTATCTATCTATTATATAGTGCCTTTCATATCTATCTATCTATCTATCCATCTATCTATCTATCTATCTATCTATCTATCTATCTATCTATCTATCTATCTATCTATCTATCTATTATATAGTGCCTTTCATATCTATCTATTATATAGTGCCTTTCATATCTATCTATCTATCTATCTATCTATCTATCTATCTATCTATCTATCTATCTATCTATCTATCTATCTATCTATCTATTATATAGTGCCTTTCATATCTATCTATTATATAGTGCCTTTCATATCTATCTATCTATCTATCTATCTATCTATCTATCTATCTATCTATCTATCTATCTATCTATCTATCTATCTATCTATCTATCTATCTATCTATCTATCTATCTGTAAGGGAGATGACTTTGTTTATTGGTGCAAAGAGTATTGTCTGCATCTTAACATCAGCATAACCAAGAAACTGGTTATTGACTTTCACCACATCAAAGAGGCTCTATGCCTGGTCTCTATTCGAGTACTTGGGGGTCCATCTCAATGACAGACTGGACTGGTTTCATAACACAGAAAAACTATATAAGAAAGTGCAGAACACACTATTCTTAGTTCCTTTAATGTGGGAATGAATCCTTCACAGCCTCTACAACTCTGTGATGCTATTTTCCATGCTGCAGTGTGCTAGGCTTGTATCATCACTTCAAGACATTAATTTACATTCTAATTAAAATGGCAAGATAAGTTATGGGATGCACTCTGGATTCACTTGAAGCCGTTGCAAAAGGAAGAATTAAAGACAAAACTGAGTGCCATTGTGAACAATGCTGTACATCTTCTCTCTGATACACTAACACTGAGAACTTTCAGTCAACGAATCATTCAGCAGAAGTGTGTCAAGGAAATGCTATGGGGGCTCCTTTATACCAATAACAATATGCCTGCATAATGCCTCACTGTGACTGGGACTGCCAAGTCAGAAATTGTGATTCTTTTTAATTTTCTTCTGGATTCAAATTAAGTTCTTTTTATATATCTATTTTCAACAACTGCCAGTCTTCCTTCTACAACTTAATTCACCTTGAATCATTTGTATCACAAGTAAACAGGGCATCCAACAAATCATTGGAAAGATGGACTTTTTTTGGCTCAGTTGTCCACCTCCCAGCTTGCAGCTTCCCCATGATTCAACGTTTCTTTCGTGGTGCTCTATTTTATCTTTGTGACATGGTACAACGATGATTTCTTTGACCTCCTTTTGTTCTGCAGACTGGTTATCCTACAGTATCAGCCCCTCGGCCCAGTCAGGATGTTGTTCTCAGGTAGGCTGGTGTTGGAGTAGTTGTTTTACCTCCTGAGGTTCCACACAAGAGTACAGATAACAGACTGAATAACCAGCAGATGGGCTCATATTCTGTACCTTAAAATATTTTTCCTCCTTATTCTGCAAGTAAGGACTGGAAAACCACTGAAAGGCCCCATGCCCAGAATAGCGATCTGCTCATAAGTTCCCCACAACAAGTTCATAGATCTCCTTTTCCAGTCACCTTGTTAAAAGCGAGACATGGAAGGGGTTTGGCCGTTCTTTTCCAGCTGCAGCTAGAAAAGTAATTCTACCCTTTGAGTGGTGCAACATTTGCCTTTGGTGGGATAAGGCCAACAAAGAAAAACAAGATAAGAGAGAGAATGTTAAATTATATTAAAGCAATAGGAGCCACAGAGGCTAATACAAAGCTTCCTTAATAAATCCTTAAAGTCGCCGTTTTAAATGACTTTGTTGTGGCACAAGAAAAAAATTGATGTGACAATCAAAGGATAGAGATTGTCCAGGCAGAAGTGTTTCATATTTCATATTTTACATGAGGCCAGAACAGTATGCTGCTGCAAGGTGATCCTCAAGCTTCTATAACTGTGGCAAAAATGAATATATAAAGACATTAACATTGGTGTGTGAGTGTTACTGAGTTGTAGGAGTTGTAGTAGTGGCAGTAGTATTGTCATGTGTACACAGTAAAGTGAATTTCTTACTTGCATGTCCAACCAGAATGCAATGCCTCACAAGTCTCAAACAGCAACATAAACTAGAAGGTATTAAAATACACAACTTAATTATATCTTATAGAAACTTGGAAACAGCTTACCTAATGTGAATGGGCTCTTAACTCTGTGACTTTCTCTGAACTAAGTTCAACACAAAAATAAGGGCCTTGATCTTGATTTTCATTACATAGGAACAAGTGTTATAAAGATGTAAATCATTTATCATAATCATACTGTCAAAAGTAATGAGCAGAATGCATTAAAATCGAAAATCCCTACTTTTTGTGGACTCCAGGAACTACCAAGGTTAACCATACCAAGAACTAAGTTAAGTTGTAATGCATATTTTCATTGAATTATTCATACAAATTTCATGATATTACATTTGATAAAACCATCTTGCTTTCTGCTACAAGATTACGGCTAGGGCTGGATTGTTAGAAAAACTTGCTTGAGGACAAATGACAGGGTGACACTGTGGTAGGTAGTAGAGTGAAGAGTGTAGATGTGTGCACCTAGAGAGATACAGAAATTATGAATATAGAAATTATATAACATAGAAACTGTACTGTAAATTGGAGTATGGAAACATACATAGAACATACACAGCAATTATGAGCACAAGGCTTACAAAAAAGCTTACCCTGATTTTGGGTGTTAATTTTTATTTTGAGGGACTTCTAGTATTTCTATTATTTATACATTTAATTAAATTATATTAGGGAAAGGCTGTATAAACCTCTATTTTTGTTGACTCTAATTACAATATTAACGAACACATTGTATTTTAAGTTAATGTTAATTTCGTTTACCTATTTGCATAGTTATGATTAAATATTTGGATTTACAGAGCTAAACAGAAGACTAGAGAGACATTGAAAGCTTCTGTCATGTTCCAAACAATCAAACCAATGCTGGTCGAAGCCAATTTGCAGCCCTAGGTGGGGGGACAGGGATGGTGCCCCTCAGTGTCAATAGAAGGTAGTCAGTGTTAGACATTGACAACCTTGTCCCCCTTGGCGTGTGGTGCGCATGCCACTTAACTTTCATAATCAGTGCCCCTAATGGATTGACCAGCTGTAATCACCACTGCAAATTTTTTGGCGTTGGTTCCCCATGCTACCCTAGACAAGAGGCCACCCTGTATAACCAACCCAGTATAGCTAAGGTTGAACAATGATAACTTCGATGCTGACCATGTTTGATTGATAGAGGATCTTGGTGTTCGTGATCCTATCTTTCCATCCTCACCTTAACAATAGATCAAAGGTTGCTCTGGTAGTATTTTTCCAGTGGCTTCTATAAAGGTCCAGGTCTCAAAAGCAAAGAGGAGGCTACTGATGAAAACTGTGTGGCAGTCAGCAAGTTTGCAACGTGTGAAAACCCTTAGGTGCAGGTTCTTACATGCACCTATCCAGTTGGTGATCTGTTTGGTAATGTTAGCAGAGGACAAGAGGATGATACTGTGGTAAGAAAAGCAGGCAACTTAGTTGAGTCAGGGGCCATTGATGTGAATTTCAGCACTCAGGGTCTTACAGCCCAGAGCAAGAAGGAAGATGGTACACATCATATACGGTGTAGTCTTAGACTCATGCATTTATAGTCTCCTGCAAATGCTCTGTTGTGTTGCTGGTCAAACTGTGGTGTGAAAGGTCATGATATTAAATAGCCTGTTTATAAAAGATATAAACACACACAAACACACACACATATATACATATATGTCAGATGGAACAATGCATCGGTTGGAATATTTGTAGGTTGCATCACCCTGCAACGTCAAATCAAAATCAACGTGCAGAAGAGCGGACCCTGCGCCAAAGCGGAATAAACACTAAGAAATACGAAGTAACTGTCACGTGCATGTGCTTGGGAGACAACTTAAGGGGTTTGATGATAGTAGGCACTGTTGTCCCTTCTACTGCTGACGTAATTTCTGTTGCCCTCTCTCCTCCCCTACCTGCCAGGAAGCCATGTGACTACAAACTCTAGCATTGCTGTCAATTCTTTTTCTGGACTTGCTGTGGTATAGCAGGTTCACAGCTCTCAGCAAAGGCCAGTTTTAAATAAATAATCACATTAATAATAAAATTAGCAAGGGGGCGTGGTGGTTGTGTGGCTGCAGCATTTCTCAGGGCAATTTGTAATGTGGGCGTTTCTCGCCTAAGTGCACAGGTGAGAGACTGCCCGCATCCGTGATTGTTCCTGGGGCTGCTAATTTGCCGCAGCTGCTATGCCCTCTCGATATATAGA